>NW_027480481.1:1424389-2848779 GCF_051401765.1 Calliopsis andreniformis
TCAATCCTCAATTCTCAGCCCTCAATAGAAAATCATCAATTCCCAGTGTTCAATACTCGATCCTCAACCTACAATCTTCAAATCTCAGTTCCCGTACATCAATTCTCAACACTCTATCCTCAACACTCAGTCCTCAATCATCAATCACCAATCCTCAAACCTCTATATTCAATCTTCAATCCTCGACACTCAATACTCAATCCTCAATCCTCAATCCCCAACACTCAATCCTCATCCCTCAGTAGTCAACCCTCAATACTCAATCCTCAATCCTCAATCTTCAATCCTCAATCCTCAATCTTCAATCCTCAATTCTCTGTCCTCAATCATCTGTCCTCAATCCTCAATCCTCAATCCTCAATCCTCAATCCTCAATCCTCAATCCTCCATTGTCAATCCTCAATCCTCAGCCATCAATCCTCAATCCTCAATCCCCAATCATCAATCATCAATCCTCAATCCTCAATCTTCAATCCTCAACATTCATTCCTCAATGCTCAAAACTCAATCCTCAATCCTCAATCCTCAGTCATCAGTTCTCAATCCTCAATATTCAATCCTCAATCCTCAGTCCTCAAGCCTTAATCCTCAATCCTCAATCCTCAATCTTCAATCCTCAATACTCAATCCTCAATCCTCAACCCTCAGTCCTCTATCCTCAATCCTCAATTATCAATCCTAAATCCTCAAACTTCAACCTCAATCCTCAATCTTGAAACATGAATAGACAATCCTCAATCTCCAATCCTCGAACATCAATCGTCAATCCTCAATCCTCAAAACTGAGTCCTCAATCCTCAATACTCAATCTTCAATCCTTTTCCCGCAATCCCCAATTCTCAATCCTCAATACTCAATCCTCCATCCTGAACCTTCAATCCTCACCCTGCAATACCCAATCCTCCATCCTCAAACCTCAATTGTAAATCCTCAGTCGAATATCGTCAGTTCTCAGTTTTAAATACTCAACCCCCAAACTTCAATTTTTAAATCTCAGTTCACAGACATCAATCCTCGTCACTCTGTTCTCAACACACAGTCCTGATTCTTCAATCATCTATCCTCAATCCTTAGTCTTCAATCCTCAATCCTCAATCCTCAACCCTCAATCCTCAACCCTCCATCCTCGATCCTCAATCCTCATCTTCAATCCTCAAACTGCAGCCATCAATACTCAATCCTGAATCCTCAATCGTCAATACTCAAATCTCAATCCTCAACAGAATATCCTCAACTCACAGTTTTCAATACTCTGTCCTCAATCTTCAATCCTCAATCATCAATTCTCAATCCTCAATCTTCAATCCTCAACACTCAATCCTCAATGCTCAATCCTCAATACTCAATCCTCAATCCTCACTCCACAATCGTCAATCCTCAACCCTCAACCCTGAGTCATCAATCCTCAACACTCAGTAATCAACCCTCAATCTTCAATCATCAATCCTCAATCATCCATTCTCAATCCTCAATCTTCAATCATCAACACGCAATACTCAACCCTCAATGGTCAATCCTCAATCTTCAATCCTCAATCCTCAATCCTCAATCCTCAATCCTCAATCGTCAATCCTCAATCCTCAATCCTCAATCCTCAATCGCCAATCCTCAATCCTCAACCATCAATCCTCAATCCTCAATCCCCAATCCTCAATCCACAATCGTCAATCCTCAAACCTCAAACATCAATCCTCAACCCTTAATCGTCAATCCTCAATCCTCAATCCTCAATTTTCAATCCTCAATAGAATATCTTCGATTCTCAGTTTTCAATACTCTGTCCTCAACCATCAATCCTCAATCCTCAATCCTCAATCCTCAATCCTCAATCCTCAATCCTCAATCCTCAATTCTCAGCCCACGATCCTCAATCCTCAATATTCAATTGTCAATCCTGAATTCTGTAACCCCAATCCTCAACCCTCAGCCTTCAATCCTCAATCCTCAATAGAAAATCCTCAACTCTCAGTTTTCAATACTCAACACTCAATCTTCAATTTTTAAATCTCAGTTCACAGACATCAATCCTCGTCACTCTGTTCTCAACACTCAGTCCTCAATCTTCAATCATCTATCCTCAAACCTTAATCTTCAATCCTCAATCCTCGATCCTCAACCCTCAATCCTCAACCCTCCATCTTCGATCCTCAATCCTCATCTTCAATCCTCAAACTGCAGCCATCAATACTCAATCCTGAATCCACAATCGTCAATTCTCAAATCTCAGTCCTCAACAGAATATCCTCAACTCTCAGTTTTCAATACTCTGTCCTCAATCTTCAATCCTCAGTCATCAATTCTCAATCCTCAATCTTCAATCCTCAACACTCAATCCTCAATGCGCAATCCTCAATACTCAATCCTCAATCCTCACTCCACAATCGTCAATCCTCAACCCTCAACCCTGAGTCATCAATCCTCAACACTCAGTAATCAACCCTCAATCTTCAATCATCAATCCTCAATCATCCATTCTCAATCCTCAATCTTCAATCATCAACACTCAATACACAACCCTCAATGCTCAATCCTCAATCTTCAATCCTCAATCCTCAATCTTCAATCCTCAATCCTCAATCGTCAATCCTCAATCCTCAATCCTCAATCCTCAATCGCCAATCCTCAATCCTCAACCATCAATCCTCAATCCTCAATCCCCAATCCTCAATCCACAATCGTCAATCCTCAAACCTCAAACATCAATCCTCAACCCTTAATCCTCAATCCTCAATCCTCAATCCTCAATTTTCAATCCTCAATAGAATATCTTCGATTCTCAGTTTTCAATACTCTGTACTCAACCATCAATCCTCAATCCTCAATCCTCAATCTTCAATCCTCAATTATCAATCCTGAATCCTCAAACCTCAATCCCCAATCCTCAATCCTGAACCCTCCGTCCTCAAACCTCAATCCTCAATAATCAATGCTCAATCCTCGATCCTCAATCCTCAGTCATTAACTCTATCCTCAATATTCAATCCGCAATCCTCAGTCGTCAAGCCTCAATCCTCAATCCTCAATCCTCAATCTTCTATCCTCAATACTCAATCCTCAATCCTCAGTCCTCGAGACTCAATACTCAATCCTCAATCCTCAGTCCTCGAGCCTCAATCCTCAATAGAAAATCCTCAATTCTCAGTTTTCAATACTCAACCCTCAATCTTCAATTTTTAAATCTCAGTTCACAGACATCAATCCTCGTCACTCTGTTCTCAACACTCAGTCCTGAATCTTCAATCATCTATCCTCAATCCTTAATCTTCAATCCTCAATCCTCGATCCTCAACCCTCAATCCTCAACCCTCCATCCTCGATCCTCAATCCTCATCTTCAATCCTCAAACTGCAGCCATCAATACTCAATCCTGAATCCACAATCGTCAATACTCAAATCTCAATCCTCAACAGAATATCCTCAACTCTCAGTTTTCAATACTCTGTCCTCAATCCTCAATCCTCAATCATCAATTCTCAATCCTCAATCTTCAATCCTCAACACTCAATCCTCAATGCTCAATCCTCAATACTCAATCCTCAATCCTCACTCCACAATCGTCAATCCTCAACCCTCAACCCTGAGTCATCAATCCTCAACGCTCAGTAATCAACCCTGAATCTTCAATCATCAATCCTCAATCATCCATCCTCAATCCTCAATCTTCAATCATCAACACTCAATACTCAACCCTCAATGCTCAATCCTCAATCCTCAATCCTCAATCCTCAATCCTCAATCCTCAATCGTCAATCGTCAATCCTCAATCCTCAATCCTCAATCCTCAATCGTCAATCCTCAATCCTCAACCATCAATCCTCAATCCTCAATCCCCAATCCTCAATCCACAATCGTCAATCCTCAAACCTCAAACTTCAATCCTCAACCCTTAATCCTCAATCCTCAATCCTCAATCCTCAATTTTCAATCCTCAATAGAATATCTTCAATTCTCAGTTTTCAATACTCTGTCCTCAATCTTCAATCCTCAATCATCAATTCTCAATCCTCAATCTTCAATCCTCAACACTCAATCCTCAATGCTCAATCCTCAATCCTCAATTCTCAATCCTCAATCCTCAATCGTCAATACTCAATCGTCTATCCTCAATCCTCAACCACCAATCCTCAATCCTCAAACCTCAATCCTCAATCCTCAATCCTCAATCGTCAATCCTCGACCCTCAACCCTGAGTCATCAATCCTCAACACTCAGTAATCAACCCTCAATCTTCAATCATCAAGCCTCAATCATCCATTCTCAATCCTCAATCTTCAATCATCAACACTCAATACTCAACCCTCAATGCTCAATCCTCAATCCTCAATCCTGAATCCTCAATCCTCAATCCTCAATCGTCAATCCTCAATCCTCAATCCTCAATCCTCAATCGTCAATCCTCAATCCTCAACCATCAATCCTCAATCCTCAATCCACAATCCTCAATCCACAATCGTCAATCCTCAAACCTCAAACTTCAATCCTCAACCCTTAATCCTCAATCCTCAATCCTCAATCCTCAATTTTCAATCCTCAATAGAATATCTTCAATTCTCAGTTTTCAATACTCTGTCCTCCATCTTCAATCCTCAATCATCAATTCTCAATCCTCAATCTTCAATCCTCAACACTCAATCCTCAATGCTCAATCCTCAATCCTCAATCCTCAATCCTCAATCCTCAATCGTCAATCCTCAAACGTCTATCCTCAATCCTCAACCACCAATCCTCAATCCTCAATCCCCAAACCTCAATCCTCAATCGTCAATCCTCAAACCTCAGGCTTCAATCCTCAAACCTTGATCCTCAATCCTCAACCCTCCGTCCTCATTCTTCAATACTCAATCCTCAGTCCTCAGTTTTCAATCGTCAATCCTCAATCCTCAATCGTCAATCCTCAATCATCAACCATCAATCCTAAATCCTCAATCCTCAATCCTCAATCCTCAATCCTCAATCCTCAATTCTCAGCCCTCAATAGAAAATCATCAATTCCCAGTGTTCAATACTCGATCCTCAACCTACAATCTTCAAATCTCAGTTCCCGTACATCAATTCTCAACACTCTATCCTCAACACTCAGTCCTCAATCATCAATCACCAATCCTCAAACCTCTATATTCAATCTTCAATCCTCGACACTCAATACTCAATCCTCAATCCTCAATCCCCAACACTCAATCCTCATCCCTCAGTAGTCAACCCTCAATACTCAATCCTCAATCCTCAATCTTCAATCCTCAATCCTCAATCTTCAATCCTCAATTCTCTGTCCTCAATCATCTGTCCTCAATCCTCAATCCTCAATCCTCAATCCTCAATCCTCAATCCTCAATCCTCAATTGTCAATCCTCAATCCTCAGCCATCAATCCTCAATCCTCAATCCCCAATCATCAATCATCAATCCTCAATCCTCAATCTTCAATCCTCAACATTCATTCCTCAATGCTCAAAACTCAATCCTCAATCCTCAATCCTCAGTCATCAGTTCTCAATCCTCAATATTCAATCCTCAATCCTCAGTCCTCAAGCCTTAATCCTCAATCCTCAATCCTCAATCTTCAATCCTCAATACTCAATCCTCAATCCTCAACCCTCAGTCGTCTATCCTCAATCCTCAATTATCAATCCTAAATCCTCAAACTTCAACCTCAATCCTCAATCTTGAAACATGAATAGACAATCCTCAATCTCCAATCCTCGAACATCAATCGTCAATCCTCAATCCTCAAAACTGAGTCCTCAATCCTCAATACTCAATCTTCAATCCTTTTCCCGCAATCCCCAATTCTCAATCCTCAATACTCAATCCTCCATCCTGAACCTTCAATCCTCACCCTGCAATACCCAATCCTCCATCCTCAAACCTCAATTGTAAATCCTCAGTCGAATATCGTCAGTTCTCAGTTTTAAATACTCAACCCCCAAACTTCAATTTTTAAATCTCAGTTCACAGACATCAATCCTCGTCACTCTGTTCTCAACACTCAGTCCTGAATCTTCAATCATCTATCCTCAATCCTTAATCTTCAATCCTCAATCCTCGATCCTCAACCCTCAATCCTCAACCCTCCATCCTCGATCCTCAATCCTCATCTTCAATCCTCAAACTGCAGCCATCAATACTCAATCCTGAAACCACAATCGTCAATACTCAAATCTCAATCCTCAACAGAATATCCTCAACTCTCAGTTTTCAATACTCTGTCCTCAATCTTCAATCCTCAATCATCAATTCTCAATCCTCAATCTTCAATCCTCAACACTCAATCCTCAATGCTCAATCCTCAATACTCAATCCTCAATCCTCACTCCACAATCGTCAATCCTCAACCCTCAACCCTGAGTCATCAATCCTCAACGCTCAGTAATCAACCCTCAATCTTCAATCATCAATCCTCAATCATCCATTCTCAATCCTCAATCTTCAATCATCAACACTCAATACTCAACCCTCAATGCTCAATCCTCAATCCTCAATCCTCAATCCTCAATCCTCAATCCTCAATCGTCAATCGTCAATCCTCAATCCTCAATCCTCAATCCTCAATCGTCAATCCTCAATCCTCAACCATCAATCCTCAATCCTCAATCCCCAATCCTCAATCCACAATCGTCAATCCTCAAACCTCAAACTTCAATCCTCAACCCTTAATCCTCAATCCTCAATCCTCAATCCTCAATTTTCAATCCTCAATAGAATATCTTCAATTCTCAGTTTTCAATACTCTGTCCTCAATCTTCAATCCTCAATCATCAATTCTCAATCCTCAATCTTCAATCCTCAACACTCAATCCTCAATGCTCAATCCTCAATCCTCAATTCTCAATCCTCAATCCTCAATCGTCAATACTCAATCGTCTATCCTCAATCCTCAACCACCAATCCTCAATCCTCAAACCTCAATCCTCAATCCTCAATCCTCAATCGTCAATCCTCGACCCTCAACCCTGAGTCATCAATCCTCAACACTCAGTAATCAACCCTCAATCTTCAATCATCAAGCCTCAATCATCCATTCTCAATCCTCAATCTTCAATCATCAACACTCAATACTCAACCCTCAATGCTCAATCCTCAATCCTCAATCCTGAATCCTCAATCCTCAATCCTCAATCGTCAATCCTCAATCCTCAATCCTCAATCCTCAATCGTCAATCCTCAATCCTCAACCATCAATCCTCAATCCTCAATCCACAATCCTCAATCCACAATCGTCAATGCTCAAACCTCAAACTTCAATCCTCAACCCTTAATCCTCAATCCTCAATCCTCAATCCTCAATTTTCAATCCTCAATAGAATATCTTCAATTCTCAGTTTTCAATACTCTGTCCTCCATCTTCAATCCTCAATCATCAATTCTCAATCCTCAATCTTCAATCCTCAACACTCAATCCTCAATGCTCAATCCTCAATCCTCAATCCTCAATCCTCAATCCTCAATCGTCAATCCTCAAACGTCTATCCTCAATCCTCAACCACCAATCCTCAATCCTCAATCCCCAAACCTCAATCCTCAATCGTCAATCCTCAAACCTCAGGCTTCAATCCTCAAACCTTGATCCTCAATCCTCAACCCTCCGTCCTCATTCTTCAATACTCAATCCTCAGTCCTCAGTTTTCAATCGTCAATCCTCAATCCTCAATCGTCAATCCTCAATCATCAACCATCAATCCTAAATCCTCAATCCTCAATCCTCAATCCTCAATCCTCAATCCTCAATTCTCAGCCCTCAATAGAAAATCATCAATTCCCAGTGTTCAATACTCGATCCTCAACCTACAATCTTCAAATCTCAGTTCCCGTACATCAATTCTCAACACTCTATCCTCAACACTCAGTCCTCAATCATCAATCACCAATCCTCAAACCTCTATATTCAATCTTCAATCCTCGACACTCAATACTCAATCCTCAATCCTCAATCCCCAACACTCAATCCTCATCCCTCAGTAGTCAACCCTCAATACTCAATCCTCAATCCTCAATCTTCAATCCTCAATCCTCAATCTTCAATCCTCAATTCTCTGTCCTCAATCATCTGTCCTCAATCCTCAATCCTCAATCCTCAATCCTCAATCCTCAATCCTCAATCCTCAATTGTCAATCCTCAATCCTCAGCCATCAATCCTCAATCCTCAATCCCCAATCATCAATCATCAATCCTCAATCCTCAATCTTCAATCCTCAACATTCATTCCTCAATGCTCAAAACTCAATCCTCAATCCTCAATCCTCAGTCATCAGTTCTCAATCCTCAATATTCAATCCTCAATCCTCAGTCCTCAAGCCTTAATCCTCAATCCTCAATCCTCAATCTTCAATCCTCAATACTCAATCCTCAATCCTCAACCCTCAGTCCTCTATCCTCAATCCTCAATTATCAATCCTAAATCCTCAAACTTCAACCTCAATCCTCAATCTTGAAACATGAATAGACAATCCTCAATCTCCAATCCTCGAACATCAATCGTCAATCCTCAATCCTCAAAACTGAGTCCTCAATCCTCAATACTCAATCTTCAATCCTTTTCCCGCAATCCCCAATTCTCAATCCTCAATACTCAATCCTCCATCCTGAACCTTCAATCCTCACCCTGCAATACCCAATCCTCCATCCTCAAACCTCAATTGTAAATCCTCAGTCGAATATCGTCAGTTCTCAGTTTTAAATACTCAACCCCCAAACTTCAATTTTTAAATCTCAGTTCACAGACATCAATCCTCGTCACTCTGTTCTCAACACACAGTCCTGAATCTTCAATCATCTATCCTCAATCCTTAGTCTTCAATCCTCAATCATCAATTCTCAATCCTCAATCTTCAATCCTCAACACTCAATCCTCAATGCTCAATCCTCAATCCTCAATCCTCAATCCTCAATCCTCAATCGTCAATCCTCAAACGTCTATCCTCAATCCTCAACCACCAATCCTCAATCCTCAATCCCCAAACCTCAATCCTCAATCGTCAATCCTCAAACCTCAGGCTTCAATCCTCAAACCTTGATCCTCAATCCTCAACCCTCCGTCCTCATTCTTCAATACTCAATCCTCAGTCCTCAGTTTTCAATCGTCAATCCTCAATCCTCAATCGTCAATCCTCAATCATCAACCATCAATCCTCAATCCACAATCGTCAATCCTCAAACCTCAAACATCAATCCTCAACCCTTAATCCTCAATCCTCAATCCTCAATCCTCAATTTTCAATCCTCAATAGAATATCTTCGATTCTCAGTTTTCAATACTCTGTCCTCAACCATCAATCCTCAATCCTCAATCCTCAATCCTCAATCCTCAATCCTCAATTCTCAGCCCACGATCCTCAATCCTCAATATTCAATTATCAATCCTGAATTCTGAAACCTCAATTCTCAACCCTCAGCCTTCAATCCTCAATCCTCAATAGAAAATCCTCAACTCTCAGTTTTCAATACTCAACACTCAATCTTCAATTTTTAAATCTCAGTTCACAGACATCAATCCTCGTCACTCTGTTCTCAACACTCAGTCCTCAATCTTCAATCATCTATCCTCAAACCTTAATCTTCAATCCTCAATCCTCGATCCTCAACCCTCAATCCTCAACCCTCCATCTTCGATCCTCAATCCTCATCTTCAATCCTCAAACTGCAGCCATCAATACTCAATCCTGATTCCTCAATCGTCAATTCTCAAATCTCAGTCCTCAACAGAATATCCTCAACTATCAGTTTTCAATACTCTGTCCTCAATCTTCAATCCTCAATCATCAATTCTCAATTCTCAACCTTCAATCCTCAACACTCAATCCTCAATGCTCAATCCTCAATCCTCAATCCTCAATCCTCAATCCTCAATCGTCAATCCTCAACCCTCAACCCTGAGTTATCAATCCTCAACACTCAGTAATCAACCCTCAATCTTCAATCATGAATCCTCAATCATCCATTCTCAATCCTCAATCTTCAATCATCAACACTCAATACTCAACCCTCAATGCTCAATCCTCAATACTCAATCCTCAATCCTCAATCCTCAATCCTCAATCGTCAATCGTCAATCCTCAATCCTCAATCCTCAATCCTCAATCGTCAATCCTCAATCCTCAACCATCAATCCTCAATCCTCAATCCCCCACCCTCAATCCACAATCGTCAATCCTCAAACCTCAAACTTCAATCCTCAATCCTTAATCCTCAATCCTCAATCCTCAATCCTCAATTTTCAATCCTCAATAGAATATCTTCAATTCTCAGTTTTCAATACTCTGTCCTCAATCTTCAATCCTCAATCATCAATTCTCAATCGTCAATCTTCAATCCTCAACACTCAATCCTCAATGCTCAATCCTCAATCCTCAATCCTCAATCCTCAATCCTCAATCGTCAATCCTCAATCGTCTATCCTCAATCCTCAACCACCAATCCTCAATCCTCAAACCTCAATCCTCAATCCTCAATCCTCAATCCTCAATCCTCAATCGTCAATCCTCAACCCTCAACCCTGAGTTATCAATCCTCAACACTCAGTAATCAACCCTCAATCTTCAATCATCAATCCTCAATCATCCATTCTCAATCCTCAATCTTCAATCATCAACACTCAATACTCAACCCTCAATGCTCAATCCTCAATACTCAATCCTCAATCCTCAATCCTCAATCCTCAATCGTCAATCGTCAATCCTCAATCCTCAATCCTCAATCCTCAATCGTCAATCCTCAATCCTCAACCATCAATCCTCAATCCTCAATCCCCTATCCTCAATCCACAATCGTCAATCCTCAAACCTCAAACTTCAATCCTCAATCCTTAATCCTCAATCCTCAATCCTCAATCCTCAATTTTCAATCCTCAACAGAATATCTTCAATTCTCAGTTTTCAATACTCTGTCCTCAATCTTCAATCCTCAATCATCAATTCTCAATCCTCAATCTTCAATCCTCAACACTCAATCCTCAATGCTCAATCCTCAATCCTCAATCCTCAATCCTCAATCGTCTATCCTCAATCCTCAACCACCAATCATCAATCCTCAAACCTCAATCCTCAATCCTCAATCCTCAATCCTCAGTCGTCAATCCTCAACCCTCAACCCTGAGTCATCAATCCTCAACACTCAGTAATCAACCCTCAATCTTCAATCATCAAGCCTCAATCATCCATTCTCAATCCTCAATCTTCAATCATCAACACTCAATACTCAACCCTCAATGCTCAATCCTCAATCCTCAATCCTGAATCCTCAATCCTCAATCCTCAATCGTCAATCCTGAATCCTCAATCCTCAATCCTCAATCGTCAATCCTCAATCCTCAACCATCAATCCTCAATCCTCAATCCACAATCCTCAATCCACAATCGTCAATCCTCAAACCTCAAACTTCAATCCTCAACCCTTAATCCTCAATCCTCAATCCTCAATCCTCAATTTTCAATCCTCAATAGAATATCTTCAATTCTCAGTTTTCAATACTCTGTCCTCCATCTTCAATCCTCAATCATAAATTCTCAATCCTCAATCTTCAATCCTCAACACTCAATCCTCAATGCTCAATCCTCAATCCTCAATCCTCAATCCTCAATCCTCAATCGTCAATCCTCAATCGTCTATCCTCAATCCTCAACCACCAATCCTCAATCCTCAATCCCCAAACCTCAATCCTCAATCGTCAATCCTCAAACCTCAGGCTTCAATCCTCAAACCTTGATCCTCAATCCTCAACCCTCCGTCCTCATTCTTCAATACTCAATCCTCAGTCCTCAGTTTTCAATCGTCAATCCTCAATCCTCAATCGTCAATCCTCAATCATCAACCATCAATCCTAAATCCTCAATCCTCAATCCTCAATCCTCAATCCTCAATCCTCAATTCTCAGCCCTCAATAGAAAATCATCAATTCCCAGTGTTCAATACTCGATCCTCAACCTACAATCTTCAAATCTCAGTTCCCGTACATCAATTCTCAACACTCTATCCTTAACACTCAGTCCTCAATCATCAATCACCAATCCTCAAACCTCTATATTCAATCTTCAATCCTCGACACTCAATACTCAATCCTCAATCCTCAATCCCCAACACTCAATCCTCATCCCTCAGTAGTCAACCCTCAATACTCAATCCTCAATCCTCAATCTTCAATCCTCAATCCTCAATCTTCAATCCTCAATTCTCTGTCCTCAATCCTCTATCCTCAATCCTCAATCCTCAATCCTCAATCCTCAATCCTCAATCCTCAATCCTCAATTGTCAATCCTCAATCCTCAGCCATCAATCCTCAATCCTCAATCCCCAATCATCAATCATCAATCCTCAATCCTCAATCTTCAATACTCAACATTCATTCCTCAATGCTCAAAACTCAATCCTCAATCCTCAATCCTCAGTCATCAGTTCTCAATCCTCAATATTCAATCCTCAATCCTCAGTCCTCAAGCCTTAATCCTCAATCCTCAATCCTCAATCTTCAATCCTCAATACTCAATCCTCAATCCTCAACCCTCAGTCCTCTATCCTCAATCCTCAATTATCAATCCTAAATCCTCAAACTTCAACCTCAATCCTCAATCTTGAAACATGAATAGACAATCCTCAATCTCCAATCCTCGAACATCAATCGTCAATCCTCAATCCTCAAAACTGAGTCCTCAATACTCAATACTCAATCTTCAATCCTTTTCCCGCAATCCCCAATTCTCAATCCTCAATACTCAATCCTCCATCCTGAACCTTCAATCCTCACCCTGCAATACCCAATCCTCCATCCTCAAACCTCAATTGTAAATCCTCAGTCGAATATCGTCAGTTCTCAGTTTTCAATACTCAACCCTCAATCTTCAATTTTTAAATCTCAGTTCACAGACATCAATCCTCGTGACTCTGTTCTCAACACTCAGTCCTGAATCTTCAATCATCTATCCTCAATCCTTAATCTTCAATCCTCAATCCTCAATCCTCAACCCTCAATCCTCAACCCTCCATCCTCGATCCTCAATCCTCATCTTCAATCCTCAAACTGCAGCCATCAATACTCAATCCTGAATCCTCAATCGTCAATACTCAAATCTCAATCCTCAACAGAATATCCTCAACACTCAGTTTTCAATACTCTGTCCTCAATCTTCAATCCTCAATCATCAATTCTCAATCCTCAATCTTCAATCCTCAACACTCAATCCTCAATGCTCAATCCTCAATACTCAATCCTCAATCCTCACTCCACAATCGTCAATCCTCAACCCTCAACCCTGAGTCATCAATCCTCAACACTCAGTAATCAACCCTCAATCTTCAATCATCAATCCTCAATCATCCATTCTCAATCCTCAATCTTCAATCATCAACACTCAATACTCAACCCTCAATGGTCAATCCTCAATCTTCAATCCTCAATCCTCAATCCTCATTCCTCAATCCTCAATCGTCAATCCTCAATCCTCAATCCTCAATCCTCAATCGCCAATCCTCAATCCTCAACCATCAATCCTCAATCCTCAATCCCCAATCCTCAATCCACAATCGTCAATCCTCAAACCTCAAACATCAATCCTCAACCCTTAATCCTCAATCCTCAATCCTCAATCCTCAATCCTCAATTCTCAGCCCTCAATAGAAAATCATCAATTCCCAGTGTTCAATACTCGATCCTCAACCTACAATCTTCAAATCTCAGTTCCCGTACATCAATTCTCAACACTCTATCCTTAACACTCAGTCCTCAATCATCAATCACCAATCCTCAAACCTCTATATTCAATCTTCAATCCTCGACACTCAATACTCAATCCTCAATCCTCAATCCCCAACACTCAATCCTCATCCCTCAGTAGTCAACCCTCAATACTCAATCCTCAATCCTCAATCTTCAATCCTCAATCCTCAATCTTCAATCCTCAATTCTCTGTCCTCAATCCTCTATCCTCAATCCTCAATCCTCAATCCTCAATCCTCAATCCTCAATCCTCAATCCTCAATTGTCAATCCTCAATCCTCAGCCATCAATCCTCAATCCTCAATCCCCAATCATCAATCATCAATCCTCAATCCTCAATCTTCAATACTCAACATTCATTCCTCAATGCTCAAAACTCAATCCTCAATCCTCAATCCTCAGTCATCAGTTCTCAATCCTCAATATTCAATCCTCAATCCTCAGTCCTCAAGCCTTAATCCTCAATCCTCAATCCTCAATCTTCAATCCTCAATACTCAATCCTCAATCCTCAACCCTCAGTCCTCTATCCTCAATCCTCAATTATCAATCCTAAATCCTCAAACTTCAACCTCAATCCTCAATCTTGAAACATGAATAGACAATCCTCAATCTCCAATCCTCGAACATCAATCGTCAATCCTCAATCCTCAAAACTGAGTCCCCAATCCTCAATACTCAATCTTCAATCCTTTTCCCGCAATCCCCAATTCTCAATCCTCAATACTCAATCCTCCATCCTGAACCTTCAATCCTCACCCTGCAATACGCAATCCTCCATCCTCAAACCTCAATTGTAAATCCTCAGTCGAATATCGTCAGTTCTCAGTTTTCAATACTCAACCCTCAATCTTCAATTTTTAAATCTCAGTTCACAGACATCAATTCTCGTGACTCTGTTCTCAACACTCAGTCCTGAATCTTCAATCATCTATCCTCAATCCTTAATCTTCAATCCTCAATCCTCAATCCTCAACCCTCAATCCTCAACCCTCCATCCTCGATCCTCAATCCTCATCTTCAATCCTCAAACTGCAGCATCAATACTCAATCCTGAATCCTCAATCGTCAATACTCAAATCTCAATCCTCAACAGAATATCCTCAACTCTCAGTTTTCAATACTCTGTCCTCAATCTTCAATCCTCAATCATCAATTCTCAATCCTCAATCTTCAATCCTCAACACTCAATCCTCAATGCTCAATCCTCAATACTCAATCCTCAATCCTCACTCCACAATCGTCAATCCTCAACCCTCAAACCTGAGTCATCAATCCTCAACACTCAGTAATCAACCCTCAATCTTCAATCATCAATCCTCAATCATCCATTCTCAATCCTCAATCTTCAATCATCAACACTCAATACTCAACCCTCAATGGTCAATCCTCAATCTTCAATCCTCAATCCTCAATCCTCATTCCTCAATCCTCAATCGTCAATCCTCAATCCTCAATCCTCAATCCTCAATCGCCAATCCTCAATCCTCAACCATCAATCCTCAATCCTCAATCCCCAATCCTCAATCCACAATCGTCAATCCTCAAACCTCAAACATCAATCCTCAACCCTTAATCCTCAATCCTCAATCCTCAATCCTCAATTTTCAATCCTCAATAGAATATCTTTGATTCTCAGTTTTCAACACTCTTTCCTCAACCATCAATCCTCAATCCTCATTCCTCAATCCTCAATCCTCAATCCTCAATCCTCAATCCTCAATTCTCAGCCCACGATCCTCAATCCTCAATATTCAATTGTCAATCCTGAATTCTGAAACCCCAATCCTCAACCCTCAGCCTTCAATCCTCAATCCTCAATAGAAAATCCTCAACTCTCAGTTTTCAATACTCAACACTCAATCTTCAATTTTTAAATCTCAGTTCACAGACATCAATCCTCATCACTCTGTTCTCAACACTCAGTCCTCAATCTTCAATCATCTATCCTCAAACCTTAATCTTCAATCCTCAATCCTCGATCCTCAACCCTCAATCCTCAACCCTCCATCTTCGATCCTCAATCCTCATCTTCAATCCTCAAACTGCAGCCATCAATACTCAATCCTGAATCCTCAATCGTCAATTCTCAAATCTCAGTCCTCAACAGAATATCCTCAACTCTCAGTTTTCAATACTCTGTCCTCAATCTTCAATCCTCAACCATCAATTCTCAATCCTCAACATTCAATCCTCAACACTCAATCCTCAATGCTCAATCCTCAATCCTCAATCCTCAATCCTCAATCCACAATCCTCAATCGTCAATCCTCAACCCTCAACCCTGAGTCATCAATCCTCAACACACAGTAATCAACCCTCAATCTTCAATCATCAATCCTCAATCATCCATTCTCAATCCTCAATCTTCAATCATCAACACTCAATACTCAACCCTCAATGCTCAATCCTCAATCCTCAATCCTCAGTCCTCAATCCTCAATCCTCAATCGTCAATCCTCAATCCTCAATCCTCAATCCTCAATCGTCAATCCTCAATCCTCAATCTTCAATCCTCAACACTCAATCCTCAATGCTCAATCCTCAATACTCAATCCACAATCCTCAATCTTCAATCCTCAATCCTCAATCCTCAATCCACAGTCCTCAATCCTCCGTCCTCAATTCTCTACCCGCAATCCTCAATGCTCAATCCTCAATACTCAACCCTCAATCCTCAATCCTCAATCCTCAACATTTAATGCTCAATCCTCGTTCCTCAATGCTCAGTCATTAATTATCAATCCTCAATATTCAATCCTCAATCCTCAGACCTCAAGCATCAACACTCAATATTCAATTGTCAATCATAAACTCACAGCACTCAAACCTCACCCCTCAGTCCTCAATCCTCAGTCCTCAATCACCAACAATCAATCATCAATACTCAATCTTCAATCCTCATTACACAATCCTCAACCCTTAAACCTCAACCCTCAGTATTCAACCCTCAGTCATCAATCCTCAACCCTCAATCATCAATTCTCAATCCTCAATCTTCAATCCTCAACAGTCAATCCTCAATGCTCAATCCTCTATCCTCAATCCTCAATCCTCAATCCTCAATCATCAATTCTCAATCCTCAATCTTCAATCCTCAACAATCAACCCTCAATGCTCAATACTCTATCCTCAATCCTCAATCCTCAATCCTCAATCCTCAATCCTCAATCCTCAATCCTCAATCCTCAATCTTCAGTACTCAATCATCAATCCTCAACCCTCCGACCTCAAACATCAATCCTCAATATTCAATCCTCAATCCTCAGCCATCAATCCTCAACCCTCAATCGCCTATCCTCAATCCTCAATCCTCAATCCTCAGACCTCAACCTTCAATCCTCAACACTTAATCCTCAATCCACAATCCTCAATCCTCAATTTTCAATCCCCAATAGAATATCCTCAATTCTCAGTTTTTAATACTCAATGCTCAATCCTCAGTACACGACACTCAATCTTCAATCCTCAATCCTCAATCGTCATTCCTCAATCCTCAACCATCAATCCTCAATCATCAATCATCAATCCTCAATCTTCAATCCACAATCCTCAATCCCCAACGTTCAATCCTCAACCCTCAGTAGTCAAGCCTCAATACTCAATCCTCAATCCTCAATCTTCAATCCTCAATCCTCAATCTTCAATCCTCAATTCTCTGTCCTCAATCCTCTGTCCTCAATACTCAATCCTCAATCCTCAATCCTCAATCCTCAATCCTCAATCCTCAATTGTCAATCCCCAATCCTCAGCCATCAATCCTCAATCCTCAATCCCCAATCATCAATCATCAATCCTCAATCCTCAATCTTCAATCCTCAACATTCATTCCAAAATGCTCAATACTCTATCCTCAATCCTCAATCCGCAATCCTCAATCCTCAATCCTCAATCATCCGTCCTCAAACCTCAATCCTCAATCCTCAGTCCTCGATACTCGATCCTCAATCCTCAGTCCTCAAGCCTCAACACTCAATATTGAATTGTCAATCATAAACTCACAGCACTCAAACCTCACCCATCATTCCTCAATCCTCAGTCCTCAATCTTCAATCATCAATAGTCAATCCTCAATCTTCAATCCTCATTCCTCAATCCTCAACCCTCAATCCTCAACCCTCAGTAATCAATCCTCAGTCCTCAATCCTCATTCCTCAATCATCAATTCTCAATCCTCAATCTTCAATCCTCAACGCTCAACCCTCAATGCTCAATACTCTATCCTCAATCCTCAATCCTCAATCCTCAATCCTCAATCATCAATTCTCAATCCTCAATCTTCAATCCTCAACGCTCAACCCTCAATGCTCAATACTCTATCCTCAATCCTCAATCCTCAATCCTCAATCCTCAATCCTCAATCCTCAATCCTCAATCCTCAATCTTCAGTACTCAATCATCAATCCTCAACCCTCCGACCTCAAACATCAATCCTCAATATTCAATGCTCAATCCTCAATCCTCAATCCTCAGTCATCAGTTCTCAATCCTCAATATTCAATCCTCAATCCTCAGTCCTCAAGCCTTAATCCTCAATCCTCAATCCACAGTCCTCAATCGTCAATCCTCAATCCTCAATCCTCAATCCTCAATCCTCAATTCTCAATCCTCAATCCTCTGTCCTCAGTCCTCAAACCTCAATCCTCAACACTCAGCCCTCATCCTCCATCCTCAATCCTTAATCATCAATCCTCAATCTTCAATCCTCAATACTCAATCCTCAATCCTCAACCCTCAGTCCTCTATCCTCAATCCTCAATTATCAATCCTAAATCCTCAAACTTCAACCTCAATCCTCAATCTTGAAACATGAATAGACAATCCTCAATCTCCAATCCTCGAACATCAATCGTCAATCCTCAATCCTCAAAACTGAGTCCTCAATCCTCAATACTCAATCTTCAATCCTTTTCCCGCAATCCCCAATTCTCAATCCTCAATACTCAATCCTCCATCCTGAACCTTCAATCCTCACCCTGCAATACCCAATCCTCCATCCTCAAACCTCAATTGTAAATCCTCAGTCGAATATCGTCAGTTCTCAGTTTTCAATACTCAACCCTCAATCTTCAATTTTTAAATCTCAGTTCACAGACATCAACCCTCGTGACTCTGTTCTCAACACTCAGTCCTGAATCTTCAATCATCTATCCTCAATCCTTAATCTTCAATCCTCAATCCTCAATCCTCAACCCTCAATCCTCAACCCTCCATCCTCGATCCTCAATCCTCATCTTCAATCCTCAAACTGCAGCCATCAATACTCAATCCTGAATCCTCAATCGTCAATACTCAAATCTCAATCCTCAACAGAATATCCTCAACTCTCAGTTTTCAATACTCTGTCCTCAATCTTCAATCCTCAATCATCAATTCTCAATCCTCAATCTTCAATCCTCAACACTCAATCCTCAATGCTCAATCCTCAATACTCAATCCTCAATCCTCACTCCACAATCGTCAATCCTCAACCCTCAACCCTGTGTCATCAATCCTCAACACTCAGTAATCAACCCTCAATCTTCAATCATCAATCCTCAATCATCCATTCTCAATCCTCAATCTTCAATCATCAACACTCAATACTCAACCCTCAATGGTCAATCCTCAATCTTCAATCCTCAATCCTCAATCCTCATTCCTCAATCCTCAATCGTCAATCCTCAATCCTCAATCCTCAATCCTCAATCGGCAATCCTCAATCCTCAACCATCAATCCTCAATCCTCAATCCCCAATCCTCAATCCACAATCGTCAATCCTCAAACCTCAAACATCAATCCTCAACCCTTAATCCTCAATCCTCAATCCTCAATCCTCAATTTTCAATCCTCAATAGAATATCTTCGATTCTCAGTTTTCAGTACTCTTTCCTCAACCATCAATCCTCAATCCTCATTTCTCAATCCTCAATCCTCAATCCTCAATCCTCAATCCTCAATTCTCAGCCCACGATCCTCAATCCTCAATATTCAATTGTCAATCCTGAATTCTGAAACCCCAATCCTCAACCCTCAGCCTTCAATCCTCAATCCTCAATAGAAAATCCTCAACTCTCAGTTTTCAATACTCAACACTCAATCTTCAATTTTTAAATCTCAGTTCACAGACATCAATCCTCGTCACTCTGTTCTCAACACTCAGTCCTCAATCTTCAATCATCTATCCTCAAACCTTAATCTTCAATCCTCAATCCTCGATCCTCAACCCTCAATCCTCAACCCTCCATCTTCGATCCTCAATCCTCATCTTCAATCCTCAAACTGCAGCCATCAATACTCAATCCTGAATCCTCAATCGTCAATTCTCAAATCTCAGTCCTCAACAGAATATCCTCAACTCTCAGTTTTCAATACTCTGTCCTCAATCTTCAATCCTCAACCATCAATTCTCAATCCTCAACATTCAATCCTCAACACTCAATCCTCAATGCTCAATCCTCAATCCTCAATCCTCAATCCTCAATCCTCAATCCTCAATCGTCAATCCTCAACCCTCAACCCTGAGTCATCAATCCTCAACACACAGTAATCAACCCTCAATCTTCAATCATCAATCCTCAATCATCCATTCTCAATCCTCAATCTTCAATCATCAACACTCAATACTCAACCCTCAATGCTCAATCCTCAATC
This sequence comes from Calliopsis andreniformis, assembly GCF_051401765.1. Taxonomy (NCBI): domain Eukaryota; kingdom Metazoa; phylum Arthropoda; class Insecta; order Hymenoptera; family Andrenidae; genus Calliopsis; species Calliopsis andreniformis. Next base: position 1,444,725 of record NW_027480481.1, read on the forward strand.
CTCAATCCTCAATCCTCAATCCTCAATCCTCAATCGTCAATCCTCAATCCTCAATCCTCAATCCTCAATCGTCAATCCTCAATCCTCAATCTTCAATCCTCAACACTCAATCCTCAATGCTCAATCCTCAATACTCAATCCACAATCCTCAATCTTCAATCCTCAATCCTCAATCCTCAATCCACAGTCCTCAATCCTCCGTCCTCAATTCTCTACCCGCAATCCTCAATGCTCAATCCTCAATACTCAACCCTCAATCCTCAATCCTCAATCCTCAACATTTAATGCTCAATCCTCGTTCCTCAATCCTCAGTCATTAATTATCAATTCTCACTATTCAATCCTCAATCCTCAGACCTCAAGCATCAACACTCAATATTCAATTGTCAATCATAAACTCACAGCACTCAAACCTCACCCCTCAGTCCTCAATCCTCAGTCCTCAATCATCAACAATCAATCATCAATACTCAATCTTCAATTCTCATTACACAATCCTCAACCCTTAAACCTCAACCCTCAGTATTCAACCCTCAGTCATCAATCCTCAACCCTCAATCATCAATTCTCAATCCTCAATCTTCAATCCTCAACAGTCAATCCTCAATGCTCAATCCTCTATCCTCAATCCTCAATCCTCAATCCTCAATCATCAATCCTCAATCCTCAATCTTCAATCCTCAACAATCAACCCTCAATGCTCAATACTCTATCCTCAATCCTCAATCCTCAATCCTCAATCCTCAACCCTCAATCCTCAACCCTCAATCCTCAATCCTCAATCCTCAGTGATCAATACTCAATCTTTAATACACAATCCTCAATCCTCAATCCTCAATCCTCAATCCTCAATCCTCATTCCTCATTTCTCAAACCTCAATCCTCAACCCTCAGTCCTCATCCTCAATTCTCAATCCTCAATCCTCAATCCTCAATCCTCAATCCTCAATCCTCAATCCTCAATCCTCAATCATCAATCCTCAATACTCAATCATCAATCCTCAATCCTCAATCCTCAATACTCAAAACTCAATCTTCAACCCTCAATACTCAATTTTCAATCCTCAATCCTGAATCCTCAATCCTCAAACCTCATTCTACAATCCTCAATCCACAATCGTCAATCCTCAAACCTCAAACTTCAATCATCAACCCTTAATCCTCAATCCTCAATCCTCAATCCTCAATTTTCAATCCCCAATAGAATATCTTCAATTCTCAGTTTTCAATACTCTGTCCTCAATCTTCAATCCTCAATCATCAATCCTAAATCCTCAATCCTCAATCCTCAATCCTCAATCCTCAATCCTCAATTCTCAGCCCTCAATAGAAAATCCTCAATTCCCAGTATTCAATACTCGATCCTCAACCTACAATCTTCGAATCTCAGTTCCCGTACATCAATTCTCAACACTCTATCCTCAACACTCAGTCCTCAATCATCAATCAACAATCCTCAAACCTCTATATTCAATCTTCAATCCTCGACACTCAATACTCAATCCTCAATACTCAATCCCCAACACTCAATCCTCATCCCTCAGTAGTCAACCCTCAATACTCAATCTTCAATCCTCAATCTTCAATCCTCAATCCTCAATCTTCAATCCTCAATTCTCTGTCCTCAATCCTCTATCCTCAGTCCTCAATCCTCAATCCTCAATCCTCAATCCTCAATCCTGAATCCTCAAATGTCAATCCTCAATCCTCAGCCATCAATCCTCAATCCTCAATCCCCAATCATCAATCATCAATCCTCAATCCTCAATCTTCAATCCTCAACATTCATTCCTCAATGCTCAATACTCAATCCTCAATCCTCAATCCTCAGTCATCAGTTCTCAATCCTCAATATTCAATCCTCAATCCTCAGTCCTCAAGCCTTAATCCTCAATCCTCAATACTCAATCTTCAATCCTCAATACTCAGTCCTCAATCCTCAGACCTCGATCCTCAATCCTCAATATTCAATTAACAATCCTGGATTCTGAAACCTCAATCGACAACCCTCAGTACTCAATCCTCAATCTTCAATCCTCAAACCTCTACCATCAATCCTCAATACTTAATCCTCAATCCTCAATCCTCAATGCTCAATTGAAAATCCCCCGTTATCTGTTTTCAATACTCAACCCTCAATCTTTAATTTTCAAATCTCAGTTCACAGACATCAATCCTCAACACTCTGTCCTCAACACTCAGTCCTCAATCTTCAATCATCAAATCTCAATTCATTATCTTCAGTCATCAATCCTCAGTCCACAACATTCAATCCTCAATAATCAACACTCAATCCTCAATCCTCAATCCTCAATCCTCAATCCTCAATCCTCAATCCTCAATCCGCTATCCTCAATCCTCAATCCTCAATCCACAGTCCTCAATCCTCTATCCTCAATCCTCAATCCTCAATCCTCAATCCTCAATCCTCAATCCTCAATCCTCAAGCCTCAACCATCAATACTCAATCCTCAATCCCCAATCCTCATACCACAATCGTCAATCCTCAAACCTCAAACTTCAATCCTCAACCCTTAATCCTCAATCCTCAATCCTCAATCCTCAATTTTCAATCCTCAATAGAATATCTTCGATTCTCAGTTTTCAATACTCTTTCCTCAGCAATCAATCCTCAATCCTCAATCCTCAATCCTCAATCCTCAATCCTCAACCCTCAACCCTCAATTCTCAGCCCTCAATAGAAAATCCTCGATTCCCAGTATTCAATACTCAATCCTCAACCTACAATCTTCAAATCTCAGTTCCCGAACATCAATTCTCAACTCTCTATCCTCAACACTCAGTCGACAATCATCAATCAACAATCCTCAAACCTCTATATTCAATCTTCAACCCTCCACACTCAATACTCAATCCTCAATCCTCAATCCGCAACCCTCAATCCTCAATTCTCAAACCTCAATCCTCAACCCTCAGTCCACAGTCCTCAATCCTCAACCTTCAGTCCTCTATCCTCAATCCTCAATTATCAATCCTAAATCCTCAAACTTCAACCTCAATCCTCAATCTTGAAACATGAATACACAATCCTCAATCTCGAATCCTCGAACTTCAATCGTCAATCATCAGTCCTCAAAACTGAGTCCTCAATCCTCAATACTCAACCTTCAATCCTTTTCCCGCAATCCCCAATTCTCAATCCTCAATACTCAATCCTCCATCCTGAACCTTCAATCCTCACCGTGCAATACCCAATCCTCCATACTCAAACCTCAATTGTAAATCCTCAGTCGAATATCGTCAGGTTCTCAGTTTTCAATACTCAACCCTCAACCTTCAATTTTTAAATCTCAGTTCACAGACATCAATCCTCGTCACTCTGTTCTCAACACTCAGTCCTGAATCTTCAATAATCTATCCTCAATCCTTAATCTTCAATCCTCAATCCTCAATCCTCAACCCTCAATCCCCAACCCTCAATCCTCAATTTTCAATCCTCTATCCTCAATCCTCAATCGTCAATACTCAATCCTAAGTAATCAAGCCTCAATTCTCAATATTCAATTGTCAATCCTCAAATCTCAAACCTCAAACCTCAGGCATCAGTCCTCAATCCTCAGTCCTCAATCGTCAATCCTCAATCGTCAGTCGTCAATCCTCAATCCTCAGCCATCAATCCTCAACCCTCAATCGCCTATCCTCAATCCTCAATCCTCAATCCTCAGACCTCAACCTTCAATCCTCAACACTTAATCCTCAATCCACAATCCTCAATCCTCAATTTTCAATCCCCAATAGAATATCCTCAATTCTCAGTTTTTAATACTCAATGCTCAATCCTCAGTACACGACACTCAATCTTCAATCCTCAATCCTCAATCGTCATTCCTCAATCCTCAACCATCAATCCTCAATCATCAATCATCAATCCTCAATCTTCAATCCACAATCCTCAATCCCCAACGTTTAATCCTCAACCCTCAGTAGTCAACCCTCAATACTCAATCCTCAATCCTCAATCTTCAATCCTCAATCCTCAATCTTCAATCCTCAATTCTCTGTCCTCAATCCTCTATCCTCAATACTCAATCCTCAATCCTCAATCCTCAATCCTCAATCCTCAATCCTCAATTGTCAATCCTCAATCCTCAGCCATCAATCCTCAATCCTCAATCCCCAATCATCAATCATCAATCCTCAATCCTCAATCTTCAATCCTCAACATTCATTCCTAAATGCTCAATACTCTATCCTCAATCCTCAATCCTCAATCCTCAATCCTCAATCCTCAATCATCCGTCCTCAAACCTCAATCCTCAATCCTCAATCCTCGATACTCGATACTCAATCCTCAGTCCTCAAGCCTCAACACTCAATATTGAATTGTCAATCATAAACTCACAGCACTCAAACCTCACCCATCATTCCTCAATCCTCAGTCCTCAATCTTCAATCATCAATAGTCAATCCTCAATCTTCAATCCTCATTCCTCAATCCTCAACCCTCAATCCTCAACCCTCAGTAATCAATCCTCAGTCCTCAATCCTCAATCCTCAATCATCAATTCTCAATCCTCAATCTTCAATCCTCAACGCTCAACCCTCAATGCTCAATACTCTATCCTCAATCCTCAATCCTCAATCCTCAATCCTCAATCATCAATTCTCAATCCTCAATCTTCAATCCTCAACGCTCAACCCTCAATGCTCAATACTCTATCCTCAATCCTCAATCCTCAATCCTCAATCCTCAATCCTCAATCCTCAATCCTCAATCCTCAATCTTCAGTACTCAATCATCAATCCTCAACCCTCCGACCTCAAACATCAATCCTCAATATTCAATGCTCAATCCTCAATCCTCAATCCTCAGTCATCAGTTCTCACTCCTCAATATTCAATCCTCAATCCTCAGTCCTCAAGCCTTAATCCTCCATCCTCAACCCACAGTCCTCAATCGTCAATCCTCAATCCTCAACCTTCAATCCTCAATACTCAATTTTCAATCCTCAATCCTCAATCCTCAATCCTCAATCCTCAATCCTCAACTCTCAATCCTCAATCCTCTGTCCTCAGTCCTCAAACCTCAATCCTCAACACTCAGCCCTCATCCTCCATCCTCAATCCTTAATCATCAATCCTCATTCTTCAATCCTCAATATTCAATCATCAACCCTCAATCCTCAACCCTCAATCCTCAATCCTCAATCCTCAGTGATCAATACTCAATCTTTAATACACAATCCTCAATCCTCAATCCTCAATCCTCAATCCTCAATCCTCATTCCTCATTTCTCAAACCTCAATCCTCAACCCTCAGTCCTCATCCTCAATTCTCAATCCTCAATCCTCAATCCTCAATCCTCAATCCTCAATCCTCAATCCTCAATCCTCAATCATCAATCCTCAATACTCAATCTTCAATCCTCAATCCTCAATCCTCAATACTCAAAACTCAATCTTCAACCCTCAATACTCAATTTTCGATCCTCAGTCCTCAATCCTCAATCCTCAATCCTCATTCTACAATCCTCAATACCCAATCCTCAATCTTCAATCTTCAAGCCTCAATTCGCAATCCTCAATCCTCAGTCCTCAGACCTCAAGTATCAATACTCAACCCTCAGTCCTCGTCCTCAATCCACAACCCTCAATCCTCAATCGTTAATCTTCATTCATCAATATTCAACCTTCAATCCTCAATCCACAATCCTCAATGTTCAGTCCTCAATACCCAATCCTCAATCTTCAATCCTCAATCCTCAATCCTCAATCCTCAATACTCAATCCTCAATGGTCTATCTTCAATCCTCAATACTCAATCTTCAATCCTCAATCCTCAATCCTCAATCCTCAATCCTCATTCTTCAATCCTCAATACCCAATCCTCAATCTTCAATCCTCAACCCTTAATCCTCAATCCTCAATCCTCAATCCTCAATCCTCTATCCTCAATCCTCAATTATCAATCCTAAATCCTCAAACTTCAACCTCAATCCTCAATCTTGAAACATGAATACACAATCCTCAATCTCCAATCCTCGAACTTCAATCGTCAATCATCAATCCTCAAAACTGAGTCCTCAATCCTCAATACTCAACCTTCAATCCTTTTCCCGCAATCCCCAATTCTCAATCCTCAATACTCAATCCTCCATTCTGAACCTTCAATCCTCACCCTGCAATACCCAATCCTCCATACTCAAACCTCAATTGTAAATCCTCAGTCGAATATCGTCAGGTTCTCAGTTTTCAATACTCAACCCTCAATCTTCAATTTTTAAATCTCAGTTCACAGACATCAATCCTCGTCACTCTGTTCTCAACACTCAGTCCTGAATCTTCAATAATCTATCCTCAATCCTTAATCTTCAATCCTCAATCCTCAATACTCAACCCTCAATCCCCAACCCTCAATCCTCAATTTTCAATCCTCTATCCTCAATCCTCAATCGTCAATACTCAATCCTAAGTAATCAAGCCTCAATTCTCAATATTCAATTGTCAATCCTCAAATCTCAAACCTCAAACCTCAGGCATCAGTCCTCAATCCTCAGTCCTCAATCGTCAATCCTCAATCGTCAGTCGTCAATCCTCAATCCTCAGCCATCAATCCTCAACCCTCAATCGCCTATCCTCAATCCTCAATCCTCAATCCTCAAACCTCAACCTTCAATCCTCAACACTTAATCCTCAATCCACAATCCTCAATCCTCAATTTTCAATCCCCAATAGAATATCCTCAATTCTCAGTTTTTAATACTCAATGCTCAATCCTCAGTACACGACACTCAATCTTCAATCCTCAATCCTCAATCGTCATTCCTCAATCCTCAACCATCAATCCTCAATCATCAATCATCAATCCTCAATCTTCAATCCACAATCCTCAATCCCCAACGTTTAATCCTCAACCCTCAGTAGTCAACCCTCAATACTCAATCCTCAATCCTCAATCTTCAATCCTCAATCCTCAATCTTCAATCCTCAATTCTCTGTCCTCAATCCTCTATCCTCAATACTCAATCCTCAATCCTCAATCCTCAATCCTCAATCCTCAATTGTCAATCCTCAATCCTCAGCCATCAATCCTCAATCCTCAATCCCCAATCATCAATCATCAATCCTCAATCCTCAATCTTCAATCCTCAACATTCATTCCTAAATGGTCAATACTCTATCCTCAATCCTCAATCCTCAATCCTCAATCCTCAATCCTCAATCATCCGTCCTCAAACCTCAATCCTCAATCCTCAATCCTCGATACTCGATACTCAATCCTCAGTCCTCAAGCCTCAACACTCAATATTGAATTGTCAATCATAAACTCACAGCACTCAAACCTCACCCATCATTCCTCAATCCTCAGTCCTCAATCTTCAATCATCAATAGTCAATCCTCAATCTTCAATCCTCATTCCTCAATCCTCAACCCTCAATCCTCAACCCTCAGTAATCAATCCTCAGTCCTCAATCCTCAATCCTCAATCATCAATTCTCAATCCTCAATCTTCAATCCTCAACGCTCAACCCTCAATGCTCAATACTCTATCCTCAATCCTCAATCCTCAATCCTCAATCCTCAATCATCAATTCTCAATCCTCAATCTTCAATCCTCAACGCTCAACCCTCAATGCTCAATACTCTATCCTCAATCCTCAATCCTCAATCCTCAATCCTCAATCCTCAATCCTCAATCCTCAATCCTCAATCTTCAGTACTCAATCATCAATCCTCAACCCTCCGACCTCAAACATCAATCCTCAATATTCAATGCTCAATCCTCAATCCTCAATCCTCAGTCATCAGTTCTCAATCCTCAATATTCAATCCTCAATCCTCAGTCCTCAAGCCTTAATCCTCCATCCTCAATCCACAGTCCTCAATCGTCAATCCTCAATCCTCAACCTTCAATCCTCAATACTCAATTTTCAATCCTCAATCATCAATCCTCAATCCTCAATTCTCAATCCTCAATCCTCTGTCCTCAGTCCTCAAACCTCAATCCTCAACACTCATCCCTCATCCTCCATCCTCAATCCTTAATCATCAATCCTCAATCTTCAATCCTCAATATTCAATCATCAACCCTCAATCCTCAACCCTCAATCCTCAATCCTCAATCCTCAGTGATCAATACTCAATCTTTAATACACAATCCTCAATCCTCAATCCTCAATCCTCAATCCTCAATCCTCATTCCTCATTTCTCAAACCTCAATCCTCAACCCTCAGTCCTCATCCTCAATTCTCAATCCTCAATCCTCAATCCTCAATCCTCAATCCTCAATCCTCAATCCTCAATCCTCAATCATTAATCCTCAATACTCAATCTTCAATCCTCAATCCTCAATCCTCAATACTCAAAACTCAATCTTCAACCCTCAATACTCAATTTTCAATCCTCAGTCCTCAATCCTCAATCCTCAATCCTCATTCTACAATCCTCAATACCCAATCCTCAATCTTCAATCTTCAAGCCTCAATTCGCAATCCTCAATCCTCAATCCTCAGACCTCAAGTATCAATACTCAACCCTCAGTCCTCGTCCTCAATCCACAACCCTCAATCCTCAATCGTTAATCTTCATTCATCAATATTCAACCTTCAATCCTCAATCCACAATCCGCAATGTTCAATCCTCAATCCTCAATCCTCAATCCTCAATCCTCAATCCTCAATGGTCTATCTTCAATCCTCAATACTCAATCTTCAATCCTCAATCCTCAATCCTCAATCCTCAATCCTCATTCTTCAATCCTCAATACCCAATCCTCAATCTTCAATCCTCAACACTTAATCCTCAATCCTCAATCCTCAATCCTCAATCCTCAATCCGCAATCGTCAATCCTAAACCCTCAACCCTGAGTCATCATTCCTCTACACTCAGTAATCAACCCTCAATCTTCAATCATCAATCCTCAATCATCCATTCTCAATCCTCAATCTTCAATCATCAACACTCAATACTCAACCCTCAATGCTTAATCCTCAATCCTCAATCCTCAATCCTCAATCCTCAATCCTCAATCGTCAATCCTCAATCCTCAATCCTCAATCGTCAACCCTCAATCCTCAACCATCAATCCTCAACCCTCAATCCACAATCCTCAATCCACAATCGTCAATCCTCAAACCTCAAACTTCAATCATCAACCCTTAATCCTCAATCCACAATCCTCAATCCTCAATTTTCAATCCTCAATAGAATATCTTCAATTCTCAGTTTTCAATACTCTGTCCTCAATCTTCAATCCTCAATCATCAATCCTAAATCCTCAATCCTCAATCCTCAATCCTCAATCCTCAATCCTCAATTCTCAGCCCTCAATAGAAAATCCTCAATTCCCAGTATTCAATACTCGATCCTCAACCTACAATCTTCGAATCTCAGTTCCCGTACATCAATTCTCAACACTCTATCCTCAACACTCAGTCCTCAATCATCAATCAACAATCCTCAAACCTCTATATTCAATCTTCAATCCTCGACACTCAATACTCAATCCTCAATACTCAATCCCCAACACTCAATCCTCATCCCTCAGTAGTCAACCCTCAATACTCAATCTTCAATCCTCAATCTTCAATCCTCAATCCTCAATCTTCAATCCTCAATTCTCTGTCCTCAATCCTCTATCCTCAGTCCTCAATCCTCAATCCTCAATCCTCAATCCTCAATCCTCAATCCTCAAATGTCAATCCTCAATCCTCTGCCATCAATCCTCAATCATCAATCCCCAATCATCAATCATCAATCCTCAATCCTCAATCTTCAATCCTCAACATTCATTCCTCAATGCTCAATACTCAATCCTCAATCCTCAATCCTCAGTCATCAGTTCTCAATCCTCAATATTCAATCCTCAATCCTCAGTCCTCAAGCCTTAATCCTCAATCCTCAATACTCAATCTTCAATCCTCAATACTCAGTCCTCAATCCTCAGACCTCGATCCTCAGTCCTCAATATTCAATTAACAATCCTGGATTCTGAAACCTCAATCGACAACCCTCAGTACTCAATCCTCAATCTTCAATCCTCAAACCTCTACCATCAATCCTCAATACTTAATCCTCAATCCTCAATCCTCAATGCTCAATTGAAAATCCCCAATTATCTGTTTTCAATACTCAACCCTCAATCTTTAATTTTCAAATCTCAGTTCACAGACATCAATCCTCAACACTCTGTCCTCAACACTCAGTCCTCAATCTTCAATCATCAAATCTCAATTCATTATCTTCAGTCATCAATCCTCAGTCCACAACATTCAATCCTCAATAATCAACACTCAATCCTCAATCCTCAATCCTCAATCCTCAATCCTCAATCCTCAATCCTCAATCCGCTATCCTCAATCCTCAATCCACAGTCCTCAATCCTCTATCCTCAATCCTCAATCCTCAATCCTCAATCCTCAATCCTCAATCCTCAATCCTCAATCCTCAATCCTCAATCCTCAATCCTCAAACCTCAATCTTCAATCCTCTATACTCAATCCTCAATCCTCAGTCCTCGAGCCTCAATCCTCAATATTCAATTACCAATCCTGAATTCTGAAACCTCAATCCTCAACCCTCAGTCCTCGATCCTCAATCGTCAATCCTCAAGCCTCAACCATCAATACTCAATCCTCAATCCCCAATCCTCAAACCACAATCGTCAATCCTCAAACCTCAAACTTCAATCCTCAACCCTTAATCCTCAATCCTCAATCCTCAATCCTCAATTTTCAATCCTCAATAGAATGTCTTCGATTCTCAGTTTTCAATACTCTTTCCTCAGCCATCAATCCTCAATCCTCAATCCTCAATCCTCAATCCGCAACCCTCAATCCTCAATTCTCAAACCTCAATCCTCAACCCTCAGTCCACAGTCCTCAATCCTCAACCTTCAGTCCTCTATCCTCAATCCTCAATTATCAATCCTAAATCCTCAAACTTCAACCTCAATCCTCAATCTTGAAACGTGAATACACAATCCTCAATCTCCAATCCTCGAACCTCAATCGTCAATCCTCAATCCTCAAAACTGAGTCCTCAATCATCAATACTCAATCTTCAATCCTTTTCCCGCAATCCCCAATTCTCAATCCTCAATACTCAATCCTCCATACTGAACCTTCAATCCTCACCCTGCAATACCCAATCCTCCATACTCAAACCTCAATTGTAAATCCTCAGTCGAATATCGTCAGTTCTCAGTTTTCAATACTCAACACTCAATCTTCAATTTTTAAATCTCAGTTCACAGACATCAATCCTCGTCACTCTGTTCTCAACACTCAGTCCTGGGTCTTCAATAATCTATCCTCAATCCTTAATCTTCAATCGTCAATCCTCAATCCTCAACCCTCAATCCCCAACCCTCAATCCTCAATTTTCAATCCTCTATCCTCAATCCTCAATCGTCAATACTCAATCCTAAGTAATCAAGCCTCAATTCTCAATATTCAATTGTCAATCCTCAAATCTCAAACCTCAAACCTCAGCCATCAGTCCTCAATCCTCAGTCCTCAATCGTCAACCCTCAATCCTCAACCATCAATCCTCAACCCTCAATCCACAATCCTCAATCCACAATCGTCAATCCTCAAACCTCAAACTTCAATCATCAACCCTTAATCCTCAATCCACAATCCTCAATCCTCAATTTTCAATCCTCAATAGAATATCTTCAATTCTCAGTTTTCAATACTCTGTCCTCAATCTTCAATCCTCAATCATCAATCCTAAATCCTCAATCCTCAATCCTCAATCCTCAATCCTCAATCCTCAATTCTCAGCCCTCAATAGAAAATCCTCAATTCCCAGTATTCAATACTCGATCCTCAACCTACAATCTTCGAATCTCAGTTCCCGTACATCAATTCTCAACACTCTATCCTCAACACTCAGTCCTCAATCATCAATCAACAATCCTCAAACCTCTATATTCAATCTTCAATCCTCGACACTCAATACTCAATCCTCAATACTCAATCCCCAACACTCAATCCTCATCCCTCAGTAGTCAACCCTCAATACTCAATCTTCAATCCTCAATCTTCAATCCTCAATACTCAATCTTCAATCCTCAATTCTCTGTCCTCAATCCTCTATCCTCAGTCCTCAATCCTCAATCCTCGATCCTCAATCCTCAATCCTCAATCCTCAAATGTCAATCCTCAATCCTCAGCCATCAATCCTCAATCCTCAATCCCCAATCATCAATCATCAATCCTCAATCCTCAATCTTCAATCCTCAACATTCATTCCTCAATGCTCAATACTCAATCCTCAATCCTCAATCCTCAGTCATCAGTTCTCAATCCTCAATATTCAATCCTCAATCCTCAGTCCTCAAGCCTTAATCCTCAATCCTCAATACTCAATCTTCAATCCTCAATACTCAGTCCTCAATCCTCAGACCTCGATCCTCAGTCCTCAATATTCAATTAACAATCCTGGATTCTGAAACCTCAATCGACAACCCTCAGTACTCAATCCTCAATCTTCAATCCTCAAACCTCTACCATCAATCCTCAATACTTAATCCTCAATCCTCAATCCTCAATGCTCAATTGAAAATCCCCAATTATCTGTTTTCAATACTCAACCCTCAATCTTTAATTTTCAAATCTCAGTTCACAGACATCAATCCTCAACACTCTGTCCTCAACACTCGGTCCTCAATCTTCAATCATCAAATCTCAATTCATTATCTTCAGTCATCAATCCTCAGTCCACAACATTCAATCCTCAATAATCAACACTCAATCCTCAATCCTCAATCCTCAATCCTCAATCCTCAATCCTCAATCCTCAATCCGCTATCCTCAATCCTCAATCCTCAATCCACAGTCCTCAATCCTCTATCCTCAATCCTCAATCCTCAATCCTCAATCCTCAATCCTCAATCCTCAATCCTCAATCCTCAATCCTCAATCCTCAATCCTCAAACCTCAATCTTCAATCCTCTATACTCAATCCTCAATCCTCAGTCCTCGAGCCTCAATCCTCAATATTCAATTACCAATCCTGAATTCTGAAACCTCAATCCTCAACCCTCAGTCCTCGATCCTCAATCGTCAATCCTCAAGCCTCAACCATCAATACTCAATCCTCAATCCCCAATCCTCAAACCACAATCGTCAATCCTCAAACCTCAAACTTCAATCCTCAACCCTTAATCCTCAATCCTCAATCCTCAATCCTCAATTTTCAATCCTCAATAGAATGTCTTCGATTCTCAGTTTTCAATACTCTTTCCTCAGCCATCAATCCTCAATCCTCAATCCTCAATCCTCAATCCGCAACCCTCAATCCTCAATTCTCAAACCTCAATCCTCAACCCTCAGTCCACAGTCCTCAATCCTCAACCTTCAGTCCTCTATCCTCAATCCTCAATTATCAATCCTAAATCCTCAAACTTCAACCTCAATCCTCAATCTTGAAACATGAATACACAATCCTCAATCTCCAATCCTCGAACCTCAATCGTCAATCCTCAATCCTCAAAACTGAGTCCTCAATCATCAATACTCAATCTTCAATCCTTTTCCCGCAATCCCCAATTCTCAATCCTCAATACTCAATCCTCCATACTGAACCTTCAATCCTCACCCTGCAATACCCAATCCTCCATACTCAAACCTCAATTGTAAATCCTCAGTCGAATATCGTCAGTTCTCAGTTTTCAATACTCAACACTCAATCTTCAATTTTTAAATCTCAGTTCACAGACATCAATCCTCGTCACTCTGTTCTCAACACTCAGTCCTGGGTCTTCAATAATCTATCCTCAATCCTTAATCTTCAATCGTCAATCCTCAATCCTCAACCCTCAATCCCCAACCCTCAATCCTCAATTTTCAATCCTCTATCCTCAATCCTCAATCGTCAATACTCAATCCTAAGTAATCAAGCCTCAATTCTCAATATTCAATTGTCAATCCTCAAATCTCAAACCTCAAACCTCAGCCATCAGTCCTCAATCCTCAGTCCTCAATCGTCAATCCTCAATCGTCAGTCGTCAATCCTCAATCCTCAGCCATCAATCCTCAACCCTCAATCGCCTATCCTCAATCCTCAATCCTCAATCCTCATACCTCAACCTTCAATCCTCAACACTTAATCCTCAATCCACAATCCTCAAACCTCAATTTTCAATCCTCAATAGAATATCCACAATTCTCAGTTTTTAATACTCAATGCTCAATCCTCAGTACACGACACTCAATCTTCAATCCTCAATCCTCAATCGTCATTCCTCAATCGTCAACCATCAATCCTCAATCATCAATCATCATTCCTCAATCTTCAATCCACAAACCTCAATCCCCAACCCTCAATCCTCAACCCTCAGTAGTCAACCCTCAATCCTCAATCCTCAATCCTCAATCCTCAATCCTCAATTGTCAATCCTCAATCCTCAGCCATCAATCCTCAATCTTCAATCCCCAATCATCAATCATCAATCCTCAATCCTCAATCTTCAATCCTCAACATTCATTCCTAAATGCTCAATACTCTATCCTCAATCCTCAATCCTCAATCCTCAATCCTCAATCCTCAATCATCCGTCCTCAAACCTCAATCCTCAATCCTCAATCCTCAATACTCGATCCTCAATCCTCAGTCCTCAAGCCTCAACACTCAATATTCAATTGTCAATCATAAACTCACAGCACTCAAACCTCACCCATCATTCCTCAATCCTCAGTCCTCAATCTTCAATCATCAATAGTCAATCCTCAATCTTCAATCCTCATTCCTTAACACTCAACCCTCAATCCTCAACCCTCAGTAATCAATCCTCAGTCCTCAATCCTCAATCTTCAATCATCAATTGTCAATCCTCAATCTTCAATCCTCAACACTCAACCCTCAATGCTCAATACTCTATCCTCAATCCTCAATCCTCAATCCTCAATCCTCAATCCTCAATCCTCAATCCTCAATCCTCAATCCTCAATCTTCAGTACTCAGTCATCAATCCTCAACCCTCCGACCTCAAACATCATTCCTCAATATTCAATGCTCAATCCTCAATCCTCAATCCTCAGTCATCAGTTCTCAATCCTCAATATTCAATCCTCAATCCTCAGTCCTCAAGCCTTAATCCTCAATCCTCAATCCACAATCCTCAATCGTCAATCCTCAATCCTCAACCTTCAATCCTCAATACTCAATTTTCAATCCTCAATCCTCAATCCTCTATCCTCAATTCTCAATCCTCAATCCTCTGTCCTCAGTCCTCAAACATCAATCCTCAATCCTCAATCCTCAATCCTCAATCCTCAATCCTCAATCCTCAACCATCAATCCTCAATACTCAATCTTCAATCCTCAATCCTCAATCCTCAATACTGAAAACTCAATCTTCAACCCTCAATATTCAATTTTCAATCCTCAATCCTCAATCCTCAATCCTCAATCCTCATTCTACAATCCTCAATCCCCAATCCTCAATCTTCAATCTTCAAGCCTCAATTCGCAATCCTCAATCCTCAATCCTCAGACCTCAAGTATCAATACTCAACCCTCAGTCCTCGTCCTCAATCCACAACCCTCAATCCTCAATCGTTAATCTTCATTCATCAATATTCAACCTTCAATCCTCAATCCACAATCTTCAATGTTCAGTCCTCAATACCCAATCCTCAATCTTCAATCCTCAATCCTCAATCCTCAATCCTCAATCCTCAATTTTCAATCCTCAATAGAATATATTCAATTCTCAGTTTTCAATACTCTGTCCTCAATCTTCAATCCTCAATCATCAATCCTAAATCCTCAATCCTCAATCCTCAATCCTCAATCCTCAATCCTCAATTCTCAGCCCTCAATAGAAAATCCTCAATTCCCAGTATTCAATACTCGATCCTCAACCTACAATCCTCAAATCTCAGTTCCCGTACATCAATTCTCAACACTCTATCCTCAACACTCAGTCCTCAATCATCAATCAACAATCCTCAAACCTCTATATTCAATCTTCAATCCTCGACACTCAATACTCAATCCTCAATCCTCAATCCCCAACACTCAATCCTCATCCCTCAGTAGTCAACCCTCAATACTCAATCCTCAATCCTCAATCTTCAATCCTCAATCCTCAATCTTCAATCCTCATTCCTCAATCCTCAACCCTCAATCCTCAACCCTCGGTAATCAGTCCTCAGTCCTCAATCCTCAATCCTCAATCATCAATTCTCAATCCTCAATCTTCAATCCTCAACGCTCAACCCTCAATGCTCAATACTCTATCCTCAATCCTCAATCCTCAATCCTCAATCCTCAATCATCAATTCTCAATCCTCAATCTTCAATCCTCAACGCTCAACCCTCAATGCTCAATACTCAGCCCTCATCCTCCATCCTCAATCCTTAATCATCAATCCTCAATCTTCAATCCTCAATATTCAATCATCAACCCTCAATCCTCAACCCTCAATCCTCAATCCTCAATCCTCAGTGATCAATACTCAATCTTTAATACACAATCCTCAATCCTCAATCCTCAATCCTCAATCCTCAATCCTCATTCCTCATTTCTCAAACCTCAATCCTCAACCCTCAGTCCTCATCCTCAATTCTCAATCCTCAATCCTCAATCGTTAATCTTCATTCATCAATATTCAACCTTCAATCCTCAATCCACAATCCTCAATGTTCAGTCCTCAATACCCAATCCTCAATCTTCAATCCTCAATCCTCAATCCTCAATCCTCAATCCTCAATCCTCAATGGTCTATCTTCAATCCTCAATACTCAATCTTCAATCCTCAATCCTCAATCCTCAATCCTCAATCCTCATTCTTCAATCCTCAATACACAATCCTCAATCTTCAATCCTCAACCCTTAATCCTCTATCCTCAATCCTCAATCCTCAATCCTCTATCCTCAATCCTCAATTATCAATCCTAAATCCTCAAACTTCAACCTCAATCCTCAATCTTGAAACATGAATACACAATCCTCAATCTCCAATCCTCGAACTTCAATCGTCAATCATCAATCCTCAAAACTGAGTCCTCAATCCTCAATACTCAACCTTCAATCCCTTTCCCGCAATCCCCAATTCTCAATCCTCAATACTCAATCCTCCATCCTGAACCTTCAATCCTCACCCTGCAATACCCAATCCTCCATACTCAAACCTCAATTGTAAATCCTCAGTCGAATATCGTCAGGTTCTCAGTTTTCAATACTCAACCCTCAATCTTCAATTTTTAAATCTCAGTTCACAGACATCAATCCTCGTCACTCTGTTCTCAACACTCAGTCCTGAATCTTCAATAATCTATCCTCAATCCTTAATCTTCAATCCTCAATCCTCAATCCTCAACCCTCAATCCCCAACCCTCAATCCTCAATTTTCAATCCTCTATCCTCAATCCTCAATCGTCAATACTCAATCCTAAGTAATCAAGCCTCAATTCTCAATATTCAATTGTCAATCCTCAAATCTCAAACCTCAAACCTCAGGCATCAGTCCTCAATCCTCAGTCCTCAATCGTCAATCCTCAATCGTCAGTCGTCAATCCTCAATCCTCAGCCATCAATCCTCAACCCTCAATCGCCTATCCTCAATCCTCAATCCTCAATCCTCAAACCTCAATCTTCAATCCTCAACACTTAATCCTCAATCCACAATCCTCAATCCTCAATTTTCAATCCCCAATAGAATATCCTCAATTCTCAGTTTTTAATACTCAATGCTCAATCCTCAGTACACGACACTCAATCTTCAATCCTCAATCCTCAATCGTCATTCCTCAATCCTCAACCATCAATCCTCAATCATCAATCATCAATCCTCAATCTTCAATCCACAATCCTCAATCCCCAACGTTCAATCCTCAACCCTCTGTAGTCAACCCTCAATACTCAATCCTCAATCCTCAATCTTCAATCCTCAATCCTCAATCTTCAATCCTCAATTCTCTGTCCTCAATCCTCTATCCTCAATACTCAATCCTCAATCCTCAATCCTCAATCCTCAATCCTCAATCCTCAGTTGTCAATCATCAATCCTCAGCCATCAATCCTCAATCCTCAATCCCCAATCATCAATCATCAATCCTCAATCCTCAATCTTCAATCCTCAACATTCATTCCTAAATGCTCAATACTCTATCCTCAATCCTCAATCCTCAATCCTCAATCCTCAATCCTCAATCACCCGTCCTCAAACCTCAATCCTCAATCCTCAATCCTCGATACTCGATACTCAATCCTCAGTCCTCAAGCCTCAACACTCAATATTGAATTGTCAATCATAAACTCACAGCACTCAAACCTCACCCATCATTCCTCATTCCTCAGTCCTCAATCTTCAATCATCAATAGTCAACCCTCAATCTTCAATCCTCATTCCTCAATCCTCAACCCTCAATCCTCAACCCTCAGTAATCAATCCTCAGTCCTCAATCCTCAATCCTCAATCATCAATTCTCAATCCTCAATCTTCAATCCTCAACGCTCAACCCTCAATGCTCAATACTCTATCCTCAATCCTCAATCCTCAATCCTCAATCCTCAATCATCAATTCTCAATCCTCAATCTTCAATCCTCAACGCTCAACCCTCAATGCTCAATACTCTATCCTCAATCCTCAATCCTCAATCCTCAATCCTCAATCCTCAATCCTCAATCCTCAATCCTCAATCTTCAGTACTCAATCATCAATCCTCAACCCTCCGACCTCAAACATCAATCCTCAATATTCAATGCTCAATCCTCAATCCTCAATCCTCAGTCATCAGTTCTCAATCCTCAATATTCAATCCTCAATCCTCAGTCCTCAAGCCTTAATCCTCCATCCTCAATCCACAGTCCTCAATCGTCAATCCTCAATCCTCAACCTTCAATCCTCAATACTCAATTTTCAATCCTCAATCCTCAATCCTCAATCCTCAATTCTCAATCCTCAATCCTCTGTCCTCAGTCCTCAAACCTCAATCCTCAACACTCATCCCTCATCCTCCATCCTCAATCCTTAATCATCAATCCTCAATCTTCAATCCTCAATATTCAATCATCAACCCTCAATCCTCAACCCTCAATCCTCAATCCTCAATCCTCAGTGATCAATACTCAATCTTTAATACACAATCCTCAATCCTCAATCCTCAATCCTCAATCCTCAATCCTCATTCCTCATTTCTCAAACCTCAATCCTCAACCCTCAGTCCTCATCCTCAATTCTCAATCCTCAATCCTCAATCCTCAATCCTCAATCCTCAATCCTCAATCCTCAATCCTCAATCATTAATCCTCAATACTCAATCTTCAATCCTCAATCCTCAATCCTCAATACTCAAAACTCAATCTTCAACCCTCAATACTCAATTTTCAATCCTCAGTCCTCAATCCTCAATCCTCAATCCTCATTCTACAATCCTCGATACCCAATCCTCAATCTTCAATCTTCAAGCCTCAATTCGCAATCCTCAATCCTCAATCCTCAGACCTCAAGTATCAATACTCAACCCTCAGTCCTCGTCCTCAATCCACAACCCTCAATCCTCAATCGTTAATCTTCATTCATCAATATTCAACCTTCAATCCTCAATCCACAATCCTCAATGTTCAGTCCTCAATACCCAATCCTCAATCTTCAATCCTCAATCCTCAATCCTCAATCCTCAATCCTCAATCCTCAATGGTCTATCTTCAATCCTCAATACTCAATCTTCAATCCTCAATCCTCAATCCTCAATCCTCAATCCTCATTCTTCAATCCTCAATACCCAATCCTCAATCTTCAATCCTCAACACTTAATCCTCAATCCTCAATCCTCAATCCTCAATCCTCAATCCGCAATCGTCAATCCTAAACCCTCAACCCTGAGTCATCATTCCTCAACACTCAGTAATCAACCCTCAATCTTCAATCATCAATCCTCAATCATCCATTCTCAATCCTCAATCTTCAATCATCAACACTCAATACTCAACCCTCAATGCTTAATCCTCAATCCTCAATCCTCAATCCTCAATCCTCAATCCTCAATCGTCAATCCTCAATCCTCAATCCTCAATCGTCAACCCTCAATCCTCAACCATCAATCCTCAACCCTCAATCCACAATCCTCAATCCACAATCGTCAATCCTCAAACCTCAAACTTCAATCATCAACCCTTAATCCTCAATCCACAATCCTCAATCCTCAATTTTCAATCCTCAATAGAATATCTTCAATTCTCAGTTTTCAATACTCTGTCCTCAATCTTCAATCCTCAATCATCAATCCTAAATCCTCAATCCTCAATCCTCAATCCTCAATCATCAATCCTCAATTCTCAGCCCTCAATAGAAAATCCTCAATTCCCAGTATTCAATACTCGATCCTCAACCTACAATCTTCGAATCTCAGTTCCCGTACATCAATTCTCAACACTCTATCCTCAACACTCAGTCCTCAATCATCAATCAACAATCCTCAAACCTCTATATTCAATCTTCAATCCTCGACACTCAATACTCAATCCTCAATACTCAATCCCCAACACTCAATCCTCATCCCTCAGTGGTCAACCCTCAATACTCAATCTTCAATCCTCAATCTACAATCCTCAATCCTCAATCTTCAATCCTCAATTCTCTGTCCTCAATCCTCTATCCTCAGTCCTCAATCCTCAATCCTCAATCCTCAATCCTCAATCCTCAATCCTCAAATGTCAATCCTCAATCCTCAGCCATCAATCCTCAATCCTCAATCCCCAATCATCAATCATCAATCCTCAATCCTCAATCTTCAATCCTCAACATTCATTCCTCAATGCTCAATACTCAATCCTCAATCCTCAATCCTCAGTCATCAGTTCTCAATCCTCAATATTCAATCCTCAATCCTCAGTCCTCAAGCCTTAATCCTCAATCCTCAATACTCAATCTTCAATCCTCAATACTCAGTCCTCAATCCTCAGACCTCGATCCTCAATCCTCAATATTCAATTAACAATCCTGGATTCTGAAACCTCAATCGACAACCCTCAGTACTCAATCCTCAATCTTCAATCCTCAAACCTCTACCATCAATCCTCAATACTTAATCCTCAATCCTCAATCCTCAATGCTCAATTGAAAATCCCCAATTATCTGTTTTCAATACTCAACCCTCAATCTTTAATTTTCAAATCTCAGTTCACAGACATCAATCCTCAACACTCTGTCCTCAACACTCAGTCCTCAATCTTCAATCATCAAATCTCAATTCATTATCTTCAGTCATCAATCCTCAGTCCACAACATTCAATCCTCAATAATCAACACTCAATCCTCAATCCTCAATCCTCAATCCTCAATCCTCAATCCTCAATCCTCAATCCGCTATCCTCAATCCTCAATCCTCAATCCACAGTCCTCAATCCTCTATCCTCAATCCTCAATCCTCAATCCTCAATCCTCAATCCTCAATCCTCAATCCTCAATCCTCAATCCTCAATCCTCAATCCTCAAACCTCAATCTTCAATCCTCTATACTCAATCCTCAATCCTCAGTCCTCGAGCCTCAATCCTCAATATTCAATTACCAATCCTGAATTCTGAAACCTCAATCCTCAACCCTCAGTCCTCAATCCTCAATCGTCAATCCTCAAGCCTCAACCATCAATACTCAATCCTCAATCCCCAATCCTCAAACCACAATCGTCAATCCTCAAACCTCAAACTTCAATCCTCAACCCTTAATCCTCAATCCTCAATCCTCAATCCTCAATTTTCAATACTCAATAGAATGTCTTCGATTCTCAGTTTTCAATACTCTTTCCTCAGCCATCAATCCTCAATCCTCAATCCTCAATCCTCTATCCTCAATCCTCAATCGTCAATACTCAATCCTAAGTAATCAAGCCTCAATTCTCAATATTCAATTGTCAATCCTCAAATCTCAAACCTCAAACCTCAGCCATCAGTCCTCAATCCTCAGTCCTCAATCGTCAATCCTCAATCGTCAGTCGTCAATCCTCAATCCTCAGCCATCAATCCTCAACCCTCAATCGCCTATCCTCAATCCTCAATCCTCAATCCTCAAACCTCAATCTTCAATCCTCAACACTTAATCCTCAATCCACAATCCTCAATCCTCAATTTTCAATCCCCAATAGAATATCCTCAATTCTCAGTTTTTAATACTCAATGCTCAATCCTCAGTACACGACACTCAATCTTCAATCCTCAATCCTCAATCGTCATTCCTCAATCCTCAACCATCAATCCTCAATCATCAATCATCAATCCTCAATCTTCAATCCACAATCCTCAATCCCCAACGTTCAATCCTCAACCCTCTGTAGTCAACCCTCAATACTCAATCCTCAATCCTCAATCTTCAATCCTCAATCCTCAATCTTCAATCCTCAATTCTCTGTCCTCAATCCTCTATCCTCAATACTCAATCCTCAATCCTCAATCCTCAATCCTCAATCCTCAATCCTCAGTTGTCAATCATCAATCCTCAGCCATCAATCCTCAATCCTCAATCCCCAATCATCAATCATCAATCCTCAATCCTCAATCTTCAATCCTCAACATTCATTCCTAAATGCTCAATACTCTATCCTCAATCCTCAATCCTCAATCCTCAATCCTCAATCCTCAATCACCCGTCCTCAAACCTCAATCCTCAATCCTCAATCCTCGATACTCGATACTCAATCCTCAGTCCTCAAGCCTCAACACTCAATATTGAATTGTCAATCATAAACTCACAGCACTCAAACCTCACCCATCATTCCTCAATCCTCAGTCCTCAATCTTCAATCATCAATAGTCAACCCTCAATCTTCAATCCTCATTCCTCAATCCTCAACCCTCAATCCTCAACCCTCAGTAATCAATCCTCAGTCCTCAATCCTCAATCCTCAATCATCAATTCTCAATCCTCAATCTTCAATCCTCAACGCTCAACCCTCAATGCTCAATACTCTATCCTCAATCCTCAATCCTCAATCCTCAATCCTCAATCATCAATTCTCAATCCTCAATCTTCAATCCTCAACGCTCAACCCTCAATGCTCAATACTCTATCCTCAATCCTCAATCCTCAATCCTCAATCCTCAATCCTCAATCCTCAATCCTCAATCCTCAATCCTCAATCCTCAATCCTCAAACCTCAATCTTCAATCCTCTATACTCAATCCTCAATCCTCAGTCCTCGAGCCTCAATCCTCAATATTCAATTACCAATCCTGAATTCTGAAACCTCAATCCTCAACCCTCAGTCCTCGATCCTCAATCGTCAATCCTCAAGCCTCAACCATCAATACTCAATCCTCAATCCCCAATCCTCAAACCACAATCGTCAATCCTCAAACCTCAAACTTCAATCCTCAACCCTTAATCCTCAATCCTCAATCCTCAATCCTCAATTTTCAATCCTCAATAGAATGTCTTCGATTCTCAGTTTTCAATACTCTTTCCTCAGCCATCAATCCTCAATCCTCAATCCTCAATCCTCAATCCGCAACCCTCAATCCTCAATTCTCAAACCTCAATCCTCAACCCTCAGTCCACAGTCCTCAATCCTCAACCTTCAGTCCTCTATCCTCAATCCTCAATTATCAATCCTAAATCCTCAAACTTCAACCTCAATCCTCAATCTTGAAACGTGAATACACAATCCTCAATCTCCAATCCTCGAACCTCAATCGTCAATCCTCAATCCTCAAAACTGAGTCCTCAATCATCAATACTCAATCTTCAATCCTTTTCCCGCAATCCCCAATTCTCAATCCTCAATACTCAATCCTCCATACTGAACCTTCAATCCTCACCCTGCAATACCCAATCCTCCATACTCAAACCTCAATTGTAAATCCTCAGTCGAATATCGTCAGTTCTCAGTTTTCAATACTCAACACTCAATCTTCAATTTTTAAATCTCAGTTCACAGACATCAATCCTCGTCACTCTGTTCTCAACACTCAGTCCTGGGTCTTCAATAATCTATCCTCAATCCTTAATCTTCAATCGTCAATCCTCAATCCTCAACCCTCAATCCCCAACCCTCAATCCTCAATTTTCAATCCTCTATCCTCAATCCTCAATCGTCAATACTCAATCCTAAGTAATCAAGCCTCAATTCTCAATATTCAATTGTCAATCCTCAAATCTCAAACCTCAAACCTCAGCCATCAGTCCTCAATCCTCAGTCCTCAATCGTCAACCCTCAATCCTCAACCATCAATCCTCAACCCTCAATCCACAATCCTCAATCCACAATCGTCAATCCTCAAACCTCAAACTTCAATCATCAACCCTTAATCCTCAATCCACAATCCTCAATCCTCAATTTTCAATCCTCAATAGAATATCTTCAATTCTCAGTTTTCAATACTCTGTCCTCAATCTTCAATCCTCAATCATCAATCCTAAATCCTCAATCCTCAATCCTCAATCCTCAATCCTCAATCCTCAATTCTCAGCCCTCAATAGAAAATCCTCAATTCCCAGTATTCAATACTCGATCCTCAACCTACAATCTTCGAATCTCAGTTCCCGTACATCAATTCTCAACACTCTATCCTCAACACTCAGTCCTCAATCATCAATCAACAATCCTCAAACCTCTATATTCAATCTTCAATCCTCGACACTCAATACTCAATCCTCAATACTCAATCCCCAACACTCAATCCTCATCCCTCAGTAGTCAACCCTCAATACTCAATCTTCAATCCTCAATCTTCAATCCTCAATACTCAATCTTCAATCCTCAATTCTCTGTCCTCAATCCTCTATCCTCAGTCCTCAATCCTCAATCCTCGATCCTCAATCCTCAATCCTCAATCCTCAAATGTCAATCCTCAATCCTCAGCCATCAATCCTCAATCCTCAATCCCCAATCATCAATCATCAATCCTCAATCCTCAATCTTCAATCCTCAACATTCATTCCTCAATGCTCAATACTCAATCCTCAATCCTCAATCCTCAGTCATCAGTTCTCAATCCTCAATATTCAATCCTCAATCCTCAGTCCTCAAGCCTTAATCCTCAATCCTCAATACTCAATCTTCAATCCTCAATACTCAGTCCTCAATCCTCAGACCTCGATCCTCAGTCCTCAATATTCAATTAACAATCCTGGATTCTGAAACCTCAATCGACAACCCTCAGTACTCAATCCTCAATCTTCAATCCTCAAACCTCTACCATCAATCCTCAATACTTAATCCTCAATCCTCAATCCTCAATGCTCAATTGAAAATCCCCAATTATCTGTTTTCAATACTCAACCCTCAATCTTTAATTTTCAAATCTCAGTTCACAGACATCAATCCTCAACACTCTGTCCTCAACACTCGGTCCTCAATCTTCAATCATCAAATCTCAATTCATTATCTTCAGTCATCAATCCTCAGTCCACAACATTCAATCCTCAATAATCAACACTCAATCCTCAATCCTCAATCCTCAATCCTCAATCCTCAATCCTCAATCCTCAATCCGCTATCCTCAATCCTCAATCCTCAATCCACAGTCCTCAATCCTCTATCCTCAATCCTCAATCCTCAATCCTCAATCCTCAATCCTCAATCCTCAATCCTCAATCCTCAATCCTCAATCCTCAATCCTCAAACCTCAATCTTCAATCCTCTATACTCAATCCTCAATCCTCAGTCCTCGAGCCTCAATCCTCAATATTCAATTACCAATCCTGAATTCTGAAACCTCAATCCTCAACCCTCAGTCCTCGATCCTCAATCGTCAATCCTCAAGCCTCAACCATCAATACTCAATCCTCAATCCCCAATCCTCAAACCACAATCGTCAATCCTCAAACCTCAAACTTCAATCCTCAACCCTTAATCCTCAATCCTCAATCCTCAATCCTCAATTTTCAATCCTCAATAGAATGTCTTCGATTCTCAGTTTTCAATACTCTTTCCTCAGCCATCAATCCTCAATCCTCAATCCTCAATCCTCAATCCGCAACCCTCAATCCTCAATTCTCAAACCTCAATCCTCAACCCTCAGTCCACAGTCCTCAATCCTCAACCTTCAGTCCTCTATCCTCAATCCTCAATTATCAATCCTAAATCCTCAAACTTCAACCTCAATCCTCAATCTTGAAACATGAATACACAATCCTCAATCTCCAATCCTCGAACCTCAATCGTCAATCCTCAATCCTCAAAACTGAGTCCTCAATCATCAATACTCAATCTTCAATCCTTTTCCCGCAATCCCCAATTCTCAATCCTCAATACTCAATCCTCCATACTGAACCTTCAATCCTCACCCTGCAATACCCAATCCTCCATACTCAAACCTCAATTGTAAATCCTCAGTCGAATATCGTCAGTTCTCAGTTTTCAATACTCAACACTCAATCTTCAATTTTTAAATCTCAGTTCACAGACATCAATCCTCGTCACTCTGTTCTCAACACTCAGTCCTGGGTCTTCAATAATCTATCCTCAATCCTTAATCTTCAATCGTCAATCCTCAATCCTCAACCCTCAATCCCCAACCCTCAATCCTCAATTTTCAATCCTCTATCCTCAATCCTCAATCGTCAATACTCAATCCTAAGTAATCAAGCCTCAATTCTCAATATTCAATTGTCAATCCTCAAATCTCAAACCTCAAACCTCAGCCATCAGTCCTCAATCCTCAGTCCTCAATCGTCAATCCTCAATCGTCAGTCGTCAATCCTCAATCCTCAGCCATCAATCCTCAACCCTCAATCGCCTATCCTCAATCCTCAATCCTCAATCCTCATACCTCAACCTTCAATCCTCAACACTTAATCCTCAATCCACAATCCTCAAACCTCAATTTTCAATCCTCAATAGAATATCCACAATTCTCAGTTTTTAATACTCAATGCTCAATCCTCAGTACACGACACTCAATCTTCAATCCTCAATCCTCAATCGTCATTCCTCAATCGTCAACCATCAATCCTCAATCATCAATCATCATTCCTCAATCTTCAATCCACAAACCTCAATCCCCAACCCTCAATCCTCAACCCTCAGTAGTCAACCCTCAATCCTCAATCCTCAATCCTCAATCCTCAATCCTCAATTGTCAATCCTCAATCCTCAGCCATCAATCCTCAATCTTCAATCCCCAATCATCAATCATCAATCCTCAATCCTCAATCTTCAATCCTCAACATTCATTCCTAAATGCTCAATACTCTATCCTCAATCCTCAATCCTCAATCCTCAATCCTCAATCCTCAATCATCCGTCCTCAAACCTCAATCCTCAATCCTCAATCCTCAATACTCGATCCTCAATCCTCAGTCCTCAAGCCTCAACACTCAATATTCAATTGTCAATCATAAACTCACAGCACTCAAACCTCACCCATCATTCCTCAATCCTCAGTCCTCAATCTTCAATCATCAATAGTCAATCCTCAATCTTCAATCCTCATTCCTTAACACTCAACCCTCAATCCTCAACCCTCAGTAATCAATCCTCAGTCCTCAATCCTCAATCTTCAATCATCAATTGTCAATCCTCAATCTTCAATCCTCAACACTCAACCCTCAATGCTCAATACTCTATCCTCAATCCTCAATCCTCAATCCTCAATCCTCAATCCTCAATCCTCAATCCTCAATCCTCAATCCTCAATCTTCAGTACTCAGTCATCAATCCTCAACCCTCCGACCTCAAACATCATTCCTCAATATTCAATGCTCAATCCTCAATCCTCAATCCTCAGTCATCAGTTCTCAATCCTCAATATTCAATCCTCAATCCTCAGTCCTCAAGCCTTAATCCTCAATCCTCAATCCACAATCCTCAATCGTCAATCCTCAATCCTCAACCTTCAATCCTCAATACTCAATTTTCAATCCTCAATCCTCAATCCTCTATCCTCAATTCTCAATCCTCAATCCTCTGTCCTCAGTCCTCAAACATCAATCCTCAATCCTCAATCCTCAATCCTCAATCCTCAATCCTCAATCCTCAACCATCAATCCTCAATACTCAATCTTCAATCCTCAATCCTCAATCCTCAATACTGAAAACTCAATCTTCAACCCTCAATATTCAATTTTCAATCCTCAATCCTCAATCCTCAATCCTCAATCCTCATTCTACAATCCTCAATCCCCAATCCTCAATCTTCAATCTTCAAGCCTCAATTCGCAATCCTCAATCCTCAATCCTCAGACCTCAAGTATCAATACTCAACCCTCAGTCCTCGTCCTCAATCCACAACCCTCAATCCTCAATCGTTAATCTTCATTCATCAATATTCAACCTTCAATCCTCAATCCACAATCTTCAATGTTCAGTCCTCAATACCCAATCCTCAATCTTCAATCCTCAATCCTCAATCCTCAATCCTCAATCCTCAATTTTCAATCCTCAATAGAATATATTCAATTCTCAGTTTTCAATACTCTGTCCTCAATCTTCAATCCTCAATCATCAATCCTAAATCCTCAATCCTCAATCCTCAATCCTCAATCCTCAATCCTCAATTCTCAGCCCTCAATAGAAAATCCTCAATTCCCAGTATTCAATACTCGATCCTCAACCTACAATCCTCAAATCTCAGTTCCCGTACATCAATTCTCAACACTCTATCCTCAACACTCAGTCCTCAATCATCAATCAACAATCCTCAAACCTCTATATTCAATCTTCAATCCTCGACACTCAATACTCAATCCTCAATCCTCAATCCCCAACACTCAATCCTCATCCCTCAGTAGTCAACCCTCAATACTCAATCCTCAATCCTCAATCTTCAATCCTCAATCCTCAATCTTCAATCCTCATTCCTCAATCCTCAACCCTCAATCCTCAACCCTCGGTAATCAGTCCTCAGTCCTCAATCCTCAATCCTCAATCATCAATTCTCAATCCTCAATCTTCAATCCTCAACGCTCAACCCTCAATGCTCAATACTCTATCCTCAATCCTCAATCCTCAATCCTCAATCCTCAATCATCAATTCTCAATCCTCAATCTTCAATCCTCAACGCTCAACCCTCAATGCTCAATACTCAGCCCTCATCCTCCATCCTCAATCCTTAATCATCAATCCTCAATCTTCAATCCTCAATATTCAATCATCAACCCTCAATCCTCAACCCTCAATCCTCAATCCTCAATCCTCAGTGATCAATACTCAATCTTTAATACACAATCCTCAATCCTCAATCCTCAATCCTCAATCCTCAATCCTCATTCCTCATTTCTCAAACCTCAATCCCCAACCCTCAGTCCTCATCCTCAATTCTCAATCCTCAATCCTCAATCGTTAATCTTCATTCATCAATATTCAACCTTCAATCCTCAATCCACAATCCTCAATGTTCAGTCCTCAATACCCAATCCTCAATCTTCAATCCTCAATCCTCAATCCTCAATCCTCAATCCTCAATCCTCAATGGTCTATCTTCAATCCTCAATACTCAATCTTCAATCCTCAATCCTCAATCCTCAATCCTCAATCCTCATTCTTCAATCCTCAATACACAATCCTCAATCTTCAATCCTCAACCCTTAATCCTCTATCCTCAATCCTCAATCCTCAATCCTCTATCCTCAATCCTCAATTATCAATCCTAAATCCTCAAACTTCAACCTCAATCCTCAATCTTGAAACATGAATACACAATCCTCAATCTCCAATCCTCGAACTTCAATCGTCAATCATCAATCCTCAAAACTGAGTCCTCAATCCTCAATACTCAACCTTCAATCCCTTTCCCGCAATCCCCAATTCTCAATCCTCAATACTCAATCCTCCATCCTGAACCTTCAATCCTCACCCTGCAATACCCAATCCTCCATACTCAAACCTCAATTGTAAATCCTCAGTCGAATATCGTCAGGTTCTCAGTTTTCAATACTCAACCCTCAATCTTCAATTTTTAAATCTCAGTTCACAGACATCAATCCTCGTCACTCTGTTCTCAACACTCAGTCCTGAATCTTCAATAATCTATCCT
Organism: Calliopsis andreniformis; assembly: GCF_051401765.1. Classification (NCBI taxonomy): domain Eukaryota; kingdom Metazoa; phylum Arthropoda; class Insecta; order Hymenoptera; family Andrenidae; genus Calliopsis; species Calliopsis andreniformis. Next base: position 1,474,618 of record NW_027480481.1, read on the forward strand.
CAATCCTTAATCTTCAATCCTCAATCCTCAATCCTCAACCCTCAATCCCCAACCCTCAATCCTCAATTTTCAATCCTCTATCCTCAATCCTCAATCGTCAATACTCAATCCTAAGTAATCAAGCCTCAATTCTCAATATTCAATTGTCAATCCTCAAATCTCAAACCTCAAACCTCAGGCATCAGTCCTCAATCCTCAGTCCTCAATCGTCAATCCTCAATCGTCAGTCGTCAATCCTCAATCCTCAGCCATCAATCCTCAACCCTCAATCGCCTATCCTCAATCCTCAATCCTCAATCCTCAAACCTCAATCTTCAATCCTCAACACTTAATCCTCAATCCACAATCCTCAATCCTCAATTTTCAATCCCCAATAGAATATCCTCAATTCTCAGTTTTTAATACTCAATGCTCAATCCTCAGTACACGACACTCAATCTTCAATCCTCAATCCTCAATCGTCATTCCTCAATCCTCAACCATCAATCCTCAATCATCAATCATCAATCCTCAATCTTCAATCCACAATCCTCAATCCCCAACGTTCAATCCTCAACCCTCTGTAGTCAACCCTCAATACTCAATCCTCAATCCTCAATCTTCAATCCTCAATCCTCAATCTTCAATCCTCAATTCTCTGTCCTCAATCCTCTATCCTCAATACTCAATCCTCAATCCTCAATCCTCAATCCTCAATCCTCAATCCTCAGTTGTCAATCATCAATCCTCAGCCATCAATCCTCAATCCTCAATCCCCAATCATCAATCATCAATCCTCAATCCTCAATCTTCAATCCTCAACATTCATTCCTAAATGCTCAATACTCTATCCTCAATCCTCAATCCTCAATCCTCAATCCTCAATCCTCAATCACCCGTCCTCAAACCTCAATCCTCAATCCTCAATCCTCGATACTCGATACTCAATCCTCAGTCCTCAAGCCTCAACACTCAATATTGAATTGTCAATCATAAACTCACAGCACTCAAACCTCACCCATCATTCCTCATTCCTCAGTCCTCAATCTTCAATCATCAATAGTCAACCCTCAATCTTCAATCCTCATTCCTCAATCCTCAACCCTCAATCCTCAACCCTCAGTAATCAATCCTCAGTCCTCAATCCTCAATCCTCAATCATCAATTCTCAATCCTCAATCTTCAATCCTCAACGCTCAACCCTCAATGCTCAATACTCTATCCTCAATCCTCAATCCTCAATCCTCAATCCTCAATCATCAATTCTCAATCCTCAATCTTCAATCCTCAACGCTCAACCCTCAATGCTCAATACTCTATCCTCAATCCTCAATCCTCAATCCTCAATCCTCAATCCTCAATCCTCAATCCTCAATCCTCAATCTTCAGTACTCAATCATCAATCCTCAACCCTCCGACCTCAAACATCAATCCTCAATATTCAATGCTCAATCCTCAATCCTCAATCCTCAGTCATCAGTTCTCAATCCTCAATATTCAATCCTCAATCCTCAGTCCTCAAGCCTTAATCCTCCATCCTCAATCCACAGTCCTCAATCGTCAATCCTCAATCCTCAACCTTCAATCCTCAATACTCAATTTTCAATCCTCAATCCTCAATCCTCAATCCTCAATTCTCAATCCTCAATCCTCTGTCCTCAGTCCTCAAACCTCAATCCTCAACACTCATCCCTCATCCTCCATCCTCAATCCTTAATCATCAATCCTCAATCTTCAATCCTCAATATTCAATCATCAACCCTCAATCCTCAACCCTCAATCCTCAATCCTCAATCCTCAGTGATCAATACTCAATCTTTAATACACAATCCTCAATCCTCAATCCTCAATCCTCAATCCTCAATCCTCATTCCTCATTTCTCAAACCTCAATCCTCAACCCTCAGTCCTCATCCTCAATTCTCAATCCTCAATCCTCAATCCTCAATCCTCAATCCTCAATCCTCAATCCTCAATCCTCAATCATTAATCCTCAATACTCAATCTTCAATCCTCAATCCTCAATCCTCAATACTCAAAACTCAATCTTCAACCCTCAATACTCAATTTTCAATCCTCAGTCCTCAATCCTCAATCCTCAATCCTCATTCTACAATCCTCGATACCCAATCCTCAATCTTCAATCTTCAAGCCTCAATTCGCAATCCTCAATCCTCAATCCTCAGACCTCAAGTATCAATACTCAACCCTCAGTCCTCGTCCTCAATCCACAACCCTCAATCCTCAATCGTTAATCTTCATTCATCAATATTCAACCTTCAATCCTCAATCCACAATCCTCAATGTTCAGTCCTCAATACCCAATCCTCAATCTTCAATCCTCAATCCTCAATCCTCAATCCTCAATCCTCAATCCTCAATGGTCTATCTTCAATCCTCAATACTCAATCTTCAATCCTCAATCCTCAATCCTCAATCCTCAATCCTCATTCTTCAATCCTCAATACCCAATCCTCAATCTTCAATCCTCAACACTTAATCCTCAATCCTCAATCCTCAATCCTCAATCCTCAATCCGCAATCGTCAATCCTAAACCCTCAACCCTGAGTCATCATTCCTCAACACTCAGTAATCAACCCTCAATCTTCAATCATCAATCCTCAATCATCCATTCTCAATCCTCAATCTTCAATCATCAACACTCAATACTCAACCCTCAATGCTTAATCCTCAATCCTCAATCCTCAATCCTCAATCCTCAATCCTCAATCGTCAATCCTCAATCCTCAATCCTCAATCGTCAACCCTCAATCCTCAACCATCAATCCTCAACCCTCAATCCACAATCCTCAATCCACAATCGTCAATCCTCAAACCTCAAACTTCAATCATCAACCCTTAATCCTCAATCCACAATCCTCAATCCTCAATTTTCAATCCTCAATAGAATATCTTCAATTCTCAGTTTTCAATACTCTGTCCTCAATCTTCAATCCTCAATCATCAATCCTAAATCCTCAATCCTCAATCCTCAATCCTCAATCATCAATCCTCAATTCTCAGCCCTCAATAGAAAATCCTCAATTCCCAGTATTCAATACTCGATCCTCAACCTACAATCTTCGAATCTCAGTTCCCGTACATCAATTCTCAACACTCTATCCTCAACACTCAGTCCTCAATCATCAATCAACAATCCTCAAACCTCTATATTCAATCTTCAATCCTCGACACTCAATACTCAATCCTCAATACTCAATCCCCAACACTCAATCCTCATCCCTCAGTGGTCAACCCTCAATACTCAATCTTCAATCCTCAATCTACAATCCTCAATCCTCAATCTTCAATCCTCAATTCTCTGTCCTCAATCCTCTATCCTCAGTCCTCAATCCTCAATCCTCAATCCTCAATCCTCAATCCTCAATCCTCAAATGTCAATCCTCAATCCTCAGCCATCAATCCTCAATCCTCAATCCCCAATCATCAATCATCAATCCTCAATCCTCAATCTTCAATCCTCAACATTCATTCCTCAATGCTCAATACTCAATCCTCAATCCTCAATCCTCAGTCATCAGTTCTCAATCCTCAATATTCAATCCTCAATCCTCAGTCCTCAAGCCTTAATCCTCAATCCTCAATACTCAATCTTCAATCCTCAATACTCAGTCCTCAATCCTCAGACCTCGATCCTCAATCCTCAATATTCAATTAACAATCCTGGATTCTGAAACCTCAATCGACAACCCTCAGTACTCAATCCTCAATCTTCAATCCTCAAACCTCTACCATCAATCCTCAATACTTAATCCTCAATCCTCAATCCTCAATGCTCAATTGAAAATCCCCAATTATCTGTTTTCAATACTCAACCCTCAATCTTTAATTTTCAAATCTCAGTTCACAGACATCAATCCTCAACACTCTGTCCTCAACACTCAGTCCTCAATCTTCAATCATCAAATCTCAATTCATTATCTTCAGTCATCAATCCTCAGTCCACAACATTCAATCCTCAATAATCAACACTCAATCCTCAATCCTCAATCCTCAATCCTCAATCCTCAATCCTCAATCCTCAATCCGCTATCCTCAATCCTCAATCCTCAATCCACAGTCCTCAATCCTCTATCCTCAATCCTCAATCCTCAATCCTCAATCCTCAATCCTCAATCCTCAATCCTCAATCCTCAATCCTCAATCCTCAATCCTCAAACCTCAATCTTCAATCCTCTATACTCAATCCTCAATCCTCAGTCCTCGAGCCTCAATCCTCAATATTCAATTACCAATCCTGAATTCTGAAACCTCAATCCTCAACCCTCAGTCCTCAATCCTCAATCGTCAATCCTCAAGCCTCAACCATCAATACTCAATCCTCAATCCCCAATCCTCAAACCACAATCGTCAATCCTCAAACCTCAAACTTCAATCCTCAACCCTTAATCCTCAATCCTCAATCCTCAATCCTCAATTTTCAATACTCAATAGAATGTCTTCGATTCTCAGTTTTCAATACTCTTTCCTCAGCCATCAATCCTCAATCCTCAATCCTCAATCCTCTATCCTCAATCCTCAATCGTCAATACTCAATCCTAAGTAATCAAGCCTCAATTCTCAATATTCAATTGTCAATCCTCAAATCTCAAACCTCAAACCTCAGCCATCAGTCCTCAATCCTCAGTCCTCAATCGTCAATCCTCAATCGTCAGTCGTCAATCCTCAATCCTCAGCCATCAATCCTCAACCCTCAATCGCCTATCCTCAATCCTCAATCCTCAATCCTCAAACCTCAATCTTCAATCCTCAACACTTAATCCTCAATCCACAATCCTCAATCCTCAATTTTCAATCCCCAATAGAATATCCTCAATTCTCAGTTTTTAATACTCAATGCTCAATCCTCAGTACACGACACTCAATCTTCAATCCTCAATCCTCAATCGTCATTCCTCAATCCTCAACCATCAATCCTCAATCATCAATCATCAATCCTCAATCTTCAATCCACAATCCTCAATCCCCAACGTTCAATCCTCAACCCTCTGTAGTCAACCCTCAATACTCAATCCTCAATCCTCAATCTTCAATCCTCAATCCTCAATCTTCAATCCTCAATTCTCTGTCCTCAATCCTCTATCCTCAATACTCAATCCTCAATCCTCAATCCTCAATCCTCAATCCTCAATCCTCAGTTGTCAATCATCAATCCTCAGCCATCAATCCTCAATCCTCAATCCCCAATCATCAATCATCAATCCTCAATCCTCAATCTTCAATCCTCAACATTCATTCCTAAATGCTCAATACTCTATCCTCAATCCTCAATCCTCAATCCTCAATCCTCAATCCTCAATCACCCGTCCTCAAACCTCAATCCTCAATCCTCAATCCTCGATACTCGATACTCAATCCTCAGTCCTCAAGCCTCAACACTCAATATTGAATTGTCAATCATAAACTCACAGCACTCAAACCTCACCCATCATTCCTCAATCCTCAGTCCTCAATCTTCAATCATCAATAGTCAACCCTCAATCTTCAATCCTCATTCCTCAATCCTCAACCCTCAATCCTCAACCCTCAGTAATCAATCCTCAGTCCTCAATCCTCAATCCTCAATCATCAATTCTCAATCCTCAATCTTCAATCCTCAACGCTCAACCCTCAATGCTCAATACTCTATCCTCAATCCTCAATCCTCAATCCTCAATCCTCAATCATCAATTCTCAATCCTCAATCTTCAATCCTCAACGCTCAACCCTCAATGCTCAATACTCTATCCTCAATCCTCAATCCTCAATCCTCAATCCTCAATCCTCAATCCTCAATCCTCAATCCTCAATCTTCAGTACTCAATCATCAATCCTCAACCCTCCGACCTCAAACATCAATCCTCAATATTCAATGCTCAATCCTCAATCCTCAATCCTCAGTCATCAGTTCTCAATCCTCAATATTCAATCCTCAATCCTCAGTCCTCAAGCCTTAATCCTCCATCCTCAATCCACAGTCCTCAATCGTCAATCCTCAATCCTCAACCTTCAATCCTCAATACTCAATTTTCAATCCTCAATCCTCAATCCTCAATCCTCAATTCTCAATCCTCAATCCTCTGTCCTCAGTCCTCAAACCTCAATCCTCAACACTCATCCCTCATCCTCCATCCTCAATCCTTAATCATCAATCCTCAATCTTCAATCCTCAATATTCAATCATCAACCCTCAATCCTCAACCCTCAATCCTCAATCCTCAATCCTCAGTGATCAATACTCAATCTTTAATACACAATCCTCAATCCTCAATCCTCAATCCTCAATCCTCAATCCTCATTCCTCATTTCTCAAACCTCAATCCTCAACCCTCAGTCCTCATCCTCAATTCTCAATCCTCAAACCTCAATCCTCAATCCTCAATCCTCAATCCTCAATCCTCAATCCTCAATCATTAATCCTCAATACTCAATCTTCAATCCTCAATCCTCAATCCTCAATACTCAAAACTCAATCTTCAACCCTCAATACTCAATTTTCAATCCTCAGTCCTCAATCCTCAATCCTCAATCCTCATTCTACAATCCTCGATACCCAATCCTCAATCTTCAATCTTCAAGCCTCAATTCGCAATCCTCAATCCTCAATCCTCAGACCTCAAGTATCAATACTCAACCCTCAGTCCTCGTCCTCAGTCCACAACCCTCAATCCTCAATCGTTAATCTTCATTCATCAATATTCAACCTTCAATCCTCAATCCACAATCCTCAATGTTCAGTCCTCAATACCCAATCCTCAATCTTCAATCCTCAATCCTCAATCCTCAATCCTCAATCCTCAATCCTCAATGGTCTATCTTCAATCCTCAATACTCAATCTTCAATCCTCAATCCTCAATCCTCAATCCTCAATCCTCATTCTTCAATCCTCAATACCCAATCCTCAATCTTCAATCCTCAACACTTAATCCTCAATCCTCAATCCTCAATCCTCAATCCTCAATCCGCAATCGTCAATCCTAAACCCTCAACCCTGAGTCATCATTCCTCAACACTCAGTAATCAACCCTCAATCTTCAATCATCAATCCTCAATCATCCATTCTCAATCCTCAATCTTCAATCATCAACACTCAATACTCAACCCTCAATGCTTAATCCTCAATCCTCAATCCTCAATCCTCAATCCTCAATCCTCAATCGTCAATCCTCAATCCTCAATCCTCAATCGTCAACCCTCAATCCTCAACCATCAATCCTCAACCCTCAATCCACAATCCTCAATCCACAATCGTCAATCCTCAAACCTCAAACTTCAATCATCAACCCTTAATCCTCAATCCACAATCCTCAATCCTCAATTTTCAATCCTCAATAGAATATCTTCAATTCTCAGTTTTCAATACTCTGTCCTCAATCTTCAATCCTCAATCATCAATCCTAAATCCTCAATCCTCAATCCTCAATCCTCAATCATCAATCCTCAATTCTCAGCCCTCAATAGAAAATCCTCAATTCCCAGTATTCAATACTCGATCCTCAACCTACAATCTTCGAATCTCAGTTCCCGTACATCAATTCTCAACACTCTATCCTCAACACTCAGTCCTCAATCATCAATCAACAATCCTCAAACCTCTATATTCAATCTTCAATCCTCGACACTCAATACTCAATCCTCAATACTCAATCCCCAACCCTCAATCCTCATCCCTCAGTGGTCAACCCTCAATACTCAATCTTCAATCCTCAATCTTCAATCCTCAATCCTCAATCTTCAATCCTCAATTCTCTGTCCTCAATCCTCTATCCTCAGTCCTCAATCCTCAATCCTCAATCCTCAATCCTCAATCCTCAATCCTCAAATGTCAATCCTCAATCCTCAGCCATCAATCCTCAATCCTCAATCCCCAATCATCAATCATCAATCCTCAATCCTCAATCTTCAATCCTCAACATTCATTCCTCAATGCTCAATACTCAATCCTCAATCCTCAATCCTCAGTCATCAGTTCTCAATCCTCAATATTCAATCCTCAATCCTCAGTCCTCAAGCCTTAATCCTCAATCCTCAATACTCAATCTTCAATCCTCAATACTCAGTCCTCAATCCTCAGACCTCGATCCTCAATCCTCAATATTCAATTAACAATCCTGGATTCTGAAACCTCAATCGACAACCCTCAGTACTCAATCCTCAATCTTCAATCCTCAAACCTCTACCATCAATCCTCAATACTTAATCCTCAATCCTCAATCCTCAATGCTCAATTGAAAATCCCCAATTATCTGTTTTCAATACTCAACCCTCAATCTTTAATTTTCAAATCTCAGTTCACAGACATCAATCCTCAACACTCTGTCCTCAACACTCAGTCCTCAATCTTCAATCATCAAATCTCAATTCATTATCTTCAGTCATCAATCCTCAGTCCACAACATTCAATCCTCAATAATCAACACTCAATCCTCAATCCTCAATCCTCAATCCTCAATCCTCAATCCTCAATCCTCAATCCGCTATCCTCAATCCTCAATCCTCAATCCACAGTCCTCAATCCTCTATCCTCAATCCTCAATCCTCAATCCTCAATCCTCAATCCTCAATCCTCAATCCTCAATCCTCAATCCTCAATCCTCAATCCTCAAACCTCAATCTTCAATCCTCTATACTCAATCCTCAATCCTCAGTCCTCGAGCCTCAATCCTCAATATTCAATTACCAATCCTGAATTCTGAAACCTCAATCCTCAACCCTCAGTCCTCAATCCTCAATCGTCAATCCTCAAGCCTCAACCATCAATACTCAATCCTCAATCCCCAATCCTCAAACCACAATCGTCAATCCTCAAACCTCAAACTTCAATCCTCAACCCTTAATCCTCAATCCTCAATCCTCAATCCTCAATTTTCAATACTCAATAGAATGTCTTCGATTCTCAGTTTTCAATACTCTTTCCTCAGCCATCAATCCTCAATCCTCAATCCTCAATCCTCAATCCGCAACCCTCAATCCTCAATTCTCAAACCTCAATCCTCAACCCTCAGTCCACAGTCCTCAATCCTCAACCTTCAGTCCTCTATCCTCAATCCTCAATTATCAATCCTAAATCCTCAAACTTCAACCTCAATCCTCAATCTTGAAACATGAATACACAATCCTCAATCTCCAATCCTCGAACCTCAATCGTCAATCCTCAATCCTCAAAACTGAGTCCTCAATCATCAATACTCAATCTTGAATCCTTTTCCCGCAATCCCCAATTCTCAATCCTCAATACTCAATCCTCCATACTGAACCTTCAATCCTCACCCTGCAATACCCAATCCTCCATACTCAAACCTCAATTGTAAATCCTCAGTCGAATATCGTCAGTTCTCAGTTTTCAATACTCAACACTCAATCTTCAATTTTTAAATCTCAGTTCACAGACATCAATCCTCGTCACTCTGTTCTCAACACTCAGTCCTGGGTCTTCAATAATCTATCCTCAATCCTTAATCTTCAATCGTCAATCCTCAATCCTCAACCCTCAATCCCCAACCCTCAATCCTCAATTTTCAATCCTCTATCCTCAATCCTCAATCGTCAATACTCAATCCTAAGTAATCAAGCCTCAATTCTCAATATTCAATTGTCAATCCTCAAATCTCAAACCTCAAACCTCAGCCATCAGTCCTCAATCCTCAGTCCTCAATCGTCAATCCTCAATCGTCAGTCGTCAATCCTCAATCCTCAGCCATCAATCCCCAACCCTCAATCGCCTATCCTCAATCCTCAATCCTCAATCCTCATACCTCAACCTTCAATCCTCAACACTTAATCCTCAATCCACAATCCTCAAACCTCAATTTTCAATCCTCAATAGAATATCCACAATTCTCAGTTTTTAATACTCAATGCTCAATCCTCAGTACACGACACTCAATCTTCAATCCTCAATCCTCAATCGTCATTCCTCAATCGTCAACCATCAATCCTCCATCATCAATCATCATTCCTCAATCTTCAATCCACAAACCTCAATCCCCAACCCTCAATCCTCAACCCTCAGTAGTCAACCCTCAATCCTCAATCCTCAATCCTCAATCCTCAATCCTCAATTGTCAATCCTCAATCCTCAGCCATCAATCCTCAATCTTCAATCCCCAATCATCAATCATCAATCCTCAATCCTCAATCTTCAATCCTCAACATTCATTCCTAAATGCTCAATACTCTATCCTCAATCCTCAATCCTCAATCCTCAATCCTCAATCCTCAATCATCCGTCCTCAAACCTCAATCCTCAATCCTCAATCCTCAATACTCGATCCTCAATCCTCAGTCCTCAAGCCTCAACACTCAATATTCAATTGTCAATCATAAACTCACAGCACTCAAACCTCACCCATCATTCCTCAATCCTCAGTCCTCAATCTTCAATCATCAATAGTCAATCCTCAATCTTCAATCCTCATTCCTTAATACTCAACCCTCAATCCTCAACCCTCAGTAATCAATCCTCAGTCCTGAATCCTCAATCTTCAATCATCAATTGTCAATCCTCAATCTTCAATCCTCAACACTCAACCCTCAATGCTCAATACTCTATCCTCAATCCTCAATCCTCAATCCTCAATCCTCAATCCTCAATCCTCAATCCTCAATCCTCAATCCTCAATCTTCAGTACTCAGTCATCAATGCTCAACCCTCCGACCTCAAACATCATTCCTCAATATTCAATGCTCAATCCTCAATCCTCAATCCTCAGTCATCAGTTCTCAATCCTCAATATTCAATCCTCAATCCTCAGTCCTCAAGCCTTAATCCTCAATCCTCAATCCACAATCCTCAATCGTCAATCCTCAATCCTCAACCTTCAATCCTCAATACTCAATTTTCAATCCTCAATCCTCAATCCTCTATCCTCAATTCTCAATCCTCAATCCTCTGTCCTCAGTCCTCAAACATCAATCCTCAATCCTCAATCCTCAATCCTCAATCCTCAATCCTCAATCCTCAACCATCAATCCTCAATACTCAATCTTCAATCCTCAATCCTCAATCCTCAATACTGAAAACTCAATCTTCAACCCTCAATACTCAATTTTCAATCCTCAATCCTCAATCCTCAATCCTCAATCCTCATTCTACAATCCTCAATCCCCAATCCTCAATCTTCAATCTTCAAGCCTCAATTCGCAATCCTCAATCCTCAATCCTCAGACCTCAAGTATCAATACTCAACCCTCAGTCCTCGTCCTCAATCCACAACCCTCAATCCTCAATCGTTAATCTTCATTCATCAATATTCAACCTTCAATCCTCAATCCACAATCCTCAATGTTCAGTCCTCAATACCCAATCCTCAATCTTCAATCCTCAATCCTCAATCCTCAATCCTCAATCCTCAATTTTCAATCCTCAATAGAATATATTCAATTCTCAGTTTTCAATACTCTGTCCTCAATCTTCAATCCTCAATCATCAATCCTAAATCCTCAATCCTCAATCCTCAATCCTCAATCCTCAATCCTCAATTCTCAGCCCTCAATAGAAAATCCTCAATTCCCAGTATTCAATACTCGATCCTCAACCTACAATCTTCAAATCTCAGTTCCCGTACATGAATTCTCAACACTCTATCCTCAACACTCAGTCCTCAATCATCAATCAACAATCCTCAAACCTCTATATTCAATCTTCAATCCTCGACACTCAATACTCAATCCTCAATCCTAAATCCCCAGCACTCAATCCTCATCCCTCAGTAGTCAACCCTCAATACTCAATCCTCAATCCTCAATCTTCAATCCTCAATCCTCAATCTTCAATCCTCAATTCTCTGTCCTCAATCCTCTATCCTCAATCCTCAATCCTCAATCCTCAATCCTCAATCCTCAATCCTCTATCCTCAAATGTCAATCCTCAATCCTCAGCCATCAATCCTCAATCCTCAATCCCCAATCATCAATCATCAATCCTCAATCCTCAGTCTTCAATCCTCAACATTCATTCCTCAATGCTCGATACCCAATTCTCAATCCTCAATCCTCAGTCATCAGTTCTCAATCCTCAATGTTCAACCCTCAATCCTCAGTCCTCAAGCCTTAATCCTCAATCCTCAATCCTCAATCTTCAATCCTCAATACTCAATCCTCAATCCTCAGACCTCGATCCTCAATCCTCAATATTCAATTAACAATCCTGGATTCTGAAACCTCAATCGACAACCCTCAGTACTCAATCCTCAATCTTCAATCCTCAAACCTCTACCATCAATCCTCAATACTTAATCCTCAATCCTCAATCCTCAATGCTCAATAGAAAATCCTCAATTCTCTGTTTTCAATACTCAACCCTCAATTTTTAATTTTCAAATCTCAGTTCACAGACATCAATCCTCAACACTCTGTCCTCAACACTCAGTCCTCAATCTTCAATCATCAAATCTCAATTCATTATCTTCAGTCATCAATCCTCAGTCCAGAACATTCAATCCTCAATAATCAACACTCAATCCTCAATCCACAATCCTCAATCCTCAATCCTCAATCCTCAATCCTCAATCCGCAATCCTCAATCCTCAATCCTCAATCCACAGTCCTCAATCCTCCGTCCTCAATTCTCTACCCTCAATCCTCAATGCTCAATCCTCAATACTCAACCCTCAATCCTCAATCCTCAATCCTCAATCATCAATTCTCAATCCTCAATCTTCAATCCTCAACGCTCAACCCTCAATGCTCAATACTCTATCCTCAATCCTCAATCCTCAATCCTCAATCCTCAATCATCAATTCTCAATCCTCAATCTTCAATCCTCAACGCTCAACCCTCAATGCTCAATACTCTATCCTCAATCCTCAATCCTCAATCCTCAATCCTCAATCCTCAATCCTCAATCCTCAATCCTCAATCTTCAGTACTCAATCATCAATCCTCAACCCTCCGACCTCAAACATCAATCCTCAATATTCAATGCTCAATCCTCAATCCTCAATCCTCAGTCATCAGTTCTCAATCCTCAATATTCAATCCTCAATCCTCAGTCCTCAAGCCTTAATCCTCCATCCTCAATCCACAGTCCTCAATCGTCAATCCTCAATCCTCAACCTTCAATCCTCAATACTCAATTTTCAATCCTCAATCCTCAATCCTCAATCCTCAATTCTCAATCCTCAATCCTCTGTCCTCAGTCCTCAAACCTCAATCCTCAACACTCATCCCTCATCCTCCATCCTCAATCCTTAATCATCAATCCTCAATCTTCAATCCTCAATATTCAATCATCAACCCTCAATCCTCAACCCTCAATCCTCAATCCTCAATCCTCAGTGATCAATACTCAATCTTTAATACACAATCCTCAATCCTCAATCCTCAATCCTCAATCCTCAATCCTCATTCCTCATTTCTCAAACCTCAATCCTCAACCCTCAGTCCTCATCCTCAATTCTCAATCCTCAATCCTCAATCCTCAATCCTCAATCCTCAATCCTCAATCCTCAATCCTCAATCATTAATCCTCAATACTCAATCTTCAATCCTCAATCCTCAATCCTCAATACTCAAAACTCAATCTTCAACCCTCAATACTCAATTTTCAATCCTCAGTCCTCAATCCTCAATCCTCAATCCTCATTCTACAATCCTCGATACCCAATCCTCAATCTTCAATCTTCAAGCCTCAATTCGCAATCCTCAATCCTCAATCCTCAGACCTCAAGTATCAATACTCAACCCTCAGTCCTCGTCCTCAATCCACAACCCTCAATCCTCAATCGTTAATCTTCATTCATCAATATTCAACCTTCAATCCTCAATCCACAATCCTCAATGTTCAGTCCTCAATACCCAATCCTCAATCTTCAATCCTCAATCCTCAATCCTCAATCCTCAATCCTCAATCCTCAATGGTCTATCTTCAATCCTCAATACTCAATCTTCAATCCTCAATCCTCAATCCTCAATCCTCAATCCTCATTCTTCAATCCTCAATACCCAATCCTCAATCTTCAATCCTCAACACTTAATCCTCAATCCTCAATCCTCAATCCTCAATCCTCAATCCGCAATCGTCAATCCTAAACCCTCAACCCTGAGTCATCATTCCTCAACACTCAGTAATCAACCCTCAATCTTCAATCATCAATCCTCAATCATCCATTCTCAATCCTCAATCTTCAATCATCAACACTCAATACTCAACCCTCAATGCTTAATCCTCAATCCTCAATCCTCAATCCTCAATCCTCAATCCTCAATCGTCAATCCTCAATCCTCAATCCTCAATCGTCAACCCTCAATCCTCAACCATCAATCCTCAACCCTCAATCCACAATCCTCAATCCACAATCCTCAATGTTCAGTCCTCAATACCCAATCCTCAATCTTCAATCCTCAATCCTCAATCCTCAATCCTCAATCCTCAATTTTCAATCCTCAATAGAATATCTTCAATTCTCAGTTTTCAATACTCTGTCCTCAATCTTCAATCCTCAATCATCAATCCTAAATCCTCAATCCTCAATCCCCAATCCTCAATCATCAATCCTCAATTCTCAGCCCTCAATAGAAAATCCTCAATTCCCAGTATTCAATACTCGATCCTCAACCTACAATCTTCGAATCTCAGTTCCCGTACATCAATTCTCAACACTCTATCCTCAACACTCAGTCCTCAATCATCAATCAACAATCCTCAAACCTCTATATTCAATCTTCAATCCTCGACACTCAATACTCAATCCTCAATACTCAATCCCCAACACTCAATCCTCATCCCTCAGTAGTCAACCCTCAATACTCAATCTTCAATCCTCAATCTTCAATCCTCAATCCTCAATCTTCAATCCTCAATTCTCTGTCCTCAATCCTCTATCCTCAGTCCTCAATCCTCAATCCTCAATCCTCAATCCTCAATCCTCAATCCTCAAATGTCAATCCTCAATCCTCAGCCATCAATCCTCAATCCTCAATCCCCAATCATCAATCATCAATCCTCAATCCTCAATCTTCAATCCTCAACATTCATTCCTCAATGCTCAATACTCAATCCTCAATCCTCAATCCTCAGTCATCAGTTCTCAATCCTCAATATTCAATCCTCAATCCTCAGTCCTCAAGCCTTAATCCTCAATCCTCAATACTCAATCTTCAATCCTCAATACTCAGTCCTCAATCCTCAGACCTCGATCCTCAATCCTCAATATTCAATTAACAATCCTGGATTCTGAAACCTCAATCGACAACCCTCAGTACTCAATCCTCAATCTTCAATCCTCAAACCTCTACCATCAATCCTCAATACTTAATCCTCAATCCTCAATCCTCAATGCTCAATTGAAAATCCCCAATTATCTGTTTTCAATACTCAACCCTCAATCTTTAATTTTCAAATCTCAGTTCACAGACATCAATCCTCAACACTCTGTCCTCAACACTCAGTCCTCAATCTTCAATCATCAAATCTCAATTCATTATCTTCAGTCATCAATCCTCAGTCCACAACATTCAATCCTCAATAATCAACACTCAATCCTCAATCCTCAATCCTCAATCCTCAATCCTCAATCCTCAATCCTCAATCCGCTATCCTCAATCCTCAATCCTCAATCCACAGTCCTCAATCCTCTATCCTCAATCCTCAATCCTCAATCCTCAATCCTCAATCCTCAATCCTCAATCCTCAATCCTCAATCCTCAATCCTCAATCCTCAAACCTCAATCTTCAATCCTCTATACTCAATCCTCAATCCTTAGTCCTCGAGCCTCAATCCTCAATATTCAATTACCAATCCTGAATTCTGAAACCTCAATCCTCAACCCTCAGTCCTCAATCCTCAATCGTCAATCCTCAAGCCTCAACCATCAATACTCAATCCTCAATCCCCAATCCTCAAACCACAATCGTCAATCCTCAAACCTCAAACTTCAATCCTCAACCCTTAATCCTCAATCCTCAATCCTCAATCCTCAATTTTCAATCCTCAATAGAATGTCTTCGATTCTCAGTTTTCAATACTCTTTCCTCAGCCATCAATCCTCAATCCTCAATCCTCAATCCTCAATCCGCAACCCTCAATCCTCAATTCTCAAACCTCAATCCTCAACCCTCAGTCCACAGTCCTCAATCCTCAACCTTCAGTCCTCTATCCTCAATCCTCAATTATCAATCCTAAATCCTCAAACTTCAACCTCAATCCTCAATCTTGAAACATGAATACACAATCCTCAATCTCCAATCCTCGAACCTCAATCGTCAATCCTCAATCCTCAAAACTGAGTCCTCAATCATCAATACTCAATCTTGAATCCTTTTCCCGCAATCCCCAATTCTCAATCCTCAATACTCAATCCTCCATACTGAACCTTCAATCCTCACCCTGCAATACCCAATCCTCCATACTCAAACCTCAATTGTAAATCCTCAGTCGAATATCGTCAGTTCTCAGTTTTCAATACTCAACACTCAATCTTCAATTTTTAAATCTCAGTTCACAGACATCAATCCTCGTCACTCTGTTCTCAACACTCAGTCCTGGGTCTTCAATAATCTATCCTCAATCCTTAATCTTCAATCGTCAATCCTCAATCCTCAACCCTCAATCCCCAACCCTCAATCCTCAATTTTCAATCCTCTATCCTCAATCCTCAATCGTCAATACTCAATCCTAAGTAATCAAGCCTCAATTCTCAATATTCAATTGTCAATCCTCAAATCTCAAACCTCAAACCTCAGCCATCAGTCCTCAATCCTCAGTCCTCAATCGTCAATCCTCAATCGTCAGTCGTCAATCCTCAATCCTCAGCCATCAATCCCCAACCCTCAATCGCCTATCCTCAATCCTCAATCCTCAATCCTCATACCTCAACCTTCAATCCTCAACACTTAATCCTCAATCCACAATCCTCAAACCTCAATTTTCAATCCTCAATAGAATATCCACAATTCTCAGTTTTTAATACTCAATGCTCAATCCTCAGTACACGACACTCAATCTTCAATCCTCAATCCTCAATCGTCATTCCTCAATCGTCAACCATCAATCCTCCATCATCAATCATCATTCCTCAATCTTCAATCCACAAACCTCAATCCCCAACCCTCAATCCTCAACCCTCAGTAGTCAACCCTCAATCCTCAATCCTCAATCCTCAATCCTCAATCCTCAATTGTCAATCCTCAATCCTCAGCCATCAATCCTCAATCTTCAATCCCCAATCATCAATCATCAATCCTCAATCCTCAATCTTCAATCCTCAACATTCATTCCTAAATGCTCAATACTCTATCCTCAATCCTCAATCCTCAATCCTCAATCCTCAATCCTCAATCATCCGTCCTCAAACCTCAATCCTCAATCCTCAATCCTCAATACTCGATCCTCAATCCTCAGTCCTCAAGCCTGAACACTCAATATTCAATTGTCAATCATAAACTCACAGCACTCAAACCTCACCCATCATTCCTCAATCCTCAGTCCTCAATCTTCAATCATCAATAGTCAATCCTCAATCTTCAATCCTCATTCCTTAATACTCAACCCTCAATCCTCAACCCTCAGTAATCAATCCTCAGTCCTGAATCCTCAATCTTCAATCATCAATTGTCAATCCTCAATCTTCAATCCTCAACACTCAACCCTCAATGCTCAATACTCTATCCTCAATCCTCAATCCTCAATCCTCAATCCTCAATCCTCAATCCTCAATCCTCAATCCTCAATCCTCAATCTTCAGTACTCAGTCATCAATCCTCAACCCTCCGACCTCAAACATCATTCCTCAATATTCAATGCTCAATCCTCAATCCTCAATCCTCAGTCATCAGTTCTCAATCCTCAATATTCAATCCTCAATCCTCAGTCCTCAAGCCTTAATCCTCAATCCTCAATCCACAATCCTCAATCGTCAATCCTCAATCCTCAACCTTCAATCCTCAATACTCAATTTTCAATCCTCAATCCTCAATCCTCTATCCTCAATTCTCAATCCTCAATCCTCTGTCCTCAGTCCTCAAACATCAATCCTCAATCCTCAATCCTCAATCCTCAATCCTCAATCCTCAATCCTCAACCATCAATCCTCAATACTCAATCTTCAATCCTCAATCCTCAATCCTCAATACTGAAAACTCAATCTTCAACCCTCAATACTCAATTTTCAATCCTCAATCCTCAATCCTCAATCCTCAATCCTCATTCTACAATCCTCAATCCCCAATCCTCAATCTTCAATCTTCAAGCCTCAATTCGCAATCCTCAATCCTCAATCCTCAGACCTCAAGTATCAATACTCAACCCTCAGTCCTCGTCCTCAATCCACAACCCTCAATCCTCAATCGTTAATCTTCATTCATCAATATTCAACCTTCAATCCTCAATCCACAATCCTCAATGTTCAGTCCTCAATACCCAATCCTCAATCTTCAATCCTCAATCCTCAATCCTAAATCCTCAATCCTCAATCCTCAATCCTCAATCCTCAATCCTCAATTCTCAGCCCTCAATAGAAAATCCTCAATTCCCAGTATTCAATACTCGATCCTCAACCTACAATCCTCAAATCTCAGTTCCCGTACATCAATTCTCAACACTCTATCCTCAACACTCAGTCCTCAATCATCAATCAACAATCCTCAAACCTCTATATTCAATCTTCAATCCTCGACACTCAATACTCAATCCTCAATCCTCAATCCCCAACACTCAATCCTCATCCCTCAGTTGTCAACCCTCAATACTCAATCCTCAATCCTCAATCTTCAATCCTCAATCCTCAAACTTCAATCCTCAATCTTCAATCCTCAATTCTCTGTCCTCAATCCTCTATCCTCAGTCCTCAATCCTCAACCCTCAATCCTCAATCCTCAATCCTCAATCCTCAAATGTCAATCCTCAATCCTCAGCCATCAATCCTCAATCCTCAATCCCCAATCATCAATCATCAATCCTCAATCCTCAATCTTCAATCCTCAACATTCATTCCTCAATGCTCAATACTCAATCCTCAATCCTCAATCCTCAATCCTCAATCCTCAATCCTCAATCCTCAAACCTCAATCTTCAATCCTCTATACTCAATCCTCAATCCTCAGTCCTCGAGCCTCAATCCTCAATATTCAATTACCAATCCTGAATTCTGAAACCTCAATCCTCAACCCTCAGTCCTCAATCCTCAATCGTCAATCCTCAAGCCTCAACCATCAATACTCAATCCTCAATCCCCAATCCTCAAACCACAATCGTCAATCCTCAAACCTCAAACTTCAATCCTCAACCCTTAATCCTCAATCCTCAATCCTCAATCCTCAATTTTCAATCCTCAATAGAATGTCTTCGATTCTCAGTTTTCAATACTCTTTCCTCAGCCATCAATCCTCAATCCTCAATCCTCAATCCTCAATCCGCAACCCTCAATACTCAATTCTCAAACCTCAATCCTCAACCCTCAGTCCACAGTCCTCAATCCTCAACCTTCAGTCCTCTATCCTCAATCCTCAATTATCAATCCTAAATCCTCAAACTTCAACCTCAATCCTCAATCTTGAAACATGAATACACAATCCTCAATCTCCAATCCTCGAACCTCAATCGTCAATCCGCAATCCTCAAAACTGAGTCCTCAATCATCAATACTCAATCTTCAATCCTTTTCCCGCAATCCCCAATTCTCAATCCTCAATACTCAATCCTCCATACTGAACCTTCAATCCTCACCCTGCAATACCCAATCCTCCATACTCAAACCTCAATTGTAAATCCTCAGTCGAATATCGTCAGTTCTCAGTTTTCAATACTCAACACTCAATCTTCAATTTTTAAATCTCAGTTCACAGACATCAATCCTCGTCACTCTGTTCTCAACACTCAGTCCTGGGTCTTCAATAATCTATCCTCAATCCTTAATCTTCAATCGTCAATCCTCAATCCTCAACCCTCAATCCCCAACCCTCAATCCTCAATTTTCAATCCTCTATCCTCAATCCTCAATCGTCAATACTCAATCCTAAGTAATCAAGCCTCAATTCTCAATATTCAATTGTCAATCCTCAAATCTCAAACCTCAAACCTCAGCCATCAGTCCTCAATCCTCAGTCCTCAATCGTCAATCCTCAATCGTCAGTCGTCAATCCTCAATCCTCAGCCGTCAATCCTCAACCCTCAATCGCCTATTCTCAATCCTCAATCCTCAATCCTCATACCTCAACCTTCAATCCTCAACACTTAATCCTCAATCCACAATCCTCAAACCTCAATTTTCAATCCTCAATAGAATATCCTCAATTCTCAGTTTTTAATACTCAATGCTCAATCCTCAGTACACGACACTCAATCTTCAATCCTCAATCCTCAATCGTCATTCCTCAATCGTCAACCATCAATCCTCAATCATCAATCATCAATCCTCAATCTTCAATCCACAATCCTCAATCCCCAACCCTCAATCCTCAACCCTCAGTAGTCAACCCTCAATACTCAATCCTCAATCCTCAATCTTCAGTCCTCAATCCTCAATCTTCAATCCTCAGTTCTCTGTCCTCAATCCTCTATCCTCAATCCTCAATCCTCAATCCTCAATCCTCAATCCTCAATCCTCAATCCTCAATTGTCAATCCTCAATCCTCAGCCATCAATCCTCAATCCTCAATCCCCAATCATCAATCATCAATCCTCAATCCTCAATCTTCAATCCTCAACATTCATTCCTAAATGCTCAATACTCTATCCTCAATCCTCAATCCTCAATCCTCAATCCTCAATCCTCAATCATCCGTCCTCAAACCTCAATCCTCAATCCTCAATCATCAATACTCGATCCTCAATCCTCAGTCCTCAAGCCTCAACACTCAATATTCAATTGTCAATCATAAACTCACAGCACTCAAACCTCACCCATCATTCCTCAATCCTCAGTCCTCAATCTTCAATCATCAATAGTCAATCCTCAATCTTCAATCCTCATTCCTTAATACTCAACCCTCAATCCTCAACCCTCAGTAATCAATCCTCAGTCCTCAATCCTCAATCTTCAATCATCAATTGTCAATCCTCAATCTTCAATCCTCAACACTCAACCCTCAATGCTCAACACTCTATCCTCAATCCTCAATCCTCAATCCTCAATCCTCAATCCTCAATCCTCAATCCTCAATCCTCAATCTTCAGTACTCAGTCATCAATCCTCAACCCTCCGACCTCAAACATCATTCCTCAATATTCAATGCTCAATCCTCAATCCTCAATCCTCAGTCATCAGTTCTCAATCCTCAATATTCAATCCTCAATCCTAAGTCCTCAAGCCTTAATCCTCAATCCTCAATCCACAATCCTCAATCGTCAATCCTCAATCCTCAACCTTCAATCCTCAATACTCAATTTTCAATCCTCAATCCTCAATCCTCTATCCTCAATTCTCAATCCTCAATCCTCTGTCCTCAGTCCTCAAACATCAATCCTCAATCCTCAATCCTCAATCCTCAATCCTCAATCCTCAATCCTCAACCATCAATCCTCAATACTCAATCTTCAATCCTCAATCCTCAATCCTCAATACTGAAAACTCAATCTTCAACCCTCAATACTCAATTTTCAATCCTCAATCCTCAATCCTCAATCCTCAATCCTCATTCTACAATCCTCAATCCCCAATCCTCAATCTTCAATCTTCAAGCCTCAATTCGCAATCCTCAATCCTCAATCCTCAGACCTCAAGTATCAATACTCAACCCTCAGTCCTCGTCCTCAATCCACAACCCTCAATCCTCAATCGTTAATCTTCATTCATCAATATTCAACCTTCAATCCTCAATCCACAATCCTCAATGTTCAGTCCTCAATACCCAATCCTCAATCTTCAATCCTCAATCCTCAATCCTCAATCCTCAATCCTCAATTTTCAATCCTCAATAGAATATATTCAATTCTCAGTTTTCAATACTCTGTCCTCAATCTTCAATCCTCAATCATCAATCCTAAATCCTCAATCCTCAATCCTCAATCCTCAATCCTCAATCCTCAATTCTCAGCCCTCAATAGAAAATCCTCAATTCCCAGTATTCAATACTCGATCCTCAACCTACAATCTTCAAATCTCAGTTCCCGTACATCAATTCTCAACACTCTATCCTCAACACTCAGTCCTCAATCATCAATCAACAATCCTCAAACCTCTATATTCAATCTTCAATCCTCGACACTCAATACTCAATCCTCAATCCTCAATCCCCAGCACTCAATCCTCATCCCTCAGTAGTCAACCCTCAATACTCAATCCTCAATCCTCAATCTTCAATCCTCAATCCTCAATCTTCAATCCTCAATTCTCTGTCCTCAATCCTCTATCCTCAATCCTCAATCCTCAATCCTCAATCCTCAATCCTCAATCCTCTATCCTCAAATGTCAATCCTCAATCCTCAGCCATCAATCCTCAATCCTCAATCCCCAATCATCAATCATCAATCCTCAATCCTCAGTCTTCAATCCTCAACATTCATTCCTCAATGCTCGATACCCAATTCTCAATCCTCAATCCTCAGTCATCAGTTCTCAATCCTCAATGTTCAACCCTCAATCCTCAGTCCTCAAGCCTTAATCCTCAATCCTCAATCCTCAATCTTCAATCCTCAATACTCAATCCTCAATCCTCAGACCTCGATCCTCAATCCTCAATATTCAATTAACAATCCTGGATTCTGAAACCTCAATCGACAACCCTCAGTACTCAATCCTCAATCTTCAATCCTCAAACCTCTACCATCAATCCTCAATACTTAATCCTCAATCCTCAATCCTCAATGCTCAATAGAAAATCCTCAATTCTCTGTTTTCAATACTCAACCCTCAATTTTTAATTTTCAAATCTCAGTTCACAGACATCAATCCTCAACACTCTGTCCTCAACACTCAGTCCTCAATCTTCAATCATCAAATCTCAATTCATTATCTTCAGTCATCAATCCTCAGTCCAGAACATTCAATCCTCAATAATCAACACTCAATGCTCAATCCACAATCCTCAATCCTCAATCCTCAATCCTCAATCCTCAATCCGCAATCCTCAATCCTCAATCCTCAATCCACAGTCCTCAATCCTCCGTCCTCAATTCTCTACCCTCAATCCTCAATGCTCAATCCTCAATACTCAACCCTCAATCCTCAATCCTCAATCCTCAACATTTAATGCTCAATCCTCGATCCTCAATCCTCAGTCATTAATTATCAATCCTCAATATTCAATCCTCAATCCTCAGACCTCAAGCCTCACTCCTCAATCGTCAATCCTCAACACTCAACCCTGAGTCATCAATCCTCAATCCTCAATCTTCTATTCTCAATACTCAATCCTCAATCCTCAGTCCTCGAGACTCAATACTCAATCCTCAATCCTCAGTCCTCGAGCCTCAATCCTCAATAGAAAATCCTCAATTCTCAGTTTTCAATACTCAACCCTCAATCTTCAATTTTTAAATCTCAGTTCACAGACATCAATCCTCGTCACTCTGTTCTCAACACTCAATCCTTAATCTTCAATCCTCAATCCTCAATCCTCAACCCTCAATCCTCAACCCTCCATCCTCGATCCTCAATCCTCATCTTCAATCCTCAAACTGCAGCCATCAATACTCAATCCTGAATCCTCAATCGTCAATACTCAAATCTCAATCCTCAACAGAATATCCTCAACTCTCAGTTTTCAATACTCAACCCTCAATCTTCAATTTTTAAATCTCAGTTCACAGACATCAATCCTCGTCACTCTGTTCTCAACACTCAGTCCTCAATCTTCAATCCTCAATCTTCAAACCTCAACATTCATTCCTCAATGCTCAATACTCAATCCTCAATCCTCAATCCTCAGTCATCAGTTCTCAATCCTCAATATTCAATCCTCAATCCTCAGTCCTCAAGCCTTAATCCTCAATCCTCAATACTCAATCTTCAATCCTCAATACTCAATCCTCAATCCTCAGACCTCGATCCTCAATCCTCAATATTCAATTAACAATCCTGGATTCTGAAACCTCAATCGACAACCCTCAGTACTCAATCCTCAATCTTCAATCCTCAAACGGCTACCATCAATCCTCAATACTTAATCCTCAATCCTCAATCCTCAATGCTCAATTGAAAATCCCCAATTATCTGTTTTCAATACTCAACCGTCAATCTTTAATTTTCAAATCTCAGTTCACAGACATCAATCCTCAACACTCTGTCCTCAACACTCAGTCCTCAATCTTCAATCATCAAACCTCAATTCATTATCTTCAGTCATCAATCCTCAGTCCACAACATTCAATCCTCAATAATCAACACTCAATCCTCAATCCTCAATCCTCAATCCTCAATCCTCAATCCTCAATCCTCAATCCGCAATCCTCAATCCTCAATCCTCAATCCACAGTCCTCAATCCTCTATCCTCAATCCTCAATCCTCAATCCTCAATCCTCAATCCTCAATCCTCAATCCTCAATCCTCAATCCTCAATCCTCAATCCTCAAACCTCAATCTTCAATCCTCTATACGCAATCCTCAATCCTCAGTCCTCGAGCCTCAATCCTCAATATTCAATTACCAATCCTGAATTCTGAAACGTCAATCCTCAACCCTCAGTCCTCAATCCTCAATCGTCAATCCTCAAGCCTCAACCATCAATACTCAATCCTCAATCCCCAATCCTCAAACCACAATCGTCAATCCTCAAACCTCAAACTTCAATCCTCAACCCTTAATCCTCAATCCTCAATCCTCAATCCTCAATTTTCAATCCTCAATAGAATGTCTTCGATTCTCAGTTTTCAATACTCTTTCCTCAGCCATCAATCCTCAATCCTCAATCCTCAATCCCCAATCCTCAATCCTCAACCCTCAATTCTCAGCCCTCAATAGAAAATCCTCAATTCCCAGTATTCAATACTCAATCCTCAACCTACAATCTTCAAATCTCAGTTCCCGAACATCAATTCTCAACTCTCTATCCTCAACACTCAGTCGTCAATCATCAATCAACAATCCTCAAACCTCTATATTCAATCTTCAACCCTCCACACTCAATACTCAATCCTCAATCCTCAATCCGCAACCCTCAATCCTCAATTCTCAAACCTCAATCCTCAACCCTCAGTCCACAGTCCTCAATCCTCAACCTTCAGTCCTCTATCCTCAATCCTCAATTATCAATCCTAAATCCTCAAACTTCAACCTCAATCCTCAATCTTGAAACATGAATACACAATCCTCAATCTCCAATCCTCGAACCTCAATCGTCAATCCTCAATCCTCAAAACTGAGTCCTCAATCATCAATACTCAATCTTCAATCCTTTTCCCGCAATCCCCAATTCTCAATCCTCAATACTCAATCCTCCATACTGAACCTTCAATCCTCACCCTGCAATACCCAATCCTCCATACTCAAACCTCAATTGTAAATCCTCAGTCGAATATCGTCAGTTCTCAGTTTTCAATACTCAACACTCAATCTTCAATTTTTAAATCTCAGTTCACAGACATCAATCCTCGTCACTCTGTTCTCAACACTCAGTCCTGGGTCTTCAATAATCTATCCTCAATCCTTAATCTTCAATCGTCAATCCTCAATCCTCAACCCTCAATCCCCAACCCTCAATCCTCAATTTTCAATCCTCTATCCTCAATCCTCAATCGTCAATACTCAATCCTAAGTAATCAAGCCTCAATTCTCAATATTCAATTGTCAATCCTCAAATCTCAAACCTCAAACCTCAGCCATCAGTCCTCAATCCTCAGTCCTCAATCGTCAATCCTCAATCGTCAGTCGTCAATCCTCAATCCTCAGCCATCAATCCTCAACCCTCAATCGCCTATCCTCAATCCTCAATCCTCAATCCTCATACCTCAACCTTCAATCCTCAACACTTAATGCTCAATCCACAATCCTCAAACCTCAATTTTCAATCCTCAATAGAATATCCTCAATTCTCAGTTTTTAATACTCAATGCTCAATCCTCAGTACACGACACTCAATCTTCAATCCTCAATCCTCAATCGTCATTCCTCAATCGTCAACCATCAATCCTCAATCATCAATCATCAATCCTCAATCTTCAATCCACAATCCTCAATCCCCAACCCTCAATCCTCAACCCTCAGTAGTCAACCCTCAATACTCAATCCTCAATCCTCAATCTTCAGTCCTCAATCCTCAATCTTCAATCCTCAGTTCTCTGTCCTCAATCCTCTATCCTCAGTCCTCAATCCTCAATCCTCAATCCTCAATCCTCAATCCTCAATCCTCAATTGTCAATCCTCAATCCTCAGCCATCAATCCTCAATCCTCAATCCCCAATCATCAATCATCAATCCTCAATCCTCAATCTTCAATCCTCAACATTCATTCCTAAATGCTCAATACTCTATCCTCAATCCTCAATCCTCAATCCTCAATCCTCAATCATCCGTCCTCAAACCTCAATCCTCAATCCTCAATCCTCAATACTCGATCCTCAATCCTCAGTCCTCAAGCCTCAACACTCAATATTCAATTGTCAATCATAAACTCACAGCACTCAAACCTCACCCATCATTCCTCAATCCTCAGTCCTCAATCTTCAATCATCAATAGTCAATCCTCAATCTTCAATCCTCATTCCTTAATACTCAACCCTCAATCCTCAACCCTCAGTAATCAATCCTCAGTCCTCAATCCTCAATCTTCAATCATCAACTGTCAATCCTCAATCTTCAATCCTCAACACTCAACCCTCAATGCTCAATACTCTATCCTCAATCCTCAATCCTCAATCCTCAATCCTCAATCCTCAATCCTCAATTCTCAGCCCTCAATAGAAAATCCTCAATTCCCAGTATTCAATACTCGATCCTCAACCTACAATCTTCAAATCTCAGTTCCCGTACATCAATTCTCAACACTCTATCCTCAACACTCAGTCCTCAATCATCAATCAACAATCCTCAAACCTCTATATTCAATCTTCAATCCTCGACACTCAATACTCAATCCTCAATCCTCAATCCCCAACACTCAATCCTCATCCCTCAGTAGTCAACCCACAATACTCAATCCTCAATCCTCAATCTTCAATCCTCAATCCTCAATCTTCAATCCTCAATTCTCTGTCCTCAATCCTCTATCCTCAATCCTCAATCCTCAATCCTCAATCCTCAATCCTCAATCCTCTATCCTCAAATGTCAATCCTCAATCCTCAGCCATCTATCCTCAATCCTCAATCCCCAATCATCAATCATCAATCCTCAATCCTCAGTCTTCAATCCTCAACATTCATTCCTCAATGCTCGATACTCAATTCTCAATCCTCAATCCTCAGTCATCAGTTCTCAATCCTCAATGTTCAATCCTCAATCCTCAGTCCTCAAGCCTTAATCCTCAATCCTCAATCCTCAATCTTCAATCCTCAATACTCAATCCTCAATCCTCAGACCTCGATCCTCAATCCTCAATATTCAATTAACAATCCTGGATTCTGAAACCTCAATCGACAACCCTCAGTACTCAATCCTCAATCTTCAATCCTCAAACCTCTACCATCAATCCTCAATACTTAATCCTCAATCCTCAATCCTCAATGCTCAATAGAAAATCCTCAATCCTCTGTTTTCAATACTCAACCCTCAATTTTTAATTTTCAAATCTCAGCTCACAGACATCAATCCTCAACACTCTGTCCTCAACACTCAGTCCTCAATCTTCAATCATCAAATCTCAATTCATTATCTTCAGTCATCAATCCTCAGTCCAGAACATTCAATCCTCAATAATCAACACTCAATCCTCAATCCACAATCCTCAATCCTCAATCCTCAATCCTCAATCCTCAATCCGCAATCCTCAATCCTCAATCCTCAATCCACAGTCCTCAATCCTCCGTCCTCAATTCTCTACCCTCAATCCTCAATGCTCAATCCTCAATACTCAACCCTCAATCCTCAATCCTCAATCCTCAACATTTAATGCTCAATCCTCGATCCTCAATCCTCAGTCATTAATTATCAATCCTCAATATTCAATCCTCAATCCTCAGACCTCAAGCCTCACTCCTCAATCGTCAATCCTCAACACTCAACCCTGAGTCATCAATCCTCAACACTCAGTAATCAACCCTCAATCTTCAATCATCAATCCTCAATCATCCATTCTCAATCCTCGACCTTCAATCATCAACACTCAATACTCAACCTTCAAAGCTCAATCCTCAATCTTCAATCCTCAATCCTCAATCCTCAATCCTCAGTCGTCAGTCCTCAATCCTCAATCCTCAATCCTCAATCGTCAATCCTCAATCCTCAACCATCAATCCTCAATCCTCAATCCACAATCCTCAATCCACAATCGTCAATCCTCAAACCTCAAACATCAATCCTCAACCCTTAATCCTCAATCCTCAATCCTCAATCCTCAATTTTCCATCCTCAATAGAATATCTTCGATTCTCAGTTTTCAATACTCTGTCCTCAACCATCAATCCTCAATCCTCAATCCTCAATCCTCAATCCTCAATTATCAATCCTGAATCCTCAAACCTCAATCCCCAATCCTCAATCCTGAATCCTCCGTCCTCAAACCTCAATCCTCAATAATCAATGCTCAATCCTCGATCCTCAATCCTCAGTTATTAATCCTCAATCCTCAATATTCAATCCTCAATCCTCAGTCCTCAAGCCTCAATCCTCAATCCTCAATCCTCAATCTTCTATCCTCAATACTCAGTCCTCAATCCTCAGTCCTCGAGACTCAATACTCAATCCTCAATCCTCAGTCCACGAGCCTCAATCCTCAATAGAAAATCCTCAATTCTCAGTTTTCAATACTCAACCCTCAATCTTCAATTTTTAAATCTCAGTTCACAGACATCAATCCTCGTCACTCTGTTCTCAACACTCAGTCCTGAATCTTCAATCATCTATCCTCAATCCTTAATCTTCAATCCTCAATCCTCAATCCTCAACCCTCAATCCTCAACCCTCCATCCTCGATCCTCAATCCTCATCTTCAATCCTCAAACTGCAGCCATCAATACTCAATCCTGAATCCTCAATCGTCAATACTCAAATCTCAATCCTCAACAGAATACCCTCAACTCTCAGTTTTCAATACTCAACCCTCAATCTTCAATTTTTAAATCTCAGTTCACAGACATCAATCCTCGTCACTCTGTTCTCAACACTCAGTCCTCAATCTTAAATCCTCAATCATCAATTCTCAATCCTCAATCTTCAATCCTCAACACTCAATCCTGAATGCTCAATCCTCAATACTCAATCCTCAATCCTCACTCCACAATCGTCAATCCTCAACCCTCAACCCTGAGTCATCAATCCTCAACACTCAGTAATCAACCCTCAATCTTCAATCATCAATCCTCAATCATCCATTCTCAATCCTCAATCTTCAATCATCAACACTCAATACTCAACCCTCAATGCTCAATCCTCAATCTTCAATCCTCAATCCTCAATCCTCAATCCTCAATCCTCTATCGTCAATCCTCAATCCTCAATCCTCAATCCTCAATCGCCAATCCTCAATCCTCAACCATCAATCCTCAACCCTCAATCCCCAATCCTCAATCCACAATCGTCAATCCTCAAACCTCAAACATCAATCCTCAACCCTTAATCCTCAATCCTCAATCCTCAATCCTCAATTTTCAATCCTCAATAGAATATCTTCGATTCTCAGTTTTCAATACTCTGTCCTCAACCATCAATCCTCAATCCTCAATCCTCAATCCTCAATCCTCAATCCTCAATCCTCAATTCTCAGCACACGATCCTCAATCCTCAATGTTCAATTATCAATCCTGAATTCTGAAACCTCAATCCTCAACCCTCAGCCTTCAATCCTCAATCCTCAATAGAAAATCCTCAACTCTCAGTTTTCAATACTCAACCCTCAATCTTCAATTTTTAAATCTCAGTTCACAGACATCAATCCTCGTCACTCTGTTCTCAACACTCAGTCCTCAATCTTCAATCATCTATCCTCAAACCTCAATCTTCAATCCTCAATCCTCGATCCTCAACCCTCAATCCTCAACCCTCCATCTTCGATCCTCAATCCTCATCATCAATCCTCAAACTGCAGCCATCAATACTCAATCCTGAATCCTCAATCGTCAATTCTCAAATCTCAGTCCTCAACAGAATATCCTCAACTCTCAGTTTTCAATACTCTGTCCTCAATCTTCAATCCTCAATCATCAATTCTCAATCCTCAACCTTCAATCCTCAACACTCAATCCTCAATGCTCAATCCTCAATCCTCAATCCTCAATCCTCAATCCTCAATCGTCAATCCTCAACGCTCAACCCTGAGTCATCAATCCTCAACACTCAGTAATCAACCCTCAATCTTCAATCATCAATCCTCAATCATCCATTCTCAATCCTCAATCCTCAATCATCAACACTCAATACTCAACCCTCAATTCTCAATCCTCAATCCTCAATCCTCAATCCTCAATCCTCAATCCTCAATCGTCAATCCTCAATCCTCAATCCTCAATCCTCAATCGTCAATACTCAATCCTCAACCATCAATCCTCAATCCTCAATCCACAATCCTCAATCCACAATCGTCAATCCTCAAACCTCAAGCTTCAATCCTCAACCCTTAATCCTCAATCCTCAATCCCCAATCCTCAATTTTCAATCCTCAATAGAATATCTTCAATTCTCAGTTTTCAATACTCTGTCCTCCATCTTCAATCCTCTATCATCAATTCTCAATCCTCAATCTTCAATCCTCAACACTCAATCCTCAATGCTCAATCCTCAATCCTCAATCCTCAATCCTCAATCCTCAATCGTCAATCCTCAATCGTCTATCCTCAATCCTCAACCACCAATCCTCAATCCTCAATCCCCAAACCTCAATCCTCCATCGTCAATCCTCAAACCTCAGGCTTCAATCCTCAAACCTTGATCCTCAATCCTCAACCCTCTGTCCTCATTCTTCAATACTCAATCCTCAGTCCTCAGTCTTCAATCGTCAATCCTCAATCCTCAATCCTCAATCTTCAATCCTCAATACTCAATCCTCAATCCTCAGACCTCGATCCTCAATCCTCAATGTTCAATTAACAATCCTGGATTCTGAAACCTCAATCCACAACCCTCAGTACTCAATCATCAATCTTCAATCCTCAAACCTCTACCATCAATCCTCAATACTTAATTCTCAATCCTCAATCCTCAATGCTCAATAGAAAATCCTCAATTCTCTGTTTTCAATACTCAACCCTCAATCTTTAATTTTCAAATCTCAGTTCACAGACATCAATCCTCAACACTCTGTGCTCAACACTCAGTCCTCAATCTTCAATCATCAAATCTCAATTCATTATCTTCAGTCATCAATCCTCAGTCCACAACATTCAATCCTCAATAATCAACACTCAATCCTCAATCCTCAATCCTCAATCCCCAATCCTCAATCCACAATCGTCAATCCTCAAACCTCAAACTTCAATCCTCAACCCTTAATCCTCAATCCTCAATCCTCAATCCTCAATTTTCAATCCTCAATAGAATATCTTCAATTCTCAGTTTTCAATACTCTGTCCTCAACCATCAATCCTCAATCCTCAATCCTCAATCCTCAATCCTCAATCCTCAATCGTCATTCCTCAATCCTCAACCATCAATCCTCAATCATCAATCATCAATCCTCAATCTACAATCCACAATTCTCAATCCCCAACCCTCAATCCTCATCCCTCAGTAGTCAACCCTCAATACTCAACCCTCTGCCCTCAATCTTCAATACTCAATCCTCAGTCCTCAGTCTTCAATCGTCAATCCTCAATCCTCAATCGTCAATCCTCAATCATCAACCATCAATCCTCAATACTCTGTCCTCAATCCTCTATCCTCAATCCTCAATCCTCAATCCTCAATCCTCAATCCTCAATCCTCAATCCTCAATCGTCAATCCTCAACCCTCAACCCTGAGTCATCAATCCTCAACACTCAGTAGTCAACCCTCAATCTTCAATCATCAATCCTCAATCATCCATTCTCGGTCCTCAATCTTCAATCATCAACACTCAATACTCAACCCTCAAAGCTCAATCCTCAATCTTCAATCCTCAATCCTCAATCCTCAATCCTCAATCCTCAATCGTCAATCCTCAATCCTCAATCCTCAATCCTCAATCGTCAATCCTCAATCCTCAACCATCAATCCTCAATCCTCAATCCCCAATCCTCAATCCACAATCGTCAATCCTCAAACCTCAAACATCAATCCTCAACCCTTAATCCTCAATCCTCAATCCTCAATCCTCAATCCTCAATACTCGATCATCAATCCTCAGTCCTCAAGCCTCAACACTCAATATTCAATTGTTAATCATAAACTCACAGCACTCAAACCTCACCCATCATTCCTCAACCTTCAGTCCTCAATCTTCAATCATCAATAGTCAATTCTCAATCTTCAATCCTCATTCCTCAATCCTCAACCCTCAATCCTCAACGCTCAGTAATCAATCCTCAGTCCTCAATCCTCAATCCTCAATCATCAATTCTCAATCCACAATCTTCAATCCTCAACACTCAGCCCTCAATACTCAATACTCTATCCTCAATCCTCAATCATCAATCCTCAATCCTCAATCCTCAATCCTCAATCCTCAATCCTCAATCCTCAATCCTCAATCGTCAATCCTCAATCCTCAACCATCAATCCTCAATCCTCAATCCACAATCGTCAATCCACAATCGTCAATCCTCGAACCTCAAACTTCAATCCTCAACCCTTAATCCTCAATCCTCAATCCTCAATCCTCAATTTTCAATCCTCAATAGAATATCTTCAATTCTCAGTTTTCAATACTCTGTCCTCAATCTTGAATCCTCAATCATCAATTCTCAATCCTCAATCTTCTATCCTCAACACTCAATCCTCAATGCTCAATCCTCAATCCTCAATCCTCAATCCTCAATACTCAATCGTCAATCCTCAATCGTCTATCCTCAATCCTCAACCACCAATCCTCAATCCTCAATCCCCAAACCTCAATCCTCAATCGTCAATCCTCAAACCTCAGCATTCAATCCTCAAACCTTGATCCTCAATCCTCAACCCTCTGTCCTCATTCTTCAATACTCAATCCTCAGTCCTCAGTCTTCAATCGTCAATCCTCAATCCTCAATCGTCAATCCTCAATCACCAACCATCAATCCTAAATCCTCAATCCTCAATCCTCAATCCTCAATCCTCCATTCTCAGCCCTCAATAGAAAATCCTCAATTCCCAGTATTCAATACTCGATCCTCAACCTACAATCTTCAAATCTCAGTTCCCGTACATCAATTCTCAACACTCTATGCTCAACACTCAGTCCTCAATCATCAATCAACAATCCTCAAACCTCTATATTCAATCTTCAATCCTCGACACTCAATACTCAATCCTCAATCCTCAATCCCCAACACTCAATCCTCAACCCTCAGTAGTCAACCCTCAATACTCAATCCTCAATCCTCAATTTTCAATCCTCAATAGAATATATTCAATTCTCAGTTTTCAATACTCTGTCCTCAATCTTCAATCCTCAATCATCAATCCTAAATCCTCAATCCTCAATCCTCAATCCTCAATCCTCAATCCTCAATTCTCAGCCCTCAATAGAAAATCCTCAATTCCCAGTATTCAATACTCGATCCTCAACCTACAATCTTCAAATCTCAGTTCCCGTACATCAATTCTCAACACTCTATCCTCAACACTCAGTCCTCAATCATCAATCAACAATCCTCAAACCTCTATATTCAATCTTCAATCCTCGACACTCAATACTCAATCCTCAATCCTCAATCCCCAGCACTCAATCCTCATCCCTCAGTAGTCAACCCTCAATACTCAATCCTCAATCCTCAATCTTCAATCCTCAATCCTCAATCTTCAATCCTCAATTCTCTGTCCTCAATCCTCTATCCTCAATCCTCAATCCTCAATCCTCAATCCTCAATCCTCAATCCTCTATCCTCAAATGTCAATCCTCAATCCTCAGCCATCAATCCTCAATCCTCAATCCCCAATCATCAATCATCAATCCTCAATCCTCAGTCTTCAATCCTCAACATTCATTCCTCAATGCTCGATACCCAATTCTCAATCCTCAATCCTCAGTCATCAGTTCTCAATCCTCAATGTTCAACCCTCAATCCTCAGTCCTCAAGCCTTAATCCTCAATCCTCAATCCTCAATCTTCAATCCTCAATACTCAATCCTCAATCCTCAGACCTCGATCCTCAATCCTCAATATTCAATTAACAATCCTGGATTCTGAAACCTCAATCGACAACCCTCAGTACTCAATCCTCAATCTTCAATCCTCAAACCTCTACCATCAATCCTCAATACTTAATCCTCAATCCTCAATCCTCAATGCTCAATAGAAAATCCTCAATTCTCTGTTTTCAATACTCAACCCTCAATTTTTAATTTTCAAATCTCAGTTCACAGACATCAATCCTCAACACTCTGTCCTCAACACTCAGTCCTCAATCTTCAATCATCAAATCTCAATTCATTATCTTCAGTCATCAATCCTCAGTCCAGAACATTCAATCCTCAATAATCAACACTCAATGCTCAATCCACAATCCTCAATCCTCAATCCTCAATCCTCAATCCTCAATCCGCAATCCTCAATCCTCAATCCTCAATCCACAGTCCTCAATCCTCCGTCCTCAATTCTCTACCCTCAATCCTCAATGCTCAATCCTCAATACTCAACCCTCAATCCTCAATCCTCAATCCTCAACATTTAATGCTCAATCCTCGATCCTCAATCCTCAGTCATTAATTATCAATCCTCAATATTCAATCCTCAATCCTCAGACCTCAAGCCTCACTCCTCAATCGTCAATCCTCAACACTCAACCCTGAGTCATCAATCCTCAATCCTCAATCTTCTATTCTCAATACTCAATCCTCAATCCTCAGTCCTCGAGACTCAATACTCAATCCTCAATCCTCAGTCCTCGAGCCTCAATCCTCAATAGAAAATCCTCAATTCTCAGTTTTCAATACTCAACCCTCAATCTTCAATTTTTAAATCTCAGTTCACAGACATCAATCCTCGTCACTCTGTTCTCAACACTCAATCCTTAATCTTCAATCCTCAATCCTCAATCCTCAACCCTCAATCCTCAACCCTCCATCCTCGATCCTCAATCCTCATCTTCAATCCTCAAACTGCAGCCATCAATACTCAATCCTGAATCCTCAATCGTCAATACTCAAATCTCAATCCTCAACAGAATATCCTCAACTCTCAGTTTTCAATACTCAACCCTCAATCTTCAATTTTTAAATCTCAGTTCACAGACATCAATCCTCGTCACTCTGTTCTCAACACTCAGTCCTCAATCTTCAATCCTCAATCTTCAAACCTCAACATTCATTCCTCAATGCTCAATACTCAATCCTCAATCCTCAATCCTCAGTCATCAGTTCTCAATCCTCAATATTCAATCCTCAATCCTCAGTCCTCAAGCCTTAATCCTCAATCCTCAATACTCAATCTTCAATCCTCAATACTCAATCCTCAATCCTCAGACCTCGATCCTCAATCCTCAATATTCAATTAACAATCCTGGATTCTGAAACCTCAATCGACAACCCTCAGTACTCAATCCTCAATCTTCAATCCTCAAACCTCTACCATCAATCCTCAATACTTAATCCTCAATCCTCAATCCTCAATGCTCAATTGAAAATCCCCAATTATCTGTTTTCAATACTCAACCGTCAATCTTTAATTTTCAAATCTCAGTTCACAGACATCAATCCTCAACACTCTGTCCTCAACACTCAGTCCTCAATCTTCAATCATCAAACCTCAATTCATTATCTTCAGTCATCAATCCTCAGTCCACAACATTCAATCCTCAATAATCAACACTCAATCCTCAATCCTCAATCCTCAATCCTCAATCCTCAATCCTCAATCCTCAATCCGCAATCCTCAATCCTCAATCCTCAATCCACAGTCCTCAATCCTCTATCCTCAATCCTCAATCCTCAATCCTCAATCCTCAATCCTCAATCCTCAATCCTCAATCCTCAATCCTCAATCCTCAATCCTCAAACCTCAATCTTCAATCCTCTATACGCAATCCTCAATCCTCAGTCCTCGAGCCTCAATCCTCAATATTCAATTACCAATCCTGAATTCTGAAACGTCAATCCTCAACCCTCAGTCCTCAATCCTCAATCGTCAATCCTCAAGCCTCAACCATCAATACTCAATCCTCAATCCCCAATCCTCAAACCACAATCGTCAATCCTCAAACCTCAAACTTCAATCCTCAACCCTTAATCCTCAATCCTCAATCCTCAATCCTCAATTTTCAATCCTCAATAGAATGTCTTCGATTCTCAGTTTTCAATACTCTTTCCTCAGCCATCAATCCTCAATCCTCAATCCTTAATCCCCAATCCTCAATCCTCAACCCTCAATTCTCAGCCCTCAATAGAAAATCCTCAATTCCCAGTATTCAATACTCAATCCTCAACCTACAATCTTCAAATCTCAGTTCCCGAACATCAATTCTCAACTCTCTATCCTCAACACTCAGTCGTCAATCATCAATCAACAATCCTCAAACCTCTATATTCAATCTTCAACCCTCCACACTCAATACTCAATCCTCAATCCTCAATCCGCAACCCTCAATCCTCAATTCTCAAACCTCAATCCTCAACCCTCAGTCCACAGTCCTCAATCCTCAACCTTCAGTCCTCTATCCTCAATCCTCAATTATCAATCCTAAATCCTCAAACTTCAACCTCAATCCTCAATCTTGAAACATGAATACACAATCCTCAATCTCCAATCCTCGAACCTCAATCGTCAATCCTCAATCCTCAAAACTGAGTCCTCAATCATCAATACTCAATCTTCAATCCTTTTCCCGCAATCCCCAATTCTCAATCCTCAATACTCAATCCTCCATACTGAACCTTCAATCCTCACCCTGCAATACCCAATCCTCCATACTCAAACCTCAATTGTAAATCCTCAGTCGAATATCGTCAGTTCTCAGTTTTCAATACTCAACACTCAATCTTCAATTTTTAAATCTCAGTTCACAGACATCAATCCTCGTCACTCTGTTCTCAACACTCAGTCCTGGGTCTTCAATAATCTATCCTCAATCCTTAATCTTCAATCGTCAATCCTCAATCCTCAACCCTCAATCCCCAACCCTCAATCCTCAATTTTCAATCCTCTATCCTCAATCCTCAATCGTCAATACTCAATCCTAAGTAATCAAGCCTCAATTCTCAATATTCAATTGTCAATCCTCAAATCTCAAACCTCAAACCTCAGCCATCAGTCCTCAATCCTCAGTCCTCAATCGTCAATCCTCAATCGTCAGTCGTCAATCCTCAATCCTCAGCCATCAATCCTCAACCCTCAATCGCCTATCCTCAATCCTCAATCCTCAATCCTCATACCTCAACCTTCAATCCTCAACACTTAATCCTCAATCCACAATCCTCAAACCTCAATTTTCAATCCTCAATAGAATATCCTCAATTCTCAGTTTTTAATACTCAATGCTCAATCCTCAGTACACGACACTCAATCTTCAATCCTCAATCCTCAATCGTCATTCCTCAATCGTCAACCATCAATCCTCAATCATCAATCATCAATCCTCAATCTTCAATCCACAATCCTCAATCCCCAACCCTCAATCCTCAACCCTCAGTAGTCAACCCTCAATACTCAATCCTCAATCCTCAATCTTCAGTCCTCAATCCTCAATCTTCAATCCTCAGTTCTCTGTCCTCAATCCTCTATCCTCAGTCCTCAATCCTCAATCCTCAATCCTCAATCCTCAATCCTCAATCCTCAATTGTCAATCCTCAATCCTCAGCCATCAATCCTCAATCCTCAATCCCCAATCATCAATCATCAATCCTCAATCCTCAATCTTCAATCCTCAACATTCATTCCTAAATGCTCAATACTCTATCCTCAATCCTCAATCCTCAATCCTCAATCCTCAATCATCCGTCCTCAAACCTCAATCCTCAATCCTCAATCCTCAATACTCGATCCTCAATCCTCAGTCCTCAAGCCTCAACACTCAATATTCAAT
Source organism: Calliopsis andreniformis (assembly GCF_051401765.1). Taxonomy (NCBI): domain Eukaryota; kingdom Metazoa; phylum Arthropoda; class Insecta; order Hymenoptera; family Andrenidae; genus Calliopsis; species Calliopsis andreniformis. The sequence goes on from NW_027480481.1 coordinate 1,512,695, forward strand.
TGTCAATCATAAACTCACAGCACTCAAACCTCACCCATCATTCCTCAATCCTCAGTCCTCAATCTTCAATCATCAATAGTCAATCCTCAATCTTCAATCCTCATTCCTTAATACTCAACCCTCAATCCTCAACCCTCAGTAATCAATCCTCAGTCCTCAATCCTCAATCTTCAATCATCAACTGTCAATCCTCAATCTTCAATCCTCAACACTCAACCCTCAATGCTCAATACTCTATCCTCAATCCTCAATCCTCAATCCTCAATCCTCAATCCTCAATCCTCAATTCTCAGCCCTCAATAGAAAATCCTCAATTCCCAGTATTCAATACTCGATCCTCAACCTACAATCTTCAAATCTCAGTTCCCGTACATCAATTCTCAACACTCTATCCTCAACACTCAGTCCTCAATCATCAATCAACAATCCTCAAACCTCTATATTCAATCTTCAATCCTCGACACTCAATACTCAATCCTCAATCCTCAATCCCCAACACTCAATCCTCATCCCTCAGTAGTCAACCCTCAATACTCAATCCTCAATCCTCAATCTTCAATCCTCAATCCTCAATCTTCAATCCTCAATTCTCTGTCCTCAATCCTCTATCCTCAATCCTCAATCCTCAATCCTCAATCCTCAATCCTCAATCCTCTATCCTCAAATGTCAATCCTCAATCCTCAGCCATCTATCCTCAATCCTCAATCCCCAATCATCAATCATCAATCCTCAATCCTCAGTCTTCAATCCTCAACATTCATTCCTCAATGCTCGATACTCAATTCTCAATCCTCAATCCTCAGTCATCAGTTCTCAATCCTCAATGTTCAATCCTCAATCCTCAGTCCTCAAGCCTTAATCCTCAATCCTCAATCCTCAATCTTCAATCCTCAATACTCAATCCTCAATCCTCAGACCTCGATCCTCAATCCTCAATATTCAATTAACAATCCTGGATTCTGAAACCTCAATCGACAACCCTCAGTACTCAATCCTCAATCTTCAATCCTCAAACCTCTACCATCAATCCTCAATACTTAATCCTCAATCCTCAATCCTCAATGCTCAATAGAAAATCCTCAATCCTCTGTTTTCAATACTCAACCCTCAATTTTTAATTTTCAAATCTCAGCTCACAGACATCAATCCTCAACACTCTGTCCTCAACACTCAGTCCTCAATCTTCAATCATTAAATCTCAATTCATTATCTTCAGTCATCAATCCTCAGTCCAGAACATTCAATCCTCAATAATCAACACTCAATCCTCAATCCACAATCCTCAATCCTCAATCCTCAATCCTCAATCCTCAATCCGCAATCCTCAATCCTCAATCCTCAATCCACAGTCCTCAATCCTCCGTCCTCAATTCTCTACCCTCAATCCTCAATGCTCAATCCTCAATACTCAACCCTCAATCCTCAATCCTCAATCCTCAACATTTAATGCTCAATCCTCGATCCTCAATCCTCAGTCATTAATTATCAATCCTCAATATTCAATCCTCAATCCTCAGACCTCAAGCCTCACTCCTCAATCGTCAATCCTCAACACTCAACCCTGAGTCATCAATCCTCAACACTCAGTAATCAACCCTCAATCTTCAATCATCAATCCTCAATCATCCATTCTCAATCCTCGACCTTCAATCATCAACACTCAATACTCAACCTTCAAAGCTCAATCCTCAATCTTCAATCCTCAATCCTCAATCCTCAATCCTCAGTCGTCAGTCCTCAATCCTCAATCCTCAATCCTCAATCGTCAATCCTCAATCCTCAACCATCAATCCTCAATCCTCAATCCACAATCCTCAATCCACAATCGTCAATCCTTAAACCTCAAACATCAATCCTCAACCCTTAATCCTCAATCCTCAATCCTCAATCCTCAATTTTCCATCCTCAATAGAATATCTTCGATTCTCAGTTTTCAATACTCTGTCCTCAACCATCAATCCTCAATCCTCAATCCTCAATCCTCAATCCTCAATTATCAATCCTGAATCCTCAAACCTCAATCCCCAATCCTCAATCCTGAATCCTCCGTCCTCAAACCTCAATCCTCAATAATCAATGCTCAATCCTCGATCCTCAATCCTCAGTTATTAATCCTCAATCCTCAATATTCAATCCTCAATCCTCAGTCCTCAAGCCTCAATCCTCAATCCTCAATCCTCAATCTTCTATCCTCAATACTCAATCCTCAATCCTCAGTCCTCGAGACTCAATACTCAATCCTCAATCCTCAGTCCACGAGCCTCAATCCTCAATAGAAAATCCTCAATTCTCAGTTTTCAATACTCAACCCTCAATCTTCAATTTTTAAATCTCAGTTCACAGACATCAATCCTCGTCACTCTGTTCTCAACACTCAGTCCTGAATCTTCAATCATCTATCCTCAATCCTTAATCTTCAATCCTCAATCCTCAATCCTCAACCCTCAATCCTCAACCCTCCATCCTCGATCCTCAATCCTCATCTTCAATCCTCAAACTGCAGCCATCAATACTCAATCCTGAATCCTCAATCGTCAATACTCAAATCTCAATCCTCAACAGAATACCCTCAACTCTCAGTTTTCAATACTCAACCCTCAATCTTCAATTTTTAAATCTCAGTTCACAGACATCAATCCTCGTCACTCTGTTCTCAACACTCAGTCCTCAATCTTAAATCCTCAATCATCAATTCTCAATCCTCAATCTTCAATCCTCAACACTCAATCCTGAATGCTCAATCCTCAATACTCAATCCTCAATCCTCACTCCACAATCGTCAATCCTCAACCCTCAACCCTGAGTCATCAATCCTCAACACTCAGTAATCAACCCTCAATCTTCAATCATCAATCCTCAATCATCCATTCTCAATCCTCAATCTTCAATCATCAACACTCAATACTCAACCCTCAATGCTCAATCCTCAATCTTCAATCCTCAATCCTCAATCCTCAATCCTCAATCCTCTATCGTCAATCCTCAATCCTCAATCCTCAATCCTCAATCGCCAATCCTCAATCCTCAACCATCAATCCTCAACCCTCAATCCCCAATCCTCAATCCACAATCGTCAATCCTCAAACCTCAAACATCAATCCTCAACCCTTAATCCTCAATCCTCAATCCTCAATCCTCAATTTTCAATCCTCAATAGAATATCTTCGATTCTCAGTTTTCAATACTCTGTCCTCAACCATCAATCCTCAATCCTCAATCCTCAATCCTCAATCCTCAATCCTCAATCCTCAATTCTCAGCACACGATCCTCAATCCTCAATGTTCAATTATCAATCCTGAATTCTGAAACCTCAATCCTCAACCCTCAGCCTTCAATCCTCAATCCTCAATAGAAAATCCTCAACTCTCAGTTTTCAATACTCAACCCTCAATCTTCAATTTTTAAATCTCAGTTCACAGACATCAATCCTCGTCACTCTGTTCTCAACACTCAGTCCTCAATCTTCAATCATCTATCCTCAAACCTCAATCTTCAATCCTCAATCCTCGATCCTCAACCCTCAATCCTCAACCCTCCATCTTCGATCCTCAATCCTCATCATCAATCCTCAAACTGCAGCCATCAATACTCAATCCTGAATCCTCAATCGTCAATTCTCAAATCTCAGTCCTCAACAGAATATCCTCAACTCTCAGTTTTCAATACTCTGTCCTCAATCTTCAATCCTCAATCATCAATTCTCAATCCTCAACCTTCAATCCTCAACACTCAATCCTCAATGCTCAATCCTCAATCCTCAATCCTCAATCCTCAATCCTCAATCGTCAATCCTCAACGCTCAACCCTGAGTCATCAATCCTCAACACTCAGTAATCAACCCTCAATCTTCAATCATCAATCCTCAATCATCCATTCTCAATCCTCAATCCTCAATCATCAACACTCAATACTCAACCCTCAATTCTCAATCCTCAATCCTCAATCCTCAATCCTCAATCCTCAATCCTCAATCGTCAATCCTCAATCCTCAATCCTCAATCCTCAATCGTCAATACTCAATCCTCAACCATCAATCCTCAATCCTCAATCCACAATCCTCAATCCACAATCGTCAATCCTCAAACCTCAAGCTTCAATCCTCAACCCTTAATCCTCAATCCTCAATCCCCAATCCTCAATTTTCAATCCTCAATAGAATATCTTCAATTCTCAGTTTTCAATACTCTGTCCTCCATCTTCAATCCTCTATCATCAATTCTCAATCCTCAATCTTCAATCCTCAACACTCAATCCTCAATGCTCAATCCTCAATCCTCAATCCTCAATCCTCAATCCTCAATCGTCAATCCTCAATCGTCTATCCTCAATCCTCAACCACCAATCCTCAATCCTCAATCCCCAAACCTCAATCCTCAATCGTCAATCCTCAAACCTCAGGCTTCAATCCTCAAACCTTGATCCTCAATCCTCAACCCTCTGTCCTCATTCTTCAATACTCAATCCTCAGTCCTCAGTCTTCAATCGTCAATCCTCAATCCTCAATCCTCAATCTTCAATCCTCAATACTCAATCCTCAATCCTCAGACCTCGATCCTCAATCCTCAATGTTCAAATAACAATCCTGGATTCTGAAACCTCAATCCACAACCCTCAGTACTCAATCATCCATCTTCAATCCTCAAACCTCTACCATCAATCCTCAATACTTAATTCTCAATCCTCAATCCTCAATGCTCAATAGAAAATCCTCAATTCTCTGTTTTCAATACTCAACCCTCAATCTTTAATTTTCAAATCTCAGTTCACAGACATCAATCCTCAACACTCTGTGCTCAACACTCAGTCCTCAATCTTCAATCATCAAATCTCAATTCATTATCTTCAGTCATCAATCCTCAGTCCACAACATTCAATCCTCAATAATCAACACTCAATCCTCAATCCTCAATACTCAATCCCCAATCCTCAATCCACAATCGTCAATCCTCAAACCTCAAACTTCAATCCTCAACCCTTAATCCTCAATCCTCAATCCTCAATCCTCAATTTTCAATCCTCAATAGAATATCTTCAATTCTCAGTTTTCAATACTCTGTCCTCAACCATCAATCCTCAATCCTCAATCCTCAATCCTCAATCCTCAATCCTCAATCGTCATTCCTCAATCCTCAACCATCAATCCTCAATCATCAATCATCAATCCTCAATCTACAATCCACAATTCTCAATCCCCAACCCTCAATCCTCATCCCTCAGTAGTCAACCCTCAATACTCAACCCTCTGCCCTCAATCTTCAATACTCAATCCTCAGTCCTCAGTCTTCAATCGTCAATCCTCAATCCTCAATCGTCAATCCTCAATCATCAACCATCAATCCTCAATACTCTGTCCTCAATCCTCTATCCTCAATCCTCAATCCTCAATCCTCAATCCTCAATCCTCAATCCTCAATCCTCAATCGTCAATCCTCAACCCTCAACCCTGAGTCATCAATCCTCAACACTCAGTAGTCAACCCTCAATCTTCAATCATCAATCCTCAATCATCCATTCTCGGTCCTCAATCTTCAATCATCAACACTCAATACTCAACCCTCAAAGCTCAATCCTCAATCTTCAATCCTCAATCCTCAATCCTCAATCCTCAATCCTCAATCGTCAATCCTCAATCCTCAATCCTCAATCCTCAATCGTCAATCCTCAATCCTCAACCATCAATCCTCAATCCTCAATCCCCAATCCTCAATCCACAATCGTCAATCCTCAAACCTCAAACATCAATCCTCAACCCTTAATCCTCAATCCTCAATCCTCAATCCTCAATCCTCAATACTCGATCATCAATCCTCAGTCCTCAAGCCTCAACACTCAATATTCAATTGTTAATCATAAACTCACAGCACTCAAACCTCACCCATCATTCCTCAATCTTCAGTCCTCAATCTTCAATCATCAATAGTCAATTCTCAATCTTCAATCCTCATTCCTCAATCCTCAACCCTCAATCCTCAACGCTCAGTAATCAATCCTCAGTCCTCAATCCTCAATCCTCAATCATCAATTCTCAATCCTCAATCTTCAATCCTCAACACTCAGCCCTCAATACTCAATACTCTATCCTCAATCCTCAATCATCAATCCTCAATCCTCAATCCTCAATCCTCAATCCTCAATCCTCAATCCTCAATCCTCAATCGTCAATCCTCAATCCTCAACCATCAATCCTCAATCCTCAATCCACAATCGTCAATCCACAATCGTCAATCCTCGAACCTCAAACTTCAATCCTCAACCCTTAATCCTCAATCCTCAATCCTCAATCCTCAATTTTCAATCCTCAATAGAATATCTTCAATTCTCAGTTTTCAATACTCTGTCCTCAATCTTGAATCCTCAATCATCAATTCTCAATCCTCAATCTTCTATCCTCAACACTCAATCCTCAATGCTCAATCCTCAATCCTCAATCCTCAATCCTCAATACTCAATCGTCAATCCTCAATCGTCTCTCCTCAATCCTCAACCACCAATCCTCAATCCTCAATCCCCAAACCTCAATCCTCAATCGTCAATCCTCAAACCTCAGCATTCAATCCTCAAACCTTGATCCTCAGTCCTCAACCCTCTGTCCTCATTCTTCAATACTCAATCCTCAGTCCTCAGTCTTCAATCGTCAATCCTCAATCCTCAATCGTCAATCCTCAATCACCAACCATCAATCCTAAATCCTCAATCCTCAATCCTCAATCCTCAATCCTCCATTCTCAGCCCTCAATAGAAAATCCTCAATTCCCAGTATTCAATACTCGATCCTCAACCTACAATCTTCAAATCTCAGTTCCCGTACATCAATTCTCAACACTCTATGCTCAACACTCAGTCCTCAATCATCAATCAACAATCCTCAAACCTCTATATTCAATCTTCAATCCTCGACACTCAATACTCAATCCTCAATCCTCAATCCCCAACACTCAATCCTCAACCCTCAGTAGTCAACCCTCAATACTCAATCCTCAATCCTCAATCTTCAATCCCCAGTCCTCAATCTTAAATCCTCAATTCTCTGTCCTCAATCCTCTATCCTCAATCCTCAATCCTCAATCCTCAATCCTCAATCCTCAATCCTCAATCTTCAATCCTCAACATTTATTCCTCAATGCTCAATACTCAATCCTCAATCCTCAATCCTCAGCCATCAGTTCTCAATCCTCAATATTCAATCCTCAATCCTCAGTCCTCAAGCCTTAACCCTCAATCCTCAATCCTCAATCTTCAATCCTCAATACTCAATCCTCAATCCTCAGACCTCGATCCTCAATCCTCAATATTCAATTAACAATCCTGGATTCTGAAACCTCAATCCACAACCCTCAGTACTCAATCCTCAATCTTCAATCCTCAAACCTCTACCATCAATCCTCAATACTTAATCCTCAATCCTCAATCCTCAATGCTCAATAGAAAATCCTCAATTCTCTGTTTTCAATACTCAACCCTCAATCTTTAATTTTCAAATCTCAGTTCACAGACATCAATCCTCAACACTCTGTCCTCAACACTCCGTCCTCAATCTTCAATCATCAAATCTCAATTCGTTATCTTCAGTCATCAATCCTCAGTCCACAACATTCAATCCTCAATAATCAACACTCAATCCTCAATCCTCAATCCTCAACCCTCAATCCTCAATCCTCAATCCTCAATCCTCAATCCTCAATCCTCAATCCTCCATCCACAGTCCTCAATCCTCTGTCCTCAATCCTCTACCCTCAATCCTCAATGCTCAATCCTCAGTACTCAACCCTCAATCCTCAATCCTCAATCCTCAACATTTAATGCTCAATCCTCGATCCTCAATCCTCAGTCATTAATCATCAATCCTCAATATTCAATCCTCAATCCTCGGACCTCAACCCTCAACACTCAATATTCAATTGTCAATCATAAACTCACAGCACTCAAACCTCACCCCTCAGTCCTCAATCCTCAGTCCTCAATCATCAACCATCAATCATCAATACTCAATCTTCAATCCTCATTACTCAATCCTCAACCCTTAAACCTCAACCCTCAGTATTCAACACTCAGTCATCAATCCTCAACCCTCAATCATCAATTCTCAATCCTCAATCTTCAATCCTCAACAGTCAATCCTCAATGCTCAATACTCTATCCTCAATCCTCAATCCTCAATTCTCAATTCTCAATCCTCAATCCTCAATCCTCAATCTTCAATCCTCAAAATTCAATCCTCAATACTCAACCTTCAATCCTCAATACTCAGTCTTCAATCCTCAATCCTCAATCCTCAATCCTCAGTCCTCAATCCACAATCACCAATCCTCAATCTTCAATCCTCAATACTCAATCTTCGATTCTCAATCCTCAATCCTCAATCCTCAATCCCAGTCCTCAATCTTCAATCCTCAATCCTCAATCCTCAATCCTCAATCCTCAATGATCAATCCTCAATCTTCAACACTCAATCCTCAATCCTCAATACTCGATCCTCAATCTTCAATCCACAATCCTAAATCCTCGATCCTCAATCCTCAATCCTCAATACTCAACCTTCAATCCTCCATACTGAATCTTCAATCCTCAATCCTCAATCATCAATCCTCAATCCTCAATCCTCAGTCATCCATCCTCAATCTTCAATACTCAATCCTCAATCCTCAATCCTCAATCCTCAATCCTTAGTCCTCAATCCACAATCATCAATCCTCAATCTTCAATACTCAATCCTCAATCCTCAATCCTCAATCTTCAGTCATCAGTCCTCAATCCTCAATCCTCAAACCTGAATCCTCAACCGTCAGTCCTCGTCCTCAAACCTCAATCCCGAATCCTCAATCCTGAATCGTCAATCTTCAGCCCTTAGTCCTCAGCAATCAATGGTCAATCCTCAGTCCTCATAAGAATATCCTCAATTCACAGTTTTCAGTACTCAATCCCCAATCTTCAATCTTCAAATCTCAGTCTACAAACATCAATTCGCATCACTCAAAACTCAACACTCAGTCCTCAATCTTCAGTCCTCAATCCTCAATCCTCAATCTTTAATCCTCAATACTCAATCTTCAATCCTCAATCCTCAATTCTCAATCCTCAGTCCTCAATCCTCAATCCCCAATCCTCAATCTTCAATCCTCAGTCCTCAATCCTCAATCATCAATATTCAATGATCAATCCTCAATACTCAACCTTCAATCCTCAACCCTCAATCCCCAAACCACAATCCCCAATCCTCAATCATCAACCTTCAATCCTCAATACTCAATCTTCAATCCTCAATTCCCAATCCTCAATCGTCAATCCTCAATCCTCAATCCTCAGTCATCAATCCTCAATCTTCAATACTCAATCCTCAATCCTCAATCCTCAATCCTCAATCCTCAATCGTCAATCCTCATTCCTCAAACCTCAATCCTCAACCTTCAATCCACAATACTCAATTTTCAATCCTCAATCCTCAATCCTCAGTCCTCAATTCTCAATCCTCAATCCTCTGTCCTCAGTCCTCAAACATCTATCCTCAACACTCAGCCCTCATCCTCCATCCTCAATCCTTAATCATCAATCCTCAATCTTCAATCCTCAATATTCAATCATCAACCCTCAATCCTCAACCCTCAATCCTCAATCCTCAATCCTCAGTGATCAATACTCAATCTTTAATACACAATCCTCAATCCTCAATCCTCAATCCTCAATCCTCAATCCTCAATCCTCATTCTACAATCCTCAATCCCCAATCCTCAATCTTCAATCTTCAAGCCTCAATTCGCAATCCTCAATCCTCAGACCTCAAGTATCAATACTCAACCCTCAGTCCTCGTCCTCAATCCACAACCCTCAATCCTCAATCGTTAATCTTCATTCATCAATATTCAACCTTCAATCCTCAATCCACAATCCTCAATGTTCAGTCCTCAATACCCAATCCTCAATCTTCAATCCTCAATCCTCAATCCTCAATCCTCAATCCCCAATCCTCATTCGTCTATCTTCAATCCACAATACTCAACCTTCAATCCTCAATCCTCAATCCTCAATCCTCAATCCTCATTCTTCAATCCTCAATACCCAATCCTCAATCTTCAATCCTCAACCCTTAATCCTCTATCCTCAATCCTCAATCCTCAATCCTCAATCCTCAATCGTCAATCCTCAACCCTGAGCACTGAGTCATCTATCCTCAATACTCAGTAATCAACCCTCAATCTTCAATCATCAATCCTCAATCATCCATTCTCAATCCTCAATCTTCAATCATCAACACTCAATACTCAACCCTCAATGCTTAATCCTCAATCCTCAATCCTCAATCCTCAATCCTCAATCCTCAATCCTCAATCCTCAATCCTCAATCCTCAATTTTCAATCCTCAATAGAATATATTCAATTCTCAGTTTTCAATACTCTGTCCTCAATCTTCAATCCTCAATCATCAGTCCTAAATCCTCAGTCCTCAATCCTCAATCCTCAATCCTCAATCCTCAATTCTCAGCCCTCAATAGAAAATCCTCAATTCCCAGTATTCAATACTCGATCCTCAACCTACAATCTTCAAATCTCAGTTCCCGTACATCAATTCTCAACACTCTATCCTCAGCACTCAGTCCTCAATCATCAATCAACAATCCTCAAACCTCTATATTCAATCTTCAATCCTCGACACTCAAAACTCAATCCTCAATCCTCAATCCCCAACACTCAATCCTCATCCCTCAGTAGTCAACCCTCAATACTCAATCCTCAATCCTCAATCTTCAATCCTCAATCCTCAATCTTCAATCCTCAATTCTCTGTCCTCAATCCTCTATCCTCAATCCTCAATCCTCTATCCTCAGACCTCAATCCTCAATCCTCAATCCCCAATCATCAATCATCAATCCTCAATCCTCAATCTTCAATCCTCAACATTCATTCCTCAATGCTCAAAACTCAATCCTCAATCCTCAATCCTCAGTCATCAGTTCTCAATCCTCAATATTCAATCCTCAAACCTTGACCCTCAATCCTCAACCCTCTGTCCTCATTCTTCAATACTCAATCCTCAGTCCTCAGTCTTCAATCGTCAATCCTCAATCCTCAATCGTCAATCCTCAATCATCAACCATCAATCCTAAATCCTCAATCCTCAATCTTCAATACTCAATCCTCAATCCTCAATCCTCAATCCTCAATACTCGATCTTCAATCCTCAATCCTCAATCCTCAATCCTCAACCCTCAGCCCTCATCCTCAATACTCAATCCTGAATCCTCAAACCTCAATCTTCAATCCTCAATACTCAGTCTTCAATCCTCAATCCTCAATCCTCAATCCTCAATCCTCAGTCCTCAATCCTCAATTCTCAATCCTCAATCCTCAACACTCAGCCCTCATCCTCAATCCTCAATCCTGAATCCTCAATCCTCAATCCTCAATCTTCAATCCTCAATACTCAGTCTTCAATCCTCAATCCTCAATCCTCAATCCTCAGTCCTCAATCCACAATCATCAATCCTCAATCCTCAATCCTCAATTCTCAATCCTCAATCCTCAGTCCTCAGTCCTCAAACCTCAGTCCTCAAACCTCAGCCATCATCCTCAATCGTCAATCCTCGTTCCTCAATCCTCAATCCTCAATATTCAATCCTCCATACTCAATCTTCAATCCTCAATCCTCAATCATCAATCCTCAATCCTCAATCCTCAGTCATCAATCCTCAATCTTCAATACTCAATCCTCAATCATCAATCCTCAATCCTCTATCCTCAATCCTCATTCCACAAACCTCAATCCTCAACCCTCAGTCCTCATCCTCAATTCTCAATTCATAATCCTCAATCCTCAATCCTCAATCTTCAATCCTCAAAATTCATACCTCAATACTCAACCTTCAATCCTCAATACTCAGTCTTCAATCCTCAATCCTCAATCCTCAATCCTCAGTCCTCAATCCACAATCACCAATCCTCAATCTTCAATACTCAATCCTCAATCCTCAATCCTCAATCCTCATTCCACAAACCTCAATCCTCAACCCTCAGTCCTCATCCTCAATTCTCAATTCTTACTCCTCAATCCTCAATCCTCAATCTTCAATCCTCAAAATTCAATCCTCAATACTCAATCTTCAATCCTCAATACTCAGTCTTCAATCCGCAATCCTCAATCCTCAATCCTCAATCCTCATTCCTCAGTCCGCAATCCTCAATCATCAATCCTCAATCTTCAATACTCAATCCTCAATCCTCAATCCTCAATCCTCAATACTCAATCTTCAATCCTCAATCCTCAATCCTGAATCCTCAATCCTCAATCCTCAGACATCAATCCTCAATCTTCAATACTCAATCGTCAATCCTCAGTCCTCAATCCTCAATCCTCAATCCTCGTTCCTCAAACCTCAATCCTCAACCCTCAGTCCTCATCCTCAATTCTCAATCCTCAATCATCGTTCCTCAAACCTCAATCCTCAACCCTCAGTCCTCATCCTCAATTCACAATTCTCAATCCTCAAAACTCAATCTTCAATCCTCAATACTCAATCCACAATCCTCAATACTCAACCATCAATCCTCAATTCTCAATACTCAATAGAATATCCTGAATTCTCAGTATTCAATACTCAAACCTCAACGCTCAACCCTCAGCCCTCATCCTCCATCCTCAATCCTCAATCCTCAAACCTCAATCTTCAATCCTCAATACTCAATCTTCGATTCTCAATCCTCAATCCTCAATCCTCAATCCCAGTCCTCAATCTTCAATCCTCAATCCTCAATCCTCAATCCTCAATCCTCAATGATCAATCCTCAATCTTCAACACTCAATCCTCAATCCTCAATAATCGATCCTCAATCTTCAATCCACAATCCTAAATCCTCGATCCTCAATCCTCAATCCTCAATACTCAACCTTCAATCCTCCATACTGAATCTTCAATCCTCAATCCTCAATCATCAATCCTCAATCCTCAATCCTCAGTCATCCATCCTCAATCTTCAATACTCAATCCTCAATCCTCAATCCTCAATCCTCAATCCTTAGTCCTCAATCCACAGTCATCAATCCTCAATCTTCAATACTCAATCCTCAATCCTCAATCCTCAATCTTCAGTCATCAGTCCTCAATCCTCAATCCTCAAACCTGAATCCTCAACCGTCAGTCCTCGTCCTCAAACCTCAATCCCGAATCCTCAATCCTGAATCGTCAATCTTCAGCCCTCAGTCCTCAGCAATCAATCCTCAATCCTCAATCCTCAATCCTCAATCCTCAATCCGCAATCCTCAATCCTCAACCCTCAATCCACAGTCCTCAATCCTCCGTCCTCAATTCTCTACCCTCAATCCTCAATGCTCAATCCTCAATACTCAACCCTCAATCCTCAATCCTCAATCCTCAACATTTAATGCTCAATCCTCGATCCTCAATCCTCAGTCATTAATTATCAATCCTCAATATTCAATCCTCAATCCTCAGACCTCAAGCCTCACTCCTCAATCGTCAATCCTCAACCCTCAACCCTGAGTCATCAATCCTCAACACTCAGTAATCAACCCTCAATCTTCAATCATCAATCCTCAATCATCCATTCTCAATCCTCGATCTTCAATCATCAACACTCAATACTCAACCCTCAATGCTCAATCCTCAATCTTCAATCCTCAATCCTCAATCCTCAATCCTCAATCCTCAATCGTCAATCCTCAATCCTCAATCCTCAATCCTCAATCGTCAATCCTCAATCCTCAACCATCAATCCTCAATCCTCAATCCACAATCCTCAATCCACAATCGTCAATCCTCAAACCTCAAACATCAATCCTCAACCCTTAATCCTCAATCCTCAATCCTCAATCCTCAATTTTCAATCCTCAATAGAATATCTTCGATTCTCAGTTTTCAATACTCTGTCCTCAACCATCAATCCTCAATCCTCAATCCTCAATCCTCAATCCTCAATTATCAATCCTGAATCCTCAAACCTCAATCCCCAATCCTCAATCCTGAATCCTCCGTCCTCAAACCTCAATCCTCAATAATCAATGCTCAATCCTCGATCCTCAATCCTCAGTCATTAATACTCAATCCTCAATACTCAACTCTCAATCCTCAATCCTCAATCCTCAACATTTAATGCTCAATCCTCGATCCTCAATCCTCAGTCATTAATTATCAATCCTCAATATTCAATCCTCAATCCTCAGACCTCAAGCCTCACTCCTCAATCGTCAATCCTCAACCCTCAACCCTGAGTCATCAATCCTCAACACTCAGTAATCAACCCTCAATCTTCAATCATCAATCCTCAATCATCCATTCTCAATCCTCAATCTTCAATCATCAACACTCAATACTCAACCCTCAATGCTCAATCCTCAATCCTCAATCCTCAATCCTCAATCCTCAATCCTCAATCGTCAATCCTCAATCCTCAATCCTCAATCCTCTATCGTCAATCCTCAATCCTCAACCATCAATCCTCAATCCTCAATCCACAATCCTCAATCCACAATCGTCAATCCTCAAACCTCAAACTTCAATCCTCAACCCTTAATCCTCAATCCTCAATCCTCAATCCTCAATTTTCAATCCTCAATAGAATATCTTCAATTCTCAGTTTTCAATACTCTGTCCTCCATCTTCAATCCTCAATCATCAATTCTCAATCCTCAATCTTCAATCCTCAACACTCAATCCTCAATGCTCAATCCTCAATCCTCAATCCTCAATCCTCAATCCTCAATCGTCAATCCTCAATCGTCAATCCTCAAACCTCAGGCTTCAATCCTCAAACCTTGATCCTCAATCCTCAACCCTCCGTCCTCATTCTTCAATACTCAATCCTCAGTCCTCAGTCTTCAATCGTCAATCCTCAATCCTCAATCGTCAATCCTCAATCATCAACCATCAATCCTAAATCCTCAATCCTCAATCCTCAATCCTCAATCCTCAATCCTCAATTCTCAGCCCTCAATAGAAAATCCTCAATTCCCAGTGTTCAATACTCGATCCTCAACCCACAATCTTCAAATCTCAGTTCCCGTACATCAATTCTCAACACTCTATCCTCAACACTCAGTCCTCAATCATCAATCAACAATCCTCAAACCTCTATATTCAATCTTCAATCCTCGACACTCAATACTCAATCCTCAATCCTCAATCCCCAACACTCAATCCTCATCCCTCAGTAGTCAACCCTCAATACTCAATCCTCAATCCTCAATCCTCAATCGTCAATCCTCAATCCTCAATCCTCAATTGTCAATCCTCAATCCTCAGCCATCAATCCTCAATCCTCAATCCCCAATCATCAATCATCAATCCTCAATCCTCAACCTTCAATCATCAACATTCATTCCTCAATGCTCAAAACTCAATCCTCAATCCTCAATCCTCAGTCATCAGTTCTCAATCCTCAATATTCAATCCTCAAACCTTGATCCTCAATCCTCAACCCTCTGTCCTCATTCTTCAATACTCAATCCTCAGTCCTCAGTCTTCAATCGTCAATCCTCAATCCTCAATCGTCAATCCTCAATCATCAACCATCAATCCTAAATCCTCAATCCTCAATCCTCAATCCTCGATCCTCAATCCTCAATTCTCAGCCCTCAATAGAAAATCCTCAATTCCCAGTATTCAATACTCGATCCTCAACCTACAATCTTCAAATCTCAGTTCCCGTACATCAATTCTCAACACTCTATCCTCAACAATCAGTCCTCAATCATCAATCAACAATCCTCAAACCTCTATATTCAATCTTCAATCCTCGACACTCAATACTCAATCCTCAATCCTCAATCCCCAACACTCAATCCTCAACCCTCAATAGTCAACCCTCAATACTCAATCCTCAATCCTCAATCTTCAATCCTCAGTCCTCAATCTTCAATCCTCAATTCTCTGTCCTCAATCCTCTATCCTCAATCCTCAATCCTCAATCCTCAATACTCAATCCTCAATCCTCAATCTTCAATCCTCAACATTCATTCCTCAAAGCTCAATACTCAATCCTCAATCCTCTATCCTCAGTCATCAGTTCTCAATCCTCAATATTCAATCCTCAATCCTCAGTCCTCAAGCCTTAATCCTCATTCCTCAATCCTCAATCTTCAATCCTCAATACTCAATCCTCAATCCTCAGACCTCGATCCTCAATCCTCAATATTCAATTAACAATCCTGGATTCTGAAACCTCAATCCACAACCCTCAGTACTCAATCCTCAATCTTCAATCCTCAAACCTCTACCATCAATCCTCAATACTTAATCCTCAATCCTCAATCCTCAATGCTCAATAGAAAATCCTCAATTCTCTGTTTTCAATACTCAACCCTCAATCTTTAATTTTCAAATCTCAGTTCACAGACATCAATCCTCAACACTCTGTCCTCAACACTCAGTCCTCAATCTTCAATCATCAAATCTCAATTCGTTATCTTCAGTCATCAATCCTCAGTCCACAGCATTCAATCCTCAATAATCAACACTCAATACTCAATCCTCAATCCTCAATCCTCAATCCTCAATCCTCAATCCTCAATCCTCAATTCTCAATACTCAATAGAATATCCTGAATTCTCAGTATTCAATACTCAAACCTCAACGCTCAACCCTCAGCCCTCATCCTCCATCCTCAATCCTCAATCCTCAAACCTCAATCTTCAATCCTCAATACTCAATCTTCGATTCTCAATCCTCAATCCTCAATCCTCAATCCCAGTCCTCAATCTTCAATCCTCAATCCTCAATCCTCAATCCTCAATCCTCAATGATCAATCCTCAATCTTCAACACTCAATCCTCAATCCTCAATACTCGATCCTCAATCTTCAATCCACAATCCTAAATCCTCGATCCTCAATCCTCAATCCTCAATACTCAACCTTCAATCCTCGATACTGAATCTTCAATCCTCAATCCTCAATCATCAATCCTCAATCCTCAATCCTCAGTCATCCATCCTCAATCTTCAATACTCAATCCTCAATCCTCAATCCTCAATCCTCAATCCTTAGTCCTCAATCCACAGTCATCAATCCTCAATCTTCAATACTCAATCCTCAATCCTCAATCCTCAATCTTCAGTCATCAGTCCTCAATCCTCAATCCTCAAACCTGAATCCTCAACCGTCAGTCCTCGTCCTCAAACCTCAATCCCGAATCCTCAATCCTGAATCGTCAATCTTCAGCCCTCAGTCCTCAGCAATCAATAGTCAATCCTCAGTCCTCATAAGAATATCCTCAATTCACAGTTTTCAGTACTCAATCCCCAATCTTCAATCTTCAAATCTCAGTCTACAAACATCAATTCGCATCACTCAAAACTCAACACTCAGTCCTCAATCTTCAGTCCTCAATCCTCAATCCTCAATCTTTAATCCTCAATACTCAATCTTCAATCCTCAATCCTCAATTCTCAATCCTCAGTCCTCAGTCCTCAATCCCCAATCCTCAATCTTCAATCCTCAGTCCTCAATCCTCAATCATCAATATTCAATGATCAATCCTCAATACTCAACCTTCAATCCTCAACCCTCAATCCCCAAACCACAATCCCCAATCCTCAATCCTCAATACTCAATCTTCATTCCTCAATTCCCAATCCTCAATCGTCAATCCTCAATCCTCAATACTCAGTCATCAATCCTCAATCTTCAATACTCAATCCTCAATCCTCAATCCTCAATCCTCAATCCTCAATCCTCAATCCTCATTCCTCAAACCTCAATCCTCAACCTTCAATCCTCAATACTCAATTTTCAATCCTCAATCCTCAATCCTCAATCCTCAATTCTCAATCCTCAATCCTCTGTCCTCAGTCCTCAAACATCTATCCTCAACACTCAGCCCTCATCCTCCATCCTCAATCCTTAATCATCAATCCTCAATCTTCAATCCTCAATATTCAATCATCAAGCCTCAATCCTCAACCCTCAATCCTCAATCCTCAATCCTCAGTGATCAATACTCAATCTGTAATACACAATCCTCAATCCTCAATCCTCAATCCTCAATCCTCAATCCTCATTCTACAATCCTCAATCCCCAATCCACGATCCTCAATCCACAATCGTCAATCCTCAAACCTCAAACTTCAATCCTCAACCCTTAATCCTCAATCCTCAATCCTCAATCCTCAATTTTCAATCCTCAATAGAATATCTTCAATTCTCAGTTTTCAATACTCTGTCCTCCATCTTCAATCCTCAATCATCAATTCTCAATCCTCAATCTTCAATCCTCAACACTCAATCCTCAATGCTCAATACTCAATCCTCAATCCTCAATCCTCAATCCTCAATCGTCAATCCTCAATCGTCTATCCTCAATCCTCAACCACCAATCCTCAATCCTCAATCATCAACACTCAATACTCAACCCTCAATGCTCAATCCTCAATCCTCAATCCTCAATCCTCAATCCTCAATCCTCAATCGTCAATCCTCAATCCTCAATCCTCAATCCTCTATCGTCAATCCTCAATCCTCAACCATCAATCCTCAATCCTCAATCCACGATCCTCAATCCACAATCGTCAATCCTCAAACCTCAAACTTCAATCCTCAACCCTTAATCCTCAATCCTCAATCCTCAATCCTCAATTTTCAATCCTCAATAGAATATCTTCAATTCTCAGTTTTCAATACTCTGTCCTCCATCTTCAATCCTCAATCATCAATTCTCAATCCTCAATCTTCAATCCTCAACACTCAATCCTCAACCCTCCGTCCTCATTCTTCAATACTCAATCCTCAGTCCTCAGTCTTCAATCGTCAATCCTCAATCCTCAATCGTCAATCCTCAATCATCAACCATGAATCCTAAATCCTCAATCCTCAATCCTCAATCCTCAATCCTCAATCCTCAATTCTCAGCCCTCAATAGAAAATCCTCAATTCCCAGTGTTCAATACTCGATCCTCAACCCACAATCTTCAAATCTCAGTTCCCGTACATCAATTCTCAACACTCTATCCTCAACACTCAGTCCTCAATCATCAATCAACAATCCTCAAACCTCTATATTCAATCTTCAATCCTCGACACTCAATACTCAATCCTCAATCCTCAATCCCCAACACTCAATCCTCAACCCTATGTAGTCAACCCTCAATACTCAATCCTCAATCCTCAATCTTCAATCCTCAGTCCTCAATCTTCAATCCTCAATTCTCTGTCCTCAATCCTCTATCCTCAATCCTCAATCCTCAATCCTCAATACTCAATCCTCAATCCTCAATCTTCAATCCTCAACATTCATTCCTCAATGCTCAATACTCAATCCTCAATCCTCAATCCTCAGTCATCAGTTCTCAATCCTCAATATTCAATCCTCAATCCTCAGTCCTCAAGCCTTAATCCTCAATCCTCAATCCTCAATCTTCAATCCTCAATAGTCAATCCTCAATCCTCAGACCTCGATCCTCAATCCTCAATATTCAATTAACAATCCTGGATTCTGAAACCTCAATCCACAACCCTCAGTACTCAATCCTCAATCTTCAATCCTCAAACCTCTACCATCAATCCTCAATACTTAATCCTCAATCCTCAATCCTCAATGCTCAATAGAAAATCCTCAATTCTCTGTTTTCAATACTCAACCCTCAATCTTTAATTTTCAAGTCTCAGTTCACAGACATCAATCCTCAACACTCTGTCCTCAACACTCAGTCCTCAATCTTCAATCATCAAATCTCAATTCGTTATCTTCAGTCATCAATCCTCAGTCCACAGCATTCAATCCTCAATAATCAACACTCAATACTCAATCCTCAATCCTCAATCCTCAATCCTCAATCCTCAATCCTCAATCCTCAATCCTCAATTCTCAGTCCTCAATCCTCAACACTCAGCCCTCATCCTCCATCCTCAATCCTGAATCCTCAATCCTCAATCCTCAATCTTCAATCCTCAATACTCAGTCTTCAATCCTCAATCCTCAATCCTCAATCCTCAGTCCTCAATCCACAATCATCAATCCTCAATCCTCAATCCTCAATTCTCAATCCTCAATCCTCAGTCCTCAGTCCTCAAACCTCAGTCCTCAAACCTCAGCCATCATCCTCAATCGTCAATCCTCGTTCCTCAATCCTCAATCCTCAATATTCAATCCTCCATACTCAATCTTCAATCCTCAATCCTCAATCACCAATCCTCAATCCTCAATCCTCAGTCATCAATCCTCGATCTTCAATAATCAATCCTCAATCATCAATCCTCAATCCTCAATCCTCAATCCTCATTCCACAAACCTCAATCCTCAACCCTCAGTCCTCATCCTCAATTCTCAATTCATAATCCTCAATCCTCAATCCTCAATGTTCAATCCTTAAAATTCAATCCTCAATACTCAATCCTCAATCTTCAATACTCAATCCTCAATCCTCAATCCTCAATCCTCACTACACAATCTTCAAGCCTCAATCCTCAATCCTCAATCCTCAACCCTCAGCCCTCATCCTCAATCCTCAATCCTGAATCCTCAGTCCTCAATGTTCAATCCTCAATACTCAGTCTTCAATCATCAATCCTCAATACTCAATCCTCAATCCTCAATCCTCAATCCTCAATTATCAATCCTCAATGCTCAATCCTCAATCCTGAATCCTCAATCCTCAATCTTCAATACTCAATCCTCAATCCTCAATCCTCAATCCTCAATCCTCAATCCTCAATCCTCATTCCTCAAACCTCAATCCCCAACCCTCTGTCCTCATCCTCAATTCTCAATTCTCAATCCTCAATCCTCAATCCTCAATATTCAATCCTCAATAATCAATCTCCTATCCTAGATCCTCAATCCCCAATACTCTATCCTTAATCCTTAATATTCAATCCTCTATCCGCAGTCCACAATCTTCAATCCCCAAAGCTCAATAGTCAATCCTCAATCCTCAGTCCTCAATCGTCAAACATCAGTCCAGAATCTTCAATACTCAATCCTCATACTCAATCCTCAATCCTCAATCGTCAATCCTCATTCTTCAATCCTCAATACCCAATCCTCAATCCTCAATTCTCAATCCTCAATCCTCAGTCCTCAGTCCTCAAACCTCAGTCCTCAAACCTCAGCCATCATCCTCAATCGTCAATCCTCGTTCCTCAATCCTCAGTCCTCAATCTTCAATCCTCCATACTCAATCTTCAATCCTCAATCCTCAATCATCAATCCTCAATCCTCAATCCTCAGTCATGAATCCTCAATCTTCAATACTCAATCCTCAATCATCAATCCTCAATCCTCAATCCTCAATCCTCATTCCTCAATACTCAATCCTCAATCCTCAGTCCGCAATCCTCAACATTCAATCCTCAATATTCAATACTCAATCCTCAATCCTCAATCCTCAATCGTCAATCCTCAATACTCAACCTTCAATCCTCCATACTGAATCTTCAGTCCTCAATCCTCAATCATCAATCCTCAATCCCCAATCCTCAGTCATCGATCCTCAATCTTCAATACTCAATCCTCAATCCTCAATCCTCAATCATCAATCCTCGATCCTCAATCCTCATCTTCAATCCTCAATGCTCAATCCTCCATCCTCAACCCTCAATCCTCAATCCTCAATCCTCAATCCTCAATCCTCAATCCCCAATCATCAATCCTCAATCTTCAACACTCAATCCTCAATCCACAATCCTCAATCCTCAATCTTCAATCCTCAATCCTAAATCCTCGATCCTCAATCCTCAATCCTCAATCATCAATCCTCATTCTTCAACACACAATCCTCAATCCCCAATCCTCAATCCTCAATCCTCAATCATAAATCCTCAATCTTCAATACTCAATCCTCAATCCTCAATCCTCAATCCTCAATACTCAACCATCAATCCTCAATTCTCAATACTCAATAGAATATCCTGAATTCTCAGTATTCAATACTTAAGCCTCAATCCTCAACCCTCAGCCCTCATCCTCCATCCTCAATACTCAATCCTCAAACCTCAATCTTCAATCCTCAATACTCAATCTTCGATCCTCAATCCTCAGCCCTCAACCCTCAATCCTCTATCCTCAGTCATGAAAACTCAATCTTCAATACTCAATCCTCAATCCTCAGTCCTCCATCCTCAACCCTCAATCCTCAATCCTCAATCGTCAATCATCAATTCTCAATCTTCAATGCTCAATCCTCAATCCTCAATCCTCAATCCTCAATACTCAATATTCAATACACAGCCCCCAGACATCAATCCTCGATACTCAATCGTCAGCCTTCAATACTCAATACTCAATCCTCAATCCTCAATCCTCAATCCTCAATCCTCAATCCTCAATCCTCATTCTCCAATCCTCAATACACAATCCTCAATCTTCAATCCTCAATCCTCAATCCTCAATCCTTAATCCTCAATCTTCAATCCTCAATCCCCAGTCCAAAATCTTCAATCCTCAATGCTCAATTCTCAATCCTAAATCCTCAGTCATCAGTCCTCAATCCTCAATCCCCAAACCTGAATCCTCAACCGTCAGTCCTCGTCCTCAAACCTCAATCCCGAATCCTCAATCCTGAATCGTCAATCTTCAGCCCTCAGTCCTCAGCAATCAATCGTCAATCCTCAGTCCTCATTAGAATATCCTCAATTCACAGATTTCAGTACTCAATCCCCAATCTTCAATCTTCAAATCTCAGTCTACAAACATCAACTGGCATCACTCAAAACTCAACACTCAGTCCTCAATCTTCAGTCCTCAATCCTCAATCCTCAATCTTTAATCCTCAATACTCAATCTTCAATCCTCAATCCTCAATTCTCAATCCTCAGTCCTCAATCCTCAATCCCCAATCCTCAATCTTCAATCCCCAGTCCTCAATCCTCAATCATCAATATTCAATGATCAATCCTCAATACTCAACCTTCAATCCTCAACACTCAATCCCCAAACCACAATTCCCAATACTCAATCATCAACCTTCAATCCTCAATACTCAATCTTCAATCCTCAATTCCCAATCCTCAATCGTCAATCCTCAATACTCAATCCTCAGTCATCAATCCTCAATCTTCAATACTCAATCCTCAATCCTCAATCCTCAATCCTCAATCCTCAATCCTCAATCCTCATTCCTCAAACCTCAATCCTCAACCCTCAGTCCTCATCCTCAATTCTCAATTCTCAATCCTCAATCCTCAATCCTCAATCTTCAATCCTCAATAATCAATCTCCTCTCCTAGATCATCAATCCCCAATACTCTATCCTTAATCCTCAATATTCAATCCTCTATCCCCAGTCCACAATCTTCAATCCCCAAAGCTCAATAATCAATCCTCAATCCTCAGTCCTCAATCGTCAATCATCAGTCCACAATCTTCAATACTCAATCCTCAATCCTCAATCCTCAATCCTCAATACTCAATCATCAATCCTGAATCTTCAATACTCAATCTTCAATACTCAATGCTCAATCCTCAATCCTCAATCCTCATTCTTCAATACTCAATACCCAATCCTCAATCTTCAATCCTGAATCCTCAATCCTCAATTCTCAATCCTCAATCCTCAATCCTCAATCCTGAATCCTCAACCTTCAGCGCTCAGTCCTCAACAATAAGTTGTCAATCCTCAATCCTGAATAGAATATCCTCAGTTCAGAGATTTCAATACGCAATACTCGATCTGCAATCTTCAAATCTCTATCCACAAACATCAATACTCATCACTCAACCCTCAACACTCAGTCCCCAGTCCTCAATCTTCAATCCTCAATCCTCAATCCTCAATCCTCAATCCTCAATCCTCAATCCTCAATATTCAATCCTCAATACTCAACTTTCAATCCTCAATCCTCGATCTTCAATCCTCATTCTACAATCCTCAATACCCAATCGTCAATCTTCTATCCTCAATCCTCAATCCTCAATTCTCAATCCCCAATCCTCAGTCCTCAGTCCTCAAACCTCAATCCTCAACCCTCAGACCTCATCGTCAATCCCCAATCCTCAATCCTCAATCCTCAACCTTCAATCCTCAATAGTCAATCTTCAATCCTCAATCCTCAGTTCTCAATCCTCAATCCTCAATCCTCAATTCTCAATCCTCAATCCTCAACCCTCAGCCCTCATTCTCAATCCTCAATCCTGAATCCTCAATCCTCAATCCTCAATCTTCAATCCTCAATAATCAGTCTTCAACCCTCAATGCTCAATCCTCAATCCTCAGTCCTCAATCCACAACCATCAATCCTCAATCTTCAATACTCAATCCTCAATCCTCAATCCTCAATCCTCAATTCTCAATCCTCAATCCTCAGTCCTCAGTCCTCAAACCTCAGTCCTCAAACCTCAGCCATCATCCTCAATCGTCAATCCTCGTTCCTCAATCCTCAATCCTCAATATTCAATCCTCCATACTCAATCTTCAATCCTCAATCCTCAATCATCAATCCTCAATCCTCAATCCTCAGTCATCAATCATCAATCTTCAATACTCAATCCGCAATCATCAATCCTCAATCCTCAATCCTCAATCCTCATTCCACAAACCTCAATACTCAACCCTCAGTCCTCATCCTCAATTCTCAATCCTTAATCCTCAATCCTCAATCCTCAATCTTCAATCCTCAAAATTCAATCCTCAATACTCAACCTTCAATCCTCAATACTCAGTCTTCAATCCTCAATCCTCAATCCTCAATCCTCAGTACTCAATCCACAATCATCAATCCTCAATCTTCAATACTCAATCCTCAATCCTCAATCCTCAATCCTCAATCCTCAGTCGTCAATCCTCATTCTTCAATCCTCAATACCCAATCCTCAATCCTCAATCCTCAATCCTCAATCCTCGATCCTCAATCCTCAATCTTCAATCCTCAATACTCAATCTTCAATCCTCAATCCTCAATACTCAATCCTCAATCCTCACTCTTCAATCCTCAATACCCAATCCTCAATCTTCTATCCTGAATCCTCAATCCTCAATTCACAACCCTCAATCCTCAGTCCTCAGTCCTCAAGCCACAATCCCCAACCCTCAGCCCTCATCCTCAATCCTCAGTCCTCATTCCTCAATCCTCAGTCTTCAATCCTCAATACTCAATCTTCAATCCTCAGTCCTCAATCCTCAATCATCAATCCTCAATCTTCAACCCTCAATCCTCAATCCTCAATACTCAATCTTCAATCGTCAATCCTCAGTCCTCAAACCTCAATTCTGAATCCTCAATCTTCAATCCTCAATAGTCAATCTCCAATCCTAGATCCTCAATCCCCAATCCTCAATCCTTAATCCTCAATCTTCAATCCTCAATCCCCAGTCCTCAATCTTCAATCCTCAATGCTCCATCCTCAATCCTCAATCCTCGTTCCTCAATCCTGAATCCCCAATCTTCAGCACTCAGTCCTCAACAATCAGTTGTCGATCGACAATCCTCAATAGAATATCCTAAATTCGCAGTTTTCAATACTCAATACTCGATCTGCAATCTTCAAATGTCTACCCATAAACATAAATACTCATCACCCAACCCTCAACACTCAGTCCCCAACCCTCAATCTTCAATCCTCAATCCTCAATCCTCAATCCTCAATCCTCAATCTTCAATCATCAATACTCAATCTTCAATCCTCAATCCTCAATCCTCAATCCTCAATACTCAATCTTCAATCTTCAATCATCAATATTCAATCTTCAATCCTCAATCCTCAATCCTCAATTCTCAATCCTCAATCCTCAATCCTCAATCCTCAATCCTCAATCCTCAATCCTCAATCTTCAATCCTCAATACTCAATCTTCAATCCTCAATCCTCGATCCTCAATCCTCAATCTTCAATCCTCAATCCTCAATCCTCAGTCCTCAATCCACAATCATCAATCCTCAATCTTCAATACTCAATCCTCAATCCTCAATCCTCAATCCTCAATCCTCAATCTTCAGTCATCAGTCCTCAATCCTCAATCCTCAAACCTGAATCCTCAACCGTCAGTCCTCGTCCTCAAACCTCAATCCCGAAACCTCAATCCTAAATCGACAATCTTCAGCCCTCAGTCCTCAGCAATCAATTGTCAATCCTCAGTCCTCATTAGAATATCCTCAATTCACAGTTTTCAGTACTCAATCCCCAATCTTCAATCTTCAAATCTCAGTCTACAAACATCAATTCGCATCACTCAAAACTCAACACTCAGTCCTCAATCTTCAGTCCTCAATCCTCAATCCTCAATCTTTAATCCTCAATACTCAATCTTCAGGCCTCAATCCTCAATTCTCAATCCTCAGTCCTCAATCCTCAATCGCCAATCCTCAATCCCCAATCCTCAATCTTCATTCCTCAGTCCTCAATCCTCAATCATCAATATTCAATGATCAATCCTCAATACTCAACATTCAATCCTCAACCCTCAATCCCCAAACCACAATCCTCAATCCTCAATCATCAACCTTCAATCCTCAATACTCAATCTTCAATACTCAACTCCCAATCCTCAATCGCCAATCCTCAATCCTCAATCCTCAGTCATCAATCCTCAATCTTCAATACTCAATCCTCAATCCTCAATCCTCAATCCTCAATCCTCAAACCTCAATCCTCATTCCTCAAACCTCAATCCTCAACCCTCAGTCCTCATCCTCAATTCTCAATTCTCAATCCTCAATCCTCAATCCTCAATCTTCAATCCTCAATAATCAATCTCCTATCCTAGATCACCAATCCCCGATACTCTATCCTTAATCCTCAATATTCAATCCTCTATCCCCAGTCCACAATCTTCAATCCCCAAAGCTCAATAATCAATCCTCAATCCTCAGTCCTCAATCGTCAATCGTCAGTCCACAATCTTCAATACTCAATCCTAAATCCTCAATCCTCAATCCTCAATCCTCAATCCTCAATCCTCAATCTTCAATCCTCAATACTCAATCTTCAATCCTCAATCCTCGATCCTCAATCCTCAATCTTCATTCCTCAATCCTCAATCCTCAATCCTCAATCCTCATTCTTCAATCCTCAATACCCAATCCTCAACCTTCAATCCTCAATCCTCAATCCTCAATTCTCAATCCTCAATCCTCAGTCTTCAGTCCTCAAACCTCAATCCTGAACCCTCAGCCCTCATCGTCAATCCTCAATCCTCAGTCCTCTATCCTCAATCCTCAATCCTCAATCTTCAATACTCAATACTCAATCTTCAACCCTCAGCCCTCATCCTCAATCCTCAATCCTCAATCTTCAACCCTCAATCCTCAATCCTCAATACTCAATCTTCAATCGTCAATTCTCAGTCCTCAAACCTCATTTCTGAATCCTCAATCTTCAATCCTCAATAATCAATCTCCAATCCTAGATCCTCAATCCCCAATCGTCACACCTTAATCCTCAATCTTCAATCCTCAGCCCCAGTCCTCAATCTTCAATCCTCAATGCTCCATCCTCAGTCCTCAATCCTCGTTCCTCAATCCTGAATCCCCAATCTTCTTCACTCAGTCCTCAAGAATCAGTTGTCAATCGTCAATCCTCACTAGAATATCCTCAATTCGCAGTTTTCAATACTCAATACACGATCTGCAATCTTCAAATGTCAACCCACAAACATCAATTCTCATCACCCAACGCTCAACACTCAATCCCCAATCCTCAATCTTCAATCCTCAATCCTCAATCCTCAATCCTCAATCCTCAATCCTCAATCCTCATTCTTCAATCCTCAATACCCAATCCTCAATCTTCTATCCTCAACCCTCAATCCTCAATCCTCAATCCCCAATCCTCAGTCCTCAGTCCTCAAACCTCAATCCTCAACCCTCAGCCCTCATCGTCAATCCTCAATCCTCAATCCTCAATCCTCAATCTTCAATCCTCAATACTCGGTCTTCAACCCTCAATACTCAATCATCAATCCTCAATCCTCAATCCTCAATCCTCGATCCTCAATCCTCAATCTTCAATCCTCAATGCTCAATCCTCAATCGTCAATCTTCAATCCTCAATACTCAATCTTAAATATTCAATCCTCAATGCTCAATCCTCAATCCTCATTCTTCGATCCTCAATACCCAATCCTCAATCTTCAATCCTCAATCCTCAATCCTCAATCCTCAATCCTCAATCCTCGATCCTCAATCTTCTTTCCTTACTCCCAAATCCTCAGACTTCAATCCTCAATCCTCAATCCTCAATCCTCAGACCTCAAACATCAATACTCAATCCTCAGTTCTCGTCCTTAATCCACAACCCTCAATCCTCAACACTCAACCATCAATCCTCAATACTCAACCATCTATCCTCAATTCTCCATACACAATAGAATATCCTGAATTATCACGGTTCAATACTCAATCCACAACATTCAATAATCAAACCTCAATCCTCAAACATCTATTCTCAACACTCAGTCCCCAACACTCAGTCCTCTCTCTTCAATCCTCCATCCTCAACCCTCAATCCTCAATCTTCAATCCTCAATACTCAGTCTTCAACCCTCAGTACTCAATCATCAATCCTCAATCCTCAATCCTCAATCCTCGATCCTCAATCCTCAATCTTCAATCCTCAATGCTCAATCCTCAATCGTCAATCTTCAATCCTCAATACTCAATCTTAAATATTCAATCCTCAATGCTCAATCCTCAATCCTCATTCTTCGATCCTCAATACCCAATCCTCAATCTTCATTCCTCAGTCCGCAAACCTCAATCCACAAACCTCAGCCCTCATCGTCAATCCTCAATCCTCAATCCTCAATCCTCAATCCTCGATCCTCAATCTTCAATCCATACTCCCAAATCCTCAGACTTAAATCCTCAATCCTCAACCATCAATCTTCAATCCTCGATACTCAATCTTCAATCCTCAATCCTTAATCCTCAATCCTCAATACTTATTTTGCAATCCCCAATCCCCAGTCCTCAATCTTCAATCCTCAATACTCAATCTTCAATCCTCAATCCTCAATCCTCAATCCTCAATCCTCAATCCTCAATCCTCAATCTTCAATCATCAATACTCAATCTTCAATCCTCAATCCTCAATCCTCAATCCTCAATCCTCAATCCTCAATCCTCAATCCTCAATACTCAATGTTCAATCCTCAATACCCAATCCTCAAACATCAATCCTCAATCCTCAATCATCAATCCACAATCCTCAATCCTGAATCCTCAGTCCTCAAACCACAATCCTGTATCCTCAATCCTGAATCCTCAACCTTCAGCACTCAGTCCTCAACAATAGGTTGTCAATCCTCAATCCTCAATAGAATATACTCAGTTCAGATATTTCAATACGCAATACTCGATCTGCAATCTTCAAATCTCTATCCACAAACATCAATTCTCATCACTCAACCCTCAACACTCAGTCCCCAATCCTCAATCTTCAATCCTCAATCCTCATTCCTCAATCCTCAATCCTGAATCTTCAATCCTCAATACTCAATCTTCAATCCTCAATCCTCGATCCTCAATCCTCAATCCTCAATCCTCAATCTTCAATCCTCAATGCTCAATCCTCAATCGTCAATCTTCAATCCTCAATACTCAATCTTCAATCATCAATACTCAATCTTCAATCCTCAATCCTCAATCCTCAATCCTCAATCCTCACTCTTCAATCCTCAATACCCAATCCTCAATCTTCTATCCTGAATCCTCAATCCTCAATTCTCAACACTCAATCCTCAGTCCTCATTCCTCAATCCTCAGTCTTCAATCATCAATACTCAATCTTCAATCCTCAGCCCCAGTCCTCAATCTTCAATCCTCAATGCTCCATCCTCAATCCTCAATCCTCGTTCCTCAATCCTGAATCCCCAATCTTCTTCACTCAGTCCTCAACAATCAGTTGTCAATCGTCAATCCTCACTAGAATATCCTCAATTCGCAGTTTTCAATACTCAATACACGATCTGCAATCTTCAAATGTCTACCCACAAACATCAATTCTCATCACCCAACGCTCAACACTCAGTCCCCAATCCTCAATCTTCAATCCTCAATCCTCAATCCTCAATCCTCAATCCTCAATCCTCAATCCTCATTCTTCAATCCTCAATACCCAATCCTCAATCTTCTATCCTCAACCCTCAATCCTCAATCCTCAATCCCCAATCCTCAGTCCTCAGTCCTCAAACCTCAATCCTCAACCCTCAGCCCTCATCGTCAATCCTCAATACTCAATCCTCAATCCTCAATCTTCAATCCTCAATACTCAGTCTTCAACCCTCAATACTCAATCATCAATCCTCAATCCTCAATCCTCAATCCTCGATCCTCAATCCTCAATCTTCAATCCTCAATGCTCAATCCTCAATCGCCAACCTTCAATCCTCAATACTCAATCTTAAATATTCAATCCTCAATGCTCAATCCTCAATCCTCATTCTTCGATCCTCTATACCCAATCCTCAATCTTCAATCCTCAATCCTCAATCCTCAATCCTCAATCCTCAATCCTCGATCCTCAATCTTCAATCCTTACTCCCAAATCCTCAGACTTCAATCCTCAATCCTCAACCATCAATCTTCAATCCTCAATACTCAATCTTCAATCCTCAATCCTTAATCCTCAATCCTCAATACTTATTTTGCAATCCTCAATACCCAATCCTCAATCTTCAATCCTCAATCGTCAATCCTCAATCCTCAATTCTCAATCCTCAATCCTCAGACCTCAAACATCAATACTCAATCCTCAGTTCTCGTCCTTAAGCCACAACCCTCAATCCTCAACACTCAACCATCAATCCTCAATACTCAACCATCTATCCTCAATTCTCCATACACAATAGAATATCCTGAATTCTCACGGTTCAATACTCAATCCACAACATTCAATAATCAAACCTCAATCCTCAAACATCTATTCTCAACACTCAGTCCCCAACACTCAGTCCTCTCTCTTCAATCCTCCATCCTCAACCCTCAATCCTCAATCTTCAATCCTCAATACTCAGTCTTCAACCCTCAGTACTCAATCATCAATCCTCAATCCTCAATCCTCAATCTTCGATCCTCAATCCTCAATCTTCAATCCTCATTCTTCGATCCTCAATACCCAATCCTCAATCTTCATTCCTCAGTCCTCAAACCTCAATCCTCAAACCTCAGCCCTCATCGTCAATCCTCAATCCTCAATCCTCAATCCTCAATCCTCGATCCTCAATCTTTAATCCATACTCCCAAATCCTCAGACTTCAATCCTCAATCCTCAACCATCAATCTTCAATCCTCAATACTCAATCTTCAATCCTCAATCCTTAATCCTCAATCCTCAATACTTATTTTGCAATCCTCAATCCCCAATCCTCAATCTTCAATCCTCAATACTCAATCTTCAATCCTCAATCCTCAATCCTCAATCCTCAAACCTCAATCCTCAATCCTCAATCTTCAATCATCAATACTCAATCTTCAATCCTCAATCCTCAATCCTCAACCCTCAATCCTCACTCTTCAATCCTCAATACCCAATCCTCAATCTTCTATCCTGAATCCTCAATCCTCAATTCTCAACCCTGAATCCTCAGTCCTCATTCCTCAATCCTCAGTCTTCAATCCTCAATACTCAATCTTCAATCCTCAGTCCTCAATCCTCAATCCTCAATCCTCAATCCTCAATCATCAATCCTCAATCTTCAATCCTCAATGCTCAAACCTCAATCCTCAATCCTCAATCCTCAATCCTCAATCCTCACTCTTCAATCCTCAAGACTCAATCATCAATCCTCAATCCTCAATCCTCAATCCTCAATCCTCAATCCTCAATCTTCAATCCTCAATGCTCAATCCTCAATCGTCAATCTTCAATCCTCAATCCTCAATCCTCAATCCTCAATACTCAATGTTCAATCCTCAATACCCAATCCTCAAACATCAATCCTCAATCCTCAATCATCAATCCACAATCCTCAATCCTGAATCCTCAGTCCTCAAACCACAATCCTGTATCCTCAATCCTGAATCCTCAACCTTCAGCACTCAGTCCTCAACAATAGGTTGTCAATCCTCAATCCTCAATAGAATATACTCAGTTCAGATATTTCAATACGCAATACTCGATCTGCAATCTTCAAATCTCTATCCACAAACATCAATTCTCATCACTCAACCCTCAACACTCAGTCCCCAATCCTCAATCTTCAATCCTCAATCCTCATTCCTCAATCCTCAATCCTGAATCTTCAATCCTCAATACTCAAACTTCAACCCTCAATCCTCGATCCTCAATCCTCAATCCTCAATCCTCAATCTTCAATCCTCAATGCTCAATCCTCAATCGTCAATCTTCAATCCTCAATACTCAATCTTCAATCATCAATACTCAATCTTCAATCCTCAATCCTCAATCCTCAATCCTCAATCCTCAATACCCAATCCTCAATCTTCTATCCTGAATCCTCAATCCTCAATTCTCAACCCTCAATCCTCAGTCCTCATTCCTCAATCCTCAGTCTTCAATCCTCAATACTCAATCTTCAATCCTCAGTCCTCAATCCTCAATCCTCAATCCCCAATCCTCAATCATCAATCCTCAATCTTCAATCCTCAATGCTCAAACCTCAATCCTCAATCCTCAATCCCCAATCCTCAATCATCAATCCTCAATCTTCAATCCTCAATGCTCAAACCTCAATCCTCAATCCTCAATCCTCAATCCTCACTCTTCAATCCTCAAGACTCAATCTTCAATCCTCAATCCTCAATCTTCAATCCTCAATACTCAATCATCAATCCTCAATTCTCAATCCTCAATCCTCAATCCTCAATCCTCAATCTTCAATCCTCAATCCTCAGTCCTCAAACCTCAATCCCGAATCCTCAATCCTGAATCCTCAATCTTCAGCCCGCAGTCCTCAACAATCAATTGTCAATCCCCAATCCTCAATAGAATATCCTCAATTCAAAGTTTTCAATACTCAATCCCCATTCTTCAATCTTCAAATCTCAATCCACGATAATCAATCCCCATCACTCAACCCTCAGCACTCAGAACTCAATCTTCAATCCTCAGTCCCCAATCCTCAATCTTCAATCCTCAACCCTCAATCGTCAATCATCAACCTTCAATCCTCAATACTCAATCTTTAATCCTCAACCCTCAATCCTCAATCCTCAACTCTCAATCCTCCGTCCTCAAACCTCAATCCCGAGTCCTCAATCCTGAATCCTCAATCTTCAGCCCTCAGTCCTCAACAATCAATTGTCAACCCTCAATCCTCAATAGAATATCCTCAATTCACAGTTTTCAATACTCAATCCCCATTCTTCAATCTTCAAATCTCAATCCACGATAATCAATTCCCATCACTCAACCCTCAAGACTCAGACCTCAATCTTCTATCCTCAATCCACAATCCTCAATCTTCAATCCTCAATACTCAACCTTCAATCCTCAATCCTCAATTCTCAATCTTCAATCCCCAATCCTCAATCCTCAATCCACTATCCTCAATCCTCAATCCTCAACCTTCAATCCTCAATCCTCAATCCTCAATCCTCAATCCTCAATCCTCAATGTTCAATCCTCAATACCCAATCCTCAATCCTCAATCCTCTATCCTCAATCCTCAATCCTCAACCTTCAATCCTCAATCCTCAATCCTCATTCCTCAATCCTCAATCCTCAATGTTCAATCCTCAATACCCAATCCTCAATCTTCAAACCTCAATCCTCAATCCTCAATCCTCAATCCTCAATCCTCAATCCTCAATCCTCAGTCCTCAAACCACAATCCTGAATCCTCAATCCTGAATCCTCAACATTCAGCACTCAGTCCTCAACAATAAGTTGTCGATCCTCAATCCTCAATAGAATGTCCTCAGTTCAGAGCTTTCAATACGCAATACTCAATCTGCAATCTTCAAATCTCTATCCACAAACATCAATTCTCATCACTCAACCCTCAACACTCAGTCCCCAGTCCTCAATCTTCAACCCTCAATCCTCAATCCTCAGTCGTCAGTCCTCAAACCTCAATCCTCAACCCTCAGCCCTCATCCTCAATCCTCAATCCTCAATCTTCAATCCTCAATCCTCAATCCTCAATACTCAATCTTCTATCGTCAATCCTCAGTCCTCAAACCTCAATTCCGAATCCTCAATCTTCAATCCTCAATAATCAATCTCCAATCCTAGATCCTCAATCCCCAATCCTCAATCCTTAATCCTCAATCTTCAATCCTCAATCCCCAGTCCTCAATATTCAATCCTCAATGCTCCATCCTCAATCCTCAATCCTCAATCATCAGTCCTCAATCCTCAATACTCAATCCTCAATACTCAATCTTTAATCGTCAATCCTCAGTCCTCAAACCTCAATTCTGAATCCTCAATCTTCAATCCTCAATAATCAATCTCCAATCCTAGATCCTCAATCCCCAATCCTCAATCCTTAATCCTCAATCTTCAATCCTCAATCCCCAGTCCTCAATCTTCAATACTCAATCCTCAATCCTCAATTCTCAATCCTCAATCCTCAGTCCTCAGTCCTCAAACCCCAATCCTTAACCCTCAGCCCTCATCGTCAATCCTCAATCCTCAATCCTCAATCCTCAATCGTCAATCTTCAATCCTCAATACTCAATCTTCAATCCTCAATCCTCAATCTTCAATCCTCAACACTCATTCTTCAATCCTCAATCCTCAATCCTCAATCCTCAATCCTCAATCCTCAATCCTCACTCTTCAATCCTCAAGACTCAATCATCAATCCTCAATCCTCAATCCTCAATCCTCAATCCTCAATCCTCAATCTTCAATCCTCAATGCTCAATCCTCAATCGTCAATCTTCAATCCTCAATACTCAATCCTCAATCCTCAATACTCAATGTTCAATCCTCAATACCCAATCCTCAAACATCAATCCTCAATCCTCAATCATCAATCCACAATCCTCAATCCTGAATCCTCAGTCCTCAAACCACAATCCTGTATCCTCAATCCTGAATCCTCAACCTTCAGCACTCAGTCCTCAACAATAGGTTGTCAATCCTCAATCCTCAATAGAATATACTCAGTTCAGATATTTCATTACGCAATACTCGATCTGCAATCTTCAAATCTCTATCCACAAACATCAATTCTCATCACTCAACCCTCAACACTCAGTCCCCAATCCTCAATCTTCAATCCTCAATCCTCATTCCTCAATCCTCAATCCTGAATCTTCAATCCTCAATACTCAATCTTCAACCCTCAATCCTCGATCCTCAATCCTCAATCCTCAATCCTCAATCTTCAATCCTCAATGCTCAATCCTCAATCGTCAATCTTCAATCCTCAATACTCAATCTTCAATCATCAATACTCAATCTTCAATCCTCAATCCTCAATCCTCAATCCTCAATCCTCACTCTTCAATCCTCAATACCCAATCCTCAATCTTCTATCCTGAATCCTCAATCCTCAATTCTCAACCCTCAATCCCCAGTCCTCATTCCTCAATCCTCAGTCTTCAATCCTCAATACTCAATCTTCAATCCTCAGTCCTCAATCCTCAATCCTCAATCCTCAATCCTCAATCATCAATCCTCAATCTTCAATCCTCAATGCTCAAACCTCAATCCTCAATCCTCAATCCTCAATCCTCACTCTTCAATCCTCAAGACTCAATCTTCAATCCTCAATCCTCAATCTTCAATCCTCAATACTCAATCATCAATCCTCAATTCTCAATCCTCAATCCTCAATCCTCAATCCTCAATCTTCAATCCTCAATGCTCAATCCTCAATCGTCAATCTTCAATCCCCAATACTCAATCTTCAATACTCAATCCTCAATGCTCAATCCTCAATCCTCAATCCTCAATCGTCGATCCTCAATCTTCAATCCTTAGTCCCAAATCCTCAATCCTCAATCCTGAATCCTCAACCACCAATCTTCAATCCTCTATACTCAATCTTCAATCCTCAATCCTCAATCCTCAATCCTCAATCCTCAATCCTCAATACTCAATGTTCAATCCTCAATACCCAATCCTCAAACATCAGTCCTCAATCCTCAATCATCAATCCACAATCCTCAATCCTGAATCCTCAGTCCTCAAACCACAATCCTGTATCCGCAATCCTGAATCCTCAACCTTCAGCACTCAGTCCTCAAGAATAGGTTGTCAATCCTCAATCCTCAATAGAATATACTCAGTTCAGATATTTCAATACGCAATACTCGATCTGCAATCTTCAAATCTCTATCCACAAACATCAATTCTCGTCACTCAACCCTCAACACTCAGTCCCCAATCCTCAATCTTCAATCCTCAATCCTCATTCCTCAATCCTCAATCCTGAATCTTCAATCCTCAATACTCAATCTTCAATCCTCAATCCTCGATCCTCAATCCTCAATCCTCAATCCTCAATCTTCAATCCTCAATGCTCAATCCTCAGTCGTCAATCTTCAATCCTCAATACTCAATCTTCAATACTCAATCCTCAATGCTCAATCCTCAATCCTCATTCTTCAATCCTCAATACCCAATCCTCAATCTTCAATCCTCAATACTCAATCTTCAATCCTCAATCCTCAATCTTCAATCCTCAACACTCATTCTTCAATCCTCCATCCTCAACCCTCAATCCTCAAGCGTCAATCCTAAATCCTCAATCCTCAACCCTCAATCCTCAGTCCTCAAACCTCAATCCCGAATCCTCAATCCTGAATCCTCAATCTTCAGCCCGCAGTCCTCAACAATCAATTGTCAATCCCCAATCCTCAATAGAATATCCTCAATTCAAAGTTTTCAATACTCAATCCCCATTCTTCAATCTTCAAATCTCAATCCACGATAATCAATCCCCATCACTCAACCCTCAACACTCAGACCTCAATCTTCAATCCTCAGTCCCCAATCCTCAATCTTCAATCCTCAACCCTCAATCGTCAATCATCAACCTTCAATCCTCAATACTCAATCTTTAATCCACAACCCTCAATCCTCAATCCTCAACCCTCAATACTCCGTCCTCAAACCTCAATCCCGAGTCCTCAATCCTGAATCCTCAATCTTTAGCCCTCAGTCCTCAACCATCAATTGTCAACCCTCAATCCTCAATAGAATATCCTCAATTCACAGTTTTCAATACTCAATCCCCATTATTCAATCTTCAAATCTCAATCCACGATAATCAATTCCCATCACTCAACCCTCAAGACTCAGACCTCAATCTTCTATCCTCAATCCACAATCCTCAATCTTCAATCCTCAATACTCAATCTTCAATCCTCAATCCTCAATTCTCAATCTTCAATCCCCAATCCTCAATCCTCAATCCACTATCCTCAATCCTCAATCCTCAACCTTCAATCCTCAATCCTCAATCCTCAATCCTCAATCCTCAATCCTCAATGTTCAATCCTCAATACCCAATCCTCAATCCTCAATCCTCTATCCTCAATCCTCAATCCTCAACCTTCAATCCTCAATCCTCAATCCTCATTCCTCAATCCTCAATCCTCAATGTTCAATCCTCAATACCCAATCCTCAATCTTCAATCCTCAATCCTCAATCCTCAATCCTCAATCCTCAATCCTCAATCCTCAATCCTCAGTCCTCAAACCACAATCCTGAATCCTCAATCCTGAATCCTCAACCTTCAGCACTCAGTCCTCAACAATAAGTTGTCGATCCTCAATCCTCAATAGAATGTCCTCAGTTCAGAGCTTTCAATACGCAATACTCAATCTCCAATCTTCAAATCTCTATCCACAAACATCAATTCTCATCACTCAACCCTCAACACTCAGTCCCCAGTCCTCAATCTTCAACCCTCAATCCTCAATCCTCAGTCGTCAGTCCTCAAACCTCAATCCTCAACCCTCAGCCCTCATCCTCAATCCTCAATCCTCAATCTTCAATCCTCAATCCTCAATCCTCAATACTCAATCTTCTATCGTCAATCCTCAGTCCTCAAACCTCAATTCCGAATCCTCAATCTTCAATCCTCAATAATCAATCTCCAATCCTAGATCCTCAATCCCCAATCCTCAATCCTTAATCCTCAATCTTCAATCCTCAATCCCCAGTCCTCAATATTCAATCCTCAATGCTCCATCCTCAATCCTCAACCCTCAATCATCAGTCCTCAATCCTCAATACTCAATCCTCAATACTCAATCTTTAATCGTCAATCCTCAGTCCTCAAACCTCAATTCTGAATACTCAATCTTCAATCCTCAATAATCAATCTCCAATCCTAGATCCTCAATCCCCAATCCTCAATCCTTAATCCTCAATCTTCAATCCTCAATCCCCAGTCCTCAATCTTCAATCCTCAATCCTCAATCCTCAATTCTCAATCCTCAATCCTCAGTCCTCAGTCCTCAAACCCCAATCCTTAACCCTCAGCCCTCATCGTCAATCCTCAATCCTCAATCCTCAATCCTCAATCCTCAATCTTCAATCCTCAATACTCAATCTTCAATCCTCAATCCTCAATCTTCAATCCTCAACACTCATTCTTCAATCCTCAATCCTCAATCCTCAATCCTCATTCTTGAATCCTCAATCCTCAATCCTCAGACCTCAAACATCAATACTCAACCCTCAGTCCTCGTCCTCAATCCACAACCCTCAATCCTCAACCCTGAACCATCAATCCCCAATACTCAACCATCTATCCTCAATTCTCAATACTCAATAGAATATCCTCATTTCTCACGGTTCAATACTCAATCCACAATATTCAATAATCGAACCTCAATCCTCAAACATCTATTCTCAACACTCAATACCCAACACTCAGTCCTCTCTCTTCAATCCTCCATCCTCAACCCTCAATCCTCAAGCGTCAATCCTCAATCCTCAATCCTCAACCCTCAATCCTCAGTCCTCAAACCTCAATCCCGAATCCTCAATCCTGAATCCTCAATCTTCAGCCCGCAGTCCTCAACAATCAATTGTCAATCGCCAATCCTCAATAGAATATCCTCAATTCAAAGTTTCCAATACTCAATCCCCATTCTTCAATCTTCATACCTCAATCCACGATAATAAATCCCCATCACTCAACCCTCAACACTCAGACCTCTATCTTCAATCCTCAATCCCCAATCCTCAATCTTCAATCCTCAATACCCAATATTCAGTCCTCAATCCACAATTCTCAATCCTCAATACTCAAACCTCAATCGTCAATCCTCAATCCCCAATCCTCAATCTTCAATCCTCAACCCTCAATCCTCAATCGTCAATCCTCAACCTTCAATCCTCAATACTCAATCTTCAATCCTCAACCCTCAATCCTCAATCCTCAACCCTCAATCCTCAGTCCTCAAACCTCAATCCCGAGTCCTCAACCCTGAATCCTCAATCTTCAGCCCTCAGTCCTCAACAATCAATTGTCAACCCTCAATCCTCAATAGAATATCCTGAATTCACAGTTTTCAATACTCAATCCCCGTTCTTCAATCTTCAAATCTCAATCCACGATAATCAATTCCCATCACTCAACCCTCAACACTCAGACCTCAACCTTCTATCCTCAATCCACAATCCTCAATCTTCAATCCTCAATACTCAATCTTCAATCCTCAATCCTCAATTCTCAATCCTCAATCCTCAATCCTCAATCGTCAATCCTCAATACCCAATCCTCAATCTTCAATCCTCAACACACAATCCTCAATCCTCAATCCTCAATATTCAATCCTCAATACTCAATCTTCAATCCTCAATCCTCAATCCTCAATCCTCAATCCTCAATCCTCAATCCTCTATCTTCAATCCTCAATACTCAATCTTCAATCCCCAATCATCAATCCTCAATCCTCAATCCTCAATCCTCAATCCTCAACCTTCAATCCTCAATCCTCAATCCTCAATCCTCAATCCTCAATCCTCAATGTTCAATCCTCAATACACAATCCTCAATCTTCAATCCTCAATCCTCAATCCTCAATCCTCAATCCTCAATCTTCAATACTCAATAATCAATCTTCAATCCTCAGCCCTCATCCTCAATCATCAATCCTCAATCTTCAACCCTCAATCCTCAATCCTCAATACTCAATCTTCAATCGTCAATCCTCAGTCCTCAAACCTCAATTCTGAATCCTCAATCTTCAATCCTCAATAGTCAATCTCCAATCCTAGATCCTCAATCCCCAATCCTCAATCCTTAATCCTCAATCTTCAATCCTCAATCCCCAGTCCTCAATCTTCAATCCTCAATGCTCCATCCTCAATCCTCAATCCTCGTTCCTCAATCCTGAATCCCCAATCTTCAGCACTCAGTCCTCAACAATCAGTTGTCGATCGACAATCCTCAATAGAATATCCTAAATTCGCAGTTTTCAATACTCAATACTCGATCTGCAATCTTCAAATGTCTACCCATAAACATAAATACTCATCACCCAACCCTCAACACTCAGTCCCCAACCCTCAATCTTCAATCCTCAATCCTCAATCCTCAATCCTCAATCCTCAATCTTCAATCATCAATACTCAATCTTCAATCCTCAATCCTCAATCCTCAATCCTCAATACTCAATCTTCAACCCTCAATCCTCAATCCTCAATCCTCGTTCTTCAATCCTCAATCCTCAATCCTCAGACCTCAAACATCAATACTCAACCCTCAGTCCTCGTCCTCAATCCACAATACTCAATCCTCAATCCTCAATCTTCAATCATCAATATTCAATCCTCAATACCCAATCCTCAATCTTCAATCCTCAATGTTCAATCCTCAATCCTAAATCCTCAGTCATCAGTCCTCAATCCTCAATCCCCAAACCTGAATCCTCAACCGTCAGTCCCCGTCCTCAAACCTCAATCCCGAATCCTCAATCCTGAATCGTCAATCTTCAGCCCTCAGTCCTCAACAACCAATTGTCAGTCCTCAGTCCCCATTAGAATATCCTCAATTCACAGTTTTCAATACTCAATCCCCAATCTTCAATCTTCAAATCTCAGTCTACAAACATCAATTCGCATCACTCAAAACTCAACACTCAGTCCTCAATCTTCAGTCCTCAATCCTCAATCCTCAATCTTTAATCCTCAATACTCAATCTTCAATCCTCAATCCTCAATTCTCAATCCTCAGTCCTCAATCCTCAATCGCCAATCCTCAATCCCCAATCCTCAATCTTCAATCCTCAGTCCTCAATCCTCATACATCCATCCTCGGTCCTCAATCCTCAATCCTGAATCCTCAATCCTCATTCCTCAAACCTCAATCCTCAACCCTCAGACATCAATCCTCAATCTTCAATACTCAATCCTCAATCCTCAATCCTCAGTCCTCAATCCTCAATCCTCAATCCTCAATCCTCATTCCTCAAACCTCAATCCTCAACCCTCAGTCCTCATCCTCAATTCTCAATTCTCAATCCTCAATCCTCAATCCTCAATCTTCAATCCTCAATTCCCAATCCTCAATCGTCAATCCTCAATCCTCAATCCTCAGTCATCAATCCTCAATCTTCAATACTCAATCCTCAATCATCAATCCTCAATCCTCAGTAATCAATCCTCAATACTCAGTCTTCAATCCTCAATCCTCAATCCTCAATCCTCAGTCCGCCATCCTCAATCATCAATCCTCAATCTTCAATACTCAATCCTCAATCCTCAATCCTCAATCCTCAATACTCAATCTTCAATCCTCAATCCTCAATCCTGAATCCTCAATCCTCAATCCTCAGACATTAATCCTCAATCTTCAATACTCAATCCTCAATACTCAGTCCTCAATTCTCAATCCTCAATCCTCGTTCCTCAAACCTCAATCCTCAACCCTCAGTCCTCATCCTCAATTCTCAATCCTCAAACCTCAATCTTCAATCCTCAATACTCAATCCTCAATCCTCAATACTCAACCATCAATCCTCAATTCTCAATACTCAATAGAATATCCTGAATTCTCAGTATTCAATACTCAAACCTCAACGTTCAGCCCTCAGCCCTCATCCTCCATCCTCAATCCTCAATCCTCAAACCTCAATCTTCAATCCTCAATACTCAATCTTCGAATCTCAATCTTCAATCCTCAATCCTCAATCCCAATCCTCAATCTTCAATCCTCAATCCTCAATCCTCAATCCGCAATCCTCAATCCTCAATCATCAATCCTCAATCTTCAACACTCAATCCTCAATCCTCAATCCTCAATCCTCAATCTTCAATCCCCAATCCTAAATCCTCGATCCTCAATCCTCACCCCTCAATCCTCAATCCTCACCCCTCAATCCTCAACCCTCAGCCCTCATCCTCAATCCTCAATCCTCAATCTTCAATCCACAATCCTCAACCCTCAATACTCAATCTTCAATCGTCAATCCTCAGTCATCAGTCCTCAATCCTCAATCCCCAAACCTGAATCCTCAACCGTCAGTCCTCATCCTCAAACCTCAATCCCGAATCCTGAATCCTGAATCGTCAATCTTCAGCCCTCAGTCCTCAACAATCAATTGTCAATCCTCAGTCCCCATTAGAATATCCTCAATTCTCAGTTTTCAGTACTCAATCCCCAATCTTCAACCTTCAAATCTCAGCCTACAAACATCAATTCGCATCACTCAAAACTCAACACTCAGTCCTCAATCTTCAGTCCTCAATCCACAATCCTCAATCTTCAATACTCAATCCTCAATCCTCAATCCTCAATCCTCAATCCTCAATCCTCAATCCTCATTCCTCAAACCTCAATCCTCAACCCTCTGTCCTCATACTCAATTCTCAATTCTCAATCCTCAGTCCTCAATCCTCAATCTTCAATTCTCAATAATCAATCTCCTATCCTAGATCCTCAATCCCCAATACTCTATCCTTAATCCTCAATATTCAATCCTCTATCCGCAGTCCACAATCTTCAATCCCCAAAGCTCAATAATCAATCCTCAATCCTCAGTCCTCAATCGTCAAACATCAGTCCACAATCTTCAATACTCAATCCTCAATCCTCAATCCTCACTCCTCAATCATCAATCCTGAATTTTCAATACTCAATCCTCAATCCTAAAATCCTCAATCCTCAATCGTCAATCCTCATTCTTCAATCCTCAATACCCAATCCTCAATCCTCAATCCTCAATCCTCAATTCTCAATCCCCAATCGTCAGTCCTCAGTCCTCAAACCTCATTCCTCAAACCTCAGCCATCATCCTCAATCGTCAATCCTCGTTCCTCAATCCTCAATCCTCAATCTTCAGTCCTCCATACTCAATGTTCAATCCTCAATCCTCAATCATCAATCCTTAATCCTCAATCCTCAGTCATGAATCCTCAATCTTCAATACTCAATCCTCAATCATCAATCCTCAATCCTCAATCCTCAATCCTCATTCCTCAATCCTCAATCCTCAATCCTCAGTCCGCAATCCTCAACATTCAATCCTCAATCTTCAATACTCAATCCTCAATCCTCAATCCTCAATCCTCAATCGTCAATACTCAACCTTCAATCCTCCATACTGAATCTTCAATCCTCAATCCTCAATCATCAATCCTCAATCCTCAATCCTCAGTCATCCATCCTCAATCTTCAATACTCAATCCTCAATCCTCAATCCTCAATCCTCAATCTTCAGTCCTCAATCCACAATCATCAATCCTCAATCTTCAATACTCAATCCTCAATCCTCAATCCTCAATCTTCAGTCATCAGTCCTCAATCCTCAATCCTCAAACCTGAATCCTCAACCGTCAGTCCTCGTCCTCAAACCTCAATCCCGAATCCTCAATCCTGAATCGTCAATCTTCAGCCCTCAGTCCTCAGCAATCAATTGTCAATCCTCAGTCCTCATTAGAATATCCTCAATTCACAGTTTTCAGTACTCAATCCCCAATCTTCAATCTTCAAATCTCAGTCTACAAACACCAATTCGCATCACTCAAAACTCAACACTGAGTCCTCAATCTTCAGTCCTCAATCCTCAATCCTCAATCCTCATTCTTCAATCCTCAATACCCAATCCTCAACCTTCAATCCTCAATCCTCAATCCTCAATCCTCAATTCTCAATCCTCAATCCTCAGTCCTCAGTCCTCAAACCTCAATCCTCAACCCTCAGCCCTCATCGTCAATCCTCAATCCTCAGTCCTCAATCCTCAATCCTCAATCCTCAATCTTCAATACTCAATACTCAATCTTCAACCCTCAGCCCTCATCCTCAATCCTCAATCCTCAATCTTCAACCCTCAATCCTCAATCCTCATACATCAATCCTCAATCTTCAATACTCAATCCTCAATCCTCAATCCTCAATCCTCAATCCTCAATCCTCAATCCTCATTCCTCAAACCTCAATCCTCAACCCTCAGTCCTCATCCTCAATTCTCAATTCTCAATCCTCAATCCTCAATCCTCATTCTTCAATCCTCAATAATCAATCTCCTATCCTAGATCATCAATCCCCGATACTCCATCCTTAATCCTCAATATTCAATCCCCTATCCCCAGTCCACAATCTTCAATCCCCAAAGCTCAATAATCAATCCTCAATCCTCAGTACTCAATCGTCAATCATCAGTCCACAATCTTCAATACTCAATCCTAAATCCTCAATCCTCAATCCTCAATACTCAATCCTCAATCCTCAATCTTCAATCCTCAATACTCAATCTTCAATCCTCAATCCTCGATCCTCAATCCTCAATCTTCATTCCTCAATCCCCAATCCTCAATCCTCAATGCTCATTCTTCAATCCTCAATACCCAATCCTCAACCTTCAATCCTCAATCCTCAATCCTCAATTCTCAATCCTCAATCCTCAGTCCTCAGTCCTCAAACCTCAATCCTGAACCCTCAGCCCTCATCGTCAATCCTCAATCCTCAGTCCTCTATCCTCAATCCTCAATCCTCAATCTTCAATACTCAATACTCAATCTTCAACCCTCAGCCCTCATCCTCAATCCTCAATCCTCAATCT
Organism: Calliopsis andreniformis; assembly: GCF_051401765.1. Classification (NCBI taxonomy): domain Eukaryota; kingdom Metazoa; phylum Arthropoda; class Insecta; order Hymenoptera; family Andrenidae; genus Calliopsis; species Calliopsis andreniformis. The sequence continues at coordinate 1,557,505 of NW_027480481.1, forward strand.
TCAACCCTCAATCCTCAATGCTCAATACTCAATCTTCAATCGTCAATTCTCAGTCCTCAAACCTCAATTCTGAATCCTCAATCTTCAATCCTCAATAATCAATCTCCAATCCTAGATCCTCAATCCCCAATCGTCAATCCTTAATCCTCAATCTTCAATCCTCAGCCCCAGTCCTCAATCTTCAATCCTCAATGCTCCATCCTCAATCCTCAATCCTCGTTCCTCAATCCTGAATCCCCAATCTTCTTCACTCAGTCCTCAACAATCAGTTGTCAATCGTCAATCCTCACTAGAATATCCTCAATTCGCAGTTTTCAATACTCAATACACGATCTGCAATCTTCAAATGTCTATCCACAAACATCAATTCTCATCACCCAACGCTCAACACTCAGTCCCCAATCCTCAATCTTCAATCCTCAATCCTCAATCCTCAATCCTCAATCCTCAATCCTCAATCCTCGATCCTCAATCCTCAATCTTCAATCCTCAATGCTCAATCCTCAATCGTCAATCTTCAATCCTCAATACTCAATCTTAAATATTCAATCCTCAATGCTCAATCCTCAATCCTCATTCTTCGATCCTCAATACCCAATCCTCAATCTTCATTCCTCAGTCCTCAAACCTCAATCCTCAAACCTCAGCCCTCATCGTCAATCCTCAATCCTCAATCCTCAATCCTCAATCCTCGATCCTCAATCTTCAATCCTTACTCCCAAATCCTCAGACTTCAATCCTCAATCCTCAACCATCAATCTTCAATCCTCAATACTCAATCTTCAATCCTCAATCCTTAATCCTCAATCCTCAATACTTATTTTGCAATCCTCAATCCCCAGTCCTCAATCTTCAATCCTCAATACTCAATCTTCAATCCTCAATCCTCAATCCTCAATCCTCAATCCTCAATCCTCAATCTTCAATCATCAATACTCAATCTTCAATCCTCAATCCTCAATCCTCAATCCTCAACCCTCACTCTTCAATCCTCAATACCCAATCCTCAATCTTCTATCCTGAATCCTCAATCCTCAATTCTCAACCCTCAATCCTCAGTCCTCATTCCTCAATCCTCAGTCTTCAATCCTCAATACTCAATCTTCAATCCTCAGTCCTCAATCCTCAATCCTCAATCCTCAATCCTCAATCCTCAATCATCAATCCTCAATCTTCAATCCTCAATGCTCAAACCTCAATCCTCAATCCTCAATCCTCAATCCTCAATCCTCAATCCTCATTCCTCAAACCTCAATCCTCAACCCTCTGTCCTCATACTCAATTCTCAATTCTCAACCCTCAGTCCTCAATCCTCAATCTTCAATTCTCAATAATCAATCTCCTATCCTAGATCCTCAATCCCCAATACTCTATCCTTAATCCTCAATATTCAATCCTCTATCCGCAGTCCACAATCTTCAATCCCCAAAGCTCAATAATCAATCCTCAATCCTCAGTCCTCAATCGTCAAACATCAGTACACAATCTTCAATACTCAATCCTCAATCCTCAATCCTCAATCCTCAATCCTCACTCCTCAATCATCAATCCTGAATTTTCAATACTCAATCCTCAATCCTAAAATCCTCAATCCTCAATCGTCAATCCTCATTCTTCAATCCTCAATACCCAATCCTCAATCCTCAATCCTCAATCCTCAATTCTCAATCCCCAATCGTCAGTCCTCAGTCCTCAAACCTCAGTCCTCAAACCTCAGCCATCATCCTCAATCGTCAATCCTCGTTCCTCAATCCTCAATCCTCAATCTTCAGTCCTCCATACTCAATGTTCAATCCTCAATCCTCAATCATCAATCCTCAATCCTCAATCCTCAGTCATGAATCCTCAATCTTCAATACTCAATCCTCAATCATCAATCCTCAATCCTCAATCCTCAATCCTCATTCCTCAATCCTCAATCCTCAATCCTCAGTCCGCAATCCTCAACATTCAATCCTCAATCTTCAATACTCAATCCTCAATCCTCAATCCTCAATACTCAATCGTCAATACTCAACCTTCAATCCTCCATACTGAATCTTCAATCCTCAATCCTCAATCATCAATCCTCAATCCTCAATCCTCAGTCATCCATCCTCAATCTTCAATACTCAATCCTCAATCCTCAATCCTCAATCCTCAATCCTCAGTCCTCAATCCACAATCATCAATCCTCAATCTTCAATACTCAATCCTCAATCCTCAATCCTCAATCTTCAGTCATCAGTCCTCAATCCTCAATCCTCAAACCTGAATCCTCAACCGTCAGTCCTCGTCCTCAAACCACAATCCCGAATCCTCAATCCTGAATCGTCAATCTTCAGCCCTCAGTCCTCAGCAATCAATTGTCAATCCTCAGTCCTCATTAGAATATCCTCAATTCACAGTTTTCAGTACTCAATCCCCAATCTTCAATCTTCAAATCTCAGTCTACAAACATCAATTCGCATCACTCAAAACTCAACACTCAGTCCTCAATCTTCAGTCCTCAATCCTCAATCCTCAATCTTTAATCCTCAATACTCAATCTTCAGGCCTCAATCCTCAATTCTCAATCCTCAGTCCTCAATCCTCAATCGCCAATCCTCAATCCCCAATCCTCAATCTTCATTCCTCAGTCCTCAATCCTCAATCATCAATATTCAATGATCAATCCTCAATACTCAACCTTCAATCCTCAACCCTCAATCCCCAAACCACAATCCTCAATCCTCAATCATCAACCTTCAATCCTCAATACTCAATCTTCAATCCTCAACTCCCAATCCTCAATCGCCAATCCTCAATCCTCAATCCTCAGTCATCAATCCTCAATCTTCAATACTCAATCCTCAATCCTCAATCCTCAATCCTCAATCCTCAATCCTCAATCCTCAATCCTCATTCCTCAAACCTCAATCCTCAACCCTCAGTCCTCATCCGCAATTCTCAATTCTCAATCCTCAATCCTCAATCCTCATTCTTCAATCCTCAATAATCAATCTCCTATCCTAGATCATCAATCCCCGATACTCCATCCTTAATCCTCAATATTCAATCCCCTATCCCCAGTCCACAATCTTCAATCCCCAAAGCTCAATAATCAATCCTCAATCCTCAGTCCTCAATCGTCAATCATCTGTCCACAATCTTCAATACTCAATCCTAAATCCTCAATCCTCAATCCTCAATACTCAATCCTCAATCCTCAATCTTCAATCCTCAATACTCAATCTTCAATCCTCAATCCTCGATCCTCAATCCTCAATCTTCATTCCTCAATCCTCAATCCTCAATCCTCAATCCTCATTCTTCAATCCTCAATACCCAATCCTCAACCTTCAATCCTCAATCCTCAATCCTCAATTCTCAATCCTCAATCCTCAGTCCTCAGTCCTCAAACCTCAATCCTGAACCCTCAGCCCTCATCGTCAATCCTCAATCCTCAGCCCTCTATCCTCAATCCTCAATCCTCAATCTTCAATACTCAATACTCAATCTTCAACCCTCAGCCCTCATCCTCAATCCTCAATCCTCAATCTTCAACCCTCAATCCTCAATGCTCAATACTCAATCTTCAATCGTCAATTCTCAGTCCTCAAACCTCAATTCTGAATCCTCAATCTTCAATCCTCAATAATCAATCTCCAATCCTAGATCCTCAATCCCCAATCGTCAATCCTTAATCCTCAATCTTCAATCCTCAGCCCCAGTCCTCAATCTTCAATCCTCAATGCTCCATCCTCAATCCTCAATCCTGGTTCCTCAATCCTGAATCCCCAATCTTCTTCACTCAGTCCTCAACAATCAGTTGTCAATCGTCAATCCTCACTAGAATATCCTCAATTCGCAGTTTTCAATACTCAATACACGATCTGCAATCTTCAAATGTCTACCCACAAACATCAATTCTCATCACCCAACGCTCAACACTCAGTCCCCAATCCTCAATCTTCAATCCTCAATCCTCAATCTTCAATCCTCAACTCCCAATCCTCAATCGCCAATCCTCAATCCTCAATCCTCAGTCATCAATCCTCAATCTTCAATACTCAATCCTCAATCCTCAATCCTCAATCCTCAATCCTCAATCCTCAATCCTCAATCCTCATTCCTCAAACCTCAATCCTCAACCCTCAGTCCTCATCCTCAATTCTCAATTCTCAATCCTCAATCCTCAATCCTCATTCTTCAATCCTCAATAATCAATCTCCTATCCTAGATCATCAATCCCCGATACTCCATCCTTAATCCTCAATATTCAATCCCCTATCCCCAGTCCACAATCTTCAATCCCCAAAGCTCAATAATCAATCCTCAATCCTCAGTCCTCAATCGTCAATCATCTGTCCACAATCTTCAATACTCAATCCTAAATCCTCAATCCTCAATCCTCAATACTCAATCCTCAATCCTCAATCTTCAATCCTCAATACTCAATCTTCAATCCTCAATCCTCGATCCTCAATCCTCAATCTTCATTCCTCAATCCTCAATCCTCAATCCTCAATCCTCATTCTTCAATCCTCAATACCCAATCCTCAACCTTCAATCCTCAATCCTCAATCCTCAATTCTCAATCCTCAATCCTCAGTCCTCAGTCCTCAAACCTCAATCCTGAACCCTCAGCCCTCATCGTCAATCCTCAATCCTCAGCCCTCTATCCTCAATCCTCAATCCTCAATCTTCAATACTCAATACTCAATCTTCAACCCTCAGCCCTCATCCTCAATCCTCAATCCTCAATCTTCAACCCTCAATCCTCAATGCTCAATACTCAATCTTCAATCGTCAATTCTCAGTCCTCAAACCTCAATTCTGAATCCTCAATCTTCAATCCTCAATAATCAATCTCCAATCCTAGATCCTCAATCCCCAATCGTCAATCCTTAATCCTCAATCTTCAATCCTCAGCCCCAGTCCTCAATCTTCAATCCTCAATGCTCCATCCTCAATCCTCAATCCTGGTTCCTCAATCCTGAATCCCCAATCTTCTTCACTCAGTCCTCAACAATCAGTTGTCAATCGTCAATCCTCACTAGAATATCCTCAATTCGCAGTTTTCAATACTCAATACACGATCTGCAATCTTCAAATGTCTACCCACAAACATCAATTCTCATCACCCAACGCTCAACACTCAGTCCCCAATCCTCAATCTTCAATCCTCAATCCTCAATCCTCAATCCTCAATCCTCAATCCTCAATCCTCATTCTTCAATCCTCAATACCCAATCCTCAATCTTCTATGCTCAACCCTCAATCCTCAATCCGCAATCCCCAATCCTCAGTCCTCAGTCCTCAAACCTCAATCCTCAACCCTCAGCCCTCATCGTCAATCCTCAATCCTCAATCCTCAATCCTCAATCTTCAATCCTCAATACTCAGTCTTCAACCCTCAATACTCAATCATCAATCCTCAATCCTCAATCCTCAATCCTCGATCCTCAATCCTCAATCTTCAATCCTCAATGCTCAATCCTCAATCGTCATTCTTCAATCCTCAATACTCAATCTTAAATATTCAATCCTCAATGCTCAATCCTCAATCCTCATTCTTCGATCCTCAATACCCAATCCTCAATCTTCAATCCTCAATCCTCAATCCTCAATCCTCAATCCTCAATCCTCGATCCTCAATATTCAATCCTCACTCCCAAATCCTCAGACTTCAATCCTCAATCGTTCAACCATCAATCTTCAATCCTCAATACTCAATCTTCAATCCTCAATCCTTAATGCTCAATCCTCAATACTTATTTTGCAATCAACAACACCCAATCCTCAATCTTCAATCCTCAATCGTCAATCCTCAATCCTCAATTCTCAATCCTCAATCCTCAGACCTCAAACATCAATACTCAATCCTCAGTTCTCGTCCTTAATCCACAACCCTCAATCCTCAACACTCAACCATCAATCCTCAATACTCAACCATCTATCCTCAATTCTCCATACACAATAGAATATCCTGAATTCTCACGGTTCAATACTCAATCCACAACATTCAATAATCAAACCTCAATCCTCAAACATCTATTCTCAACACTCAGTCCCCAACACTCAGTCCTCTCTCTTCAATCCTCCATCCTCAACCCTCAATCCTCAATCTTCAATCCTCAATACTCAGTCTTCAACCCTCAGTACTCAATCATCAATCCTCAATCCTCAATCCTCAATCCTCGATCCTCAATCCTCAATCTTCAATCCTCAATGCTCAATCCTCAATCGTCAATCTTCAATCCTCAATACTCAATCTTAAATATTCAATCCTCAATGCTCAATCCTCAATCCTCATTCTTCGATCCTCAATACCCAATCCTCAATCTTCATTCCTCAGTCCTCAAACCTCAATCCTCAAACCTCAGCCCTCATCGTCAATCCTCAATCCTCAATCCTCAATCCTCAATCCTCGATCCTCAATCTTCAATCCTTACTCCCAAATCCTCAGACTTCAATCCTCAATCCTCAACCATCAATCTTCAATCCTCAATACTCAATCTTCAATCCTCAATCCTTAATCCTCAATCCTCAATACTTATTTTGCAATCCTCAATCCCCAGTCCTCAATCTTCAATCCTCAATACTCAATCTTCAATCCTCAATCCTCAATCCTCAATCCTCAATCCTCAATACTCAATCCTCAATCTTCAATCATCAATACTCAATCTTCAATCCTCAATCCTCAATCCTCAATCCTCAACCCTCACTCTTCAATCCTCAATACCCAATCCTCAATCTTCTATCCTGAATCCTCAATCCTCAATTCTCAACCCTCAATCCTCAGTCCTCATTCCTCAATCCTCAGTCTTCAATCCTCAATACTCAATCTTCAATCCTCAGTCCTCAATCCTCAATCCTCAATCCTCAATCCTCAATCTTCAATCCTCAATCTTCAATCCTCAATGCTCAATCCTCAATCCTCAATCCACAATCGTCGATCCTCAATCTTCAATCCTTAGTCCCAAATCCTCAATCCTCAATCCTGAATCCTCAACCACCAATCTTCAATCCTCAATACTCAATCTTCAATCCTCAATCCTCAATCCTCAATCCTCAATCCTCAATCCTCAATACTCAATGTTCAATCCTCAATACCCAATCCTCAAACATCAATCCTCAATCCTCAATCATCAATCCACAATCCTCAATCCTGAATCCTCAGTCCTCAAACCACAATCCTGTATCCTCAATCCTGAATCCTCAACCTTCAGCACTCAGTCCTCAACAATAGGTTGTCAATCCTCAATCCTCAATAGAATATTCTCAGTTCAGATATTTCAATACGCAATACTCGATCTGCAATCTTCAAATCTCTATCCACAAACATCAATTCTCATCACTCAACCCTCAACACTCAGTCCCCAATCCTCAATCTTCAATCCTCAATCCTCATTCCTCAATCCTCAATCCTGAATCTTCAATCCTCAATACTCAATCTTCAATCCTCAATCCTCGATCCTCAATCCTCAATCCTCAATCCTCAATCTTCAATCCTCAATGCTCAATCCTCAATCGTCAATCTTCAATCCTCAATACTCAATCTTCAATACTCAATCCTCAATGCTCAACCCTCAATCCTCATTCTTCAATCCTCAAGACCCAATCCTCAATCTTCAATCCTCAATACTCAATCTTCAATCCCCAATCCTCAATCTTCAATCCTCAACACTCAGTCTTCAATCCTCAATCCTCAATCCTCAATCCTCATTCTTCAATCCTCAATCCTCAATCCTCAGACCTCAAACATCAATACTCAACCCTCAGTCCTCGTCCTGAATCCACAACCCTCAATCCTCAACCCTGAACCATCAATCCTCAATACTCAACCATCTATCCTCAATTCTCAATACTCAATAGAATATCCTCATTACTCACGGTTCAATACTCAATCCACAATATTCAATAATCGAACCTCAATCCTCAAACATCTATTCTCAACACTCAATACCCAACACTCAGTCCTCTCTCTTCAATCCTCCATCCTCAACCCTCAATCCTCAAGCGTCAATCCTCAATCCTCAATCCTCAACCCTCAATCCACAGTCCTCAAACCTCAATCCCGAATCCTCAATCCTGAATCCTCAATCTGCAGCCCGCAGTCCTCAACAATCAATTGTCAATCGCCAATCCTCAATAGAATATCCTCAATTCAAAGTTTTCAATACTCAATCCCCATTCTTCAATCTTCATATCTCAATCCACGATAATCAATCCCCATCACTCAACCCTCAACACTCAGACCACAATCTTCAATCCTCAATCCCCAATCCTCAATCTTCAATCCTCAATACCCAATATTCAGTCCTCAATCCACAATACTCAATCCTCAATACTCAAACCTCAATCGTCAATCCTCAATCCCCAATCCTCAATCTTCAATCCTCAACCCTCAATCCTCAATCGTCAATCCCCAACCTTCAATCCTCAATACTCAATCTTCAATCCTCAACCCTCAATCCTCAATCCTCAACCCTCAATCCTCAGTCCTCAAACCTCAATCCCGAGTCCTCAACCCTGAATCCACAATCTTCAGCCCTCAGTCCTCAACAATCAATTGTCAACCCTCAATCCTCAATAGAATATCCTCAATTCACAGTTTTCAATACTCAATCCCCGTTCTTCAATCTTCAAATCTCAATCCACGATAATCAATTCCCATCACTCAACCCTCAACACTCAGACCTCAACCTTCTATCCTCAATCCACAATCCTCAATCTTCAATCCTCAATACTCAATCTTCAATCCTCAATCCTCAATTCTCAATCCTCAATCCTCAATCCTCAATCGTCAATCCTCAATCCCCAATCCTCAATCTTCAATCCTCAACACACAATCCTCAATCCTCAATCCTCAATATTCAATCCTCAATACTCAATCTTCAATCCTCAATCCTCAATCCTCAATCGTCAATCCTCAATCCTCAACCCTCTATCTTCAATCCTCAATACTCAATCTTCCATCCCCAATCATCAATCCTCAATCCTCAATCCTCAATCCTCAATCCTCAACCTTCAATCCTCAATCCTCAATCCTCAATCCTCAATCCTCAATCCTCAATGTTCAATCCTCAATACACAATCCTCAATCTTCAATCCTCAATCCTCAATCCTCAATCCTCAATCCTCAATCCTCAATCCTCAGTCCTCAAACCACAATCCTGAATCCTCAATCCTGAATCCTCAACCTTCAGCACTCAGTCCTCAACAATAAGTTGTCGATCCTCAATCCTCAATAGAATGTCCTCAGTTCAGAGCTTTCAATACGCAATACTCAATCTGCAATCTTCAAATCTCTATCCACAAACATCAATTCTCATCACTCAACCCTCAACACTCAGTCCCCAGTACTCAATCTTCAATCCTCAATCCTCAATCCTCAATCCTCAATCCTCAATCTTCAATCCTCAATACTCAATCTTCAATCCTCAATCCTCGATCCTCAATCCTCAATCTTCATTCCTCAATCCTCGCTCCTCAATCCTCAATCCTCATTCTTCAATCCTCAATACCTAATCCTCAATCTGCAATCCTCAATCCTCAATCATCAATCCTCAATCCTCAATCCTCAATCCTCGATACTCAATCCTCAATCTTCAATCCTCAATGCTCGATCCTCAATCCTCAATCGTCAATCTTCAATCCTCAATACTCAATCTTAAATATACAATCCTCAATGCTCAATCCTCAATCCTCATCCTTCGATCCTCAACCCTCAATCCTCAAGCGTCAATCCTCAATCCTCAATTCTCAATCCCCAATCCTCGGTCCTCAGTCCTCAAACCTGAATCCTCAAACCTCAGCCCTCATCGTCAATCCTCAATCCTCAATCCTCAGTCGTCAGTCCTCAAACCTCAATCCTCAACCCTCAGCCCTCATCCTCAATCCTCAATCCTCAATCTTCAATCCTCAATCCTCAATCCTCAATACTCAATCTTCTATCGTCGATCCTCAGTCCTCATACCTCAATTCCGAAACCTCAATCTTCAATCCTCAATAATCAATCTCCAATCCTAGATCCTCAATCCCCAATCCTCAATCCTTAATACTCAATCTTCAATCCTCAATCCCCAGTCATCAATATTCAATCCTCAATGCTCCATCCTCAATCCTCGATCCTCAATCCTCAGTCGTCAATCCTCAATACTCAATCCTCAATACTCAATCTTCAATCGTCAATCCTCAGTCCTCAAACCTCAATTCTGAATCCTCAATCTTCAATCCTCAACAATCAATCTCCAATCCTAGATCCTCAATCCCCAATCCTCAATCCTTAATCCTCAATCTTCAATCCTCAATCCCCAGTCCTCAATCTTCAATCCTCAATACTCAGTCTTCAATCGTCAATCCTCAATCCTCAATCCTCAATACTCAATCCTCAATCCTCAATCTTCAATCATCAATACTCAATCTTCAATCCTCAATCCTCAATCCTCAATCCTCAATCCTCACTCTTCAATCGTCAATACCCAATCCTCAATCTTCTATCCTGAATCCTCAATCCTCAATTCTCAACCCTCAATCCTCAGTCCTCAGTCCTCAAACCTCAATCCCCAACCCTCAGCCCTCATCCTCAATCCTCAGTCCTCATTTCTCAATCCTCAGTCGTCAATCCTCAATACTCAGTCTTCAATCCTCAGTCCTCAATCCTCAATCCTCAATCGTCAATCCTCAATCCTCAATCCTCAGTCCTCAGTCCTCAAACCTCAACCCTCAACCCTCAGCCCTCATCCTCAATCCTCAATCCTCAATCTTCAATCCTCAATACTCAATCTTCAATACTCAATCCTCTATCCTCAATTCTCAATACTCATTCTTCAATCCTCAATACCCAATCCTCAATCTTCAATCCTCAACCCTCAATCCTCAATTCTCAATCCTCAATCCTCAATCCTCAGACCTCAAACATCAAAACTCAACCATCAGTCCTCGTCCTTCATCCACAACACTCAATCCTCAACCCTCAACCAGCAATCCTCAATACTCAACCATCTATCCTCAATTCTCAATACTCAATAGAATATCCTGAATTCACACGGTTCAATACTCAATCCACAATATTCAATAATCAAACCTCAATCCTCAAACATCTATTCTCAACACTCAATCCCCAACACTCGGTCCTCTCTCTTCAATCCTCCATCCTCAACCCTCAATCCTCAAGCGTCAATCCTCAATACTCAATCCACAAACCTCAATCCTCAGTCCTCAAACCACAATCCCGAATCCTCAATCATGAATGCTCAATCTTCATCCCTCAGTCCGCAACCATCAATTGTCAATCCTCAATCCTCAACAGAATATCCTCAATTCACAGTTTTCAATACTGAATCCCCAATCTTCAGTCTTCAAATCTCAATTCACAGACATCAATTCTCATCACTCAACCCTCAACACTCAGTCCTCAATCTACAATACTCAATCCTCAATCCTCAATCTTCAATCCTCCATACTCAATCTTCAATCCTCAATCCTCAATCATCAATCCTTAATCCTCAATCCTCAGTCATCAATCCTCAATCTTCAATACGCAATCCTCAATCATCAATCATCAATCCTCAATCCTCAATCCTCATTCCTCAAACCTCAAGCCTCAACCCTCAGTCCTCATACTCAATTCTCAATTCTTAATCCTCAATCATAAATCCTCAATCTTCAATCCTCAGTAATCAATCCTCAATACTCAGTCTTCAATCCTCAATCCTCAATCCTCAATCCTCAGTCCGCCATCCTCAATCATCAATCCTCAATCTTCAATACTCAATCCTCAATCCTCAATCCTCAATCCTCAATACTCAATCTTCAATCCTCAATCCTCAATCCTGAATCCTCAATCCTCAATCCTCAGACATCAATCCTCAATCTTCAATACTCAATCGTCAATCCTCGGTCCTCAATTCTCAAACCTCAATCCTCGTTCCTCAAACCTCAATCCTCAACCCTCAGTCCTCATCCTCAATTCTCAATTCTCAATCCTCAAACCTCAATCTTCAATCCTCAATTCTCAATCCTCAATCCTCAATACTCAACCATCAATCCTCAATTCTCAATACTCAATAGAATATCCTGAATTCTCAGTATTCAATACTCAAACCTCAACGCTCAACCCTCAGTCCTCATCCTCAATTCTCAATTCTCAATCCTCAAACCTCAATCTTCAATCCTCAATTCTCAATCCTCAATCCTCAATACTCAACCCTCAATACTCAATCTTCAATCGTCAATTCTCAGTCATCAGTCCTCAATCCTCAATCCCCAAACCAGAATCCTCAACCGTCAGTCCTCGTCCTCAAACCTCAATCCCGAATCCTCAATCCTGAATCGTCAATCTTCAGCCCTCAGTCCTCAGCAATCAATTGTCAATCCTCAGTCCTCATTAGAATATCCTCAATTCACAGTTTTCAGTACTCAATCCCCAATCTTCAATCTTCAAATCTCAGTCTACAAACATCAATTCGCATCACTCAAAACTCAACACTCAGTCCTCAATCTTCAGTCCTCAATCCTCAATCCACAATCTTTAATCCTCAATAATCAATCTTCAATCCTCAATCCTCAATTCTCAATCCTCAGTCCTCAATCCTCAATCGCCAATCCTCAATCCCCAATCCTCAATCTTCAATCCTCAGTCCTCAATCCTCAATCATCAATATTCAATGATCAATCCTCAATACTCAACCTTCAATCCTCAACCCTCAATCCCCAAACCACAATCCTCAATCCTCAATCATCAACCTTCAATCCTCAATACTCAATCTTCAATCCTCAATTCCCAATCCTCAATCGTCAATCCTCAATCCTCAATCCTCAGTCATCAATCCTCAATCTTCAATACTCAATCCTCAATCCTCAGTCCTCAATCCTCAATCCTCAATCCTCAATCCTCATTCCTCAAACCTCAATCCTCAACCCTCAGCCCTCATCCTCAATCCTCAATCCTCAATCTTCAATCCTCAGTCCTCAATCCTCAAACCTCAATCCTCAATCCTCAATCCTTAATACCCAATCCTCTATCTTCAATCCTCAATAATCAATCTCCTATCCTAGATCATCAATCCCCAATACTCTATCCTTAATCCTCAATATTCAATCCTCTATCCCCAGTCCACAATCTTCAATCCCAAAAGCTCAATATTCAATCCTCAATCCTCAGTCCTCAATCGTCAATCGTCAGTCCACAATCTTCAATACTCAATCCTCAATCCTCAATCCTCAATCCTCAATCCTCAGTCCTCAATCCTCAATCTTCAATCCTCATTCTTCAATCCTCAATACCCAATCCTCAATCGTCAATCCTCAATCCTCAATCCTCAGTCATCAATCCTCAATCTTCAATACTCAATCCTCAATCCTCAATCCTCAATCCTCAATCCTCAATCCTCAATCCTCAATCCTCATTCCTCAAACCTCAATCCTCAACCCTCAGTTCTCATCCTCAATTCTCAATTCTCAATCCTCAATCCTCAATCCTCAATCTTCAATCCTCAATAATCAATCTCCTATCCTAGATCATCAATCCCCAATACTCTATCCTTAATCCTCAATATTCAATCCTCTATCCACAGTCCACAATCTTCAATCCACAAAGCTCAATAATCAATCCTCAATCCTCAGTCCTCAATCGTCAATCATCAGTCCAGAATCTTCAATACTCAATCCTCAATCCTCTATCCTCAATCCTCAATTCTCAATCCTCAATCCTCAATCTTCAATCCTCAAACCTCAATCCCGAATCCTCATTCCTGAATCCTCAATCTTCAGCCCTCAGTCCTGAACAATCAATTGTCAATCCTCAATTCTCAATCCTCAATCCTCAGACCTCAGTCCTCAAACCTCAATCCTCAGCCCTCAGCCCTCATCGTCAATCCTCAATCCTTAATCCTCAATCCTCAATCCTCAATCCTCAATCTTCAATACTCAATACTCAATCTTCAATCCTCAGCCCTCATCCTCAATCATCAATCCTCAATCTTCAACCCTCAATCCTCAATCCTCAATACTCAATCTTTAATCGTCAATCCTCAGTCCTCAAACCTCAATTCTGAATCCTCAATCTTCAATCCTCAATAGTCAATCTCCAATCCTAGATCCTCAATCCCCAATCCTCAATCCTTAATCCTCAATGCTCATTTTTCAATCCTCAATACCCAATCCTCAATCTTCAATCCTCAACCCTCAATCCTCAATTCTCAATCCTCAATCCTCAATCCTCATTCCTCAAACCTCAAGCCTCAACCCTCAGTCCTCATACTCAATTCTCAATTCTTAATCCTCAATCATAAATCCTCAATCTTCAATCCTCAGTAATCAATCCTCAATACTCAGTCTTCAATCCTCAATCCTCAATCCTCAATCCTCAGTCCGCCATCCTCAATCATCAATCCTCAATCTTCAATACTCAATCCTCAATCCTCAATCCTCAATCCTCAATACTCAATCTTCAATCCTCAATCCTCAATCCTGAATCCTCAATCCTCAATCCTCAGACATCAATCCTCAATCTTCAATACTCAATCGTCAATCCTCGGTCCTCAATTCTCAATCCTCAATCCTCGTTCCTCAAACCTCACTCCTCAACCCTCAGTCCTCATCCTCAATTCTCAATTCTCAATCCTCAAACCTCAATCTTCAATCCTCAATACTCAATCCTCAATCCTCAATACTCAACCATCAATCCTCAATTCTCAATACTCAATAGAATATCCTGAATTCTCAGTATTCAATACTCAAACCTCAACGCTCAACCCTCAGCCCTCATCCTCCATCCTCACTCCTCAATCCTCAAACCTCAATCTTCAATCCTCAATACTCAATCTTCGAATCTCAATCTTCAATCCTCAATCCTCAATCCCAATCCTCAATCTTCAATCCTCAATCCTCAATCCTCAATCCTCAATCGTCAATCCTCAATCATCAATCCTCAAACTTCAACACTCAATCCTCAATCCTCCATCCTCAATCCTCAATCTTCAATCCTCAATCCTAAATCCTCGATCCTCAATCCTCACTCCTCAATCCTCAACCCTCAGCCCTCATCCTCAATCCTCAATCCTCAATCTTCAATCCTCAATCCTCAACCATCAATACTCAATCTTCAATCCACAACCCTCAATCCTCAGTCCTCAAACCTCAATCCCCAAACCTGAATCCTCATTCCTGAATCCTCAATCTTCAGCCCTCAGTCCTCAACAATCAATTGTCAACCCTCAATCCTCAATAGAATATCCTCAATTCACAGTTTTCAATACTCAATCCCCGTTCTTCAATCTTCAAATCTCAATCCACGATAATCAATTCCCATCACTCAACCCTCAACACTCAGACCTCAACCTTCTATCCTCAATCCACAATCCTCAATCTTCAATCCTCAATACTCAATCTTCAATCCTCAATCCTCAATTCTCAATCCTCAATCCTCAATCCTCAATCGTCAATCCTCAATCCCCAATCCTCAATCTTCAATCCTCAACACACAATCCTCAATCCTCAATCCTCAATATTCAATCCTCAATACTCAATCTTCAATCCTCAATCCTCAATCCTCAATCCTCAATCCTCAATCCTCAACCCTCTATCTTCAATCCTCAATACTCAATCTTCCATCCCCAATCATCAATCCTCAATCCTCAATCCTCAATCCTCAATCCTCAACCTTCAATCCTCAATCCTCAATCCTCAATCCTCAATGTTCAATCCTCAATACACAATCCTCAATCTTCAATCCTCAATCCTCAATCCTCAATCCTCAATCCTCAATCCTCAGTCCTCAAACCACAATCCTGAATCCTCAATCCTGAATCCTCAACCTTCAGCACTCAGTCCTCAACAATAAGTTGTCGATCCTCAATCCTCAATAGAATGTCCTCAGTTCAGAGCTTTCAATACGCAATACTCAATCTGCAATCTTCAAATCTCTATCCACAAACATCAATTCTCATTACTCAACCCTCAACACTCAGTCCCCAGTACTCAATCTTCAATCCTCAATCCTCAATCCTCAATCCTCAATCCTCAATCTTCAATCCTCAATACTCAATCTTCAATCCTCAATCCTCGATCCTCAATCCTCAATCTTCATTCCTCAATCCTCGCTCCTCAATCCTCAATCCTCATTCTTCAATCCTCAATACCTAATCCTCAATCTGCAATCCTCAATCCTCAATCATCAATCCTCAATCCTCAATCCTCAATCCTCGATCCTCAATCCTCAATCTTCAATCCTCAATGCTCGATCCTCAATCCTCAATCGTCAATCTTCAATCCTCAATACTCAATCTTAAATATACAATCCTCAATGCTCAATCCTCAATCCTCATCCTTCGATCCTCAACCCTCAATCCTCAAGCGTCAATCCTCAATCCTCAATTCTCAATCCCCAATCCTCGGTCCTCAGTCCTCAAACCTGAATCCTCAAACCTCAGCCCTCATCGTCAATCCTCAATCCTCAATCCTCAGTCGTCAGTCCTCAAACCTCAATCCTCAACCCTCAGCCCTCATCCTCAATCCTCAATCCTCAATCTTCAATCCTCAATCCTCAATCCTCAATACTCAATCTTCTATCGTCGATCCTCAGTCCTCATACTTCAATTCCGAATCCTCAATCTTCAATCCTCAATAATCAATCTCCAATCCTAGATCCTCAATCCCCAATCCTCAATCCTTAATACTCAATCTTCAATCCTCAATCCCCAGTCCTCAATATTCAATCCTCAATGCTCCATCCTCAATCCTCGATCCTCAATCCTCAGTCGTCAATCCTCAATACTCAATCCTCAATACTCAATCTTCAATCGTCAATCCTCAGTCCTCAAACCTCAATTCTGAATCCTCAATCTTCAATCCTCAACAATCAATTTCCAATCCTAGATCCTCAATCCCCAATCCTCAATCCTTAATCCTCAATCTTCAATCCTCAATCCCCAGTCCTCAATCTTCAATCCTCAATACTCAATCTTCAATCGTCAATCCTCAATCCTCAATCCTCAATACTCAATCCTCAATCCTCAATCTTCAATCTTCAATCCTCAATACTGAATCTTCAATCCTCAATCCTCGATCCTCAATCCTCAATCTTCATTCCTCAATCCTCAATCCTCAATCCTCAATCCTCATTCTTCAATCCTCAATACCCAATCCTCAATCGTCAATCCTCAATCCTCAATCCTCAGTCATCAATCCTCAATCTTCAATACTCAATCCTCAATCCTCAATCCTCAATCCTCAATCCTCAATCCTCAATCCTCAATCCTCATTCCTCAAACCTCAATCCTCAACCCTCAGTTCTCATCCTCAATTCTCAATTCTCAAACCTCAATCCTCAATCCTCAATCTTCAATCCTCAATAATCAATCTCCTATCCTAGATCATCAATCCCCAATACTCTATCCTTAATCCTCAATATTCAATCCTCTATCCACAGTCCACAATCTTCAATCCACAAAGCTCAATAATCAATCCTCAATCCTCAGTCCTCAATCGTCAATCATCAGTCCAGAATCTTCAATACTCAATCCTCAATCCTCTATCCTCAATCCTCAATTCTCAATCCTCAATCCTCAATCTTCAATCCTCAATACTCAATCTTCAATCCTCAATCCTCGATCCTCAATCCTCAATCTTCATTCCTGAATCCTCAAACCTCAATCCTCAATCCTCATTCTTCAATCCTCAATACCCAATCCTCAACCTTCAATCCTCAATCCTCAATCCTCAATTCTCAATCCTCAATCCTCAGACCTCAGTCCTCAAACCTCAATCCTCAGCCCTCAGCCCTCATCGTCAATCCTCAATCCTCAATCCTCAATCCTCAATCCTCAATCCTCAATCTTCAATACTCAATACTCAATCTTCAATCCTCAGCCCTCATCCTCAATCATCAATCCTCAATCTTCAACCCTCAATCCTCAATCCTCAATACTCGATCTTTAATCGTCAATCCTCAGTCCTCAAACCTCAATTCTGAATCCTCAATCTTCAATCCTCAATAGTCAATCTCCAATCCTAGATCCTCAATCCCCAATCCTCAATCCTTAATCCTCAATCTTCAATCCTCAATCCCCAGTCCTCAATCCTCAATACTCAACCATCAATCCTCAATTCTCGATACTCAATAGAATATCCTGAATTCTCAGTATTCAATACTCAAACCTCAACGCTCAACCCTCAGCCCTCATCCTCCATCCTCGATCCTCAATCCTCAAACCTCAATCTTCAATCCTCAATACTCAATCTTCGAATCTCAATCTTCAATCCTCAATCCTCAATCCCAATCCACAATCTTCAATCCTCAATCCTCAATCCTCAATCCTCAATCCTCAATCATCAATCCTCGATCTTCAACACTCAATCCTCAATCCTCAATCCTCAATCCTCAATCTTCAATCCTCAATCCTAAATCCTCGATCCTCAATCCTCAATCCTCAATCCTCAGTCTTCAAACCTCAATCCCGAATCCTCAATCCTGAATCCTCAATCTTCAGCCCGCAGTCCTCAACAATCAATTGTCAATACCCAATCCTCAATAGAATATCCTCAATTCAAAGTTTTCAATACTCAATCCCCATTCTTCAATCTTCAAATCTCAATCCACGATAATCAATCCCCATCACTCAACCCTCAACACTCAGACCTCAATCTTCAATCCTCAGTCCCCAATCCTCAATCTTCAATCCTCAACCCTCAATCGTCAATCCTCAACCTTCAATCCTCAATACTCAATCTTTAATCCTCAAACCTCAATCCTCAATCTTCAATCCTCAATCCTCAATCCTCAATCCTCAATCCTCAATCCTCATCCTTCGATCCTCAACCCTCAATCCTCAAGCGTCAATCCTCAATCCTCAATTCTCAATCCCCAATCCTCGGTCCTCAGTCCTCAAACCTGAATCCTCAAACCTCAGCCCTCATCGTCAATCCTCAATCCTCAATCCTCAGTCGTCAGTCCTCAAACCTCAATCCTCAACCCTCAGCCCTCATCCTCAATCCTCAATCCTCAATCTTCAATCCTCAATCCTCAATCCTCAATACTCAATCTTCTATCGTCGATCCTCAGTCCTCAAACCTCAATTCCGAATCCTCAATCTTCAATCCTCAATAATCAATCTCCAATCCTAGATCCTCAATCCCCAATCCTCAATCCTTAATACTCAATCTTCAATCCTCAATCCCCAGTCCTCAATATTCAATCCTCAATGCTCCATCCTCAATCCTCGATCCTCAATCCTCAGTCGTCAATAATCAATACTCAATCTTCAATCGTCAATCCTCAGTCCTCAAACCTCAATTCTGAATCCTCAATCTTCAGTCCTCAACAATCAATCTCCAATCCTAGATCCTCAATCCCCAATCCTCAATCCTTAATCCTCAATCTTCAATCCTCAATCCCCAGTCCTCAATCTTCAATCCTCAATACTCAATCTTCAATCGTCAATCCTCAATCCTCAATTCTCAATCCTCAATCCTCAATCCTCAATCTTCAATCATCAATACTCAATCTTCAATCCTCAATCCTCAATCCTCAATCCTCAATCCTCACTCTTCAATCGTCAATACCCAATCCTCAATCTTCTATCCTGAATACTCAATCCTCAATTCTCAACCCTCAATCCTCAGTCCTCAGTCCTCAAACCTCAATCCCCAGCCCTCAGCCCTCATCCTCAATCCTCAGTCCTCATTTCTCAATCCTCAGTCGTCAATCCTCAATACTCAATCTTCAATCCTCAGTCCTCAATCCTCAATCCTCAATCGTCAACCCGCAATCCTCAATCCTCAGTCCTCAGTCCTCAAACCTCAACCCTCAACCCTCTGCCCTCATCCTCAATCCTCAATCCTCAATCTTCAATACTCAATCCTCAATCCTCAATCCTCAATCCTCAATACTCAATCTTCAATCCTCAATCCTCAATCCTGAATCCTCAATCCTCAATCCTCAGACATCAATCCTCAATCTTCAATACTCAATCCTCAATCCTCTATCCTCAATCCTCAATTCTCAATCCTCAATCCTCAATCTTCAATCCTCAATACTCAATCTTCAATCCTCAATCCTCGATCCTCAATCCTCAATCTTCATTCCTGAATCCTCAAACCTCAATCCTCAATTCTCAATCCTCAATCCTCAGACCTCAGTCCTCAAACCTCAATCCTCAGCCCTCAGCCCTCATCGTCAATCCTCAATCCTCAATCCTCAATCCTCAATCCTCAATCCTCAATCTTCAATACTCAATACTCAATCTTCAATCCTCAGCCCTCATCCTCAATCATCAATCCTCAATCTTCAACCCTCAATCCTCAATCCTCAATACTCGATCTTTAATCGTCAATCCTCAGTCCTCAAACCTCAATTCTGAATCCTCAATCTTCAATCCTCAATAGTCAATCTCCAATCCTAGATCCTCAATCCCCAATCCTCAATCCTTAATCCTCAATCTTCAATCCTCAATCCCCAGTCCTCAATCCTCAATACTCAACCATCAATCCTCAATTCTCGATACTCAATAGAATATCCTGAATTCTCAGTATTCAATACTCAAACCTCAACGCTCAACCCTCAGCCCTCATCCTCCATCCTCGATCCTCAATCCTCAAACCTCAATCTTCAATCCTCAATACTCAATCTTCGAATCTCAATCTTCAATCCTCAATCCTCAATCCCAATCCACAATCTTCAATCCTCAATCCTCAATCCTCAATCCTCAATCCTCAATCATCAATCCTCGATCTTCAACACTCAATCCTCAATCCTCAATCCTCAATCCTCAATCTTCAATCCTCAATCCTAAATCCTCGATCCTCAATCCTCAATCCTCAATCCTCAGTCTTCAAACCTCAATCCCGAATCCTCAATCCTGAATCCTCAATCTTCAGCCCGCAGTCCTCAACAATCAATTGTCAATACCCAATCCTCAATAGAATATCCTCAATTCAAAGTTTTCAATACTCAATCCCCATTCTTCAATCTTCAAATCTCAATCCACGATAATCAATCCCCATCACTCAACCCTCAACACTCAGACCTCAATCTTCAATCCTCAGTCCCCAATCCTCAATCTTCAATCCTCAACCCTCAATCGTCAATCCTCAACCTTCAATCCTCAATACTCAATCTTTAATCCTCAAACCTCAATCCTCAATCTTCAATCCTCAATCCTCAATCCTCAATCCTCAATCCTCAATCCTCATCCTTCGATCCTCAACCCTCAATCCTCAAGCGTCAATCCTCAATCCTCAATTCTCAATCCCCAATCCTCGGTCCTCAGTCCTCAAACCTGAATCCTCAAACCTCAGCCCTCATCGTCAATCCTCAATCCTCAATCCTCAGTCGTCAGTCCTCAAACCTCAATCCTCAACCCTCAGCCCTCATCCTCAATCCTCAATCCTCAATCTTCAATCCTCAATCCTCAATCCTCAATACTCAATCTTCTATCGTCGATCCTCAGTCCTCAAACCTCAATTCCGAATCCTCAATCTTCAATCCTCAATAATCAATCTCCAATCCTAGATCCTCAATCCCCAATCCTCAATCCTTAATACTCAATCTTCAATCCTCAATCCCCAGTCCTCAATATTCAATCCTCAATGCTCCATCCTCAATCCTCGATCCTCAATCCTCAGTCGTCAATAATCAATACTCAATCTTCAATCGTCAATCCTCAGTCCTCAAACCTCAATTCTGAATCCTCAATCTTCAGTCCTCAACAATCAATCTCCAATCCTAGATCCTCAATCCCCAATCCTCAATCCTTAATCCTCAATCTTCAATCCTCAATCCCCAGTCCTCAATCTTCAATCCTCAATACTCAATCTTCAATCGTCAATCCTCAATCCTCAATCCTCAATCCTCAATCCTCAATCCTCAATCTTCAATCATCAATACTCAATCTTCAATCCTCAATCCTCAATCCTCAATCCTCAATCCTCACTCTTCAATCGTCAATACCCAATCCTCAATCTTCTATCCTGAATACTCAATCCTCAATTCTCAACCCTCAATCCTCAGTCCTCAGTCCTCAAACCTCAATCCCCAGCCCTCAGCCCTCATCCTCAATCCTCAGTCCTCATTTCTCAATCCTCAGTCGTCAATCCTCAATACTCAATCTTCAATCCTCAGTCCTCAATCCTCAATCCTCAATCGTCAACCCGCAATCCTCAATCCTCAGTCCTCAGTCCTCAAACCTCAACCCTCAACCCTCTGCCCTCATCCTCAATCCTCAATCCTCAATCTTCAATACTCAATCCTCAATCCTCAATCCTCAATCCTCAATACTCAATCTTCAATCCTCAATCCTCAATCCTGAATCCTCAATCCTCAATCCTCAGACATCAATCCTCAATCTTCAATACTCAATCCTCAATCCTCTATCCTCAATCCTCAATTCTCAATCCTCAATCCTCAATCTTCAATCCTCAATACTCAATCTTCAATCCTCAATCCTCGATCCTCAATCCTCAATCTTCATTCCTGAATCCTCAAACCTCAATCCTCAATTCTCAATCCTCAATCCTCAGACCTCAGTCCTCAAACCTCAATCCTCAGCCCTCAGCCCTCATCGTCAATCCTCAATCCTCAATCCTCAATCCTCAATCCTCAATCCTCAATCTTCAATACTCAATACTCAATCTTCAATCCTCAGCCCTCATCCTCAATCATCAATCCTCAATCTTCAACCCTCAATCCTCAATCCTCAATACTCGATCTTTAATCGTCAATCCTCAGTCCTCAAACCTCAATTCTGAATCCTCAATCTTCAATCCTCAATAGTCAATCTCCAATCCTAGATCCTCAATCCCCAATCCTCAATCCTTAATCCTCAATCTTCAATCCTCAATCCCCAGTCCTCAATCCTCAATACTCAACCATCAATCCTCAATTCTCGATACTCAATAGAATATCCTGAATTCTCAGTATTCAATACTCAAACCTCAACGCTCAACCCTCAGCCCTCATCCTCCATCCTCGATCCTCAATCCTCAAACCTCAATCTTCAATCCTCAATACTCAATCTTCGAATCTCAATCTTCAATCCTCAATCCTCAATCCCAATCCACAATCTTCAATCCTCAATCCTCAATCCTCAATCCTCAATCCTCAATCATCAATCCTCGATCTTCAACACTCAATCCTCAATCCTCAATCCTCAATCCTCAATCTTCAATCCTCAATCCTAAATCCTCGATCCTCAATCCTCAATCCTCAATCCTCAGTCTTCAAACCTCAATCCCGAATCCTCAATCCTGAATCCTCAATCTTCAGCCCGCAGTCCTCAACAATCAATTGTCAATACCCAATCCTCAATAGAATATCCTCAATTCAAAGTTTTCAATACTCAATCCCCATTCTTCAATCTTCAAATCTCAATCCACGATAATCAATCCCCATCACTCAACCCTCAACACTCAGACCTCAATCTTCAATCCTCAGTCCCCAATCCTCAATCTTCAATCCTCAACCCTCAATCGTCAATCCTCAACCTTCAATCCTCAATACTCAATCTTTAATCCTCAAACCTCAATCCTCAATCTTCAATCCTCAATCCTCAATCCTCAATCCTCAATCCTCAATCCTCATCCTTCGATCCTCAACCCTCAATCCTCAAGCGTCAATCCTCAATCCTCAATTCTCAATCCCCAATCCTCGGTCCTCAGTCCTCAAACCTGAATCCTCAAACCTCAGCCCTCATCGTCAATCCTCAATCCTCAATCCTCAGTCGTCAGTCCTCAAACCTCAATCCTCAACCCTCAGCCCTCATCCTCAATCCTCAATCCTCAATCTTCAATCCTCAATCCTCAATCCTCAATACTCAATCTTCTATCGTCGATCCTCAGTCCTCAAACCTCAATTCCGAATCCTCAATCTTCAATCCTCAATAATCAATCTCCAATCCTAGATCCTCAATCCCCAATCCTCAATCCTTAATACTCAATCTTCAATCCTCAATCCCCAGTCCTCAATATTCAATCCTCAATGCTCCATCCTCAATCCTCGATCCTCAATCCTCAGTCGTCAATAATCAATACTCAATCTTCAATCGTCAATCCTCAGTCCTCAAACCTCAATTCTGAATCCTCAATCTTCAGTCCTCAACAATCAATCTCCAATCCTAGATCCTCAATCCCCAATCCTCAATCCTTAATCCTCAATCTTCAATCCTCAATCCCCAGTCCTCAATCTTCAATCCTCAATACTCAATCTTCAATCGTCAATCCTCAATCCTCAATCCTCAATCCTCAATCCTCAATCCTCAATCTTCAATCATCAATACTCAATCTTCAATCCTCAATCCTCAATCCTCAATCCTCAATCCTCACTCTTCAATCGTCAATACCCAATCCTCAATCTTCTATCCTGAATACTCAATCCTCAATTCTCAACCCTCAATCCTCAGTCCTCAGTCCTCAAACCTCAATCCCCAGCCCTCAGCCCTCATCCTCAATCCTCAGTCCTCATTTCTCAATCCTCAGTCGTCAATCCTCAATACTCAATCTTCAATCCTCAGTCCTCAATCCTCAATCCTCAATCGTCAACCCGCAATCCTCAATCCTCAGTCCTCAGTCCTCAAACCTCAACCCTCAACCCTCTGCCCTCATCCTCAATCCTCAATCCTCAATCTTCAATACTCAATCCTCAATCCTCAATCCTCAATCCTCAATACTCAATCTTCAATCCTCAATCCTCAATCCTGAATCCTCAATCCTCAATCCTCAGACATCAATCCTCAATCTTCAATACTCAATCGTCAATCCTCGGTCCTCAATTCTCAATCCTCAATCCTCGTTCCTCAAACCTCAATCCTCAACCCTCAGTCCTCATCCTCAATTCTCAATTCTCAATCCTCAAACCTCAATCTTCAATCCTCAATTCTCAATCCTCAATCCTCGATACTCAACCATCAATCCTCAATTCTCAATACTCAATAGAATATCCTGAATTCTCAGTATTCAATACTCAAACCTCAACGCTCAACCCTCAGCCCTCATCCTCCATCCTCACTCCTCAATCCACAAACCTCAATCTTCAATCCTCAATACTCAATCTTCGAATCTCAATCTTCAATCCTCAATCCTCATCCCAATCCTCAATCTTCAATCCTCAATCCTCAATCGTCAATCCTCAATCATCAATCCTCAAACTTCAACACTCTATCCTCAATCCTCAATCCTCAATCCTCAATCTTCAATCCTCAATCCTGAATCCTCGATCCTCAATCCTCACTCCTCAATCCTCAACCCTCAGCCCTCATCCTCAATCCTCAATCCTCAATCTTCAATCCTCAATCCTCAACCCTCAATACTCAATCTTCAATCATCAATATTCAATGATCAATCCTCAATACTCAACCTTCAATCCTCAACCCTCAATCCCCAAACCACAATCCTCAATCCTCAATCATCAACCTTCAATCCTCAATACTCAATCTTCAATCCTCAATTCCCAATCCTCAATCGTCAATCCTCAATCCTCAATCCTCAGTCATCAATCCTCAATCTTCAATACTCAATCCTCAATCCTCAGTCCTCAATCCTCAATCCTCAATCTTCAATCCTCATTCCTCAAACCTCAATCCTCAACCCTCAGCCCTCATCCTCAATCCTCAATCCTCAATCTTCAATCCTCAGTCCTCAATCCTCAAACCTCAATCCTCAATCCTCAATCCTTAATACCCAATCCTCTATCTTCAATCCTCAATAATCAATCTCCTATCCTAGATCATCAATCCCCAATACTCTATCCTTAATCCTCAATATTCAATCCTCTATCCCCAGTCCACAATCTTCAATCCCCAAAGCTCAATATTCAATCCTCAATCCTCAGTCCTCAATCGTCAATCGTCAGTCCACAATCTTCAATACTCAATCCTCAATCCTCAATCCTCAATCCTCAATCCTCAGTCCTCAATCCTCAATCTTCAATCCTCAATACTCAATCTTCAATCCTCAATCCTCGATCCTCAATCCTCAATCTTCATTCCTCAATCCTCAATCCTCAATCCTCAATCCTCATTCTTCAATCCTCAATACCCAATCCTCAATCGTCAATCCTCAATCCTCAATCCTCAGTCATCAATCCTCAATCTTCAATACTCAATCCTCAATCCTCAATCCTCAATCCTCAATCCTCAATCCTCAATCCTCAATCCTCATTCCTCAAACCTCAATCCTCAACCCTCAGTTCTCATCCTCAATTCTCAATTCTCAATCCTCAATCCTCAATCCTCAATCTTCAATCCTCAATAATCAATCTCCTATCCTAGATCATCAATCCCCAATACTCTATCCTTAATCCTCAATATTCAATCCTCTATCCACAGTCCACAATCTTCAATCCACAAAGCTCAATAATCAATCCTCAATCCTCAGTCCTCAATCGTGAATCATCAGTCCAGAATCTTCAATACTCAATCCTCAATCCTCTATCCTCAATCCTCAATTCTCAATCCTCAATCCTCAATCTTCAATCCTCAATACTCAATCTTCAATCCTCAATCCTCGATCCTCAATCCTCAATCTTCATTCCTGAATCCTCAAACCTCAATCCTCAATCCTCATTCTTCAATCCTCAATACCCAATCCTCAACCTTCAATCCTCAATCCTCAATCCTCAATTCTCAATCCTCAATCCTCAGACCTCAGTCCTCAAACCTCAATCCTCAGCCCTCAGCCCTCATCGTCAATCCTCAATCCTCAATCCTCAATCCTCAATCCTCAATCCTCAATCTTCAATACTCAATACTCAATCTTCAATCCTCAACCCTCATCCTCAATCATCAATCCTCAATCTTCAACCCTCAATCCTCAATCCTCAATACTCAATCTTTAATCGTGAATCCTCAGTCCTCAAACCTCAATTCTGAATCCTCAATCTTCAATCCTCAATAGTCAATCTCCAATCCTAGATCCTCAATCCCCAATCCTCAATCCTTAATCCTCAATCTTCAATCCTCAATCCCCAGTCCTCAATCCTCAATACTCAACCATCAATCCTCAATTCTCGATACTCAATAGAATATCCTGAATTCTCAGATTTCAATACTCAAACCTCAACGCTCAACCCTCAGCCCTCATCCTCCATCCTCGATCCTCAATCCTCAAACCTCAATCTTCAATCCTCAATACTCAATCTTCGAATCTCAATCTTCAATCCTCAATCCTCAATCCCAATCCACAATCTTCAATCCTCAATCCTCAATCCTCAATCCTCAATCCTCAATCATCAATCCTCGATCTTCAACACTCAATCCTCAATCCTCAATCCTCAATCCTCAATCTTCAATCCTCAATCCTAAATCCTCGATCCTCAATCCTCAATCCTCAATCCTCAGTCCTCAAACCTCAATCCCGAATCCTCAATCCTGAATCCTCAATCTTCAGCCCGCAGTCCTCAACAATCAATTGTCAATACCCAATCCTCAATAGAATATCCTCAATTCAAAGTTTTCAATACTCAATCCCCATTCTTCAATCTTCAAATCTCAATCCACGATAATCAATCCCCATCACTCAACCCTCAACACTCAGACCTCAATCTTCAATCCTCAGTCCCCAATCCTCAATCTTCAATCCTCAACCCTCAATCGTCAATCCTCAACCTTCAATCCTCAATACTCAATCTTTAATCCTCAAACCTCAATCCTCAATCTTCAATCCTCAATCCTCAATCCTCAATCCTCAATCCTCAATCCTCATCCTTCGATCCTCAACCCTCAATCCTCAAGCGTCAATCCTCAATCCTCAATTCTCAATCCACAATCCTCGGTCCTCAGTCCTCAAACCTGAATCCTCAAACCTCAGCCCTCATCGTCAATCCTCAATCCTCAATCCTCAGTCGTCAGTCCTCAAACCTCAATCCTCAACCCTCAGCCCTCATCCTCAATCCTCAATCCTCAATCTTCAATCCTCAATCCTCAATCCTCAATACTCAATCTTCTATCGTCGATCCTCAGTCCTCAAACCTCAATTCCGAATCCTCAATCTTCAATCCTCAATAATCAATCTCCAATCCTAGATCCTCAATCCCCAATCCTCAATCCTTAATACTCAATCTTCAATCCTCAATCCCCAGTCCTCAATATTCAATCCTCAATGCTCCATCCTCAATCCTCGATCCTCAATCCTCAGTCGTCAATAATCAATACTCAATCTTCAATCGTCAATCCTCAGTCCTCAAACCTCAATTCTGAATCCTCAATCTTCAGTCCTCAACAATCAATCTCCAATCCTAGATCCTCAATCCCCAATCCTCAATCCTTAATCCTCAATCTTCAATCCTCAATCCCCAGTCCTCAATCTTCAACCCTCAATACTCAATCTTCAATCGTCAATCCTCAATCCTCAATCCTCAATCCTCAATCCTCAATCCTCAATCTTCAATCATCAATACTCAATCTTCAATCCTCAATCCTCAATCCTCAATCCTCAATCCTCACTCTTCAATCGTCAATACCCAATCCTCAATCTTCTATCCTGAATACTCAATCCTCAATTCTCAACCCTCAATCCTCAGTCCTCAGTCCTCAAACCTCAATCCCCAACCCTCAGCCCTCATCCTCAATCCTCAGTCCTCATTTCTCAATCCTCAGTCGTCAATCCTCAATACTCAATCTTCAATCCTCAGTCCTCAATCCTCAATCCTCAATCGTCAACCCTCAATCCTCAATCCTCAGTCCCCAGTTCTCAATCTTCAATCCTCAATCCTCAATCCTCAATCCTCAATCCTCAATCCTCAATCTTCAATCATCAATACTCAATCTTCAATCCTCAATCCTCAATCCTCAATCCTCAATCCTCACTCTTCAATCGTCAATACCCAATCCTCAATCTTCTATCCTGAATCCTCAATCCTCAATTCTCAACCCTCAATCCTCAGTCCTCAGTCCTCAAACCTCAATCCCCAACCCTCAGCCCTCATCCTCAATCCTTAGTCCTCATTTCTCAATCCTCAGTCGTCAATCCTCAATACTCAATCTTCAATCCTCAGTCCTCAATCCTCAATCCTCAATCGTCAATCCTCAATCCTCAATCCTCAGTCCTCAGTCCTCAAACCTCAACCCTCAACCCTCAGCCCTCATCCTCAATCCTCAATCCTCAATCTTCAATCCTCAATACTCAATCTTCAATCCTCAATCCTCAATCCTCAATCCTCAATCCTCACTCTTCAATCGTCAATACCCAATCCACAATCTTCTATCCTGAATCCTCAATCCTCAATTCTCAACCCTCAATCCTCAGTCCTCAGTCCTCAAACCTCAATCCCCAACCCTCAGCCCTCATCCTCAATCCTCAGTCCTCATTTCTCAATCCTGAGTCTTCAATCCTCAATACTCAATCCTCAATCTTCTACCCTGAATCCTCAAACCTCAATCCTCAATCCTCAATCCTCTATCCTCAATCCTCAATCCTCGATCCTCAATCTTCAATCCTTAGTCCCAAATCCTCAATCTTCAATCCTCAATCCTCAACCCTCAATCTTCAATCCTCAAGACTCAATCTTCAATCCTCAATGCTTAAACCTCAATCGTCAATCTTCAATCCTCAATACTCAATCTTCAATATTCAATCCTCAATGCTCAATCCTCAGTCCTCATTCTTCAATCCTCAATACCCAATCCTCAATCTGCAATCCTCAATCCTCAATCCTCAATCCTCAATCCTCAATCCTCGATCATCAATCTTCAATCCTTAGTACCAAATCCTCAATCTTCAATCCTCAATCCTCAACCCTCAACCTTCAATCCTCAAAACTCAATATTCAATACTCAATCCTCAATCCTCAATCCTCAATACTCATTTTTCAATCCTCAATACCCAATCCTCAATCTTCAATCCTCAACCCTCAATCCTCAATTCTCAATCCACAATCCTCAATCCTCAGACCTCAAACATCAAAACTCAACCATCAGTCCTCGTCCTCAATCCACAACACTCAATCCTCAACCCTCAACCATCAATCCTCAATACTCAACCATCTATCCTCAATTCTCAATACTCAATAGAATATCCTGAATTCACACGGTTCAATACTCAATCCACAATATTCAATAATCAAACCTCAATCCTCAAGCATCTATTCTCAACACTCAATTCCCAACACTCGGTCCTCTCTCTTCAATCCTCCATCCTCAACCCTCAATCCTCAAGCGTCAATCCTCAATACTCAATCCACAACCCTCAATCCTCAGTCCTCAAACCTCAATCCCGAAACCTCATTCCTGAATCCTCAATCTTCAGCCCTCAGTCCTGAACAATCAATTGTCAATCCTCAATCCTCAATAGAATATCCTCAACTCACAGTTTTCAATACTCAATCCCCATTCTTCAATCTTCAAACCTCAATCCACGATAATCAATTCCCATCACTCAACCCTCAACACTCAGACCTCAATCTTCTACCCTCAATCCTCAATCCTCAATCTTCAATCCTCAATACTCAATCTTCAATCCTCAATCTTCAATTCTCAATCCACAATACTCAATCCTCAATCGTCAGTCCTCAATCCCCAATCCTCAATCTTCAATCCTCAACACCCAATCCTCAATCCTCAATCCTCAACCCTCAATCCTCAGACCTCAAACATCAATATTCAGACCTCAGTCCTCGTCCTCAATCCACAACACTCTATCCTCAATCCTCAGTATTCAATCATCAATATTCAATCTCCTGTCCTCAATCATCAATCCTCAATCCACAATCCTCAATCCTCAATCGTCAGTCCTCAAACCACAATCCCGAATCCTCAATCCTGAATGCTCAATCTTCATCCCTCAGTCCGCAACCATCAATTGTCAATCCTCAATCCTCAACAGAATATCCTCAATTCACAGTTTTCAATACTGAATCCCCAATCTTCAGTCTTCAATTCTCAATTCACAGACATCAATTCTCATCACTCAACCCTCAACACTCAGTCCTCGGTCTACAATACTCAATCCTCAATCCTCAATCTTCAATCCTCCATACTCAATCTTCAATCCTCAATCCTGAATCATCAATCCTTAATCCCCAACCCTCAGTCATCAATCCTCAATCTTCAATACGCAATCCTCAATCATCAATCCTCAATCCTCAATCCTCAATCCTCATTCCTCAAACCTCAAGCCTCAACCCTCAGTCCTCATACTCAATTCTCAATTCTTAATCCTCAATCATAAATCCTCAATCTTCAATCCTCAGTAATCAATCCTCAATACTCAGTCTTCAATCCTCAATCCTCAATCCTCAATCCTCAGTCCGCCATCCTCAATCATCAATCCTCAATCTTCAATACTCAATCCTCAATCCTCAATCCTCAATCCTCAATACTCAATCTTCAATCCTCAATCCTCAATCCTGAATCCTCAATCCTCAATCCTCAGACATCAATCCTCAATCTTCAATACTCAATCGTCAATCCTCGGTCCTCAATTCTCAATCCTCAATCCTCGTTCCTCAAACCTCACTCCTCAACCCTCAGTCCTCATCCTCAATTCTCAATCCTCAATCCTCAAACCTCAATCTTCAATCCTCAATACTCAATCCTCAATCCTCAATACTCAACCATCAATCCTCAATTCTCAATACTCAATAGAATATCCTGAATTCTCAGTATTCAATACTCAAACCTCAACGCTCAACCCTCAGCCCTCATCCTCCATCCTCGATCCTCAATCCTCAAACCTCAATCTTCAATCCTCAATACTCAATCTTCGAATCTCAATCTTCAATCCTCAATCCTCAATCCCAATCCACAATCTTCAATCCTCAATCCTCAATCCTCAATCCTCAATCCTCAATCTTCAATCCTCAATAATCAATCTCCTATCCTAGATCATCAATCCCCAATACTCTATCCTTAATCCTCAATATTCAATCCTCTATCCACAGTCCACAATCTTCAATCCACAAAGCTCAATAATCAATCCTCAATCCTCAGTCCTCAATCGTCAATAATCAGTCCAGAATCTTCAATACTCAATCCTCAATCCTCTATCCTCAATCCTCAATTCTCAATCCTCAATCCTCAATCTTCAATCCTCAATACTCAATCTTCAATCCTCAATCCTCGATCCTCAATCCTCAATCTTCATTCCTGAATCCTCAAACCTCAATCCTCAATCCTCATTCTTCAATCCTCAATACCCAATCCTCAACCTTCAATCCTCAATCCTCAATCCTCAATTCTCAATCCTCAATCCTCAGACCTCAGTCCTCAAACCTCAATCCTCAGCCCTCAGCCCTCATCGTCAATCCTCAATCCTCAATCCTCAATCCTCAATCCTCAATCCTCAATCTTCAATACTCAATACTCAATCTTCAATCCTCAGCCCTCATCCTCAATCATCAATCCTCAATCTTCAACCCTCAATCCTCAATCCTCAATACTCGATCTTTAATCGTCAATCCTCAGTCCTCAAACCTCAATTCTGAATCCTCAATCTTCAATCCTCAATAGTCAATCTCCAATCCTAGATCCTCAATCCCCAATCCTCAATCCTTAATCCTCAATCTTCAATCCTCAATCCCCAGTCCTCAATCCTCAATACTCAACCATCAATCCTCAATTCTCGATACTCAATAGAATATCCTGAATTCTCAGTATTCAATACTCAAACCTCAACGCTCAACCCTCAGCCCTCATCCTCCATCCTCGATCCTCAATCCTCAAACCTCAATCTTCAATCCTCAATACTCAATCTTCGAATCTCAATCTTCAATCCTCAATCCTCAATCCCAATCCACAATCTTCAATCCTCAATCCTCAATCCTCAATCCTCAATCCTCAATCATCAATCCTCGATCTTCAACACTCAATCCTCAATCCTCAATCCTCAATCCTCAATCTTCAATCCTCAATCCTAAATCCTCGATCCTCAATCCTCAATCCTCAATCCTCAGTCTTCAAACCTCAATCCCGAATCCTCAATCCTGAATCCTCAATCTTCAGCCCGCAGTCCTCAACAATCAATTGTCAATACCCAATCCTCAATAGAATATCCTCAATTCAAAGTTTTCAATACTCAATCCCCATTCTTCAATCTTCAAATCTCAATCCACGATAATCAATCCCCATCACTCAACCCTCAACACTCAGACCTCAATCTTCAATCCTCAGTCCCCAATCCTCAATCTTCAATCCTCAACCCTCAATCGTCAATCCTCAACCTTCAATCCTCAATACTCAATCTTTAATCCTCAAACCTCAATCCTCAATCTTCAATCCTCAATCCTCAATCCTCAATCCTCAATCCTCAATCCTCATCCTTCGATCCTCAACCCTCAATCCTCAAGCGTCAATCCTCAATCCTCAATTCTCAATCCCCAATCCTCGGTCCTCAGTCCTCAAACCTGAATCCTCAAACCTCAGCCCTCATCGTCAATCCTCAATCCTCAATCCTCAGTCGTCAGTCCTCAAACCTCAATCCTCAACCCTCAGCCCTCATCCTCAATCCTCAATCCTCAATCTTCAATCCTCAATCCTCAATCCTCAATACTCAATCTTCTATCGTCGATCCTCAGTCCTCAAACCTCAATTCCGAATCCTCAATCTTCAATCCTCAATAATCAATCTCCAATCCTAGATCCTCAATCCCCAATCCTCAATCCTTAATACTCAATCTTCAATCCTCAATCCCCAGTCCTCAATATTCAATCCTCAATGCTCCATCCTCAATCCTCGATCCTCAATCCTCAGTCGTCAATAATCAATACTCAATCTTCAATCGTCAATCCTCAGTCCTCAAACCTCAATTCTGAATCCTCAATCTTCAGTCCTCAACAATCAATCTCCAATCCTAGATCCTCAATCCCCAATCCTCAATCCTTAATCCTCAATCTTCAATCCTCAATCCCCAGTCCTCAATCTTCAACCCTCAATACTCAATCTTCAATCGTCAATCCTCAATCCTCAATCCTCAATCCTCAATCCTCAATCCTCAATCTTCAATCATCAATACTCAATCTTCAATCCTCAATCCTCAATCCTCAATCCTCAATCCTCACTCTTCAATCGTCAATACCCAATCCTCAATCTTCTATCCTGAATACTCAATCCTCAATTCTCAACCCTCAATCCTCAGTCCTCAGTCCTCAAACCTCAATCCCCAACCCTCAGCCCTCATCCTCAATCCTCAGTCCTCATTTCTCAATCCTCAGTCGTCAATCCTCAATACTCAATCTTCAATCCTCAGTCCTCAATCCTCAATCCTCAATCGTCAACCCTCAATCCTCAATCCTCAGTCCCCAGTTCTCAATCTTCAATCCTCAATCCTCAATCCTCAATCCTCAATCCTCAATCCTCAATCTTCAATCATCAATACTCAATCTTCAATCCTCAATCCTCAATCCTCAATCCTCAATCCTCACTCTTCAATCGTCAATACCCAATCCTCAATCTTCTATCCTGAATCCTCAATCCTCAATTCTCAACCCTCAATCCTCAGTCCTCAGTCCTCAAACCTCAATCCCCAACCCTCAGCCCTCATCCTCAATCCTTAGTCCTCATTTCTCAATCCTCAGTCGTCAATCCTCAATACTCAATCTTCAATCCTCAGTCCTCAATCCTCAATCCTCAATCGTCAATCCTCAATCCTCAATCCTCAGTCCTCAGTCCTCAAACCTCAACCCTCAACCCTCAGCCCTCATCCTCAATCCTCAATCCTCAATCTTCAATCCTCAATACTCAATCTTCAATCCTCAATCCTCAATCCTCAATCCTCAATCCTCACTCTTCAATCGTCAATACCCAATCCACAATCTTCTATCCTGAATCCTCAATCCTCAATTCTCAACCCTCAATCCTCAGTCCTCAGTCCTCAAACCTCAATCCCCAACCCTCAGCCCTCATCCTCAATCCTCAGTCCTCATTTCTCAATCCTGAGTCTTCAATCCTCAATACTCAATCCTCAATCTTCAACCCTGAATCCTCAAACCTCAATCCTCAATCCTCAATCCTCTATCCTCAATCCTCAATCCTCGATCCTCAATCTTCAATCCTTAGTCCCAAATCCTCAATCTTCAATCCTCAATCCTCAACCCTCAATCTTCAATCCTCAAGACTCAATCTTCAATCCTCAATGCTTAAACCTCAATCGTCAATCTTCAATCCTCAATACTCAATCTTCAATATTCAATCCTCAATGCTCAATCCTCAGTCCTCATTCTTCAATCCTCAATACCCAATCCTCAATCTGCAATCCTCAATCCTCAATCCTCAATCCTCAATCCTCAATCCTCGATCATCAATCTTCAATCCTTAGTACCAAATCCTCAATCTTCAATCCTCAATCCTCAACCCTCAACCTTCAATCCTCAAAACTCAATCTTCAATACTCAATCCTCAATCCTCAATCCTCAATACTCATTTTTCAATCCTCAATACCCAATCCTCAATCTTCAATCCTCAACCCTCAATCCTCAATTCTCAATCCACAATCCTCAATCCTCAGACCTCAAACATCAAAACTCAACCATCAGTCCTCGTCCTCAATCCACAACACTCAATCCTCAACCCTCAACCATCAATCCTCAATACTCAACCATCTATCCTCAATTCTCAATACTCAATAGAATATCCTGAATTCACACGGTTCAATACTCAATCCACAATATTCAATAATCAAACCTCAATCCTCAAGCATCTATTCTCAACACTCAATCCCCAACACTCGGTCCTCTCTCTTCAATCCTCCATCCTCAACCCTCAATCCTCAAGCGTCAATCCTCAATACTCAATCCACAACCCTCAATCCTCAGTCCTCAAACCTCAATCCCGAAACCTCATTCCTGAATCCTCAATCTTCAGCCCTCAGTCCTGAACAATCAATTGTCAATCCTCAATCCTCAATAGAATATCCTCAACTCACAGTTTTCAATACTCAATCCCCATTCTTCAATCTTCAAACCTCAATCCACGATAATCAATTCCCATCACTCAACCCTCAACACTCAGACCTCAATCTTCTACCCTCAATCCTCAATCCTCAATCTTCAATCCTCAATACTCAATCTTCAATCCTCAATCTTCAATTCTCAATCCACAATACTCAATCCTCAATCGTCAGTCCTCAATCCCCAATCCTCAATCTTCAATCCTCAACACCCAATCCTCAATCCTCAATCCTCAACCCTCAATCCTCAGACCTCAAACATCAATATTCAGCCCTCAGTCCTCGTCCTCAATCCACAACACTCTATCCTCAATCCTCAGTATTCAATCATCAATATTCAATCTCCTGTCCTCAATCATCAATCCTCAATCCACAATCCTCAATCCTCAATCGTCAGTCCTCAAACCACAATCCCGAATCCTCAATCCTGAATGCTCAATCTTCATCCCTCAGTCCGCAACCATCAATTGTCAATCCTCAATCCTCAACAGAATATCCTCAATTCACAGTTTTCAATACTGAATCCCCAATCTTCAGTCTTCAATTCTCAATTCACAGACATCAATTCTCATCACTCAACCCTCAACACTCAGTCCTCGGTCTACAATACTCAATCCTCAATCCTCAATCTTCAATCCTCCATACTCAATCTTCAATCCTCAATCCTGAATCATCAATCCTTAATCCCCAACCCTCAGTCATCAATCCTCAATCTTCAATACGCAATCCTCAATCATCAATCCTCAATCCTCAATCCTCAATCCTCATTCCTCAAACCTCAAGCCTCAACCCTCAGTCCTCATACTCAATTCTCAATTCTTAATCCTCAATCATAAATCCTCAATCTTCAATCCTCAGTAATCAATCCTCAATACTCAGTCTTCAATCCTCAATCCTCAATCCTCAATCCTCAGTCCGCCATCCTCAATCATCAATCCTCAATCTTCAATACTCAATCCTCAATCCTCAATCCTCAATCCTCAATACTCAATCTTCAATCCTCAATCCTCAATCCTGAATCCTCAATCCTCAATCCTCAGACATCAATCCTCAATCTTCAATACTCAATCGTCAATCCTCGGTCCTCAATTCTCAATCCTCAATCCTCGTTCCTCAAACCTCACTCCTCAACCCTCAGTCCTCATCCTCAATTCTCAATCCTCAATCCTCAAACCTCAATCTTCAATCCTCAATACTCAATCCTCAATCCTCAATACTCAACCATCAATCCTCAATTCTCAATACTCAATAGAATATCCTGAATTCTCAGTATTCAATACTCAAACCTCAACGCTCAACCCTCAGCCCTCATCCTCCATCCTCACTCCTCAATCCTCAAACCTCAATCTTCAATCCTCAATACTCAATCTTCGAATCTCAATCTTCAGTCCTCAATCCTCAATCCCAATCCTCAATCTTCAATCCTCAATCCTCAATCCTCAATCCTCAATCGTCAATCCTCAATCATCAATCCTCAAACTTCAACACTCAATCCTCAATCCTCCATCCTCAATCCTCAATCTTCAATCCTCAATCCTAAATCCTCGATCCTCAATCCTCACTCCTCAATCCTCAACCCTCAGCCCTCATCCTCAATCCTCAATCCTCAATCTTCAATCCTCAATCCTCAACCCTCAATACTCAATCTTCAATCCACAACCCTCAATCCTCAGTCCTCAAACCTCAATCCCCAAACCTGAATCCTCATTCCTGAATCCTCAATCTTCAGCCCTCAGTCCTGAACAATCAATTGTCAATCCTCAATCCTCAATAGAATATCCTCAACTCACAGTTTTCAATATTCAATCCCCATTCTTCAATCTTCAAACCTCAATCCACGATAATCAATTCCCATCACTCAACCCTCAAAACTCAGACCTCAATCTTCTATCCTCAATCCTCAATCCTCAATCTTCAATCCTCAATACTCAATCTTCAATCCTCAATCTTCAATCCTCAATCCACAATACTCAGTCCTCAATCGTCAGTCCTCAATCCCCAATCCTCAATCTTCAATGCTCAATACCCAATCCTCAATCCTCAATCCTCAATCCTCAATTCTCAATCCTCAATCCTCAGTCCTCAGTCCTGAACCTCAGTCCTCAAACCTCAGCCATCATCCTCAATCGTCAATCCTCGTTCCTCAATCCTCAATCCTCAATCTTCAGTCCTCCATACTCAATCTTCAATCCTCAATCCTCAATCATCAATCCTCAATCCTCAATCCTCAATCCTCAGTCATGAATCCTCAATCTTCAATACTCAATCCTCAATCATCAATCCTCAATCCTCAATCCTCAATCCTCATTCCTCAATCCTCAATCCTCAATCCTAAGTCCGCAATCCTCAACATTCAATCCTCAATCTTCAATACTCAATCCTCAATCCTCAATCCTCAATCCTCAATCCTCAATCCTCAATACTCAACCTTCAATCCTCCATACTGAATCATCAATCCTCAATCCTCAATCATCAGTACTCAATCCTCAATCCTCAGTCATCCATCCTCAACCTTCAATACTCAATCCTCAATCCTCAATCCTCAATCCTCAATCCTCAGTCCTCAATCCACAATCATCAATCCTCAATCTTCAATACTCAATCCTCAATCCTCAATCCTCAATCTTCAGTAATCAGTCCTCAATCCTCAATCCTCAAACCTGAATCCTCAACCGTCAGTCCTCGTCCTCAAACCTCAATCCCGAATCCTCAATCCTGAATCGTCAATCTTCAGCCCTCAGTCCTCAGCAATCAATTGTCAATCCTCAGTCCTCATTAGAATATCCTCAATTCACAGTTTTCAGTACTCAATCCCCAATCTTCAGTCTTCAAATCTCAGTCTACAAACATCAATTCGCATCACTCAAAACTCAACACTCAGTCCTCAATCTTCAGACCTCAACCCTCAATCCTCAACTCTCAATCCTCAATCGTCAATCCTCAGACCTCAAACATCAAAACTCAACCATCAGTCCTCGTCCTCAATCCACAACCCTCAATCCTCAACCCTCAACCTTCAATCCTCAATACTCAACCATCTATCCTCAATTCTCAATACTCAAAAGGATATCCTCAATTCTCACGGTTCAATACTCAATCCACAATATTCAATAATCAAACCTCAATCCTCAAACATCTATTCTCAACACTCAGTCCCCAACACTCGGTCCTCTCTCTTCAATCCTCCATCCTCAACCCTCAATCCTCAAGCGTCAATCCTCAATCCTCAATCCACAACCCTCAATCCTCAGTCCTCAAACCTCAATCCCGAATCCTCATTCCTGAATCCTCAATCTTCAGCCCTCAGTCCTGAACAATCAATTGTCAATCCTCAATCCTCAATAGAATATCCTCAACACACAGTTTTCAATACTCAATCCCCATTCTTCAATCTTCAAACCTCAATCCACGATAATCAATTCCCATCACTCAACCCTCAACACTCAGACCTCAATCTTCTATCCTCAATCCTCAATCCTCAATCTTCAATCCTCAATACTCAATCTTCAATCCTCAATCTTCCATCCTCAATCCACAATACTCAATCCTCAATCGTCAGTCCTCAATCCCCAATCCTCAATCTTCAATCCTCAAC
This sequence comes from Calliopsis andreniformis, assembly GCF_051401765.1. NCBI lineage: Eukaryota > Metazoa > Arthropoda > Insecta > Hymenoptera > Andrenidae > Calliopsis > Calliopsis andreniformis. Next base: position 1,596,935 of record NW_027480481.1, read on the forward strand.
ACACAATCCTCAATCCTCAATCCTCAATCCTCAATCCTCAGACCTCAAACATCAATACTCAGCCCTCAGTCCTCGTCCTCAATCCACAACACTCTATCCTCAATCCTCAATATTCAATCATCAATATTCAATCTCCTATCCTCAATCATCAATCCTCAATCCACAATCCTCAATCCTCAATCCTCAGTCCTCAAACCACAATCCCGAATCCTCAATCCTGAATCCTCAACCTTCAGCACTCAGTCCTCAACAATAAGTTGTCAATCTTCAATCCTCAATGGAATATCCTCAGTTCAGAGATTTCAATACGCAATACTCGATCTGCAATCTTCAAATCTCAGTCTACAAACATCAATTCGCATCACTCAAAACTCAACACTCAGTCCTCAATCTTCAGTCCTCAACCCTCAATCCTCAATCCTCAGTCCTCAGACCTCAAACCTCAATCCTCAACCCTCAGCCCTCATCGTCAATCCTCAATCCTCAATCCTCAATCCTCAATCCTCAATCCTCATTCTTCAAACCTCAATCCTCAATCCTCAGACCTCAAACATCAATACTCAACCCTCAGTCCTCGTCCTCAATCCACAACCCTCAATCCTCAACCCTGAACCATCAATCCTCAATACTCAACCATCTATCGTCAATTCTCAATACTCAATAGAATATCCTCATTTCTCACGGTTCAATACTCAATCCACAATATTCAATAATCGAGCCTCAATCCTCAACCATCTATACTCAACACTCAATACCCAACACTCAGTCCTCTCTCTTCAATCCTCCATCCTCAACCCTCAATCCTCAAGCGTCAATCCTCAATCCTCAATCCTCAAACCTCAATCCTCAGTCCTCAAACCTCAATCCCGAATCCTAAATCCTGAATCCTCAATCTTCAGCCCGCAGTCCTCAACAATCAATTGTCAATCCCCAATCCTCAATAGAATATCCTCAATTCGAAGTTTTCAATACTCAATCCCCATTCTTCAATCTTCAAATCTCAATCCACGATAATCAATCCCCATCACTCAACCCTCAACACTCAGACCTCAATCTTCAATCCTCAATCCCCAATTCTCAATCTTCAATCCTCAATACCCAATATTCAGTCCTCAATCCACAATTCTCAATCCTCAATACTCAAACCTCAATCGTCAATCCTCAATCCCCAATCCTCAATCTTCAATCCTCAACCCTCAATCCTCAATCGTCAATCCTCAACCTTCAATCCTCAATACTCAATCTTCAATCCTCAACCCTCAATCCTCAATCCTCAACCCTCAATCCTCAGTCCTCAAACCTCAATCCCGAGTCCTCAACCCTGAATCCTCAATCTTCAGCCCTCAGTCCTCAACAATCAATTGTCAACCCTCAATCCTCAATAGAATATCCTGAATTCACAGTTTTCAATACTCAATCCCCGTTCTTCAATCTTCAAATCTCAATCCACGATAATCAATTCCCATCACTCAACCCTCAACACTCAGACCTCAACCTTCTATCCTCAATCCACAATCCTCAATCTTCAATCCTCAATACTCAATCTTCAATCCTCAATCCTCAATTCTCAATCCTCAATCCTCAATCCTCAATCGTCAATCCTCAATACCCAATCCTCAATCTTCAATCCTCAACACACAATCCTCAATCCTCAATCCTCAATATTCAATCCTCAATACTCAATCTTCAATCCTCAATCCTCAATCCTCAATCCTCAATCCTCAATCCTCAATCCTCTATCTTCAATCCTCAATACTCAATCTTCAATCCCCAATCATCAATCCTCAATCCTCAATCCTCAATCCTCAATCCTCAACCTTCAATCCTCAATCCTCAATCCTCAATCCTCAATCCTCAATCCTCAATGTTCAATCCTCAATACACAATCCTCAATCTTCAATCCTCAATCCTCAATCCTCAATCTTCAATACTCAATAATCAATCTTCAATCCTCAGCCCTCATCCTCAATCATCAATCCTCAATCTTCAACCCTCAATCCTCAATCCTCAATACTCAATCTTCAATCGTCAATCCTCAGTCCTCAAACCTCAATTCTGAATCCTCAATCTTCAATCCTCAATAGTCAATCTCCAATCCTAGATCCTCAATCCCCAATCCTCAATCCTTAATCCTCAATCTTCAATCCTCAATCCCCAGTCCTCAATCTTCAATCCTCAATGCTCCATCCTCAATCCTCAATCCTCGTTCCTCAATCCTGAATCCCCAATCTTCAGCACTCAGTCCTCAACAATCAGTTGTCGATCGACAATCCTCAATAGAATATCCTAAATTCGCAGTTTTCAATACTCAATACTCGATCTGCAATCTTCAAATGTCTACCCATAAACATAAATACTCATCACCCAACCCTCAACACTCAGTCCCCAACCCTCAATCTTCAATCCTCAATCCTCAATCCTCAATCCTCAATCGTCAATCTTCAATCATCAATACTCAATCTTCAATCCTCAATCCTCAATCCTCAATCCTCAATACTCAATCTTCAACCCTCAATCCTCAATCCTCAATCCTCGTTCTTCAATCCTCAATCCTCAATCCTCAGACCTCAAACATCAATACTCAACCCTCAGTCCTCGTCCTCAATCCACAATACTCAATCCTCAATTCTCAATCTTCAATCATCAATATTCAATCTTCAATCCTCAATCCTCAATCCTCAATTCTCAATCCTCAATCCTCAATGTTCAATCCTCAATACCCAATCCTCAATCTTCAATCCTCAATGTTCAATCCTCAATCCTAAATCCTCAGTCATCAGTCCTCAATCCTCAATCCTCAGTCATCAATCCTCAATCTTCAATACTCAATCCTCAATCATCAATCCTCAATCCTCAGTAATCAATGCTCAATACTCAGTCTTCAATCCTCAATCCTCAATCCTCAATCCTCAGTCCCAATCCTCAATATTCAATCCTCAATCCTCAATCCTCAATCCGCAATCCTCAATCCTCAATCATCAATCCTCAATCTTCAACACTCAATCCTCAATCCTCAATCCTCAATCCTCAATCTTCAATCCCCAATCCTAAATCCTCGATCCTCAATCCTCACCCCTCAATCCTCAATCCTCACCCCTCAATCCTCAACCCTCAGCCCTCATCCTCAATCCTCAATCCTCAATCTTCAATCCACAATCCTCAACCCTCAATACTCAATCTTCAATCGTCAATCCTCAGTCATCAGTCCTCAATCCTCAATCCCCAAACCTGAATCCTCAACCGTCAGTCCTCATCCTCAAACCTCAATCCCGAATCCTCAATCCTGAATCGTCAATCTTCAGCCCTCAGTCCTCAACAATCAATTGTCAATCCTCAGTCCCCATTAGAATATCCTCAATTCTCAGTTTTCAGTACTCAATCCCCAATCTTCAATCTTCAAATCTCAGCCTACAAACATCAATTCGCATCACTCAAAACTCAACACTCAGTCCTCAATCTTCAGTCCTCAATCCTCAATCCTCAATCCTCAATCCTCAATCCTCAATCCTCAATCCTCATTCCTCAAACCTCAATCCTCAACCCTCTGTCCTCATACTCAATTCTCAATTCTCAATCCTCAGTCCTCAATCCTCAATCTTCAATTCTCAATAATCAATCTCCTATCCTAGATCCTCAATCCCCAATACTCTATCCTTAATCCTCAATATTCAATCCTCTATCCGCAGTCCACAATCTTCAATCCCCAAAGCTCAATAATCAATCCTCAATCCTCAGTCCTCAATCGTCAAACATCAGTCCACAATCTTCAATACTCAATCCTCAATCCTCAATCCTCAATCCTCACTCCTCAATCATCAATCCTGAATTTTCAATACTCAATCCTCAATCCTAAAATCCTCAATCCTCAATCGTCAATCCTCATTCTTCAATCCTCAATACCCAATCCTCAATCCTCAATCCTCAATCCTCAATTCTCAATCCCCAATCGTCAGTCCTCAGTCCTCAAACCTCAGTCCTCAAACCTCAGCCATCATCCTCAATCGTCAATCCTCGTTCCTCAATCCTCAATCCTCAATCTTCAGTCCTCCATACTCAATGTTCAATCCTCAATCCTCAATCATCAATCCTTAATCCTCAATCCTCAGTCATGAATCCTCAATCTTCAATACTCAATCCTCAATCATCAATCCTCAATCCTCAATCCTCAATCCTCATTCCTCAATCCTCAATCCTCAATCCTCAGTCCGCAATCCTCAACATTCAATCCTCAATCTTCAATACTCAATCCTCAATCCTCAATCCTCAATCCTCAATCGTCAATACTCAACCTTCAATCCTCCATACTGAATCTTCAATCCTCAATCCTCAATCATCAATCCTCAATCCTCAATCCTCAGTCATCCATCCTCAATCTTCAATACTCAATCCTCAATCCTCAATCCTCAATCCTCAATCTTCAGTCCTCAATCCACAATCATCAATCCTCAATCTTCAATACTCAATCCTCAATCCTCAATCCTCAATCTTCAGTCATCAGTCCTCAATCCTCAATCCTCAAACCTGAATCCTCAACCGTCAGTCCTCGTCCTCAAACCTCAATCCCGAATCCTCAATCCTGAATCGTCAATCTTCAGCCCTCAGTCCTCAGCAATCAATTGTCAATCCTCAGTCCTCATTAGAATATCCTCAATTCACAGTTTTCAGTACTCAATCCCCAATCTTCAATCTTCAAATCTCAGTCTACAAACACCAATTCGCATCACTCAAAACTCAACACTGAGTCCTCAATCTTCAGTCCTCAATCCTCAATCCTCAATCCTCATTCTTCAATCCTCAATACCCAATCCTCAACCTTCAATCCTCAATCCTCAATCCTCAATCCTCAATTCTCAATCCTCAATCCTCAGTCCTCAGTCCACAAACCTCAATCCTCAACCCTCAGCCCTCATCGTCAATCCTCAATCCTCAGTCCTCAATCCTCAATCCTCAATCCTCAATCTTCAATACTCAATACTCAATCTTCAACCCTCAGCCCTCATCCTCAATCCTCAATCCTCAATCTTCAACCCTCAATCCTCAATCCTCATACATCAATCCTCAATCTTCAATACTCAATCCTCAATCCTCAATCCTCAATCCTCAATCCTCAATCCTCAATCCTCATTCCTCAAACCTCAATCCTCAACCCTCAGTCCTCATCCTCAATTCTCAATTCTCAATCCTCAATCCTCAATCCTCATTCTTCAATCCTCAATAATCAATCTCCTATCCTAGATCATCAATCCCCGATACTCCATCCTTAATCCTCAATATTCAATCCCCTATCCCCAGTCCACAATCTTCAATCCCCAAAGCTCAATAATCAATCCCCAATCCTCAGTACTCAATCGTCAATCATCAGTCCACAATCTTCAATACTCAATCCTAAATCCTCAATCCTCAATCCTCAATACTCAATCCTCAATCCTCAATCTTCAATCCTCAATACTCAATCTTCAATCCTCAATCCTCGATCCTCAATCCTCAATCTTCATTCCTCAATCCCCAATCCTCAATCCTCAATGCTCATTCTTCAATCCTCAATACCCAATCCTCAACCTTCAATCCTCAATCCTCAATCCTCAATTCTCAATCCTCAATCCTCAGTCCTCAGTCCTCAAACCTCAATCCTGAACCCTCAGCCCTCATCGTCAATCCTCAATCCTCAGTCCTCTATCCTCAATCCTCAATCCTCAATCTTCAATACTCAATACTCAATCTTCAACCCTCAGCCCTCATCCTCAATCCTCAATCCTCAATCTTCAACCCTCAATCCTCAATGCTCAATACTCAATCTTCAATCGTCAATTCTCAGTCCTCAAACCTCAATTCTGAATCCTCAATCTTCAATCCTCAATAATCAATCTCCAATCCTAGATCCTCAATCCCCAATCGTCAATCCTTAATCCTCAATCTTCAATCCTCAGCCCCAGTCCTCAATCTTCAATCCTCAATGCTCCATCCTCAATCCTCAATCCTCGTTCCTCAATCCTGAATCCCCAATCTTCTTCACTCAGTCCTCAACAATCAGTTGTCAATCGTCAATCCTCACTAGAATATCCTCAATTCGCAGTTTTCAATACTCAATACACGATCTGCAATCTTCAAATGTCTACCCACAAACATCAATTCTCATCACCCAACGCTCAACACTCAGTCCCCAATCCTCAATCTTCAATCCTCAATCCTCAATCCTCAATCCTCAATCCTCAATCCTCAATCCTCGATCCTCAATCCTCAATCTTCAATCCTCAATGCTCAATCCTCAATCGTCAATCTTCAATCCTCAATACTCAATCTTAAATATTCAATCCTCAATGCTCAATCCTCAATCCTCATTCTTCGATCCTCAATACCCAATCCTCAATCTTCATTCCTCAGTCCTCAAACCTCAATCCTCAAACCTCAGCCCTCATCGTCAATCCTCAATCCTCAATCCTCAATCGTCAATCCTCGATCCTCAATCTTCAATCCTTACTCCCAAATCCTCAGACTTCAATCCTCAATCCTCAACCATCAATCTTCAATCCTCAATACTCAATCTTCAATCCTCAATCCTTAATCCTCAATCCTCAATACTTATTTTGCAATCCTCAATCCCCAGTCCTCAATCTTCAATCCTCAATACTCAATCTTCAATCCTCAATCCTCAATCCTCAATCCTCAATCCTCAATCCTCAATCTTCAATCATCAATACTCAATCTTCAATCCTCAATCCTCAATCCTCAATCCTCAACCCTCACTCTTCAATCCTCAATACCCAATCCTCAATCTTCTATCCTGAATCCTCAATCCTCAATTCTCAACCCTCAATCCTCAGTCCTCATTCCTCAATCCTCAGTCTTCAATCCTCAATACTCAATCTTCAATCCTCAGTCCTCAATCCTCAATCCTCAATCCTCAATCCTCAATCATCAATCCTCAATCTTCAATCCTCAATGCTCAAACCTCAATCCTCAATCCTCAATCCTCAATCCTCACTCTTCAATCTTCAAGACTCAATCTTCAATCCTCAATCCTCAATCTTCAATCCTCAATACTCAATCATCAATCCTCAATCCTCAATCCTCAATCCTCAATCCTCAATCGTCAATCTTCAATCCTCAATGCTCAATCCTCAATCGTCAATCTTCAATCCCCAATACTCAATCTTCAATACTCAATCCTCAATGCTCAATCCTCAATCCTCAATCCTCAATCGTCGATCCTCAATCTTCAATCCTTAGTCCCAAATCCTCAATCCTCAATCCTGAATCCTCAACCACCAATCTTCAATCCTCAATACTAAATCTTCAATCCTCAATCCTCAATCCTCAATCCTGAATCCTCAACCACCAATCTTCAATCCTCAATACTCAATCTTCAATCCTCAATCCTCAATCCTCAATCCTCAACCCTCAATCCTCAATACTCAATGTTCAATCCTCAATACCCAATCCTCAAACATCAATCCTCAATCCTCAATCATCAATCCACAATCCTCAATCCTGAATCCTCAGTCCTCAAACCACAATCCTGTATCCTCAATCCTGAATCCTCAACCTTCAGCACTCAGTCCTCAACAATAGGTTGTCAATCCTCAATCCTCAATAGAATATACTCAGTTCAGATATGTCAATACGCAATACTCGATCTGCAATCTTCAAATCTCTATCCACAAACATCAATTCTCATCACTCAACCCTCAACACTCAGTCCCCAATCCTCAATCTTCAATCCTCAATCCTCATTCCTCAATCCTCAATCCTGAATCTTCAATCCTCAATACTCAATCTTCAATCCTCAATCCTCGATCCTCAATCCTCAATCCTCAATCCTCAATCTTCAATCCTCAATGCTCAATCCTCAATCGTCAATCTTCAATCCTCAATACTCAATCTTCAATACTCAATCCTCAATGCTCAATCCTCAATCCTCATTCTTCAATCCTCAATACCCAATCCTCAGCCCTCAAACCACAATCCTGAATCCTCAATCCTGAATCCTCAACCTTCAGCACTCAGTCCTCAACAATAAGTTGTCGATCCTCAATCCTCAATAGAATGTCCTCAGTTCAGAGCTTTCAATACGCAATACTCAATCTGCAATCTTCAAATCTCTATCCACAAACATCAATTCTCATCACTCAACCCTCAACACTCAGTCCCCAGTCCTCAATCTTCAACCCTCAATCCTCAATCCTCAGTCGTCAGTCCTCAAACCTCAATCCTCAACCCTCAGCCCTCATCCTCAATCCTCAATCCTCAATCTTCAATCCTCAATCCTCAATCCTCAATACTCAATCTTCTATCGTCAATCCTCAGTCCTCAAACCTCAATTCCGAATCCTCAATCTTCAATCCTCAATAATCAATCTCCAATCCTGGATCCTCAATCCCCAATCCTCAATCCTTAATCCTCAATCTTCAATCCTCAATCCCCAGTCCTCAATATTCAATCCTCAATGCTCCATCCTCAATCCTCAACCCTCAATCATCAGTCCTCAATCCTCAATACTCAATCCTCAATGCTCAATCTTTAATCGTCAATCCTCAGTCCTCAAACCTCAATTCTGAATCCTCAATCTTCAATCCTCAATAATCATTCTCCAATCCTAGATCCTCAATCCCCAATCCTCAATCCTTAATCCTCAATCTTCAATCCTCAATCCCCAGTCCTCAATCTTCAATCCTCAATCCTCAATCCTGAATTCTCAATCCTCAATCCTCAGTCCTCAGTCCTCAAACCTCAATCCTCAACCCTCAGCTCTCATCGTCAATCCTCAATCCTCAATCCTCAATCCTCAATCCTCAAACTTCAATCCTCAATACTCAATCTTCAATCCTCAATCCTCAATCTTCAATCCTCAACACTCATTCTTCAATCCTCAATCCTCAATCCTCAATCCTCATTCTTGAATCCTCAATCCTCAATCCTCAGACCTCAAACATCAATACTCAACCCTCAGTCCTCGTCCTCAATCCACAACCCTCAATCCTCAACCCTGAACCATCAATCCCCAATACTCAACCATCTATCCTCAATTCTCAATACTCAATAGAATATCCTCATTTCTCACGGTTCAATACTCAATCTTCAATCCTCAATCCTCAATCCTCAATCCTCGATCCTCAATGCTCAATCCTCAATCCTCAATCTTCAATCCTCAATGCTCAATCCTCAATCGTCAATCTTCAATCCTCAATCCTCAATCTTCAATCCTCAACACTCAGTCTTCAATCCTCAATCCTCAATCCTCAATCCTCATTCTTCAATCCTCAATCCTCAATCCTCAGACCTCAAACATCAATACTCAACCCTCAGTCCTCGTCCTGAATCCACAACCCTCAATCCTCAACCCTGAACCATCAATCCTCAATACTCAACCATCTATCCTCAATTCTCAATACTCAATAGAATATCCTCATTACTCACGGTTCAATACTCAATCCACAATATTCAATAATCGAACCTCAATCCTCAAACATCTATTCTCAACACTCAATACCCAACACTCAGTCCTCTCTCTTCAATCCTCCATCCTCAACCCTCAATCCTCAAGCGTCAATCCTAAATCCTCAATCCTCAACCCTCAATCCTCAGTCCTCAAACCTCAATCCCGAATCCTCAATCCTGAATCCTCAATCTTCAGGCCGCAGTCCTCAACAATCAATTGTCAATCCCCAATCCTCAATAGAATATCCTCAATTCAAAGTTTTCAATACTCAATCCCCATTCTTCAATCTTCAAATCTCAATCCACGATAATCAATCCCCATCACTCAACCCTCAACACTCAGACCTCAATCTTCAATCCTCAGTCCCCAATCCTCAATCTCCAATCCTCAACCCTCAATCGTCAATCCTCAACCTTCAATCCTCAATACTCAATCTTTAATCCTCAACCCTCAATCCTCAATCCTCAACCCTCAATCCTCAGTCCTCAAACCTCAATCCCGAGTCCTCAATCCTGAATCCTCAATCTTCAGCCCTCAGTCCTCAACAATCAATTGTCAACCCTCAATCCTCAATAGAATATCCTCAATTCACAGTTTTCAATACTCAATCCCCATTCTTCAATCTTCAAATCTCAATCCACGATAATCAATTCCCATCACTCAACCCTCAAGACTCAGACCACAATCTTCTATCCTCAATCCACAATCCTCAATCTTCAATCCTCAATACTCAATCTTCAATCCTCAATCCTCAATTCTCAATCTTCAATCCCCAATCCTCAATCCTCAATCCACTATCCTCAATCCTCAATCCTCAACCTTCAATCCTCAATCCTCAATCCTCAATCCTCAATCCTCAATCCTCAATGTTCAATCCTCAATACCCAATCCTCAATCCTCAATCCTCTATCCTCAATCCTCAATCCTCAACCTTCAATCCTCAATCCTCAATCCTCATTCCTCAATCCTCAATCCTCAATGTTCAATCCTCAATACCCAATCCTCAATCTTCAATCCTCAATCCTCAATCCTCAATCCTCAATCCTCAATCCTCAATCCTCAATCCTCAGCCCTCAAACCACAATCCTGAATCCTCAATCCTGAATCCTCAACCTTCAGCACTCAGTCCTCAACAATAAGTTGTCGATCCTCAATCCTCAATAGAATGTCCTCAGTTCAGAGCTTTCAATACGCAATACTCAATCTGCAATCTTCAAATCTCTATCCACAAACATCAATTCTCATCACTCAACCCTCAACACTCAGTCCCCAGTCCTCAATCTTCAACCCTCAATCCTCAATCCTCAGTTGTCAGTCCTCAAACCTCAATCCTCAACCCTCAGCCCTCATCCTCAATCCTCAATCCTCAATCTTCAATCCTCAATCCTCAATCCTCAATACTCAATCTTCTATCGTCAATCCTCAGTCCTCAAACCTCAATTCCGAATCCTCAATCTTCAATCCTCAATAATCAATCTCCAATCCTGGATCCTCAATCCCCAATCCTCAATCCTTAATCCTCAATCTTCAATCCTCAATCCCCAGTCCTCAATATTCAATCCTCAATGCTCCATCCTCAATCCTCAACCCTCAATCATCAGTCCTCAATCCTCAATACTCAATCCTCAATGCTCAATCTTTAATCGTCAATCCTCAGTCCTCAAACCTCAATTCTGAATCCTCAATCTTCAATCCTCAATAATCATTCTCCAATCCTAGATCCTCAATCCCCAATCCTCAATCCTTAATCCTCAATCTTCAATCCTCAATCCCCAGTCCTCAATCTTCAATCCTCAATCCTCAATCCTGAATTCTCAATCCTCAATCCTCAGTCCTCAGTCCTCAAACCTCAATCCTCAACCCTCAGCTCTCATCGTCAATCCTCAATCCTCAATCCTCAATCCTCAATCCTCAATCTTCAATCCTCAATACTCAATCTTCAATCCTCAATCCTCAATCTTCAATCCTCAACACTCATTCTTCAATCCTCAATCCTCAATCCTCAATCCTCAATCCTCAATCCTCATTCTTGAATCCTCAATCCTCAATCCTCAGACCTCAAACATCAATACTCAACCCTCAGTCCTCGTCCTCAATCCACAACCCTCAATCCTCAACCCTGAACCATCAATCCCCAATACTCAACCATCTATCCTCAATTCTCAATACTCAATAGAATATCCTCATTTCTAACGGTTCAATACTCTATCCACAATATTCAATAATCGAACCTCAATCCTCAAACATCTATTCTCAACACTCAATACCCAACACTCAGTCCTCTCTCTTCAATCCTCCATCCTCAACCCTCAATCCTCAAGCGTCAATGCTCAATCCTCAATCCTCAACCCTCAATCCTCAGTCCTCAAACCTCAATCCCGAATCCTCAATCCTGAATCCTCAATCTTCAGCCCGCAGTCCTCAACAATCAATTGTCAATCGCCAATCCTCAATAGAATATCCTCAATTCAAAGTTTTCAATACTCAATCCCCATTCTTCAATCTTCATATCTCAATCCACGATAATCAATCCCCAACACTCAACCCTCAACACTCAGACCACAATCTTCAATCCTCAATCCCCAATCCTCAATCTTCAATCCTCAATACCCAATATTCAGTCCTCAATCCACAATTCTCAATCCTCAATACTCAAACCTCAATCGTCAATCCTCAATCCCCAATCCTCAATCTTCAATCCTCAACCCTCAATCCTCAATCGTCAATCCTCAACCTTCAATCCTCAATACTCAATCTTCAATCCTCAACCCTCAATCCTCAATCCTCAACCCTCAATCCTCAGTCCTCAAACCTCAATCCCGAGTCCTCAACCCTGAATCCTCAATCTTCAGCCCTCAGTCCTCAACAATCAATTGTCAACCCTCAATCCTCAATAGAATATCCTCAATTCACAGTTTTCAATACTCAATCCCCGTTCCTCAATCTTCAAATCTCAATCCACGATAATCAATTCCCATCACTCAACCCTCAACACTCAGACCTCAACCTTCTATCCTCAATCCACAATCCTCAATCTTCAATCCTCAATACTCAATCTTCAATCCTCAATCCTCAATTCTCAATCCTCAATCCTCAATCCTCAATCCTCAATCCTCTATCTTCAATCCTCAATACTCAATCTTCCATCCCCAATCATCAATCCTCAATCCTCAATCCTCAATCCTCAATCCTCAACCTTCAATCCTCAATCCTCAATCCTCAATCCTCAATCCTCAATCCTCAATCCTCAATCCTCAATCCTCAATACACAATCCTCAATCTTCAATCCTCAATCCTCAATCCTCAATCCTCAATCCTCAATCCTCAATCCTCAGTCCTCAAACCACAATCCTGAATCCTCAATCCTGAATCCTCAACCTTCAGCACTCAGTCCTCAACAATAAGTTGTCGATCCTCAATCCTCAATAGAATGTCCTCAGTTCAGAGCTTTCAATACGCAATACTCAATCTGCAATCTTCAAATCTCTATCCACAAACATCAATTCTCATCACTCAACCCTCAACACTCAGTCCCCAGTACTCAATCTTCAATCCTCAATCCTCAATCCTCAATCCTCAATCCTCAATCTTCAATCCTCAATACTCAATCTTCAATCCTCAATCCTCGATCCTCAATCCTCAATCTTCATTCCTCAATCCTCGCTCCTCAATCCTCAATCCTCATTCTTCAATCCTCAATACCTAATCCTCAATCTGCAATCCTCAAGCCTCAATCATCAATTCTCAATCCTCAATCCTCAATCCTCGATCCTCAATCCTCAATCTTCAATCCTCAATGCTCGATCCTCAATCCTCAATCGTCAATCTTCAATCCTCAATACTCAATCTTAAATATACAATCCTCAATGCTCAATCCTCAATCCTCATCCTTCGATCCTCAACCCTCAATCCTCAAGCGTCAATCCTCAATCCTCAATTCTCAATCCCCAATCCTCGGTCCTCAGTCCTCAAACCTGAATCCTCAAACCTCAGCCCTCATCGTCAATCCTCAATCCTCAATCCTCAGTCGTCAGTCCTCAAACCTCAATCCTCAACCCTCAGCCCTCATCCTCAATCCTCAATCCTCAACCTTCAATCCTCAATCCTCAATCCTCAATACTCAATCTTCTATCGTCGATCCTCAGTCCTCATACCTCAATTCCGAATCCTCAATCTTCAATCCTCAATAATCAATCTCCAATCCTAGATCCTCAATCCCCAATCCTCAATCCTTAATACTCAATCTTCAATCCTCAATCCCCAGTCCTCAATATTCAATCCTCAATGCTCCATCCTCAATCCTCGATCCTCAATCCTCAGTCGTCAATCCTCAATACTCAATCCTCAATACTCAATCTTCAATCGTCAATCCTCAGTCCTCAAACCTCAATTCTGAATCCTCAATCTTCAATCCTCAACAATCAATCTCCAATCCTAGATCCTCAATCCCCAATCCTCAATCCTTAATCCTCAATCTTCAATCCTCAATCCCCAGTCCTCAATCTTCAGTCCTCAATACTCAATCTTCAATCGTCAATCCTCAATCCTCAATCCTCAATACTCAATCCTCAATCCTCAATCTTCAATCATCAATACTCAATCTTCAATCCTCAATCCTCAATCCTCAATCCTCAATCCTCACTCTTCAATCGTCAATACCCAATCCTCAATCTTCTATCCTGAATCCTCAATCCTCAATTCTCAACCCTCAATCCTCAGTCCTCAGTCCTCAAACCTCAATCCCCAACCCTCAGCCCTCATCCTCAATCCTCAGTCCTCATTTCTCAATCCTCAGTCGTCAATCCTCAATACTCAATCTTCAATCCTCAGTCCTCAATCCTCAATCCTCAATCGTCAATCCTCAATCCTCAATCCTCAGTCCTCAGTCCTCAAACCTCAACCCTCAACCCTCAGCCCTCATCCTCAATCCTCAATCCTCAATCTTCAATCCTCAATACTCAATCTTCAATCCTCAATCCTCAATCCTCAACCCTCAGCCCTCATCGTCAATCCTCAATCCTCAGTCCTCAATCCTCAATCCTCAATCCTCAATCTTCAATACTCAATACTCAATCTTCAACCATCAGCCCTCATCCTCAATCCTCAATCCTCAATCTTCAACCCTCAATCCTCAATCCTCATACATCAATCCTCAATCTTCAATACTCAATCCTCAATCCTCAATTCTCAATCTTCAGTCATCAGTCCTCAATCCTCAATCCTCAAACCTGAATCCTCAACCGTCAGTCCTCGTCCTCAAACCTCAATCCCGAATCCTCAATCCTGAATCGACAATCTTCAGCCCTTAGTCCTCAGCAATCAATTGTCAATCCTCAGTCCTCATTAGAATATCCTCAATTCACAGTTTTCAGTACTCAATCCCCAATCTTCAATCTTCAAATTTCAGTCTACAAACATCAATTCGCATCACTCAAAACTCAACACTCAGTCCTCAATCTTCAGTCCTCAATCCTCAATCCTCAATCTTTAATCCTCAATACTCAATCTTCAGGCCTCAATCCTCAATTCTCAATCCTCAGTCCTCAATCCTCAATCGCCAATCCTCAATCCCCAATCCTCAATCTTCATTCCTCAGTCCTCAATCCTCAATCATCAATATTCAATGATCAATCCTCAATACTCAACCTTCAATCCTCAACCCTCAATCCCCAAACCACAATCCTCAATCCTCAATCATCAACCTTCAATCCTCAATACTCAATCTTCAATCCCCAACTCCCAATCCTCAATCGCCAATCCTCAATCCTCAATCCTCAGTCATCAATCCTCAATCTTCAATACTCAATCCTCAATCCTCAATCCTCAATCCTCAATCCTCAATCCTCAATCCTCAATCCTCAACCCTCACTCTTCAATCCTCAATACCCAATCCTCAATCTTCTATCCTGAATCCTCAATCCTCAATTCTCAACCCTCAATCCTCAGTCCTCATTCCTCAATCCTCAGTCTTCAATCCTCAATACTCAATCTTCAATCCTCAGTCCTCAATCCTCAATCCTCAATCCTCAATCCTCAATCATCAATCCTCAATCTTCAATCCTCAATGCTCAAACCTCAATCCTCAATCCTCAATCCTCAATCCTCACTCTTCAATCTTCAAGACTCAATCTTCAATCCTCAATCCTCAATCTTCAATCCTCAATACTCAATCATCAATCCTCAATCCTCAATCCTCAATCCTCAATCCTCAATCGTCAATCTTCAATCCGCAATGCTCAATCCTCAATCGTCAATCTTCAATCCCCAATACTCAATCTTCAATACTCAATCCTCAATGCTCAATCCTCAATCCTCAATCCTCAATCGTCGATCCTCAATCTTCAATCCTTAGTCCCAAATCCTCAATCCTCAATCCTGAATCCTCAACCACCAATCTTCAATCCTCAATACTCAATCTTCAATCCTCAATCCTCAATCCTCAATCCTCAACCCTCAATCCTCAATACTCAATGTTCAATCCTCAATACCCAATCCTCAAACATCAATCCTCAATCCTCAATCATCAATCCACAATCCTCAATCCTGAATCCTCAGTCCTCAAACCACAATCCTGTATCCTCAATCCTGAATCCTCAACCTTCAGCACTCAGTCCTCAACAATAGGTTGTCAATCCTCAATCCTCAATAGAATATACTCAGTTCAGATATTTCAATACGCAATACTCGATCTGCAATCTTCAAATCTCTATCCACAAACATCAATTCTCATCACTCAACCCTCAACACTCAGTCCCCAATCCTCAATCTTCAATCCTCAATCCTCATTCCTCAATCCTCAATCCTGAATCTTCAATCCTCAATACTCAATCTTCAATCCTCAATCCTCGATCCTCAATCCTCAATCCTCAATCCTCAATCTTCAATCCTCAATGCTCAATCCTCAATCGTCAATCTTCAATCCTCAATACTCAATCTTCAATACTCAATCCTCAATGCTCAATCCTCAATCCTCATTCTTCAATCCTCAATACCCAATCCTCAGCCCTCAAACCACAATCCTGAATCCTCAATCCTGAATCCTCAACCTTCAGCACTCAGTCCTCAACAATAAGTTGTCGATCCTCAATCCTCAATAGAATGTCCTCAGTTCAGAGCTTTCAATACGCAATACTCAATCTGCAATCTTCAAATCTCTATCCACAAACATCAATTCTCATCACTCAACCCTCAACACTCAGTCCCCAGTCCTCAATCTTCAACCCTCAATCCTCAATCCTCAGTCGTCAGTCCTCAAACCTCAATCCTCAACCCTCAGCCCTCATCCTCAATCCTCAATCCTCAATCTTCAATCCTCAATCCTCAATCCTCAATACTCAATCTTCTATCGTCAATCCTCAGTCCTCAAACCTCAATTCCGAATCCTCAATCTTCAATCCTCAATAATCAATCTCCAATCCTGGATCCTCAATCCCCAATCCTCAATCCTTAATCCTCAATCTTCAATCCTCAATCCCCAGTCCTCAATATTCAATCCTCAATGCTCCATCCTCAATCCTCAACCCTCAATCATCAGTCCTCAATCCTCAATACTCAATCCTCAATGCTCAATCTTTAATCGTCAATCCTCAGTCCTCAAACCTCAATTCTGAATCCTCAATCTTCAATCCTCAATAATCATTCTCCAATCCTAGATCCTCAATCCCCAATCCTCAATCCTTAATC
Source organism: Calliopsis andreniformis (assembly GCF_051401765.1). Lineage (NCBI taxonomy): Eukaryota > Metazoa > Arthropoda > Insecta > Hymenoptera > Andrenidae > Calliopsis > Calliopsis andreniformis. The sequence goes on from NW_027480481.1 coordinate 1,614,054, forward strand.
CTCAATCTTCAATCCTCAATCCCCAGTCCTCAATCTTCAATCCTCAATCCTCAATCCTGAATTCTCAATCCTCAATCCTCAGTCCTCAGTCCTCAAACCTCAATCCTCAACCCTCAGCTCTCATCGTCAATCCTCAATCCTCAATCCTCAATCCTCAATCCTCAATCTTCAATCCTCAATACTCAATCTTCAATCCTCAATCCTCAATCTTCAATCCTCAACACTCATTCTTCAATCCTCAATCCTCAATCCTCAATCCTCATTCTTGAATCCTCAATCCTCAATCCTCAGACCTCAAACATCAATACTCAACCCTCAGTCCTCGTCCTCAATCCACAACCCTCAATCCTCAACCCTGAACCATCAATCCCCAATACTCAACCATCTATCCTCAATTCTCAATACTCAATAGAATATCCTCATTTCTCACGGTTCAATACTCAATCTTCAATCCTCAATCCTCAATCCTCAATCCTCGATCCTCAATGCTCAATCCTCAATCCTCAATCTTCAATCCTCAATGCTCAATCCTCAATCGTCAATCTTCAATCCTCAATCCTCAATCTTCAATCCTCAACACTCAGTCTTCAATCCTCAATCCTCAATCCTCAATCCTCATTCTTCAATCCTCAATCCTCAATCCTCAGACCTCAAACATCAATACTCAACCCTCAGTCCTCGTCCTGAATCCACAACCCTCAATCCTCAACCCTGAACCATCAATCCTCAATACTCAACCATCTATCCTCAATTCTCAATACTCAATAGAATATCCTCATTACTCACGGTTCAATACTCAATCCACAATATTCAATAATCGAACCTCAATCCTCAAACATCTATTCTCAACACTCAATACCCAACACTCAGTCCTCTCTCTTCAATCCTCCATCCTCAACCCTCAATCCTCAAGCGTCAATCCTAAATCCTCAATCCTCAACCCTCAATCCTCAGTCCTCAAACCTCAATTCCGAATCCTCAATCCTGAATCCTCAATCTTCAGGCCGCAGTCCTCAACAATCAATTGTCAATCCCCAATCCTCAATAGAATATCCTCAATTCAAAGTTTTCAATACTCAATCCCCATTCTTCAATCTTCAAATCTCAATCCACGATAATCAATCCCCATCACTCAACCCTCAACACTCAGACCTCAATCTTCAATCCTCAGTCCCCAATCCTCAATCTTCAATCCTCAACCCTCAATCGTCAATCCTCAACCTTCAATCCTCAATACTCAATCTTTAATCCTCAACCCTCAATCCTCAATCCTCAACCCTCAATCCTCAGTCCTCAAACCTCAATCCCGAGTCCTCAATCCTGAATCCTCAATCTTCAGCCCTCAGTCCTCAACAATCAATTGTCAACCCTCAATCCTCAATAGAATATCCTCAATTCACAGTTTTCAATACTCAATCCCCATTCTTCAATCTTCAAATCTCAATCCACGATAATCAATTCCCATCACTCAACCCTCAAGACTCAGACCACAATCTTCTATCCTCAATCCACAATCCTCAATCTTCAATCCTCAATACTCAATCTTCAATCCTCAATCCTCAATTCTCAACCTTCAATCCCCAATCCTCAATCCTCAATCCACTATCCTCAATCCTCAATCCTCAACCTTCAATCCTCAATCCTCAATCCTCAATCCTCAATCCTCAATCCTCAATGTTCAATCCTCAATACCCAATCCTCAATCCTCAATCCTCTATCCTCAATCCTCAATCCTCAACCTTCAATCCTCAATCCTCAATCCTCATTCCTCAATCCTCAATCCTCAATGTTCAATCCTCAATACCCAATCCTCAATCTTCAATCCTCAATCCTCAATCCTCAATCCTCAATCCTCAATCCTCAATCCTCAATCCTCAATCCTCAGCCCTCAAACCACAATCCTGAATCCTCAATCCTGAATCCTCAACCTTCAGCACTCAGTCCTCAACAATAAGTTGTCGATCCTCAATCCTCAATAGAATGTCCTCAGTTCAGAGCTTTCAATACGCAATACTCAATCTGCAATCTTCAAATCTCTATCCACAAACATCAATTCTCATCACTCAACCCTCAACACTCAGTCCCCAGTCCTCAATCTTCAACCCTCAATCCTCAATCCTCAGTTGTCAGTCCTCAAACCTCAATCCTCAACCCTCAGCCCTCATCCTCAATCCTCAATCCTCAATCTTCAATCCTCAATCCTCAATCCTCAATACTCAATCTTCTATCGTCAATCCTCAGTCCTCAAACCTCAATTCCGAATCCTCAATCTTCAATCCTCAATAATCAATCTCCAATCCTGGATCCTCAATCCCCAATCCTCAATCCTTAATCCTCAATCTTCAATCCTCAATCCCCAGTCCTCAATATTCAATCCTCAATGCTCCATCCTCAATCCTCAACCCTCAATCATCAGTCCTCAATCCTCAATACTCAATCCTCAATGCTCAATCTTTAATCGTCAATCCTCAGTCCTCAAACCTCAATTCTGAATCCTCAATCTTCAATCCTCAATAATCATTCTCCAATCCTAGATCCTCAATCCCCAATCCTCAATCCTTAATCCTCAATCTTCAATCCTCAATCCCCAGTCCTCAATCTTCAATCCTCAATCCTCAATCCTGAATTCTCAATCCTCAATCCTCAGTCCTCAGTCCTCAATCCTCAATCCTCAACCCTCAGCTCTCATCGTCAATCCTCAATCCTCAATCCTCAATCCTCAATCCTCAATCTTCAATCCTCAATACTCAATCTTCAATCCTCAATCCTCAATCTTCAATCCTCAACACTCATTCTTCAATCCTCAATCCTCAATCCTCAATCCTCAATCCTCATTCTTGAATCCTCAATCCTCAATCCTCAGACCTCAAACATCAATACTCAACCCTCAGTCCTCGTCCTCAATCCACAACCCTCAATCCTCAACCCTGAACCATCAATCCCCAATACTCAACCATCTATCCTCAATTCTCAATACTCAATAGAATATCCTCATTTCTAACGGTTCAATACTCAATCCACAATATTCAATAATCGAACCTCAATCCTCAAACATCTATTCTCAACACTCAATACCCAACACTCAGTCCTCTCTCTTCAATCCTCCATCCTCAACCCTCAATCCTCAAGCGTCAATGCTCAATCCTCAATCCTCAACCCTCAATCCTCAGTCCTCAAACCTCAATCCCGAGTCCTCAATCCTGAATCCTCAATCTTCAGCCCTCAGTCCTCAACAATCAATTGTCAACCCTCAATCCTCAATAGAATATCCTCAATTCACAGTTTTCAATACTCAATCCCCATTCTTCAATCTTCAAATCTCAATCCACGATAATCAATTCCCATCACTCAACCCTCAAGACTCAGACCACAATCTTCTATCCTCAATCCACAATCCTCAATCTTCAATCCTCAATACTCAATCTTCAATCCTCAATCCTCAATTCTCAATCTTCAATCCCCAATCCTCAATCCTCAATCCACTATCCTCAATCCTCAATCCTCAACCTTCAATCCTCAATCCTCAATCCTCAATCCTCAATCCTCAATCCTCAATGTTCAATCCTCAATACCCAATCCTCAATCCTCAATCCTCTATCCTCAATCCTCAATCCTCAACCTTCAATCCTCAATCCTCAATCCTCATTCCTCAATCCTCAATCCTCAATGTTCAATCCTCAATACCCAATCCTCAATCTTCAATCCTCAATCCTCAATCCTCAATCCTCAATCCTCAATCCTCAATCCTCAATCCTCAGCCCTCAAACCACAATCCTGAATCCTCAATCCTGAATCCTCAACCTTCAGCACTCAGTCCTCAACAATAAGTTGTCGATCCTCAATCCTCAATAGAATGTCCTCAGTTCAGAGCTTTCAATACGCAATACTCAATCTGCAATCTTCAAATCTCTATCCACAAACATCAATTCTCATCACTCAACCCTCAACACTCAGTCCCCAGTCCTCAATCTTCAACCCTCAATCCTCAATCCTCAGTTGTCAGTCCTCAAACCTCAATCCTCAACCCTCAGCCCTCATCCTCAATCCTCAATCCTCAATCTTCAATCCTCAATCCTCAATCCTCAATACTCAATCTTCTATCGTCAATCCTCAGTCCTCAAACCTCAATTCCGAATCCTCAATCTTCAATCCTCAATAATCAATCTCCAATCCTGGATCCTCAATCCCCAATCCTCAATCCTTAATCCTCAATCTTCAATCCTCAATCCCCAGTCCTCAATATTCAATCCTCAATGCTCCATCCTCAATCCTCAACCCTCAATCATCAGTCCTCAATCCTCAATACTCAGTCCTCAATGCTCAATCTTTAATCGTCAATCCTCAGTCCTCAAACCTCAATTCTGAATCCTCAACCTTCAATCCTCAATAATCATTCTCCAATCCTAGATCCTCAATCCCCAATCCTCAATCCTTAATCCTCAATCTTCAATCCTCAATCCCCAGTCCTCAATCTTCAATCCTCAATCCTCAATCCTGAATTCTCAATCCTCAATCCTCAGTCCTCAGTCCTCAAACCTCAATCCTCAACCCTCAGCTCTCATCGTCAATCCTCAATCCTCAATCCTCAATCCTCAATCCTCAATCTTCAATCCTCAATACTCAATCTTCAATCCTCAATCCTCAATCTTCAATCCTCAACACTCATTCTTCAATCCTCAATCCACAATCCTCAATCCTCAATCCTCAATCCTCATTCTTGAATCCTCAATCCTCAATCCTCAGACCTCAAACATCAATACTCAACCCTCAGTCCTCGTCCTCAATCCACAACCCTCAATCCTCAACCCTGAACCATCAATCCCCAATACTCAATCATCTATCCTCAATTCTCAATACTCAATAGAATATCCTCATTTCTAACGGTTCAATACTCAATCCACAATATTCAATAATCGAACCTCAATCCTCAAACATCTATTCTCAACACTCAATACCCAACACTCAGTCCTCTCTCTTCAATCCTCCATCCTCAACCCTCAATCCTCAAGCGTCAATGCTCAATCCTCAATCCTCAACCCTCAATCCTCAGTCCTCAAACCTCAATCCCGAATCCTCAATCCTGAATCCTCAATCTTCAGCCCGCAGTCCTCAACAATCAATTGTCAATCGCCAATCCTCAATCGAATATCCTCAATTCAAAGTTTTCAATACTCAATCCCCATTCTTCAATCTTCATATCTCAATCCACGATAATCAATCCCCATCACTCAACCCTCAACACTCAGACCACAATCTTCAATCCTCAATCCCCAATCCTCAATCTTCAATCCTCAATACCCAATATTCAGTCCTCAATCCACAATTCTCAATCCTCAATACTCAAACCTCAATCGTCAATCCTCAATCCCCAATCCTCAATCTTCAATCCTCAACCCTCAATCCTCAATCGTCAATCCTCAACCTTCAATCCTCAATACTCAATCTTCAATCCTCAACCCTCAATCCTCAATCCTCAACCCTCAATCCTCAGTCCTCAAACCTCAATCCCGAGTCCTCAACCCTGAATCCTCAATCTTCAGCCCTCAGTCCTCAACAATCAATTGTCAACCCTCAATCCTCAATAGAATATCCTCAATTCACAGTTTTCAATACTCAATCCCCGTTCTTCAATCTTCAAATCTCAATCCACGATAATCAATTCCCATCACTCAACCCTCAACACTCAGACCTCAACCTTCTATCCTCAATCCACAATCCTCAATCTTCAATCCTCAATACTCAATCTTCAATCCTCAATCCTCAATTCTCAATCCTCAATCCTCAATCCTCAATCGTCAATCCTCAATCCCCAATCCTCAATCTTCAATCCTCAACACACAATCCTCAATCCTCAATCCTCAATATTCAATCCTCAATACTCAATCTTCAATCCTCAATCCTCAATCCTCAATCCTCAATCCTCAATCCTCAATCCTCTATCTTCAATCCTCAATACTCAATCTTCCATCCCCAATCATCAATCCTCAATCCTCAATCCTCAATCCTCAATCCTCAACCTTCAATCCTCAATCCTCAATCCTCAATCCTCAATCCTCAATCCTCAATGTTCAATGTTCAATACACAATCCTCAATCTTCAATCCTCAATCCTCAATCCTCAATCCTCAATCCTCAATCCTCAATCCTCAGTCCTCAAACCACAATCCTGAATCCTCAATCCTGAATCCTCAACCTTCAGCACTCAGTCCTCAACAATAAGTTGTCGATCCTCAATCCTCAATAGAATGTCCTCAGTTCAGAGCTTTCAATACGCAATACTCAATCTGCAATCTTCAAATCTCTATCCACAAACATCAATTCTCATCACTCAACCCTCAACACTCAGTCCCCAGTACTCAATCTTCAATCCTCAATCCTCAATCCTCAATCCTCAATCCTCAATCTTCAATCCTCAATACTCAATCTTCAATCCTCAATCCTCGATCCTCAATCCTCAATCTTCATTCCTCAATCCTCGCTCCTCAATCCTCAATCCTCATTCTTCAATCCTCAATACCTAATCCTCAATCTGCAATCCTCAATCCTCAATCATCAATCCTCAATCCTCAATCCTCAATCCTCGATCCTCAATCCTCAATCTTCAATCCTCAATGCTCGATCCTCAATCCTCAATCGTCAATCTTCAATCCTCAATACTCAATCTTAAATATACAATCCTCAATGCTCAATCCTCAATCCTCATCCTTCGATCCTCAACCCTCAATCCTCAAGCGTCAATCCTCAATCCTCAATTCTCAATCCCCAATCCTCGGTCCTCAGTCCTCAAACCTGAATCCTCAAACCTCAGCCCTCATCGTCAATCCTCAATCCTCAATCCTCAGTCGTCAGTCCTCAAACCTCAATCCTCAACCCTCAGCCCTCATCCTCAATCCTCAATCCTCAATCTTCAATCCTCAATCCTCAATCCTCAATACTCAATCTTCTATCGTCGATCCTCAGTCCTCATACCTCAATTCCGAATCCTCAATCTTCAATCCTCAATAATCAATCTCCAATCCTAGATCCTCAATCCCCAATCCTCAATCCTTAATACTCAATCTTCAATCCTCAATCCCCAGTCCTCAATATTCAATCCTCAATGCTCCATCCTCAATCCTCGATCCTCAATCCTCAGTCGTCAATCCTCAATACTCAATCCTCAATACTCAATCTTCAATCGTCACTCCTCAGTCCTCAAACCTCAATTCTGAATCCTCAATCTTCAATCCTCAACAATCAATCTCCAATCCTAGATCCTCAATCCCCAATCCTCAATCCTTAATCCTCAATCTTCAATCCTCAATCCCCAGTCCTCAATCTTCAATCCTCAATACTCAATCTTCAATCGTCAATCCTCAATCCTCAATCCTCAATACTCAATCCTCAATCCTCAATCTTCAATCATCAATACTCAATCTTCAATCCTCAATCCTCAATCCTCAATCCTCAATCCTCACTCTTCAATCGTCAATACCCAATCCTCAATCTTCTATCCTGAATCCTCAATCCTCAATTCTCAACACTCAATCCTCAGTCCTCAGTCCTCAAACCTCAATCCCCAACCCTCAGCCCTCATCCTCAATCCTCAGTCCTCATTTCTCAATCCTCAGTCGTCAATCCTCAATACTCAATCTTCAATCCTCAGTCCTCAATCCTCAATCCTCAATCGTCAATCCTCAATCCTCAATCCTCAGTCCTCAGTCCTCAAACCTCAACCCTCAACCCTCAGCCCTCATCCTCAATCCTCAATCCTCAATCTTCAATCCTCAATACTCAATCTTCAATCCTCAATCCTCAATCCTCAACCCTCAGCCCTCATCGTCAATCCTCAATCCTCAGTCCTCAATCCTCAATCCTCAATCCTCAATCTTCAATACTCAATACTCAATCTTCAACCATCAGCCCTCATCCTCAATCCTCAATCCTCAATCTTCAACCCTCAATCCTCAATCCTCATACATCAATCCTCAATCTTCAATACTCAATCCTCAATCCTCAATCCTCAATCTTCAGTCATCAGTCCTCAATCCTCAATCCTCAAACCTGAATCCTCAACCGTCAGTCCTCGTCCTCAAACCTCAATCCCGAATCCTCAATCCTGAATCGACAATCTTCAGCCCTTAGTCCTCAGCAATCAATTGTCAATCCTCAGTCCTCATTAGAATATCCTCAATTCACAGTTTTCAGTACTCAATCCCCAATCTTCAATCTTCAAATCTCAGTCTACAAACATCAATTCGCATCACTCAAAACTCAACACTCAGTCCTCAATCTTCAGTCCTCAATCCTCAATCCTCAATCTTTAATCCTCAATACTCAATCTTCAGGCCTCAATCCTCAATTCTCAATCCTCAGTCCTCAATCCTCAATCGCCAATCCTCAATCCCCAATCCTCAATCTTCATTCCTCAGTCCTCAATCCTCAATCATCAATATTCAATGATCAATCCTCAATACTCAACCTTCAATCCTCAACCCTCAATCCCCAAACCACAGTCCTCAATCCTCAATCATCAACCTTCAATCCTCAATACTCAATCTTCAATCCTCAACTCCCAATCCTCAATCGCCAATCCTCAATCCTCAATCCTCAGTCATCAATCCTCAATCTTCAATACTCAATCCTCAATCCTCAATCCTCAATCCTCAATCCTCAATCCTCAATCCTCAGACCTCAAACATCAAAACTCAACCATCAGTCCTCGTCCTCAATCCACAACACTCAATCCTCAACCCTCAACCATCAATCCTCAATACTCAACCATCTATCCTCAATTCTCAATACTCAATAGAATATCCTGAATTCACCTGGTTCAATACTCAATCCACAATATTCAATAATCAAACCTCAATCCTCAAACATCTATTCTCAACACTCAATCCCCAACACTCGGTCCTCTCTCTTCAATCCTCCATCCTCAACCCTCAATCCTCAAGCGTCAATCCTCAATACTCAATCCACAAACCTCAATCCTCAGTCCTCAAACCACAATCCCGAATCCTCAATCCTGAATGCTCAATCTTCATCCCTCAGTCCGCAACCATCAATTGTCAATCCTCAATCCTCAACAGAATATCCTCAATTCACAGTTTTCAATACTGAATCCCCAATCTTCAGTCTTCAAATCTCAATTCACAGACATCAATTCTCATCACTCAACCCTCAACACTCAGTCCTCAATCTACAATACTCAATCCTCAATCCTCGATCTTCAATCCTCCATACTCAATCTTCAATCCTCAATCCTCAATCATCAATCCTTAATCCTCAATCCTCAGTCATCAATCCTCAATCTTCAATACGCAATCCTCAATCATCAATCATCAATCCTCAATCCTCAATCCTCATTCCTCAAACCTCAAGCCTCAACCCTCAGTCCTCATACTCAATTCTCAATTCTTAATCCTCAATCATAAATCCTCAATCTTCAATCCTCAGTAATCAATCCTCAATACTCAGTCTTCAATCCTCAATCCTCAATCCTCAATCCTCAGTCCGCCATCCTCAATAATCAATCCTCAATCTTCAATACTCAATCCTCAATCCTCAATCCTCAATCCTCAATACTCAATCTTCAATCCTCAATCCTCAATCCTGAATCCTCAATCCTCAATCCTCAGACATCAATCCTCAATCTTCAATACTCAATCGTCAATCCTCGGTCCTCAATTCTCAATCCTCAATCCTCGTTCCTCAAACCTCAATCCTCAACCCTCAGTCCTCATCCTCAATTCTCAATTCTCAATCCTCAAACCTCAATCTTCAATCCTCAATTCTCAATCCTCAATCCTCAATACTCAACCATCAATCCTCAATTCTCAATACTCAATAGAATATCCTGAATTCTCAGTATTCAATACTCAAACCTCAACGCTCAACCCTCAGTCCTCATCCTCAATTCTCAATTCTCAATCCTCAAACCTCAATCTTCAATCCTCAGTCCTCAATCCTCAAACCTCAATCCTCAATCCTCAATCCTTAATACCCAATCCTCTATCTTCAATCCTCAATAATCAATCTCCTATCCTAGATCATCAATCCCCAATACTCTATCCTTAATCCTCAATATTCAATCCTCTATCCCCAGTCCACAATCTTCAATCCCCAAAGCTCAATATTCAATCCTCAATCCTCAGTCCTCAATCGTCAATCGTCAGTCCACAATCTTCAATACTCAATCCTCAATCCTCAATCCTCAATCCTCAATCATCAGTCCTCAATCCTCAATCTTCAATCCTCAATACTCAATCTTCAATCCTCAATCCTCGATCCTCAATCCTCAATCTTCATTCCTCAATCCTCAATCCTCAATCCTCAATCCTCATTCTTCAATCCTCAATACCCAATCCTCAATCGTCAATCCTCAATCCTCAATCCTCAGTCATCAATCCTCAATCTTCAATACTCAATCCTCAATCCTCAATCCTCAATCCTCAATCCTCAATCCTCAATCCTCAATCCTCATTCCTCAAACCTCAATCCTCAACCCTCAGTTCTCATCCTCAATTCTCAATTCTCAATCCTCAATCCTCAATCCTCAATCTTCAATCCTCAATAATCAATCTCCTATCCTAGATCATCAATCCCCAATACTCTATCCTTAATCCTCAATATTCAATCCTCTATCCACAGTCCACAATCTTCAATCCACAAAGCTCAATAATCAATCCTCAATCCTCAGTCCTCAATCGTCAATCATCAGTCCAGAATCTTCAATACTCAATCCTCAATCCTCTATCCTCAATCCTCAATTCTCAATCCTCAATCCTCAATCTTCAATCCTCAATACTCAATCTTCAATACTCAATCCTCGATCCTCAATCCTCAATCTTCATTCCTGAATCCTCAAACCTCAATCCTCAATCCTCATTCTTCAATCCTCAATACCCAATCCTCAACCTTCAATCCTCAATCCTCAATCCTCAATTCTCAATCCTCAATCCTCAGACCTCAGTCCTCAAACCTCAATCCTCAGCCCTCAGCCCTCATCGTCAATCCTCAATCCTCAATCCTCAATCCTCAATCCTCAATCCTCAATCTTCAATACTCAATACTCAATCTTCAATCCTCAGCCCTCATCCTCAATCATCAATCCTCAATCTTCAACCCTCAATCCTCAATCCTCAATACTCAATCTTTAATCGTCAATCCTCAGTCCTCAAACCTCAATTCTGAATCCTCAATCTTCAATCCTCAATAGTCAATCTCCAATCCTAGATCCTCAGTCCCCAATCCTCAATCCTTAATCCTCAATCTTCAATCCTCAATCCCCAGTCCTCAATCCTCAATACTCAACCATCAATCCTCAATTCTCGATACTCAATAGAATATCCTGAATTCTCAGTATTAAATACTCAAACCTCAACGCTCAACCCTCAGCCCTCATCCTCCATCCTCGATCCTCAATCCTCAAACCTCAATCTTCAATCCTCAATACTCAATCTTCGAATCTCAATCTTCAATCCTCAATCCTCAATCCCAATCCACAATCTTCAATCCTCAATCCTCAATCCTCAATCCTCAATCCTCAATCATCAATCCTCGATCTTCAACACTCAATCCTCAATCCTCAATCCTCAATCCTCAATCTTCAATCCTCAATCCTAAATCCTCGATCCTCAATCCTCAATCCTCAATCCTCAGTCCTCAAACCTCAATCCCGAATCCTCAATCCTGAATCCTCAATCTTCAGCCCGCAGTCCTCAACAATCAATTGTCAATACCCAATCCTCAATAGAATATCCTCAATTCAAAGTTTTCAATACTCAATCCCCATTCTTCAATCTTCAAATCTCAATCCACGATAATCAATCCCCATCACTCAACCCTCAACACTCAGACCTCAATCTTCAATCCTCAGTCCCCAATCCTCAATCTTCAATCCTCAACCCTCAATAGTCAATCCTCAACCATCAATCCTCAATACTCAATCTTTAATCCTCAAACCTCAATCCTCAATCTTCAATCCTCAATCCTCAATCCTCAATCCTCAATCCTCAATCCTCATCCTTCGATCCTCAACCCTCAATCCTCAAGCGTCAATACTCAATCCTCAATTATCAATCCCCAATCCTCGGTCCTCAGTCCTCAAACCTGAATCCTCAAACCTCAGCCCTCATCGTCAATCCTCAATCCTCAATCCTCAGTCGTCAGTCCTCAAACCTCAATCCTCAACCCTCAGCCCTCATCCTCAATCCTCAATCCTCAATCTTCAATCCTCAATCCTCAATCCTCAATACTCAATCTTCTATCGTCGATCCTCAGTCCTCAAACCTCAATTCCGAATCCTCAATCTTCAATCCTCAATAATCAATCTCCAATCCTAGATCCTCAATCCCCAATCCTCAATCCTTAATACTCAATCTTCAATCCTCAATCCCCAGTCCTCAATATTCAATCCTCAATGCTCCATCCTCAATCCTCGATCCTCAATCCTCAGTCGTCAATAATCAATACTCAATCTTCAATCGTCAATCCTCAGTCCTCAAACCTCAATTCTGAATCCTCAATCTTCAGTCCTCAACAATCAATCTCCAATCCTAGATCCTCAATCCCCAATCCTCAATCCTTAATCCTCAATCTTCAATCCTCAATCCCCAGTCCTCAATCTGCAATCCTCAATACTCAATCTTCAATCGTCAATCCTCAATCCTCAATCCTCAATCCTCAATCCTCAATCCTCAATCTTCAATCATCAATACTCAATCTTCAATCCTCAATCCTCAATCCTCAATCCTCAATCCTCACTCTTCAATCGTCAATACCCAATCCTCAATCTTCTATCCTGAATACTCAATCCTCAATTCTCAACCCTCAATCCTCAGTCCTCAGTCCTCAAACCTCAATCCCCAACCCTCAGCCCTCATCCTCAATCCTCAGTCCTCATTTCTCAATCCTCAGTCGTCAATCCTCAATACTCAATCTTCAATCCTCAGTCCTCAATCCTCAATCCTCAATCGTCAACCCTCAATCCTCAATCCTCAGTCCTCAGTCCTCAAACCTCAACCCTCAACCCTCAGCCCTCATCCTCAATCCTCAATCCTCAATCTTCAATCCTCAATACTCAATCTTCAATCCTCAATCCTCAATCCTCAATCCTCAATCCTCACTCTTCAATCGTCAATACCCAATCCTCAATCTTCTATCCTGAATCCTCAATCCTCAATTCTCAACCCTCAATCCTCAGTCCTCAGTCCTCAAACCTCAATCCCCAACCCTCAGCCCTCATCCTCAATCCTCAGTCCTCATTTCTCAATCCTGAGTCTTCAATCCTCAATACTCAATCCTCAATCTTCAACCCTGAATCCTCAAACCTCAATCCTCAATCCTCAATCCTCTATCCTCAATCCTCAATCCTCGATCCTCAATCTTCAGTCCTTAGTCCCAAATCCTCAATCTTCAATCCTCAATCCTCAACCCTCAATCTTCAATCCTCAAGACTCAATTTTCAATCCTCAATGCTTAAACCTCAATCGTCAATCTTCAATCCTCAATACTCAATCTTCAATATTCAATCCTCAATGCTCAATACTCAGTCCTCATTCTTCAATCCTCAATACCCAATCCTCAATCTGCAATCCTCAATCCTCAATCCTCAATACTCAATCCTCAATCCTCGATCCTCAATCTTCAATCCTTAGTACCAAATCCTCAATCTTCAATCCTCAATCCTCAACCCTCAACCTTCAATCCTCAAAACTCAATCTTCAATACTCAATCCTCAATCCTCAATCCTCAATGCTCATTTTTCAATCCTCAATACCCAATCCTCAATCTTCAATCCTCAACCCTCAATCCTCAATTCTCAATCCTCAATCCTCAATCCTCAGACCTCAAACATCAAAACTCAACCATCAGTCCTCGTCCTCAATCCACAACACTCAATCCTCAACCCTCAACCATCAATCCTCAATACTCAACCATCTATCCTCAATTCTCAATACTCAATAGAATATCCTGAATTCACACGGTTCAATACTCAATCCACAATATTCAATAATCAAACCTCAATCCTCAAACATCTATTCTCAACACTCAATCCCCAACACTCGGTCCTCTCTCTTCAATCCTCCATCCTCAACCCTCAATCCTCAAGCGTCAATCCTCAATACTCAATCCACAACCCTCAATCCTCAGTCCTCAAACCTCAATCCCGAATCCTCATTCCTGAATCCTCAATCTTCAGCCCTCAGTCCTGAACAATCAATTGTCAATCCTCAATCCTCAATAGAATATCCTCAACTCACAGTTTTCAATACTCAATCCCCATTCTTCAATCTTCAAACCTCAATCCACGATAATCAATCCCCATCACTCAACCCTCAACACTCAGACCTCAATCTTCTACCCTCAATCCTCAATCCTCAATCTTCAATCCTCAATACTCAATCCTCAATCCTCAATCCTCAATATTCAATCCTCAATACTCAATCTTCAATCCTCAATCCTCAATCCTCAATCCCCAATCCTCAATCCTCAATCCTCTATCTTCAATCCTCAACCTTCAATCCTCAATCCTCAATCCTCAATCCTCAATCCTCAATCCTCAATGTTCAATCCTCAATACACAATCCTCAATCTTCAATCCTCAATCCTCAATCCTCAATCCTCAATCCTCAATCCTCAATCTTCAATCATCAATACTCAATCTTCAATCCTCAATCCTCAATCCTCAATCCTCAATCCTCACTCTTCAATCGTCAATACCCAATCCTCAATCTTCTATCCTGAATCCTCAATCCTCAATTCTCAACCCTCAATCCTCAGTCCTCAGTCCTCAAACCTCAATCCCCAACCCTCAGCCCTCATCCTCAATCCTCAGTCCTCATTTCTCAATCCTCAGTCGTCAATCCTCAATACTCAATCTTCAATCCTCAGTCCTCAATCCTCAATCCTCAATCGTCAATCCTCAATCCTCAATCCTCAGTCCTCAGTCCTCAAACCTCAACCCTCAACCCTCAGCCCTCATCCTCAATCCTCAATCCTCAATCTTCAATCCTCAATACTCAATCTTCAATCCTCAATCCTCAATCCTCAATCCTCAATCCTCACTCTTCAATCGTCAATACCCAATCCACAATCTTCTATCCTGAATCCTCAATCCTCAATTCTCAACCCTCAATCCTCAGTCCTCAGTCCTCAAACCTCAATCCCCAACCCTCAGCCCTCATCCTCAATCCTCAGTCCTCATTTCTCAATCCTGAGTCTTCAATCCTCAATACTCAATCCTCAATCTTCAACCCTGAATCCTCAAACCTCAATCCTCAATCCTCAATCCTCTATCCTCAATCCTCAATCCTCGATCCTCAATCTTCAATCCTTAGTCCCAAATCCTCAATCTTCAATCCTCAATCCTCAACCCTCAATCTTCAATCCTCAAGACTCAATCTTCAATCCTCAATGTTTAAACCTCAATCGTCAATCTTCAATCCTCAATACTCAATCTTCAATATTCAATCCTCAATGCTCAATCCTCAGTCCTCATTATTCAATCCTCAATACCCAATCCTCAATCTGCAATCCTCAATCCTCAATCCTCAATCCTCAATCCTCAATCCTCGATCCTCAATCTTCAATCCTTAGTACCAAATCCTCAATCTTCAATCCTCAATCCTCAACCCTCAACCTTCAATCCTCAAAACTCAATCTTCAATACTCAATCCTCAATCCTCAATCCTCAATACTCATTCTTCAATCCTCAATACCCAATCCTCAATCTTCAATCCTCAACCCTCAATCCTCAATTCTCAATCCACAATCCTCAATCCTCAGACCTCAAACATCAAAACTCAACCATCAGTCCTCGTCCTCAATCCACAACACTCAATCCTCAACCCTCAACCATCAATCCTCAATACTCAACCATCTATCCTCAATTCTCAATACTCAATAGAATATCCTGAATTCACACGGTTCAATACTCAATCCACAATATTCAATAATCAAACCTCAATCCTCAAACATCTATTCTCAACACTCAATCCCCAACACTCGGTCCTCTCTCTTCAATCCTCCATCCTCAACCCTCAATCCTCAAGCGTCAATCCTCAATACTCAATCCACAACCCTCAATCCTCAGTCCTCAAACCTCAATCCCGAAACCTCATTCCTGAATCCTCAATCTTCAGCCCTCAGTCCTGAACAATCAATTGTCAATCCTCAATCCTCAATAGAATATCCTCAACTCACAGTTTTCAATACTCAATCCCCATTCTTCAATCTTCAAACCTCAATCCACGATAATCAATTCCCATCACTCAACCCTCAACACTCAGACCTCAATCTTCTACCCTCAATCCTCAATCCTCAATCTTCAATCCTCAATACTC
Source organism: Calliopsis andreniformis (assembly GCF_051401765.1). NCBI lineage: Eukaryota > Metazoa > Arthropoda > Insecta > Hymenoptera > Andrenidae > Calliopsis > Calliopsis andreniformis. The sequence continues at coordinate 1,630,381 of NW_027480481.1, forward strand.
AATCTTCAATCCTCAATCTTCAATTCTCAATCCACAATACTCAATCCTCAATCGTCAGTCCTCAATCCCCAATCCTCAATCTTCAATCCTCAACACCCAATCCTCAATCCTCAATCCTCAACCCTCAATCCTCAGACCTCAAACATCAATATTCAGCCCTCAGTCCTCGTCCTCAATCCACAACACTCTATCCTCAATCCTCAGTATTCAATCATCAATATTCAATCTCCTGTCCTCAATCATCAATCCTCAATCCACAATCCTCAATCCTCAATCCTCAGTCCTCAAACCACAATCCCGAATCCTCAATCCTGAATGCTCAATCTTCATCCCTCAGTCCGCAACCATCAATTGTCAATCCTCAATCCTCAACAGAATATCCTCAATTCACAGTTTTCAATACTGAATCCCCAATCTTCAGTCTTCAAATCTCAATTCACAGACATCAATTCTCATCACTCAACCCTCAACACTCAGTCCTCGGTCTACAATACTCAATCCTCAATCCTCAATCTTCAATCCTCCATACTCAATCTTCAATCCTCAATCCTCAATCATCAATCCTTAATCCTCAACCCTCAGTCATCAATCCTCAATCTTCAATACGCAATCCTCAATCATCAATCCTCAATCCTCAATCCTCAATCCTCATTCCTCAAACCTCAAGCCTCAACCCTCAGTCCTCATACTCAATTCTCAATTCTTAATCCTCAATCATAAATCCTCAATCTTCAATCCTCAGAAATCAATCCTCAATACTCAGTCTTCAATCCTCAATCCTCAATCCTCAATCCTCAGTCCGCCATCCTCAATCATCAATCCTCAATCTTCAATACTCAATCCTCAATCCTCAATCCTCAATCCTCAATACTCAATCTTCAATCCTCAATCCTCAATCCTGAATCCTCAATCCTCAATCCTCAGACATCAATCCTCAATCTTCAATACTCAATCGTCAATCCTCGGTCCTCAATTCTCAATCCTCAATCCTCGTTCCTCAAACCTCACTCCTCAACCCTCAGTCCTCATCCTCAATTCTCAATTCTCAATCCTCAAACCTCAATCTTCAATCCTCAATACTCAATCCTCAATCCTCAATACTCAACCATCAATCCTCAATTCTCAATACTCAATAGAATATCCTGAATTCTCAGTATTCAATACTCAAACCTCAACGCTCAACCCTCAGCCCTCATCCTCCATCCTCACTCCTCAATCCTCAAACCTCAATCTTCAATCCTCAATACTCAATCTTCGAATCTCAATCTTCAATCCTCAATCCTCAATCCCAATCCTCAATCTTCAATCCTCAATCCTCAATCCTCAATCCTCAATCGTCAATCCTCAATCATCAATCCTCAAACTTCAACACTCAATCCTCAATCCTCCATCCTCAATCCTCAATCTTCAATCCTCAATCCTAAATCCTCGATCCTCAATCCTCACTCCTCAATCCTCAACCCTCAGCCCTCATCCTCAATCCTCAATCCTCAATCTTCAATCCTCAATCCTCAACCCTCAATACTCAATCTTCAATCCACAACCCTCAATCCTCAGTCCTCAAACCTCAATCCCCAAACCTGAATCCTCATTCCTGAATCCTCAATCTTCAGCCCTCAGTCCTCAACAATCAATTGTCAACCCTCAATCCTCAATAGAATATCCTCAATTCACAGTTTTCAATACTCAATCCCCGTTCTTCAATCTTCAAATCTCAATCCACGATAATCAATTCCCATCACTCAACCCTCAACACTCAGACCTCAACCTTCTATCCTCAATCCACAATCCTCATTCTTCAATCCTCAATACTCAATCTTCAATCCTTAATCCTCAATTCTCAATCCTCAATCCTCAATCCTCAATCGTCAATCCTCAATCCCCAATCCTCAATCTTCAATCCTCAACACACAATCCTCAATCCTCAATCCTCAATATTCAATCCTCAATACTCAATCTTCAATCCTCAATCCTCAATCCTCAATCCTCAATCCTCAATCCTCAATCCTCAACCCTCTATCTTCAATCCTCAATACTCAATCTTCCATCCCCAATCATCAATCCTCAATCCTCAATCCTCAATCCTCAATCCTCAACCTTCAATCCTCAATCCTCAATCCTCAATCCTCAATCCTCAATCCTCAATGTTCAATCCTCAATACACAATACTCAATCTTCAATCCTCAATCCTCAATCCTCAATCCTCAATCCTCAATCCTCAATCCTCAGTCCTCAAACCACAATCCTGAATCCTCAATCCTGAATCCTCAACCTTCAGCACTCAGTCCTCAACAATAAGTTGTCGATCCTCAATCCTCAATAGAATGTCCTCAGTTCAGAGCTTTCAATACGCAATACTCAATCTGCAATCTTCAAATCTCTATCCACAAACATCAATTCTCATCACTCAACCCTCAACACTCAGTCCCCAGTACTCAATCTTCAATCCTCAATCCTCAATCCTCAATCCTCAATCCTCAATCTTCAATCCTCAATACTCAATCTTCAATCCTCAATCCTCGATCCTCAATCCTCAATCTTCATTCCTCAATCCTCGCTCCTCAATCCTCAATCCTCATTCTTCAATCCTCAATACCTAATCCTCAATCTGCAATCCTCAATCCTCAATCATCAATCCTCAATCCTCAATCCTCAATCCTCGATCCTCAATCCTCAATCTTCAATCCTCAATGCTCGATCCTCAATCCTCAATCGTCAATCTTCAATCCTCAATACTCAATCTTAAATATACAATCCTCAATGCTCAATCCTCAATCCTCATCCTTCGATCCTCAACCCTCAATCCTCAAGCGTCAATCCTCAATCCTCAATTCTCAATCCCCAATCCTCGGTCCTCAGTCCTCAAACCTGAATCCTCAAACCTCAGCCCTCATCGTCAATCCTCAATCCTCAATTCTCAGTCGTCAGTCCTCAAACCTCAATCCTCAACCCTCACCCTCATCCTCAATCCTCAATCCTCAATCTTCAATCCTCAATCCTCAATCCTCAATACTCAATCTTCTATCGTCGATCCTCAGTCCTCATACCTCAATTCCGAATCCTCAATCTTCAATCCTCAATAATCAATCTCCAATCCTAGATCCTCAATCCCCAATCCTCAATCCTTAATACTCAATCTTCAATCCTCAATCCCCAGTCCTCAATATTCAATCCTCAATGCTCCATCCTCAATCCTCGATCCTCAATCCTCAGTCGTCAATCCTCAATACTCAATCCTCAATACTCAATCTTCAATCGTCAATCCTCAGTCCTCAAACCTCAATTCTGAATCCTCAATCTTCAATCCTCAACAATCAATCTCCAATCCTAGATCCTCAATCCCCAATCCTCAATCCTTAATCCTCAATCTTCAATCCTCAATCCCCAGTCCTCAATCTTCAATCCTCAATACTCAATCTTCAATCGTCAATCCTCAATCCTCAATCCTCAATACTCAATCCTCAATCCTCAATCTTGAATCATCAATACTCAATCTTCAATCCTCAATCCTCAATCCTCAATCCTCAATCCTCACTCTTCAATCGTCAATACCCAATCCTCAATCTTCTATCCTGAATCCTCAATCCTCAATTCTCAACCCTCAATCCTCAGTCCTCAGTCCTCAAACCTCAATCCCCAACCCTCAGCCCTCATCCTCAATCCTCAGTCCTCATTTCTCAATCCTCAGTCGTCAATCCTCAATACTCAATCTTCAATCCTCAGTCCTCAATCCTCAATCCTCAATCGTCAATCCTCAATCCTCAATCCTCAGTCCTCAGTCCTCAAACCTCAACCCTCAACCCTCAGCCCTCATCCTCAATCCTCAATCCTCAATCTTCAATCCTCAATACTCAATCTTCAATCCTCAATCCTCAATCCTCAATCCTCAATCCTCACTCTTCAATCGTCAATACCCAATCCTCAATCTTCTATCCTGAATCCTCAATCCTCAATTCTCAACCCTCAATCCTCAGTCCTCAGTCCTCAAACCTCAATCCCCAACCCTCAGCCCTCATCCTCAATCCTCAGTCCTCATTTCTCAATCCTGAGTCTTCAATCCTCAATACTCAATCCTCAATCTTCAACCCTGAATCCTCAAACCTCAATCCTCAATCCTCAATCCTCTATCCTCAATCCTCAATCCTCGATCCTCAATCTTCAATCCTTAGTCCCAAATCCTCAATCTTCAATCCTCAATCCTCAACCCTCAATCTTCAATCCTCAAGACTCAATCTTCAATCCTCAATGCTTAAACCTCAATCGTCAATCTTCAATCCTCAATACTCAATCTTCAACATTCAATCCTCAATGCTCAATCCTCAGTCCTCATTCTTCAATCCTCAATACCCAATCCTCAATCTGCAATCCTCAATCCTCAATCCTCAATCCTCAATCCTCAATCCTCGATCCTCAATCTTCAATCCTTAGTACCAAATCCTCAATCTTCAATCCTCAATCCTCAACCCTCAACCTTCAATCCTCAAAACTCAATCTTCAATACTCAATCCTCAATCCTCAATCCTCAATACTCATTCTTCAATCCTCAATACCCAATCCTCAATCTTCAATCCTCAACCCTCGATCCTCAATTCTCAATCCTCAATCCTCAATCCTCAGACCTCAAACATCAAAACTCAACCATCAGTCCTCGTCCTCAATCCACAACACTCAATCCTCAACCCTCAACCATCAATCCTCAATACTCAACCATCTATCCTCAATTCTCAATACTCAATAGAATATCCTGAATTCACACGGTTCAATACTCAATCCACAATATTCAATAATCAAACCTCAATCCTCAAACATCTATTCTCAACACTCAATCCCCAACACTCGGTCCTCTCTCTTCAATCCTCCATCCTCAACCCTCAATCCTCAAGCGTCAATCCTCAATACTCAATCCACAAACCTCAATCCTCAGTCCTCAAACCTCAATCCCGAATCCTCATTCCTGAATCCTCAATCTTCAGCCCTCAGTCCTGAACAATCAATTGTCAATCCTCAATCCTCAATAGAATATCCTCAACTCACTGTTTTCAATACTCAATCCCCATTCTTCAATCTTCAAACATCAATCCACGATAATCAATTCCCATCACTCAACCCTCAACACTCAGACCTCAATCTTCTATCCTCAATCCTCAATCCTCAATCTTCAATCCTCAATACTCAATCTTCAATCCTCAATCTTCAATTCTCAATCCACAATACTCAATCCTCAATCGTCAGTCCTCAATCCCCAATCCTCAATCTTCAATCCTCAACACCCAATCCTCAATCCTCAATCCTCAATCCTCAATCCTCAGACCTCAAACATCAATACTCAGCCCTCAGTCCTCGTCCTCAATCCACAACACTCTATCCTCAATCCTCAATATTCAATCATCAATATTCAATCTCCTATCCTCAATCATCAATCCTCAATCCATAATCCTCAATCCTCAATCCTCAGTCCTCAAACCACAATCCCGAATCCTCAATCCTGAATGCTCAATCTTCATCCCTCAGTCCGCAACCATCAATTGTCAATCCTCAATCCTCAACAGAATATCCTCAATTCACAGTTTTCAATACTGAATCCCCAATCTTCAGTCTTCAAATCTCAATTCACAGACATCAATTCTCATCAGTCAACCCTCAACACTCAGTCCTCAATCTACAATACTCAATCCTCAATCCTCTATCTTCAATCCTCCATACTCAATCTTCAATCCTCAATCCTCAATCATCAATCCTTAATCCTCAATCCTCAGTCATCAATCCTCAATCTTCAATACGCAATCCTCAATCATCAATCATCAATCCTCAATCCCCAATCCTCATTCCTCAAACCTCAAGCCTCAACCCTCAGTCCTCATACTCAATTCTCAATTCTTAATCCTCAATCATAAATCCTCAATCTTCAATCCTCAGTAATCAATCCTCAATACTCAGTCTTCAATCCTCAATCCTCAGTCCTCAATCCTCAGTCCGCCATCCTCAATCATCAATCCTCAATCTTCAATACTCAATCCTCAATCCTCAATCCTCAATCCTCAATACTCAATCTTCAATCCTCAATCCTCAATCCTGAATCCTCAATCCTCAATCCTCAGACATCAATCCTCAATCTTCAATACTCAATCGTCAATCCTCGGTCCTCAATTCTCAATCCTCAATCCTCGTTCCTCAAACCTCAATCCTCAATCCTCAACCCTCAGTCCTCATCCTCAATTCTCAATTCTCAATCCTCAAACCTCAATCTTCAATCCTCAATTCTCAATCCTCAATCCTCAATACTCAACCATCAATCCTCAATTCTCAATACTCAATAGAATATCCTGAATTCTCAGTATTCAATACTCAAACCTCAACGCTCAACCCTCAGCCCTCATCCTCCATCCTCACTCCTCAATCCTCAAACCTCAATCTTCAATCCTCAATACTCAATCTTCGAATCTCAATCTTCAATCCTCAATCCTCATCCCAATCCTCAATCTTCAATCCTCAATCCTCAATCGTCAATCCTCAATCATCAATCCTCAAACTTCAACACTCTATCCTCAATCCTCAATCCTCAATCCTCAATCTTCAATCCTCAATCCTGAATCCTCGATCCTCAATCCTCACTCCTCAATCCTCAACCCTCAGCCCTCATCCTCAATCCTCAATCCTCAATCTTCAATCCTCAATCCTCAACCCTCAATACTCAATCTTCAATCGTCAATTCTCAGTCATCAGTCCTCAATCCTCAATCCCCAAACCTGAATCCTCAACCGTCAGTCCTCGTCCTCAAACCTCAATCCCGAATCCTCAATCCTGAATCGTCAATCTTCAGCCCTCAGTCCTCAGCAATCAATTGTCAATCCTCAGTCCTCATTAGAATATCCTCAATTCACAGTTTTCAGTACTCAATCCCCAATCTTCAATCTTCAAATCTCAGTCTACAAACATCAATTCGCATCACTCAAAACTCAACACTCAGTCCTCAATCTTCAGTCGTCAATCCTCAATCCACAATCTTTAATCCTCAATAATCAATCTTCAATCCTCAATCCTCAATTCTCAATCCTCAGTCCTCAATCCTCAATCGCCAATCCTCAATCCCCAATCCTCAATCTTCAATCCTCAGTCCTCAATCCTCAATCATCAATATTCAATGATCAATCCTCAATACTCAACCTTCAATCCTCAACCCTCAATCCCCAAACCACAATCCTCAATCCTCAATCATCAACCTTCAATCCTCAATACTCAATCTTCAATCCTCAATTCCCAATCCTCAATCGTCAATCCTCAATCCTCAATCCTCAGTCATCAATCCTCAATCTTCAATACTCAATCCTCAATCCTCAGTCCTCAATCCTCAATCCTCAATCCTCAATCCTCATTCCTCAAACCTCAATCCTCAACCCTCAGCCCTCATCCTCAATCCTCAATCCTCAATCTTCAATCCTCAGTCCTCAATCCTCAAACCTCAATCCTCAATCCTCAATCCTTAATACCCAATCCTCTATCTTCAATCCTCAATAATCAATCTCCTATCCTAGATCATCAATCCCCAATACTCTATCCTTAATCCTCAATATTCAATCCTCTATCCCCAGTCCACAATCTTCAATCCCCAAAGCTCAATATTCAATCCTCAATCCTCAGTCCTCAATCGTCAATCGTCAGTCCACAATCTTCAATACTCAATCCTCAATCCTCAATCCTCAATCCTCAATCCTCAGTCCTCAATCCTCAATCTTCAATCCTCAATACTCAATCTTCAATCCTCAATCCTCGATCCTCAATCCTCAATCTTCATTCCTCAATCCTCAATCCTCAATCCTCAATCCTCATTCTTCAATCCTCAATACCCAATCCTCAATCGTCAATCCTCAATCCTCAATCCTCAGTCATCAATCCTCAATCTTCAATACTCAATCCTCAATCCTCAATCCTCAATCCTCAATCCTCAATCCTCAATCCTCAATCCTCATTCCTCAAACCTCAATCCTCAACCCTCAGTTCTCATCCTCAATTCTCAATTCTCAATCCTCAATCCTCAATCCTCAATCTTCAATCCTCAATCCTCAATCCTCAATCCTCATTCCTCAAACCTCAATCCTCAACCCTCAGTTCTCATCCTCAATTCTCAATTCTCAATCCTCAATCCTCAATCCTCAATCTTCAATCCTCAATAATCAATCTCCTATCCTAGATCATCAATCCCCAATACTCTATCCTTAATCCTCAATATTCAATCCTCTATCCACAGTCCACAATCTTCAATCCACAAAGCTCAATAATCAATCCTCAATCCTCAGTCCTCAATCGTCAATCATCAGTCCAGAATCTTCAATACTCAATCCTCAATCCTCTATCCTCAATCCTCAATTCTCAATCCTCAATCCTCAATCTTCAATCCTCAATACTCAATCTTCAATCCTCAATCCTCGATCCTCAATCCTCAATCTTCATTCCTGAATCCTCAAACCTCAATCCTCAATCCTCATTCTTCAATCCTCAATACCCAATCCTCAACCTTCAATCCTCAATCCTCAATCCTCAATTCTCAATCCTCAATCCTCAGACCTCAGTCCTCAAACCTCAATCCTCAGCCCTCAGCCCTCATCGTCAATCCTCAATCCTCAATCCTCAATCCTCAATCCTCAATCCTCAATCTTCAATACTCAATACTCAGTCCTCAAACCTCAATTCTGAATCCTCAATCTTCAATCCTCAATAGTCAATCTCCAATCCTAGATCCTCAATCCCCAATCCTCAATCCTTAATCCTCAATCTTCAATCCTCAATCCCCAGTCCTCAATCCTCAATACTCAACCATCAATCCTCAATTCTCGATACTCAATAGAATATCCTGAATTCTCAGATTTCAATACTCAAACCTCAACGCTCAACCCTCAGCCCTCATCCTCCATCCTCGATCCTCAATCCTCAAACCTCAATCTTCAATCCTCAATACTCAATCTTCGAATCTCAATCTTCAATACTCAATCCTCAATCCCAATCCACAATCTTCAATCCTCAATCCTCAATCCTCAATCCTCAATCCTCAATCATCAATCCTCGATCTTCAACACTCAATCCTCAATCCTCAATCCTCAATCCTCAATCTTCAATCCTCAATCCTAAATCCTCGATCCTCAATCCTCAATCCTCAATCCTCAGTCCTCAAACCTCAATCCCGAATCCTCAATCCTGAATCCTCAATCTTCAGCCCGCAGTCCTCAACAATCAATTGTCAATACCCAATCCTCAATAGAATATCCTCAATTCAAAGTTTTCAATACTCAATCCCCATTCTTCAATCTTCAAATCTCAATCCACGATAATCAATCCCCATCACTCAACCCTCAACACTCAGACCTCAATCTTCAATCCTCAGTCCCCAATCCTCAATCTTCAATCCTCAACCCTCAATCGTCAATCCTCAACCTTCAATCCTCAATACTCAATCTTTAATCCTCAAACCTCAATCCTCAATCTTCAATCCTCAATCCTCAATCCTCAATCCTCAATCCTCAATCCTCATCCTTCGATCCTCAACCCTCAATCCTCAAGCGTCAATCCTCAATCCTCAATTCTCAATCCCCAATCCTCGGTCCTCAGTCCTCAAACCTGAATCCTCAAACCTCAGCCCTCATCGTCAATCCTCAATCCTCAATCCTCAGTCGTCAGTCCTCAAACCTCAATCCTCAACCCTCAGCCCTCATCCTCAATCCTCAATCCTCAATCTTCAATCCTCAATCCTCAATCCTCAATACTTAATCTTCTATCGTCGATCCTCAGTCCTCAAACCTCAATTCCGAATCCTCAATCTTCAATCCTCAATAGTCAATCTCCAATCCTAGATCCTCAATCCCCAATCCTCAATCCTTAATACTCAATCTTCAATCCTCAATCCCCAGTCCTCAATATTCAATCCTCAATGCTCCATCCTCAATCCTCGATCCTCAATCCTCAATCATCAATCCTCAAACTTCAACACTCTATCCTCAATCCTCAATCCTCAATCCTCAATCTTCAATCCTCAATCCTGAATCCTCGATCCTCAATCCTCACTCCTCAATCCTCAACCCTCAGCCCTCATCCTCAATCCTCAATCCTCAATCTTCAATCCTCAATCCTCAACCCTCAATACTCAATCTTCAATCATCAATATTCAATGATCAATCCTCAATACTCAACCTTCAATCCTCAACCCTCAATCCCCAAACCACAATCCTCAATCCTCAATCATCAACCTTCAATCCTCAATACTCAATCTTCAATCCTCAATTCCCAATCCTCAATCGTCAATCCTCAATCCTCAATCCTCAGTCATCAATCCTCAATCTTCAATACTCAATCCTCAATCCTCACTCCTCAATCCTCAATCCTCAATCCTCAATCCTCATTCCTCAAACCTCAATCCTCAACCCTCAGCCATCATCCTCAATCCTCAATCCTCAATCTTCAATCCTCAGTCCTCAATCCTCAAACCTCAATCCTCAATCCTCAATCCTTAATACCCAATCCTCTATCTTCAATCCTCAATAATCAATCTCCTATCCTAGATCATCAATCCCCAATACTCTATCCTTAATCCTCAATATTCAATCCTCTATCCCCAGTCCACAATCTTCAATCCCCAAAGCTCAATATTCAATCCTCAATCCTCAGACCTCAATCGTCAATCGTCAGTCCACAATCTTCAATACTCAATCCTCAATCCTCAATCCTCAATCCTCAATCCTCAGTCCTCAATCCTCAATCTTCAATCCTCAATACTCAATCTTCAATCCTCAATCCTCGATCCTCAATCCTCAATCTTCATTCCTCAATCCTCAATCCTCAATCCTCAATCCTCATTCTTCAATCCTCAATACCCAATCCTCAATCGTCAATCCTCAATCCTCAATCCTCAGTCATCAATCCTCAATCTTCAATACTCAATCCTCAATCCTCAATCCTCAATCCTCAATCCTCAATCCTCAATCCTCAATCCTCATTCCTCAAACCTCAATCCTCAACCCTCAGTTCTCATCCTCAATTCTCAATTCTCAATCCTCAATCCTCAATCCTCAATCTTCAATCCTCAATAATCAATCTCCTATCCTAGATCATCAATCCCCAATACTCTATCCTTAATCCTCAATATTCAATCCTCTATCCACAGTCCACAATCTTCAATCCACAAAGCTCAATAATCAATCCTCAATCCTCAGTCCTCAATCGTCAATCATCAGTCCAGAATCTTCAATACTCAATCCTCAATCCTCTATCCTCAATCCTCAATTCTCAATCCTCAATCCTCAATCTTCAATCCTCAATACTCAATCTTCAATCCTCAATCCTCGATCCTCAATCCTCAATCTTCATTCCTGAATCCTCAAACCTCAATCCTCAATCCTCATTCTTCAATCCTCAATACCCAATCCTCAACCTTCAATCCTCAATCCTCAATCCTCAATTCTCAATCCTCAATCCTCAGACCTCAGTCCTCAAACCTCAATCCTCAGCCCTCAGCCCTCATCGTCAATCCTCAATCCTCAATCCTCAATCCTCAATCCTCAATCCTCAATCTTCAATACTCAATACTCAATCTTCAATCCTCAGCCCTCATCCTCAATCATCAATCCTCAATCTTCAACCCTCAATCCTCAATCCTCAATACTCAATCTTTAATCGTCAATCCTCAGTCCTCAAACCTCAATTCTGAATTCTCAATCTTCAATCCTCAATAGTCAATCTCCAATCCTAGATCCTCAATCCCCAATCCTCAATCCTTAATCCTCAATCTTCAATCCTCAATCCCCAGTCCTCAATCCTCAATACTCAATCCTAAATCCTCAAACCTCAATCTTCAATCCTCAATACTCAATCTTCGAATCTCAATCTTCAATACTCAATCCTCAATCCCAATCCACAATCTTCAATCCTCAATCCTCAATCCTCAATCCTCAATCCTCAATCATCAATCCTCGATCTTCAACACTCAATCCTCAATCCTCAATCCTCAATCCTCAATCTTCAATCCTCAATCCTAAATCCTCGATCCTCAATCCTCAATCCTCAATCCTCAGTCCTCAAACCTCAATCCCGAATCCTCAATCCTGAATCCTCAATCTTCAGCCCGCAGTCCTCAACAATCAATTGTCAATACCCAATCCTCAATAGAATATCCTCAATTCAAAGTTTTCAATACTCAATCCCCATTCTTCAATCTTCAAATCTCAATCCACGATAATCAATCCCCATCACTCAACCCTCAACACTCAGACCTCAATCTTCAATCCTCAGTCCCCAATCCTCAATCTTCAATCCTCAACCCTCAATCGTCAATCCTCAACCTTCAATCCTCAATACTCAATCTTTAATCCTCAAACCTCAATCCTCAATCTTCAATCCTCAATCCTCAATCCTCAATCCTCAATCCTCAATCCTCATCCTTCGATCCTCAACCCTCAATCCTCAAGCGTCAATCCTCAATCCTCAATTCTCAATCCCCAATCCTCGGTCCTCAGTCCTCAAACCTGAATCCTCAAACCTCAGCCCTCATCGTCAATCCTCAATCCTCAATCCTCAGTCGTCAGTCCTCAAACCTCAATCCTCAACCCTCAGCCCTCATCCTCAATCCTCAATCCTCAATCTTCAATCCTCAATCCTCAATCCTCAATACTCAATCTTCTATCGTCGATCCTCAGTCCTCAAACCTCAATTCCGAATCCTCAATCTTCAATCCTCAATAATCAATCTCCAATCCTAGATCCTCAATCCCCAATCCTCAATCCTTAATACTCAATCTTCAATCCTCAATCCCCAGTCCTCAATATTCAATCCTCAATGCTCCATCCTCAATCCTCGATCCTCAATCCTCAGTCGTCAATAATCAATACTCAATCTTCAATCGTCAATCCTCAGTCCTCAAACCTCAATTCTGAATCCTCAATCTTCAGTCCTCAACAATCAATCTCCAATCCTAGATCCTCAATCCCCAATCCTCAATCCTTAATCCTCAATCTTCAATCCTCAATCCCCAGTCCTCAATCTTCAACCCTCAATACTCAATCTTCAATCGTCAATCCTCAATCCTCAATCCTCAATCCTCAATCCTCAATCCTCAATCTTCAATCATCAATACTCAATCTTCAATCCTCAATCCTCAATCCTCAATCCTCAATCCTCACTCTTCAATCGTCAATACCCAATCCTCAATCTTCTATCCTGAATACTCAATCCTCAATTCTCAACCCTCAATCCTCAGTCCTCAGTAATCAAACCTCAATCCCCAACCCTCAGCCCTCATCCTCAATCCTCAGTCCTCATTTCTCAATCCTCAGTCGTCAATCCTCAATACTCAATCTTCAATCCTCAGTCCTCAATCCTCAATCCTCAATCGTCAACCCTCAATCCTCAATCCTCAGTCCTCAGCCCTCAAACCTCAACCCTCAACCCTCAGCCCTCATCCTCAATCCTCAATCCTCAATCTTCAATCCTCAATACTCAATCTTCAATCCTCAATCCTCAATCCTCAATCCTCAATCCTCACTCTTCAATCGTCAATACCCAATCCTCAATCTTCTATCCTGAATCCTCAATCCTCAATTCTCAACCCTCAATCCTCAGTCCTCAGTCCTCAAACCTCAATCCCCAACCCTCAGCCCTCATCCTCAATCCTCAGTCCTCATTTCTCAATCCTGAGTCTTCAATCCTCAATACTCAATCCTCAATCTTCAACCCTGAATCCTCAAACCTCAATCCTCAATCCTCAATCCTCTATCCTCAATCCTCAATCCTCGATCCTCAATCTTCAGTCCTTAGTCCCAAATCCTCAATCTTCAATCCTCAATCCTCAACCCTCAATCTTCAATCCTCAAGACTCAATTTTCAATCCTCAATGCTTAAACCTCAATCGTCAATTTTCAATCCTCAATACTCAATCTTCAATATTCAATCCTCAATGCTCAATACTCAGTCCTCATTCTTCAATCCTCAATACCCAATCCTCAATCTGCAATCCTCAATCCTCAATCCTCAATCCTCAATCCTCAATCCTCGATCCTCAATCTTCAGTCCTTAGTACCAAATCCTCAATCTTCAATACTCAATCCTCAACCCTCAACCTTCAATCCTCAAAACTCAATCTTCAATACTCAATCCTCAATCCTCAATCCTCAATGCTCATTTTTCAATCCTCAATACCCAATCCTCAATCTTCAATCCTCAACCCTCAATCCTCAATTCTCAATCCTCAATCCTCAATCCTCAGACCTCAAACATCAAAACTCAACCATCAGTCCTCGTCCTCAATCCACAACACTCAATCCTCAACCCTCAACCATCAATCCTCAATACTCAACCATCTATCCTCAATTCTCAATACTCAATAGAATATCCTGAATTCACACGGTTCAATACTCAATCCACAATATTCAATAATCAAACCTCAATCCTCAAACATCTATTCTCAACACTCAATCCCCAACACTCGGTCCTCTCTCTTCAATCCTCCATCCTCAACCCTCAATCCTCAAGCGTCAATCCTCAATACTCAATCCACAACCCTCAATCCTCAGTCCTCAAACCTCAATCCCGAATCCTCATTCCTGAATCCTCAATCTTCAGCCCTCAGTCCTGAACAATCAATTGTCAATCCTCAATCCTCAATAGAATATCCTCAACTCACAGTTTTCAATACTCAATCCCCATTCTTCAATCTTCAAACCTCAATCCACGATAATCAATCCCCATCACTCAACCCTCAACACTCAGACCTCAATCTTCTACCCTCAATCCTCAATCCTCAATCTTCAATCCTCAATACTCAATCCTCAATCCTCAATCCTCAATATTCAATCCTCAATACTCAATCTTCAATCCTCAATCCTCAATCCTCAATCCTCAATCCTCAATCCTCAATCCTCTATCTTCAATCCTCAATACTCAATCTTCAATCCCCAATCCTCAATCCTCAATCCTCAATCCTCAATCCTCAATCCTCAACCTTCAATCCTCAATCCTCAATCCTCAATCCTCAATCCTCAATCCTCAATGTTCAATCCTCAATACACAATCCTCAATCTTCAATCCTCAATCCTCAATCCTCAATCCTCAATCCTCAATCCTCAATCCTCAGTCCTCAAACCACAATCCTGAATCTTCAATCCTGAATCCTCAACCTTCAGCACTCAGTCCTCAACAATAAGTTGTCGATCCTCAATCCTCAATAGAATGTCCTCAGTTCAGAGCTTTCAATACGCAATACTCAATCTGCAATCTTCAAATCTCTATCCACAAACATCAATTCTCATCACTCAACCCTCAACACTCAGTCCCCAGTTCTCAATCTTCAATCCTCAATCCTCAATCCTCAATCCTCAATCCTCAATCCTCAATCTTCAATCATCAATACTCAATCTTCAATCCTCAATCCTCAATCCTCAATCCTCAATCCTCACTCTTCAATCGTCAATACCCAATCCTCAATCTTCTATCCTGAATCCTCAATCCTCAATTCTCAACCCTCAATCCTCAGTCCTCAGTCCTCAAACCTCAATCCCCAACCCTCAGCCCTCATCCTCAATCCTCAGTCCTCATTTCTCAATCCTCAGTCGTCAATCCTCAATACTCAATCTTCAATCCTCAGTCCTCAATCCTCAATCCTCAATCGTCAATCCTCAATCCTCAATCCTCAGTCCTCAGTCCTCAAACCTCAACCCTCAACCCTCAGCCCTCATCCTCAATCCTCAATCCTCAATCTTCAATCCTCAATACTCAATCTTCAATCCTCAATCCTCAATCCTCAATCCTCAATCCTCACTCTTCAATCGTCAATACCCAATCCACAATCTTCTATCCTGAATCCTCAATCCTCAATTCTCAACCCTCAATCCTCAGTCCTCAGTCCTCAAACCTCAATCCCCAACCCTCAGCCCTCATCCTCAATCCTCAGTCCTCATTTCTCAATCCTGAGTCTTCAATCCTCAATACTCAATCCTCAATCTTCAACCCTGAATCCTCAAACCTCAATCCTCAATCCTCAATCCTCTATCCTCAATCCTCAATCCTCGATCCTCAATCTTCAATCCTTAGTCCCAAATCCTCAATCTTCAATCCTCAATCCTCAACCCTCAATCTTCAATCCTCAAGACTCAATCTTCAATCCTCAATGCTTAAACCTCAATCGTCAATCTTCAATCCTCAATACTCAATCTTCAATATTCAATCCTCAATGCTCAATCCTCAGTCCTCATTCTTCAATCCTCAATACCCAATCCTCAATCTGCAATCCTCAATCCTCAATCCTCAATCCTCAATCCTCAATCCTCGATCATCAATCTTCAATCCTTAGTACCAAATCCTCAATCTTCAATCCTCAATCCTCAACCCTCAACCTTCAATCCTCAAAACTCAATCTTCAATACTCAATCCTCAATCCTCAATCCTCAATACTCATTTTTCAATCCTCAATACCCAATCCTCAATCTTCAATCCTCAACCCTCAATCCTCAATTCTCAATCCACAATCCTCAATCCTCAGACCTCAAACGTCAAAACTCAACCATCAGTCCTCGTCCTCAATCCACAACACTCAATCCTCAACCCTCAACCATCAATCCTCAATACTCAACCATCTATCCTCAATTCTCAATACTCAATAGAATATCCTGAATTCACACGGTTCAATACTCAATCCACAATATTCAATAATCAAACCTCAATCCTCAAACATCTATTCTCAACACTCAATCCCCAACACTCGGTCCTCTCTCTTCAATCCTCCATCCTCAACCCTCAATCCTCAAGCGTCAATCCTCAATACTCAATCCACAACCCTCAATCCTCAGTCCTCAAACCTCAATCCCGAAACCTCATTCCTGAATCCTCAATCTTCAGCCCTCAGTCCTGAACAATCAATTGCCAATCCTCAATCCTCAATAGAATATCCTCAACTCACAGTTTTCAATACTCAATCCCCATTCTTCAATCTTCAAACCTCATTCCACGATAATCAATTCCCATCACTCAACCCTCAACACTCAGACCTCAATCTTCTACCCTCAATCCTCAATCCTCAATCTTCAATCCTCAATACTCAATCTTCAATCCTCAATCTTCAATTCTCAATCCACAATACTCAATCCTCAATCGTCAGTCCTCAATCCCCAATCCTCAATCTTCAATCCTCAACACCCAATCCTCAATCCTCAATCCTCAACCCTCAATCCTCAGACCTCAAACATCAATATTCAGCCCTCAGTCCTCGTCCTCAATCCACAACACTCTATCCTCAATCCTCAGTATTCAATCATCAATATTCAATCTCCTGTCCTCAATCATCAATCCTCAATCCACAATCCTCAATCCTCAATCCTCAGTCCCCAAACCACAATCCCGAATCCTCAATCCTGAATGCTCAATCTTCATCCCTCAGTCCGCAACCATCAATTGTCAATCCTCAATCCTCAACAGAATATCCTCAATTCACAGTTTTCAATACTGAATCCCCAATCTTCAGTCTTCAAATCTCAATTCACAGACATCAATTCTCATCACTCAACCCTCAACACTCAGTCCTCGGTCTACAATACTCAATCCTCAATCCTCAATCTTCAATCCTCCATACTCAATCTTCAATCCTCAATCCTCAGTCATCAATCCTTAATCCTCAACCCTCAGTCATCAATCCTCAATCTTCAATACGCAATCCTCAATCATCAATCCTCAATCCTCAATCCTCAATCCTCATTCCTCAAACCTCAAGCCTCAACCCTCAGTCCTCATACTCAATTCTCAATTCTTAATCCTCAATCATAAATCCTCAATCTTCAATCCTCAGTAATCAATCCTCAATACTCAGTCTTCAATCCTCAATCCTCAATCCTCAATCCTCAGTCCGCCATCCTCAATCATCAATCCTCAATCTTCAATACTCAATCCTCAATCCTCAATCCTCATACCTCAATACTCAATCTTCAATCCTCAATCCTCAATCCTGAATCCTCAATCCTCAATCCTCAGACATCAATCCTCAATCTTCAATACTCAATCGTCAATCCTCGGTCCTCAATTCTCAATCCTCAATCCTCGTTCCTCAAACCTCACTCCTCAACCCTCAGTCCTCATCCTCAATTCTCAATCCTCAATCCTCAAACCTCAATCTTCAATCCTCAATACTCAATCCTCAATCCTCAATACTCAACCATCAATCCTCAATTCTCAATACTCAATAGAATATCCTGAATTCTCAGTATTCAATACTCAAACCTCAACGCTCAACCCTCAGCCCTCATCCTCCATCCTCACTCCTCAATCCTCAAACCTCAATCTTCAATCCTCAATACTCAATCTTCGAATCTCAATCTTCAGTCCTCAATCCTCAATCCCAATCCTCAATCTTCAATCCTCAATCCTCAATCCTCAATCCTCAATCGTCAATCCTCAATCATCAATCCTCAAACTTCAACACTCAATCCTCAATCCTCCATCCTCAATCCTCAATCTTCAATCCTCAATCCTAAATCCTCGATCCTCAATCCTCACTCCTCAATCCTCAACCCTCAGCCCTCATCCTCAATCCTCAATCCTCAATCTTCAATCCTCAATCCTCAACCCTCAATACTCAATCTTCAATCCACAACCCTCAATCCTCAGTCCTCAAACCTCAATCCCCAAACCTGAATCCTCATTCCTGAATCCTCAATCTTCAGCCCTCAGTCCTGAACAATCAATTGTCAATCCTCAATCCTCAATAGAATATCCTCAACTCACAGTTTTCAATATTCAATCCCCATTCTTCAATCTTCAAACCTCAATCCACGATAATCAATTCCCATCACTCAATCCTCAAAACTCAGACCTCAATCTTCTATCCTCAATCCTCAATCCTCAATCTTCAATCCTCAATACTCAATCTTCAATCCTCAATCTTCAATCCTCAATCCACAATACTCAATCCTCAATCGTCAGTCCTCAATCCCCAATCCTCAATCTTCAATGCTCAATACCCAATCCTCAATCCTCAATCCTCAATCCTCAATTCTCAATCCTCAATCCTCAGTCCTCAGTCCTGAACCTCAGTCCTCAAACCTCAGCCATCATCCTCAATCGTCAATCCTCGTTCCTCAATCCTCAATCCTCAATCTTCAGTCCTCCATACTCAATCTTCAATCCTCAATCCTCAATCATCAATCCTCAATCCTCAATCCTCAATCCTCAGTCATGAATCCTCAATCTTCAATACTCAATCCTCAATCATCAATCCTCAATCCTCAATCCTCAATCCTCATTCCTCAATCCTCAATCCTCAATCCTAAGTCCGCAATCCTCAACATTCAATCCTCAATCTTCAATACTCAATCCTCAATCCTCAATCCTCAATCCTCAATCCTCAATACTCAACCTTCAATCCTCCATACTGAATCATCAATCCTCAATCCTCAATCATCAGTACTCAATCCTCAATCCTCAGTCATCCATCCTCAACCTTCAATACTCAATCCTCAATCCTCAATCCTCAATCCTCAATCCTCAATCCTCAGTCCTCAATCCACAATCATCAATCCTCAATCTTCAATACTCAATCCTCAATCCTCAATCCTCAATCTTCAGTAATCAGTCCTCAATCCTCAATCCTCAAACCTGAATCCTCAACCGTCAGTCCTCGTCCTCAAACCTCAATCCCGAATCCTCAATCCTGAATCGTCAATCTTCAGCCCTCAGTCCTCAGCAATCAATTGTCAATCCTCAGTCCTCATTAGAATATCCTCAATTCACAGTTTTCAGTACTCAATCCCCAATCTTCTGTCTTCAAATCTCAGTCTACAAACATCAATTCGCATCACTCAAAACTCAACACTCAGTCCTCAATCTTCAGTCCTCAACCCTCAATCCTCACCTCTCAATCCTCAATCGTCAATCCTCAGACCTCAAACATCAAAACTCAACCATCAGTCCTCGTCCTCAATCCACAACCCTCAATCCTCAACCCTCAACCTTCAATCCTCAATACTCAACCATCTATCCTCAATTCTCAATACTCAAAAGGATATCCTCAATTCTCACGGTTCAATACTCAATCCACAATATTCAATAATCAAACCTCAATCCTCAAACATCTATTCTCAACACTCAGTCCCCAACACTCGGTCCTCTCTCTTCAATCCTCCATCCTCAACCCTCAATCCTCAAGCGTCAATCCTCAATCCTCAATCCACAACCCTCAATCCTCAGTCCTCAAACCTCAATCCCGAATCCTCATTCCTGAATCCTCAATCTTCAGCCCTCAGTCCTGAACAATCAATTGTCAATCCTCAATCCTCAATAGAATATCCTCAACTCACAGTTTTCAATACTCAATCCCCATTCTTCAATCTTCAAACCTCAATCCACGATAATCAATTCCCATCACTCAACCCTCAACACTCAGACCTCAATCTTCTATCCTCAATCCTCAATCCTCAATCTTCAATCCTCAATACTCAATCTTCAATCCTCAATCTTCCATCCTCAATCCACAATACTCAATCCTCAATCGTCAGTCCTCAATCCCCAATCCTCAATCTTCAATCCTCAACACACAATCCTCAATCCTCAATCCTCAATCCTCAATCCTCAGACCTCAAACATCAATACTCAGCCCTCAGTCCTCGTCCTCAATCCACAACACTCTATCCTCAATCCTCAATATTCAATCATCAATATTCAATCTCCTATCCTCAATCATCAATCCTCAATCCACAATCCTCAATCCTCAATCGTCAGTCCTCAAACCACAATCCCGAATCCTCAATCCTGAATCCTCAACCTTCAGCACTCAGTCCTCAACAATAAGTTGTCAATCTTCAATCCTCAATGGAATATCCTCAGTTCAGAGATTTCAATACGCAATACTCGATCTGCAATCTTCAAATCTCAGTCTACAAACATCAATTCGCATCACTCAAAACTCAACACTCAGTCCTCAACCTTCAGTCCTCAACCCTCAATCCTCAATCCTCAGTCCTCAGACCTCAAACCTCAATCCTCAACCCTCAGCCCTCATCGTCAATCCTCAATCCTCAATCCTCAATCCTCAATCCTCAATCCTCATTCTTCAAACCTCAATCCTCAATCCTCAGACCTCAAACATCAATACTCAACCCTCAGTCCTCGTCCTCAATCCACAACCCTCAATCCTCAACCCTGAACCATCAATCCTCAATACTCAACCATCTATCATCAATTCTCAATACTCAATAGAATATCCTCATTTCTCACGGTTCAATACTCAATCCACAATATTCAATAATCGAGCCTCAATCCTCAACCATCTATACTCAACACTCAATACCCAACACTCAGTCCTCTCTCTTCAATCCTCCATCCTCAACCCTCAATCCTCAAGCGTCAATCCTCAATCCTCAATCCTCAAACCTCAATCCTCAGTCCTCAAACCTCAATCCCGAATCCTAAATCCTGAATCCTCAATCTTCAGCCCGCAGTCCTCAACAATCAATTGTCAATCCCCAATCCTCAATAGAATATCCTCAATTCGAAGTTTTCAATACTCAATCCCCATTCTTCAATCTTCAAATCTCAATCCACGATAATCAATCCCCATCACTCAACCCTCAACACTCAGACCTCAATCTTCAATCCTCAATACCCAATCCTCAATCTTCAATCCTTAATACCCAATCTTCAATCCTCAATCCTCAATTCTCAATCCTCGATACTCAAACCTCAATCGTCAATCCTCAATCCTCAATCCCCAATCCTCAATCTTCAATCCTCAACCCTCAATCCTCAATCGTCAATCCTCAACCTTCAATCCTCAGTACTCAATCTTCAATCCTCAACCCTCAATCCTCAATCCTCAACCCTCAATCCTCAGTCCTCAAAACTCAATCCCGAGTCCTCAATCCTGAATCCTCAATCTTCAGCCCTCAGTCCTCAACAATCAATTGTCAACGCTCAATCCTCAATAGAATATCCTCAATTCACAGTTTTCAATACTCAATCCCCATTCTTCAATCTTCAAATCTCAATTCACGATAATCAATTTCCATCACTCAACCCTCAACACTCAGACCTCAATCTTCTATCCTCAATCCTCAATCCTCAATCTTCAATCCTCAATACTCAATCTTCAATCCTCAAACCTCAATTCTCAATCCTCAATACTCAATCCTCAATCGTCAATCCTCAATCCCCAATCCTCAATCTTCAATCCTCAACACACAGTCCTCAATCCTCAATCCTCAATATTCAATCCTCAATACTCAATCTTCAATCCTCAATCCTCAATCCTCAATCCTCAATCCTCAATCCTCAATCCTCAATCTTCAATCCTCAATACTCAATCTTCAATCCCCAATCCTCAATCCTCAATCCTCAATCCTCAATCCTCAATCCTCAACCTTCAATCCTCAATCCTCACTCCTCAATCCTCAATCCTCAATCCTCAATGTTCAATCCTCAATACCCAATCCTCAATCTTCAATCCTCAATTCTCAATCCTCAATCCTGAATCCTCAATCCTCAATCCTCAGTCCTCAAACCACAATCCTGAATCCTCAATCCTGAATCCTCAACCTTCAGCACTCAGTCCACAACAATAAGTTGTCGATCCTCAATCCTCAATAGAATGTCCTAAGTTCAGAGCTTTCAATACGCAATACTCAATCTGCAATCTTCAAATCTCTATCCACAAACATCAATTCTCATCACTCAACCCTCAACACTCAGTCCCCAGTCCTCAATCTTCTATCCTCAATCCTCAATCCTCAATACTCAATCTTCTATCGTCAATCCTCACTCCTCAAACCTCAATTCCGTATCCTCAATCTTCAATCCTCAATAATCATTCTCCAATCCTAGATCCTCAATCCCCAATCCTCAATCCTTAATCCTCAATCTTCAATCCTCAATCCCCAGTCCTCAATCTTCAATCCTCAATGCTCCATCCCCAATCCTCAATCCTTAATCCTCAGTCCTCAATCCTCAATCCTCAATCCTCAATACTCAATCTTCAATCGTCAATCCTCAGTCCTCAAACCTCAATTCTGAATCCTAAATCTTCAATCCTCAATAATCAATCTCCAATCCTAGATCCTCAATCCCCAATCCTTAACCCTTAATCCTCAATCTTCAATCCTCAACCTTCAATCCTCAATACTCAATCTTCAATCCTCAATCCTCAATCCGCAATCCTCAATCCTCATTCTTCAATCCTCAGTACCCAATCCTCAATCTTCAATCCTCAATCCTCAATCCTCAGTTCTCAATCCTCAATACCCAATCATCAATCTTCAATCCTCAATCCTCAATCCTCAATCCTCAATCCTCAGACCTCAAACATCAATACTCTGCCCTCTGTCCACGTCCTCAATCCACAACACTCAATCCTCAATCCTCAATCTTCAATCATCAATATTCAATCTTCAATCCTCAATCCTCAATCCTCAATCCTCAATCCTCAATCCTCAATCCTCAATCTTCAATCCTCAATACTCAATCTTCAAACCTCAATCCTCAATCCTCAATCCTCAATCCTCACTCTTCAATCCTCAATATCCAATCCTCAATCTTCTATCCTGATCCCACAATCCTCAATTCTCAACCCTCAATCCTCAGTCCTCAGTCCTCAAACCTCAATCCCCAACCCTCAGCCCTCATCCTCAATCCTCAATCCTCAGTCTTCAATCCTGAATCCTCAATCCTCAATCCTCAATCCTCAATCCTCAATCCTCAATCCTCAGTCCTCAAACCACAATCCTGAATGCTCAATCCTGAATCCTCAACCTCCAGCACTCAGTGCTCAACAATAAGTTGTCGATCCTCAATCCTCAATAGAATATCCTCACTTCAGAGCTTTCAATACGCAATGCTCAATCTGCAATCTCCAAATCTCTATCCACAAACATCAATTCTCATCACTCAACCCTCAACACTCAGTCCCCAATCCTCAATCTTCAATCCTCAATCCTCAATCCTCAATCCTCAATCCTCAATGCTCAGTCTTCAATCCTCAATACTCAATCTTCAACCCTCAATCCTGGATCCTCAATCCTCAATCTTCATACCTCAATCCTCAATCCTCAATCCTCAATCCTCATTCTTCAATCCTCAATACCCAATCCTCAATCCTCAATCCTCAATCTTCAATCTTCAATTCTCAATCCTCAATCCTCAGTCCTCAGTCCTCAAACCTCTATCCTCAACCCTCAGCCCTCATCGTCGATCCTCAATCCTCAATCCTCAATCCCCAATCCTCAATCTTCAATCCTCAATACTCAATCTTCAATCCTCAATCCTCAATCTTCAATCCTCAATACTCAGTCTTCAATCCTCAATCCTCAATCCTCAATCCTCATTCTTCAATCCTCAATCCTCAATCCTCAGACCTCAAACATCAATACTCAACCCTCAGTCCTCGTCCTCAATCCACAACCCTCAATCCTCAACCCTGAACCATCAATCCTCAATACTCAACCATCTATCCTCAATTCTCAATACTCAATAGAATATCCTGAATTCTCACGGTTCAATACTCAATCCACAATATTCAATAATCGAACCTCAATCCTCAAACATCTATTCTCAACACTCAATCCCCAACACTCAGTCCTCTCTCTTCAATCCTCCATCCTCAACCCTCAATACTCAAGCGTCAATCCTCAATCCTCAATCCTCAACCCTCAATCCTCAGTCCTCAAACCTCAATCCCGAATCCTCAATACTGAATCCTCAATCTTCAGCCCGCAGTCCTCAACAATCAATTGTCAATCCCCAATCCTCAATAGAATATCCTCAATTCACAGTTTTCAATACTCAATCCCCATTCTTCGATCTTCAAATCTCAATCCACGATAATCAATCCCCATCACTCAACCCTCAACACTCGGACCTCAATCTTCAATCCTCAATCCTCAATCCTCAATCTTCAATCCTCAATACCCAATCTTCAATCCTCAATCCTCAATTCTCAATCCTCAATACTCAAACCTCAATCGTCAATCCTCAACCCCAATCCTCAATCTTCAATCCTCAACCCTCAATCCTGAATCCTCAATCCTCAACCTTCAATCCTCAATACTCAATCTTCAATCCTCGATCCTCAATCCTCAATCCTCAACCCTCATCCTCAATCCTCAATCCTGAATCCTCAATCCTCAATGTTCAATCCTCAATACTCAGTCTTCGATCATCAATCATCAATACTCAATCCTCAATCCTCAATCCTCAATCATCAATCCTCAATCCTCAATCCTCAATCCTCAATCTTCAATCCTCAATACTCAATCTTCAATCCCCAATCCTCAATCCTCAATCCTCAATCCTCAATCCTCAATCCTCAACCTTCAATCCTCAATCCTCACTCCTCAATCCTCAATCCTCAATCCTCAATGTTCAATCCTCAATACCCAATCCTCAATCTTCAATCCTCAATTCTCAATCCTCAATCCTGAATCCTCAATCCTCAATCCTCAGTCCTCAAACCACAATCCTGAATCCTCAATCCTGAATCCTCAACCTTCAGCACTCAGTCCACAACAATAAGTTGTCGATCCTCAATCCTCAATAGAATGTCCTAAGTTCAGAGCTTTCAATACGCAATACTCAATCTGCAATCTTCAAATCTCTATCCACAAACATCAATTCTCATCACTCAACCCTCAACACTCAGTCCCCAGTCCTCAATCTTCTATCCTCAATCCTCAATCCTCAATACTCAATCTTCTATCGTCAATCCTCACTCCTCAAACCTCAATTCCGTATCCTCAATCTTCAATCCTCAATAATCAATCTCCAATCCTAGATCCTCAATCCCCAATCCTCAATCTTTAATCCTCAATCTTCAATCCTCAATCCCCAGTCCTCAATCTTCGATCCTCAATGCTCCATCCCCAATCCTCAATCCTTAACCCTCAGTCCTCAATCCTCAATCCTCAATCCTCAATACTCAATCTTCAATCGTCAATCCTCAGTCCTCAAACCTCAATTCTGAATACTAAATCTTCAATCCTCAATAATCAATCTCCAATCCTAGATCCTCAATCCCCAATCCTTAACCCTTAATCCTCAATCTTCAAACCTCAACCTTCAATCCTCAATACTCAATCTTCAATCCTCAATCCTCAATCCGCAATCCTCAATCCTCATTCTTCAATCCTCAATACCCAATCCTCAATCTTCAATCCTCAATCCTCAATCCTCAATCCTCAATCCTCAATGCTCAATCTTCAATCCTCAATACTCAATCTTCAACCCTCAATCCTGGATCCTCAATCCTCAATCTTCATACCTCAATCCTCAATCCTCAATCCTCAATCCTCATTCTTCAATCCTCAATACCCAATCCTCAATCCTCAATCCTCAATCTTCAATCTTCAATTCTCAATCCTCAATCCTCAGTCCTCAGTCCTCAAACCTCTATCCTCAACCCTCAGCCCTCATCGTCGATCCTCAATCCTCAATCCTCAATCCCCAATCCTCAATCTTCAATCCTCAATACTCAATCTTCAATCCTCAATCCTCGATCTTCAATCCTCAATACTCAGTCTTCAATCCTCAATCCTCAATCCTCAATCCTCATTCTTCAATCCTCAATCCTCAATCCTCAATCCTCAACCCTCAATCCTCAGTCCTCAAACCTCAATCCCGAATCCTCAATCCTGAATCCTCAATCTTCAGCCCGCAGTCCTCAACAATCAATTGTCAATCCCCAATCCTCAATAGAATATCCTCAATTCACAGTTTTCAATACTCAATCCCCATTCTTCGATCTTCAAATCTCAATCCACGATAATCAATCCCCATCACTCAACCCTCAACACTCGGACCTCAATCTTCAATCCTCAATCCTCAATCCTCAATCTTCAATCCTCAATACCCAATCTGCAATCCTCAATCCTCAATTCTCAATCCTCAATACTCAAACCTCAATCGTCAATCCTCAACCCCAATCCTCAATCTTCAATCCTCAACCCTCAATCCTGAATCCTCAATCCTCAACCTTCAATCCTCAATACTCAATCTTCAATCCTCGATCCTCAATCCTCAATCCTCAACCCTCATCCTCAATCCTCAATCCTGAATCCTCAATCCTCAATGTTCAATCCTCAATACTCAGTCTTCGATCATCAATCATCAATACTCAATCCTCAATCCTCAATCCTCAATCATCAATCCTCAATCCTCAATCATCAACCTTCAATCCTCAATACTCAATCTTCAATCCTCAATACTCAATCCTCAATATTCAACACACAACCATCAACCATCAGTTCTCAATACTCAACCATCAATCCTCAATTCTCAATACTCAATAGAATATCCTGAATTCTCATGATTCAATACTCAATCCACAATATTCAATAATCAAATCTCGATCCTCAAACATCAATTCTCAACACTCAATCCTCAACACTCGGTCCTCTCTCTTCAATCCTCCATCCTCAATTCTCTATCCCCAAGCGTCAATCCTCAATCCTCAATACTCAACCCTCAATCCTCAGTCCTCAAACCTCAATTCCGAATCCTCAATCCTGAATGCTCAATCTTCATCCCTCAGTCCGCAACAATTAATTGTCAATCCTCAATCCTCAATAGGATATACTCAATTTACAGTTTTCAATACTGAATCCCCAATCTTCAATCTCCAAATCTCAATCCACAGACATCAATTCTCATCACTCGACCCTCAACACTCAGTCCTCAATCTTCAATCCTCAATCCTCAATCCTCAATCTTCAATCCTCCATACTCAATCTTCGATCCTCAATCCTCAATCCTCAATCCTCAGTCCTCAAACCACAATCCTGAATCCTCAATCCTGAATCATCAACCTCCAGCACTCAGTGCTCAACAATAAGTTATCGATCCTCAATCCTCAATAGAATATCCTCACTTCAGAGCTTTCAATACGCAATGCTCAATCTGCAATCTTCAAATCTCTATCCACAAACATCAATTCTCAACACTCAACCCTCAACACTCAGTCCCCAATCCTCAATCTTCAATCCTCGATCCTCAATCCTCAATCCTCAACCCTCAATCCTCAATCCTCAATCTTCAATCCACAATAGTCAATCCTCAATCCTCAATCCTCAATCCTCAATCCTCAATCCTCAATGTTCAATCCTCAATACCCAATCATCAATCTTCAATCCTCAATCCTCAATCCTCAATCCTCAATCCTCAATCCTCAATCCTCAATCCTCAGTCCTCTAACCACAATCCTGAATCCTCAATCCTGAAGCCTCAACCTCCAGCACTCAGTGCTCAACAATAAGTTGTCGATCCTCAATCCTCAATAGAATATCCTCACTTCAGAGTTTTCAATACGCAATGCTCAATCTGCAATCTTCAAATCTCTATCCACAAACATCAATTCTCTTCACTCAACCCTCAACACTCAGTCCCCAATCCTCAATCTTCAATCCTCAATCCTCAATCCTCAATCCTCAATCCTCAATCCTCAATCTTCAATCCTCAATACACAATCTTCAATCCTCCATACTCAATCTTCAATCCTCAATCCTCAATCATCAATCCTCAATCCTCAATCCTCTGTCATCAATCCTCAATCTTCAATACTCAATCCTCAATCCTCAGTCCTCAATCCTCAATCCTCAGTCCTAAATCCACAATCATCAATCCTCAATCTTCAATACTCAATCCTCAATCCTCAATCCTCAATCCTCAATACTCGATCTTCAATCCTCAATCCTCAATCCTCAATCCTCAACCCTCAGCCCTCATCCTCAATCCTCAATTCTGAATCCCCAAACCTCAATCTTCAATCCTTAATACTCAGTCTTCAATCCTCAATCCTCAAGCCTCAATCCTCAATCCCCAATCCTCAATTCTCAATCCTAAATCCTCAACCCTCAGCCCTCATCCTCAGCCCTCAATCCTGAATCCTCAATCCTCAATCCTCAATCTTCAATTCTCAATACTCAGTCTTCAATCCTCAATCCTCAACCCTCAACCCTCAGCCCTCATCCTCAATCCTCAATCCTGAATCCCCAAACCTCAATCTTCAATCCTTAATACTCAGTCTTCAATCCTCAATCCTCAATCCTCAATCCTCAATCCCCAATCCTCAATTCTCAATCCTAAATCCTCAACCCTCAGCCCTCATCCTCAGTCCTCAATCCTGAATCATCAATCTTCAATCCTCAATACTCAATATTCAATCCTCAGTCCTCAATCCTCAATCCTCAATCCTCAATCCTCAATCCTCAATCATCAAACCTCAATCTTCAATCCTCAATCCTCAAACCTCAATCCTCAATCCTCAATCCTCAATCCTCACTCTTCAATCCTCAAGACTCAATCTTCAATCCTCAATACTCAATCTTCAATCCTCAATACTCAATCATCAATCCTCAACACTCAATCCTCAATAATCAATCCTCAATCCTCAATCTTCAATCCTCAATGCTC
Organism: Calliopsis andreniformis; assembly: GCF_051401765.1. Classification (NCBI taxonomy): domain Eukaryota; kingdom Metazoa; phylum Arthropoda; class Insecta; order Hymenoptera; family Andrenidae; genus Calliopsis; species Calliopsis andreniformis. The sequence continues at coordinate 1,659,787 of NW_027480481.1, forward strand.
AATCCTCAATCGTCAATCTTCAATCCTCAATACTCAATCTTCAATACTCAATCCTCAATGCTCAATCCTCAATCCTCATTCTTCAATCCTCAATACCCAATCCTCAATCTTCTATCCTCAATCCTCAATCCTCAATTCTCAATCCCCAATCCTCAGTCCTCAGTCCTCAAACCACAATCCTCAACCCTCAGCCCTCATCGACAATCCTCAATCCTCAATCCTCAATCCTCAATGTTCCATCCTCAATACTCAGTCTTCAACCCTCAATACTCAATCACCAATCCTCAATCCTCAATCCTCAATCGTCGATCCTCAATCCTCAATCTTCAAACCTCAATGCTCAATCCTCAATCGTCAAACTTCAATCCTCAATACTCAATCTTAAATATTCAATCCTCCATGCTCAATCCTCAATCCTCATTCTTCGATCCTCGATACCCAATCCTCAATCTTCAATCCTCAATCCTCAATCCTCAATCCTCAATCGTCAATCCTCGATCCTCAATCTTCAATCCTTAGTCCCAAATCCTCAGACTTCAATCCTCAATCCTCAACCATCAATCTTCAATCCTCAATACTCAATCTTCAATCCTCAATCCTCAATCCTCAATCCTCAATCCTCAATACTTATTTTTCAATCCTCAATACCCAATCATCAATCTTCAATCCTCAATCCTCAATCCTTAATCCTCAATTCTCAATCCTCAATCCTCAGACCTCAAACATCAATACTCAATCCTCAGTTCTCGTCCTCAATCCACAACCCTCAATCCTCAACCCTCAACCATCAATTCTCAATACTCAACCATCTATCCTCAATTCTCAATACTGAATAGAATATCCTGAATTCTCACGGTACAATACTCAATCCACAATATTCAATAATCAAGCCTCAATCCTCAAACATCTATTCTCAACACTCAGTCCCCAACACTCAGTCCTCTCTCTTCAATCCTCCATCCTCAACCCTCAATCCTCAAGCGTCAATCCTCAATCCTCAATTCTCAATCCTCAATCCTCAGTCCTCAGTCCTCAAACCTCAATCCTCAACCCTCAGCCCTCATCCTGAATCCTCAATCCTCAGTCTTCAATCCTCAATCCTCAATCGTCAATACTCAATCTTCAATCGTCAATCCTCAGTCCTCAAACCTCAATTCTGAATCCTCAATCTTCAATCCTCAATAATCAACCTCCAATCCTAGATCCTCAATCCCCAATCCTCAATCCTTAGTCCTCAATCTTCAATCCTCAATCCCCAGTCCTCAATCTTCAATCCTCAATGCTCCATCCTCAATTCTCAATCCTCGTTCCTCAATCCTCAATCCTCAATCCTCAATCCTCAATCCTAAACCGTCAGTCCTCAAACCTCAATCCCTAATCCTCAACCCTGAATCCCCAATATTCAGCACTCAGTCCTCAACAATCAGTTGTCAATCGTCAATCCTCAATAGAATATCCTCAATTCGCAGTTTTCAATACTCAATACACGATCTGCAATCTTCAAATGTCTACCCACAAATATCAATTCTCATCACCCAACCCTCAACACTCAGTCCCCAATCCTCAATCTTCAATCCTCAATCCTCAATCCTCAATCCTCAATCCTCAATCTTCAATCCTCAATACTCAATCTTCAAACCTCAATCCTCAATCCTCAATCCTCAATCCTCACTCTTCAATCCTCAATATCCAATCCTCAATCTTCTATCCTGATCCCTCAATCCTCAATTCTCAACCCTCAATCCTCAGTCCTCAGTCCTCAAACCTCAATCCCCAACCCTCAGCCCTCATCCTCAATCCTCAATCCTCAGTCTTCAATCCTGAATCCTCAATCCTCAATCCTCAATCCTCAATCCTCAACCCTCAATCCTCAGTCCTCAAACCACAATCCTGAATGCTCAATCCTGAATCCTCAACCTCCTGCACTCAGTGCTCAACAATAAGTTGTCGATCCTCAATCCTCAATAGAATATCCTCACTTCAGAGCTTTCAATACGCAATGCTCAATCTGCAATCTTCAAATCTCTATCCACAAACATCAATTCTCATCACTCAACCCTCAACACTCAGTCCCCAATCCTCAATCTTCAATCCTCAATCCTCAATCCTCAATCCTCAATCCTCAATCTTCAATCCTCAATACACAATCTTCAATCCTCAATCCTGGATCCTCAATCCTCAATCTTCATACCTCAATCCTCAATACTCAATCCTCAATCCTCAATCCTCAATCCTCAACCTTCAATCCTCAATACTCAATCTTCAATCCTCAATCCTCAATCCGCAATCCTCAATCCTCATTCTTCAATCCTCAATACCCAATCCTCAATCTTCAATCCTCAATCCTCAATCCTCAGTTCTCAATCCTCAATACCCAATCATCAATCTTCAATCCTCAATCCTCAATCCTCAATCCTCAATCCTCAGACCTCAAACATCAATACTCTGCCCTCTGTCCACGTCCTCAATCCACAACACTCAATCCTCAATCCTCAATCTTCAATCATCAATATTCAATCTTCAATCCTCAATCCTCAATCCTCAATCCTCAATCCTCAATCCTCAATCCTCAATCTTCAATCCTCAATACTCAATCTTCAAACCTCAATCCTCAATCCTCAATCCTCAATCCTCACTCTTCAATCCTCAATATCCAATCCTCAATCTTCTATCCTGATCCCTCAATCCTCAATTCTCAACCCTCAATCCTCAGTCCTCAGTCCTCAAACCTCAATCCCCAACCCTCAGCCCTCATCCTCAATCCTCAATCCTCAGTCTTCAATCCTGAATCCTCAATCCTCAATCCTCAATCCTCAATCCTCAATCCTCAATCCTCAGTCCTCAAACCACAATCCTGAATGCTCAATCCTGAATCCTCAACCTCCAGCACTCAGTGCTCAACAATAAGTTGTCGATCCTCAATCCTCAATAGAATATCCTCACTTCAGAGCTTTCAATACGCAATGCTCAATCTGCAATCTTCAAATCTCTATCCACAAACATCAATTCTCATCACTTAACCCTCAACACTCAGTCCCCAATCCTCAATCTTCAATCCTCAATCCTCAATCCTCAATCCTCAATCCTCAATGCTCAATCTTCAATCCTCAATACTCAATCTTCAACCCTCAATCCTGGATCCTCAATCCTCAATCTTCATACCTCAATCCTCAATCCTCAATCCTCAATCCTCATTCTTCAATCCTCAATACCCAATCCTCAATCCTCAATCGTCAATCTTCAATCTTCAATTCTCAATCCTCAATCCTCAGTCCTCAGTCCTCAAACCTCTATCCTCAACCCTCAGCCCTCATCGTCGATCCTCAATCCTCAATCCTCAATCCCCAATCCTCAATCTTCAATCCTCAATACTCAATCTTCAATCCTCAATCCTCAATCTTCAATCCTCAATACTCAGTCTTCAATCCTCAATCCTCAATCCTCAATCCTCATTCTTCAATCCTCAATCCTCAATCCTCAGACCTCAAACATCAATACTCAACCCTCAGTCCTCGTCCTCAATCCACAACCCTCAATCCTCAACCCTGAACCATCAATCCTCAATACTCAACCATCTATCCTCAATTCTCAATACTCAATAGAATATCCTGAATTCTCACGGTTCAATACTCAATCCACAATATTCAATAATCGAACCTCAATCCTCAAACATCTATTCTCAACACTCAATCCCCAACACTCAGTCCTCTCTCTTCAATCCTCCATCCTCAACCCTCAATAGTCAAGCGTCAATCCTCAATCCTCAATCCTCAACCCTCAATCCTCAGTCCTCAAACCTCAATCCCGAATCCTCAATCCTGAATCCTCAATCTTCAGCCCGCAGTCCTCAACAATCAATTGTCAATCCCCAATCCTCAATAGAATATCCTCAATTCACAGTTTTCAATACTCAATCCCCATTCTTCAATCTTCAAATCTCAATCCACGATAATCAATCCCCATCACTCAACCCTCAACACTCAGACCTCAATCTTCAATCCTCAATCCTCAATCCTCAATCTTCAATCCTCAATACCCAATCTTCAATCCTCAATCCTCAATTCTCAATCCTCAATACTCAAACCTCAATCGTCAATCCTCAACCCCAATCCTCAATCTTCAATCCTCAACTCACAATCCTGAATCCTCAATCCTCAACCTTCAATCCTCAATACTCAATCTTCAATCCTCGATCCTCAATCCTCAATCCTCAACCCTCATCCTCAATCCTCAATCCTGAATCCTCAATCCTCAATGTTCAATCCTCAATACTCAGTCTTCGATCATCAATCATCAATACTCAATCCTCAATCCTCAATCCTCAATCATCAATCCTCAATCCTCAATCATCAACCTTCAATCCTCAATACTCAATCTTCAATCCTCAATACTCAATCCTCAAGATTCAACACACAACCATCAACCATCAGTTCTCAATACTCAACCATCAATCCTCAATTCTCAATACTCAATAGAATATCCTGAATTCTCATGATTCAATACTCAATCCACAATATTCAATAATCAAATCTCGATCCTCAAACATCAATTCTCAACACTCAATCCTCAACACTCGGTCCTCTCTCTTCAATCCTCCATCCTCAATTCTCTATCCCCAAGCGTCAATCCTCAATCCTCAATACTCAACCCTCAATCCTCAGTCCTCAAACCTCAATTCCGAATCCTCAATCCTGAATGCTCAATCTTCATCCCTCAGTCCGCAACAATTAATTGTCAATCCTCAATCCTCAATAGGATATACTCAATTTACAGTTTTCAATACTGAATCCCCAATCTTCAATCTCCAAATCTCAATCCACAGACATCAATTCTCATCACTCGACCCTCAACACTCAGTCCTCAATCTTCAATCCTCAATCCTCAATCCTCAATCTTCAATCCTCCATACTCAATCTTCAATCCTCAATCCTCAATCATCAATCCTCAATCCTCAATCCTCAGTCATCAATCCTCAATCTTCATTACTCAATCCTCAATCATCAATCCTCAATCCTCAATCCTCAATCCTCATTCCTCAAACCTCAATCCTCAACCCTTTGTCCTCATCCTCAATTCTCAATTCTTAATCCACAATCCTCAATCCTCAATCTTCAATCCTCAATAATCAATCCTCAATACTCAGTCTTCAATCCTCAATCCTCAATCCTCAATCCTCAGTCCGCAATCCTCAATCATCAATCCTCAATCTACAATCCTCAATCTTCAACCCTCAATGCTCAATCCTCAATCGTCAACCTTCAATCCTCAATACTCAGTCTTCAATATGCAATCCTCAATGCTCAGTCCTCAATCCTCCATCTTCAATCCTCAATACCCAATCCTCAATCTTCAATCCTCAATCCTCAATCCTCAATCCTCGATCCTCAATTTTCAATCCTTAGTCCCAAATCCTCAATCTTCAATCCTCAATCCTCAACCCTCAATCTTCAATCCTCAATACTCAATCTTCAATCCTCAATCCTCAATGCCCAATCCTCAATCCTCAATCCTCAATACTCATCTTTCAATCCTCAATACCCAATCCTCAATCTTCAATCCTCAATCCTCAATCCTCAATCCTCGATTCTCAATCCTCAATCCTCAATCCTCAGACCTCAAACATCAATACTCAACCCTCAGTTCTCGTCCTCAATCCACAACCCTCAATCCTCAGTCCTCAAACCTCAATTCCGAATCCTCAATCCTGAATGCTCAATCTTCATCCCTCAGTCCGCAACAATCAATTGTCAATCCTCAATCCTCAATAGGATATACTCAATTTACAGTTTTCAATACTGAATCCCCAATCTTCAATCTCCAAATCTCAATCCACAGACATCAATTCTCATCACTCAACCCTCAACACTCAGTCCTCAATCTTCAATCCTCAATCCTCAATCCTCAATCTTCAATCCTCCATACTCAATCTTCAATCCTCAATCCTCAATCATCAATCCTCAATCCTCAATCCTCAGTCATCAATCCTCAATCTTCAATACTCAATCCTCAATCATCAATCCTCAATCCTCAATCCTCAATCCTCATTCCTCAAACCTCAATCCTCAACCCTTAGTCCTCATCCTCAATTCTCAATTCTTAATCCTCATTCCTCAATCCTCAATCTTGAATCCTCAATAATCAATCCTCAATACTCAGTCTTCAATCCTCAATCCTCAATCCTCAATCCTCAGTCCGCAATCCTCAATCATCAATCCTCAATCTTCAATACTCAATCCTCAATCCTCAATCCTCAATCCTCAATACTCAACCTTCAATCCTCCATACTCAATTTTCAATCCTCAATCCTCAATCATCAATCCTCAATCCTCAATCCTCAGTCATCAATCCTCAATCTTCAATACTCAATCCTCAATCCTCAATCCTCAATCCTCAATCCTCAGTCCTCAATCCACAATCATCAATCCTCAATCTTCAATACTCAATCCTCAATCCTCAATCCTCAATCCTCAATACTCGATCTTCAATCCTCAATCCTCAATCCCCAATCCTCAACCCTCAGCCCGCATCCTCAATCCTCAATCCTGAATCCCCAAACCTCAATCTTCAATCCTTAATACTCAGTCTTCAATCCTCAATCCTCAATCCTCAATCCTCAATCCCCAATCCTCAATTCTCAATCCTAAATCCTCAACCCTCAGCCCTCATCCTCAGTCCTCAATCCTGAATCCTCAATCCTCAATCCTCAATCTTCAATTCTCAATACTCAGTCTTCAATCCTCAATCCTCAGTCCTCAATACTCAGTCCTCAATCCACAATCATCAATCCTCAATCTTCAATACTCAATCCTCAATCCTCAATCCTCAATCCTCAATCCTCAATCCTCAATCCTCAATCCTCAGTCCTCAAACCACAATCCTGAATCCTCAATCCTGAAGCCTCAACCTCCAGCACTCAGTGCTCAACAATAAGTTGTCGATCCTCAATCCTCGATAGAATATCCTCACTTCAGAGCTTTCAATACGCAATGCTCAATCTGCAATCTTCAAATCTCTATCCACAAACATCAATTCTCAACACTCAACCCTCAACACGCAGTCCCCAATCCTCAATCTTCAATCCTCGATCCTCAATCCTCAATCCTCAACCCTTAATCCTCAATCCTCAATCTTCAATCCACAATAGTCAATCCTCAATTCTCAATTCTCAATGCTCAGTCCTCAGTCCTCAATCCTCAGACCTCAAACATCAATACTCAGCCCTCTGTCCTCGTTCTCAATCCACAACACTCAATCCTCAATCCTCAATCTTCAATCATCAATATTCAATCTTCAATCCTCAATCCTCAATCCTCAATCCTCAATCCTCAATCCTCAATCCTCAATGTTCAATCCTCAATACCCAATCATCAATCTTCAATCCTCAGTCCTCAATCCTCAATCCTCAATCCTCTATCCTCAATCCTCAATCCTCAGTCCTCAAACCACAATCCTGAATCCTCAATCCTGAAGCCTCAACCTCCAGCACTCAGTGCTCAACAATAAGTTGTCGATCCTCAATCCTCAATAGAATATCCTCACTTCAGAGCTTTCAATACGCAATGCTCAATCTGCAATCTTCAAATCTCTATCCACAAACATCAATTCTCATCACTCAACCCTCAACACTCAGTCCCCAATCCTCAATCTTCAATCCTCAATCCTCAATCCTCAATCCTCAATCCTCAATCCTCAATCTTCAATCCTCAATACACAATCTTCAATCCTCAATCCTGGATCCTCAATCCTCAATCTTCATACCTCAATCCTCAATACTCAATCCTCAATCCTGAATCATCAATTTTCAATCCTCAATCCTCAATCCTCAATCCTCAATCCTCAATCCTCAATCCTCAATCCTCAGTCCTCAAACCACAATCCTGAATCCTCAATCCTGAAGCCTCAACCTCCAGCACTCAGTGCTCAACAATAAGTTGTCGATCCTCAATCCTCAATAGAATATCCTCACTTCAGAGCCTTCAATACGCAATGCTCAATCTGCAATCTTCAAATCTCTATCCACAAACATCAATTCTCATCACTCAACCCTCAACACTCAGTCCCCAATCCTCAATCTTCAATCCTCAATCCTCAATCCTCAATCCTCAATCCTCAATCTTCAATCCTCAATGCACAATCTTCAATCCTCAATCCTGGATCCTCAATCCTCAATCTTCATACCTCAGTCCTCAATACTCAATCCTCAATCCTCAATCCTCAATCCTCAACCTTCAATCCTCAATACTCAATCTTCAATCCTCAATCCTCAATCCGCAATCCTCAATCCTCATTCTTCAATCCTCAATACCCAATCCTCAATCTTCAATCCTCAATCCTCAATCCTCAGTTCTCAATCCTCAATACCCAATCATCAATCTTCAATCCTCAATCCTCAATCCTCAATCCTCAATCCTCAGACCTCAAACATCAATACTCAGCCCTCTGTCCACCTCCTCAATCCACAACACTCAATCCTGGATCCTCAATCCTCAATCCTCAATCCTCAATCTTCAACCCTCAATACTCAATCTTCAATCCTCAGTCCTGGATCCTCAATCCTCAATCTTCATACCTTAGTCCTCAATCCTCAATCCTCAATCCTCATTCTTCAATCCTCATTACCCAATCCTCAATCTTCAATCCTCAATCCTCAATCCTCAATTCTCAGTCCTCAATCCTCAGTCCTCAGACCTCAAACCTCAATCCTCAACCCTCAGCCCTCATCGTCAATCCTCAATCCTCAATCCTCAATCCTCAATGCTCAACCTTCAATCCTCAATACTCAATCTTCAATCCTCAATCCTCAATCTTCAATCCTCAATACTCAGTCTTCAATCCTCAATCCTCAATCCTCAATCCTCATTCTTCAATCCTAAATCCTCAATCCTCAGACCTCAAACATCAATACTCAACCCTCAGTCCTCGTCCTCAATCCACAACCCTCAATCCTCAACCCTGAACCATCAATCCTCAATACTCAATCATCTATCCTCAATTCTCAATATTCAATAGAATATCCTGAATTCTCACGGTTCAATACTCAATCCACAATATTCAATAATCGAACCTCAATCCTCAAAATCTGTTCTCAACACTCAAACCCCAACACTCAGTCCTCTCTCTTCAATCCTCCATCCTCAACCCTCAATCCTCAATCCTCAATCCTCAATCCTCAATCCTCAATCCTGAATCCTCAATCCTCAGTCCTCAAACCACAATCCTGAATCCTCAATCCTGAATCATCAACCTCCAGCACTCAGTGCTCAACAATAAGTTATCGATCCTCAATCCTCAATAGAATATCCTCACTTCAGAGCTTTCAATACGCAATGCTCAATCTGCAATCTTCAAATCTCTATCCACAAACATCAATTCTCATCACTCAACCCTCAACACTCAGTCCCCAATCCTCAATCTTCAATCCTCAAACCTCAATCCTCAATCCTCAATCCTCAATCTTCAATCATCAATATTCAATCTTCAATCCTCAATCCTCAATCCTCAATCCTCAATCCTCAATGTTCTGTCCTCAATACCCAATCATCAATCTTCAATCCTCAATCCTCAGTCCTCAATTCTCAGTCCTCAATCCTCAGTCCTCATCGTCAATCCTCAATCCTCAATCCTCAACCCTGAACCATCAATCCTCAATACTCAACGATCTATCCTCAATTCTCAATACTCAATAGAATATCCTGAATTCTCACGGTTCAATACTCAATCCACAATATACAATAATCGAACCTCAATCCTCAAACATCTTTTCTCAACACTCAATCCCCAACACTCAGTCCTCTCTCTTCAATCCTCCACCCTCAACACTCAATCCTCAAGCGTCAATCCTCAATCCTCAATCCTCAACCCTCAATCCTCAATCCTCAATCCTCAACCTTCAATCCTCAATACTCAATCTTCAATCCTCGATCCTCAATCCTCAATCCTCAACCCTCAATCCTCAATCCTCAATCTTCAATCCACAATAGTCAATCCTCAATTCTCAATCCTCAATTCTCAGTCCTCAGTCCTCAATCCTCAGACCTCAAACATCAATACTCAGCCCTCTGTCCTCGTTCTCAATCCACAACACTCAATCCTCAATCCTCAATCTTCAATCATCAATATTCAATCTTCAATCCTCAATCCTCAATCCTCAATCCTCAATCCTCAATCCTCAATGTTCAATCCTCAATACCCAATCATCAATCTTCAATCCTCAATCCTCAATCCTCAATACTCAATCCTCAATCCTCAATCCTCAATCCTCAGTCCTCAAACCACAATCCTGAATCCTCAATCCTGAAGCCTCAACCTCCAGCACTCAGTGCTCAACAATAAGTTGTCGATCCTCAATCCTCGATAGAATATCCTCACTTCAGAGCTTTCAATACGCAATGCTCAATCTGCAATCTTCAAATCTCTATGCACAAACATCAATTCTCAACACTCAACCCTCAACACTCAGTCCCCAATCCTCAATCTTCAATCCTCGATCCTCAATCCTCAATCCTCAACCCTCAATCCTCAATCCTCAATCTTCAATCCACAATAGTCAATCCTCAATTCTCAATCCTCAATCCTCAGTCCTCAGTCCTCAATCCTCAGACCTCAAACATCAATACCCAGCCCTCTGTCCTCGTTCTCAATCCACAACACTCAATCCTCAATACTCAATCTTCAATCATCAATATTCAATCTTCAATCCTCAATCCTCAATCCTCAATTCTCAATCCTCAATCCTCAATGTTCAATCCTCAATACCCAATCATCAATCTTCAATCCTCAATCCTCAATCGTCAATCCTCAATCCTCAATCCTCAATCCTCAATCCTCAGTCCTCAAACCACAATCCTGAATCCTCAATCCTGAAGTCTCAACCTCCAGCACTCAGTGCTCAACAATAAGTTGTCGATCCTCAATCCTCAATAGAATATCCTCACTTCAGAGCTTTCAATACGCAATGCTCAATCTGCAATCTTCAAATCTCTATCCACAAACATCAATCCTCATCACTCAACCCTCAACTCTCAGTCCCCAATCCTCAATCTTCAATCCTCAATACCCCAATCCTCAATCCTCAATCCTCAATCCTCAATCCTCAATCTTCAACCCTCAATACTCAATCTTTAATCCTCAATCCTGGATCCTCAATCCTCAATCTTCATACCTTAATCCTCAATCCTCAATCCTCAATCCTCATTCTTCAATCCTCAATCCCCAATCCTCAATCTTCAATCCTCAATCCTCAATCCTCAATTCTCAGTCCTCAATCCTCAGTCCTCAGTCCTCAAACCTCAATCCTCAACCCTCAGCCCTCATCGTCAATCCTCAATCCTCAATCCTCAATCCTCAATCCTCAATCATCAATCCTCAACACTCAATCTTCAATCCTCAATCCTCAATCTTCAATCCTCAATACTCAGTCTTCAATCCTCAATCCTCAATCCTCAATCCTTATTCTTCAATCCTCAATCCTCAATCCTCAGACCTCAAACATCAATACTCAACCCTCAGTCCTCGTCCTCAATCCACAACCCTCAATCCTCAACCCTGAACCATCAATCCTCAATACTCTATCATCTATCCTCAATTCTCAATATTCAATAGAATATCCTGAATTCTCACGGTTCAATACTCAATCCACAATATTCAATAATCGAACCTCAATCCTCAAAATCTATTCTCAACACTCAAACCCCAACACTCAGTCCTCTCTCTTCAATCCTCCGTCCTCAATCCTCTATCCCCAAGCGTCAATCTTCAATCCTCAATCCTCAATCCTCAATCCTCAGTCCTCAAACCACAATCCTGAATCCTCAATCCTGAATCATCAACCTCCAGCACTCAGTGCTCAACAATAAGTTATCGATCCTCAATCCTCAATAGAATATCCTCACTTCAGAGCTTTCAATACGCAATGCTCAATCTGCAATCTTCAAATCTCTATCCACAAACATCAATTCTCAACACTCAACACTCAACACTCAGTCCCCAATCCTCAATCTTCAATCCTCGATCCTCAATCCTCAATCCTCAACCCTCAATCCTCAATCCTCAATCTTCAATCCACAATAGTCAATCCTCAATTCTCAATCCTCAATCCTCAGTCCTCAGTCCTCAATCCTCAGACCTCAAACATCAATACTCAGCCCTCTGTCCTCGTTCTCAATCCACAACACTCAATCCCCAATCCTCAATCTTCAATCATCAATATTCAATCTTCAATCCTCAATCCTCAATCCTCAATCCTCAATCCTCAATCCTCAATCTTCAATCCTCAATAATCAATCTCCTATCCTAGATCCTCAATCCCCAATACTCAATCCTTAATCCTCAATATTCAATCCTCTATCCCCAGTCCACAATCTTCAATCCCCAAAGCTCAATAATCAATCCTCAATCCTCTGTGCTCAATCGTCAATCATCAGTCCACAATCTTCAATACTCAATCCTCAATCCTCAATCCTCAATCCTCAATCCTCAATCCTCAATCATCAATCCTGAATCTTCAATACGCAATCCACAATCCTCAATCCTCAATACTCAATCCTCAGTCCTCAATCCACAATCATCAATCCTCAATCTTCAATACTCAATCCTCAATCCTCTATCCTCAGTCCTCAATACTGGATCTTCAATCCTCAATCCTCAACCCTCTATCCTCAACCCTCAGCCCTCATCCTCAATCCTCAATCCTCAATCCTCAAACCTCAATCTTCAATCCTCAATACTCAGTCTTCAATCCTCAATCCTCAATCCTAAATCCTCAATCCTCAATCCTCAATTCTCGATCCTCAATCCTCAACCCTCAGCCCTCATCCTCAATCCTCAATCCTGAATCCTCAATCCTCAATCCTCAATCTTCAATCCTCAATACTCAGTCTTCAATCCTCAATCCTCAATCCTCAATCCTCAGTCCTCGATCCACAATCATCAATCCTCAATCTTCAATACTCAATCCTCAATCCTCAATCCTCAATCCTCAGTCCTCAGTCCTCAAACCTCAGTCGTCAAACCTCAGCCATCATCCTCAATCGTCAATCCTCGTTCGTCAATCCTCAATCCTCAATATTCAATCCTCCATACTCAATCTTCAATCCTCAATCCTCAATCATCAATCCTCAATCCTCAATCATCAGTCATCAATTCTCAATCTTCAATACTCAATCCTGAATCATCAATCCTCGATCCTCAACCCTCAATCCTCATTCCTCAAACCTCAATCCTCAACCCTCAGTCCTCATCCTCAATTCTCAATACTTAATCCTCAATCCTCAATCCTCAATCTTCAATCCTCAAAGTTCAATCCTCAATACTCAATCTTCAATCCTCAATACTCAGTCTTCAATCCTCAATCCTCAATCCTCAATCCTCAGTCCTCAATCCACAATCATCAATCCTCAATCTTCAATACTCAATCCTCAATCCTCAATCCTCAATCCTCAATACTCAATCTTCAAGCCTCGATCCTCAATCCTCAATCCTCAACCCTCAGCCCTCATCCTCAACCCTCAATCCTTAATCCTCAATCCTCAATGTTCAATCCTCAATACTCAGTCTTCAACCTTCAATCCTCAATACTCAATCTTCAATCCTCAATACTCAATCCTCAATATTCAACACACAGCCATCAACCATCAATTCTCAATACTCAACCGTCAATCCTCAATTCTCAATACTCAATAGAATATACTGAGTTCTCATGTTTCAATACTTAATCCACAATATTCAATAATCAAATGTCGATCCTCAAACATCAATTCTCGACACTCAATCCTCAACACTCGGTCCTCTCTTTTCAATCCTCCATCCTCAATCCTCTATCCCCAAGCGTCAGTCCTCAATCCTCAATCCTCAACCCTCAATCCTCAGTCCTCAAACCTCAATTCCGAATCCTCAATCCTGAATGCTCAATCTTCATCCCTCAGACCGCAACCATCAATTGTCAATCCTCAATCCTCAATAGAATATCCTCAATTCACAGTTTTCAATACTGAATCCCCAATCTTCAGTCTTCAAATCTCAATTCACAGACGTCAATTCTCATCACTCAACCCTCAACACTCAGTCCTCAATCTACAATTCTCAATCCTCAATCCTCAACCTTCAATCCTCCATACTCAATCTTCAATCCTCAATCCTCAATCGTCAATCCTCAATCCTCAATCCTCAGTCCTCAATCCTCAATCTTCAATACTCAATTCTCAATCATCAATCCTCAATCCTCAATACTCAATCCTCATTCCTCAAACCTCATACCTCAACCCTCAGTCCTCATACTCAATTCTCAATTCTTAATCCTCAATCCTCAATATTCAATCTTCAATCCTCAATAATCAATCCTCAATACTCTGTCTTCAAACCTCAATCCTCAATCCTCAATCCTCAGTCCGCAATCCTCAATCATCAATCCTCAATCTTCAATACTCAATCCTCAATCCTCAATCCTCAGTACTCAATCCACAATCATCAATCCTCAATCTTCAATACTCAATCCTCAATCCTCAATCCTGAATCTTCAGTCATCAGTTCTCAATCCTCAATCCTCAAACCTGAATCATCTACCGTCAGTCCTCGTCCTGAAACCTCAATCCCGAATCCTCAATCCTGAATCGTCAATCTTCAGCCCTCAGTCCTCAACAATCAATTGTCAATCCTCAGTCCTCCTTAGAATATCCTCATTTCACAGTTTTCAGTACTCAATCCCCAATCTTCAATCTTCAAATCTCAGTCTACAAACATCAATTCGCATCACTCAAAACTCAACACTCAGACCTCAATCTTCAGTCGTCAATCCTCAATCCTCAATTTTCAATCCTCAATACTCAATTTTCAATCCTCAATCCTCAATTCTCAATCCTCAGTCCTCAATCCTCAATCGCCAATCCTCAATCCCCAATCGTCAATCTTCAATCCTCAGTCCTCAATCCTCAATCATCAATACTCAATGATCAATCCTCAATACTCAACCTTCAATCCTCAACCCTCAATCCCCAAACCACAATCCTCAATCCTCTTTCCTCAAACCTCAATCCTCAACCCTCAGTCCTCATCCTCAATTCTCAACACTCAATCCTCAATCCTCAATCCTCAATCTTCAATCCTCAATAATCAATCTCCAATCCTAGATCCTCAATCCCCAATACTCAATCCTTAATCCTCAATATTCAATCATCTATCCCCAGTCCACAATCTTCAATCCCCAAAGCTCAATAATCAATCCTCAATCCTCTGTGCTCAATCGTCAATCATCAGTCCACAATCTTCAATACTCAATCCTCAATCCTCAATCCTCAATCCTCAATCCTCAATCCTCAATCATCAATGCTGAATCTTCGATACTCAATCCTCAATCCTCAATCCTCAATCCTCAATCGTCAATCCTCATTCTTCAATCCTCAATACCCCATCCTCAATCCTCAATCCTCAATTCTCAATCCACAATCCTCAGTCCCCAGTCCTCAAACCTCAGTCCTCAAACCTCAGCCATCATCCTCAATCGTCAATCCTCGTTCCTCAATCCTCAATCCTCAATCTTCAAACCTCAATCCTCAATCATCAATCCTCAATCCTCAATCCTCAGTCAACAATCCTCAATCTTCAATACGCAATCCACAATCCTCAATCCTCAATACTCAATCCTCAGTCCTCAATCCACAATCATCAATCCTCAGTCTTCAATACTCAATCCTCAATCCTCAATCCTCAATCCTCAATACTGGATCTTCAATCCTCAATCCTCAATCCTCAATCCTCAATCCTCAACCCTCAGCCCTCATCCTCAATCCTCAATCCTGAATCCTCAATCCTCAATCCTCAATCTTCAATCCTCACTACTCAGTCTTCAATCCTCAATCCTCAATCCTCAATCCTCAGTCCTCGATCCACAATCATCAATCCTCATTCTTCAATACTCAATCCTCAATCCACAATCCTCAATCCTCAGTCCTCAGTCCTCAAACCTCAGCCGTCAAACCTCAGCCATCATCCTCAATCGTCAATCCTCGTTCGTCAATCCTCAATCCTCAATATTCAATCCTCCATACCCAATATTCAATCCTCAATCCTCAATCATCAATCCTCAATACTCAATGATCAATCCTCAATACTCAACCTTCAATCCTCAACCCTCAATCCCCAAACCACAATCCTCAATCCTCTTTCCTCAAACCTCAATCCTCAACCCTCAGTCCTCATCCTCAATTCTCAATTCTCAATCCTCAATCCTCAATCCTCAATCTTCAATCCTCAATAATCAATCTCCTATCCTAGATCCTCAAGCCCCAATACTCAATCCTTAATCCTCAATATTCAATCCTCTATCCCCAGTCCACAATCTTCAATACCCAAAGCTCAATAATCAATCCTCAATCCTCTGTGCTCAATCGTCAATCATCAGTCCACAATCTTCAATACTCAATCCTCAATCCTCAATCCTCAATCCTCAATCCTCAATCCTCAATCATCAATCCTGAATCTTCAATACGCAATCCACAATCCTCAATCCTCAATACTCAATCCTCAGTCCTCAATCCACAATCATCAATCCTCAATCTTCAATACTCAATCCTCAATCCTCTATCCTCAGTCCTCAATACTGGACCTTCAACCCTCAATCCTCAATCCTCAATCCTCAACCCTCAGCCCTCATCCTCAATCCTCAATCCTCAATCCTCAAACCTCAATCTTCAATCCTCAATACTCAGTCTTCAATCCTCAATCCTCAATCCTCAATCCTCAATCCTCAATCCTCAATTCTCAATCCTCAATCCTCAACCCTCAGCCCTCATCCTCAATCCTCAATCCTGAATCCTCAATCCTCAATCCTCAATCTTCAATCCTCAATACTCAGTCTTCAATCCTCAATCCTCAATCCTCAATCCTCAGTCCTCGATCCACAATCATCAATCCTCAATCTTCAATCCTCAATCCTCAATCCTCAATACTCAATCCTCAATCCTCATTCCTCAAACCTCAATCCTCAGTCCTCATCCACAATCATCAATCCTCAATCTTCAATACTCAATCCTCAATCCTCAATCCTCAATCCTCAATACTGGGTCTTCAATCCTCAATCCTCAATCCTCAATCCTCAACCCTCAGCCCCCATCCTCAATTCTCAATCCTCAATCCTCAATCCTCAATCTTCAATCCTCAATAATCAACCTCATAACCTAGATACTCAATCCCCAATACTCTATCCTTAATCCTCAATGTTCAATCCTCTATCCCCAGTCCACAATCTTCAATCCCCAAAGCTCAATAATCAATCCTCAATCCTCAGTCCTCAATCGTCAAACATCAGTCCACAATCTTCAATACTCAATCCTCAATCCACAATCCTCAATCCTCAATCCTCAATCCTCAATCATCAATCCTGAATATTCAATACTCAATCCTCAATCCTCAATCCTCAATCATCAATCCTCAATCCTCAATCCTCATTCCTCATTCCTCAATCCTTAATCCTCAATCCTCAGTCCGCAATAATCAACATTCAATACTCAATCTTCAATACTCAATCCTCTATCCTCAATCCTCAATCCTCAATCCCCAATACTCAACCTTCAATCCTCCATACTCAATCTTCATTCCTCAATCCTCAATCATCAATCCTCAATCCTCAATCCTCAGTCATCAATACTCAATCTTCAATACCCAATCCTCAATCCTCAATCCTCAATCCTCAATACTCGATCTTCAATCCTCAATCCTCAATCCTCAATCCTCAACCCTCAGCCCTCATCCTCAAACCTCAATCCTGAATCCTCAAACCTCAATCTTCAATCCTCAATACACAGTCTTCAATCCTCAACCCTCAATCCTCAATCCTCAATCCTCAATCCTCAACTCTCAATCCTCAATCCTCAACCCTCAGCCCTCATCCTCAATCCTCAATCCTGAATCCTCAATCCTCAATCCTCAATCTTCAATCCTCAATACTCAATCCTCAATCCTCAATCCTCAATCCTCAATACACAATCTTCAATCCTCAATCCTCAATCCACAATCCTCAATCCTCAATCCTCGATCCTCAATCCTCAGACATCAATCCTCAATCTTCAATACTCAATCGTCAATCCTCAGTCCTCAATTCTCAATCCTCAATCCTCGTTCCTCAAACCTCAATCCTCAACCCTCAGTCCTCATCCACAATTCTCAATTCTCAATCCTCAAACCTCAATCTTCAATCCTCAATACTCAATCCTCAATCCTCAATACGCAACCATCAATCCTCAATTCTCAATACTCAATCTAATATCCTGAATTCTCAGTATTCAATACTCAAACATCAACGCTCAACCCTCAGCCCTCATCCTCCATCCTCAATCCTCAATCCTCAAACCTCAATCTTCAATCCTCAATACTCAATCTTCGATTCTCAATCCTCAATCCTCAATCCTCAATCCCAATCCTCAATCTTCAATCCTCAATCCTCAATCCTCAATCCTCAATCCTCAATCCGCAATCATCAATCCTCAATCTTCAACACTCAATCCTCAATCCTCAATCCTCAATCTTCAATCCTCAATCCTAAATCCTCGATCCTCAATCCTCAATCCTCAATCCTCAATCCTCAATATTCAATACACAACACTCAAACATCAATCCTCAGTACTCAATCGTCAGTCTTCAATCCTCAATACTCAATCTTCAATCCTCAATCCTCAATCCTCAATACTCGACCTTCAATCCTCCATACTCAATCTTCAATCCTCAATCCTCAATCATCAATCCTCAATCCTCAATCCTCCGTCATCAATCCTCAATCTTCAATACTCAATCCTCAATACTCAATCCTCAATCCCCAATACTCGATCTTCAATCCTCAATCCTCAATCCTCAATCCTCAACCCTCAGCCCTCACCCTCAAACCTCAATCCTGAATCCTCAAACCTCAATCTTCAATCATCAATCCTCAATCCTCAATCCTCCGTCATCAATCCTCAATCTTCAATACTCAATCCTCAATCCTCAATCCTCAATCCTCAATACTCGATCTTCAATCCTCAATCCTCAATCCTCAATACTCGATCTTCAATCCTCAATCCTCAATCCTCAATCCTCAACCCTCAGCCCTCACCCTCAAACCTCAATCCTGAATCCTCAAACCTCAATCTTCAATCCTCAATCCTCAATCCTCAATCCTCAATCCTCAATCCTCAATATGCAACCTTCAATCCTCCATACTCAATCTTCAATCCTCAATCCTCAATCATCAATCCTCAATCATCAACCTTCAATCCTCAATACTCAATCTTCAATCCTCAATTCCCAATCCTCAATCGTCCATCCTCAATCCTCAATCCTCAGTCATCAATCCTCAATCTTCAATACTCAATCCTCAATCCTCAATCCTCAATCCTCAATCCTCAATCCTCAATCCTCATTCCTCAAACCTCAATCCTCAGTTCTCAATCCACAATCATCAATCCTCAATCTTCAATACTCAATCCTCAATCCTCAATCCTCAATCCTCAATACTGGGTCTTCAATCCTCAATCCTCAATCCTCAATCCTCAACCCTCAGCCCTCATCCTCAATACTCAACCCTCAATCCTCAATCCTCAATCTTCAATCCTCAATAATCAACCTCCTAACCTAGATCCTCAATCCCCAATACTCTATCCTTAATCCTCAATATTCAATCCTCTATCCCCAGTCCACAATCTTCAATCCCCAAAGCTCAATAATCAATCCTCAATCCTCAGTCCTGAATCGTCAAACATCAGTCCACAATCTTCAATACTCAATCCTCAATCCTCAATCCTCAATCCTCAGTCATCAATACTCAATCTTCAATACCCAATCCTCAATCCTCAATCCTCAATCCTCAATACTCGATCTTCAATCCTCAATCCTCAATCCTCAATCCTCAACCCTCAGCCCTCATCCTCAAACCTCAATCCTGAATCCTCAAACCTCAATCTTCAATCCTCAATACACAGTCTTCAATCCTCAACCCTCAATCCTCAATCCTCAATCCTCAATCCTCAACTCTCAATCCTCAATCCTCAACCCTCAGCCCTCATCCTCAATCCTCAATCCTGAATCCTCAATCCTCAATCCTCAATCTTCAATCCTCAATACTCAATCCTCAATCCTCAATCCTCAATCCTCAATACACAATCTTCAATCCTCAATCCTCAATCCTCAATCCTCAATCCTCAATCCTCAGTCCTCATCCACAATCATCAATCCTCAATCTTCAATACTCAATCCTCAATCCTCAATCCTCAATCCTCAATACTGGGTCTTCAATCCTCAATCCTCAATCCTCAATCCTCAACCCTCAGCCCTCATCCTCAATTCTCAATCCTCAATCCTCAATCCTCAATCTTCAATCCTCAATAATCAACCTCATAACCTAGATACTCAATCCCCAATACTCTATCCTTAATCCTCAATGTTCAATCCTCTATCCCCAGTCCACAATCTTCAATCCCCAAAGCTCAATAATCAATCCTCAATCCTCAGTCCTCAATCGTCAAACATCAGTCCACAATCTTCAATACTCAATCCTCAATCCACAATCCTCAATCCTCAATCCTCAATCCTCAATCATCAATCCTGAATATTCAATACTCAATCCTCAATCCTCAATCCTCAATCATCAATCCTCAATCCTCAATCCTCATTCCTCATTCCTCAATCCTTAATCCTCAATCCTCAGTCCGCAATAATCAACATTCAATACTCAATCTTCAATACTCAATCCTCTATCCTCAATCCTCAATCCTCAATCCCCAATACTCAACCTTCAATCCTCCATACTCAATCTTCATTCCTCAATCCTCAATCATCAATCCTCAATCCTCAATCCTCAATCCTCAATTCTCAATCCTCAATCCTCAACCCTCAGCCCTCATCCTCAATCCTCAATCCTGAATCCTCAATCCTCAATCCTCAATCTTCAATCCTCAATACTCAGTCTTCAATCCTCAATCCTCAATCCTCAATCCTCAGTCCTCGATCCACAATCATCAATCCTCAATCTTCAATCCTCAATCCTCAATCCTCAATACTCAATCCTCAATCCTCATTCCTCAAACCTCAATCCTCAGTCCTCATCCACAATCATCAATCCTCAATCTTCAATACTCAATCCTCAATCCTCAATCCTCAATCCTCAATACTGGGTCTTCAATCCTCAATCCTCAATCCTCAATCCTCAACCCTCAGCCCTCATCCTCAATTCTCAATCCTCAATCCTCAATCCTCAATCTTCAATCCTCAATAATCAACCTCATAACCTAGATACTCAATCCCCAATACTCTATCCTTAATCCTCAATGTTCAATCCTCTATCCCCAGTCCACAATCTTCAATCCCCAAAGCTCAATAATCAATCCTCAATCCTCAGTCCTCAATCGTCAAACATCAGTCCACAATCTTCAATACTCAATCCTCAATCCACAATCCTCAATCCTCAATCCTCAATCCTCAATCATCAATCCTGAATATTCAATACTCAATCCTCAATCCTCAATCCTCAATCATCAATCCTCAATCCTCAATCCTCATTCCTCATTCCTCAATCCTTAATCCTCAATCCTCAGTCCGCAATAATCAACATTCAATACTCAATCTTCAATACTCAATCCTCTATCCTCAATCCTCAATCCTCAATCCCCAATACTCAACCTTCAATCCTCCATACTCAATCTTCATTCCTCAATCCTCAATCATCAATCCTCAATCCTCAATCCTCAGTCATCAATACTCAATCTTCAATACCCAATCCTCAATCCTCAATCCTCAATCCTCAATACTCGATCTTCAATCCTCAATCCTCAATCCTCAATCCTCAACCCTCAGCCCTCATCCTCAAACCTCAATCCTGAATCCTCAAACCTCAATCTTCAATCCTCAATACACAGTCTTCAATCCTCAACCCTCAATCCTCAATCCTCAATCCTCAATCCTCAACTCTCAGTCCTCAATCCTCAACCCTCAGCCCTCATCCTCAATCCTCAATCCTGAATCCTCAATCCTCAATCCTCAATCTTCAATCCTCAATACTCAATCCTCAATCCTCAATCCTCAATCCTCAATACACAATCTTCAATCCTCAATCCTCAATCCACAATCCTCAATCCTCAATCCTCGATCCTCAATCCTCAGACATCAATCCACAATCTTCAATACTCAATCGTCAATCCTCAGTCCTCAATTCTCAATCCTCAATCCTCGTTCCTCAAACCTCAATCCTCAACCCTCAGTCCTCATCCACAATTCTCAATTCTCAATCCTCAAACCTCAATCTTCAATCCTCAATACTCAATCCTCAATCCTCAATACGCAACCATCAATCCTCAATTCTCAATACTCAATCTAATATCCTGAATTCTCAGTATTCAATACTCAAACATCAACGCTCAACCCTCAGCCCTCATCCTCCATCCTCAATCCTCAATCCTCAAACCTCAATCTTCAATCCTCAATACTCAATCTTCGATTCTCAATCCTCAATCCTCAATCCTCAATCCCAATCCTCAATCTTCAATCCTCAATCCTCAATCCTCAATCCTCAATCCTCAATCCGCAATCATCAATCCTCAATCTTCAACACTCAATCCTCAATCCTCAATCCTCAATCTTCAATCCTCAATCCTAAATCCTCGATCCTCAATCCTCAATCCTCAATCCTCAATCCTCAATATTCAATACACAACCCTCAAACATCAATCCTCAGTACTCAATCGTCAGTCTTCAATCCTCAATACTCAATCTTCAATCCTCAATCCTCAATCCTCAATACTCGACCTTCAATCCTCCATACTCAATCTTCAATCCTCAATCCTCAATCATCAATCCTCAATCCTCAATCCTCCGTCATCAATCCTCAATCTTCAATACTCAATCCTCAATACTCAATCCTCAATCCTCAATACTCGATCTTCAATCCTCAATCCTCAATCCTCAATCCTCAACCCTCAGCCCTCACCCTCAAACCTCAATCCTGAATCCTCAAACCTCAATCTTCAATCATCAATCCTCAATCCTCAATCCTCCGTCATCAATCCTCAATCTTCAATACTCAATCCTCAATCCTCAATCCTCAATCCTCAATACTCGATCTTCAATCCTCAATCCTCAATCCTCAATACTCGATCTTCAATCCTCAATCCTCAATCCTCAATCCTCAACCCTCAGCCCTCACCCTCAAACCTCAATCCTGAATCCTCAAACCTCAATCTTCAATCCTCAATCCTCAATCCTCAATCCTCAATCCTCAATCCTCAATATGCAACCTTCAATCCTCCATACTCAATCTTCAATCCTCAATCCTCAATCATCAATCCTCAATCATCAACCTTCAATCCTCAATACTCAATCTTCAATCCTCAATTCCCAATCCTCAATCGTCCATCCTCAATCCTCAATCCTCAGTCATCAATCCTCAATCTTCAATACTCAATCCTCAATCCTCAATCCTCAATCCTCAATCCTCAATCCTCAATCCTCATTCCTCAAACCTCAATCCTCAGTTCTCAATCCACAATCATCAATCCTCAATCTTCAATACTCAATCCTCAATCCTCAATCCTCAATCCTCAATACTGGGTCTTCAATCCTCAATCCTTAATCCTCAATCCTCAACCCTCAGCCCTCATCCTCAATTCTCAACCCTCAATCCTCAATCCTCAATCTTCAATCCTCAATAATCAACCTCCTAACCTAGATCCTCAATCCCCAATACTCTATCCTTAATCCTCAATATTCAATCCTCTATCCCCAGTCCACAATCTTCAATCCCCAAAGCTCAATAATCAATCCTCAATCCTCAGTCCTGAATCGTCAAACATCAGTCCACAATCTTCAATACTCAATCCTCAATCCTCAATCCTCAATCCTCAGTCATCAATACTCAATCTTCAATACCCAATCCTCAATCCTCAATCCTCAATCCTCAATACTCGATCTTCAATCCTCAATCCTCAATCCTCAATCCTCAACCCTCAGCCCTCATCCTCAAACCTCAATCCTGAATCCTCAAACCTCAATCTTCAATCCTCAA
Organism: Calliopsis andreniformis; assembly: GCF_051401765.1. NCBI lineage: Eukaryota > Metazoa > Arthropoda > Insecta > Hymenoptera > Andrenidae > Calliopsis > Calliopsis andreniformis. Next base: position 1,683,803 of record NW_027480481.1, read on the forward strand.
TACACAGTCTTCAATCCTCAACCCTCAATCCTCAATCCTCAATCCTCAATCCTCAACTCTCAATCCTCAATCCTCAACCCTCAGCCCTCATCCTCAATCCTCAATCCTGAATCCTCAATCCTCAATCCTCAATCTTCAATCCTCAATACTCAATCCTCAATCCTCAATCCTCAATCCTCAATACACAATCTTCAATCCTCAATCCTCAATCCTCAATCCTCAATCCTCAATCCTCAGTCCTCATCCACAATCATCAATCCTCAATCTTCAATACTCAATCCTCAATCCTCAATCCTCAATCCTCAATACTGGGTCTTCAATCCTCAATCCTCAATCCTCAATCCTCAACCCTCAGCCCTCATCCTCAATTCTCAATCCTCAATCCTCAATCCTCAATCTTCAATCCTCAATAATCAACCTCATAACCTAGATACTCAATCCCCAATACTCTATCCTTAATCCTCAATGTTCAATCCTCTATCCCCAGTCCACAATCTTCAATCCCCAAAGCTCAATAATCAATCCTCAATCCTCAGTCCTCAATCGTCAAACATCAGTCCACAATCTTCAATACTCAATCCTCAATCCACAATCCTCAATCCTCAATCCTCAATCCTCAATCATCAATCCTGAATATTCAATACTCAATCCTCAATCCTCAATCCTCAATCATCAATCCTCAATCCTCAATCCTCATTCCTCATTCCTCAATCCTTAATCCTCAATCCTCAGTCCGCAATAATCAACATTCAATACTCAATCTTCAATACTCAATCCTCTATCCTCAATCCTCAATCCTCAATCCCCAATACTCAACCTTCAATCCTCCATACTCAATCTTCATTCCTCAATCCTCAATCATCAATCCTCAATCCTCAATCCTCAGTCATCAATACTCAATCTTCAATACCCAATCCTCAATCCTCAATCCTCAATCCTCAATACTCGATCTTCAATCCTCAATCCTCAATCCTCAATCCTCAACCCTCAGCCCTCATCCTCAAACCTCAATCCTGAATCCTCAAACCTCAATCTTCAATCCTCAATACACAGTCTTCAATCCTCAACCCTCAATCCTCAATCCTCAATCCTCAATCCTCAACTCTCAATCCTCAATCCTCAACCCTCAGCCCTCATCCTCAATCCTCAATCCTGAATCCTCAATCCTCAATCCTCAATCTTCAATCCTCAATACTCAATCCTCAATCCTCAATCCTCAATCCTCAATACACAATCTTCAATCCTCAATCCTCAATCCACAATCCTCAATCCTCAATCCTCGATCCTCAATCCTCAGACATCAATCCTCAATCTTCAATACTCAATCGTCAATCCTCAGTCCTCAATTCTCAATCCTCAATCCTCGTTCCTCAAACCTCAATCCTCAACCCTCAGTCCTCATCCACAATTCTCAATTCTCAATCCTCAAACCTCAATCTTCAATCCTCAATACTCAATCCTCAATCCTCAATACGCAACCATCAATCCTCAATTCTCAATACTCAATCTAATATCCTGAATTCTCAGTATTCAATACTCAAACATCAACGCTCAACCCTCAGCCCTCATCCTCCATCCTCAATCCTCAATCCTCAAACCTCAATCTTCAATCCTCAATACTCAATCTTCGATTCTCAATCCTCAATCCTCAATCCTCAATCCCAATCCTCAATCTTCAATCCTCAATCCTCAATCCTCAATCCTCAATCCTCAATCCGCAATCATCAATCCTCAATCTTCAACACTCAATCCTCAATCCTCAATCCTCAATCTTCAATCCTCAATCCTAAATCCTCGATCCTCAATCCTCAATCCTCAATCCTCAATCCTCAATATTCAATACACAACCCTCAAACATCAATCCTCAGTACTCAATCGTCAGTCTTCAATCCTCAATACTCAATCTTCAATCCTCAATCCTCAATCCTCAATACTCGACCTTCAATCCTCCATACTCAATCTTCAATCCTCAATCCTCAATCATCAATCCTCAATCCTCAATCCTCCGTCATCAATCCTCAATCTTCAATACTCAATCCTCAATACTCAATCCTCAATCCTCAATACTCGATCTTCAATCCTCAATCCTCAATCCTCAATCCTCAACCCTCAGCCCTCACACTCAAACCTCAATCCTGAATCCTCAAACCTCAATCTTCAATCATCAATCCTCAATCCTCAATCCTCCGTCATCAATCCTCAATCTTCAATACTCAATCCTCAATCCTCAATCCTCAATCCTCAATACTCGATCTTCAATCCTCAATCCTCAATCCTCAATACTCGATCTTCAATCCTCAATCCTCAATCCTCAATCCTCAACCCTCAGCCCTCACCCTCAAACCTCAATCCTGAATCCTCAAACCTCAATCTTCAATCCTCAATCCTCAATCCTCAATCCTCAATCCTCAATCCTCAATATGCAACCTTCAATCCTCCATACTCAATCTTCAATCCTCAATCCTCAATCATCAATCCTCAATCATCAACCTTCAATCCTCAATACTCAATCTTCAATCCTCAATTCCCAATCCTCAATCGTCCATCCTCAATCCTCAATCCTCAGTCATCAATCCTCAATCTTCAATACTCAATCCTCAATCCTCAATCCTCAATCCTCAATCCTCAATCCTCAATCCTCATTCCTCAAACCTCAATCCTCAGTCCTCAATCCACAATCATCAATCCTCAATCTTCAATACTCAATCCTCAATCCTCAATCCTCAATCCTCAATACTGGGTCTTCAATCCTCAATCCTCAATCCTCAATCCTCAACCCTCAGCCCTCATCCTCAATTCTCAACCCTCAATCCTCAATCCTCAATCTTCAATCCTCAATAATCAACCTCCTAACCTAGATCCTCAATCCCCAATACTCTATCCTTAATCCTCAATATTCAATCCTCTATCCCCAGTCCACAATCTTCAATCCCCAAAGCTCAATAATCAATCCTCAATCCTCAGTCCTGAATCGTCAAACATCAGTCCACAATCTTCAATACTCAATCCTCAATCCTCAATCCTCAATCCTCAGTCATCAATACTCAATCTTCAATACCCAATCCTCAATCCTCAATCCACAATCCTCAATACTCGATCTTCAATCCTCAATCCTCAATCCTCAATCCTCAACCCTCAGCCCTCATCCTCAAACCTCAATCCTGAATCCTCAAACCTCAATCTTCAATCCTCAATACACAGTCTTCAATCCTCAACCCTCAATCCTCAATCCTCAATCCTCAATCCTCAACTCTCAATCCTCAATCCTCAACCCTCAGCCCTCATCCTCAATCCTCAATCCTGAATCCTCAATCCTCAATCCTCAATCTTCAATCCTCAATACTCAATCCTCAATCCTCAATCCTCAATCCTCAATACACAATCTTCAATCCTCAATCCTCAATCCTCAATCCTCAATCCTCAATCCTCGATCCTCAATCCTCAGACATCAATCCTCAATCTTCAATACTCAATCGTCAATCCTCAGTCCTCAATTCTCAATCCTCAATCCTCGTTCCTCAAACCTCAATCCTCAACCCTCAGTCCTCATCCACAATTCTCAATTCTCAATCCTCAAACCTCAATCTTCAATCCTCAATACTCAATCCTCAATCTTCAATACGCAACCATCAATCCTCAATTCTCAATACTCAATCTAACATCCTGAATTCTCAGTATTCAATACTCAAACATCAACGCTCAACCCTCAGCCCTCATCCTCCATCCTCAATCCTCAATCCTCAAACCTCAATCTTCAATCCTCAATACTCAATCTTCGATTCTCAATCCTCAATCCTCAATCCTCAATCCCAATCCTCAATCTTCAATCCTCAATCCTCAATCCTCAATCCTCAATCCTCAATCCGCAATCATCAATCCTCAATCTTTAACACTCAATCCTCAATCCTCAATCCTCAATCTTCAATCCTCAATCCTAAATCCTCGATCCTCAATCCTCAATCCTCAATCCTCAATACTCAATATTCAATACACAACCCTCAAACATCAATCCTCAGTACTCAATCGTCAGTCTTCAATCCTCAATACTCAATCTTCAATCCTCAATCCTCAATCCTCAATCCTCATTCTTCAATCCTCAATACCCAATCCTCAATCCTCAATCCTCAATCCTCAGTCATGAATCCTCAATCTTCAATACACAAACCTCAATCATCAATCCTCAATCCTCAATCCTCATTCCTCGTTCCTCAATCCTTAATCCTCAATCCTCAGTCCGCAATAATCAACATTCAATACTCAATCTTCAATACTCAATCCTCTATACTCAATCCTCAATCCTCAATCCCCAATACTCAACCTTCAATCCTCCATACTCAATCTTCAATCCTCAATCCTCAATCATCAATCCTCAATCCTCAATCCTCAGTCATCAATACTCAATCTTCAATACCCAATCCTCAATCCTCAATCCTCAATCCTCAATACTCGATCTTCAATCCTCAATCCTCAATCCTCAATACTCAACCCTCAGCCCTCATCCTCAAACCTCAATCCTGAATCCTCAAACCTCAATCTTCAATCCTCAATACTCAGTCTTCAATCCTCAACCCTCAATCCTCAATCCTCAATCCTCAATCCTCAATTCTCAATCCTCAATCCTCAACCCTCAGCCCTCATCCTCAATCCTCAATCCTGAATCCTCAATCCTCAATCCTCAACCTTCAATCCTCAATACTCAATCCTCAATCCTCAATCCTCAATCCTCAATACACAATCTTCAATCCTCAATCCTCAATCCTCAATCCTCAATCCTCAATCCTCGATCCTCAATCCTCAGACATCAATCCTCAATCTTCAATACTCAATCGTCAATCCTCAGTCCTCAATTCTCAATCCTCAATCCTCGTTCCTCAAACCTCAATCCTCAACCCTCAGTCCTCATCCTCAATTCTCAATTCTCAATCCTCAAACCTCAATCTTCAATCCTCAATACTCAATCCTCAATCCTCAATACGCAACCATCAATCCTCAATTCTCAATACTCAATCTAATATCCTGAATTCTCAGTATTCAATACTCAAACCTCAACGCTCAACCCTCAGCCCTCATCCTCCATCCTCAATCCTCAATCCTCAATCCTCAATCTTCAATCCTCAATACTCAATCTTCGATTCTCAATCCTCAATCCTCAATCCTCAATCCCAATCCTCAATCTTCAATCCTCAATCCTCAATCCTCTATCCTCAATCCTCAATCCGCAATCATCAATCCTCAATCTTCAACACTCAATCCTCAATCCTCAATCCTCAATCTTCAATCCTCAATCCTAAATCCTCGATCCTCAATCCTCAATCCTCAATCCTCAATCCTCAATATTCAATACACAACCCTCAAACATCAACCCTCAGCACTCAATCGTCAGTCTTCAATCCTCAATACTCAATCTTCAATCCTCAATCCTCAATCCTCAATCCTCATTCTTCAATCCTCAATACCCAATCCTCAATCTTCAATCCTCAATCCCCAATCCTCAATCCTTAATCCTCAATCTTCAATCCTCAATCCCCAGTCCAAAATCTTCAATCCTCAATGCTAAATCCTCAATCCTAAATCCTCAGTCATCAGTCCTCAATCCTCAATCCCCAAACCTGAATCCTCAACCGTCAGTCCTCGTCCTCAAACCTCAATCCCGAATCCTCAATCCTGAATCGTCAATCTTCAGCCCTCAGTCCTCAACAATCAATTGTCAATCCTCAGTCCCCATTAGAATATCCTCAGTTCACAGTTTTCAGTACTCAATCCCCAATCTTCAATCTTCAAATCTCAGTCTACAAACATCAATTCGCATCACTCAAAACTCAACACTCAGTCCTCAATCTTCATTCCTCAATCCTTAATCCTCAATCTTTAATCCTCAATACTCAATCTTCAATCCTCAATCCTCAATTCTCAATCCTCAGTCCTCAATCCTCAATCGCCAATACTCAATCCCCAATCCTCAATCTTCAATCCTCAGTCCTCAGTCCTCAATCATCAATACTCAATGATCAATCCTCAATACTCAACCTTCAATCCTCAACCCTCAATCCTCAAACCACATTCCTCAATCCTCAATCATCAACCTTCAATCCTCAATACTCAATCTTCAATCCTCAATTCCCAATCCTCAATCGTCAATCCTCAATCCTCAATCCTCAGTCATCAATCCTCAACCTTCAATACTCAATCCTCAATCCTCAATCCTCAATCCTCAATCCTCAATCCTCAGTCGTCAATCCTCATCCTTCAATCCTCAATACCCAATCCTATATCCTCAATCCTAAATCCTCAATTCTCAATCCTCAATCCTCAGTCCTCAGTCCTCAAACCTCAGTCCTCAAACCTCAGCCATCATCCTCAATCGTCAATCCTCGTTCCTCTATCCTCAATCCTCAATCTTCAATCCTCCATACTCAATCTTCAATCCTCAATCCTCAATCATCAATCCTCAATCCTCAATCCTCAGTCATGAATCCTCAATCTTCAATACTCAATCCTCAATCATCAATCCTCAATCCTCAATCCTCATTCCTCATTCCTCAATCCTTAATCCTCAATCCTCAGTCCGCAATCCTCAACATTCAATACTGAATCTTCAATACTCAATCCTCTATCCTCAATCCTCAATCCTCAATCCTCAATACTCGACCTTCAATCCTCCATACTCAATCTTCAATCCTCAATCCTCAATCATCAATCCTCAATCCTCAATCCTCCGTCATCAATCCTCAATCTTCAATACTCAATCCTCAATCCTCAATCCTCAATCCTCAATACTCGATCTTCAATCCTCAATCCTCAATCCTCAATCCTCAACCCTCAGCCCTCACCCTCAAACCTCAATCCTGAATCCTCAAACCTCAATCTTCAATCATCAATCCTCAATCCTCAATCCTCCGTCATCAATCCTCAATCTTCAATACTCAATCCTCAATCCTCAATCCTCAATCCTCAATACTCGATCTTCAATCCTCAATCCTCAATCCTCAATCCTCAACCCTCAGCCCTCACCCTCAAACCTCAATCCTGAATCCTCAAACCTCAATCTTCAATCCTCAATACTCAGTCTTCAATCCTCAATCCGCAATCCTCAATCCTCAATCCTCAATCCTCAATTCTCAATCCTCAATCCTCAACCCTCAGCCCTCATCCTCAATCCTCAATCCTGAATCCTCAATACTCAATCCTCAATCTTCAATCCTCAATACTCAGTCTTCAATCCTCAATCCTCAATCCTCAATCCTCAGTCCTCAATCCACAATCATCAATCCTCAATCTTCAATGCTCAATCCTCAATCCTCAATCCTCAATCCTCAATTCTCAATCCTCAATCCTCAGTCCGCAGTCCTCAAACCTCAGTCCTCAAACCTCAGCCATCATCCTCAATCGTCAATCCTCGTTCCTCAATCCTGAATCCTCAATCCTCAATCTTCAATCCTCAATCCACAATCATCAATCCTCAATCTTCAATACTCAATCCTCAATCCTCAATCCTCAATCCTCAATACTGGGTCTTCAATCCTCAATCCTCAATCCTCAATCCTCAACCCTCAGCCCTCATCCTCAATTCTCAACCCTCAATCCTCAATCCTCAATCTTCAATCCTCAATAATCAACCTCCTAACCTAGATCCTCAATCCCCAATACTCTATCCTTAATCCTCAATATTCAATCCTCTATCCCCAGTCCACAATCTTCAATCCCCAAAGCTCAATAATCAATCCTCAATCCTCAGTCCTGAATCGTCAAATATCAGTCCACAATCTTCAATACTCAATCCTCAATCCTCAATCCTCAATCCTCAATCCTCAATCCTCAATCATCAATCCTGAATCTTCAATACTCAATCCTCAATCCTCAATCCTCAATCCTCAATCGTCAATCCTCATTCTTCAATCCTCAATACCCAATCCTCAATCCTCAATCCTAAATCCTCAATTCTCAATCCTCAATCCTCAGTCCTCAGTCCTTCAACCTCAGTCCTCAAACCTCAGCCATCATCCTCAATCGTCAATCCTCGTTCCTTAATCCTCAATCCTCAATCTTCAATCCTCCATACTCAATCTTCAATCCTCAATCCTCAATCATCAATCCTCAATCCTCAATCCTCAGTCATGAATCCTCAATATTCAATACACAATCCTCAATCATCAATCCTCAATCCTCGATCCTCATTCCTCATTCCTCAATCCTTAATCCTCAACCCTTAGTCCTCATCCTCAATTCTCAATTCTTAATCCTCAATCCTCAATCCTCAATCTTCAATCCTCAATACTCAATCCTCAATCCTCAATCCTCAATCCTCAGTCCTCAATCCACTATCATCAATCCTCAATCTTCAATCCTCAATCCTCAATCCTCAATCTTCAATCCTCCATACTCAATCTTCAATCCTCAATCCTCAATCATCAATCCTCAATCCTCAATCCTCAGTCATCAATCCTCAATCTTCAATACTCAATCCTCAATCATCAATCCTCAATCCTCAATCCTCAATCCTCATTCCTCAAACCTCAATCCTCAACCCTTAGTCCTCATCCTCAATTCTCAATTCTTAATCCTCAACCCTCAATCCTCAATCTTCAATCCTAAATAATAAATCCTCAATACTCAGTCTTCAATCCTCAATCCTCAATCCTCAATCCTCAGTCCGCAATCCTCAATCATCAATCCTCAGCCCTCATCCTCAATCCTCAATCCTGAATCCTCAATACTCAATCCTCAAACTTCAATCCTCAATACTCAGTCTTCAATCCTCAATCCTCAATCCTCAATCCTCAGTCCTCAATCCACAATCATCAATCCTCAATCTTCAATGCTCAATCCTCAATCCTCAATCCTCAATCCTCAATTCTCAATCCTCAATCCTCAGTCCGCAGTCCTCAAACCTCAGTCCTCAAACCTCAGCCATCATCCTCAATCGTCAATCCTCGTTCCTCAATCCTGAATCCTCAATCCTCAATCTTCAATCCTCCATACACAATCTTCAATCCTCAATCCTCAATCATCAATCCTCAATCCTCAATCCTCAGTCATCAATCCTCAGTCCTCATCCTCAATTCTCAATTCTTAATCCTCAATCCTCAATCCTCAGTCTTCAATCCTCAAAATTCAATCCTCAATACTCAGTCTTCAATCCTCAATCCTCTATCCTCAATCCTCAGTCCGCAATCCTCAACATTCAATCCTCAATCTTCAATACTCAATCCACAATCCTCAATCCTCAATCCTCAATCCTCAATATGCAACCTTCAATCCTCCATACTCAATCTTCAATCCTCAATCCTCAATCATCAATCCTCAATCATCAACCTTCAATCCTCAATACTCGATCTTCAATCCTCAATTCCCAATCCTCAATCGTCCATCCTCAATCCTCAATCCTCAGTCATCAATCCTCAATCTTCAATACTCAATCCTCAATCCTCAATCCTCAATCCTCAATCCTCAATCCTCAATCCTCATTCCTCAAACCTCAATCCTCAGTCCTCAATCCACAATCATCAATCCTCAATCTTCAATACTCAATCCTCAATCCTCAATCCTCAATCCTCAATACTGGGTCTTCAATCCTCAATCCTCAATCCTCAATCCTCAACCCTCAGCCCTCATCCTCAATTCTCAACCCTCAATCCTCAATCCTCAATCTTCAATCCTCAATAATCAACCTCCTAACCTAGATCCTCAATCCCCAATACTCTATCCTTAATCCTCAATATTCAATCCTCTATCCCCAGTCCACAATCTTCAATCCCCAAAGCTCAATAATCAATCCTCAATCCTCAGTCCTGAATCGTCAAATATCAGTCCACAATCTTCAATACTCAATCCTCAATCCTCAATCCTCAATCCTCAATCCTCAATCCTCAATCATCAATCCTGAATCTTCAATACTCAATCCTCAATCCTCAATCCTCAATCCTCAATCGTCAATCCTCATTCTTCAATCCTAAATACCCAATCCTCAATCCTCAATCCTAAATCCTCAATTCTCAATCCTCAATCCTCAGTCCTCAGTCCTTCAACCTCAGTCCTCAAACCTCAGCCATCATCCTCAATCGTCAATCCTCGTTCCTTAATCCTCAATCCTCAATCTTCAATCCTCCATACTCAATCTTCAATCCTCAATCCTCAATCATCAATCCTCAATCCTCAATCCTCAGTCATGAATCCTCAATATTCAATACACAATCCTCAATCATCAATCCTCAATCCTCGATCCTCATTCCTCATTCCTCAATCCTTAATCCTCAACCCTTAGTCCTCATCCTCAATTCTCAATTCTTAATCCTCAATCCTCAATCCTCAATCTTCAATCCTCAATACTCAATCCTCAATCCTCAATCCTCAATCCTCAGTCCTCAATCCACTATCATCAATCCTCAATCTTCAATCCTCAATCCTCAATCCTCAATCTTCAATCCTCCATACTCAATCTTCAATCCTCAATCCTCAATCATCAATCCTCAATCCTCAATCCTCAGTCATCAATCCTCAATCTTCAATACTCAATCCTCAATCATCAATCCTCAATCCTCAATCCTCAATCCTCATTCCTCAAACCTCAATCCTCAACCCTTAGTCCTCATCCTCAATTCTCAATTCTTAATCCTCAACCCTCAATCCTCAATCTTCAATCCTAAATAATAAATCCTCAATACTCAGTCTTCAATCCTCAATCCTCAATCCTCAATCCTCAGTCCGCAATCCTCAATCATCAATCCTCAGCCCTCATCCTCAATCCTCAATCCTGAATCCTCAATACTCAATCCTCAAACTTCAATCCTCAATACTCAGTCTTCAATCCTCAATCCTCAATCCTCAATCCTCAGTCCTCAATCCACAATCATCAATCCTCAATCTTCAATGCTCAATCCTCAATCCTCAATCCTCAATCCTCAATTCTCAATCCTCAATCCTCAGTCCGCAGTCCTCAAACCTCAGTCCTCAAACCTCAGCCATCATCCTCAATCGTCAATCCTCGTTCCTCAATCCTGAATCCTCAATCCTCAATCTTCAATCCTCCATACACAATCTTCAATCCTCAATCCTCAATCATCAATCCTCAATCCTCAATCCTCAGTCATCAATCCTCAGTCCTCATCCTCAATTCTCAATTCTTAATCCTCAATCCTCAATCCTCAGTCTTCAATCCTCAAAATTCAATCCTCAATACTCAGTCTTCAATCCTCAATCCTCTATCCTCAATCCTCAGTCCGCAATCCTCAACATTCAATCCTCAATCTTCAATACTCAATCCACAATCCTCAATCCTCAATCCTCAATCCTCAATATGCAACCTTCAATCCTCCATACTCAATCTTCAATCCTCAATCCTCAATCATCAATCCTCAATCATCAACCTTCAATCCTCAATACTCGATCTTCAATCCTCAATTCCCAATCCTCAATCGTCCATCCTCAATCCTCAATCCTCAGTCATCAATCCTCAATCTTCAATACTCAATCCTCAATCCTCAATCCTCAATCCTCAATCCTCAATCCTCAATCCTCATTCCTCAAACCTCAATCCTCAGTCCTCAATCCACAATCATCAATCCTCAATCTTCAATACTCAATCCTCAATCCTCAATCCTCAATCCTCAATACTGGGTCTTCAATCCTCAATCCTCAATCCTCAATCCTCAACCCTCAGCCCTCATCCTCAATTCTCAACCCTCAATCCTCAATCCTCAATCTTCAATCCTCAATAATCAACCTCCTAACCTAGATCCTCAATCCCCAATACTCTATCCTTAATCCTCAATATTCAATCCTCTATCCCCAGTCCACAATCTTCAATCCCCAAAGCTCAATAATCAATCCTCAATCCTCAGTCCTGAATCGTCAAATATCAGTCCACAATCTTCAATACTCAATCCTCAATCCTCAATCCTCAATCCTCAATCCTCAATCCTCAATCATCAATCCTGAATCTTCAATACTCAATCCTCAATCCTCAATCCTCAATCCTCAATCGTCAATCCTCATTCTTCAATCCTAAATACCCAATCCTCAATCCTCAATCCTAAATCCTCAATTCTCAATCCTCAATCCTCAGTCCTCAGTCCTTCAACCTCAGTCCTCAAACCTCAGCCATCATCCTCAATCGTCAATCCTCGTTCCTTAATCCTCAATCCTCAATCTTCAATCCTCCATACTCAATCTTCAATCCTCAATCCTCAATCATCAATCATCAATCCTCAGCCCTCATCCTCAAACCTCAATCCTGAATCCTCAAACCTCAATCTTCAATCCTCAATACTCAGTCTCCAATCCTCAACCCTCAATCCTCAATCCTCAATCCTCAGTCCTCAATTCTCAATCCTCAATCCTCAACCCTCAGCCCTCATCCTCAATCCTCAATCCTGAATCCTCAATCCTCAATCCTCAATCTTCAATCCTCAATACTCAATCCTCAATCCTCAATCCTCAATCCTCAGTCCTCAATCCACAATCATCAATCCTCAGACTTCAAACATAAATACTCAACCCTCAGACCTCGTCCTCAATCCACAACACTCAATACTCAATCCCCAATATTCAATCATTAACATTCAATCTTCAATCCTTAATCCTCAATCCCCAACCCTCAATCCTCAATGTTCAATCCTCAATACCCAATCCTCAGTCTTCAATCCTCAATCCTCAATCCTCAATCCTCAATCCTCAGACCTCAAACCTCAATCCTGAATCCTCAATCCTGAATCCTCAATCCTGAATCCTCAACCTTCAGCCCTGAGTCCTCAACAATCAGTTGTCAATCCTCAATCCCGAATAGAATATCCTCAATTCACAGCTTTCAATACTCAATACTCAATCTGCAATCTTCAGATTTCTATCCACAAACATCAATTCTCATCACTCAACCCTCAATACTCAGTCCCTAATCATCAATCTTCAATCCTCAACCCTCAATCCTCAATCCTCAATCCTCAATCTTAATCTTCTATCCTCCATACTCAATCTTCAATCCTCAATACTCAGTCTTCAATCCTCAATCCTCAATCCTCAATCCTCAATCCACAATCCTCTATACTCAACCGTCAATCTTCAATCCTCAATACTCAATCTTCAATCCTCAATTCCCAATCCTCAATCGTCAATCCTCAATCCTCAATCCTCAGTCATCAATCCTCAATCTTCAATACTCAATCCTCAATCCTCAATCCTCAATCCTCAATACTCAATCCTCAATCCTCATTCCTCAAACCTCAATCCTCAATCCTCAATCCTCAGTCATGAATCCTCAATCTTCAATACACAAACCTCAATCATCAATCCTCAATCCTCAATCCTGAATCCTCAATCCTCAATCCTCAATCCTCAACCCTCAGTCCTCATCCTCAATTCTCAATTCTCAATTCTTAATCCTCAATCCTCAATCCTCAATCTTCAATCCTCAATAATCAATCCTCAATACTCAGTCTTCAATCCTCAATCCTCAATCCTCAATCCTCGGTCCGCAATCCTCAATCATCAATCCTCAATCTTCTATACTCAATCCTCAATCCTCAATCCTCAATCCTCAATGCTCAACATTCAATCCTACATACTCAATCTTCAATCCGCAATCCTCAATCATCAATCCTCAATCCTCAATCCTCAGTCATCAATCCTCAATCTTCAATACTCAATCCTCAATCCTCAATCCTCAATCTTCAATCCTCAATCCTAAATCCTCGATCCTCTATCCTCAATCCTCAATCATCAATCCTCAATCTTCAACACACAATCCTCAATCGCCAATCTTCAATCCTCAATCCTCAATCCTCAATCCTCAATACTCAACCATCAATCCTCAATTCTCAATACTCAATAGAATATCCTGAATTCTCAGTATTCAATACTTAAACCTCAATCCTCAAACCTCAGCCCACATACTCCATCCTCAATCCTCAATCCTCAAACCTCAATCTTCAATCCTCAATAGTCAATCTTCGATCCTCAATCCTCAACCCTCAATCCTCAATCCTCAATCCTCAGTCACGAATACTCAATCTTCAATACTCAATCCTCAATCCTCAATCCTCCATCCTCAACCCTCAATCCTCAATCCTCATTCTTCAATCATCAATACTCAATCTTCAATCCTCAATACCCAATCCTAAATGCTCAATCCTCAATCCTCAATTCTCAATCCTCAATCCTCAGTCCTCAGTCCTCAAACCTCAATCCTCAATCCTCAATACTCAACCTTCAATCCTACATACTCAATCTTCAATCCTCAATCCTCAATCATCAATCCCCAATCCTCAATCCTCAGTCATCAATCCTCAATCTTCAATACTCAATCCTCAAATCTCTATCCTCAATCCTCAATCCTCAGTCCTCAATCCACAATCATCAATCCTCAATCTTCAATACTCAATCCTCAATCCTCAATCCTCGATCTTCAGCCCTCAGTCCTCAACAATCAATTGTCAATCCTCAGTCCTCATTAGAGTATCCTCAATTCACAGTTTTCAGTACTCAATCCCCAATCTTCAATCTTCAAATCTCTGTCTACAAACATCAATTCGCATCACTCAAAACTCAACACTCAGTCCTCAATCTTCAGTCCTAAATCCTCAATCCTCAATCTTCAATACTCAATACTCAATCTTCAATCCTCAATCCTCAATACTCAATCCTCACTCCTCAATCCTCAATCTTCAATCCTCAATAATCAGTCATCAATACTCAGTCTTCAATCCTCAATCCTCAATCCGCAATCCTCAGTACGCAATCCTCAATCATCAATCCTCAATCTTCAATACTCAATCCTCAATCCTCAATCCTCAATCCTCAATACTCAACCTTCAACCCTCCATACTCAATCTTCAATCCTCAATTCTCAATCATCAATCCTCAATCCTCAATCCTCAGTCATCAATCCTCAATCTTCAATACTCAATCCTCAATCCTCAATCCTCAATCCTTAATCCTCAGTCCTCAATACACAATCATCAATCCTCAACCTTCAATACTCAATCCTCATTCCTCAATCCTCAATCCTCAATACTCGATCTTCAATCCTCAATCCTCAATCCTCAATCCTCAATACT
Source organism: Calliopsis andreniformis (assembly GCF_051401765.1). Lineage (NCBI taxonomy): Eukaryota > Metazoa > Arthropoda > Insecta > Hymenoptera > Andrenidae > Calliopsis > Calliopsis andreniformis. Next base: position 1,698,850 of record NW_027480481.1, read on the forward strand.
CGATCTTCAATCCTCAATCCTCAATACTCAACCCTCAGCACTCATCCTCAATCCTCAATCCTGAATCCTCAATCCTCAATACTCAATACTCAATCCTCAATCCTCAATACTCAATACTCAATCCTCAATCCTCAATTGTCAGTCCTCAATACTCAATCCTCAACCGTCAATCCTCAATCCCCAATCCTCAATCTTCAATCCTCAATTCTCAATCCTCAATCCTCAATCCTCAATATTCAACACACAACCCTCAACCATCAATCCTCATCACTCAACCATCAATCCTCAATTCTCAATACTCAATAGAATATCCTGAATTCTCATGGTTCAATACTCAATCCACAAAATTCAATAATCAAGTCTCAATCCTCAAACACCAATTCTCACCACTCAATCCTCAATACTCAGTCCTCTCTCTTCAATCCTCCATACTCAATCCTCAACCCTCAATCCTCAGTCATCAATACTCAATCTTCAATACTCAATCCTCAATCCTCAACCCTCATCCCTCAATCCTCAATCCTCAAACCTCAATCCTCAACCCTCAGTCCTCATCCTCAATTCTCAATTCTCAATCCTCAATCCTCAATCCCCGATCTTCAATCCTCAATAATCAATCTCCAATCCTAGATCCTCAATCCCCAATCTTCAATCCTTAATCCTCAACATTCAATCCTCATTCCCGAGTCCTCAATCTTCAATCCTCAATGCTCAATCCTCAATCCTCAATCATCAGTCCTCAATCCTCAACCCTCAAACCTCAAACCTCAATCCTTAACCGTTAGTCCTCGTCCTCAATCGTCAACGCTCAATCCTCAATCCTCAATCTTCAATCCTCAATTCTCAATATTCAATACTTAATCCTCAATCTTCAATCCTCAATCTTCAATCCTCAATCCTCAATCCTCAATCCTCAATCCTCATTCTTCAATCCTCAATACGCAATCCTCAATCTTCAATCCTCAATCGTCAATCCTCAATCCCCAATCCTCAATCTTCAGTCCACAATCCTCAATCCTCAATCCTCAACACTCAATCTTCAATACTCAATACTCAATCTTCAATCCTCAATCCTCAATCCTCAATCCTCAATCCTCAGTCCTCAATCCTCAATCTACAATACTCAATACTCAGTCTTCGATCCTCTATCCTCAATCCTCAGTCCTCAATCCTCATTCTTCAATCCTCAATACACAATCCTCAATATTCAATCCTCAATCCTCAATCCTCAATTCTCAATCCTCAATCCTCAATCCTCAATATTCAACACTCAAGCCTCAAACATCAATCCTCAATACTCAATCATCAATCCTCAATTCTCAATACTCAACAGAATATCCTGAATTCTCATGGTTCTGTCCTCAATCCACAATATTCAATAATCAAATCTCAATCCTCAAACATCAATTCTCAACACTCAATCCTCAATACTCAGTCCTATCTCTTCAATCCTCCATCCTCAATCCTCAACCCTCAAGCGTCAATCCTCAATCCTCAATCCTCAACACTCAATCCACAGTCCTCAAACCTCAGTCCGGAATACTCAATCTTGAATTCCTGAACCTTCAGCCGTTGGTCCTCAACAATCTATCGTCAATCCCCAATCCTCAATAGAATATCCTCAATTCACAGTTTTCAATACTCAATCCCCATTCTTCAATCTTGAAATCTCAATCCACAAACATCAATTCTCATCACTCAACCCTCAGCACTCAGTCCTCAATCTTCAATCCACAATCCTAAATCCTCAATCTTCAATCCTCAATCCTCAATTCTCAATCCTCAATACTCAATCCTCAATCCTCAATCCTCAATCCTCAATCCTCAATCCTCAATCCTCATTTTTCAATCCTCAATACCCAATCTTCAATCTTCAATCCTCAATCATCAATCCTCAATTCTCAATCCTTAATCCTCAATCCTCAGACCTCAAACATCAATACTCAACCCTCAGTCCTCGTCCTCAATCCACAACCCTCAATCCTCAATCCTCAATCTTCAATTCTCAATCCTCAATCCTCAATCCTCAATCCTCAATCCTCAGTCCTCAACCGTCAATCCTGAATCCTCAATCCTGAATCCTCAATCTTCAGCCCTCAGTCCTCAACCATCAATCCTCAATTCTCAATACTCAATAGAACATCCTGAATTCTCATGTTTCAATACTCAATCCACAAAATTCAATAATCAAATCTCAATCCTCAAACATCATTTCTCAACTCTCAATCCTCAATACTCAGTCCTCTCTCTTCAATACTCCATCCTCAATCCTCAATCCTCAAGCGTCAATCCTCAATCCTCAATCCTCATCCCTCAATCCTCAGTCCTCAAACCTCAACCCGGAATCCTAAATCTTGAATCCTCAACCTTCAGCCGTCGGTCCTCAACAATCAATTGTCAATCCCCAATCATCAGTAGAATATCCTCAATTCACAGTTTTCATTACTCAATACTCAATCTGCAATCTTCAAATCTCTATCCACAAACATCAATACTCATCACTCAACACTCAATCCTCAATCGTCAATCTTCAATCCTCTATACTCAATATTCAACCCTCAATCCTCAATCCTCAAACCTCAATCCTCACTCTTCAATCCTCAATACCCAATCCTCAATCTATAATCCTGAATCCTCAATCCCCAATTCTCAATCCTCAATCCTCAGTCCTCAGCTCTCAAACCTCAATCCTCAACCCTCAGCCCTCATCCTCATTCCTTATTCCTCAATGCTCAATCCTCAATCTTCAATCCTCAATACTCAATCTTCAATCCTCAATCCTCAATTCTCAATCCTCAATGCTCAATCCTCAATCTTCAATCCTCAATCCCGAATCCTCAATCTTCAATCCTCAATCCTCAATCCTCAATCCTCAATCCTCAATCTTCAATCCTCAATACTCAATATTCAATCCTCAATCCTCAATCCTCAATCCTCAATCCTCAATCCTCAATCCTCAATCTTCAATCATCCATACTCAAACTGCAATCCTCAATCCTCAGTCCTCACACCTCAATCCTCATTCTTCGACCCTCAATACCGAATCCTCAATCTTCAATCCTCAATCCTCAATTCTCAATACTCATTCTTCAGTCCCCAATACGCAATCTTCAATCTTCAATCCTCAATCCTTAATCCTCAATTCTCCATCCTCAATCCTCAATCCTCAGACATCAAACATCAATACTCAACCCTCAATCCTCGTCCTCAATCCACATCCCTCAATCCTCGATCCTCAAACTTCAATCATCAATATTCAATCTCCAATCCTAGATCCTCAATCCCCAATCCTCAATCCTTAATCCTCAATCTTCAATCCTCAGACTTCAAACATAAATACTCAACCCTCAGACCTCGTCCTCAATCCACAACACTCAATACTCAATCCCCAATATTCAATCATTAACATTCAATCTTCAATCCTTAATCCTCAATCCCCAACCCTCAATCCTCAATGTTCAATCCTCAATACCCAATCCTCAGTCTTCAATCCTCAATCCTCAATCCTCAATCCTCAATCCTCAGACCTCAAACCTCAATCCTGAATCCTCAATCCTGAATCCTCAATCCTGAATCCTCAACCTTCAGCCCTGAGTCCTCAACAATCAGTTGTCAATCCTCAATCCCGAATAGAATATCCTCAATTCACAGCTTTCAATACTCAATACTCAATCTGCAATCTTCAGATTTCTATCCACAAACATCAATTCTCATCACTCAACCCTCAATACTCAGTCCCTAATCATCAATCTTCAATCCTCAACCCTCAATCCTCAATCCTCAATCCTCAATCTTAATCTTCTATCCTCCATACTCAATCTTCAATCCTCAATACTCAGTCTTCAATCCTCAATCCTCAATCCTCAATCCTCAATCCACAATCCTCTATACTCAACCGTCAATCTTCAATCCTCAATACTCAATCTCCAATCCTCAATACTCAATCCTCAATCCTCAATCTTCATTCTTCAATCGTCAATAACCAATCCTCCATCTTCAATCCTCAATCCTCAATCCTCAATCCTCAATCCTCAATCCTCAATCCTCAGTCCTCAAACCTCAATCCGGAATCCTCGATCCTGAATCCTCAATCTTCAGCACTCAGGCCTCTACAATCAGTTGTCAATCCTCAATCCTCTATAGAATATCCCCAATTCACAGTTTTCAATACTCAATACTCAATCTGCAATCTTCAGATCTCTATCCACAAACATCAATTCTCATCACTCAACCCTCAATCCTCAGTACCAAATCCTCAACCTTCAAGAGTCAACAATCAATCCTCAATCTTCAATCCTCAATACTCAGTCTTCAATCCTCAATCCCCAATCCTCAGTCCTCAATCCTCATTCTCCAATCCTCAATACCCAATCCTAAATCTTCAATCCTCAATCATCAGTACTCAATTCTCAATCCTCAATTCTTAGCCCTCTGACGTCAAACATCAATACTCAACCCTCAGTCCTCGTCCTCAATCCACAACCCTCGATCCTCAATCCTCAATCTTCAATCATCAATATTCAATCTTCAGTTCTCAATCCTCAATCCTCAATCCTCAATGTTCAATCCGCAATACCCAAACCTCAATCTTCAATCCTCAATCCTCAACCCTCAATCCTCAATCCTCAATCCTCAACCTTCAATCCTCAATACTCAATCTTCAACCCTCAATCCTCAATCCTCAATCCTCAATCCTCATTATTCAATCCTCAACACCCAATCCTCAATCTTCAATCCGCAATCCTCAATCCTCAATTCTCAATCATCAATCCTCAATCCTCAGACCTCAAGCATCAATACTCAACCCTCAGTCCTCGTCCTCAATCCACAACCCTCAATCCTCGATCCTCAATCTTCAGTACTCAACCCTCAATCCTCAATGCTCAATCCTCAGTACCCAATCCTCAATCTTCAACCCTCAATTCACAATCCTCAATCGCCAATCCTCAATCCTCAATCCTCATTCCACAAACCTCAATCCTGAATCCTCAATCCTGAATCCTCAATCTTCAGCCCACAGTCCTCAACTATCAGTTGTCAATCCTCAATCCTCAATAGAATATCCTCACTTCACAGGATTCAATACTCAATACTCAACCTGCAGTCTTCAAATCTATATCCACAAACATCAATTCTCATCACTCAGCCCTCAGTACTCAGTCCCCAATCCTCAATCTTCAACCCTCAATCCTCAATCCTCAATCCTCAATCCTCAATCCTCAATCTTCAATCCTCAATACTCAATCCTCAATCCTGAATCCTCAATCCTCAATCCTCATTCTTCAATCCTCAATACCCAATCCTCAATCTTCAGTCCTCAATCCTCAATCCTCAATCCTCAATTCTCAGTCCTCAACCCCAGACCTCAGTCCTCAAACCTCAATCCTCAATCCTCAGCCCTCATCCTCAATCCTCAATCCTCAATCCTCAATCCTCAATCTTCAATCCTCAATACTCAACCTTCAATAATCAATCCTCAACTCTCAATCCTCAATACTCAATCCTCAATCCTCAATCCTCAATCCTCAATCCTCATTCTTCAATCCTCAATACCCAATCCTCGATCTTCAATCCTCAATCCTCAATCCTCAATTCTCAATCCTCAATCCTCAGTCCTCAGTCCTCATACCTCAATCCTCAACACTCAGCCCTCATCCTCAAACCTCAATCCTCAATCCTCAATCCTCAATCTTCAACCCTCAATACTCAACATTCAATAATCAATCCTCAATTCTCAATCCTCAATCCTCAATCCTCAATCCCCAATCCTCAATCTTCAGTCCACAATCCTCAATCCTCAATCCTCAACCCTCAATCTTCAATACTCAATACTCAATCTTCAATCCTCAATCCTCAATCCTCAACCCTCAATCCTCAGTCCTCAAACCTCAATCCCGAATCCTCAATCCTGAATCCTCAATCTTCAGCCCTCAGTCCTCAAAGATCAATTGTCAATCCTCAATCCTCAATAGAATATCCTCAATTCACAGTTTTCAATACTGAACCCCATTCTTCAATCTTCAAATCTCAATCCACAAACATCAATTCTCATCACTCAACCATCAACACCCAGTCCTCAATCTTCAATCCTCAATCCTCAATCCTCAATCTTCAATCCTCAAAACTCAATACTCAATCCTCAATTCTCAGTCCTCAATACTCAATCCTCTATCCTCAATCGTCAATCCACAATCCCCAATCCTCAACCTTCAATCCTCAATCCTCAATCCTCAATCCTCAATCCTCAATATTCAACACACAACCCTCAACCATCAATCCTCTATTCTCAATACTCAATAGAATATCCTGAATTCTCATGGTTCAATACTCAATCCACAAAATGCAATAATCAAATCTCAATCCTCAAACATCAATTCTCAACACTCAATCCTCAAGACTCAGTCCTCTCTCTTCAATCCTCCATCCTCAATCCTCAACCCTCAATTCTCAGTCATCAATACTCAATCTGCAATACCCAATCCTCAATCCTCAATCCTCAATCCTCAATCCTCAATTCTCAACCCTCAATCCTCATTCCTCAAACCTCAATCCTCAACCCTCAGCCCTCATCCTCAATTCTCAATTCTCAATCCTCAATCCTCAATCCCCAACCTTCAATCCTCATTCCCCAATCCTCAATCTTCAATCCTCAATGCTCAATCCTCAATCCTCAATCATCATTCCTCAATCCTTAGCCCTCAACCCTCAAACCTCAATCCTCAACCGTCAGTCCTCATTCTTCAATCCTCAATACACAATCCTCAATATTCAATGCTCAATCCTCAATCCTCAATCCTCAATTCTCAATCCTCAATCCTCAATCCTCAATATTCAACACTCAAGCCTCAATCATCAATCCTCATTTCTCAATACTCAATAGAGTATCCTGAATTCTCATGGTTCAATACTCAATCCACAATATTCAATAATCAAATCTCAATCCTCAAACATCCATTCTCAACACTCAATACTCAACACTCAGTCCTCTCTCTTCAATCCTCCATACTCAACCCTCAATCCTCAAGCGTCAATCCTCAATCCTCTATCCTCAACCCTCAATCCTCAGTCCTCAAACCTCAATCCCGAATCCTCAATCCTGAATCCTCCACCTTCAGCCCTCAGTCCTCAAAAATCAATTGTCAATCCTCAATGCTCAATAGAATATCCTCAATTCACAGTTTTCAATACTGAACCCCATCCTTCAATCTTCAAATCTCAATCCACAAACATCAATCCTCATAACTCAACCATCAACACCCAGTCCTCAATCTTCAATCCTCAATCCTCAATCCTCAACCTTCAATCCTCAATACTCAATACTCAATCCTCAATCCTCAATTCTCAGTCCTCAATCCACAGACCTCAAACAGCAATGCTCAACCCTCAGCCCTCGTCCTCAATTCTCAATCCTCAATACCCAATCCTCAATCTTCAATCCTCAATCCTCAATCCTCAATCCTCAATCCTCAATCCTCAATCCTCAATCCACAGACCTCAAACAGCAATGCTCAACCCTCAGCCCTCGTCCTCAGTCCACAACCGTCAATCCTCAATCCTCAATCTTCAATCATCAATATTCAATCTTCAGTTCTCAATCCTCAATCCTCAATCCTCAATCCTCAATCCTCAATGTTCAATCCCCTATACCCAAACCTCAATCTTCAATCCTCAATCCTCAACCCTCAATCCTCAATCCTCAATCCTCAACCTTCAATCCTCAATACTCAATCTTCAACCCTCAATCCTCAATCCTCAATCCTCAATCCTCATTCTTCAGTCCTCAGTCCTCAATCTTCAATCCTCAATACTCAACCTTCAATAATCAATCCTCAATTCTCAATCCTCAATACTCAATCCTCAATCGTCAATCCTCAATCCCCAATCCTCAACCTTCAGTCCACAATCCTCAGTCCTCAATCCTCAACCCTCAATCTTCAATACTCAATACTCAATCTTCAATCCTCAATCCTCAATCCTCAAACCTCAAGCATGAATACTCAACCCCCAGTCCTCGTCCTCAATCCACAACCCTCAATCCTCGATCCTCAATCTTCAATACTCAACCCTCAATCCTCAATGCTCAATCCTCAATACCCAATCCTCAATCTTCAACCCTCAATCCACAATCCTCAATCCCCAATCCTCAATCCTCAATCCTCATTCCACAAACCTCAATCCTGAATCCTCAATCCTGAATCCTCAATCTTCAGCCCACAGTCCTCAACTATCAGTTGTCAATCCTCAATCCTCAATAGAATATCCTCACTTCACAGGATTCAATACTCAATACTCAACCTGCAATCTTCAAATCTCTATCCACAAACATCAATTCTCATCACTCAACCCTCAATACTCAGTCCCCAATCCTCAATCTTCAACCCTCAATCCTCAATCCTCAATCCTCAATCCTCAATACTCAATCTTCAATCTTCAATCCTCAATACTCAATCCTCAATCCTCAACCCTCAATCCTCAATCCTCATTCTTCAATCCTCAATACCCAATCCTCAATCTTCAGTCCTCAATCCTCAATCCTCAATCCTCAATTCTCAATCCTCAACCCCAGTCCTCAGTCCTCAAACCTCAATCCTCAATCCTCAGCCCTCATCCTCAATCCTCAATCCTCAATCATCAATCCTCATTCCTCAAACCTCAATCCTCAACCCTCGGTCATCATCCTCAACTCTCAATTCTCAATCCTCAATCCTCAATCCTCAATCTTCAATCCTCAATAATCAATCCTCAATCCTCAATCCTCAATCCTCAATCCTCAATCATCAATCCTGAAGCTTCAATACTCAATCCTCAATCCTCAATCCTCAATCCTCAATCGTCAATCCTCATTCTTCAATCCTCAATACACAATCCTATATCCTCAATCCTAAATCCTCAATTCTCAATCCTCAATCCTCAGTCCTCAGTCCTCAAACCTCAGTCCTCAAACCTCAGCCATCATCCTCCATCGTCAATCCTCGTTCCTCAATCCTCAATCCTCAATCTTCAATCCTCCATACTCAATCTTCAATCCTCGATCCTCAATCATCAATCCTTAATCCTCAATCCTCAGTCATGAAACCTCAATCTTCAATACTCAGTCCTCAATCATCAATCCTCAATCCTCAATCCTCATTCCTCATTCCTCAATCCTTAATCCTCAATCCTCAGTCCGCAATCCTCAACATTCAATACTCAATCTTCAATACTCAATCCTCTATCCTCAATCCTCAATCGTCAATCCTCAATACTCAACCTTCAATCCTCCATACTCACTCTTCAATCCTCAATCCTCAATCATCAATCCTCAATCCTCAATCCTCCGTCATCAATACTCAATCTTCAATACTCAATCCTCAATCCTCAATCCTCAATCCTCAATACTCGATCTTCAATCCTCAATCCTCAATCCTCAATCCTCAACCCTCAGCCCTCACCCTCAAACCTCAATCCTGAATCCTCAAACCTCATTCTTCAATCCTCAATACTCAGTCTTCAATCCTCAATCCGCAATCCTCAGTCATCAATCCTCAATCCTCAATTCTCAATCGTCAATCCTCAACCCTCAGCCCTCATCCTCAATCCTCAATCCTGAATCCTCAATCCTCAATCTTCAATCCTCAATACTCAGTCTTCAATCCTCAATCCTCAATCCTCAATCCTCAGTCCTCAATCCACAATCATCAATCCTCAATCTTCAATGCTCAATCCTCAATCCTCAATCCTCAATCCTCAATTCTCAATCCTCAATCCTCAGTCCGCAGTCCTCAAACCTCAGTCCTCAAACCTCAGCCATCATCCTCAATCGTCAATCCTCGTTCCTCAATCCTCAATCCTCAATCCTCAATCTTCAATCCTCCATACTCAATCTTCAATCCTCAATCCTCAATCATCAATCCTCAATCCTCGACCCTCAGTCACCAATCCTCAATCTTCAATACTCAATCATCAATCATCAATCCTCAATCCTCAATTCTCAATCCTCATTCCTCAAACCTCAATCCTCAACCCTCAGTCCTCATCCTCAATTCTCAATTCTTAATCCTCAATCCTCAATCCTAAGTCTTCAATCCTCAAAATTCAATCCTCAATACTCAGTCTTCAATCCTCAATCCTCTATCCTCAATCCTCAGTCCTCATTCTTCAATCCTCAATACCCAATCCTCAATCTTCAGTCCTCAATCCTCAATCCTCAATCCTCAATTCTCAATCCTCAACCCCAGTCCTCAGTCCTCAAACCTCAATCCTCAATCCTCAGCCCTCATCCTCAATCCTCAATCCTCAATCATCAATCCTCATTCCTCAAACCTCAATCCTCAACCCTCGGTCATCATCCTCAACTCTCAATTCTCAATCCTCAATCCTCAATCCTCAATCTTCAATCCTCAATAATCAATCCTCAATCCTCAATCCTCAATCCTCAATCCTCAATCATCAATCCTGAAGCTTCAATACTCAATCCTCAATCCTCAATCCTCAATCCTCAATCGTCAATCCTCATTCTTCAATCCTCAATACACAATCCTATATCCTCAATCCTAAATCCTCAATTCTCAATCCTCAATCCTCAGTCCTCAGTCCTCAAACCTCAGTCCTCAAACCTCAGCCATCATCCTCCATCGTCAATCCTCGTTCCTCAATCCTCAATCCTCAATCTTCAATCCTCCATACTCAATCTTCAATCCTCGATCCTCAATCATCAATCCTTAATCCTCAATCCTCAGTCATGAAACCTCAATCTTCAATACTCAGTCCTCAATCATCAATCCTCAATCCTCAATCCTCATTCCTCATTCCTCAATCCTTAATCCTCAATCCTCAGTCCGCAATCCTCAACATTCAATACTCAATCTTCAATACTCAATCCTCTATCCTCAATCCTCAATCGTCAATCCTCAATACTCAACCTTCAATCCTCCATACTCAATCTTCAATCCTCAATCCTCAATCATCAATCCTCAATCCTCAATCCTCCGTCATCAATACTCAATCTTCAATACTCAATCCTCAATCCTCAATCCTCAATCCTCAATACTCGATCTTCAATCCTCAATCCTCAATCCTCAATCCTCAACCCTCAGCCCTCACCCTCAAACCTCAATCCTGAATCCTCAAACCTCATTCTTCAATCCTCAATACTCAGTCTTCAATCCTCAATCCGCAATCCTCAGTCATCAATCCTCAATCCTCAATTCTCAATCGTCAATCCTCAACCCTCAGCCCTCATCCTCAATCCTCAATCCTGAATCCTCAATCCTCAATCTTCAATCCTCAATACTCAGTCTTCAATCCTCAATCCTCAATCCTCAATCCTCAGTCCTCAATCCACAATCATCAATCCTCAATCTTCAATGCTCAATCCTCAATCCTCAATCCTCAATCCTCAATTCTCAATCCTCAATCCTCAGTCCGCAGTCCTCAAACCTCAGTCCTCAAACCTCAGCCATCATCCTCAATCGTCAATCCTCGTTCCTCAATCCTCAATCCTCAATCCTCAATCTTCAATCCTCCATACTCAATCTTCAATCCTCAATCCTCAATCATCAATCCTCAATCCTCGACCCTCAGTCACCAATCCTCAATCTTCAATACTCAATCATCAATCATCAATCCTCAATCCTCAATTCTCAATCCTCATTCCTCAAACCTCAATCCTCAACCCTCAGTCCTCATCCTCAATTCTCAATTCTTAATCCTCAATCCTCAATCCTAAGTCTTCAATCCTCAAAATTCAATCCTCAATACTCAGTCTTCAATCCTCAATCCTCTATCCTCAATCCTCAGTCCGCAATCCTCAACATTCAATCCTCAATCTTCAATACTCAATCCTCAATCCTCAATCCTCAATCCTCAATCCTCAATTCTCAATAATCAATCCTCAATCCTCAATATTCAACACACAACCCTCAACCGTCAATCCTCAACACTCAACCATCAATCCTCAATTCTCAATACTCAATAGAATATCCTGAATTCTCATGGTTCAATACGCAATCCACAAAATTCAATAATCAAGTCTCAATACTCAAACATCAATTCTCAACACTCAATCCTCAATACTCAGTCCTCTCTCTTCAATCCTCCATCCTCAATCCTCAACCCTCAATCCTCAGTCATCAATACTCAATCTTCAATACTCAATCCTCAATCCTCAATCATCAACCCTCAATCTTCAATCCTCAAACCTCAATCCTCATTCCTCAAACCTCAATCCTCAACTCTCAGCCCTCATCCTCAATTCTCAATCCTCAATACCCAATCCTCAATCTTCAATCCTCAATCCTCAATCCTCAATCCTCAATCCTCAATCCTCAATCCTCAATCCACAGACCTCAAACAGCAATGCTCAACCCTCAGCCCTCGTCCTCAGTCCACAACCGTCAATCCTCAATCCTCAATCTTCAATCATCAATATTCAATCTTCAGTTCTCAATCCTCAATCCTCAATCCTCAATCCTCAATCCTCAATGTTCAATCCCCTATACCCAAACCTCAATCTTCAATCCTCAATCCTCAACCCTCAATCCTCAATCCTCAATCCTCAACCTTCAATCCTCAATACTCAATCTTCAACCCTCAATCCTCAATCCTCAATCCTCAATCCTCATTCTTCAGTCCTCAGTCCTCAATCTTCAATCCTCAATACTCAACCTTCAATAATCAATCCTCAATTCTCAATCCTCAATACTCAATCCTCAATCGTCAATCCTCAATCCCCAATCCTCAACCTTCAGTCCACAATCCTCAGTCCTCAATCCTCAACCCTCAATCTTCAATACTCAATACTCAATCTTCAATCCTCAATCCTCAATCCTCAAACCTCAAGCATGAATACTCAACCCCCAGTCCTCGTCCTCAATCCACAACCCTCAATCCTCGATCCTCAATCTTCAATACTCAACCCTCAATCCTCAATGCTCAATCCTCAATACCCAATCCTCAATCTTCAACCCTCAATCCACAATCCTCAATCCCCAATCCTCAATCCTCAATCCTCATTCCACAAACCTCAATCCTGAATCCTCAATCCTGAATCCTCAATCTTCAGCCCACAGTCCTCAACTATCAGTTGTCAATCCTCAATCCTCAATAGAATATCCTCACTTCACAGGATTCAATACTCAATACTCAACCTGCAATCTTCAAATCTCTATCCACAAACATCAATTCTCATCACTCAACCCTCAATACTCAGTCCCCAATCCTCAATCTTCAACCCTCAATCCTCAATCCTCAATCCTCAATCCTCAATACTCAATCTTCAATCTTCAATCCTCAATACTCAATCCTCAATCCTCAACCCTCAATCCTCAATCCTCATTCTTCAATCCTCAATACCCAATCCTCAATCTTCAGTCCTCAATCCTCAATCCTCAATCCTCAATTCTCAATCCTCAACCCCAGTCCTCAGTCCTCAAACCTCAATCCTCAATCCTCAGCCCTCATCCTCAATCCTCAATCCTCAATCATCAACCCTCAAGCGTCAATCCTCAATCCTCAATCCTGAAACCTCAATCCACAGTCCTCAAACCTCAATCTGGAATCCTCAATCTTGAATCCTGTACCTTCAGCCGTTGGTCCTCAACAATCTATCGTCAATCCCCAATCCTCAATAGAATATCCTCAATTCACAGTTTTCAATACTCAATCCCCACTCTTCAATCTTCAAATCTCAGTCTACAAACATCAATTCGCATCACTCAAAACTCAACACTCGGTCCTCAATCTTCAGTCCTCAATCCTCAATCCTCAATCTTTAATCCTCAATACTCAATCTTCAATCCTCAATCCTCAATCCTCAGTCCTCAATCCTCAATCGCCAATACTCAATCCCCAATCCTCAATCTTCAATCCTCAGTCCTCAGTCCTCAATCATCAATACTCAATGATCAATCCTCAATACTCAACCTTCAATCCTCAACCCTCAATCCTCAAACCACATTCCTCAATCCTCATTCCTCAAACCTCAATCCTCAACCCTCGGTCATCATCCTCAACTCTCAATTCTCAATCCTCAATCCTCAATCCTCAATCTTCAATCCTCAATAATCAATCCTCAATCCTCAATCCTCAATCCTCAATCCTCAATCATCAATCCTGAAGCTTCAATACTCAATCCTCAATCCTCAATCCTCAATCCTCAATCGTCAATCCTCATTCTTCAATCCTCAATACACAATCCTATATCCTCAATCCTAAATCCTCAATTCTCAATCCTCAATCCTCAGTCCTCAGTCCTCAAACCTCAGTCCTCAAACCTCAGCCATCATCCTCCATCGTCAATCCTCGTTCCTCAATCCTCAATCCTCAATCTTCAATCCTCCATACTCAATCTTCAATCCTCGATCCTCAATCATCAATCCTCAATCCTCAATCCTCAGTCATGAAACCTCAATCTTCAATACTCAGTCCTCAATCATCAATCCTCAATCCTCAATCCTCATTCCTCATTCCTCAATCCTTAATCCTCAATCCTCAGTCCGCAATCCTCAACATTCAATACTCAATCTTCAATACTCAATCCTCTATCCTCAATCCTCAATCGTCAATCCTCAATACTCAACCTTCAATCCTCCATACTCAATCTTCAATCCTCAATCCTCAATCATCAATCCTCAATCCTCAATCCTCCGTCATCAATCCTCAATCTTCAATACTCAATCCTCAATCCTCAATCCTCAATCCTCAATACTCGATCTTCAATCCTCAATCCTCAATCCTCAATCCTCAACCCTCAGCCCTCACCCTCAAACCTCAATCCTGAATCCTCAAACCTCATTCTTCAATCCTCAATACTCAGTCTTCAATCCTCAATCCGCAATCCTCAATCATCAATCCTCAATCCTCAATTCTCAATCGTCAATCCTCAACCCTCAGCCCTCATCCTCAATCCTCAATCCTGAATCCTCAATCCTCAATCTTCAATCCTCAATACTCAGTCTTCAATCCTCAATCCTCAATCCTCAATCCTCAGTCCTCAATCCACAATCATCAATCCTCAATCTTCAATGCTCAATCCTCAATCCTCAAACCTCAATCCTCAATTCTCAATCCTCAATCCTCAGTCCGCAGTCCTCAAACCTCAGTCCTCAAACCTCAGCCATCATCCTCAATCGTCAATCCTCGTTCCTCAATCCTCAATCCTCAATCCTCAATCTTCAATCCTCCATACTCAATCTTCAATCCTCAATCCTCAATCATCAATCCTCAATCCTCGACCCTCAGTCACCAATCCTCAATCTTCAATACTCAATCATCAATCATCAATCCTCAATCCTCAATTCTCAATCCTCATTCCTCAAACCTCAATCCTCAACCCTCAGTCCTCATCCTCAATTCTCAATTCTTAATCCTCAATCCTCAATCCTAAGTCTTCAATCCTCAAAATTCAATCCTCAATACTCAGTCTTCAATCCTCAATCCTCTATCCTCAATCCTCAGTCCGCAATCCTCAACATTCAATCCTCAATCTTCAATACTCAATCCTCAATCCTCAATCCTCAATCCTCAATCCTCAATATTCAACCTTCAATCCTCCATACTCAATCTTCAATCCTCAATCCTCAATCATCAATCCTCAATCATCAACCTTCTATCCTCAATACTCAATCTTCAATCCTCAATTCCCAATCCTCAATCGTCAATCCTCAATCCTCAATCCTCAGTCATCAATCCTCAATCTTCAATACTCAATCCTCAATCCTCAATCCTCAATCCTCAATACTCAATCCTCAATCCTCATTCCTCAAACCTCAATCCTCAGTCCTCATCCACAATCATCAATCCTCAATCTTCAATACTCAATCCTCAATCCTCAATCCTCAATCCTCAATACTGGGTCTTCAATCCTCAATCCTCAATCCTCAATCCTCAACCCTCAGCCCTCATCCTCAATTCTCGATCCTCAATCCTCAATCCTCAATCTTCAATCCTCAATAATCAACCTCATAACCTAGATACTCAATCCCCAATACTCTATCCTTAATCCTCAATATTCAATCCTCTATCCCCAGTCCACAATCTTCAATCCCCAAAGCTCAATAATCAATCCTCAATCCTCAGTCCTCAATCGTCAAACATCAGTCCACAATCTTCAATACTCAATCCTCAATCCTCAATCCTCAATCCTCAATCCTCAATCCTCAATCATCAATCCTGAATATTCAATACTCAATCCTCAATCCTCAATCCTCAATCCTCAATCGTCAATCCTCATTCTTCAATCCTCAATACCCAATCCTCAATGCTCAATCCTAAATCCTCAATTCTCAATCCTCAATCCTCAGTCCTCAGTCCTCAAACCTCAGTCCTCAAACCTCAGCCATCATCCTCAATCGTCAATCCTCGTTCCTCAATCCTCAATCCTCAATCTTCAATCCTCCATACTCAATCTTCAATCCTCAATCCTCAATCATCAATCCTCAATCCTCAATCCTCAGTCATGAATCCTCAATCTTCAATACACAAACCTCAAACATCAATCCTCAATCCTCAATCCTCATTTCTCATTCCTCAATCCTTAATCCTCAATCCTCAGTCCGCAATAATCAACATTCAATACTCAATCTTCAATACTCAATCCTCTATCCTCAATCATCAATCCTCAGTCCCCAATACTCAACCTTCAATCCTCCATACTCAATCTTCATTCCTCAATCCTCAATCATCAATCCTCAATCCTCAATCCTCAGTCATCAATACTCAATCTTCAATACCCAATCCTCAATCCTCAATCCTCAATCCTCAATACTCGATCTTCAATCCTCAATCCTCAATCCTCAATCCTCAACCCTCAGCCCTCATCCTCAAACCTCAATCCTGAATCCTCAAACCTCAATCTTCAATCCTCAATACTCAGTCTTCAATCCTCAACCCTCAATCCTCAATCCTCAATCCTCAATCCTCAACTCTCAATCCTCAATCCTGAACCCTCAGCCCTCATCCTCAATCCTCAATCCTGAATCCTCAATCCTCAATCCTCAATCTTCAATCCTCAATACTCAATCCTCAATCCTCAATCCTCAATCCTCAATACACAATCTTCAATCCTCAATCCTCAATCCTCAATCCTCAATCCTCAATCCTCGATCCTCAATCCTCAGACATCAATCCTCAATCTTCAATACTCATTCGTCAATCCTCAGTCCTCAATTCTCAATCCTCAATCCTCGTTCCTCAAACCTCAATCCTCAACCCTCAGCCCTCATCCACAATTCTCAATTCTCAATCCTCAAACCTCAATCTTCAATCCTCAATACTCAATCCTCAATCCTCTATACGCAACCATCAATCCTCAATTCTCAATACTCAATCTAATATCCTGAATTCTCAGTATTCAATACTCAAACATCAACGCTCAACCCTCAGCCCTCATCCTCCATCCTCAATCCTCAATCCTCAAACCTCAATCTTCAATCCTCAATACTCAATCTTCGATTCTCAATCCTCAATCCTCAATCCTCAATCCCAATCCTCAATCTTCAATCCTCAATCCTCAATCCTCAATCCTCAATCCTCAATCCGCAATCATCAATCCTCAATCTTCAACTCTCAATCCTCAATCCTCAATCCTCAATCTTCAATCCTCAATCCTAAATCCTCGATCCTCAATCCTCAATCCTCAATCCTCAATCCTCAATATTCAATACACAACCCTCAAACATCAATCCTCAGTACTCAATCGTCAGTTTTCAATCCTCAATACTCAATCTTCAATCCTCAATCCTCAATCCTCAATCCTCATTCTTCAATCCTCAATACCCAATCCTCAATCCTCAATCCTCAATCCTCAGTCATGAATCCTCAATCTTCAATACACAAACCTCAATCATCAATCCTCAATCCTCAATCCTCATTCCTCGTTCCTCAATCCTTAATCCTCAATCCTCAGTCCGCAATAATCAACATTCAATACTCAATCTTCAATTCTCAATCCTCTATACTCAATCCTCAATCCTCAATCCCCAATACTCAACCTTCAATCCTCCATACTCAATCTTCAATCCTCAATCCTCAATCATCAATCCTCAATTCTCAATCCTCAATCCTCAACCCTCAGCCCTCATCCTCAATCCTCAATCCTGAATCCTCAATCCTCAATCCTCAATCTTCAATCCTCAATACTCAATCCTCAATCCTCAATCTACAATCCTCAATACACAATCTTCAATCCTCAATCCTCAATCCTCAATCCTCAATCCTCAATCCTCGATCCTCAATCCTCAGACATCAATCCTCAATCTTCAATACTCAATCGTCAATCCTCAGTCCTCAATTCTCAATCCTCAATCCTCGTTCCTCAAACCTCAATCCTCAACCCTCAGTCCTCATCCTCAATTCTCAATTCTCAATCCTCAAACCTCAATCTTCAATCCTCAATACTCAATCCTCAATCCTCAATACGCAACCATCAATCCTCAATTCTCAATACTCAATCTAATATCCTGAATTCTCAGTATTCAATACTCAAACCTCAACGCTCAACCCTCAGCCCTCATCCTCCATCCTCAATCCTCAATCCTCAATCCTCAATCTTCAATCCTCAATATTCAATCTTCGATTCTCAATCCTCAATCCTCAATCCTCAATCCCATTCCTCAATCTTCATTCCTCAATCCTCAATCCTCAATCCTCAATCCTCAATCCGCAATCATCAATCCTCAATCTTCAACACTCAATCCTCAATCCTCAATCCTCAATCTTCAATCCTCAATCCTAAATCCTCGATCCTCAATCCTCAATCCTCAATCCTCATTCCTCAAACCTCAATCCTCAACCCTTAGTCCTCATCCTCAATTCTCAATTCTTAATCCTCAACCCTCAGTCCTCAATCTTCAATCCTAAATAATAAATCCTCAATACTCAGTCTTCAATCCTAAATCCTCAATCCTCAATCCTCAGTCCGCAATCCTCAATCATCAATCCTCAATCGTCAATACTCAATCCTCAATCCTCAATCCTCAGTCCTCAATACTCAACCTTCAATCCTCCATACTCAATCTTCAATCCTCAATCCTCAATCATCAATCCTCAATCCTCAATCCTCAATCCTCAGTCATCAATCCTCAATCTTCAATACTCAATCCTCAATCCTCAATCCTCTATCCTCAATCCTCAGTCCTCAATCCACAATCATCAATCCCCAATCTTCAATACTCAATCCTCAATCCTCAATCCTCAATCCTAATACTGCGTCTTCAATCCTCAATCCTCAATCCTCAATCCTCAACCCTCAGCCCTCAACCTCAATCCTCAATCCTCAGTCCTCAAACCTCAATCTTCAATCCTCAATACTCAGTCTTCAATCGTCAATCCTCAATCCTCAATCCTCAATCCTCAATCCTCAATTCTCAATCCTCAATCCTCAACCCTCAGCCCTCATCCTCAATCCTCAATCCTGAATCCTCAATCCTCAATCCTCAATCCTCAACCTTCAGTCCTCATCCTCAATTCTCAATTCTCAATTCTTAATCCTCAATCCTCAATCCACAATCTTCAATCCTCAATAATCAATCCTCAATACTCAGTCTTCAATCCTCAATCCTCAATCCTCAATCCTCGGTCCGCAATCCTCAATCATCAATCCTCAATCTTCTATACTCAATCCTCAATCCTCAATCCTCAATCCTCAATGCTCAACATTCAATCCTACATACTCAATCTTCAATCCTCAATCCTCAATCATCAATCCTCAATCCTCAATCCTCAGTCATCAATCCTCAATCTTCAATACTCAATCCTCAATCCTCAATCCTCAATCTTCAATCCTCAATCCTAAATCCTCGATCCTCTATCCTCAATCCTCAATCATCAATCCTCAATCTTCAACACACAATCCTCAATCGCCAATCTTCAATCCTCAATCCTCAATCCTCAATCCTCAATACTCAACCATCAATCCTCAATTCTCAATACTCAATAGAATATCCTGAATTCTCAGTATTCAATACTTAAACCTCAATCCTCAAACCTCAGCCCACATACTCCATCCTCAATCCTCAATCCTCAAACCTCAATCTTCAATCCTCAATAGTCAATCTTCGATCCTCAATCCTCAACCCTCAATCCTCAATCCTCAATCCTCAGTCATGAATACTCAATCTTCAATACTCAATCCTCAATCCTCAATCCTCCATCCTCAACCCTCAATCCTCAATCCTCAATCTTCAATCATCAATACTCAATCTTCAATCCTCAATACCCAATCCTAAATGCTCAATCCTCAATCCTCAATTCTCAATCCTCAATCCTCAGTCCTCAGTCCTCAAACCTCAATCCTCAATCCCCAATACTCAACCTTCAATCCTCCATACTCAATCTTCAATCCTCAATCCTCAATCATCAATCCCCAATCCTCAATCCTCAGTCATCAATCCTCAATCTTCAATACTCAATCCTCAAATCTCTATCCTCAATCCTCAATCCTCAGTCCTCAATCCACAATCATCAATCTTCAATCTTCAATACTCAATCCTCAATCCTCAATCCTCGATCTTCAGTCATCAGTCCTCAATCCTCAATCCTCAAACCTGAATCCTCAACCGTCAGTCCACGTCCTCAAACCTCAATCCCGAATCCTCAATCCTGAATCGTCAATCTTCAGCCCTCAGTCCTCAACAATCAATTGTCAATCCTCAGTCCTCATTAGAGTATCCTCAATTCACAGTTTTCAGTACTCAATCCCCAATCTTCAATCTTCAAATCTCTGTCTACAAACATCAATTCGCATCACTCAAAACTCAACACTCAGTCCTCAATCTTCAGTCCTAAATCCTCAATCCTCAATCTTCAATACTCAATACTCAATCCTCAATCTTCAACACTCAATCCTCAATCCTCAATCCTCAATCTTCAATCCTCAATCCTAAATCCTCGATCCTCAATCCTCAATCCTCAATCCTCAATCCTCAATATTCAATACACAACCCTCGAACATCAATCCTCAGTACTCAATCGTCAGTTTTCAATCCTCAATACTCAATCTTCAATCCTCAATCCTCAATCCTCAATCCTCATTCTTCAATCCTCAATACCCAATCCTCAATCCTCAATCCTCAATCCTCAGTCATGAATCCTCAATCTTCAATACACAAACCTCAATCATCAATCCTCAATCCTCAATCCTCATTCCTCGTTCCTCAATCCTTAATCCTCAATCCTCAGTCCGCAATAATCAACATTCAATACTCAATCTTCAATTCTCAATCCTCTATACTCAATCCTCAATCCTCAATCCCCAATACTCAACCTTCAATCCTCCATACTCAATCTTCAATCCTCAATCCTCAATCATCAATCCTCAATTCTCAATCCTCAATCCTCAACCCTCAGCCCTCATCCTCAATCCTCAATCCTGAATCCTCAATCCTCAATCCTCAATCTTCAATCCTCAATACTCAATCCTCAATCCTCAATCTACAATCCTCAATACACAATCTTCAATCCTCAATCCTCAATCCTCAATCCTCAATCCTCAATCCTCGATCCTCAATCCTCAGACATCAATCCTCAATCTTCAATACTCAATCGTCAATCCTCAGTCCTCAATTCTCAATCCTCAATCCTCGTTCCTCAAACCTCAATCCTCAACCCTCAGTCCTCATCCTCAATTCTCAATTCTCAATCCTCAAACCTCAATCTTCAATCCTCAATACTCAATCCTCAATCCTCAATACGCAACCATCAATCCTCAATTCTCAATACTCAATCTAATATCCTGAATTCTCAGTATTCAATACTCAAACCTCAACGCTCAACCCTCAGCCCTCATCCTCCATCCTCAATCCTCAATCCTCAATCCTCAATCTTCAATCCTCAATACTCAATCTTCGATTCTCAATCCTCAATCCTCAATCCTCAATCCCATTCCTCAATCTTCAATCCTCAATCCTCAATCCTCAATCCTCAATCCTCAATCCGCAATCATCAATCCTCAATCTTCAACACTCAATCCTCAATCCTCAATCCTCAATCTTCAATCCTCAATCCTAAATCCTCGATCCTCAATCCTCAATCCTCAATCCTCATTCCTCAAACCTCAATCCTCAACCCTTAGTCCTCATCCTCAATTCTCAATTCTTAATCCTCAACCCTCAGTCCTCAATCTTCAATCCTAAATAATAAATCCTCAATACTCAGTCTTCAATCCTAAATCCTCAATCCTCAATCCTCAGTCCGCAATCCTCAATCATCAATCCTCAATCGTCAATACTCAATCCTCAATCCTCAATCCTCAGTCCTCAATACTCAACCTTCAATCCTCCATACTCAATCTTCAATCCTCAATCCTCAATCATCAATCCTCAATCCTCAATCCTCAATCCTCAGTCATCAATCCTCAAGCTTCAATACTCAATCCTCAATCCTCAATCCTCTATCCTCAATCCTCAGTCCTCAATCCACAATCATCAATCCCCAATCTTCAATACTCAATCCTCAATCCTCAATCCTCAATCCTAATACTGCGTCTTCAATCCTCAATCCTCAATCCTCAATCCTCAACCCTCAGCCCTCAACCTCAATCCTCAATCCTCAGTCCTCAAACCTCAATCTTCAATCCTCAATACTCAGTCTTCAATCGTCAATCCTCAATCCTCAATCCTCAATCCTCAATCCTCAATTCTCAATCCTCAATCCTCAACCCTCAGCCCTCATCCTCAATCCTCAATCCTGAATCCTCAATCCTCAATCCTCAATCCTCAACCCTCAGTCCTCATCCTCAATTCTCAATTCTCAATTCTTAATCCTCAATCCTCAATCCACAATCTTCAATCCTCAATAATCAATCCTCAATACTCAGTCTTCAATCCTCAATCCTCAATCCTCAATCCTCGGTCCGCAATCCTCAATCATCAATCCTCAATCTTCTATACTCAATCCTCAATCCTCAATCCTCAATCCTCAATGCTCAACATTCAATCCTACATACTCAATCTTCAATCCTCAATCCTCAATCATCAATCCTCAATCCTCAATCCTCAGTCATCAATCCTCAATCTTCAATACTCAATCCTCAATCCTCAATCCTCAATCTTCAATCCTCAATCCTAAATCCTCGATCCTCTATCCTCAATCCTCAATCATCAATCCTCAATCTTCAACACACAATCCTCAATCGCCAATCTTCAATCCTCAATCCTCAATCCTCAATCCTCAATACTCAACCATCAATCCTCAATTCTCAATACTCAATAGAATATCCTGAATTCTCAGTATTCAATACTTAAACCTCAATCCTCAAACCTCAGCCCACATACTCCATCCTCAATCCTCAATCCTCAAACCTCAATCTTCAATCCTCAATAGTCAATCTTCGATCCTCAATCCTCAACCCTCAATCCTCAATCCTCAATCCTCAGTCATGAATACTCAATCTTCAATACTCAATCCTCAATCCTCAATCCTCCATCCTCAACCCTCAATCCTCAATCCTCAATCTTCAATCATCAATACTCAATCTTCAATCCTCAATACCCAATCCTAAATGCTCAATCCTCAATCCTCAATTCTCAATCCTCAATCCTCAGTCCTCAGTCCTCAAACCTCAATCCTCAATCCCCAATACTCAACCTTCAATCCTCCATACTCAATCTTCAATCCTCAATCCTCAATCATCAATCCCCAATCCTCAATCCTCAGTCATCAATCCTCAATCTTCAATACTCAATCCTCAAATCTCTATCCTCAATCCTCAATCCTCAGTCCTCAATCCACAATCATCAATCTTCAATCTTCAATACTCAATCCTCAATCCTCAATCCTCGATCTTCAGTCATCAGTCCTCAATCCTCAATCCTCAAACCTGAATCCTCAACCGTCGGTCCACGTCCTCAAACCTCAATCCCGAATCCTCAATCCTGAATCGTCAATCTTCAGCCCTCAGTCCTCAACAATCAATTGTCAATCCTCAGTCCTCATTAGAGTATCCTCAATTCACAGTTTTCAGTACTCAATCCCCAATCTTCAATCTTCAAATCTCTGTCTACAAACATCAATTCGCATCACTCAAAACTCAACACTCAGTCCTCAATCTTCAGTCCTAAATCCTCAATCCTCAATCTTCAATACTCAATACTCAATCTTCAATCCTCAATCCTCAATACTCAATCCTCACTCCTCAATCCTCAATCTTCAATCCTCAATAATCAGTCATCAATACTCAGTCTTCAATCCTCAATCCTCAATCCGCAATCCTCAGTACGCAATCCTAAATCATCAATCCTCAATCTTCAATACTCAATCCTCAATCCTCAATCCTCAATCCTCAATACTCAACCTTCAACCCTCCATACTCAATCTTCAATCCTCAATTCTCAATCATCAATCCTCAATCCTCAATCCTCAGTCATCAATCCTCAATCTTCAATACTCAATCCTCAATCCTCAATCCTCAATCCTCAATCCTCAGTCCTCAATACACAATCATCAATCCTCAACCTTCAATACTCAATCCTCATTCCTCAATCCTCAATCCTCAATACCCGATCTTCAATCCTCAATCCTCAATCCTCAATCCTCAATACTCGATCTTCAACCCTGAATCCTCAATACTCAACCCTCAGCACTCATCCTCAATCCTCAATCCTGAATCCTCAATCCTCAATACTCAATACTCAATACTCAATCCTCAATACTCAATACTCAATCCTCAATCCTCAATTGTCAGTCCTCAATACTCAATCCTCAACCGTCAATCCTCAATCCCCAATCCTCAATCTTCAATCCTCAATTCTCAATCCTCAATCCTCAATCCTCAATATTCAACACACAACCCTCAACCATTAATCCTCATCACTCAACCATCAATCCTCAATTCTCAATACTCAATAGAATATCCTGAATTCTCATGGTTCAATACTCAATCCACAAAATTCAATAATCAAGTCTCAATCCTCAAACACCAATTCTCACCACTCAATCCTCAATACTCAGTCCTCTCTCTTCAATCCTCCATGCTCAATCCTCAACCCTCAATCCTCAGTCATCAATACTCAATCTTCAATACTCAATCCTCAATCCTCAACCCTCAACCCTCAATCCTCAATCCTCAATTCTCAATACTCAATAGAACATCCTGAATTCTCATGTTTCAATACTCAATCCACAAAATTCAATAATCAAATCTCAATCCTCAAACATCATTTCTCAACTCTCAATCCTCAATACTCAGTCCTCTCTCTTCAATACTCCATCCTCAATCCTCAATCCTCAAGCGTCAATCCTCAATCCTCAATCCTCATATCTGAATCCTCAGTCCTCAAACCTCAACCCGGAATCCTAAATCTTGAATCCTCAACCTTCAGCCGTCGGTCCTCAACAATCAATTGTCAATCCCCAATCCTCAGTAGAATATCCTCAATTCACAGTTTTCATTACTCAATACTCAATCTGCAATCTTCAAATCTCTATCCACAAACATCAATACTCATCACTCAACCCTCAATCCTCAATCGTCAATCTTCAATCCTCTATACTCAATATTCAACCCTCAATCCTCAATCCTCAAACCTCAATCCTCACTCTTCAATCCTCAATACCCAATCCTCAATCTATAATCCTGAATCTTCAATCCCCAATTCTCAATCCTCAATCCTCAGTCCTCAGCTCTCAAACCTCAATCCTCAACCCTCAGCCCTCATCCTCATTCCTCATTCCTCAATGCTCAATCCTCAATCTTCAATCCTCAATACTCAATCTTCAATCCTCAATCCTCAATTCTCAATCCTCAATGCTCAATCCTCAATCTTCAATCCTCAATCCCGAATCCTCAATCTTCAATCCTCAATCCTCAATCCTCAATCCTCAATCCTCAATCTTCAATCCTCAATACTCAATATTCAATCCTCAATCCTCAATCCTCAATCCTCAATCCTCAATCCTCAATCCTCAATCTTCAATCATCCATACTCAAACTGCAATCCTCAATCCTCAGTCCTCACACCTCAATCCTCATTCTTCGACCCTCAATACCGAATCCTCAATCTTCAATCCTCAATCCTCAATTCTCAATACTCATTCTTCAGTCCCCAATACGCAATCTTCAATCTTCAATCCTCAATCCTTAATCCTCAATTCTCCATCCTCAATCCTCAATCCTCAGACATCAAACATCAATACTCAACCCTCAATCCTCGTCCTCAATCCACATCCCTCAATCCTCGATCCTCAAACTTCAATCATCAATATTCAATCTCCAATCCTAGATCCTCAATCCCCAATCCTCAATCCTTAATCCTCAATCTTCAATCCTCAGACTTCAAACATAAATACTCAACCCTCAGACCTCGTCCTCAATCCACAACACTCAATACTCAATTCCCAATATTCAATCATTAACATTCAATCTTCAATCCTTAATCCTCAATCCCCAACCCTCAATCCTCAATGTTCAATCCTCAATACCCAATCCTCAGTCTTCAATCCTCAATCCTCAATCCTCAATCCTCAATCCTCAGACCTCAAACCTCAATCCTGAATCCTCAATCCTGAATCCTCAATCCTGAATCCTCAACCTTCAGCCCTGAGTCCTCAACAATCAGTTGTCAATCCTCAATCCTGAATAGAATATCCTCAATTCACAGCTTTCAATACTCAATACTCAATCTGCAATCTTCAGATTTCTATCCACAAACATCAATTCTCATCACTCAACCCTCAATACTCAGTCCCTAATCATCAATCTTCAATCCTCAACCCTCAATCCTCAATCCTCAATCCTCAATCTTAATCTTCTATCCTCCATACCCAATCCTCAATCTATAATCCTGAATCCTCAACCCCCAATCTTCAATACTCAATACTCAATCTTCAATCCTCAATGCTCAATCCTCAAGCCTCAATCCTCAACCGTCAGTCCTCGTCCTCAATCGTCAACCCTCAATCCACAATCCTCAACCTTCAATCCTCAATACTCAATATTCAATACTCAATCCTCAATCTTCAATACTCAATCTTCAATCCTCAATCCTCAATCCTCAATCCTCAATCCTCATTATTCAATCCCCAATCCTCAATCTTCAGTCCACAATCCTCAATCCTCAATCCTCAACCCTCAATCTTCAATACTCAATACTCAATCTTCAATCCTCAATCCTCAATCCTCAACCCTCAATCCTCAGTCCTCAAACCTCAATCCCGAATCCTCAATCCTGAATCCTCAATCTTCAGCCCTCAGTCCTCAAAGATCAATTGTCAATCCTCAATCCTCAATAGAATATCCTCAATTCACAGTTTTCAATACTGAACCCCATTCTTCAATCTTCAAATCTCAATCCACAAACATCAATTCTCATCACTCAACCATCAACACCCAGTCCTCAGTCCTCAATACTCAATCCTCTATCCTCAATCGTCAATCCACAATCCCCAATCCTCAACCTTCAATCCTCAATCCTCAATCCTCAATCCTCAATCCTCAATATTCAACACACAACCCTCAACCATCAATCCTCTATTCTCAATACTCAATAGAATATCCTGAATTCTCATGGTTCAATACTCAATCCACAAAATTCAATAATCAAATCTCAATCCTCAAACATCAATTCTCAACACTCAATCCTCAAGACTCAGTCCTCTCTCTTCAATCCTCCATCCTCAATCCTCAACCCTCAATTCTCAGTCATCAATACTCAATCTGCAATACCCAATCCTCAATCCTCAATCCTCAATCCTCAATCCTCAATTCTCAACCCTCAATCCTCATTCCTCAAACCTCAATCCTCAACCCTCAGCCCTCATCCTCAATTCTCAATTCTCAATCCTCAATCCTCAATCCCCAACCTTCAATCCTCAATAATCAATCTCCAATCCTAGATCCTCAATCCCCAATCTTCAATCCTTAATCCTCACCCTTCAATCCTCATTCCCCAATCTTCAATCTTCAATCCTCAATGCTCAATCCTCAATCCTCAATCATCATTCCTCAATCCTCAGCCCTCAACCCTCAAACCTCAATCCTCAACCGTCAGTCCTCGTCCTCAATCGTCAACCCTCAATCCTCAATCCTCAATCCTCAGTCCTCAATCCTCAATCTACAATCCTCAATACTCAGTCTTCAATCCTCAACCCTCAATGCTCAATCCTCAGTCCTCAATCTTCAATCCTCAATTCTCAATAATCAATCCTCAATCCTCAATATTCAACACACAACCCTCAACAGTCAATCCTCAACACTCAACCATCAATCCTCAATTCTCAATACTCAATAGAATATCCTGAATTCTCATGGTTCAATTCTCAATCCACAATATTCAATAATCAAATCTCAATCCTCAAACATCAATTCTCAACACTCAATACTCAACACTCAGTCCTCTCTCTTCAATCCTCTATACTCAACCCTCAATCCTCAAGCGTCAATCCTCAATCCTCTATCCTCAACCCTCAATCCTCAGTCCTCAAACCCCAATCCCGAATCCTCAATCCTGAATCCTCCACCTTCAGCCCTCAGTCCTCAAAAATCAATTGTCAATCCTCAATGCTCAATAGAATATCCTCAATCCACAGTTTTCAATACTGAACCCCATCCTTCAATCTTCAAATCTCAATCCACAAACATCAATCCTCATAACTCAACCATCAACACCCAGTCCTCAATCTTCAATCCTCAATCCTCAATCCTCAACCTTCAATCCTCAATACTCAATACTCAATCCTCAATCCTCAATTCTCAGTCCTCAATACTCAATCCTCAATCGTCAATCCTCAATCCCCAATCCTCAATCTTCAATCCTCAATTCTCAATAATCAATCCTCAATCCTCAATATTCAACACACAACCCTCAACCGTCAATCCTCAACACTCAACCATCAATCCTCAATTCTCAATACTCAATAGAATATCCTGAATCCTCATGGTTCAATACGCAATCCACAAGATTCAATAATCAAGTCTCAATCCTCAAACATCAATTCTCAACACTCAATCCTCAATACTCAGTCCTCTCTCTTCAATCCTCCATCCTCAATCCTCAACCCTCAATCCTCAGTCATCAATACTCAATCTTCAATACTCAATCCTCAATCCTCAATCAGCAACCCTCAATCTTCAATCCTCAACCCTCAATCCTCATTCCTCAAACCTCAATCCTCAACTCTCAGCCCTCATCCTCAATTCTCAATCCCCAATACCCAATCCTCAATCTTCAATCCTCAATCCTCAATCCTCAATCCTCAATCCTCAATCCACAGCCCTCAAACAGCAATGCTCAACCCTCAGCCCTCGTCCTCAGTCCACAACCGTCAATCCTCAATCCTCAATCTTCAATCATCAATATTCAATCTTCAGTTCTCAATCCTCAATCCTCAATCCTCAATCCTCAATCCTCAATGTTCAATCCCCTATACCCAAACCTCAATCTTCAATCCTCAATCCTCAACCCTCAATCCTCAATCCTCAATCCTCAACCTTCAATCCTCAATACTCAATCTTCAACCCTCAATCCTCAATACTCAATCCTCAATCCTCATTCTTCAGTCCTCAGTCCTCAATCTTCAATCCTCAATACTCAACCTTCAATAATCAATCCTCAATTCTCAATCCTCAATACTCAATCCTCAATCGTCAATCCTCAATCCCCAATCCTCAATCTTCAGTCCACAATCCTCAGTCCTCAATCCTCAACCCTCAATCTTCAATACTCAATACTCAATCTTCAATCCTCAATCCTCAAACCTCAAGCATGAATACTCAACCCCCAGTCCTCGTCCTCAATCGACAACCCTCAATCCTCGATCCTCAATCTTCAATACTCAACCCTCAATCCTCAATGCTCAATCCTCAATACCCAATCCTCAATCTTCAACCCTCAATCCACAATCCTCAATCCCCAATCCTCAATCCTCAATCCTCATTCCACAAACCTCAATCCTGAATCCTCAATCCTGAATCCTCAATCTTCAGCCCACAGTCCTCAACTATCAGTTGTCAATCCTCAATCCTCAATAGAATATCCTCACTTCACAGGATTCAATACTCAATACTCAACCTGCAATCTTCAAATCTCTATCCACAAACATCAATTCTCATCACTCAACCCTCAATACTCAGTCCCCAATCCTCAATCTTCAACCCTCAATCCTCAATCCTCAATCCTCAATCCTCAATCCTCAATCTTCAATCTTCAATCCTCAATACTCAATCCTCAATCCTCAACCCTCAATCCTCAATTCTCAATCCTCAATCCTCAATCCTCAATATTCAACACTCAAGCCTCAATCATCAATCCTCAATTCTCAATACTCAATAGAGTATCCTGAATTCTCATGGTTCAATACTCAATCCACAATATTCAATAATCAAATCTCAATCCTCAAACATCATTTCTCAACACTCAATCCTCAATACTCAGTCCTCTCTCTTCAATACTCCACCCTCAATCCTCAATCCTCAAGCGTCAATCCTCAATCCTCAATCCTCATCCCTCAATCCTCAGTCCTCAAACCTCAATCCGGAATCCTAAACCTTGAATCCTCAGCCTTCAGCCGTCGGTCCTCAACAATCAATTGTCAATCCCCAATACTCAGTAGAATATCCTCAATTCACAGTTTTCATTACTCAATACTCAATCTGCAATCTTCATATCTCTATCCACAAACATCAATACTCATCACTCAACCCTCAACACTCAGTCCTCAATCCTCAATATTCAATCCTTAATCCTCAATCCTCAATCCACAATCCTCAACATTCAATCCTCAATACTCAATCTTCAATGCTCATTCCTCAATCCTCAATCCTCAATTCTCAATCCTCAATCGTCAATCTTCAATCCTCTATACTCGATCTTCAACCCTCAATCCTCAATTCTCAATTCTCAATCCTCAATCCTCAATCCTCAATATTCAATACACAACCCTCAAACATCAATCCTCAGTACTCAATCGTCAGTCTTCAATCCTCAATACTCAATCTTCAATCCTCAATCCTCAATCCTCAATCCTCACTCTTCAATCCTCAATACCCAATCCTCAATCCTCGATCCTCAATCCTCAGTCATGAATCCTCAATCTTCAATACACAAACCTCAATCATCAATCCTCAAGCCTCAATCCTCATTCCTCATTCCTCAATCCTTAATCCTCAATCCTCAGTCCGCAATAATCAACATTCAATACTCAATCTTCAATACTCAATCCTCTATACTCAATCCTCAATCCTCAATCCCCAATACTCAACCTTCAATCCTCCATACTCAATCTTCAATCCTCAATCCTCAATCATCAACCCTCAATCCTCAATCCTCAGTCATCAATACTCAATCTTCAATACCCAATCCTCAATCCTCAATCCTCAATCCTCAATACTCGATCTTCAATCCTCAATCCTCAATCCTCAATACTCAACCCTCAGCCCTCATCCTCAAACCTCAATCCTGAATCCTCAAACCTCAATCTTCAATCCTCAATACTCAGTCTTCAATCCTCAACCCTGAATCCTCAATCCTCAATCCTCAATCCTCAATTCTCAATCCTCAATCCTCAACCCTCAGCCCTCATACTCAATCCTCAATCCTGAATCCTCAATCCTCAATCCTCAATCTTCAATCCTCAATACTCAATCCTCAATCCTCAATCCTCAATCCTCAATACACAATCTTCAATCCTCAATCCGCAATCCTCTATCCTCAATCCTCAATCCTCGATCCTCAATCCTCAGACATCAATCCTCAATCTTCAATACTCAATCGTCAATCCTCAGTCCTCAATTCTCAGTCCTCAATCCTCGTTCCTCAAACCTCAATCCTCAACCCTCAGTCCTCATCCTCAATTCCCAATTCTCAATCCTCAAACCTCAATCTTCAATCCTCAATACTCAATCCTCAATCCTCAATACGCAACCATCAATCCTCAATTCTCAATACTCAATCTAATATCCTGAATTCTCAGTATTCAATACTCAAACCTCAACGCTCAACCCTCAGCCCTCATCCTCCATCCTCAATCCTCAATCCTCAAACCTCAATCTTCAATCCTCAATCCTCAATCCTCAATCCTCAATCCTCAATCCGCAATCATCAATCCTCAATCTTCAACACTCAATCCTCAATCGTCAATCCTCAATCTTCAATCCTCAGTCCTAAATCCTCGATCCTCAATCCTCAATCCTCAATCCTCAATCCTCAATATTCAATACACAACCCTCAAACATCAACCCTCAGTACTCAACCGTCAGTCTTCAATCCTCAATACTCAATCTTCGATTCTCAATCCTCAATCCTCAATCCTCAATCCCAATCCTCAATCTTCAATCCTCAATCGTCAATCCTCAATCCTCAATCCTCAATCCGCAATCATCAATCCTCAATCTTCAACACTCAATCCTCAATCCTCAATCCTCAATCTTCAATCCTAGATCCTCAATCCCCAATCTTCAATCCTTAATCCTCACCCTTCAATCCTCATTCCCCAATCTTCAATCTTCAATCCTCAATGCTCAATCCTCAATCCTCAATCATCATTCCTCAATCCTCAGCCCTCAACCCTCAAACCTCAATCCTCAACCGTCAGTCCTCGTCCTCAATCGTCAACCCTCAATCCTCAATCCTCAATCCTCAGTCCTCAATCCTCAATCTACAATCCTCAATACTCAGTCTTCAATCCTCAACCCTCAATGCTCAATCCTCAGTCCTCAATCTTCAATCCTCAATTCTCAATAATCAATCCTCAATCCTCAATATTCAACACACAACCCTCAACAGTCAATCCTCAACACTCAACCATCAATCCTCAATTCTCAATACTCAATAGAATATCCTGAATTCTCATGGTTCAATTCTCAATCCACAATATTCAATAATCAAATCTCAATCCTCAAACATCAATTCTCAACACTCAATACTCAACACTCAGTCCTCTCTCTTCAATACTCTATACTCAACCCTCAATCCTCAAGCGTCAATCCTCAATCCTCTATCCTCAACCCTCAATCCTCAGTCCTCAAACCCCAATCCCGAATCCTCAATCCTGAATCCTCCACCTTCAGCCCTCAGTCCTCAAAAATCAATTGTCAATCCTCAATGCTCAATAGAATATCCTCAATCCACAGTTTTCAATACTGAACCCCATCCTTCAATCTTCAAATCTCAATCCACAAACATCAATCCTCATAACTCAACCATCAACACCCAGTCCTCAATCTTCAATCCTCAATCCTCAATCCTCAACCTTCAATCCTCAATACTCAATACTCAATCCTCAATCCTCAATTCTCAGTCCTCAATACTCAATCCTCAATCGTCAATCCTCAATCCCCAATCCTCAATCTTCAATCCTCAATTCTCAATAATCAATCCTCAATCCTCAATATTCAACACACAACCCTCAACCGTCAATCCTCAACACTCAACCATCAATCCTCAATTCTCAATCCTCAATAGAATATCCTGAATCCTCATGGTTCAATACGCAATCCACAAGATTCAATAATCAAGTCTCAATCCTCAAACATCAATTCTCAACACTCAATCCTCAATACTCAGTCCTCTCTCTTCAATCCTCCATCCTCAATCCTCAACCCTCAATCCTCAGTCATCAATACTCAATCTTCAATACTCAATCCTCAATCCTCAATCAGCAACCCTCAATCTTCAATCCTCAACCCTCAATCCTCATTCCTCAAACCTCAATCCTCAACTCTCAGCCCTCATCCTCAATTCTCAATCCCCAATACCCAATCCTCAATCTTCAATCCTCAATCCTCAATCCTCAATCCTCAATCCTCAATCCACAGCCCTCAAACAGCAATGCTCAACCCTCAGCCCTCGTCCTCAGTCCACAACCGTCAATCCTCAATCCTCAATCTTCAATCATCAATATTCAATCTTCAGTTCTCAATCCTCAATCCTCAATCCTCAATCCTCAATCCTCAATGTTCAATCCCCTATACCCAAACCTCAATCTTCAATCCTCAATCCTCAACCCTCAATCCTCAATCCTCAATCCTCAACCTTCAATCCTCAATACTCAATCTTCAACCCTCAATCCTCAATACTCAATCCTCAATCCTCATTCTTCAGTCCTCAGTCCTCAATCTTCAATCCTCAATACTCAACCTTCAATAATCAATCCTCAATTCTCAATCCTCAATACTCAATCCTCAATCGTCAATCCTCAATCCCCAATCCTCAATCTTCAGTCCA
This sequence comes from Calliopsis andreniformis, assembly GCF_051401765.1. Classification (NCBI taxonomy): domain Eukaryota; kingdom Metazoa; phylum Arthropoda; class Insecta; order Hymenoptera; family Andrenidae; genus Calliopsis; species Calliopsis andreniformis. Next base: position 1,732,983 of record NW_027480481.1, read on the forward strand.
CAATCCTCAGTCCTCAATCCTCAACCCTCAATCTTCAATACTCAATACTCAATCTTCAATCCTCAATCCTCAAACCTCAAGCATGAATACTCAACCCCCAGTCCTCGTCCTCAATCGACAACCCTCAATCCTCGATCCTCAATCTTCAATACTCAACCCTCAATCCTCAATGCTCAATCCTCAATACCCAATCCTCAATCTTCAACCCTCAATCCACAATCCTCAATCCCCAATCCTCAATCCTCAATCCTCATTCCACAAACCTCAATCCTGAATCCTCAATCCTGAATCCTCAATCTTCAGCCCACAGTCCTCAACTATCAGTTGTCAATCCTCAATCCTCAATAGAATATCCTCACTTCACAGGATTCAATACTCAATACTCAACCTGCAATCTTCAAATCTCTATCCACAAACATCAATTCTCATCACTCAACCCTCAATACTCAGTCCCCAATCCTCAATCTTCAACCCTCAATCCTCAATCCTCAATCCTCAATCCTCAATCCTCAATCTTCAATCTTCAATCCTCAATACTCAATCCTCAATCCTCAACCCTCAATCCTCAATTCTCAATCCTCAATCCTCAATCCTCAATATTCAACACTCAAGCCTCAATCATCAATCCTCAATTCTCAATACTCAATAGAGTATCCTGAATTCTCATGGTTCAATACTCAATCCACAATATTCAATAATCAAATCTCAATCCTCAAACATCATTTCTCAACACTCAATCCTCAATACTCAGTCCTCTCTCTTCAATACTCCACCCTCAATCCTCAATCCTCAAGCGTCAATCCTCAATCCTCAATCCTCATCCCTCAATCCTCAGTCCTCAAACCTCAATCCGGAATCCTAAACCTTGAATCCTCAGCCTTCAGCCGTCGGTCCTCAACAATCAATTGTCAATCCCCAATACTCAGTAGAATATCCTCAATTCACAGTTTTCATTACTCAATACTCAATCTGCAATCTTCATATCTCTATCCACAAACATCAATACTCATCACTCAACCCTCAACACTCAGTCCTCAATCCTCAATATTCAATCCTTAATCCTCAATCCTCAATCCACAATCCTCAACATTCAATCCTCAATACTCAATCTTCAATGCTCATTCCTCAATCCTCAATCCTCAATTCTCAATCCTCAATCGTCAATCTTCAATCCTCTATACTCGATCTTCAACCCTCAATCCTCAATTCTCAATTCTCAATCCTCAATCCTCAATCCTCAATATTCAATACACAACCCTCAAACATCAATCCTCAGTACTCAATCGTCAGTCTTCAATCCTCAATACTCAATCTTCAATCCTCAATCCTCAATCCTCAATCCTCACTCTTCAATCCTCAATACCCAATCCTCAATCCTCGATCCTCAATCCTCAGTCATGAATCCTCAATCTTCAATACACAAACCTCAATCATCAATCCTCAAGCCTCAATCCTCATTCCTCATTCCTCAATCCTTAATCCTCAATCCTCAGTCCGCAATAATCAACATTCAATACTCAATCTTCAATACTCAATCCTCTATACTCAATCCTCAATCCTCAATCCCCAATACTCAACCTTCAATCCTCCATACTCAATCTTCAATCCTCAATCCTCAATCATCAACCCTCAATCCTCAATCCTCAGTCATCAATACTCAATCTTCAATACCCAATCCTCAATCCTCAATCCTCAATCCTCAATACTTGATCTTCAATCCTCAATCCTCAATCCTCAATACTCAACCCTCAGCCCTCATCCTCAAACCTCAATCCTGAATCCTCAAACCTCAATCTTCAATCCTCAATACTCAGTCTTCAATCCTCAACCCTGAATCCTCAATCCTCAATCCTCAATCCTCAATTCTCAATCCTCAATCCTCAACCCTCAGCCCTCATCCTCAATCCTCAATCCTGAATCCTCAATCCTCAATCCTCAATCTTCAATCCTCAATACTCAATCCTCAATCCTCAATCCTCAATCCTCAATACACAATCTTCAATCCTCAATCCTCAATCCTCTATCCTCAATCCTCAATCCTCGATCCTCAATCCTCAGACATCAATCCTCAATCTTCAATACTCAATCGTCAATCCTCAGTCCTCAATTCTCAGTCCTCAATCCTCGTTCCTCAAACCTCAATCCTCAACACTCAGTCCTCATCCTCAATTCCCAATTCTCAATCCTCAAACCTCAATCTTCAATCCTCAATACTCAATCCTCAATCCTCAATACGCAACCATCAATCCTCAATTCTCAATACTCAATCTAATATCCTGAATTCTCAGTATTCAATACTCAAACCTCAACGCTCAACCCTCAGCCCTCATCCTCCATCCTCAATCCTCAATCCTCAAACCTCAATCTTCAATCCTCAATCCTCAATCCTCAATCCTCAATCCTCAATCCGCAATCATCAATCCTCAATCTTCAACACTCAATCCTCAATCGTCAATCCTCAATCTTCAATCCTCAGTCCTAAATCCTCGATCCTCAATCCTCAATCCTCAATCCTCAATCCTCAATATTCAATACACAACCCTCAAACATCAACCCTCAGTACTCAACCGTCAGTCTTCAATCCTCAATACTCAATCTTCGATTCTCAATCCTCAATCCTCAATCCTCAATCCCAATCCTCAATCTTCAATCCTCAATCGTCAATCCTCAATCCTCAATCCTCAATCCGCAATCATCAATCCTCAATCTTCAACACTCAATCCTCAATCCTCAATCCTCAATCTTCAATCCTCAATCCTAAATCCTCGATCCTCAATCCTCAATATTCAATACACAACCCTCAAACATCAACCCTCAGTACTCAATCGTCAGTCTTCAATCCTCAATACTCAATCTTCAATCCTCAATCCTCAATCCTCAATCCTCATTCTTCAATCCTCAATACCAAATCCTCAATCTTCAATCCTCAATCCCCAATCCTCAATCCTTGATCCTCAATCTTCAATCCTCAATCCCCAGTCCAAAATCTTCAATCCTCAATGCTAAATCCTCAATCCTAAATCCTCAGTCATCAGTCCTCAATCCTCAATCCCCAAACCTGAGTCCTCAACCGTCAGTCGTCGTCCTCAAACCTCAATCCCGAATCCTCAATCCTGAATCGTCAATCTTCAGCCCTCAGTCCTCAACAATCAATTGTCAATCCTCAGTCCCCATTAGAATATCCTCAATTCACAGTTTTCAGTACTCAATCCCCAATCTTCAATCTTCAAATCTCAGTCTACAAACATCAATTCGCATCACTCAAAACTCAACACTCAGTCCTCAATCTTCATTCCTCAATCCTCAATCCTCAATCTTTAATCCTCAATACTCAATCTTCAATCCTCAATCCTCAATTCTCAATCCTCAGTCCTCAATCCTCAATCGCCAATACTCAATCCCCAATCCTCAATCTTCAATCCTCAGTCCTCAGTCCTCAATCATCAATACTCAATGATCAATCCTCAATAATCAACCTTCAATCCTCAACCCTCAATCCTCAAACCACATTCCTCAATCCTCAATCATCAACCTTCAATCCTCAATACTCAATCTTCAATCCTCAATTCCCAATCCTCAATCGTCAATCCTCAATCCTCAATCCTCAGTCATCAATCCTCAATCTTCAATACTCAATCCTCAATCCTCAATCCTCAATCCTCAATCCTCAATCCTCAGTCGTCAATCCTCATTCTTCAATCCTCAATACCCAATCCTATATCCTCAATCCTAAATCCTCAATTCTCAATCCTCAATCCTCAGTCCTCAGTCCTCAAACCTCAGTCCTCAAACCTCAGCCATCATCCTCAATCGTCAATCCTCGTTCCTCAATCCTCAATCCTCAATCTTCAATCCTCCATACTCAATCTTCAATCCTCAATCCTCAATCATCAATCCTCAATCCTCAATCCTCAGTCATGAATCCTCAATCTTCAATACTCAATCCTCAATCATCAATCCTCAATCCTCAATCCTCATTCCTCATTCCTCAATCCTTAATCCTCAATCCTCTGTCCGCAATCCTCAACATTCAATACTCAATCTTCAATACTCAATCCTCTATCCTCAATCCTCAATCCTCAATCCTCAATACTCAACCTTCAATCCTCCATACTCAATCTTCAATCCTCAATCCTCAATCATCAATACTCGATCTTCAATCCTCAATCCTCAATCCTCAATCCTCAACCCTCAGCCCTCACCCTCAAACCTCAATCCTGAATCCTCAAACCTCAATCTTCAATCATCAATCCTCAATCCTCAATCCTCAATTCTCAATCCTCAATGCTCAATCCTCAATCTTCAATCCTCAATCCCGAATCCTCAATCTTCAATCCTCAATCCTCAATCCTCAATCCTCAATCCTCAATCTTCAATCCTCAATACTCAATATTCAATCCTCAATACTCAATCCTCAATCCTCAATCCTCAATCCTCAATCCTCAATCCTCAATTCTCAATCCTCAATGGTCAATCCTCAATCCCCAATCCTCAATCTTCAGTCCACAATCCTCAATCCTCAATCCTCAACCCTCAATCTTCAATACTCAATACTCAATCTTCAATCCTCAATCCTCAATCCTCAATCCTCAATCCTCAATCCTCAATCCTCAGTCGTCAATCCTCATTCTTCAATCCTCAATACCCAATCCTATATCCTCAATCCTAAATCCTCAATTCTCAATCCTCAATCCTCAGTCCTCAGTCCTCAAACCTCAGTCCTCAAACCTCAGCCATCATCCTCAATCGTCAATCCTCGTTCCTCAATCCTCAATCCTCAATCTTCAATCCTCCATACTCAATCTTCAATCCTCAATCCTCAATCATCAATCCTCAATCCTCAATCCTCAGTCATGAATCCTCAATCTTCAATACTCAATCCTCAATCATCAATCCTCAATCCTCAATCCTCATTCCTCATTCCTCAATCCTTAATCCTCAATCCTCTGTCCGCAATCCTCAACATTCAATACTCAATCTTCAATACTCAATCCTCTATCCTCAATCCTCAATCCTCAATCCTCAATACTCAACCTTCAATCCTCCATACTCAATCTTCAATCCTCAATCCTCAATCATCAATACTCGATCTTCAATCCTCAATCCTCAATCCTCAATCCTCAACCCTCAGCCCTCACCCTCAAACCTCAATCCTGAATCCTCAAACCTCAATCTTCAATCATCAATCCTCAATCCTCAATCCTCAATTCTCAATCCTCAATGCTCAATCCTCAATCTTCAATCCTCAATCCCGAATCCTCAATCTTCAATCCTCAATCCTCAATCCTCAATCCTCAATCCTCAATCTTCAATCCTCAATACTCAATATTCAATCCTCAATACTCAATCCTCAATCCTCAATCCTCAATCCTCAATCCTCAATCCTCAATTCTCAATCCTCAATGGTCAATCCTCAATCCCCAATCCTCAATCTTCAGTCCACAATCCTCAATCCTCAATCCTCAACCCTCAATCTTCAATACTCAATACTCAATCTTCAATCCTCAATCCTGAATCCTCAAACCTCAATCCTCAACCGTCAGTCCTCGTCCTCAATCGTCAACCCTCAATCCTCAATCCTCAACCTTCAATCCTCAATACTCAATATTCAATACTCAATCCTCAATCTTCAATCCTCAATCTTCAATCCTCAATCCTCAATCCTCAATCCTCAATCCTCATTCTTCAATCCTCAATACCCAATCCACGATCTTCAATCCTCAATCCTCAATCCTCAATTCTCAATCATCAATCATCAATCCTCAGTCCTCAGTCCTCAAACCGCAATCCTCAATCTCAGCCCTCATCCTCAAACCTCAATCCTCAATCCTCAATCCTCAATCTTCAATCCTCAATACTCAACCTTCAATAATCAATCCTCAACTCTCAATAATCAATACTCAATCCTCAATCGTCAATCCTCAATCCCCAATCCTCAGTCTTCAGTCCACAATCCTCAATCCTCAATCCTCAACCCTCAATCTTCAATACTCAATACTCAATCTTCAATCATCAATCCTCAATCCTCAATCCTCAAACCTCAATCCTCAACCGTCAGTCCTCGTCCTCAATCGTCAACCCTCAATCCTCAATCCTCAATCTTCAATCCTCAATACTCAATATTCAATACTCAATCCTCAATCTTCAATCCTCAATCTTCAATCCTCAATCCTCAATCCTCAATCCTCAATCCTCATTCTTCAATCCTCAATACCCAATCCACGATCTTCAATCCTCAATCCTCAATCCTCAATTATCAATCATCAATCCTCAGTCCTCAGTCCTCAAACCTCAATCCTCAACCTCAGCCCTCACCCTCAAACCTCAATCCTCAATCCTCAATCCTCAATCTTCAATCCTCAATACTCAACCTTTAATAATCAATCCTCAATTCTCAATCCTCAATACTCAATCCTCAATGTTCAATCCGCAGTACCCAAACATCAATCTTCAATCCTCAATCCTCAACCCTCAATCCTCAATCCTCAATCCTCAACCTTCAATCCCCAATACTCAATCTTCAACCCTCAATCCTCAATCCTCAATCCTCAATCCTCATTATTCAATCCTCAACACCCAATCCTCAATCTTCAATCCGCAATCCTCAATCCTCAATTCTCAATCATCAATCCTCAATCCTCAGACCTCAAGCATCAATACTCAACCCTCAGTCCTCGTCCTCAATCCACAGCCCTCAATCCTCGATCCTCAATCTTCAGTACTCAACCCTCAATCCTCAATGCTCAATCCTCAGTACCCAATCCTCAATCTTCAACCCTCAATCCACATTCCTCAATCGCCAATCCTCAATCCTCAATCCTCATTCCACAAACCTCAATCCTGAATCCTCAATCCAGAATCCTCAATCTTCAGCCCACAGTCCTCAACTATCAGTTGTCAATCCTCAATCCTCAATAGAATATCCTCACTTCACAGGATTCAATACTCAATACTCAACCTGCAATCTTCAAATCTATATCCACAAACATCAATTCTCATCACTCAGCCCTCAATACTCAGTCCCCAATCCTCAATCTTCAACGCTCAATCCTCAATCGTCAATCCTCAATCCTCAATCCTCAATCTTCAATCCTCAATACTCAATCCTCAGTCCTCAATCCTCAATCCTCAATCCTCATTCTTCAATCCTCAATACCCAATCCTCAATCTTCAGTCCTCAATCCTCAATCTTCAATCCTCAATTCTCAGTCCTCAACCCCAGACCTCAGTCCTCAAACCTCAATCCTCAATCCTCAGCCCTCATCCTCAATCCTCAATCCTCAATCCTCAATCCTCAATCTTCAATCCTCAATACTCAACCTTCAATAATCAATCCTCAACTCTCAATCCTCAATACTCAATCCTCAATCGTCAATCCTCAATCCCCAATCCTCAATCTTCAGTCCACAATCCTCAATCCTCAATCCTCAACCCTCAATCTTCAATACTCAATACTCAATCTTCAATCCTCAATCCTCAATCCTCAATCCTCAATCCTCAATCCTCAGTCCTCAATCTTCAATCCTCCATACTCAATCTTCAATCCTCAATCCTCAATCATCAATCCTCAATCCTCAATCCTCAGTCATGAATCCTCAATCTTCAATACTCAATCCTCAATCATCAATCCTCAATCCTCAATCCTCATTCCTCATTCCTCAATCCTTAATCCTCAATCCTCTGTCCGCAATCCTCAACATTCAATACTCAATCTTCAATACTCAATCCTCTATCCTCAATCCTCAATCCTCAATCCTCAATACTCAACCTTCAATCCTCCATACTCAATCTTCAATCCTCAATCCTCAATCATCAATACTCGATCTTCAATCCTCAATCCTCAATCCTCAATCCTCAACCCTCAGCCCTCACCCTCAAACCTCAATCCTGAATCCTCAAACCTCAATCTTCAATCATCAATCCTCAATCCTCAATCCTCAATTCTCAATCCTCAATGCTCAATCCTCAATCTTCAATCCTCAATCCCGAATCCTCAATCTTCAATCCTCAATCCTCAATCCTCAATCCTCAATCCTCAATCTTCAATCCTCAATACTCAATATTCAATCCTCAATACTCAATCATCAATCCTCAATCCTCAATCCTCAATCCTCAATCCTCAATTCTCAATCCTCAATGGTCAATCCTCAATCCCCAATCCTCAATCTTCAGTCCACAATCCTCAATCCTCAATCCTCAACCCTCAATCTTCAATACTCAATACTCAATCTTCAATCCTCAATCCTCAATCCTCAATCCTCAATCCTCAATCCTCAATCCTCAGTCGTCAATCCTCATTCTTCAATCCTCAATACCCAATCCCATATCCTCAATCCTAAATCCTCAATTCTCAATCCTCAATCCTCAGTCCTCAGTCCTCAAACCTCAGTCCTCAAACCTCAGCCATCATCCTCAATCGTCAATCCTCGTTCCTCAATCCTCAATCCTCAATCTTCAATCCTCCATACTCAATCTTCAATCCTCAATCCTCAATCATCAATCCTCAATCCTCAATCCTCAGTCATGAATCCTCAATCTTCAATACTCAATCCTCAATCATCAATCCTCAATCCTCAATCCTCATTCCTCATTCCTCAATCCTTAATCCTCAATCCTCTGTCCGCAATCCTCAACATTCAATACTCAATCTTCAATACTCAATCCTCTATCCTCAATCCTCAATCCTCAATCCTCAATACTCAACCTTCAATCCTCCATACTCAATCTTCAATCCTCAATCCTCAATCATCAATACTCGATCTTCAATCCTCAATCCTCAATCCTCAATCCTCAACCCTCAGCCCTCACCCTCAAACCTCAATCCTGAATCCTCAAACCTCAATCTTCAATCATCAATCCTCAATCCTCAATCCTCAATTCTCAATCCTCAATGCTCAATCCTCAATCTTCAATCCTCAATCCCGAATCCTCAATCTTCAATCCTCAATCCTCAATCCTCAATCCTCAATCCTCAATCTTCAATCCTCAATACTCAATATTCAATCCTCAATACTCAATCCTCAATCCTCAATCCTCAATCCTCAATCCTCAATCCTCAATTCTCAATCCTCAATGGTCAATCCTCAATCCCCAATCCTCAATCTTCAGTCCACAATCCTCAATCCTCAATCCTCAACCCTCAATCTTCAATACTCAATACTCAATCTTCAATCCTCAATCCTGAATCCTCAAACCTCAATCCTCAACCGTCAGTCCTCGTCCTCAATCGTCAACCCTCAATCCTCAATCCTCAACCTTCAATCCTCAATACTCAATATTCAATACTCAATCCTCAATCTTCAATCCTCAATCTTCAATCCTCAATCCTCAATCCTCAATCCTCAATCCTCATTCTTCAATCCTCAATACCCAATCCACGATCTTCAATCCTCAATCCTCAATCCTCAATTCTCAATCATCAATCATCAATCCTCAGTCCTCAGTCCTCAAACCGCAATCCTCAATCTCAGCCCTCATCCTCAAACCTCAATCCTCAATCCTCAATCCTCAATCTTCAATCCTCAATACTCAACCTTCAATAATCAATCCTCAACTCTCAATAATCAATACTCAATCCTCAATCGTCAATCCTCAATCCCCAATCCTCAGTCTTCAGTCCACAATCCTCAATCCTCAATCCTCAACCCTCAATCTTCAATACTCAATACTCAATCTTCAATCATCAATCCTCAATCCTCAATCCTCAAACCTCAATCCTCAACCGTCAGTCCTCGTCCTCAATCGTCAACCCTCAATCCTCAATCCTCAATCTTCAATCCTCAATACTCAATATTCAATACTCAATCCTCAATCTTCAATCCTCAATCTTCAATCCTCAATCCTCAATCCTCAATCCTCAATCCTCATTCTTCAATCCTCAATACCCAATCCACGATCTTCAATCCTCAATCCTCAATCCTCAATTATCAATCATCAATCCTCAGTCCTCAGTCCTCAAACCTCAATCCTCAACCTCAGCCCTCACCCTCAAACCTCAATCCTCAATCCTCAATCCTCAATCTTCAATCCTCAATACTCAACCTTTAATAATCAATCCTCAATTCTCAATCCTCAATACTCAATCCTCAATGTTCAATCCGCAGTACCCAAACATCAATCTTCAATCCTCAATCCTCAACCCTCAATCCTCAATCCTCAATCCTCAACCTTCAATCCCCAATACTCAATCTTCAACCCTCAATCCTCAATCCTCAATCCTCAATCCTCATTATTCAATCCTCAACACCCAATCCTCAATCTTCAATCCGCAATCCTCAATCCTCAATTCTCAATCATCAATCCTCAATCCTCAGACCTCAAGCATCAATACTCAACCCTCAGTCCTCGTCCTCAATCCACAGCCCTCAATCCTCGATCCTCAATCTTCAGTACTCAACCCTCAATCCTCAATGCTCAATCCTCAGTACCCAATCCTCAATCTTCAACCCTCAATCCACATTCCTCAATCGCCAATCCTCAATCCTCAATCCTCATTCCACAAACCTCAATCCTGAATCCTCAATCCAGAATCCTCAATCTTCAGCCCACAGTCCTCAACTATCAGTTGTCAATCCTCAATCCTCAATAGAATATCCTCACTTCACAGGATTCAATACTCAATACTCAACCTGCAATCTTCAAATCTATATCCACAAACATCAATTCTCATCACTCAGCCCTCAATACTCAGTCCCCAATCCTCAATCTTCAACGCTCAATCCTCAATCGTCAATCCTCAATCCTCAATCCTCAATCTTCAATCCTCAATACTCAATCCTCAATCCTCAATCCTCAATCCTCAATCCTCATTCTTCAATCCTCAATACCCAATCCTCAATCTTCAGTCCTCAATCCTCAATCTTCAATCCTCAATTCTCAGTCCTCAACCCCAGACCTCAGTCCTCAAACCTCAATCCTCAATCCTCAGCCCTCATCCTCAATCCTCAATCCTCAATCCTCAATCCTCAATCTTCAATCCTCAATACTCAACCTTCAATAATCAATCCTCAACTCTCAATCCTCAATACTCAATCCTCAATCGTCAATCCTCAATCCCCAATCCTCAATCTTCAGTCCACAATCCTCAATCCTCAATCCTCAACCCTCAATCTTCAATACTCAATACTCAATCTTCAATCCTCAATCCTCAATCCTCAATCCTCAATCCTCAATCCTCAGTCCTCAATCCTCAATCTACAATCCTCAATACTCAGTCTTCAATCCTCAATCCTCAATCCTCAATCCTCAATCCTCATTCTTCAATCCTCAATACACAATCCTCAATCTTCAGTCCACAATCCTCGATCCTCAATCCTCAACCCCGAATCTTCAATACTCAATACTCAATCTTCAATCCTCAATCCTCAATCCTCAAACCTCAATCCTCAACCGTCAGTCCTCGTCCTCAATCGTCAACCCTCAATCCACAATCCTCAACCTTCAATCCTCAATACTCAATATTCAATACTCAATCCTCAATCTTCAATCCTCAATCTTCAATCCTCAATCTTCAATCCTCAATCCTCAATCCTGATTCTTCAATCCTCAATACCCAATCCTCGATCTTCAATCCTCAATCCTCAATCCTCAATTCTCAATCCTCAATCCTCAGTCCTCAGTCCTCAAACCTCAATCCTCAACCTCAGCCCTCATCCTCAAACCTCAATCCTCAATCCTCAATCCTCAATCTTCAACCCTCAATACTCAACCTTCAATAATCAGTCCTCAATTCTCAATCCTCAATACTCAATCCTCAATCGTCAATCCTCAATCCCCAATCCTCAATCTTCAGTCCACAATCCTCAATCCTCAATCCTCAACCCTCAATCTTCAATACTCAATACTCAATCTTCAATCCTCAATCCTCAATCCTCAACCCTCAATCCTCAGTCCTCAAACCTCAATCCCGAATCCTCAATCCTGAATCCTCAATCTTCAGCCCTCAGTCCTCATAGATCAATTGTCAATCCTCAATCCTCAATAGAATATCCTCAATTCACAGTTTTCAATACTGAACCCCATTCTTCAATCTTCAAATGTCAATCCACAAACATCAATTCTCATCACTCATTCATCAACACCCAGTCCTCAATCTTCAATCCTCAATCCTCAATCCTCAAACTTCAATCCTCAAAACTCAATACTCAATCCTCAATTCTCAGTCCTCAATACTCAATCCTCTATCCTCAATCGTCAATCCACAATCCCCAATCCTCAACCTTCAATCCTCAATCCTCAATCCTCAATCCTCAATCCTCAATATTCAACACACAACCCTCAACCATCAATCCTCTATTCGCAATACTCAATAGAATATCCTGAATTCTCATGGTTCAATACTCAATCCACAGAATTCAATAATCAAATCTCAATCCTCAAACATCAATTCTCAACACTCAATCCTCAGTACTCAGTCCTCTCTCTTCAATCCTCCATCCTCAATCCTCAACCCTCAATTCTCAGTCACCAATACTCAATCTGCAATACCCAGTCCTCAATCCTCAATCCTCAATCCTCAATCCTCAATTCTCAACCCTCAATCCTCATTCCTCAAACCTCAATCCTCAACCCTCAGCCCTCATGATCAATTCTCAATTCTCAGTCCTCAATCCTCAAACCCCAATCTTCAATCCTCAATAATCAATCTCCAATCCTAGATCCTCAATCCCCAATCTTCAATCCTTAATCCTCAACCTTCAATCCTCATTCCCCAGTCCTCAATCTTCAATCCTCAATGCTCAATCCTCAATCCTCAATCATCATTCCTCAATCCTCAGCCCTCAACCCTCAAACCTCAATCCTCAACCGTCAGTCCTCGTCCTCAATCGTGAACCCTCAATCCTCAATCCTCAATCTTCAATCCTCAATACTCAATATTCAATACTCAATCCTCAATCTTCAATCCTCAATCTTCAATCCTCAATCCTCAAGCCTCAATCCTCAGTCCTCATTCTTCAATCCTCAATACCCAATCCTCAATCTTCAATCCTCAATCCTCAATCCTAAATCCTCAATTCTCAATCCTCAATCCTCAGTCCTCAGTCCTCAAACCTCAATCCTCAATCCTCAGCCCTCATCCTCAATCCTCAATCCTCAATCCTCAATCCTCAATCCTCAATCTTCAATCCTCAATACTCAACCTTCATTAATCAATCCTCAACTCTCAATCCTCAATACTCAATCCTCAATCGTCAATCCTCAATCCCCAATCCTCAATCTTCAGTCCACAATCCTCAATCCTCAATCCTCAACCCTCAACCTTCAATACTCAATACTCAATCTTCAATCCTCAATCCTCAATCCGCAATACTCAATCCTCAGTCCTCAACCCTCAATCTACAATCCTCAATACCCAGTTTTCAATACTCAATCCTCAATGCTCAATCCTCAGTCCTCATTCTTCGATCCTCAATACACAATCCTCTATATTCAATGCTCAATCCTCAATCCTCAATCCTCAGTTCTCAATCCTCAATACTCAATCCTCAATATTCAACACTCAAGCCTCAATCATCAATCCTCAATTCTCAATACTCAATAGAGTATCCTGAATTCTCATGTTTCAATACTCAATCCACAATATTCAATAATCAAATCTCAATCCTCAAACATCCATTCTCAACACTCAATACTCAACACTCAGTCCTCTCTCTTCAATCCTCCATACTCAACCCTCAATCCTCAAGCGTCAATCCTCAATCCTCTATCCTCAACCCTCAATCCTCAGTCCTCAAACCTCAATCCCGAATTCTCAATCCTGAATCCTCCATCTTCAGCCCTCAGTCCTCAAAAATCAATTGTCAATCCTCAATGCTCAATAGAATATCCTCAATTCACAGTTTTCAATACTGAAACCCATCCTTCAATCTTCAAATCTCAATCCACAAGCATCAATCCTCATCACTCAACCATCAACACCCAGTCCTCAATCTTCAATCCTCAATCCTCAATCCTCAACCTTCAATCCTCAATACTCAATACTCAATCCTCAATCCTCAATTCTCAGTCCTCAGTACTCAATCCTCAATCGTCAATCCTCAATCCCCAATCCTCAATCTTCAATCCTCAATTCTCAATCCTCAATCCTCAATCCTCAATATTCAACGCACAACCCTCAACCGTCAATCCTCAACACTCAACCATCAATCCTCAATTCTCAATACTCAATAGAATATCCTGAATTCTCATGGTTCAATGCGCAATCCACAAAATTCAATAATCAAGTCTCAATCCTCAAACATCAATTCTCAACACTCAATCCTCAATACTCAGTCCTCTCTCTTCAATCCTCCATCCTCAATCCTCAACCCTCAATCCTCAGTCATAAATACTCAATCTTCAATACTCAATCCTCAATCCTCAATCATCAACCCTCAATCTTCAATCCTCAACCCTCAATCCTCATTTCTCAAACCTCAATCCTCAACTCTCAGCCCTCATCCTCAATTCTCAATCCTCAATACCCAATCCTCAATCTTCAATCCTCAATCCTCAATCCTCAATCCTCAATCCTCAATCCTCAATCCTCAATCCACAGACCTCAAACAGCAATGCTCAACCCTCAGTCCTCGTCCTCAGTCCACAATCGTCAATCCTCAATCCTCAATCTTCAATCATCAATATTCAATCTTCAGTTCTCAATCCTCAATCCTCAATCCTCAATCCTCAATCCTCAATGTTCAATCGCCGATACCCAAACCTCAATCTTCAATCCTCAATCCTCAACCCTCAATCCTCAATCCTCAATCCTCAACCTTCAATCCTCAATACTCAATCTTCAACCCTCAATCCTCAATCCTCAATCCTCAATCCTGATTCTTCAGTCCTCAGTCCTCAATCTTCAATCCTCAATACTCAACCTTCAATAATCAATCCTCAATTCTCAATCCTCAATACTCAATCCTCAATCGTCAATCCTCAATCCCCAATTCTCAATCTTCAGTCCACAATCCTCAATCCTCAATCCTCAACCGTCAATCTTCAATACTCAATACTCAATCTTCAATCCTCAATCATCAATCCTCAAACCTCAAGCATGAATACTCAACCCCCAGTCCTCGTCCTCAATCCACAACCCTCAATCCTCGATCCTCAATCTTCAATACTCAACCCTCAATCCTCAATGCTCAATCCTCAATACCCAATCCTCAATCTTCAACCCTCAATCCACAATCCTCAATCCCCAATTCTCAATCCTCAATCCTCATTCCACAAACCTCAATCCTGAATCCTCAATCCTGAATCCTCAATCTTCAGCCCACAGTCCTCAACTATCAGTTGTCAATCCTCAATCCTCAATAGAATATCCTCACTTCACAGGATTCAATACTCAATACTCAACCTGCAATCTTCAAATCTCTATACACAAACATCAATTCTCGTCACTCAACCCTCAATACTCAGTCCCCAATCCTCAATCTTCAACCCTCAATCCTCAATCCTCAATCCTCAATCCTCAATCCTCAATCTTCAATCCTCAATACTCAATCCTCAATCCTCAATCCTCAATCCTCAATCCTCAATCTTCAATCCTCATTACTCAATATTCAATCCTCAATCCTCAATCCTCAATCCTCAATCCTCAATCCTCAATCCTCAATCTTCAATCATCCATACTCAAACTGCAATCCTCAATCCTCAGTCCTCACACCTCAATCGTCATTCTTCGACCCTCAATACCGAATCCTCAATCTTCAATCCTCAATCCTCAATTCTCAATACTCATTCTTCAGTCCCCAATACGCAATCTTCAATCTTCAATCCTCAATCCTTAATCCTCAATTCTCCATCCTCAATCCTCAATCCTCAGACATCAAACATCAATACTCAACCCTCAATCCTCGTCCTCAATCCACATCCCTCAATCCTCGATCCTCAAACTTCAATCATCAATATTCAATCTCCAATCCTAGATCCTCAATCCCCAATCCTCAATCCTTAATACTCAATCTTTAATCCTCAGACTTCAAACATAAATACTCAACCCTCAGACCTCGTCCTCAATCCACAACACTCAATACTCAATCCTCAATATTCAATCATTAACATTCAATCTGCAATCCTTAATCCTCAATCCCCAACCCTCAAGCCTCAATGTTCAATCCTCAATACCCAATCCTCAGTCTTGAATCCTCAATCCTCAATCCTCAATCCTCAATCCTCAGACCTCAAACCTCAATCCTGAATCCTCAATCCTGAATCCTCAATCCTGAATCCTCAACCTTCAGCCCTGAGTCCTCAACAATCAGTTGTCAATCCTGAAACCTGAATAGAATATCCTCAATTCACAGCTTTCAATACTCAATACTCAATCTGCAATCTTCAGATTTCTATCCACAAACATCAATTCTCATCACTCAACCCTCAATACTCAGTCCCTAATCATCAATCTTCAATCCTCAACCCTCAATCCTCAATCCTCAATCCTCAACCTTAATCTTCTATCCTCAATACTCAATCTTCAATCCTCAATACTCAGTCTTCAATCATCAATCCTCAATCCTCAATCCACAATCCTCTATACTCAACCGTCAATCTTCAATCCTCAATACTCAATCTCCAATCCTCAATACTCAATCCTCAATCCTCAATCTTCATTCTTCAATCGTCAATAACCAATCCTCAATCTTCAATCCTCAATCCTCAATCCTCAATCCTCAATCCTCAATCCCCAGTCCTCAAACCTCAATCCGGAATCCTCGATCCTGAATCCTCAATCTTCAGCGCTCAGGCCTCTACAATCAGTTGTCAATCCTCAATCCTCAATAGAATATCCCCAATTCACAGTATTCAATACTCAATACTCAATCTGCAATCTTCAGATCTCTATCCACAAACATCAATTCTCATCACTCAACCCTCAATCCTCAGTCCCAAATCCTCAATCTTCAAGGGTCAACAATCAATCCTCAATCTTCAATCCTCAATACTCAATCTTCAATCCTCAATCCCCAATCCTCAGTCCTCAATCCTCATTCTCCAATCCTCAATACCCAATCCTAAATCTTCGATCCTCAATCCTCAGTCCTCAATTCTCAATCCTCAATTCTCAGCCCTCTGACGTCAAACATCAATACTCAACCCTCAGTCCTCGACCTCAATCCACAACCCTCAATCCTCAATCCTCAATCTTCAATCATCAATATTCAATCTTCAGTTCTCAATCCTCAATCCTCAATCCTCAATCCTCAATCCTCAATGTTCAATCCGCAATACCCAAACCTCAATCTTCAATCCTCAATCCTCAACCCTCAATCCTCAATCCTCAATCCTCGACCTTCAATCCTCAATACTCAATCTTCAACCCTCAATCCTCAATCCTCAATCCTCAATCCTCATTATTCAATCCTCAACACCCAATCCTTAATCTTCAATCCGCAATCCTCAATCCTCAATTCTCAATCATCAATCCTCAATCCTCAATCCTCAGACCTCAAGCATCAATACTCAACCCTCAGTCCTCGTCCTCAATCCACAACCCTCAATCCTCGATCCTCAATCTTCAGTACTCAACCCTCAATCCTCAATGCTCAATCCTCAGTACCCAATCCTCAATCTTCAACCCTCAATCCACAATCCTCAATCGCCAATACTCAATCCTCAATCCTCATTCCACAAACCTCAATCCTGAATCCTCAATCCTGAATCCTCAATCTTCAGCCCACAGTCCTCAACTATCAGTTGTCAATCTTCAATCCTCAATAGAATATCCTCACTTCACAGGATTCAATACTCAATACTCAACCTGCAATCTTCAAATCTATATCCACAAACATCAATTCTCATCACTCATCCCTCAATACTCAGTCCCCAATCCTCAATCTTCAACCCTCAATCCTCAATCGTCAATCCTCAGTCCTCAATCCTCAATCTTCAATCCTCAATACTCAATCCTCAATCCTCAATCCTCAATCCTCAATCCTCATTCTTCAATCCTCAATACCCAATCCTCAATCTTCAGTCCTCAATCCTCAATCCTCAATCCTCAATTCTCAGTCCTCAACCCCAGACCTCAGTCCTCAAACCTCAATCCTCAATCCTCAGCCCTCATCCTCAATCCTCAATCCTCAATCCTCAATCCTCAATCTTCAATCCTCAATACTCAACCTTCAATAATCAATCCTCAACTCTCAATCCTCAATACTCAATCCTCAATCGTCAATCCTCAATCCCCAATCCTCAATCTTCAGTCCACAATCCTCAATCCTCAATCCTCAACCCTCAATCTTCAACACTCAATACTCAATCTTCAATCCTCAATCCTCAATCTTAATCTTCAATCCCCAATACTCAATCTTCAATCCTCAATCCTCAATCCTTAATCCTCAGTCCTCAACCTTCAATCCTCAATCCTAAATCGTCAATCTTCAATCCTCTATACACAATCTTCAATCCTCAATCCTCAATCCTCAATCCTCAATTCTCATTCTTCAATCCTCAATCATCAATCCTCAATACTCAACCTTCAATAATCAATCCTCAATTCTCAATCCTCAATACTCAATCCCCAATCGTCAATCCTCAATCCCCAATCCTCAATCTTCAGTCCACAATCCTCAATCCTCAATCCTCAACCCTCAATCATCAATACTCAATACTCAATCTTCAATCCTCAATCCTCATTCCTCAATCCTCAACCCTCAGTCCTCAATACTCAATCTACAATCCTCAATACTCAGTCTTCAATCCTCAATCCTCAATCCTCAATCCTCAATCCTCATTCTTCAATCCTCAATACACAATCCTCAATATTCAATCCTCAATCCTCAATCCTCAATTCTCAATCCTCAATCCTCAATCCTCAATATTCAACACTCAAGCCTCAAACATCAATCCTCAATACTCAATCATCAATCCTCAATTCTCAATACTCAATAGAATATCCTGAATTCTCATGGTTCAATACTCAATCCACAATATTCAATAATCAAATCTCAATCCTCAAACATCAATTCTCAACACTCACTACTCAACACTCAGTCGTCTCTCTTCAATCCTCCATTCTCAACCCTCAATTCTCAAGCGTCAATCCTCAATCCTCAATCCTCAACCCTATATCCTCAGTCCTCAAACCTCAATCCCGAATCCTCAATCCTGAATCCTCTATCTTCAGCCCTCAGTCCTCAAAAATCAATTGTCAATCCTCAATCCTCAATAGAATATCCTCAATTCACAGTTTTCAATACTGAGCCCCATTCTTCAATCTTCAAATCTCAATCCACAAACATCAATTCTCATCACTCAACCATCAACACCCAGTCCTCAGTCTTCAATCCTCAATCCCCAATCCACAATCTTCAATCCTCAATCCTCAATCCTTAATCCTCGATCCTCAATATTCAACACACAACTCTCAACCATCAATCCTCAATACTCAACCATCAATCCTCAATTCTCAATACTCAATAGAATATCCTGAATTCTCATGGTTCAATACTCAATCCACAAAATTCAATAATCAAATCTCAATCCTCAAACATCAATTCTCAACACTCAATCCTCAATACTCAGCCCTCCCTCTTCAATCCTCCATCCTGAATCCTCAACCCTCAATCCTCAGTCATCAATACTCAATCTTCAATACTCAATCCTCAATCCTCAATCCTCAACCCTCAATCCTCAATCCTCAACCCTCAATCCTCATACCTCAAACCTCAATCCTCAACTCTCAGCCCTCATCCTCAATTCTCAATCCTCAATACCCAATCCTCAATCTTCAATCCTCAATCCTCAATCCTCAATCCTCAATCCTCAATCCTCAATCCACAGACATCAAACAGCAATGCTCAACCCTCAGTCCTCGTCCTCAGTCCACAACCGTCAATCCTCAATCCTCAATCTTCAATCATCAATATTCAATCTTCAGTTCTCAATCCTCAATCCTCAATCCTCAATCCTCAATCCTCAATGTTCAATCCGCAATACCCAAACCTCAATCTTCAATCCTCAATCCTCAATCCTCAACCCTCAATCCTCAATCCTCAATCCTCAACCTTCAATCCTCAATACTCAATCTTCAACCCTCAATCCTCAATCCTCAATCCTCAACCCTCATTCTTCAATCCTCAGTCCTCAATCTTGAATCCTCAATACTCAACCTTCAATAATCAATCCTCAATTCTCAATCCTCAATACTCAATCCTCAATCGTCAATCCTCAATCCCCAATCCTCAATCTTCAGTCCACAATCGTCAATCCTCAATCCTCAACCCTCAATCTTCAATACTCGATACTCAATCTTCAATCCTCTATACTCAATATTCAACCCTCAATCCTCAATCCTCAATCCTCAGTCCTCAACCGTCAATCCTGAATCCTCAATCCTGAATCCTCAATCTTCAGCCCTCAGTCCTCAACCATCAATCCTCAATTCTCAATGCTCAATAGAATATCCTGAATTCTCATGTTTCAATACTCAATCCACAAAATTCAATAATCAAATCTCAATCCTCAAACATCATTTCTCAACTCTCAATCCTCAATACTCAGTCCTCTCTCTTCAATACTCCATCCTCAATCCTCAATCCTCAAGCGTCAATCCTCAATCCTCAATCCTCATCCCTCAATCCTCAGTCCTCGAACCTCAATCCGGAATCCTAAATCTTGAATCGTCAACCTTCAGCCGTCGGTCCTCAACAATCAATCCTCAATCCTCAATCCTCAATCTTCAATCCTCAATACTCAATACTCAATCCTCAATTCTCAGTCCTCAATACTCAATCCTCAGTCGTCAATCCTCAATCCCCAATCCTCAATCTCCAATCCTCAATCCTCAGTCCTTAATCCTCGATCCTCAATATTCAACACACAACCCTCAACCATCAATCCTCAATACTCAACCATCAATCCTCAATTCTCAATACTCAATAGAATATCCTGAATTCTCATGGTTCAATACTCAATCCACAAAATTCAATAATCAAATCTCAATCCTCAAACATCAATTCTCAACACTCAATCCTCAATACTCAGCCCTCCCTCTTCAATCCTCCATCCTGAATCCTCAACCCTCAATCCTCAGTCATCAATACTCAATCTTCAATACTCAATCCTCAATCCTCAACCCTCAATCCTCAATCCTCAACCCTCAATCCTCATTCCTCAAACCTCAATCCTCAACTCTCAGCCCTCATCCTCAATTCTCAATCCTCAATACGCAATCCTCAATCTTCAATCCTCAATCCTCAATCCTCAATCCTCAATCCTCAATCCTCAATCCTCAATCCACAGACATCAAACAGCAATGCTCAACCCTCAGTCCTCGTCCTCAGTCCACAACCGTCAATCCTCAATCCTCAATCTTCAATCATCAATATTCAATCTTCAGTTCTCAATCCTCAATCCTCAATCCTCAATCCTGAATCCTCAATGTTCAATCCGCAATACCCAAACCTCAATCTTCAATCCTCAATCCTCAACCCTCAACCCTCAATCCTCAATCCTCAACCTTCAATCCTCAATACTCAATCTTCAACCCTCAATCCTCAATCCTCAATCCTCAACCCTCATTCTTCAATCCTCAGTCCTCAATCTTCAATCCTCAATACTCAACCTTCAATAATCAATCCTCAATTCTCAATCCTCAATACTCAATCCTCAATCGTCAATCCTCAATCCCCAATCATCAATCTTCAGTCCACAATCGTCAATCCTCAATCCTCAACCCTCAATCTTCAATACTCAATACTCAATCTTCAATCCTCTATACTCAATATTCAACCCTCAATCCTCAATCCTCAATCCACAGTCCTCAACCGTCAATCCTGAATCCTCAATCCTGAATCCTCAATCTTCGGCCCTCAGTCCTCAACCATCAATCCTCAATTCTCAATACTCAATAGAATATCCTGAATTCTCATGTTTCAATACTCAATCCACAAAATTCAATAATCAAATCTCAATCCTCAAACATCATTTCTCAACTCTCAATCCTCAATACTCAGTCCTCTCTCTTCAATACTCCATCCTCAATCCTCAATCCTCAAGCGTCAACCCTCAATCCTCAATCCTCATCCCTCAATCCTCAGTCCTCAAACCTCAATCCGGAATCCTAAATCTTGAATCCTCAACCTTCAGCCGTCGGTCCTCAACAATCAATTGTCAATCCCCAATCCTTTGTAGAATATCCTCAATTCACAGTTTTCATTACTCAATACTCAATCTGCAATCTTCAAATCTCTATCCACAAACATCAATACTCATCACTCAACCCTCAACACTCAGTCCTCAATCCTCAATATTCAATCCTCAATCCTCAATCCTCAATCCACAATCCTCAACATTCAATCCTCAATACTCAGTCTTCAATGCTAATTCCTCAATCCTCAACACTCAATTCTCAATCCTCAATCGTCAATCTTCAATCCTCTATACTCAATATTCAACCCTCGATCCTCAATCCTCAATCCTCAATCCTCACTCTTCAATCCTCAATACCCAATCCTCAATCTATAATCCTGAATCCTCAATCCCCAATTCTCAATCCTCAATCCTCAGTCCTCAGCTCTCAAGCCTCAATCCTCAACCCTCAGCCCTCATCCTCATTCCTCATTCCTCAATGCTCAATCCTCAATCTTCAATCCTCAATACTCAATCTTCAATCCTCAATCCTCAATTCTCAATCCTCAATGCTCAATCCTCAATCTTCAATCCTCAATCCCGAATCCTCAATCCTCAATCCTCAATCCTCAATCCTCAATCCTCAATCCTCAATCTTCAATCATCCATACTCAAACTGCAATCCTCAATCCTCAGTCCTCACACCTCAATCCTCATTCTTCGACCCTCAATACCGAATCCTCAATCTTCAATCCTCAATCCTCAATTCTCAATACACATCCTTCAGTCCCCAATACGCAATCTTCAATCTTCAATCCTCAATCCTTAATCCTCAATTCTCCATCCTCAATCCTCAATCCTCAGACATCAAACATCAATACTCAACCCTCAATCCTCGTCCTCAATCCACATCCCTCAATCCTCGATCCTCAAACTTCAATCATCAATATTCAATCTCCAATCCTAGATCCTCAATCCCCAATCCTCAATCCTTAATCCTCAATCTTCAATCCTCAGACTTCAAACATAAATACTCAACCCTCAGACCTCGTCCTCAATCCACAACACTCAATACTCAATCCTCAATATTCAATCATTAACATTCAATCTTCAATCCTTAATCCTCAATCCCCAACCCTCAATCCTCAATGTTCAATCCTCAACACCCAATCCTCAGTCTTGAATCCTCAATCCTCAATCCTCAATCCTCAATCCTCAGACCTCAAACCTCAATCCTGAATCCTCAATCCTGAATCCTCAACCTTCAGCCCTGAGTCGTCAACAATCAGTTGTCAATCCTCAATCCTGAATAGAATATCCTCAATTCACAGCTTTCAATACTCAATACTCAATCTGCAATCTTCAGATTTCTATCCACAAACATCAATTCTCATCACTCAACCCTCAATACTCAGTCCCTAATCATTAATCTTCAATCCTCAACCCTCAATCCTCAATCCTCAATCCTCAATCTTAATCTTCTATCCTCAATACTCAACCTTCAATCCTCAATACTCAGTCTTCAATCATCAATCCTCAATCCTCAATCCACAATCCTCTATACTCAACCGTCAACCTTCAATCCTCAATACTCAATCTCCAATCCTCAATACTCAATCCTCAATCCTCAATCTTCATTCTTCAATCGTCAATAACCAATCCTCAATCTTCAATCCTCAATCCTCAATCCTCAACCCACAATCCTCAATCCTCAACCCTCAATCCTCATTCCTCAAACCTCAATTCTCAACTCTCAGCCCTCATCCTCAATTCTCAATCCTCAATACCCAATCCTCAATCTTCAATCCTCAATCCTCAATCCTCAATCCTCAATCCCAGACCGTCAGTCCTCGTCCTCAGTCGTCAACCCTCAATCCACAATCCTCAACCTTCAATCCTCAATAATCAATATTCAATACTCAATCCTCAATCTTCAATCCTCAATCTTCAATCCTCAATCCTCAATCCTCAATCCTCAATCCTGATTCTTCAATCCTCAATACCCAATCCTCGATCTTCAATCCTCAATCCTCAATCCTCAATTCTCAATCCTCAATCCTCAGTCCTCAGTCCTCAAACCTCAATCCTCAACCTCAGCCCTCATCCTCAAACCTCAATCCTCAATCCTCAATCCTCAATCTTCAACCCTCAATACTCAACCTTCAATAATCAATCCTCAATTCTCAATCCTCAATACTCAATCCTCAATCGTCAATCCTCAATCCCCAATCCTCAATCTTCAGTCCACAATCCTCAATCCTCAATCCTCAACCCTCAATCTTCAATACTCAATACTCAATCTTCAATCCTCAATCCTCAATCCTCAACCCTCAATCCTCAGTCCTCAAACCTCAATCCCGAATCCTCAATCCTGAATCCTCAATCTTCAGCCCTCAGTCCTCAATTCTCAATCCTCAATCCTCAGTCCTCAGTCCTCAAACCTCAATCCTCAATCCTCAGCCCTCATCCTCAATCCTCAATCCTCAATCCTCAATCCTCAATCCTCAATCTTCAATCCTCAATACTCAACCTTCAATAATCAATCCTCAACTCTCAATCCTCAATACTCAATCCTCAATCGTCAATCCTCAATCCCCAATCCTCAATCTTCAGTCCACAATCCTCAATCCTCAATCCTCAACCCTCAATCTTCAATACTCAATACTCAATCTTCAATCCTCAATCCTCAATCCTCAATCCTCAATCCTCAGTCCTCAACCCTCAATCTACAATCCTCAATACTCAGTCTTCAATCCTCAATCCTCAATGCTCAATCCTCTGTCCTCATTCTTCAATCCTCAATACACAATCCTCAATATTCATTGCTCAATCCTCAATCCTCAATCCTCAGTTCTCAATCCTCATTCTTCAATCCTCAATACACAATCCTCAATCTTCAGTCCACAATCCTCGATCGTCAATCCTCAACCCCCAATCTTCTATACTCAATACTCAATCTTCAATCCTCTATCCTCAACTCTCAAACCTCAATCCTCAACCGTCAGTCCTCGTCCTCAATCGTCAACCCTCAATCCACAATCCTCAACCTTCAATCCTCAATACTCAATATTCAATACTCAATCCTCAATCTTCAATCCTCAATCTTCAATCCTCAATACTCAATCCTCAATCCTCAATCCTGATTCTTCAATCCTCAATACCCAATCCTCGATCTTCAATCCTCAATCCTCAATCCTCAATCCTCAATCCTCAATCCTCAGTCCTCAGTCCTCAAACCTCAATCCTCAACCTCAGCCCTCATCCTCAAACCTCAATCCTCAATCCTCAATCCTCAATCTTCAACCATCAATACTCAACCTTCAATAATCAATCCTCAATTCTCAATCCTCAATACTCAATCCTCAATCGTCAACCCTCAATCCCCAATCCTCAATCTTCAGTCCACAATCCTCAATCCTCAATCCTCAACCCTCAGTCTTCAATACTCAATACTCAATCTTCAATCCTCAATCCTCAATCCTCAACCCTCAATCCTCAGTCCTCAAACCTCAATCCCGAATCCTCAATCCGGAATCCTCAATCTTCAGCCCTCAGTCCTCATAGATCAATTGTCAATCCTCAATCCTCAATAGAATATCCTCAATTCACAGTTTTCAATACTGAACCCCATTCTTCAATCTTCAAATCTCAATCCACAAACATCAATTCTCATCACTCAACCATCAACACCCAGTCCTCAATCTTCAATCCTCAATCCTCAATCCTCAATCTTCAATCCTCAAAACTCAATACTCAATCCTCAATTCTCAGTCCTCAATACTCAATCCTCTATCCTCAATCGTCAATCCACAATCCCCAATCCTCAACCTTCAATCCTCAATCCTCAATCCTCAATCCTCAATCCTCAATATTCAACACACAACCCTCAACCATCAATCCTCTATTCGCAATACTCAATAGAATATCCTGAATTCTCATGGTTCAATACTCAATCCACAGAATTCAATAATCAAATCTCAATCCTCAAACATCAATTCTCAACACTCAATCCTCAATACTCAGTCCTCTCTCTTCAATCCTCCATCCTCAATCCTCAACCCTCAATTCTCAGTCACCAATACTCAATCTGCAATACCCAGTCCTCAATCCTCAATCCTCAATCCTCAATCCTCAATTCTCAACCCTCAATCCTCATTCCTCAAACCTCAATCCTCAACCCTCAGCCCTCATTATCAACTCTCAATTCTCAGTCCTCAATCCTCAAACCCCAATCTTCAATCCTCAATAATCAATCTCCAATCCTAGATCCTCAATCCCCAATCTTCAATCCTTAATCCTCAACCTTCAATCCTCATTCCCCAGTCCTCAATCTTCAATCCTCAATGCTCAATCCTCAATCCTCAATCATCATTCCTCAATCCTCAGCCCTCAACCCTCAAACCTCAATCCTCAACCGTCAGTCCTCGTCCTCAATCGTCAACCCTCAATCCTCAATCCTCAATCTTCAATCCTCAATACTCAATATTCAATACTCAATCCTCAATCTTCAATCCTCAATCTTCAATCCTCAATCCTCAATACTCAATCCTCAGTCCTCATTCTTCAATCCTCAATACCCAATCCTCAATCTTCAATCCTCAATCCTCAATCCTAAATCCTCAATTCTCAATCCACAATCCTCAGTCCTCAGTCCTCAAACCTCAATCCTCAATCCTCAGCCCTCATCCTCAATCCTCAATCCTCAATCCTCAATCCTCAATCCTCAATCTTCAATCCTCAATACTCAACCTTCAATAATCAATCCTCAACTCTCAATCCTCAATACTCAATACTCAGTCTTCAATCCTCAATCCTCAATGCTCAATCCTCAGTCCTCATTTTTCAATCCTCAATACACAATCCTCAATATTCATTGCTCAATCCTCAATCCTCAATCCTCAGTTCTCAATCCTCAATCCTCAATCCTCAATATTCAACACTCAAGCCTCAATCATCAATCCTCAATTCTCAATACTCAATAGAGTATCCTGAATTCTCATGGTTCAATACTCAATCCACAATATTCAATAATCAAATCTCAATCCTCAAACATCCATTCTCAACACTCAATACTCAACACTCAGTCCTCTCTCTTCAATCCTCCATACTCAACCCTCAATCCTCAAGCGTCAATCCTCAATCCTCTATCCTCAACCCTCAATCCTCAGTCCTCAAACCTCAATCCCGAATCCTCAATCCTGAATCCTTCATCTTCAGCCCTCAGTCCTCAAAAATCAATTGTCAATCCTCAATGCTCAATAGAATATCCTCAATTCACAGTTTTCAATACTGAACCCCATCCTTCAATCTTCAAATCTCAATCCACAAACATCAATCCTCATCACTCAACCATCAACACCCAGTCCTCAATCTTCAATCCTCAATCCTCAACCCTCAACCTTCAATCCTCAATACTCAATACTCAATCCTCAATCCTCAATTCTCAGTCCTCAATACTCAATCCTCAATCGTCAATCCTGAATCCCCAACCCTCAATCTTCAATCCTCAATTCTCAATCCTCAATCCTCAATCCTCAATATTCAACACACAACCCTCAACCGTCAATCCTCAACACTCAACCATCAATCCTCAATTCTCAATACTCAATAGAATATCCTGAATTCTCATGGTTCAGTGCGCAATCCACAAAATTCAATAATCAAGTCTCAATCCTCAAACATCAATTCTCAACACTCAATCCTCAATACTCAGTCCTCTCTCTTCAATCGTCCATCCTCAATCCTCAACCCTCAATCCTCAGTCATCAATACTCAATCTTCAATACTCAATCCTCAATCCTCAATCATCAACCCTCAATCTTCAATCCTCAACCCTCAATCCTCATTTCTCAAACCTCAATCCTCAACTCTCAGCCCTCATCCTCAATTCTCAATCTTCAATACCCAATCCTCAATCTTCAATCCTCAATCCTCAATCCTCAATCCTCAATCCTCAATCCTCAATCCTCAATCCACAGACCTCAAACAGCAATGCTCAACCCTCAGTCCTCGTCCTCAGTCCACAACCGTCAATCCTCAATCCTCAATCTTCAATCATCAATATTCAATCTTCAGTTCTCAATTCTCAATCCTCAATCCTCAATCCTCAATCCTCAATCCTCAATCCTCAATCTTCAATCCTCAATACTCAATACTCAATCCTCAATCCTCAATCCTCAATCCACAATCTTCAATCCTCATTACTCAATATTCAATCCTCAATCCTCAATCCTCAATCCTCAATACTCAATCCTCAATCCTCAATCTTCAATCATCCATACTCAAACTGCAATCCTCAATCCTCAGTCCTCACACCTCAATCGTCATTCTTCGACCCTCAATACCGAATCCTCAATCTTCAATCCTCAATCCTCAATTCTCAATACTCATTCTTCAGTCCCCAATACGCAATCTTCAATCTTCAATCCTCAATCCTTAATCCTCAATTCTCCATCCTCAATCCTCAATCCTCAGACATCAAACATCAATACTCAACCCTCAATCCTCGTCCTCAATCCACATCCCTCAATCCTCGATCCTCAAACTTCAATCATCAATATTCAATCTCCAATCCTAGATCCTCAATCCCCAATCCTCAATCCTTAATCCTCAATCTTCAATCCTCAGACTTCAAACATAAATACTCAACCCTCAGACCTCGTCCTCAATCCACAACACTCAATACTCAATCCTCAATATTCAATCATTAACATTCAATCTTCAATCCTTAATCCTCAATCCCCAACCCTCAATCCTCAATGTTCAATCCTCAATACCCAATCCTCAGTCTTGAATCCTCAATCCTCAATCCTCAATCCTCAATCCTCCGACCTCAAACCTCAATCCTGAATCCTCAATCCTCAATCCTCAATCCTCATTCTTCAATCCTCAATACCCAATCCTCAATCTTCAGTCCTCAATCCTCAATCCTCAATCCTCAATTCTCAATCCTCAACCCCAGTCCTCAGTCCTCAAACCTCAATCCTCAATCCTCAGCCCTCATCCTCAATCCTCAATCCTCAATCCTCAACCCTCAATCGTCAATCCTCAATAATCAATCTTCAATCCTCAATGCTCAATCTTCAATCCTCAATACTCAATATTCAATCCTCAATCCTCAATCCTCAATCCTCAATCCTCAATCCCCAATCCTCAATCTTCAATCATCCATACTCAAACTGCAATCCTCAATCCTCAGTCCTCACTCCTCAATCCTCATTCTTCAACCCTCAATAGCGAATCCTCAATCTTCAATCCTCAATCCTCAATCCCCAATTCTCAATCATCAATCCTCAGTCCTCAGCCCTCAAACCTCAATCCTCAACCCTCAGCCCTCATCCTCATTCCTCAATCCTCAATGCTCAATCCTCAATCTTCAATCCTCTATAATCAATCTTCAATCCTCAATCCTCAATCCTCAATCCTCAGACCACAAACCTCAATCCTGAATCCTCAATCCTGAATCCTCAATCTTCAGCACTGGGTCCTCAACAATCAGTTGTCAATCCTCAATCCCCAATAGTATATCCTCAATTCAGAGTTTTCAAAACTCAATACTCAATCTGCAGTCTTCAGATCTCTATCCACAAACATCAATTCTCATCACTCAACCCTTAATACTCAGTCCCCAATCCTCAATCTTCAATCCTCAATCCTCAATCCTCAATCCTCAATCTTAATCTTCAATACTCAATACTCAATCTTCAGTCCTCAATCCTCAATCCTTAATCCTCAGTCCTCAACCTTCAATCCTCAATACTCAATCTTCAATCCTCAATCCTCAATCCTCAATCCTCAATCATCAATCCTCAATCCTAAATCGTCAATCTTCAATCCTCAATACTCAATCTTCAATCCTCAATCCTCAATTCTCAATCTTCAATCCTCAGTACCAAATCCTCAATCTCCAATACACAATCCTCAATCCTCAATCTTCAATCCTCAATACTCAATCTTCAATCATCAATCCTCAATCCTCAATTCTCAATACTCATTCTTCAGTCCCCAATACCCAATCCTCAATCTTCAATCCTCAATCCTTAATCCTCAATTCTCAATCCTCAATCCTCAATCCTCAGACATCAAACATCAATACTCAACCCTCAATCCTCGTCCTCAATCCACAACCCTCAATCCTCGATCCTCAAACTTCAATCATCAATATTCAATCTTCAATCCTCAATCCTCAATCCTCAATACTCAATCCTCAATCCTCAATGTTCGATCCTCAATACCCAATCTTCAATCTTCAATCCTCAATCCTCAATCCTCAATCCTCAATCCTCAGTCCTCAATCCTCAATCCTCAGTCATCAAACCTCAATCCAGAATCCTCAATCCTGAATCCTCAATCTTTAGCCCTCAGTCCTCAATAATCAATCTCCAATCCTAGATCCTCAATCCCCAATCTTCAATCCTTAATCCTCAACATTCAATCCTCATTCCCCAGTCCTCAATCTTCAATCCTCAATGCTCAATCCTCAATCCTCAATCACCAGACCTCAATCCTCAACCCTCAACCCTCAAACCTCAATCCTCAACCGTCAGTCCTCGTCCTCAATCGTCAACCCACAATCCTCAATCCTCAATCTTCAATCCTCAATACTCAATATTCAATCCTCAATAATCAATCTCCAATCCTAGATCCCCAATCCCCAATCTTCAATCCTTAATCCTCAACCTTCAATCCTCATTCCCCAGTCCTCAATCTTCAATCCTTAATGCTCAATCCTCAATCCTCAATCATCATTCCTCAATCCACAACCCTCAATCCTCAATCCTCAATCTTCAATTCTCAATCCTCAATCCTCAATCCTCAATCCTCAATCCTCAATCCTCAATCCTCAATCATCAATATTCAACAGTCAAGCCTCAAACATCAATCCTCAATACTCAATCATCAATCCTCAATCCTCAATACTCAATAGAATATCCTGAATTCTCATGGTTCAACACTCAATCCACAATATTCAATAATCAAATCTCAATCCTCAAACATCAATTCTCAACACTCAATACTCAACACTCAGTCCTCTCTCTTCAATCCTCCATCCTCAACCCTCAATCCTCAAGCGTCAATCCTCAATCCTCAATCCTCAACCCTCAATCCTCAGTCCTCAAACCTCAATCCCGAATCCTCAATCCTGAATCCTCTACCTTCAGCCCTCAGTACTCAAAAATCAATTGTCAATCCTCAATCCTCAACAGAATATCCTCAATTCGCAGTTTTCAATACTGAACCCCATTCTTCAATCTTCAAATCTCAATCCACAAACATCAATCCTCATCACTCAACCATCAACACCCAGTCCTCAATCTTCAATCCTCAATCCTCAGTCCTCAATCTTCAATCCCCAATACTCAATCCTCAATCCTCAATACTCAATTCTCAGTCCTCAATCCTCAATCCTCAATCCTCAATCATCAATATTCAACTGTCAAGCCTCAAACATCAATCCTCAATACTCAATCATCAATCCTCAATTCTCAATACTCAACAGAATATCCTGAATTCTCATGGTTCAATACTCAATCCACAATATTCAATAATCAAATCTCAATCCTCAAACATCAATTCTCAACACTCAATACTCAACACTCAGTCCTCTCTCTTCAATCCTCCATCCTCAACCCTCAATCCTCAAGCGTCAATCCTCAATCCTCAATCCTCAACCCTCAATCCTCAGTCCTCAAACCTCAATCCCGAATCCTCAATCCTGAATCCTCTACCTTCAGCCCTCAGTCCTCAAAAATCAATTGTCAATCCTCAATCCTCAACAGAATATCCTCAATTCGCAGTTTTCAATACTGAACCCCATTCTTCAATCTTCAAATCTCAATCCACAAACATCAATCCTCATCACTCAACCATCAACACCCAGTCCTCAATCTTCAATCCTCAATCCTCAATCCTCAATCTTCAATCCACAATCCTCAATCCTCAATCCTCAATCCTCAATCCTCAATCCTCAATCCTCAATCCTCAATCCTCAATCCTCAATCCACAGACATCAAACAGCAATGCTCAACCCTCAGTCCTCGTCCTCAGTCCACAACCGTCAATCCTCAATCCTCAATCTTCAATCATCAATATTCAATCTTCAGTTCTCAATCCTCAATCCTCAATCCTCAATCCTCAATCCTCAATGTTCAATCCGCATTACCCAAACCTCAATCTTCAATCCTCAATCCTCAACCCTCAACCCTCAATCCTCAATCCTCAACCTTCAATCCTCAATACTCAATCTTCAACCCTCAATCCTCAATCCTCAATCCTCAACCCTCATTCTTCAATCCTCAGTCCTCAATCTTCAATCCTCAATACTCAACCTTCAATAATCAATCCTCAATTCTCAATCCTCAATACTCAATCCTCAATCGTCAATCCTCAATCCCCAATCATCAATCTTCAGTCCACAATCGTCAATCCTCAATCCTCAACCCTCAATCTTCAATACTCAATACTCAATCTTCAATCCTCTATACTCAATATTCAACCCTCAATCCTCAATCCTCAATCCACAGTCCTCAACCGTCAATCCTGAATCCTCAATCCTGAATCCTCTATCTTCGGCCCTCAGTCCTCAACCATCAATCCTCAATTCTCAATACTCAATAGAATATCCTGAATTCTCATGTTTCAATACTCAATCCACAAAATTCAATAATCAAATCTCAATCCTCAAACATCATTTCTCAACTCTCAATCCTCAATACTCAGTCCTCTCTCTTCAATACTCCATCCTCAATCCTCAATCCTCAAGCGTCAACCCTCAATCCTCAATCCTCATCCCTCAATCCTCAGTCCTCAAACCTCAATCCGGAATCCTAAATCTTGAATCCTCAACCTTCAGCCGTCGGTCCTCAACAATCAATTGTCAATCCCCAATCCTCAGTAGAATATCCTCAATTCACTGTTTTCATTACTCAATACTCAATCTGCAATCTTCAAATCTCTATCCACAAACATCAATACTCATCACTCAACCCTCAACACTCAGTCCTCAATCCTCAATATTCAATCCTCAATCCTCAATCCTCAATCCACAATCCTCAACATTCAATCCTCAATACTCAGTCTTCAATGCTAATTCCTCAATCCTCAACACTCAATTCTCAATCCTCAATCGTCAATCTTCAATCCTCTATACTCAATATTCAACCCTCGATCCTCAATCCTCAATCCTCAATCCTCACTCTTCAATCCTCAATACCCAATCCTCAATCTATAATCCTGAATCCTCAATCCCCAATTCTCAATCCTCAATCCTCAGTCCTCAGCTCTCAAGCCTCAATCCTCAACCCTCAGCCCTCATCCTCATTCCTCATTCCTCAATGCTCAATCCTCAATCTTCAATCCTCAATACTCAATCTTCAATCCTCAATCCTCAATTCTCAATCCTCAATGCTCAATCCTCAATCTTCAATCCTCAATCCCGAATCCTCAATCCTCAATCCTCAATCCTCAATCCTCAATCCTCAATCCTCAATCTTCAATCATCCATACTCAAACTGCAATCCTCAATCCTCAGTCCTCACACCTCAATCCTCATTCTTCGACCCTCAATACCGAATCCTCAATTTTCAATCCTCAATCCTCAATTCTCAATACACATCCTTCAGTCCCCAATACGCAATCTTCAATCTTCAATCCTCAATCCTTAATCCTCAATTCTCCATCCTCAATCCTCAATCCTCAGACATCAAACATCAATACTCAACCCTCAATCCTCGTCCTCAATCCACATCCCTCAATCCTCGATCCTCAAACTTCAATCATCAATATTCAATCTCCAATCCTAGATCCTCAATCCCCAATCCTCAATCCTTAATCCTCAATCTTCAATCCTCAGACTTCAAACATAAATACTCAACCCTCAGACCTCGTCCTCAATCCACAACACTCAATACTCAATCCTCAATATTCAATCATTAACATTCAATCTTCAATCCTTAATCCTCAATCCCCAACCCTCAATCCTCAATGTTCAATCCTCAACACCCAATCCTCAGTCTTGAATCCTCAATCCTCAATCCTCAATCCTCAATCCTCAGACCTCAAACCTCAATCCTGAATCCTCAATCCTGAATCCTCAATCCTGAATCCTCAACCTTCAGCCCTGAGTCGTCAACAATCAGTTGTCAATCCTCAATCCTGAATAGAATATCCTCAATTCACAGCTTTCAATACTCAATACTCAATCTGCAATCTTCAGATTTCTATCCACAAACATCAATTCTCATCACTCAACCCTCAATACTCAGTCCCTAATCATTAATCTTCAATCCTCAACCCTCAATCCTCAATCCTCAATCCTCAATCTTAATCTTCTATCCTCAATACTCAACCTTCAATCCTCAATACTCAGTCTTCAATCATCAATCCTCAATCCTCAATCCACAATCCTCTATACTCAACCGTCAACCTTCAATCCTCAATACTCAATCTCCAATCCTCAATACTCAATCCTCAATCCTCAATCTTCATTCTTCAATCGTCAATAACCAATCCTCAATCTTCAATCCTCAATCCTCAATCCTCAACCCACAATCCTCAATCCTCAACCCTCAATCCTCATTCCTCAAACCTCAATTCTCAACTCTCAGCCCTCATCCTCAATTCTCAATCCTCAATACCCAATCCTCAATCTTCAATCCTCAATCCTCAATCCTCAATCCTCAATCCTAGACCGTCAGTCCTCGTCCTCAATCGTCAACCCTCAATCCACAATCCTCAACCTTCAATCCTCAATAATCAATATTCAATACTCAATCCTCAATCTTCAATCCTCAATCTTCAATCCTCAATCCTCAATCCTCAATCCTCAATCCTGATTCTTCAATCCTCAATACCCAATCCTCGATCTTCAATCCTCAATCCTCAATCCTCAATTCTCAATCCTCAATCCTCAGTCCTCAGTCCTCAAACCTCAATCCTCAACCTCAGCCCTCATCCTCAAACCTCAATCCTCAATCCTCAATCCTCAATCTTCAACCCTCAATACTCAACCTTCAATAATCAATCCTCAATTCTCAATCCTCAATACTCAATCCTCAATCGTCAATCCTCAATCCCCAATCCTCAATCTTCAGTCCACAATCCTCAATCCTCAATCCTCAACCCTCAATCTTCAATACTCAATACTCAATCTTCAATCCTCAATCCTCAATCCTCAACCCTCAATCCTCAGTCCTCAAACCTCAATCCCGAATCCTCAATCCTGAATCCTCAATCTTCAGCCCTCAGTCCTCAATTCTCAATCCTCAATCCTCAGTCCTCAGTCCTCAAACCTCAATCCTCAATCCTCAGCCCTCATCCTCAATCCTCAATCCACAATCCTCAATCCTCAATCCTCAATCTTCAATCCTCAATACTCAACCTTCAATAATCAATCCTCAACTCTCAATCCTCAATACTCAATCCTCAATCGTCAATCCTCAATCCCCAATCCTCAATCTTCAGTCCACAATCCTCAATCCTCAATCCTCAACCCTCAATCTTCAATACTCAATACTCAATCTTCAATCCTCAATCCTCAATCCTCAATCCTCAATCCTCAGTCCTCAACCCTCAATCTACAATCCTCAATACTCAGTCTTCAATCCTCAATCCTCAATGCTCAATCCTCTGTCCTCATTCTTCAATCCTCAATACACAATCCTCAATATTCATTGCTCAATCCTCAATCCTCAATCCTCAGTTCTCAATCCTCATTCTTCAATCCTCAATACACAATCCTCAATCTTCAGTCCACAATCCTCGATCGTCAATCCTCAACCCCCAATCTTCTATACTCAATACTCAATCTTCAATCCTCTATCCTCAACTCTCAAACCTCAATCCTCAACCGTCAGTCCTCGTCCTCAATCGTCAACCCTCAATCCACAATCCTCAACCTTCAATCCTCAATACTCAATATTCAATACTCAATCCTCAATCTTCAATCCTCAATCTTCAATCCTCAATACTCAATCCTCAATCCTCAATCCTGATTCTTCAATCCTCAATACCCAATCCTCGATCTTCAATCCTCAATCCTCAATCCTCAATCCTCAATCCTCAATCCTCAGTCCTCAGTCCTCAAACCTCAATCCTCAACCTCAGCCCTCATCCTCAAACCT
Source organism: Calliopsis andreniformis (assembly GCF_051401765.1). Taxonomy (NCBI): domain Eukaryota; kingdom Metazoa; phylum Arthropoda; class Insecta; order Hymenoptera; family Andrenidae; genus Calliopsis; species Calliopsis andreniformis. The sequence continues at coordinate 1,769,159 of NW_027480481.1, forward strand.
CAATCCTCAATCCTCAATCCTCAATCTTCAACCATCAATACTCAACCTTCAATAATCAATCCTCAATTCTCAATCCTCAATACTCAATCCTCAATCGTCAACCCTCAATCCCCAATCCTCAATCTTCAGTCCACAATCCTCAATCCTCAATCCTCAACCCTCAGTCTTCAATACTCAATACTCAATCTTCAATCCTCAATCCTCAATCCTCAACCCTCAATCCTCAGTCCTCAAACCTCAATCCCGAATCCTCAATCCGGAATCCTCAATCTTCAGCCCTCAGTCCTCATAGATCAATTGTCAATCCTCAATCCTCAATAGAATATCCTCAATTCACAGTTTTCAATACTGAACCCCATTCTTCAATCTTCAAATCTCAATCCACAAACATCAATTCTCATCACTCAACCATCAACACCCAGTCCTCAATCTTCAATCCTCAATCCTCAATCCTCAACCTTCAATCCTCAAAACTCAATACTCAATCCTCAATTCTCAGTCCTCAATACTCAATCCTCTATCCTCAATCGTCAATCCACAATCCCCAATCCTCAACCTTCAATCCTCAATCCTCAATCCTCAATCCTCAATCCTCAATATTCAACACACAACCCTCAGCCATCAATCCTCTATTCGCAATACTCAATAGAATATCCTGAATTCTCATGGTTCAATACTCAATCCACAGAATTCAATAATCAAATCTCAATCCTCAAACATCAATTCTCAACACTCAATCCTCAATACTCAGTCCTCTCTCTTCAATCCTCCATCCTCAATCCTCAACCCTCAATTCTCAGTCACCAATACTCAATCTGCAATACCCAGTCCTCAATCCTCAATCCTCAATCCTCAATCCTCAATTCTCAACCCTCAATCCTCATTCCTCAAACCTCAATCCTCAACCCTCAGCCCTCATTATCAATTCTCAATTCTCAGTCCTCAATCCTCAAACCCCAATCTTCAATCCTCAATAATCAATCTCCAATCCTAGATCCTCAATCCCCAATCTTCAATCCTTAATCCTCAACCTTCAATCCTCATTCCCCAGTCCTCAATCTTCAATCCTCAATGCTCAATCCTCAATCCTCAATCATCATTCCTCAATCCTCAGCCCTCAACCCTCAAACCTCAATCCTCAACCGTCAGTCCTCGTCCTCAATCGTCAACCCTCAATCCTCAATCCTCAATCTTCAATCCTCAATACTCAATATTCAATACTCAATCCTCAATCTTCAATCCTCAATCTTCAATCCTCAATCCTCAATACTCAATCCTCAGTCCTCATTCTTCAATCCTCAATACCCAATCCTCAATCTTCAATCCTCAATCCTCAATCCTAAATCCTCAATTCTCAATCCACAATCCTCAGTCCTCAGTCCTCAAACCTCAATCCTCAATCCTCAGCCCTCATCCTCAATCCTCAATCCTCAATCCTCAATCCTCAATCCTCAATCTTCAATCCTCAATACTCAACCTTCAATAATCAATCCTCAACTCTCAATCCTCAATACTCAATACTCAGTCTTCAATCCTCAATCCTCAATGCTCAATCCTCAGTCCTCATTTTTCAATCCTCAATACACAATCCTCAATATTCATTGCTCAATCCTCAATCCTCAATCCTCAGTTCTCAATCCTCAATCCTCAATCCTCAATATTCAACACTCAAGCCTCAATCATCAATCCTCAATTCTCAATACTCAATAGAGTATCCTGAATTCTCATGGCTCAATACTCAATCCACAATATTCAATAATCAAATCTCAATCCTCAAACATCCATTCTCAACACTCAATACTCAACACTCAGTCCTCTCTCTTCAATCCTCCATACTCAACCCTCAATCCTCAAGCGTCAATCCTCAATCCTCTATCCTCAACCCTCAATCCTCAGTCCTCAAACCTCAATCCCGAATCCTCAATCCTGAATCCTTCATCTTCAGCCCTCAGTCCTCAAAAATCAATTGTCAATCCTCAATGCTCAATAGAATATCCTCAATTCACAGTTTTCAATACTGAACCCCATCCTTCAATCTTCAAATCTCAATCCACAAACATCAATCCTCATCACTCAACCATCAACACCCAGTCCTCAATCTTCAATCCTCAATCCTCAATCCTCAACCTTCAATCCTCAATACTCAATACTCAATCCTCAATCCTCAATTCTCAGTCCTCAATACTCAATCCTCAATCGTCAATCCTCAATCCCCAACCCTCAATCTTCAATCCTCAATTCTCAATCCTCAATCCTCAATCCTCAATATTCAACACACAACCCTCAACCGTCAATCCTCAACACTCAACCATCAATCCTCAATTCTCAATACTCAATAGAATATCCTGAATTCTCATGGTTCAGTGCGCAATCCACAAAATTCAATAATCAAGTCTCAATCCTCAAACATCAATTCTCAACACTCAATCCTCAATACTCAGTCCTCTCTCTTCAATCGTCCATCCTCAATCCTCAACCCTCAATCCTCAGTCATCAATACTCAATCTTCAATACTCAATCCTCAATCCTCAATCATCAACCCTCAATCTTCAATCCTCAACCCTCAATCCTCATTTCTCAAACCTCAATCCTCAACTCTCAGCCCTCATCCTCAATTCTCAATCCTCAATACCCAATCCTCAATCTTCAATCCTCAATCCTCAATCCTCAATCCTCAATCCTCAATCCTCAATCCTCAATCCACAGACCTCAAACAGCAATGCTCAACCCTCAGTCCTCGTCCTCAGTCCACAACCGTCAATCCTCAATCCTCAATCTTCAATCATCAATATTCAATCTTCAGTTCTCAATTCTCAATCCTCAATCCTCAATCCTCAATCCTCAATGTTCTATCCCCTATACCCAAACCTCAATCTTCAATCCTCAATCCTCAACCCTCAATCCTCAATCCTCAATCCTCAACCTTCAATCCTCAATACTCAATCTTCAACCCTCAATCCTCAATCCTCAATCCTCAATCCTCATTCTTCAGTCCTCAGTCCTCAATCTTCAATCCTCAATACTCAACCTTCAATAATCAATCCTCAATTCTCAATCCTCAATACTCAATCCTCAATCGTCAATCCTCAATCCCCAATCCTCAATCTTCAGTCCACAATCCTCAATCCTCAATCCTCAACCCTCAATCTTCAATACTCAATACTCAATCTTCAATCCTCAATCCTCAATCCTCAAACCTCAAGCATGAATACTCAACCCCCAGTCCTCGTCCTCAATCCACAACCCTCAATCCTCGATCCTCAATCTTCAATACTCAACCCTCAATCCTCAATGCTCAATCCTCAATACCCAATCCTCAATCTTCAACCCTCAATCCACAATCCTCAATCCCCAATTCTCAATCCTCAATCCTCATTCCACAAACCTCAATCCTGAATCCTCAATCCTGAATCCTCAATCTTCAGCCCACAGTCCTCAACTATCAGTTGTCAATCCTCAATCCTCAATAGAATATCCTCACTTCACAGGATTCAATACTCAATACTCAACCTGCAATCTTCAAATCTCTATACACAAACATCAATTCTCATCACTCAACCCTCAATACTCAGTCCCCAATCCTCAATCTTCAACCCTCAATCCTCAATCCTCAATCCTCAATCCTCAATCCTCAATCTTCAATCCTCAATACTCAATACTCAATCCTCAATCCTCAATCCTCAATCCACAATCTTCAATCCTCATTACTCAATATTCAATCCTCAATCCTCAATCCTCAATCCTCAATACTCAATCCTCAATCCTCAATCTTCAATCATCCATACTCAAACTGCAATCCTCAATCCTCAGTCCTCACACCTCAATCGTCATTCTTCGACCCTCAATACCGAATCCTCAATCTTCAATCCTCAATCCTCAATTCTCAATACTCATTCTTCAGTCCCCAATACGCAATCTTCAATCTTCAATCCTCAATCCTTAATCCTCAATTCTCCATCCTCAATCCTCAATCCTCAGACATCAAACATCAATACTCAACCCTCAATCCTCGTCCTCAATCCACATCCCTCAATCCTCGATCCTCAAACTTCAATCATCAATATTCAATCTCCAATCCTAGATCCTCAATCCCCAATCCTCAATCCTTAATCCTCAATCTTCAATCCTCAGACTTCAAACATAAATACTCAACCCTCAGACCTCGTCCTCAATCCACAACACTCAATACTCAATCCTCAATATTCAATCATTAACATTCAATCTTCAATCCTTAATCCTCAATCCCCAACCCTCAATCCTCAATGTTCAATCCTCAATACCCAATCCTCAGTCTTGAATCCTCAATCCTCAATCCTCAATCCTCAATCCTCCGACCTCAAACCTCAATCCTGAATCCTCAATCCTGAATCCTCAATCCTGAATCCTCAACCTTCAGCCCTGAGTCCTCAACAATCAGTTGTCAATCCTGAATCCTGAATAGAATATCCTCAATTCACAGCTTTCAATACTCAATACTCAATCTGCAATCTTCAGATTTCTATCCACAAACATCAATTCTCATCACTCAACCCTCAATACTCAGTCCCTAATCATCAATCTTCAATCCTCAACCCTCAATCCTCAATCCTCAATCCTCAATCCTCAATCTTCAATCCTCAATACTCAATCCTCAATCCTCAATCCTCAATCCTCAATCCTCATTCTTCAATCCTCAATACCCAATCCTCAATCTTCAGTCCTCAATCCTCAATCCTCAATCCTCAATTTTCAATCCTCAACCCCAGTCCTCAGTACTCAAACCACAATCCTCAATCCTCAGCCCTCATCCTCAATCCTCAATCCTCAATCCTCAACCCTCAAGCGTCAATCCTCAATCCTCAATCCTGAAACCTCAATCCACAGTCCTCAAACCACAATCCGGAATCCTCAATCTTGAATCCTGTACCTTCAGCCGTTGGTCCTCAACAATCTATCGTCAATCCCCAATCCTCAATAGAATATCCTCAATTCACAGTTTTCAATACACAATCCCCATTCTTCAATCTTCAAATCTCAATCCACAAACATCAATTCTCATCACTCAACCCTCAGCACTCAGTCCTCAATCATCAATCCACAATCCTCTATCCTCAATCTTCATTCCTCAATCCTCAATTCTCAATCCTCAATACTCAATCCTCAATCCTCAATCCTCAATCCTCAATCCTCAATCCTCAATCCTCAATCCTCAATCCTCAATCCTCAATGTTCAATCCCCAATACCCAAACCTCAATCTTCAATCCTCAATCCTCAACCCACAATCCTCAATACTTAATCCTCAATCCTCAGACCTCAATACTCAATCTTCAACCCTCAATCCTCAATCCTCAATCCTCAATCCTCATTCTTCAGTCCTCAGTCCTCAATCTTCAATCCTCAATACTCAACCTTCAATAATCAATCCTCAATTCTCAATCCTCAATACTCAATCCTCAATCGTCAATCCTCAATCCCCAATCCTCAATCTTCAGTCCACAATCCTCAATCCTCAATCCTCAACCCTCAATCTTCAATACTCAATACTCAATCTTCAATCCTCAATCCTCAATCCTCAAACCTCAAGCATGAATACTCAACCCTCAGACCTCGTCCTCAATCCACAACCCTCAATCCTCGATCCTCAATCTTCAATACTCAACCCTCAATCCTCAATGCTCAATCCTCAATACCCAATCCTCAATCTTCAACCCTCAATCCACAATCCTCAATCCCCAATCCTCAATCCTCAATCCTCATTCCACAAACCTCAATCCTGAATCCTCAATCCTGAATCCTCAATCTTCAGCCCACAGTCCTCAACTATCAGTTGTCAATCCTCAATCCTCAATAGAATATCCTCACTTCACAGGATTCAATACTCAATACTCAACCTGCAATCTTCAAATCTCTATCCACAAACATCAATTCTCATCACTCAACCTTCAATACTCAGTCCCCAATCCTCAATCTTCAACCCTCAATCCTCAATCCTCAATCCTCAATCCTCAATCCTCAATCTTCAATCCTCAATACTCAATCCTCAATCCTCAATCCTCAATCCTCAATCCTCATTCTTCAATCCTCAATACCCAATCCTCAATCTTCAGTCCTCAATCCTCAATCCTCAATCCTCAATTCTCAATCCTCAACCCCAGTCCTCAGTCCTCAAACCTCAATCCTCAATCCTCAGCCCTCATCCTCAACCCTCAATCCTCAATCCTCAACCCTCAAGCGTCAATCCTCAATCCTCAATCCTGAAACCTCAATCCACAGTCCTCAAACCTCAATCCGGAATCCTCAATCTTGAATCCTGTACCTTCAGCCGTTGGTCCTCAACAATCTATCGTCAATCCCCAATCCTCAATAGAATATCCTCAATTCACAGTTTTCAATACTCAATCCCCATTCTTCAATCTTCAAATCTCAATCCACAAACATCAATTCTCATCACTCAACCCTCAGCACTCAGTCCTCAATCTTCAATCCACAATCCTCAATCCTCAATCTTCAATCCTCAATCCTCAATTCTCAATCCTCAATACTCAATCCTCAATCCTCAATCCTCAATCCTCAATCCTCAATCCTCAATCCTCAATCCACAATGTTCAATCCCCAATACCCAAACCTCAATCTTCAATCCTCAATCCTCAACCCACAATCCTCAATCATTAATCCTCAATCCTCAGACCTCAATACTCTATCTTCAACCCTCAATCCTCAATCCTCAATCCTCAATCCTCATTCTTCAGTCCTCAGTCCTCAATCTTCAATCCTCAATACTCAACCTTCAATAATCAATCCTCAATTCTCAATCCTCAATACTCAATCCTCAATCGTCAATCCTCAATCCCCAATCCTCAATCTTCAGTCCACAATCCTCAATCCTCAATCCTCAACCCTCAATCTTCAATACTCAATACTCAATCTTCAATCCTCAATCCTCAATCCTCAACCCTCAATCCTCAGTCCTCAAACCTCAATCCCGAATCCTCAATCCTGAATCCTCAATCTTCAGCCCTCAGTCCTCAATTCTCAATCCTCAATCCTCAGTCCTCAGTCCTCAAACCTCAATCCTCAATCCTCAGCCCTCATCCTCAATCCTCAATCCTCAATCCTCAATCCTCAATCCTCAATCTTCAATCCTCAATACTCAACCTTCAATAATCAATCCTCAACTCTCAATCCTCAATACTCAATCCTCAATCGTCAATCCTCAATCCCCAATCCTCAATCTTCAGTCCACAATCCTCAATCCTCAATCCTCAACCCTCAATCTTCAATACTCAATACTCAATCTTCAATCCTCAATCCTCAATCCTCAATCCTCAATCCTCAGTCCTCAACCCTCAATCTACAATCCTCAATACTCAGTCTTCAATCCTCAATCCTCAATGCTCAATCCTCTGTCCTCATTCTTCAATCCTCAATACACAATCCTCAATATTCATTGCTCAATCCTCAATCCTCAATCCTCAGTTCTCAATCCTCATTCTTCAATCCTCAATACACAATCCTCAATCTTCAGTCCACAATCCTCGATCGTCAATCCTCAACCCCCAATCTTCTATACTCAATACTCAATCTTCAATCCTCTATCCTCAACTCTCAAACCTCAATCCTCAACCGTCAGTCCTCGTCCTCAATCGTCAACCCTCAATCCACAATCCTCAACCTTCAATCCTCAATACTCAATATTCAATACTCAATCCTCAATCTTCAATCCTCAATCTTCAATCCTCAATACTCAATCCTCAATCCTCAATCCTGATTCTTCAATCCTCAATACCCAATCCTCGATCTTCAATCCTCAATCCTCAATCCTCAATCCTCAATCCTCAATCCTCAGTCCTCAGTCCTCAAACCTCAATCCTCAACCTCAGCCCTCATCCTCAAACCTCAATCCTCAATCCTCAATCCTCAATCTTCAACCATCAATACTCAACCTTCAATAATCAATCCTCAATTCTCAATCCTCAATACTCAATCCTCAATCGTCAACCCTCAATCCCCAATCCTCAATCTTCAGTCCACAATCCTCAATCCTCAATCCTCAACCCTCAATCCTCAGTCCTCAAACCTCAATCCCGAATCCTCAATCCGGAATCCTCAATCTTCAGCCCTCAGTCCTCATAGATCAATTGTCAATCCTCAATCCTCAATAGAATATCCTCAATTCACAGTTTTCAATACTGAACCCCATTCTTCAATCTTCAAATCTCAATCCACAAACATCAATTCTCATCACTCAACCATCAACACCCAGTCCTCAATCTTCAATCCTCAATCCTCAATCCTCAACCTTCAATCCTCAAAACTCAATACTCAATCCTCAATTCTCAGTCCTCAATACTCAATCCTCTATCCTCAATCGTCAATCCACAATCCCCAATCCTCAACCTTCAATCCTCAATCCTCAATCCTCAATCCTCAATCCTCAATATTCAACACACAACCCTCAGCCATCAATCCTCTATTCGCAATACTCAATAGAATATCCTGAATTCTCATGGTTCAATACTCAATCCACAGAATTCAATAATCAAATCTCAATCCTCAAACATCAATTCTCAACACTCAATCCTCAATACTCAGTCCTCTCTCTTCAATCCTCCATCCTCAATCCTCAACCCTCAATTCTCAGTCACCAATACTCAATCTGCAATACCCAGTCCTCAATCCTCAATCCTCAATCCTCAATCCTCAATTCTCAACCCTCAATCCTCATTCCTCAAACCTCAATCCTCAACCCTCAGCCCTCATTATCAATTCTCAATTCTCAGTCCTCAATCCTCAAACCCCAATCTTCAATCCTCAATAATCAATCTCCAATCCTAGATCCTCAATCCCCAATCTTCAATCCTTAATCCTCAACCTTCAATCCTCATTCCCCAGTCCTCAATCTTCAATCCTCAATGCTCAATCCTCAATCCTCAATCATCATTCCTCAATCCTCAGCCCTCAACCCTCAAACCTCAATCCTCAACCGTCAGTCCTCGTCCTCAATCGTCAACCCTCAATCCTCAATCCTCAATCTTCAATCCTCAATACTCAATATTCAATACTCAATCCTCAATCTTCAATCCTCAATCTTCAATCCTCAATCCTCAATACTCAATCCTCAGTCCTCATTCTTCAATCCTCAATACCCAATCCTCAATCTTCAATCCTCAATCCTCAATCCTAAATCCTCAATTCTCAATCCACAATCCTCAGTCCTCAGTCCTCAAACCTCAATCCTCAATCCTCAGCCCTCATCCTCAATCCTCAATCCTCAATCCTCAATCCTCAATCCTCAATCTTCAATCCTCAATACTCAACCTTCAATAATCAATCCTCAACTCTCAATCCTCAATACTCAATACTCAGTCTTCAATCCTCAATCCTCAATGCTCAATCCTCAGTCCTCATTTTTCAATCCTCAATACACAATCCTCAATATTCATTGCTCAATCCTCAATCCTCAATCCTCAGTTCTCAATCCTCAATCCTCAATCCTCAATATTCAACACTCAAGCCTCAATCATCAATCCTCAATTCTCAATACTCAATAGAGTATCCTGAATTCTCATGGTTCAATACTCAATCCACAATATTCAATAATCAAATCTCAATCCTCAAACATCCATTCTCAACACTCAATACTCAACACTCAGTCCTCTCTCTTCAATCCTCCATACTCAACCCTCAATCCTCAAGCGTCAATCCTCAATCCTCTATCCTCAACCCTCAATCCTCAGTCCTCAAACCTCAATCCCGAATCCTCAATCCTGAATCCTTCATCTTCAGCCCTCAGTCCTCAAAAATCAATTGTCAATCCTCAATGCTCAATAGAATATCCTCAATTCACAGTTTTCAATACTGAACCCCATCCTTCAATCTTCAAATCTCAATCCACAAACATCAATCCTCATCACTCAACCATCAACACCCAGTCCTCAATCTTCAATCCTCAATCCTCAATCCTCAACCTTCAATCCTCAATACTCAATACTCAATCCTCAATCCTCAATTCTCAGTCCTCAATACTCAATCCTCAATCGTCAATCCTCAATCCCCAACCCTCAATCTTCAATCCTCAATTCTCAATCCTCAATCCTCAATCCTCAATATTCAACACACAACCCTCAACCGTCAATCCTCAACACTCAACCATCAATCCTCAATTCTCAATACTCAATAGAATATCCTGAATTCTCATGGTTCAGTGCGCAATCCACAAAATTCAATAATCAAGTCTCAATCCTCAAACATCAATTCTCAACACTCAATCCTCAATACTCAGTCCTCTCTCTTCAATCGTCCATCCTCAATCCTCAACCCTCAATCCTCAGTCATCAATACTCAATCTTCAATACTCAATCCTCAATCCTCAATCATCAACCCTCAATCTTCAATCCTCAACCCTCAATCCTCATTTCTCAAACCTCAATCCTCAACTCTCAGCCCTCATCCTCAATTCTCAATCCTCAATACCCAATCCTCAATCTTCAATCCTCAATCCTCAATCCTCAATCCTCAATCCTCAATCCTCAATCCTCAATCCACAGACCTCAAACAGCAATGCTCAACCCTCAGTCCTCGTCCTCAGTCCACAACCGTCAATCCTCAATCCTCAATCTTCAATCATCAATATTCAATCTTCAGTTCTCAATTCTCAATCCTCAATCCTCAATCCTCAATCCTCAATGTTCTATCCCCTATACCCAAACCTCAATCTTCAATCCTCAATCCTCAACCCTCAATCCTCAATCCTCAATCCTCAACCTTCAATCCTCAATACTCAATCTTCAACCCTCAATCCTCAATCCTCAATCCTCAATCCTCATTCTTCAGTCCTCAGTCCTCAATCTTCAATCCTCAATACTCAACCTTCAATAATCAATCCTCAATTCTCAATCCTCAATACTCAATCCTCAATCGTCAATCCTCAATCCCCAATCCTCAATCTTCAGTCCACAATCCTCAATCCTCAATCCTCAACCCTCAATCTTCAATACTCAATACTCAATCTTCAATCCTCAATCCTCAATCCTCAAACCTCAAGCATGAATACTCAACCCCCAGTCCTCGTCCTCAATCCACAACCCTCAATCCTCGATCCTCAATCTTCAATACTCAACCCTCAATCCTCAATGCTCAATCCTCAATACCCAATCCTCAATCTTCAACCCTCAATCCACAATCCTCAATCCCCAATTCTCAATCCTCAATCCTCATTCCACAAACCTCAATCCTGAATCCTCAATCCTGAATCCTCAATCTTCAGCCCACAGTCCTCAACTATCAGTTGTCAATCCTCAATCCTCAATAGAATATCCTCACTTCACAGGATTCAATACTCAATACTCAACCTGCAATCTTCAAATCTCTATACACAAACATCAATTCTCATCACTCAACCCTCAATACTCAGTCCCCAATCCTCAATCTTCAACCCTCAATCCTCAATCCTCAATCCTCAATCCTCAATCCTCAATCTTCAATCCTCAATACTCAATACTCAATCCTCAATCCTCAATCCTCAATCCACAATCTTCAATCCTCATTACTCAATATTCAATCCTCAATCCTCAATCCTCAATCCTCAATACTCAATCCTCAATCCTCAATCTTCAATCATCCATACTCAAACTGCAATCCTCAATCCTCAGTCCTCACACCTCAATCGTCATTCTTCGACCCTCAATACCGAATCCTCAATCTTCAATCCTCAATCCTCAATTCTCAATACTCATTCTTCAGTCCCCAATACGCAATCTTCAATCTTCAATCCTCAATCCTTAATCCTCAATTCTCCATCCTCAATCCTCAATCCTCAGACATCAAACATCAATACTCAACCCTCAATCCTCGTCCTCAATCCACATCCCTCAATCCTCGATCCTCAAACTTCAATCATCAATATTCAATCTCCAATCCTAGATCCTCAATCCCCAATCCTCAATCCTTAATCCTCAATCTTCAATCCTCAGACTTCAAACATAAATACTCAACCCTCAGACCTCGTCCTCAATCCACAACACTCAATACTCAATCCTCAATATTCAATCATTAACATTCAATCTTCAATCCTTAATCCTCAATCCCCAACCCTCAATCCTCAATGTTCAATCCTCAATACCCAATCCTCAGTCTTGAATCCTCAATCCTCAATCCTCAATCCTCAATCCTCCGACCTCAAACCTCAATCCTGAATCCTCAATCCTGAATCCTCAATCCTGAATCCTCAACCTTCAGCCCTGAGTCCTCAACAATCAGTTGTCAATCCTGAATCCTGAATAGAATATCCTCAATTCACAGCTTTCAATACTCAATACTCAATCTGCAATCTTCAGATTTCTATCCACAAACATCAATTCTCATCACTCAACCCTCAATACTCAGTCCCTAATCATCAATCTTCAATCCTCAACCCTCAATCCTCAATCCTCAATCCTCAATCCTCAATCTTCAATCCTCAATACTCAATCCTCAATCCTCAATCCTCAATCCTCAATCCTCATTCTTCAATCCTCAATACCCAATCCTCAATCTTCAGTCCTCAATCCTCAATCCTCAATCCTCAATTTTCAATCCTCAACCCCAGTCCTCAGTACTCAAACCACAATCCTCAATCCTCAGCCCTCATCCTCAATCCTCAATCCTCAATCCTCAACCCTCAAGCGTCAATCCTCAATCCTCAATCCTGAAACCTCAATCCACAGTCCTCAAACCACAATCCGGAATCCTCAATCTTGAATCCTGTACCTTCAGCCGTTGGTCCTCAACAATCTATCGTCAATCCCCAATCCTCAATAGAATATCCTCAATTCACAGTTTTCAATACACAATCCCCATTCTTCAATCTTCAAATCTCAATCCACAAACATCAATTCTCATCACTCAACCCTCAGCACTCAGTCCTCAATCATCAATCCACAATCCTCTATCCTCAATCTTCATTCCTCAATCCTCAATTCTCAATCCTCAATACTCAATCCTCAATCCTCAATCCTCAATCCTCAATCCTCAATCCTCAATCCTCAATCCTCAATCCTCAATCCTCAATGTTCAATCCCCAATACCCAAACCTCAATCTTCAATCCTCAATCCTCAACCCACAATCCTCAATACTTAATCCTCAATCCTCAGACCTCAATACTCAATCTTCAACCCTCAATCCTCAATCCTCAATCCTCAATCCTCATTCTTCAGTCCTCAGTCCTCAATCTTCAATCCTCAATACTCAACCTTCAATAATCAATCCTCAATTCTCAATCCTCAATACTCAATCCTCAATCGTCAATCCTCAATCCCCAATCCTCAATCTTCAGTCCACAATCCTCAATCCTCAATCCTCAACCCTCAATCTTCAATACTCAATACTCAATCTTCAATCCTCAATCCTCAATCCTCAAACCTCAAGCATGAATACTCAACCCTCAGACCTCGTCCTCAATCCACAACCCTCAATCCTCGATCCTCAATCTTCAATACTCAACCCTCAATCCTCAATGCTCAATCCTCAATACCCAATCCTCAATCTTCAACCCTCAATCCACAATCCTCAATCCCCAATCCTCAATCCTCAATCCTCATTCCACAAACCTCAATCCTGAATCCTCAATCCTGAATCCTCAATCTTCAGCCCACAGTCCTCAACTATCAGTTGTCAATCCTCAATCCTCAATAGAATATCCTCACTTCACAGGATTCAATACTCAATACTCAACCTGCAATCTTCAAATCTCTATCCACAAACATCAATTCTCATCACTCAACCTTCAATACTCAGTCCCCAATCCTCAATCTTCAACCCTCAATCCTCAATCCTCAATCCTCAATCCTCAATCCTCAATCTTCAATCCTCAATACTCAATCCTCAATCCTCAATCCTCAATCCTCAATCCTCATTCTTCAATCCTCAATACCCAATCCTCAATCTTCAGTCCTCAATCCTCAATCCTCAATCCTCAATTCTCAATCCTCAACCCCAGTCCTCAGTCCTCAAACCTCAATCCTCAATCCTCAGCCCTCATCCTCAACCCTCAATCCTCAATCCTCAACCCTCAAGCGTCAATCCTCAATCCTCAATCCTGAAACCTCAATCCACAGTCCTCAAACCTCAATCCGGAATCCTCAATCTTGAATCCTGTACCTTCAGCCGTTGGTCCTCAACAATCTATCGTCAATCCCCAATCCTCAATAGAATATCCTCAATTCACAGTTTTCAATACTCAATCCCCATTCTTCAATCTTCAAATCTCAATCCACAAACATCAATTCTCATCACTCAACCCTCAGCACTCAGTCCTCAATCTTCAATCCACAATCCTCAATCCTCAATCCTCAATCCTCAATCCTCAATCCTCAATCCTCAATCCACAATGTTCAATCCCCAATACCCAAACCTCAATCTTCAATCCTCAATCCTCAACCCACAATCCTCAATCATTAATCCTCAATCCTCAGACCTCAATACTCTATCTTCAACCCTCAATCCTCAATCCTCAATCCTCAATCCTCATTCTTCAGTCCTCAGTCCTCAATCTTCAATCCTCAATACTCAACCTTCAATAATCAATCCTCAATTCTCAATCCTCAATACTCAATCCTCAATCGTCAATCCTCAATCCCCAATCCTCAATCTTCAGTCCACAATCCTCAATCCTCAATCCTCAACCCTCAATCTTCAATACTCAATACTCAATCTTCAATCCTCAATCCTCAATCCTCAAACCTCAAGCATGAATACTCAATCCTGAATCCTCAATCTTCAGCCCACAGTCCTCAACTATCAGTTGGCAATCCTCAATCCTCAATAGAATATCCTCGCTTCACAGGATTCAATACTCAATACTCAACCTGCAATCTTCAAATCTCTATCCTCAAACATCAATTCTCATCACTGAACCCTCAATACTCAGTCCCCAATCCTCAATCTTCAACCCTCAATCCTCAATCCTCAATCCTCAATCCTCAATCCTCAATCTTCAATCCTCAATCCTCAATCTTCAGTCCTCAATCCTCAATCCTCAATCCTCAATACCCAATCCTCAATCTTCAGTCCTCAATCCTCAATCCTCAATCCTCAATTCTCAATCCTCAACCCCAGTCCTCAGTCCTCAAACCTCAATCCTCAATCCTCAGCCCTCGTCCTCAATCCTCAATCCTCAATCCTCAACCCTCAATCGTCAATCCTCAATAATCAATCTTCAATCCTCAATGCTCAATCTTCAATCCTCAATACTCAATATTCAATCCTCAATCCTCAATCCTCAATCCTCAATCCTCAATCCCCAATCCTCAATCTTCAATCATCCATACTCAAACTGCAATCCTCAATCCTCAGTCCTCACTCCTCAATCCTCATTCTTCAACCCTCAATAGCGAATCCTCAATCTTCAATCCTCAATCCTCAATCCCCAATTCTCAATCATCAATCCTCAGTCCTCAGCCCTCAAACCTCAATCCTCAACCCTCAGCCCTCATCCTCATTCCTCAATCCTCAATGCTCAATCCTCAATCTTCAATCCTCTATAATCAATCTTCAATCCTCAATCCTCAATCCTCAATCCTCAGACCACAAACCTCAATCCTGAATCCTCAATCCTGAATCCTCAATCTTCAGCACTGGGTCCTCAACAATCAGTTGTCAATCCTCAATCCCCAATAGTATATCCTCAATTCAGAGTTTTCAAAACTCAATACTCAATCTGCAGTCTTCAGATCTCTATCCACAAACATCAATTCTCATCACTCAACCCTTAATACTCAGTCCCCAATCCTCAATCTTCAATCCTCAATCCTCAATCCTCAATCCTCAATCTTAATCTTCAATACTCAATACTCAATCTTCAGTCCTCAATCCTCAATCCTTAATCCTCAGTCCTCAACCTTCAATCCTCAATACTCAATCTTCAATCCTCAATCCTCAATCCTCAATCCTCAATCATCAATCCTCAATCCTAAATCGTCAATCTTCAATCCTCAATACTCAATCTTCAATCCTCAATCCTCAATTCTCAATCTTCAATCCTCAGTACCAAATCCTCAATCTCCAATACACAATCCTCAATCCTCAATCTTCAATCCTCAATACTCAATCTTCAATCATCAATCCTCAATCCTCAATTCTCAATACTCATTCTTCAGTCCCCAATACCCAATCCTCAATCTTCAATCCTCAATCCTTAATCCTCAATTCTCAATCCTCAATCCTCAATCCTCAGACATCAAACATCAATACTCAACCCTCAATCCTCGTCCTCAATCCACAACCCTCAATCCTCGATCCTCAAACTTCAATCATCAATATTCAATCTTCAATCCTCAATCCTCAATCCTCAATACTCAATCCTCAATCCTCAATGTTCGATCCTCAATACCCAATCTTCAATCTTTAATCCTCAATCCTCAATCCTCAATCCTCAATCCTCAGTCCTCAATCCTCAATCCTCAGTCATCAAACCTCAATCCAGAATCCTCAATCCTGAATCCTCAATCTTTAGCCCTCAGTCCTCAATAATCAATCTCCAATCCTAGATCCTCAATCCCCAATCTTCAATCCTTAATCCTCAACATTCAATCCTCATTCCCCAGTCCTCAATCTTCAATCCTCAATGCTCAATCCTCAATCCTCAATCACCAGTCCTCAATCCTCAACCCTCAACCCTCAAACCTCAATCCTCAACCGTCAGTCCTCGTCCTCAATCGTCAACCCACAATCCTCAATCCTCAATCTTCAATCCTCAATACTCAATATTCAATCCTCAATAATCAATCTCCAATCCTAGATCCCCAATCCCCAATCTTCAATCCTTAATCCTCAACCTTCAATCCTCATTCCCCAGTCCTCAATCTTCAATCCTTAATGCTCAATCCTCAATCCTCAATCATCATTCCTCAATCCACAACCCTCAATCCTCAATCCTCAATCTTCAATTCTCAATCCTCAATCCTCAATCCTCAATCCTCAATCCTCAATCCTCAATCCTCAATCATCAATATTCAACAGTCAAGCCTCAAACATCAATCCTCAATACTCAATCATCAATCCTCAATCCTCAATACTCAATAGAATATCCTGAATTCTCATGGTTCAACACTCAATCCACAATATTCAATAATCAAATCTCAATCCTCAAACATCAATTCTCAACACTCAATACTCAACACTCAGTCCTCTCTCTTCAATCCTCCATCCTCAACCCTCAATCCTCAAGCGTCAATCCTCAATCCTCAATCCTCAACCCTCAATCCTCAGTCCTCAAACCTCAATCCCGAATCCTCAATCCTGAATCCTCTACCTTCAGCCCTCAGTACTCAAAAATCAATTGTCAATCCTCAATCCTCAACAGAATATCCTCAATTCGCAGTTTTCAATACTGAACCCCATTCTTCAATCTTCAAATCTCAATCCACAAACATCAATCCTCATCACTCAACCATCAACACCCAGTCCTCAATCTTCAATCCTCAATCCTCAATCCTCAATCTTCAATCCACAATACTCAATCCTCAATCCTCAATACTCAATTCTCAGTCCTCAATCCTCAATCCTCAATCCTCAATCATCAATATTCAACTGTCAAGCCTCAAACATCAATCCTCAATACTCAATCATCAATCCTCAATTCTCAATACTCAACAGAATATCCTGAATTCTCATGGTTCAATACTCAATCCACAATATTCAATAATCAAATCTCAATCCTCAAACATCAATTCTCAACACTCAATACTCAACACTCAGTCCTCTCTCTTCAATCCTCCATCCTCAACCCTCAATCCTCAAGCGTCAATCCTCAATCCTCAATCCTCAACCCTCAATCCTCAGTCCTCAAACCTCAATCCCGAATCCTCAATCCTGAATCCTCTACCTTCAGCCCTCAGTCCTCAAAAATCAATTGTCAATCCTCAATCCTCAACAGAATATCCTCAATTCGCAGTTTTCAATACTGAACCCCATTCTTCAATCTTCAAATCTCAATCCACAAACATCAATCCTCATCACTCAACCATCAACACCCAGTCCTCAATCTTCAATCCTCAATCCTCAATCCTCAATCTTCAATCCACAATCCTCAATCCTCAATCCTCAATCCTCAATCCTCAATCCTCAATCCTCAGTCCTCAACCCGCAATCCTGAATCCTCAATCCTGAATCCTCAATCTTCAGCCCTCAGTCCTCAGCCATCAATCCTCAATTCTCAATACTCAATAGAATATCCTGAATTCTCATGGTTCAATACTCAATCCACAAAATTCAATAATCAAATCTCAATCCTCAAACATCATTTCTCAACACTCAATCCTCAATACTCAGTCCTCTCTCTTCAATACTCCACCCTCAATCCTCAATTCTCAAGCGTCAATCCTCAATCCTCAATTCTCATCCCTCAATCCTCAGTCCTGAAACCTCAATCCGGAATCCTAAACCTTGAAT
Organism: Calliopsis andreniformis; assembly: GCF_051401765.1. NCBI lineage: Eukaryota > Metazoa > Arthropoda > Insecta > Hymenoptera > Andrenidae > Calliopsis > Calliopsis andreniformis. The sequence goes on from NW_027480481.1 coordinate 1,787,566, forward strand.
CCTCAGCCTTCAGCCGTCGGTCCTCAACAATCAATTGTCAATCCCCAATCCTCAGTAGAATATCCTCAATTCACAGTTTTCATTACTCAATACTCAATCTGCAATCTTCAAATCTCTATCCACAAACATCAATACTCATCACTCAACCCTCAACACTCAGTCCTCAATCCTCAATATTCAATCCTTAATCCTCAATCCTCAATCCACAATCCTCAACATTCAATCCTCAATACTCAATCTTCAATGCTCATTCCTCAATCCTCAATTCTCAATCCTCAATCGTCAATCTTCAATCCTCTATACTCGATCTTCAACCCTCAATCCTCAATCCTCAATCCTCGATCCTCAATATTCAACACACAACCCTCAATATTCAACACTCAGGCCTCAAACATCAATCCTCAATACTCAATCATCAATCCTCAATTCTCAATACTCAATAGAATATCCTGAATTCTCATGGTTCAATACTCAATCCACAATATTCAATAATCAAATCTCAATCCTCAAACATCAATTCTCAACACTCAATACTCAACACTCAGTCCTCTCTCTTCAATCCTCCATCCTCAACCCTCAATCCTCAAGCGTCAATCCTCAATCCTCAATCCTCAACCCTCAATCCTCAGTCCTCAAACCTCAATCCCGAATCCTCAATTCTGAATCCTCTATCTTCAGCCCTCAGTCCTCAAAAATCAATTGTCAATCCTCAATCCTCAATAGAATATCCTCAATTCACAGTTTTCAATACTGAACCCCATTCTTCAATCTTCAAATCTCAATCCACAAACATCAATTCTCATCACTCAACCATCAACACCCAGTCCTCAATCTTCAATCCTCAATCCTCAATCCTCAACCTTCAATCCTCAAAACTCAATACTCAATCCTCAATCCTCAATTCTCAGTCCTCAATACTCATTCCTCTATCCTCAATCGTAAATCCTCAATGCCCAATCCTCAATCTTCAATCCTCAATCCCCAATCCTCAATCCTCAATCCTCAATATTCAACACACAACCCTCAATCATCAATCCTCAAAACTCAACCATCAATCCTCAATTCTCAATACTCAATAGAATATCCTGAATTCTCATGGTTCAATACTCAATCCACAAAATTCAGTAATCAAATCACAATCCTCAAACATCAATTCTCAACACTCAATCCTCAATACTCAGTCCTCTCTCTTCAATCCTCCATCCTCAATCCTCAACCCTCAATTCTCAGTCATCAATACTCAATCTTCAATACTCAATCCTCAATCCTCAATCCTCAATCCTCAATCCTCAATTCTCAACCCTCAATCCTCATTCCTCAAACCTCAATCCTCAACCCTCAGCCCTCATCCTCAATTCTCAATTCTCAATCCTCAATCCTCAATCCCCAATCTTCAATCCTCAATAATCAATCTCCAATCCTAGATCCTCAATCCCCAATCTTCAATCCTTAATCCTCAACCTTCAATCCTCATTCCCCAGTCCTCAATCTTCAATCCTCAATGCTCAATCCTCAATGCTCAATCCTCAATCCTCAATCATCATTCCTCAATCCTCAGCCCTCAACCCTCAAACCTCAATCCTCAACCGTCAGTCCTCGTCCTCAATCGTCAACCCTCAATCCTCAATCCTCAATCTTCAATCCTCAATACTCAATATTCAATACTCAATCCTCAATCTTCAATCCTCAATCTTCAATCCTCAATCCTCAATCATCAATCCTCAGTCCTCATTCTTCAATCCTCAATACCCAATCCTCAACCTTCAATCCTCAATCCTCAATCCTCAATCCTCAATTCTCAATTCTCAATCCTCAGTCCTCAGTCCTCAAACCTCAATCCTCAATCCTCAGCCCTCATCCTCAATCCTCAATCCTCAATCCTCAATCCTCAATCCTCAATCTTCAATCCTCAATACTCAACCTTCAATAATCAATCCTCAATTCTCAATCCCCAATACTCAATCCTCAATCGTCAATCCTCAATCCCCAATCCTCAATCTTCAGTCCACAATCCTCAATCCTCAAGCCTCAACCCTCAATCTTCAATACTCAATACTCAATCTTCAATCCTCAATCCTCAATCCTCAATCCTCAATCCTCAGTCCTCAATCCTCAATCTACAATCCTCAATACTCAGTCTTCAACCCTCAATCCTCAATGCTCAATCCTCAGTCTTCATTCTTCAATCCTCAATACACAATCCTCAATATTCAACACTCAAGCCTCAATCATCAATCCTCAATTCTCAATACTCAATAGAGTATCCTGAATTCTCATGGTTCAAAACTCAATCCACAATATTCAATAATCAAATCTCAATCCTCAAACATGAATTCTCAACACTCAATACTCAACACTCAGTCCTCTCTCTTCAATCCTCCATACTCAACCCTCAATCCTCAAGCGTCAATCCTCAATCCTCTATCCTCAAACCTCAATCCTCAGTCCTCAAACCTCAATCCCGAATCCTCAATCCTGAATCCTCTATCATCAGCCCTCAGTCCTCAAAAATCAATTGTCAATCCTCAATGCTCAATAGAATATCCTCAATTCACAGTTTTCAATACTGAACCCCATCCTTCAATCTTCAAATCTCAATCCACAAACATAAATCCTCATCACACAACCATCAACACCCTGTCCTCAATCTTCAATCCTCAATCCTCAATCCTCAACCTTCAAACCTCAATACTCAATACTCAATCCTCAATCATCATTTCTCAGTCCTCAATACTCAATCCTCAATCGTCAATCCTCAATCCCCAATCCTCAATCTTCAATCCTCAATTCTCAATCCTCAATCCTCAATCCTCAATATTCAACACACAACCCTCAACCATCAATCCTCAACACTCAACCATCAATCCTCAATTCTCAATACTCAATAGAATATCCTGAATTCTCATGTTTCAATACTCAATCCACAAAATTCAATAATCAAATCTCAATCCTCAAACATCATTTCTCAACTCTCAATCCTCAATACTCAGTCCTCTCTCTTCAATACTCCATCCTCAATCCTCAATCCTCAAGCGTCAACCCTCAATCCTCAATCCTCATCCCTCAATCCTCAGTCCTCAAACCTCAATCCGGAATCCTAAATCTTGAATCCTCAACCTTCAGCCGTCGGTCCTCAACAATCAATTGTCAATCCCCAATCCTCAGTAGAATATCCTCAATTCACAGTTTTCATTACTCAATACTCAATCTGCAATCTTCAAATCTCTATCCACAAACATCAATACTCATCACTCAACCCTCAACACTCAGTCCTCAATCCTCAATATTCAATCCTCAATCCTCAATCCTCAATCCACAATCCTCAACATTCAATCCTCAATACTCAGTCTTCAATGCTAATTCCTCAATCCTCAACACTCAATTCTCAATCCTCAATCGTCAATCTTCAATCCTCTATACTCAATATTCAACCCTCGATCCTCAATCCTCAATCCTCAATCCTCACTCTTCAATCCTCAATACCCAATCCTCAATCTATAATCCTGAATCCTCAATCCCCAATTCTCAATCCTCAATCCTCAGTCCTCAGCTCTCAAGCCTCAATCCTCAACCCTCAGCCCTCATCCTCATTCCTCATTCCTCAATGCTCAATCCTCAATCTTCAATCCTCAATACTCAATCTTCAATCCTCAATCCTCAATTCTCAATCCTCAATGCTCAATCCTCAATCTTCAATCCTCAATCCCGAATCCTCAATCCTCAATCCTCAATCCTCAATCCTCAATCCTCAATCCTCAATCTTCAATCATCCATACTCAAACTGCAATCCTCAATCCTCAGTCCTCACACCTCAATCCTCATTCTTCGACCCTCAATACCGAATCCTCAATCTTCAATCCTCAATCCTCAATTCTCAATACACATCCTTCAGTCCCCAATACGCAATCTTCAATCTTCAATCCTCAATCCTTAATCCTCAATTCTCCATCCTCAATCCTCAATCCTCAGACATCAAACATCAATACTCAACCCTCAATCCTCGTCCTCAATCCACATCCCTCAATCCTCGATCCTCAAACTTCAATCATCAATATTCAATCTCCAATCCTAGATCCTCAATCCCCAATCCTCAATCCTTAATCCTCAATCTTCAATCCTCAGACTTCAAACATAAATACTCAACCCTCAGACCTCGTCCTCAATCCACAACACTCAATACTCAATTCTCAATATTCAATCATTAACATTCAATCTTCAATCCTTAATCCTCAATCCCCAACCCTCAATCCTCAATGTTCAATCCTCAACACCCAATCCTCAGTCTTGAATCCTCAATCCTCAATCCTCAATCCTCAATCCTCAGACCTCAAACCTCAATCCTGAATCCTCAATCCTGAATCCTCAATCCTGAATCCTCAACCTTCAGCCCTGAGTCGTCAACAATCAGTTGTCAATCCTCAATCCTGAATAGAATATCCTCAATTCACAGCTTTCAATACTCAATACTCAATCTGCAATCTTCAGATTTCTATCCACAAACATCAATTCTCATCACTCAACCCTCAATACTCAGTCCCTAATCATTAATCTTCAATCCTCAACCCTCAATCCTCAATCCTCAATCCTCAATCTTAATCTTCTATCCTCAATACTCAACCTTCAATCCTCAATACTCAGTCTTCAATCATCAATCCTCAATCCTCAATCCACAATCCTCTATACTCAACCGTCAACCTTCAATCCTCAATACTCAATCTCCAATCCTCAATACTCAATCCTCAATCCTCAATCTTCATTCTTCAATCGTCAATAACCAATCCTCAATCTTCAATCCTCAATCCTCAATCCTCAACCCACAATCCTCAATCCTCAACCCTCAATCCTCATTCCTCAAACCTCAATTCTCAACTCTCAGCCCTCATCCTCAATTCTCAATCCTCAATACCCAATCCTCAATCTTCAATCCTCAATCCTCAATCCTCAATCCTTAATCCTCAACCGTCAGTCCTCGTCCTCAATCGTCAACCCTCAATCCACAATCCTCAACCTTCAATCCTCAATAATCAATATTCAATACTCAATCCTCAATCTTCAATCCTCAATCTTCAATCCTCAATCCTCAATCCTCAATCCTCAATCCTGATTCTTCAATCCTCAATACCCAATCCTCGATCTTCAATCCTCAATCCTCAATCCTCAATTCTCAATCCTCAATCCTCAGTCCTCAGTCCTCAAACCTCAATCCTCAACCTCAGCCCTCATCCTCAAACCTCAATCCTCAATCCTCAATCCTCAATCTTCAATCCTCAATACTCAATCCTCAATCCTCAATCCTCAATCCTCAATCCTCATTCTTCAATCCTCAATACCCAATCCTCAATCTTCAGTCCTCAATCCTCAATCCTCAATCCTCAATTTTCAATCCTCAACCCCAGTCCTCAGTACTCAAACCACAATCCTCAATCCTCAGCCCTCATCCTCAATCCTCAATCCTCAATCCTCAACCCTCAAGCGTCAATCCTCAATCCTCAATCCTGAAACCTCAATCCACAGTCCTCAAACCACAATCCGGAATCCTCAATCTTGAATCCTGTACCTTCAGCCGTTGGTCCTCAACAATCTATCGTCAATCCCCAATTCTCAATAGAATATCCTCAATTCACAGTTTTCAATACACAATCCGCATTCTTCAATCTTCAAATCTCAATCCACAAACATCAATTCTCATCACTCAACCCTCAGCACTCAGTCCTCAATCATCAATCCACAATCCTCTATCCTCAATCTTCATTCCTCAATCCTCAATTCTCAATCCTCAATACTCAATCCTCAATCCTCAATCCTCAATCCTCAATCCTCAATCCTCAATCCTCAATCCTCAATCCTCAATCCTCAATCCTCAATGTTCAATCCCCAATACCCAAACCTCAATCTTCAATCCTCAATCCTCAACCCACAATCCTCAATACTTAATCCTCAATCCTCAGACCTCAATACTCAATCTTCAACCCTCAATCCTCAATCCTCAATCCTCAATCCTCATTCTTCAGTCCTCAGTCCTCAATCTTCAATCCTCAATACTCAACCTTCAATAATCAATCCTCAATTCTCAATCCTCAATACTCAATCCTCAATCGTCAATCCTCAATCCCCAATCCTCAATCTTCAGTCCACAATCCTCAATCCTCAATCCTCAACCCTCAATCTTCAATACTCAATACTCAATCTTCAATCCTCAATCCTCAATCCTCAAACCTCAAGCATGAATACTCAACCCTCAGACCTCGTCCTCAATCCACAACCCTCAATCCTCGATCCTCAATCTTCAATACTCAACCCTCAATCCTCAATGCTCAATCCTCAATACCCAATCCTCAATCTTCAACCCTCAATCCACAATCCTCAATCCCCAATCCTCAATCCTCAATCCTCATTCCACAAACCTCAATCCTGAATCCTCAATCCTGAATCCTCAATCTTCAGCCCACAGTCCTCAACTATCAGTTGTCAATCCTCAATCCTCAATAGAATATCCTCACTTCACAGGATTCAATACCCAATACTCAACCTGCAATCTTCAAATCTCTATCCACAAACATCAATTCTCATCACTCAACCTTCAATACTCAGTCCCCAATCCTCAATCTTCAACCCTCAATCCTCAATCCTCAATCCTCAATCCTCAATCCTCAATCTTCAATCCTCAATACTCAATCCTCAATCCTCAATCCTCAATCCTCAATCCTCATTCTTCAATCCTCAATACCCAATCCTCAATCTTCAGTCCTCAATCCTCAATCCTCAATCCTCAATTCTCAATCCTCAACCCCAGTCCTCAGTCCTCAAACCTCAATCCTCAATCCTCAGCCCTCATCCTCAACCCTCAATCCTCAATCCTCAACCCTCAAGCGTCAATCCTCAATCCTCAATCCTCAATCCTCAATCCTCAATCCTCATTCTTCAATCCTCAATACCCAATCCTCAATCTTCAGTCCTCAATCCTCAATCCTCAATCCTCAATTCTCAATCCTCAACCCCAGTCCTCAGTCCTCAAACCTCAATCCTCAATCCTCAGCCCTCATCCTCAATCCTCAATCCTCAATCCTCAACCCTCAATCGTCAATCCTCAATAATCAATCTTCAATCCTCAATGCTCAATCTTCAATCCTCAATACTCAATATTCAATCCTCAATCCTCAATCCTCAATCCTCAATCCTCAATCCCCAATCCTCAATCTTCAATCATCCATACTCAAACTGCAATCCTCAATCCTCAGTCCTCACTCCTCAATCCTCATTCTTCAACCCTCAATAGCGAATCCTCAATCTTCAATCCTCAATCCTCAATCCCCAATTCTCAATCATCAATCCTCAGTCCTCAGCCCTCAAACCTCAATCCTCAACCCTCAGCCCTCATCCTCATTCCTCAATCCTCAATGCTCAATCCTCAATCTTCAATCCTCTATAATCAATCTTCAATCCTCAATCCTCAATCCTCAATCCTCAGACCACAAACCTCAATCCTGAATCCTCAATCCTGAATCCTCAATCTTCAGCACTGGGTCCTCAACAATCAGTTGTCAATCCTCAATCCCCAATAGTATATCCTCAATTCAGAGATTTCAAAACTCAATACTCAATCTGCAGTCTTCAGATCTCTATCCACAAACATCAATTCTCATCACTCAACCCTTAATACTCAGTCCCCAATCCTCAATCTTCAATCCTCAATCCTCAATCCTCAATCCTCAATCTTAATCTTCAATACTCAATACTCAATCTTCAGTCCTCAATCCTCAATCCTTAATCCTCAGTCCTCAACCTTCAATCCTCAATACTCAATCTTCAATCCTCAATCCTCAATCCTCAATCCTCAATCATCAATCCTCAATCCTAAATCGTCAATCTTCAATCCTCAATACTCAATCTTCAATCCTCAATCCTCAATTCTCAATCTTCAATCCTCAGTACCAAATCCTCAATCTCCAATACACAATCCTCAATCCTCAATCTTCAATCCTCAATACTCAATCTTCAATCATCAATCCTCAATCCTCAATTCTCAATACTCATTCTTCAGTCCCCAATACCCAATCCTCAATCTTCAATCCTCAATCCTTAATCCTCAATTCTCAATCCTCAATCCTCAATCCTCAGACATCAAACATCAATACTCAACCCTCAATCCTCGTCCTCAATCCACAACCCTCAATCCTCGATCCTCAAACTTCAATCATCAATATTCAATCTTCAATCCTCAATCCTCAATCCTCAATACTCAATCCTCAATCCTCAATGTTCGATCCTCAATACCCAATCTTCAATCTTCAATCCTCAATCCTCAATCCTCAATCCTCAATCCTCAGTCCTCAATCCTCAATCCTCAGTCATCAAACCTCAATCCAGAATCCTCAATCCTGAATCCTCAATCTTTAGCCCTCAGTCCTCAATAATCAATCTCCAATCCTAGATCCTCAATCCCCAATCTTCAATCCTTAATCCTCAACATTCAATCCTCATTCCCCAGTCCTCAATCTTCAATCCTCAATGCTCAATCCTCAATCCTCAATCACCAGTCCTCAATCCTCAACCCTCAACCCTCAAACCTCAATCCTCAACCGTCAGTCCTCGTCCTCAATCGTCAACCCACAATCCTCAATCCTCAATCTTCAATCCTCAATACTCAATATTCAATCCTCAATAATCAATCTCCAATCCTAGATCCCCAATCCCCAATCTTCAATCCTTAATCCTCAACCTTCAATCCTCATTCCCCAGTCCTCAATCTTCAATCCTTAATGCTCAATCCTCAATCCTCAATCATCATTCCTCAATCCACAACCCTCAATCCTCAATCATCAATCTTCAATTCTCAATCCTCAATCCTCAATCCTCAATCCTCAATCCTCAATCCTCAATCCTCAATCATCAATATTCAACAGTCAAGCCTCAAACATCAATCCTCAATACTCAATCATCAATCCTCAATCCTCAATACTCAATAGAATATCCTGAATTCTCATGGTTCAACACTCAATCCACAATATTCAATAATCAAATCTCAATCCTCAAACATCAATTCTCAACACTCAATACTCAACACTCAGTCCTCTCTCTTCAATCCTCCATCCTCAACCCTCAATCCTCAAGCGTCAATCCTCAATCCTCAATCCTCAACCCTCAATCCTCAGTCCTCAAACCTCAATCCCGAATCCTCAATCCTGAATCCTCTACCTTCAGCCCTCAGTACTCAAAAATCAATTGTCAATCCTCAATCCTCAACAGAATATCCTCAATTCGCAGTTTTCAATACTGAACCCCATTCTTCAATCTTCAAATCTCAATCCACAAACATCAATCCTCATCACTCAACCATCAACACCCAGTCCTCAATCTTCAATCCTCAATCCTCAATCCTCAATCTTCAATCCCCAATACTCAATCCTCAATCCTCAATACTCAATTCTCAGTCCTCAATCCTCAATCCTCAATCCTCAATCATCAATATTCAACTGTCAAGCCTCAAACATCAATCCTCAATACTCAATCATCAATCCTCAATTCTCAATACTCAACAGAATATCCTGAATTCTCATGGTTCAATACTCAATCCACAATATTCAATAATCAAATCTCAATCCTCAAACATCAATTCTCAACACTCAATACTCAACACTCAGTCCTCTCTCTTCAATCCTCCATCCTCAACCCTCAATCCTCAAGCGTCAATCCTCAATCCTCAATCCTCAACCCTCAATCCTCAGTCCTCAAACCTCAATCCCGAATCCTCAATCCTGAATCCTCTACCTTCAGCCCTCAGTCCTCAAAAATCAATTGTCAATCCTCAATCCTCAACAGAATATCCTCAATTCGCAGTTTTCAATACTGAACCCCATTCTTCAATCTTCAAATCTCAATCCACAAACATCAATCCTCATCACTCAACCATCAACACCCAGTCCTCAATCTTCAATCCTCAATCCTCAATCCTCAATCTTCAATCCACAATCCTCAATCCTCAATCCTCAATCCTCAATCCTCAATCCTCAATCCTCAGTCCTCAACCCGCAATCCTGAATCCTCAATCCTGAATCCTCAATCTTCAGCCCTCAGTCCTCAGCCATCAATCCTCAATTCTCAATACTCAATAGAATATCCTGAATTCTCATGGTTCAATACTCAATCCACAAAATTCAATAATCAAATCTCAATCCTCAAACATCATTTCTCAACACTCAATCCTCAATACTCAGTCCTCTCTCTTCAATACTCCACCCTCAATCCTCAATTCTCAAGCGTCAATCCTCAATCCTCAATCCTCATCCCTCAATCCTCAGTCCTGAAACCTCAATCCGGAATCCTAAACCTTGAATCCTCAGCCTTCAGCCGTCGGTCCTCAACAATCAATTGTCAATCCCCAATCCTCAGTAGAATATCCTCAATTCACAGTTTTCATTACTCAATACTCAATCTGCAATCTTCAAATCTCTATCCACAAACATCAATACTCATCACTCAACCCTCAACACTCAGTCCTCAATCCTCAATATTCAATCCTTAATCCTCAATCCTCAATCCACAATCCTCAACATTCAATCCTCAATACTCAATCTTCAATGCTCATTCCTCAATCCTCAATCCTCAATCCTCAATCGTCAATCTTCAATCCTCTATACTCGATCTTCAACCCTCAATCCTCAATCCTCAATCCTCGATCCTCAATATTCAACACACAACCCTCAATATTCAACACTCAAGCCTCAAACATCAATCCTCAATACTCAATCATCAATCCTCAATTCTCAATACTCAATAGAATATCCTGAATTCTCATGGTTCAATACTCAATCCACAATATTCAATAATCAAATCTCAATCCTCAAACATCAATTCTCAACACTCAATACTCAACACTCAGTCCTCTCTCTTCAATCCTCCATCCTCAACCCTCAATCCTCAAGCGTCAATCCTCAATCCTCAATCCTCAACCCTCAATCCTCAGTCCTCAAACCTCAATCCCGAATCCTCAATTCTGAATCCTCTATCTTCAGCCCTCAGTCCTCAAAAATCAATTGTCAATCCTCAATCCTCAATAGAATATCCTCAATTCACAGTTTTCAATACTGAACCCCATTCTTCAATCTTCAAATCTCAATCCACAAACATCAATTCTCATCACTCAACCATCAACACCCAGTCCTCAATCTTCAATCCTCAATCCTCAATCCTCAACCTTCAATCCTCAAAACTCAATACTCAATCCTCAATCCTCAATTCTCAGTCCTCAATACTCATTCCTCTATCCTCAATCGTAAATCCTCAATGCCCAATCCTCAATCTTCAATCCTCAATGCTCAATCCTCAATGCTCAATCCTCAATCCTCAATCATCATTCCTCAATCCTCAGCCCTCAACCCTCAAACCTCAATCCTCAACCGTCAGTCCTCGTCCTCAATCGTCAACCCTCAATCCTCAATCCTCAATCTTCAATCCTCAATACTCAATATTCAATACTCAATCCTCAATCTTCAATCCTCAATCTTCAATCCTCAATCCTCAATCATCAATCCTCAGTCCTCATTCTTCAATCCTCAATACCCAATCCTCAACCTTCAATCCTCAATCCTCAATCCTCAATCCTCAATTCTCAATTCTCAATCCTCAGTCCTCAGTCCTCAAACCTCAATCCTCAATCCTCAGCCCTCATCCTCAATCCTCAATCCTCAATCCTCAATCCTCAATCCTCAATCTTCAATCCTCAATACTCAACCTTCAATAATCAATCCTCAATTCTCAATCCCCAATACTCAATCCTCAATCGTCAATCCTCAATCCCCAATCCTCAATCTTCAGTCCACAATCCTCAATCCTCAAGCCTCAACCCTCAATCTTCAATACTCAATACTCAATCTTCAATCCTCAATCCTCAATCCTCAATCCTCAATCCTCAGTCCTCAATCCTCAATCTACAATCCTCAATACTCAGTCTTCAACCCTCAATCCTCAATGCTCAATCCTCAGTCTTCATTCTTCAATCCTCAATACACAATCCTCAATATTCAACACTCAAGCCTCAATCATCAATCCTCAATTCTCAATACTCAATAGAGTATCCTGAATTCTCATGGTTCAAAACTCAATCCACAATATTCAATAATCAAATCTCAATCCTCAAACATGAATTCTCAACACTCAATACTCAACACTCAGTCCTCTCTCTTCAATCCTCCATACTCAACCCTCAATCCTCAAGCGTCAATCCTCAATCCTCTATCCTCAAACCTCAATCCTCAGTCCTCAAACCTCAATCCCGAATCCTCAATCCTGAATCCTCTATCTTCAGCCCTCAGTCCTCAAAAATCAATTGTCAATCCTCAATGCTCAATAGAATATCCTCAATTCACAGTTTTCAATACTGAACCCCATCCTTCAATCTTCAAATCTCAATCCACAAACATCAATCCTCATCACACAACCATCAACACCCTGTCCTCAATCTTCAATCCTCAATCCTCAATCCTCAACATTCAAACCTCAATACTCAATACTCAATACTCAATCCTCAATCGTCAATCCTCAATCCCCAATCCTCAATCTTCAATCCTCAATTCTCAATCCTCAATCCTCAATCCTCAATATTCAACACACAACCCTCAACCATCAATCCTCAACACTCAACCATCAATCCTCAATTCTCAATACTCAATAGAACACCCTGAATTCTCATGGTTCAACACTCAATCCACAAAATTCAATAATCAAGTCTCAATCCTCAAACATCAATTCTCAACACTCAATACTCAACACTCAGTCCTCTCTCTTCAATCCTCCATACTCAACCCTCAATCCTCAAGCGTCAATCCTCAATCCTCTATCCTCAACCCTCAATCCTCAATCCTCGATCCCCAATCCTCAATCTTTAGTCCACAATCGTCAATCCTCAATCCTCAACCCTCAATCTTCAATACTCAATACTGAATCTTCAATCCTCAATCCTCAATCCACAAACCTCAAGCATCAATACTCAACCCTCAGTCCTCGTCCTCAATCCACAACCCTCAATCCTCGATCCTCAATCTTCAATACTCAACCCTCAATCCTCAATGCTCAATCCTCATTACCCAATCCTCAATCTTCAACCCTCAATCCACAATCCTCAATCCCCAATCCTCAATCCTCAATCCTCATTCCACAAACCTCAATCCTGAATCCTCAATCTTCAGCCCACAGTCCTCAACTATCAGTTGTCAATCCTAAATCCTCAATAGAATATCCTCACTTCACAGGATTCAATACTCAATACTCAACCTGCAATCTTCAAATCTCTAACCACAAACATCAATTCTCATCACTCAACCCTCAATACTCAGTCCCCAATCCTCCATCTTCAACCCTCAATCCTCAATCCTCAATCCTCAATCCTCAATCCTCAATCTTCAATCCTCAATACTCAATCCTCAATCCTCAATCCTCAATCCTCAATCCTCAATCCTCATTCTTCAATCCTCAATACCCAATCCTCAATCTTCAGTCCTCAATCCTCAATCCTCAATCCTCAATTCTCAATCCTCAACCCCAATCCTCTGTCCTCAAACCTCAATCCTCAATCCTCAGCCCTCATCCTCAATGCTCAATCCTCAATCCTCAACCCTCAATCTTCAATCCTCAATACTCAACCTTCAATAATCAATCCTCAATTCTCAATCCTCAATACTCAATCCTCAATCGTCAATCCTCAATCCCCAATCCTCAATCTTCAGTCCACAATCCTCAATCCTCAATCCTCAACCCTCAATCTTCAATACTCAATACTCAATCTTCAATCCTCAATCCACAATCCTCAAACCTCAATCCTCAACCGTCAGTCCTCGTCCTCAATCGTCAACCCTCAATCCTCAATCCTCAATCTTCAATCCTCAATACTCAATATTCAATACTCAATCCTCAATCTTCAATCCTCAATCTTCAATCCTCAATCCTCAATCCTCAATCCGCAATCCTCATTCTTCAATCCTCAATACCCAATCCACGATCTTCAATCCTCAATCCTCTATCCTCAATTCTCAATCATCAATCCTCAGTCCTCAGTCCTCAAACCTCAATCCTCAACCTCAGCCCTCACCCTCAAACCTCAATCCTCAATCCTCAATCCTCAATCTTCAATCCTCAATACTCAACCTTCAATCCTCAATCCTCAATTCTCTATCCTCAATACTCAATCCTCAATCGTCAATCCTCAATCCCCAATCCTCAATCTTCAGTCCTCAGCTCTCAAACCTCAATCCTCAACCCTCAGCCCTCATCCTCATTCCTCATTCCTCAATGCTCAATCCTCAATCTTCAATCCTCAATACTCAATCTTCAATCCTCAATCCTCAATTCTTAATCCTGAATGCTCAATCCTCAATCTTCAATCCTCAATCCCGAATCCTCAATCTTCAAATCTCAATCCACAAACATCAATCCTCATCACTCAACCATCAACACCCAGTCCTCAATCTTCAATCCTCAATCCTCAATCCTCAATCTTCAATCCACAATCCTCAATCCTCAATCCTCAATCCTCAATCCTCAATCCTCAATCCTCAGTCCTCAACCCTCAATCCTGAATCCTCAATCCTGAATCCTCAATCTTCAGCCCTCAGTCCTCAGCCATCAATCCTCAATTCTCAATACTCAATAGAATATCCTGAATTCTCATGGTTCAATACTCAATCCACAAAATTCAATAATCAAATCTCAATCCTCAAACATCATTTCTCAACACTCAATCCTCAATACTCAGTCCTCTCTCTTCAATACTCCACCCTCAATCCTCAATTCTCAAGCGTCAATCCTCAATCCTCAATCCTCATCCCTCAATCCTCAGTCCTCAAACCTCAATCCGGAATCCTAAACCTTGAATCCTCAGCCTTCAGCCGTCGGTCCTCAACAATCAATTGTCAATCCCCAATCCTCAGTAGAATATCCTCAATTCACAGTTTTCATTACTCAATACTCAATCTGCAATCTTCAAATCTCTATCCACAAACATCAATACTCATCACTCAACCCTCAACACTCAGTCCTCAATCCTCAATATTCAATCCTTAATCCTCAATCCTCAATCCACAATCCTCAACATCCAATCCTCAATACTCAATCTTCAATGCTCATTCCTCAATCCTCAATCCTCAATTCTCAATCCTCAATCGTCAATCTTCAATCCTCTATACTCGATCTTCAACCCCCAATCCTCAATCCTCAATCCTCGATCCTCAATATTCAACACACAACCCTCAATATTCAACACTCAAGCCTCAAACATCAATCCTCAATACTCAATCATCAATCCTCAATTCTCAATACTCAATAGAATATCCTGAATTCTCATGGTTCAATACTCAATCCACAATATTCAATAATCAAATCTCAATCCTCAAACACCAATTCTCAACACTCAATACTCAACACTCAGTCCTCTCTCTTCAATCCTCCATCCTCAACCCTCAATACTCAATCCTCAATCCTCAATGTTCGATCCTCAATACCCAATCTTCAATCTTCAATCCTCAATCCTCAATCCTCAATCCTCAATTGTCAGTCCTCAATCCTCAATCCTCAGTCATCAAACCTCAATCCAGAATCCTCAATCCTGAATCCTCAATCTTCAGCCCTCAGTCCTCAGCCATCAATCCTCAATTCTCAATACTCAATAGAATATCCTGAATTCTCATGGTTCAATACTCAATCCACAAAATTCAATAATCAAATCTCAATCCTCAAACATCATTTCTCAACACTCAATCCTCAATACTCAGTCCTCTCTCTTCAATACTCCACCCTCAATCCTCAATTCTCAAGCGTCAATCCTCAATCCTCAATCCTCATCCCTCAATCCTCAGTCCTGAAACCTCAATCCGGAATCCTAAACCTTGAATCCTGAGCCTTCAGCCGTCGGTCCTCAACAATCAATTGTCAATCCCCAATCCTCAGTAGAATATCCTCAATTCACAGTTTTCATTACTCAATACTCAATCTGCAATCTTCAAATCTCTATCCACAAACATCAATACTCATCACTCAACCCTCAACACTCAGTCCTCAATCCTCAATATTCAATCCTTAATCCTCAATCCCCAATCCACAATCCTCAACATTCAATCCTCAATACTCAATCTTCAATGCTCATTCCTCAATCCTCAATCCTCAATTCTCAATCCTCAATCGTCAATCTTCAATCCTCTATACTCGATCTTCAACCCTCAATCCTCAATCCTCAATCCTCGATCCTCAATATTCAACACACAACCCTCAATATTCAACACTCAGGCCTCAAACATCAATCCTCAATACTCAATCATCAATCCTCAATTCTCAATACTCAATAGAATATCCTGAATTCTCATGGTTCAATACTCAATCCACAATATTCAATAATCAAATCTCAATCCACAAACATCAATTCTCAACACTCAATACTCAACACTCAGTCCTCTCTCTTCAATCCTCCATCCTCAACCCTCAATCCTCAAGCGTCAATCCTCAATCCTCAATCCTCAACCCTCAATCCTCAGTCCTCAAACCTCAATCCCGAATCCTCAATTCTGAATCCTCTATCTTCAGCCCTCAGTCCTCAAAAATCAATTGTCAATCCTCAATCCTCAATAGAATATCCTCAATTCACAGTTTTCAATACTGAACCCCATTCTTCAATCTTCAAATCTCAATCCACAAACATCAATTCTCATCACTCAACCATCAACACCCAGTCCTCAATCTTCAATCCTCAATCCTCAATCCTCAACCTTCGATCCTCAAAACTCAATACTCAATCCTCAATCCTCAATTCTCAGTCCTCAATACTCATTCCTCTATCCTCAATCGTAAATCCTCAATGCCCAATCCTCAATCTTCAATCCTCAATCCTCAATCCTCAATCCTCAATCCTCAATATTCAACACACAACCCTCAATCATCAATCCTCAAAACTCAACCATCAATCCTCAATTCTCAATACTCAATAGAATATCCTGAATTCTCATGGTTCAATACTCAATCCACAAAATTCAGTAATCAAATCACAATCTTCAAACATCAATTCTCAACACTCAATCCTCAATACTCAGTCCTCTCTCTTCAATCCTCCATCCTCAATCCTCAACCCTCAATTCTCAGTCATCAATACTCAATCTTCAATACTCAATCCTCAATCCTCAATCCTCAATCCTCAATCCTCAATTCTCAACCCTCAATCCTCATTCCTCAAACCTCAATCCTCAACCCTCAGCCCTCATCCTCAATTCTCAATTCTCAATCCTCAATCCTCAATCCCCAATCTTCAATCCTCAATAATCAATCTCCAATCCTAGATCCTCAATCCCCAATCTTCAATCCTTAATCCTCAACCTTCAATCCTCATTCCCCAGTCCTCAATCTTCAATCCTCAATGCTCAATCGTCAATGCTCAATCCCCAATCCTCAATCATCATTCCTCAATCCTCAGACCTCAACCCTCAAACCTCAATCCTCAACCGTCAGTCCTCGTCCTCAATCGTCAACCCTCAATGCTCAATCCTCAATCTTCAATCCTCAATACTCAATATTCAATACTCAATCCTCAATCTTCAATCCTCAATCTTCAATCCTCAATCCTCAATCATCAATCCTCAGTCCTCATTCTTCAATCCTCAATACCCAATCCTCAACCTTCAATCCTCAATCCTCAATCCTCAATCCTCAATTCTCAATTCTCAATCCTCAGTCCTCAGTCCTCAAACCTCAATCCTCAATCCTCAGCCCTCATCCTCAATCCTCAATCCTCAATCCTCAATCCTCAATCCTCAATCTTCAATCCTCAATACTCAACCTTCAATAATCAATCCTCAATTCTCAATCCCCAATACTCAATCCTCAATCGTCAATCCTCAATCCCCAATCCTCAATCTTCAGTCCACAATCCTCAATCCTCAAGCCTCAACCCTCAATCTTCAATACTCAATACTCAATCTTCAATCCTCAATCCTCAAACCTCAATCCTCAATCCTCAGTCCTCAATCCTCAATCTACAATCCTCAATACTCAGTCTTCAACCCTCAATCCTCAATGCTCAATCCTCAGTCTTCATTCTTCAATCCTCAATACACAATCCTCAATATTCAACACTCAAGCCTCAATCATCAATCCTCAATTCTCAATACTCAATAGAGTATCCTGAATTCTCATGGTTCAAAACTCAATCCACAATATTCAATAATCAAATCTCAATCCTCAAACATGAATTCTCAACACTCAATACTCAACACTCAGTCCTCTCTCTTCAATCCTCCATACTCAACCCTCAATCCTCAAGCGTCAATCCTCAATCCTCTATCCTCAAACCTCAATCCTCAGTCCTCAAACCTCAATCCCGAATCCTCAATCCTGAATCCTCTATCTTCAGCCCTCAGTCCTCAAAAATCAATTGTCAATCCTCAATGCTCAATAGAATATCCTCAATTCACAGTTTTCAATACTGAACCCCATCCTTCAATCTTCAAATCTCAATCCACAAACATCAATCCTCATCACACAACCATCAACACCCTGTCGTCAATCTTCAATCCTCAATCCTCAATCCTCAACCTTCAAACCTCAATACTCAATACTCAATCCTCAATCATCATTTCTCAGTCCTCAATACTCAATCCTCAATCGTCAATCCTCAATCCCCAATCCTCAATCTTCAATCCTCAATTCTCAATCCTCAATCCTCAATCCTCAATATTCAACACACAACCCTCAACCATCAATCCTCAACACTCAACCATCAATCCTCAATTCTCAATACTCAATAGAACACCCTGAATTCTCATGGTTCAACACTCAATCCACAAAATTCAATAATCAAGTCTCAATCCTCAAACATCAATTCTCAACACTCAATACTCAACACTCAGTCCTCTCTCTTCAATCCTCCATACTCAACCCTCAATCCTCAAGCGTCAATCCTCAATCCTCTATCCTCAACCCTCAATCCTCAATCCTCGATCCCCAATCCTCAATCTTTAGTCCACAATCGTCAATCCTCAATCCTCAACCCTCAATCTTCAATACTCAATACTCAATCTTCAATCCTCAATCCTCAATCCACAAACCTCAAGCATCAATACTCAACCCTCAGTCCTCGTCCTCAATCCACAACCCTCAATCCTCAATGCTCAATCCTCATTACCCAATCCTCAATCTTCAACCCTCAATCCACAATCCTCAATCCCCAATCCTCAATCCTCAATCCTCATTCCACAAACCTCAATCCTGAATCCTCAATCTTCAGCCCACAGTCCTCAACTATCAGTTGTCAATCCTAAATCCTCAATAGAATATCCTCACTTCACAGGATTCAATACTCAATACTCAACCTGCAATCTTCAAATCTCAAACCACAAACATCAATTCTCATCACTCAACCCTCAATACTCAGTCCCCAATCCTCCATCTTCAACCCTCAATCCTCAATCCTCAATCCTCAATCCTCAATCCTCAATCTTCAATCCTCAATACTCAATCCTCAATCCTCAATCCTCAATCCTCAATCCTCAATCCTCATTCTTCAATCCTCAATACCCAATCCTCAATCTTCAGTCCTCAATCCTCAATCCTCAATCCCCAATTCTCAATCCTCAACCCCAATCCTCTGTCCTCAAACCTCAATCCTCAATCCTCAGCCCTCATCCTCAATGATCAATCCTCAATCCTCAACCCTCAATCTTCAATCCTCAATACTCAACCTTCAATAATCAATCCTCAATTCTCAATCCTCAATACTCAATCCTCAATCGTCAATCCTCAATCCTCTATCCTCAATTCTCAATCATCAATCCTCAATACTCAATATTCAATACTCAATCCTCAATCTTCAATCCTCAATCTTCAATCCTCAATCCTCAATCCTCAATCCGCAATCCTCATTCTTCAATCCTCAATACCCAATCCACGATCTTCAATCCTCAATCCTCTATCCTCAATTCTCAATCATCAATCCTCAGTCCTCAGTCCTCAAACCTCAATCCTCAACCTCAGCCCTCACCCTCAAACCTCAATCCTCAATCCTCAATCCTCAATGTTCAATCCTCAATACTCAACCTTCAATCCTCAATCCTCAATTCTCTATCCTCAATACTCAATCCTCAATCGTCAATCCTCAATCCCCAATCCTCAATCTTCAGTCCTCAGCTCTCAAACCTCAATCCTCAACCCTCAGCCCTCATCCTCATTCCTCATTCCTCAATGCTCAATCCTCAATCTTCAATCCTCAATACTCAATCTTCAATCCTCAATCCTCAATTCTCAATCCTGAATGCTCAATCCTCAATCTTCAATCCTCAATCCCGAATCCTCAATCTTCAAATCTCAATCCACAAACATCAATCCTCATCACTCAACCATCAACACCCAGTCCTCAATCTTCAATCCTCAATCCTCAATCCTCAATCTTCAATCCACAATCCTCAATCCTCAATCCTCAATCCTCAATCCTCAATCCTCAATCCTCAGTCCTCAACCCTCAATCCTGAATCCTCAATCCTGAATCCTCAATCTTCAGCCCTCAGTCCTCAGCCATCAATCGTCAATTCTCAATACTCAATAGAATATCCTGAATTCTCATGGTTCAATACTCAATCCACAAAATTCAATAATCAAATCTCAATCCTCAAACATCATTTCTCAACACTCAATCCTCAATACTCAGTCCTCTCTCTTCAATACTCCACCCTCAATCCTCAATTCTCAAGCGTCAATCCTCAATCCTCAATCCTCATTCCTCAATCCTCAGTCCTCAAACCTCAATCCGGAATCCTAAACCTTGAATCCTCAGCCTTCAGCCGTCGGTCCTCAACAATCAACTGTCAATCCCCAATCCTCAGTAGAATATCCTCAATTCACAGTTTTCATTACTCAATACTCAATCTGCAATCTTCAAATCTCTATCCACAAACATCAATACTCATCACTCAACCCTCAACACTCAGTCCTCAATCCTCAATATTCAATCCTTAATCCTCAATCCTCAATCCACAATCCTCAACATCCAATCCTCAATACTCAATCTTCAATGCTCATTCCTCAATCCTCAATCCTCAATTCTCAATCCTCAATCGTCAATCTTCAATCCTCTATACTCGATCTTCAACCCCCAATCCTCAATCCTCAATCCTCGATCCTCAATATTCAACACACAACCCTCAATATTCAACACTCAAGCCTCAAACATCAATCCTCAATACTCAATCATCAATCCTCAATTCTCAATACTCAATAGAATATCCTGAATTCTCATGGTTCAATACTCAATCCACAATATTCAATAATCAAATCTCAATCCTCAAACACCAATTCTCAACACTCAATACTCAACACTCAGTCCTCTCTCTTCAATCCTCCATCCTCAACCCTCAATACTCAATCCTCAATCCTCAATGTTCGATCCTCAATACCCAATCTTCAATCTTCAATCCTCAATCCTCAATCCTCAATCCTCAATTGTCAGTCCTCAATCCTCAATTCTCAGTCATCAAACCTCAATCCAGAATCCTCAATCCTGAATCCTCAATCTTCAGCCCTCAGTCCTCAGCCATCAATCCTCAATTCTCAATACTCAATAGAATATCCTGAATTCTCATGGTTCAATACTCAATCCACAAAATTCAATAATCAAATCTCAATCCTCAAACATCATTTCTCAACACTCAATCCTCAATACTCAGTCCTCTCTCTTCAATACTCCACCCTCAATCCTCAATTCTCAAGCGTCAATCCTCAATCCGCAATCCTCATCCCTCAATCCTCAGTCCTGAAACCTCAATCCGGAATCCTAAACCTTGAATCCTGAGCCTTCAGCCGTCGGTCCTCAACAATCAATTGTCAATCCCCAATCCTCAGTAGAATATCCTCAATTCACAGTTTTCATTACTCAATACTCAATCTGCAATCTTCAAATCTCTATCCACAAACATCAATACTCATCACTCAACCCTCAACACTCAGTCCTCAATCCTCAATATTCAATCCTTAATCCTCAAACCCCAATCCACAATCCTCAACATTCAATCCTCAATACTCAATCTTCAATGCTCATTCCTCAATCCTCAAACCTCAATCCTCAATCCTCAGCCCTCATCCTCAATCCTCAATCCTCAATCCTCAATCCTCAATCCTCAATCTTCAATCCTCAATACTCAACCTTCAATAATCAATCCTCAATTCTCAATCCCCAATACTCAATCCTCAATCGTCAATCCTCAATCCCCAATCCTCAATCTTCAGTCCACAATCCTCAATCCTCAAGCCTCAACCCTCAATCTTCAATACTCAATACTCAATCTTCAATCCTCAATCCTCAATCCTCAATCCTCAATCCTCAGTCCTCAATCCTCAATCTACAATCCTCAATACTCAGTCTTCAACCCTCAATCCTCAATGCTCAATCCTCAGTCTTCATTCTTCAATCCTCAATACACAATCCTCAATATTCAACACTCAAGCCTCAATCATCAATCCTCAATTCTCAATACTCAATAGAGTATCCTGAATTCTCATGGTTCAAAACTCAATCCACAATATTCAATAATCAAATCTCAATCCTCAAACATGAATCCTCAACACTCAATACTCAACACTCAGTCCTCTCTCTTCAATCCTCCATACTCAACCCTCAATCCTCAAGCGTCAATCCTCAATCCTCTATCCTCAAACCTCAATCCTCAGTCCTCAAACCTCAATCCCGAATCCTCAATCCTGAATCCTCTATCTTCAGCCCTCAGTCCTCAAAAATCAATTGTCAATCCTCAATGCTCAATAGAATATCCTCAATTCACAGTTTTCAATACTGAACCCCATCCTTCAATCTTCAAATCTCAATCCACAAACATCAATCCTCATCACACAACCATCAACACCCTGTCCTCAATCTTCAATCCTCAATCCTCAATCCTCAACCTTCAAACCTCAATACTCAATACTCAATCCTCAATCATCATTTCTCAGTCCTCAATACTCAATCCTCAATCGTCAATCCTCAATCCCCAATCCTCAATCTTCAATCCTCAATTCTCAATCCTCAATCCTCAATCTTTAGTCCACAATCGTCAATCCTCAATCCTCAACCCTCAATCTTCAATACTCAATACTCAATCTTCAATCCTCAATCCTCAATCCACAAACCTCAAGCATCAATACTCAACCCTCAGTCCTCGTCCTCAATCCACAACCCTCAATCCTCGATCCTCAATCTTCAATACTCAACCCTCAATCCTCAATGCTCAATCCTCATTACCCAATCCTCAATCTTCAACCCTCAATCCACAATCCTCAATCCCCAATCCTCAATCCTCAATCCTCATTCCACAAACCTCAATCCTGAATCCTCAATCTTCAGCCCACAGTCCTCAACTATCAGTTGTCAATCCTAAATCCTCAATAGAATATCCTCACTTCACAGGATTCAATACTCAATACTCAACCTGCAATCTTCAAATCTCTAACCACAAACATCAATTCTCATCACTCAACCCTCAATACTCAGTCCCCAATCCTCCATCTTCAACCCTCAATCCTCAATCCTCAATCCTCAATCCTCAATCCTCAATCCTCAATCTTCAATCCTCAATACTCAATCCTCAATCCTCAATCCTCAATCCTCAATCCTCAATCCTCATTCTTCAATCCTCAATACCCAATCCTCAATCTTCAGTCCTCAATCCTCAATCCTCAATCCTCAATTCTCAATCCTCAACCCCAATCCTCTGTCCTCAAACCTCAATCCTCAATCCTCAGCCCTCATCCTCAATGCTCAATCCTCAATCCTCAACCCTCAATCTTCAATCCTCAATACTCAACCTTCAATAATCAATCCTCAATTCTCAATCCTCAATACTCAATCCTCAATCGTCAATCCTCAATCCCCAATCCTCAATCTTCAGTCCACAATCCTCAATCCTCAATCCTCAACCCTCAATCTTCAATACTCAATACTCAATCTTCAATCCTCAATCCACAATCCTCAAACCTCAATCCTCAACCGTCAGTCCTCGTCCTCAATCGTCAACCCTCAATCCTCAATCCTCAATCTTCAATCCTCAATACTCAATATTCAATACTCAATCCTCAATCTTCAATCCTCAATCTTCAATCCTCAATCCTCAATCCTCAATCCGCAATCCTCATTCTTCAATCCTCAATACCCAATCCACGATCTTCAATCCTCAATCCTCTATCCTCAATTCTCAATCATCAATCCTCAGTCCTCAGTCCTCAAACCTCAATCCTCAACCTCAGCCCTCACCCTCAAACCTCAATCCTCAATCCTCAATCCTCAATCTTCAATCCTCAATACTCAACCTTCAATCCTCAATCCTCAACCCTCAATCTTCAATACTCAATACTCAATCTTCAATCCTCAATCCTCAATCCACAAACCTCAAGCATCAATACTCAACCCTCAGTCCTCGTCCTCAATCCACAACCCTCAATCCTCGATCCTCAATCTTCAATACTCAACCCTCAATCCTCAATGCTCAATCCTCATTACCCAATCCTCAATCTTCAACCCTCAATCCACAATCCTCAATCCCCAATCCTCAATCCTCAATCCTCATTCCACAAACCTCAATCCTGAATCCTCAATCTTCAGCCCACAGTCCTCAACTATCAGTTGTCAATCCTAAATCCTCAATAGAATATCCTCACTTCACAGGATTCAATACTCAATACTCAACCTGCAATCTTCAAATCTCTAACCACAAACATCAATTCTCATCACTCAACCCTCAATACTCAGTCCCCAATCCTCCATCTTCAACCCTCAATCCTCAATCCTCAATCCTCAATCCTCAATCCTCAATCTTCAATCCTCAATACTCAATCCTCAATCCTCAATCCTCAATCCTCAATCCTCAATCCTCATTCTTCAATCCTCAATACCCAATCCTCAATCTTCAGTCCTCAATCCTCAATCCTCAATCCTCAATTCTCAATCCTCAACCCCAATCCTCTGTCCTCAAACCTCAATCCTCAATCCTCAGCCCTCATCCTCAATGCTCAATCCTCAATCCTCAACCCTCAATCTTCAATCCTCAATACTCAACCTTCAATAATCAATCCTCAATTCTCAATCCTCAATACTCAATCCTCAATCGTCAATCCTCAATCCCCAATCCTCAATCTTCAGTCCACAATCCTCAATCCTCAATCCTCAACCCTCAATCTTCAATACTCAATACTCAATCTTCAATCCTCAATCCACAATCCTCAAACCTCAATCCTCAACCGTCAGTCCTCGTCCTCAATCGTCAACCCTCAATCCTCAATCCTCAATCTTCAATCCTCAATACTCAATATTCAATACTCAATCCTCAATCTTCAATCCTCAATCTTCAATCCTCAATCCTCAATCCTCAATCCGCAATCCTCATTCTTCAATCCTCAATACCCAATCCACGATCTTCAATCCTCAATCCTCTATCCTCAATTTTCAATCACCAATCCTCAGTCCTCAGTCCTCAAACCTCAATCCTCAACCTCAGCCCTCACCCTCAAACCTCAATCCTCAATCCTCAATCCTCAATCTTCAATCCTCAATACTCAACCTTCAATCCTCAATCCTCAATTCTCTATCCTCAATACTCAATCCTCAATCGTCAATCCTCAATCCCCAATCCTCAATCTTCAGTCCTCAGCTCTCAAACCTCAATCCTCAACCCTCAGCCCTCATCCTCATTCCTCATTCCTCAATGCTCAATCCTCAATCTTCAATCCTCAATACTCAATCTTCAATCCTCAATCCTCAATTCTCAATCCTGAATGCTCAATCCTCAATCTTCAATCCTCAATCCCGAATCCTCAATCTTCAAATCGCAATCCACAAACATCAATCCTCAATCCTCAATCCTCAATCCTCAATCCATCAATCCTCAGTCCTCAACCCTCAATCCTGAATCCTCAATCCTGAATCCTCAACCTTCAGCAGTCGGTCCTCAACAATCAATTATCAATCCCCAATCCTCAGTAGAATATCCTCAATTCACAGTTTTCATTACTCAATACTCAATCTGCAATCTTCAAATCTCTATCCACAAACATCAATACTCATCACTCAACCCTCAACATTCAGTCCTCAATCCTCAATATTCAATCATCAATCCTCAATCCTCAATCCACAATCCTCAACATTCAATCCTCAGTACTCAATCTTCAATGCTCATTCCTCAATCCTCAATCCTCAATTCTCAATCCTCAATCGTCAATCTTCAATCCTCGATACTCGATCTTCAACCCTCAATCCTCAATCCTCAATCCTCAATCATCAATCCGCACTCTTCAATCCTCAATACCCAATCCTCAATCTATAATCCTGAATCCTCAATCCCCAATTTTCAATCCTCAATCCGCAGTCCTCAGCCCTCAAACCTCAATCCTCAACCCTCAGCCCTCATCCTCATTCCTCAATCCTCAATGCTCAATCCTCAATCTTCAATCCTCAATAATCAATCTTCAATCCTCAATCCTCAGTCTTCAATCCTCAATCCTCAGACCACAAACCTCAATCCTGAATCCTCAATCCTGAATCCTCAATCTTCATCACTGGTTCCTCAACAATCAGTTGTCAATCCTCAATCCCCAATAGAATATCCTCAATTCACAGTTTTCAATACTCAATACTCAATCTGCAGTCTTCAGATCTCTATCCACAAACATCAATTCTCATCACTCAACCCTCAATACTCAGTCCCCAATACTCAATCTTCAATCCTCAATCCTCATTCTTCAACCCTCAATAGCGAATCCTCAATCTTCAATCCTCAATCCTCAATCATCAATTCTCAATCCTCAATCCTCAATCCTCAGACTTCAACCATCAATACGCAACCCTCAGTCCTCGTCCACAATCCACAACCCTCAATCCTCAATCCTCAATCTACAATCATCAATATTCAATCTTCAATCCACAATCTTCAATCCTCAATTCTCAACCCTCAATCCTCAATGCTCAATCCTCAATACCCAATCCTCAGTCTTCAATCCTCAATCCTCAATCCTCAATCCTCAGACCACAAACCTCAATCCTGAATCCTCAATCCTGAATCCTCAATCTTCATCACTGGTTCCTCAACAATCAGTTGTCAATCCTCAATCCCCAATAGAATATCCTCAATGCACAGTTTTCAATACTCAATACTCAATCTGCAGTCTTCAGATCTCTATCCACAAACATCAATTCTCATCACTCAATCCTCAATACTCAGTCCCCAATCCTCAATCTTCAATCCTCAATCCTCAATCCTCAATCCTCAATCTTAATCTTCAATCCTCAATACTCAATCTTCAATCCTCAATCCTCAATCCTTAATCCCCAGTCCTCAACCTTCAATCCTCAATACTCAATCTTCAATCCTCAATCCTCAATCCTGAATCCTCAATCATCAATCTTCAATCCTAAATCGTCAATCTTCAATCCTCAATACTCAACCTTCAATCCTCAATCCTCAATCCTCAATCCTCAATCCTCATTCTTCAATCCTCAATACCCAATCCTCAATCTTCAATCCTTAATCCTCAATCCTCAATACTCAATCCTCAATGCTCAATCCTCAATCCTCAATCTTCAATCCTCAGTCCCAAATCCTCAATCTTCAGTACACAATCCTCAATTATCAATCTTCAATCCTCAATACTCAATCTTCAATCATCAATACTCAATCCTCAATTCTCAATACTCATTCTTCAATCCCCAATACCCAATCCTCAATCTTCAATCCTCAATCCTTAATCCTCAATTCTCAATCCTCAATCCTCAATCCTCAGACATCAAACATCAATACGCAACCCTCAATCCTCGTCCTCAATCCACAACCCTCAATCCTCGATCCTCAAACTTCAATCATCAATATTCAATCTTCAATCCTCAATCCTCAATCCTCAATACTCAATCCTCAATCCTCAACGTTCGATCCTCAATACCCAATCTCAATCTTCAATACTCAATCCTCAATCCTCAATCCTCAATCCTCAGTCCTCAATCCTCAATCCTCAGGCCTCAAACCTCAGACCAGAATCCTCAATCCTGAATCCTCAATCTTTAGCCCTCAGTCCTCAACAATCAGTTGTCGATCCTCAATCCTCTATAGAATATCCTCAATTCACAGGTTTCAATAGTCAATACTCAACCTGCAATCTTCAAATCTCTATCCACAAACATCAATTCTAATCACTCAACCCTCAACACTCAGTCCCCAATCCTCAATCTTCAAACCCCAATCCTCAACCCTCAATCCTCAATAATCAATCTCCAATCCTAGATCCTCAATCCCCAATCTTCAATCCTTAATCCTCAACCTTCAATCCTTATTCCCGAGTCCTCAATCTCCAATCCTCAATGCTCAATCTTCAATCCTCAATCATCAGTCCTCAATCCTCAACCCTCAACCCTCAAACCTCAATCCTCAACCGTCAGTCCTCGTCCTCAATCGTCAACCCTGAATCCTCTATCCTCAATCTTCAATCCTCAATCCTCATTCCTTAAACCTCAATCCCCAACCGTCAGTCCTCGTCCTCAAGCCTCAACCCTCAATCCTCAATCCTCAATCCTCAATCCTCAATCTTCAATCATCAATACTCAATCTTCAATCCTCAATCCTCAATACTCAATCTTCAATCCTCAAGCCTCAATTCTCAACCCTCAATGCTCAATCCTCAATCGTCAATCCTCAATCCCCAATCCACAATCTTCAATCCTCAATCCTCAATCCTCAATCCTCAGTCCTCAACCCACAATCCTCAATCCTCAAACCTCAATCCTCAATCGTCAGCCCTCGTCCTCAATCCTCAACACTCAATCCACAATCCTCAATCTTCAATCATCAATACTCAATCTTCAATCCTCAATCCTCAATCTTCAATCCTCAATCCTCAATTCTCACTCCTCAATACTCAATACTCAATCGTCAATACTCAATCCCCAATCCTCAATCTTCAATCCTCAATCCTCAATCCTCAATCCACAGTCATCAATCTTCAACCCTCCATACCCAATCCTCAATATTCAATCCTCAATCCTCAATCCTCAATCCTCAATTCTCAATCCTCAATCGTCAGTCCTCAGTCCTCAAACCTCAATCCCCAGACCACAAACCTCAATCCTGAATCCTCCATCCTGAATCCTCAATCTTCAGCACTGAGTCCTCAACAGTCAGTTGTCAATCCTCAATCAACAATAGAATATCCTCAATTCACAGTTTTCAATACTCAATACTCAATCTGCAGTCTTCAGATCTCTATCCACAAACATCAATTCTCATCACTCAACCCTCAATACTCAGTCCCCAATCCTCAATCTTCAATCCTGAATCCTCAATCCTCAATCCTCAATCTTAATCTTCAATCCTCAATACTCAATCTTCAATCCTCAATCCTCAATCCTTAATCCTCAGTCCTCAACCTTCAATCCTCAATCCTAAATCGTCAATCTTCAATCCTCTATACACAATCTTCAATCCTCAATCCTCAATCCTCAATCCTCAATCCTCATTCTTCAATCCTCAATACCCAATCCTCAATCTTCAATACTCAATCCTCAATCCGAAATCCTCAATCCTCAATCCTCAGTCCTCAATCTTCAATCCTCAGTCCCAAATCCTCAATCTTCAATACACAATCCTCAATTCTCAATCTTCAATCCTCAATACTCAATCTTCAATCTTCAATCATCAATCCTCAATCCTCAATTCTCAATACTCATTCTTCAATCCCCAATACCCAATCCTCAATCTTCAATCCTCAATCCTTAATCCTCAATTCTCAATCCTCAATCCTCAATCCTCAGACATCAAACATCAGTACTCAACCCTCAATCCTCGTCCTCAATCCACAACCCTCAATCCTCGATCCTCAAACTTCAATCGTCAATATTCAATCTTCAATCCTCAATCCTCAGTCCTCAATACTCAATCCTCAATCCTCAATGTTCAATCCTCAATACCCAATCCTCAATCTTCAATCCTCAATCCTCAATCCTGAATCCTCAATCCTCAATCCTCAATCCTCAATCCTCAGTCCTCAACCCTCAATCCTGAATCCTCAACCCTGAATCCTCAATCTTCAGCCCTCAGTCCTCAACAATCAGTTGTCAATCTTCAATCCTCAATAGAACATCATCAATTCACAGTTTTCAATACTCAATACTCAATCTACAATCTTCAAATCTATATCCACAAACATCAATTCTCATCACTCAACCCTCAACACTCAGTCCTCAATGTTCAATCCCCAATTCTCAATTCTCAATCTTCAATCCTCAATACGGGACATTCAATCCTCAATCCTCAATCCTCAGTCCTCAATCCTCAATACTCAATCTTCAATCCTCAGTACCCAATCCTCAATCTGCAACCCTCAATCCTCAACCCTCAATCCTCGATCCTCAGTCCTCGCCCTCAATCCTCAACACTCAATCCACAATCCTCAATCTTCAATCATCAATACTCAATCTTCAATCCTCAATCCTCAATCTTCAATCCTCAATCCTCAATTCTCACTCCTCAATACTCAATCCTCAATCGTCAATCCTCAATCCCCAATCCTCAATCTTCAATCCTCAATCCTCAATCCTCAATACTCAGTCATCAATCTTCAATCCTCAACACTCAATCTTCAATCCACAATCTTCAATCCTCAATCCTCACTGCACAATCCTCAATCCTCAATTCTCTATACTCAATAGAATATCCTGAATCCTCAGGATTCAATACTCAAACCTCAATCCTCAACCCTCAGCCCTCATGCTCCATCCTCAATACTCGATCCTCAATCCCCAATCCTCAATCCTCAATACTCAATCTTCAATCCTCAATCCTCAATCCTCAATCCTCAGTCCTCAATACTCAATCTACAATGCTCAATACTCAGTCTTCAATCCTCAATCCTCAATCCTCAATCCTCAATCCTCATTCTTCAATCCTCAATACACAATCCTCAATATTCAATCCTCAATCCTCAATACTCAATTCTCAATCCTCAATCCTCAATCCTCAATCCTCAATATTCAACACTAAAGCCTCAAACATCAATCCTGAATACTCAATCATCAATCCTCAATTCTCAATACTCAACAGAATATCCTGAATTCTCATGGTTCAATACTCAATCCACAATATTCAATAATCAAATCTCAATCCTCAAACATCAATCCTCAACACTCAATACTCAACACTCAGTCCTCTCTCTTCAATCCTGCATCCTCAACCCTCAACCCTCAAGCGTCAATCCTCAATCCTCAATCCTCAGCCCTCAATCCTCAGTCCTCAAACCTCAATCCCGAATCCTCAATCCTGAATGCTCTATCTTCAGCCCTCAGTCCTCAAAAATCAATTGTCAATCCTCAATCTTCAATAGAATATCCTCAATTCACAGTTTTCAATACTGAACCCCATTCTTCAATCCTCAAATCTCAATCCACAAACATCAATTCTCATCACTCAATCATCAACACCCAGTCCTCAATCTTCAATCCTCAATCCTCAATCCTCAGTCTTCAATCCTCAATACTCAATACACAATCCTCAATCCTCAATTCTCAGTCCTCAATACTCAATCCTCAATCGTCAATCCTCAATCCCCAATCCTCAATCTTCAATCCTCAATCCTCAATCCTCAATTCTCAATCCTCAATATTCAACACACAACCCTCAACCATCAATCCTCAATACTCAACCATCAATCCTCAATTCTCAATACTCAATAGAACATCCAGAATTCTCATGGTTCAATACTCAATCCACAATATTCAATAATCAAATCTCAATCCTCAAACATCAATTCTCAACACTCAATCCTCAATACTCAGCCCTCTCTCTTCAATCCTCCATCCTCAATCCTCAACCCTCAATCCTCAGTCATCATTACTCAATCTTCAATGCTCAATCCTCAATCCTCAATCCTCAATCCTCAATCCTCAATCCTCAACCCTCAATCCTCATTCCTCAAACCTCAATCCTCAAACCTCAGCCCTCATCCTCAATTCTCAATTCTCAATCCTCAATCCTCAATCCCCAATCTTCAATCCTCAATCCTCAATTCTCAATCCTCAATCTTCAATCCTCAATCCTCAATCCTCAATCCTCAATCCTCAATACTCAATCCTCAACCGTCAGTCCTCGTCCTCAATCGTCAACCCTCAATCCTCAATCCTCAATCTTCAATCCTCAATACTCAATATTCTATACTCAATCCTCAATCTTCAATCCTCAATCTTCAATCTTCAATCCTCAATCCTCAATCCTCAATCCTCAATCATCATTCTTCAATCCTCAATACCCAATCCTCAATCTTCAATCCTCAATCCTCAATCCTCAATTCTCAATCCTCAATCCTCAGTCCTTCGTCCTCAAACCTCAATCCTCAATCCTCAGCCCTCATCGTCAATCCTCAATCCTCAATCCTCAATCCTCAATCTTCAATCCTCAGTACTCAACCTTCAATAATCAATGCTCAATTCTCAATCCTCAATACTCAATCCTCAATCGTTAACCCTCAATCCCCAATCCTCAGTCTTCAGTCCACAATCCTCAATCCTCAATCCTCAACCCTCAATTCTCAGTCATCAATACTCAATCTTCAATACTCAATCCTCAATCCTCAATCCTCAATCCTCAATCCTCAACCCTCAATCCTCATTCCTCAAACCTCAATCCTCAACCCTCAGCCCTCATCCTCAGTTCTCAATTCTCAATCCTCAATCCTCAATCCCCAATCTTCAATCCTCAATAATCAATCTCCAATCCTAGATCCTCAATCCCCAATCTTCAATCCTTAATCCTCAACCTTCAATCCTCATTCCCCAGTCCTCAATCTTCAATCCTCAATGCTCAATCCTCAATCCTCAATCATCATTCCTCAATCCTCAGCCCTCAACCCTCAAACCTCAATCCTCAACCGTCAGTCCTCGTCCTCAATCGTCAACCCTCAATCCTCAATACTCAATCTTCAATCCTCAATACTCAATATTCAATACTCAATCCTCAATCTTCAATCCTCAATCTTCAATCCTCAATCCTCAATCCTCAATCCTCAATCCTCAATCCTCAATCTTCAATCCTCAATCCTCAATCCTCAATCCTCAATTCTCAATCCTCAATCCTCAGTCCTCAGTCCTCAAACCTCAATCCTCAATCCTCAGCCCTCATCCTCAATCCTCAATCCTCAATCCTCAATCTTCAATCCTCAATACTCAACCTTCAATAATCAATCCTCAATTCTCAATCCTCAATACTCAAACCTCAATCGTCAACCCTCAATCCCCAATCCTCAGTCTTCAGTCCACAATCCTCAATCCTCAATCCTCAACCCTCAATCTTCAATACTCAATACTCAATCTTCAATAATCAATCCTCAATTCTCAATCCTCAAACCTCAATCCTCAACCCTCAGCCCTCATCCTCAATCCTCAATTCTCAATCCTCAATCCTCAATCCCCAATCTTCAATCCTCAATAATCAATCTCCAATCCTAGATCCTCAATCCCCAATCTTCAATCCTTAATCCTCAACCTTCAATCCTCATTCCCCAGTCCTCAATCTTCAATCCTCAATGCTCAATCCTCAATCCTCAATCATCATTCCTCAATCCTCAGCCCTCAACCCTCAAACCTCAATCCTCAACCGTCAGTCCTCGTCCTCAATCGTCAACCCTCAATCCTCAATACTCAATCTTCAATCCTCAATACTCAATATTCAATACTCAATCCTCAATCTTCAATCCTCAATCTTCAATCCTCAATCCTGAATCCTCAACCCTGAATCCTCAATCTTCAGCCCTCAGTCCTCAACAATCAGTTGTCAATCTTCAATCCTCAATAGAACATCATCAATTCACAGTTTTCAATACTCAATACTCAATCTACAATCTTCAAATCTATATCCACAAACATCAATTCTCATCACTCAACCCTCAACACTCAGTCCTCAATGTTCAATCCCCAATTCTCAATTCTCAATCTTCAATCCTCAATACGGGACATTCAATCCTCAATCCTCAATCCTCAGTCCTCAATCCTCAATACTCAATCTTCAATCCTCAGTACCCAATCCTCAATCTGCAACCCTCAATCCTCAACCCTCAATCCTCGATCCTCAGTCCTCGCCCTCAATCCTCAACACTCAATCCACAATCCTCAATCTTCAATCATCAATACTCAATCTTCAATCCTCAATCCTCAATCTTCAATCCTCAATCCTCAATTCTCACTCCTCAATACTCAATCCTCAATCGTCAATCCTCAATCCCCAATCCTCAATCTTCAATCCTCAATCCTCAATCCTCAATACTCAGTCATCAATCTTCAATCCTCAACACTCAATCTTCAATCCACAATCTTCAATCCTCAATCCTCACTGCACAATCCTCAATCCTCAATTCTCTATACTCAATAGAATATCCTGAATCCTCAGGATTCAATACTCAAACCTCAATCCTCAACCCTCAGCCCTCATGCTCCATCCTCAATACTCGATCCTCAATCCCCAATCCTCAATCCTCAATACTCAATCTTCAATCCTCAATCCTCAATCCTCAATCCTCAGTCCTCAATACTCAATCTACAATGCTCAATACTCAGTCTTCAATCCTCAATCCTCAATCCTCAATCCTCAATCCTCATTCTTCAATCCTCAATACACAATCCTCAATATTCAATCCTCAATCCTCAATACTCAATTCTCAATCCTCAATCCTCAATCCTCAATCCTCAATATTCAACACTAAAGCCTCAAACATCAATCCTGAATACTCAATCATCAATCCTCAATTCTCAATACTCAACAGAATATCCTGAATTCTCATGGTTCAATACTCAATCCACAATATTCAATAATCAAATCTCAATCCTCAAACATCAATCCTCAACACTCAATACTCAACACTCAGTCCTCTCTCTTCAATCCTGCATCCTCAACCCTCAACCCTCAAGCGTCAATCCTCAATCCTCAATCCTCAGCCCTCAATCCTCAGTCTTCAAACCTCAATCCCGAATCCTCAATCCTGAATGCTCTATCTTCAGCCCTCAGTCCTCAAAAATCAATTGTCAATCCTCAATCTTCAATAGAATATCCTCAATTCACAGTTTTCAATACTGAACCCCATTCTTCAATCCTCAAATCTCAATCCACAAACATCAATTCTCATCACTCAATCATCAACACCCAGTCCTCAATCTTCAATCCTCAATCCTCAATCCTCAGTCTTCAATCCTCAATACTCAATACACAATCCTCAATCCTCAATTCTCAGTCCTCAATACTCAATCCTCAATCGTCAATCCTCAATCCCCAATCCTCAATCTTCAATCCTCAATCCTCAATCCTCAATTCTCAATCCTCAATATTCAACACACAACCCTCAACCATCAATCCTCAATACTCAACCATCAATCCTCAATTCTCAATACTCAATAGAACATCCAGAATTCTCATGGTTCAATACTCAATCCACAATATTCAATAATCAAATCTCAATCCTCAAACATCAATTCTCAACACTCAATCCTCAATACTCAGCCCTCTCTCTTCAATCCTCCATCCTCAATCCTCAACCCTCAATCCTCAGTCATCATTACTCAATCTTCAATGCTCAATCCTCAATCCTCAATCCTCAATCCTCAATCCTCAATCCTCAACCCTCAATCCTCATTCCTCAAACCTCAATCCTCAAACCTCAGCCCTCATCCTCAATTCTCAATTCTCAATCCTCAATCCTCAATCCCCAATCTTCAATCCTCAATCCTCAATTCTCAATCCTCAATCTTCAATCCTCAATCCTCAATCCTCAATCCTCAATCCTCAATACTCAATCCTCAACCGTCAGTCCTCGTCCTCAATCGTCAACCCTCAATCCTCAATCCTCAATCTTCAATCCTCAATACTCAATATTCTATACTCAATCCTCAATCTTCAATCCTCAATCTTCAATCTTCAATCCTCAATCCTCAATCCTCAATCCTCAATCATCATTCTTCAATCCTCAATACCCAATCCTCAATCTTCAATCCTCAATCCTCAATCCTCAATTCTCAATCCTCAATCCTCAGTCCTTCGTCCTCAAACCTCAATCCTCAATCCTCAGCCCTCATCGTCAATCCTCAATCCTCAATCCTCAATCCTCAATCTTCAATCCTCAATACTCAACCTTCAATCTTCAATCCTCAATCCTCAATCCTCAATACTCAATCCTCAATCCTCAATGTTCAATCCTGAATACCCAATCCTCAATCTTCAATCCTCAATCCTCAATCCTCAATCCTCAATCCTCAATCCTCAATCCTCAATCCTCAGTCCTCAACCATCAATACTGAATCCTCAATCCTGAATCCTCAATCTTCAGCCCTCAGTCCTCAACAATCAGTTGTCAATCTTCAATCCTCAATAGAACATCATCAATTCACAGTTTTCAATACTCAATACTCAATCTACAATCTTCAAATCTATATCCACAAACATCAATTCTCATCACTCAACCCTCAACACTCAGTCCTCAATGTTCAATCCCCAATTCTCAATTCTCAATCTTCAATCCTCAATACGGAACATTCAATCCTCAATCCTCAATCCTCAGTCCTCAATCCTCAATACTCAATCTACAATGCTCAATACTCAGTCTTCAATCCTCAATCCTCAATCCTCAATCCTCAATCCTCAATCCTCATTCTTCAATCCTCAATACACAATCCTCAATATTCAATCCTCAATCCTCAATACTCAATTCTCAATCCTCAATCCTCAATCCTCAATATTCAACACTAAAGCCTCAAACATCAATCCTGAATACTCAATCATCAATCCTCAATTCTCAATACTCAATAGAATATCCTGAATTCTCATGGTTCAATACTCAATCCACAATATTCAATAATCAAATCTCAATCCTCAAACACCAATCCTCAACACTCTATACTCAACACTCAGTCCTCTCTCTTCAATCCTCCATCCTCAACCCTCAATCCTCAAGCGTCAATCCTCAATCCTCAATCCTCAACCCTCAATACTCATTCCTCAAACCTCAATCCTCCACCCTCAGCCCTCATCCTCAATTCTCAATTCTCAATCCTCAATCCTCAATCCCCAATCTTCAATCCTCAATAATCAATCTCCAATCCTAAATCCTCAATCCCCAATCTTCAATCCTTAATACTCAACCTTCAATCCTCATTCCCCAGTCCTCAATCTTCATTCCTCAGTGCTCAATCCTCAATCCTCAATCATCAGTCCTCAGTCCTCAACCCTCAACCCTCAAACCTCAATCCTCAACCGTCAGTCCTCGTCCTCAATCGTCAACCCTCAATCCTCAATCCTCAATCTTCAATCTTCAATCCTATATACTCAATATTCAATACTCAATCCTCAATCTTCAATCCTCGATCCTCAATCCTCAATCCTCAATCCTCAATCCTCAATCCTCATTCATCAATCCTCAATACCCAAACCTCGATCTTCAATCCTCAATCCTCAATCCTCAATTCTCAATCCTCAATCCTCAGTCCTCAGTCCTCAAATCTCAATCCTCAATCCTCAGCCCTCATCCTCAATCCTCAATCCTCAATCCTCAATCCTCAACCTTCAATCCTCAATACTCAACCTTCAATAATCAATCCTCAATTCTCAATCCTCAATACTCAATCCTCAATCCTCAATCTTCAATCCTCAATACTCATTATTCAATACTCAATCCTCAATCTTCAATACTCAACCTTCAATACTCAATCCTCAATTCTCAATCCTCAATACTCAATCCTCAATCGTCAATCCTCAATCCCCAATCCACAATCTTCAGTCCACAATCCTCAATCCTCAATCCTCAACCCTCAATCATCAATACTCAATACTCAATATTCAATCCTCAATCCTCATTCCTCAATCCTCAATCCTCAGTCCTCAATACTCAATCTACAATCCTCAATACTCAGTCTTCAATCCTCAATCCTCAATCCTCAATCCTCAACATTCAATCCTCAATACACAATCCTCAATAATCAATCCTCAACTCTCAATCCTCAATACTCAATCCTCAATCGCCAATCCTCAATCCCCAATCCTCAATCTTCAGTCCACAATCCTCAATGCTCAATCCTCAACCCTCAATCTTCAATACTCAATACTCAATCTTCAATCCTCAATCCTCAATCCTCAATCCTCAATCCTCAATGCTCAATCCTCAACCCTCAATCCTCAGTCCTCAATCATCAATCCTCATTCCTTAAACCTCAATCCCCAACCGTCAGTCCTCGTCCTCAAGCCTCAACCCTCAATCCTCAATCCTCAATCCTCAATCTTCAATCATCAATACTCAATCTTCAATCCTCAATCCTCAATACTCAATCTTCAATCCTCAAGCCTCAATTCTCAACCCTCAATGCTCAATCCTCAATCGTCAATCCTCAATCCCCAGTCCACAATCTTCAATCCTCAATCCTCAATCCTCAATCCTCAATCCTCAATCTTCAGTCCTCAATACTCAATATTCAATCCTCAATCCTCAATCCTCAATCCTCAATCCTCAATCCTCAATCCTCAATCCTCAATCTTCAATCCTCAGTCCCAAATCCTCAATCTTCAATACACAATCCTCAATCCTCAATCTACAATCCTCAATACACAGTCTTCAATCATCAATCCTCAATCATCAATTCTCAATACTCATTCTTGAATCCCCAATACCCAATCCTCAATCTTCAATCCTCAATCCTTAATCCTCAATTGTCAATCCTCAATCCTCAATCCTCAGACATCAAACATCAATACTCAACCCTCAATCCTCGTCCTCAATCCACAACCCTCAATCCTCGATCCTCAAACTTCAATCATCAATATTCAATCTTCAATCCTCAATCCTCAATCCTCAATACTCAATCCTCAATCCTCAATCTTCGATCCTCAATACCCAATCTTCAATCTTCAATCCTCAATCCTCAACCCTCAATCCTCAATCCTCAGTCCTCAATCCTCAATCCTCAATCCTCAATCCTCAGTCCTCAATCCGCAATCCTCAATTTTCAAGCTTCAATACTGAATCTTCAATCCTCAATGCTTAATCCTCAATCCTCAATCCTCAGTCCTCAACCCACAATCCTCAATCCTCAAACCTCAATCCTCAATCGTCAGCCCTCGTCCTCAATCCTCAACACTCAATCCACAATCCTCAATCTTCAATCCTCAATCCTCAATTCTCACTCCTCAATACTCAATCCTCAATCGTCAATCCTCAATCCCCAATCCTCAATCCCCAATCCTCAATCCTCAATACTCAATCCTCAATCCTCAATCTTCGATCCTCAATACCCAATCTTCAATCTTCAATCCTCAATCCTCAATCCTCAATCCTCAATCCTCAGTCCTCAATCCTCAATCCTCAGTTCTCAAACCTCAATCCAGAATCCTCAAACCTGTATCCTCAATCTTTAGCCCTCAGTCCTCAACAATCAGTTGTCAATCCTCAATCCTCAATAGAATATCCTCAATTCACAGGTTTCAATAGTCAATACTTAACCTGCAATCTTCAAATCTCTATCCACAAACATCAATTCTCATCACTCAACCCTCAACACTCAGTCCCCAATCCTCAATCTTCAATCCCCAATCCTCAACCCTCAATCCTCAATAATCAATCTCCAATCCTAGATCCTCAATCCCCAATGTTCAATCCTTAATCCTCAACCTTCAATCCTCATTCCCCAGTCCTCAATCCTCAATCCTCAATGCTCAATCCTCAATCCTCAATCATCAGTCCTCAATCCTCAACCCTCAACCCTCAAACCTCAATCCTCAACCGTCAGTCCTTGTCCTCAATCGTCAACCCTCAATCCTCAATCCTCAATCTTCAATCCTCAATACTCAATATTCAGTACTCAATCCTCAATCTTCAATCCTCAATCTTCAATCTTCAATCCTCAATCCTCAATCGTCAATCCTCAATCCTCATTCTTCAATCTTCCATACCCAATCCTCAATCTTCAATCCACAGTCTTCAATCCTCAATCCTCGATCCTCAATCCCCAGACCACAAACCTCAATCCTGAATCCTCCATCCTGAATCCTCAATCTTCAGCACTGAGTCCTCAACAGTCAGTTGTCAATCCTCAGTCAACAATAGAATATCCTCAATTCACAGTTTTCAATACTCAATACTCAATCTGCAGTCTTCAGATCTCTATCCACAAACATCAATTCTCATCACTCAACCCTCAATACTCAGTCCCCAATCCTCAATCTTCAATCCTGAATCCTCAATCCTCAATCCTCAATCTTAATCTTCAATCCTCAATACTCAATCTTCAATCCTCAATCCTCAATCCTTAATCCTCAGTCCTCAACCTTCAATCCTCAATCCTAAATCGTCAATCTTCAATCCTCTATACACAATCTTCAATCCTCAATCCTCAATCCTCAATCCTCAATCCTCATTCTTCAATCCTCAATACCCAATCCTCAATCTTCAATACTCAATCCTCAATCCGAAATCCTCAATCCTCAATCCTCAGTCCTCAATCTTCAATCCTCAGTCCCAAATCCTCAATCTTCAATACACAATCCTCAATTCTCAATCTTCAATCCTCAATACTCAATCTTCAATCTTCAATCATCAATCCTCAATCCTCAATTCTCAAAACTCATTCTTCAATCCCCAATACCCAATCCTCAATCTTCAATCCTCAATCCTTAATCCTCAATTCTCAATCCTCAATCCTCAATCCTCAGACATCAAACATCAGTACTCAACCCTCAATCCTCGTCCTCAATCCACAACCCTCAATCCTCGATCCTCAAACTTCAATCGTCAATATTCAATCTTCAATCCTCAATCCTCAGTCCTCAATACTCAATCCTCAATCCTCAATGTTCAATCCTCAATACCCAATCCTCAATCTTCAATCCTCAATCCTCAATCCTGAATCCTCAATCCTCAATCCTCAATCCTCAATCCTCAGTCCTCAACCCTCAATCCTGAATCCTCAACCCTGAATCCTCAATCTTCAGCCCTCAGTCCTCAACAATCAGTTGTCAATCTTCAATCCTCAATAGAACATCATCAATTCACAGTTT
This sequence comes from Calliopsis andreniformis, assembly GCF_051401765.1. NCBI lineage: Eukaryota > Metazoa > Arthropoda > Insecta > Hymenoptera > Andrenidae > Calliopsis > Calliopsis andreniformis. The sequence continues at coordinate 1,828,623 of NW_027480481.1, forward strand.
TCAATACTCAATACTCAATCTACAATCTTCAAATCTATATCCACAAACATCAATTCTCGTCACTCAACCCTCAACACTCAGTCCTCAATGTTCAATCCCCAATTCTCAATTCTCAATCTTCAATCCTCAATACGGGACATTCAATCCTCAATCCTCAATCCTCAGTCCTCAATCCTCAATACTCAATCTTCAATCCTCAGTACCCAATCCTCAATCTGCAACCCTCAATCCTCAACCCTCAATCCTCGATCCTCAGTCCTCGCCCTCAATCCTCAACACTCAATCCACAATCCTCAATCTTCAATCATCAATACTCAATCTTCAATCCTCAATCCTCAATCTTCAATCCTCAATCCTCAATTCTCACTCCTCAATACTCAATCCTCAATCGTCAATCCTCAATCCCCAATCCTCAATCTTCAATCCTCAATCCTCAATCCTCAATACTCAGTCATCAATCTTCAATCCTCAACACTCAATCTTCAATCCACAATCTTCAATCCTCAATCCTCACTGCACAATCCTCAATCCTCAATTCTCTATACTCAATAGAATATCCTGAATCCTCAGGATTCAATACTCAAACCTCAATCCTCAACCCTCAGCCCTCATGCTCCATCCTCAATACTCGATCCGCAATCCCCAATCCTCAATCCTCAATACTCAATCTTCAATCCTCAATCCTCAATCCTCAATCCTCAGTCCTCAATACTCAATCTACAATGCTCAATACTCAGTCTTCAATCCTCAATCCTCAATCCTCAATCCTCAATCCTCATTCTTCAATCCTCAATACACAATCCTCAATATTCAATCCTCAATCCTCAATACTCAATTCTCAATCCTCAATCCTCAATCCTCAATCCTCAATATTCAACACTAAAGCCTCAAACATCAATCCTGAATACTCAATCATCAATCCTCAATTCTCAATACTCAACAGAATATCCTGAATTCTCATGGTTCAATACTCAATCCACAATATTCAATAATCAAATCTCAATCCTCAAACATCAATCCTCAACACTCAATACTCAACACTCAGTCCTCTCTCTTCAATCCTGCATCCTCAACCCTCAACCCTCAAGCGTCAATCCTCAATCCTCAATCCTCAGCCCTCAATCCTCAGTCCTCAAACCTCAATCCCGAATCCTCAATCCTGAATGCTCTATCTTCAGCCCTCAGTCCTCAAAAATCAATTGTCAATCCTCAATCTTCAATAGAATATCCTCAATTCACAGTTTTCGATACTGAACCCCATTCTTCAATCCTCAAATCTCAATCCACAAACATCAATTCTCATCACTCAATCATCAACACCCAGTCCTCAATCTTCAATCCTCAATCCTCAATCCTCAGTCTTCAATCCTCAATACTCAATACACAATCCTCAATCCTCAATTCTCAGTCCTCAATACTCAATCCTCAATCGTCAATCCTCAATCCCCAATCCTCAATCTTCAATCCTCAATCCTCAATCCTCAATTCTCAATCCTCAATATTCAACACACAACCCTCAACCATCAATCCTCAATACTCAACCATCAATCCTCAATTCTCAATACTCAATAGAACATCCAGAATTCTCATGGTTCAATACTCAATCCACAATATTCAATAATCAAATCTCAATCCTCAAACATCAATTCTCAACACTCAATCCTCAATACTCAGCCCTCTCTCTTCAATCCTCCATCCTCAATCCTCAACCCTCAATCCTCAGTCATCATTACTCAATCTTCAATACTCAATCCTCAATCCTCAATCCTCAATCCTCAATCCTCAATCCTCAACCCTCAATCCTCATTCCTCAAACCTCAATCCTCAAACCTCAGCCCTCATCCTCAATTCTCAATTCTCAATCCTCAATCCTCAATCTTCAATACTCAATACTCAATCTTCAATAATCAATCCTCAATTCTCAATCCTCAAACCTCAATCCTCAACCCTCAGCCCTCATCCTCAATTCTCAATTCTCAATCCTCAATCCTCAATCCCCAATCTTCAATCCTCAATAATCAATCTCCAATCCTAGATCCTCAATCCCCAATCTTCAATCCTTAATCCTCAACCTTCAATCCTCATTCCCCAGTCCTCAATCTTCAATCCTCAATGCTCAATCCTCAATCCTCAATCATCATTCCTCAATCCTCAGCCCTCAACCCTCAAACCTCAATCCTCAACCGTCAGTCCTCGTCCTCAATCGTCAACCCTCAATCCTCAATACTCAATCTTCAATCCTCAATACTCAATATTCAATACTCAATCCTCAATCTTCAATCCTCAATCTTCAATCCTCAATCCTCAATCCTCAATCCTCAATCCTCATTCTTCAATCATCAATACCCTATCCTCAATCCTCAATCCTCAATCCTCAATCCTCAATACTCAACATTCAATAATCAATCCTCAATTCTCAATCCTCAATACTCAATCCTCAATCGTCAATCCTCAAACCCCAATCCTCAATCTTCAGTCCACAATCCTCAATGCTCAATCCTCAACCCTCAATCTTCAATACTCAATACTCAATCTTCAATCCTCAATCCTCAATCTTCAATCATCCATACTCAAACTGCAATCCTCAATCCTCAGTCCTCACTCCTCAATCCTCATTCTTCAACCCTCAATACCGAATCCTCAATCTTCAATCCTCAATCCTCAATCATCAATTCTCAATCCTCAATCCTCAATCCTCAGACTTCAAACATCAATACTCATCCCTCAGTCCTCGGCCTCAATCCACAACCCTCAATCCCCAATCCTCAATCTTCAATCATTAATATTCAATCTTCAATCCACAATCTTCAATCCTCAATTCTCAACCCTCAATCCTCAATGTTCAATCCTCAATACCAAATCCTCAGTCTTCAATCCTCAATCCTCAATCCTCAATCCCCAGACCACAAACCTCAATCCTGAATCCTCCATCCTGAATCCTCAATCTTCAGCACTGAGACCTCAACAGTCAGTTGTCAATCCTCAATCAACAATAGAATATCCTCAATTCACAGTTTTCAATACTCAATACTCAATCTGCAGTCTTCAGATCTCTATCCACAAACATCAATTCTCATCACTCAACCCTCAATACTCAGTCCCCAATCCTCAATCTTCAATCCTGAATCCTCAATCCTCAATCCTCAATCTTAATCTTCAATCCTCAATACTCAATCTTCAATCCTCAATCCTCAATCCTCAATCCTCAGTCCTCAACCTTCAATCCTCAATCCTAAATCGTCAATCTTCAATCCTCTATACACAATCTTCAATCCTCAATCCTCAATCCTCAATCCTCAATCCTCAATCCTCATTCTTCAATCCTCAATACCCAATCCTCAATCTTCAATACTCAATCCTCAATCCTAAATCCTCAATCCTCAATCCTCAGTCCTCAATCTTCAATCCTCAGTCCCAAATCCTCAATCTTCAATACACAATCCTCAATCCTCATTCTTCAATCCCCAATACCCAATCCTCAATCTTCAATCCTCAATCCTTAATCCTCAATTCTCAATCCTCAATCCTCAATCCTCAGACATCAAACATCAATACTCAACCCTCAATCCTCGTCCTCAATCCACAACCCTCAATCCTCGATCCTCAAACTTCAATCGTCAATATTCAATCTTCAATCCTCAATCCTCAATCCTCAATACTCAATCCTCAATCCTCAATGTTCAATCCTGAATACCCAATCCTCAATCTTCAATCCTCAATCCTCAATCCTCAATCCTCAATCCTCAATCCTCAATCCTCAATCCTCAGTCCTCAACCATCAATACTGAATCCTCAATCCTGAATCCTCAATCTTCAGCCCTCAGTCCTCAACAATCAGTTGTCAATCTTCAATCCTCAATAGAACATCATCAATTCACAGTTTTCAATACTCAATACTCAATCTACAATCTTCAAATCTATATCCACAAACATCAATTCTCATCACTCAACCCTCAACACTCAGTCCTCATTGTTCAATCCCCAATTCTCAATTCTCAATCTTCAATCCTCAATACGGAACATTCAATCCTCAATCCTCAATCCTCAGTCCTCAATCCTCAATACTCAATCTACAATGCTCAATACTCAGTCTTCAATCCTCAATCCTCAATCCTCAATCCTCAATCCTCATTCTTCAATCCTCAATACACAATCCTCAATATTCAATCCTCAATCCTCAATACTCAATTCTCAATCCTCAATCCTCAATCCTCAATATTCAACACTAAAGCCTCAAACATCAATCCTGAATACTCAATCATCAATCCTCAATTCTCAATACTCAATAGAATATCCTGAATTCTCATGGTTCAATACTCAATCCACAATATTCAATAATCAAATCTCAATCCTCAAACACCAATCCTCAACACTCTATACTCAACACTCAGTCCTCTCTCTTCAATCCTCCATCCTCAACCCTCAATCCTCAAGCGTCAATCCTCAATCCTCAATCCTCAATCCTCAATCTTCAATCCTCAATACTCAATATTCAATACTCAACCCTCAATCTTCAATCCTCAATCTTCAATCCTCAATCCTCAATCCTCAATTCTCAATCCTCATTCATCAATCCTCAATACCCAATCCTCGATCTTCAATCCTCAATCCTCAATCCTCAATTCTCAATCCTCAATCCTCAGTCCTCAGTCCTCAATCTACAATCCTCAATACTCAGTCTTTAATCCTCAATCCTCAATGCTCAATCCTCAATCCTCATTCTTCAATCCTCAGTACACAATCCTCAATATTCAATCCTCAACCCTCAATCTTCAATACTCAATCCTCAATCCTCAATCCCCAATCTTCAATCCTCAATACTCAACCTTCAATAAGCAATCCCCAATTCTCAATCCTCAATACTCAATCCTCAATCGTCAATCCTCAATCCCCAATCCTCAATCTTCAGTACACAATCCTTAATACTCAATACTCAACCCTCAATCTTCAATACTGAATACTCAATCTTCAATCCTCAATCCTCAATTCTCAGTCCTCAATACTCAATCCTCAGTCGTCAATCCTCAATCCCCAATCCTCAATCTTCAATCCTCAATCCTCAATCCTCAATCCTCGATCCTCAATATTCAACACACAACCCTCAACCATCAATCCTCAATACTCAACCATCAATTCTCAATTCTCAATACTCAATAGAATATCCTGAATTCTCATGGTTCAATACTCAATCCACAAAATTCAAGAATCAAATCTCAATCCTCGAACATCAATTCTCAACACTCAATCCTCAATACTCAGCCCTCTCTCTTCAATCCTCCATCCTGAATCCTCAACCCTCAATCATCAGTCATCAATACTCAATCTTCAATGCTCAATCCTCAATCCACAATCCTCAATCCTCAATCCTCAATCCTCAACCCTCAATACTCATTCCTCAAACCTCAATCCTCAATACTCAATCTTCAATCCTCAAGCCTCAATCTTCAATCATCAATACTCAATCTTCAATCCTCAATCCTCAATACTCAATCTTCAATCCTCAAGCCTCAATTCTCAACCCTCAATGCTCAATCCTCAATCGTCAATCCTCAATCTCCAATCCACAATCTTCAATCCTCAATCCTCAATCCTCAATCCTCAAACCTCAATCTTCAGTCCTCAATACTCAATATTCAATCCTCAATCCTCAATCCTCAATCCTCAATCCTCAATCCTCAATCCTCAATCCTCAATCCTCAATCTTCAATCCTCAGTCCCAAATCCTCAATCTTCAATACACAATCCTCAATCCTCAATCTACAATCCTCAATACACAGTCTTCAATCATCAATCCTCAATCATCAATTCTCAATACTCATTCTTGAATCCCCAATACCCAATCCTCAATCTTCAATCCTCAATCCTTAATCCTCAATTGTCAATCCTCAATCCTCAATCCTCAGACATCAAACATCAATACTCAACCCTCAATCCTCGTCCTCAATCCACAACCCTCAATCCTCGATCCTCAAACTTCAATCATCAATATTCAATCTTCAATCCTCAATCCTCAATCCTCAATCCTCAATACTCAATCCTCAATCCTCAATCTTCGATCCTCAATACCCAATCTTCAATCTTCAATCCTCAATCCTCAACCCTCAATCCTCAATCCTCAGTCCTCAATCCTCAATCCTCAATCCTCAATCCTCAGTCCTCAATCCGCAATCCTCAATTTTCAAGCTTCAATACTGAATCTTCAATCCTCAATGCTTAATCCTCAATCGTCAATCCTCAGTCCTCAACCCACAATCCTCAATCCTCAAACCTCAATCCTCAATCGTCAGCCCTCGTCCTCAATCCTCAACACTCAATCCACAATCCTCAATCTTCAATCCTCAATCCTCAATTCTCACTCCTCAATACTCAATCCTCAATCGTCAATCCTCAATCCCCAATCCTCAATCCCCAATCCTCAATCCTCAATACTCAATCCTCAATCCTCAATCTTCGATCCTCAATACCCAATCTTCAATCTTCAATCCTCAATCCTCAATCCTCAATCCTCAATCCTCAGTCCTCAATCCTCAATCCTCAGTTCTCAAACCTCAATCCAGAATCCTCAAACCTGTATCCTCAATCTTTAGCCCTCAGTCCTCAACAATCAGTTGTCAATCCTCAATCCTCAATAGAATATCCTCAATTCACAGGTTTCAATAGTCAATACTTAACCTGCAATCTTCAAATCTCTATCCACAAACATCAATTCTCATCACTCAACCCTCAACACTCAGTCCCCAATCCTCAATCTTCAATCCCCAATCCTCAACCCTCAATCCTCAATAATCAATCTCCAATCCTAGATCCTCAATCCCCAATGTTCAACCCTTAATCCTCAACCTTCAATCCTCATTCCCCAGTCCTCAATCCTCAATCCTCAATGCTCAATCCTCAATCCTCAATCATCAGTCCTCAATCCTCAACCCTCAACCCTCAAACCTCAATCCTCAACCGTCAGTCCTTGTCCTCAATCGTCAACCCTCAATCCTCAATCCTCAATCTTCAATCCTCAATACTCAATATTCAGTACTCAATCCTCAATCTTCAATCCTCAATCCTCAATCGTCAATCCTCAATCCTCATTCTTCAATCCTCCATACCCAATCCTCAATCTTCAATCCACAGTCTTCAATCCTCAATCCTCAATCCTCAATCCCCAGACCACAAACCTCAATCCTGAATCCTCCATCCTGAATCCTCAATCTTCAGCACTGAGTCCTCAACAGTCAGTTGTCAATCCTCAGTCAACAATAGAATATCCTCAATTCACAGTTTTCAATACTCAATACTCAATCTGCAGTCTTCAGATCTCTATCCACAAACATCAATTCTCATCACTCAACCCTCAATACTCAGTCCCCAATCCTCAATCTTCAATCCTGAATCCTCAATCCTCAATCCTCAATCTTAATCTTCAATCCTCAATACTCAATCTTCAATCCTCAATCCTCAATCCTTAATCCTCAGTCCTCAACCTTCAATCCTCAATCCTAAATCGTCAATCTTCAATCCTCTATACACAATCTTCAATCCTCAATCCTCAATCCTCAATCCTCTATCCTCATTCTTCAATCCTCAATACCCAATCCTCAATCTTCAATACTCAATCCTCAATCCGAAATCCTCAATCCTCAATCCTCAGTCCTCAATCTTCAATCCTCAATCCTTAATCCTCAATTCTCAATCCTCAATCCTCAATCCTCAGACATCAAACATCAGTACTCAACCCTCAATCCTCGTCCTCAATCCACAACCCTCAATCCTCGATCCTCAAACTTCAATCGTCAATATTCAATCTTCAATCCTCAATCCTCAGTCCTCAATACTCAATCCTCAATCCTCAATGTTCAATCCTCAATACCCAATCCTCAATCTTCAATCCTCAATCCTCAATCCTGAATCCTCAATCCTCAATCCTCAATCCTCAATCCTCAGTCCTCAACCCTCAATCCTGAATCCTCAACCCTGAATCCTCAATCTTCAGCCCTCAGTCCTCAACAATCAGTTGTCAATCTTCAATCCTCAATAGAACATCATCAATTCACAGTTTTCAATACTCAATACTCAATCCCCAATCTTCAACCCTCAATACCCAATCCTCAATCTTCAATCCTCAATCCTCAATCCTGAATCCTCAATCCTCAATCCTCAATCCTCAATCCTCAATCCTCAGTCCTCAATCCTCAATACTCAATCTTCAATCCTCAGTACCCAATCCTCAATCTGCAACCCTCAATCCTCAACCCTCAATCCTCGATCCTCAGTCCTCGCCCTCAATCCTCAACACTCAATCCACAATCCTCAATCTTCAATCATCAATACTCAATCTTCAATCCTCAATCCTCAATCTTCAATCCTCAATCCTCAATATTCAACACACAACCCTCAACCATCAATCCTCAATACTCAACCATCAATCCTCAATTCTCAATACTCAATAGAACATCCAGAATTCTCATGGTTCAATACTCAATCCACAATATTCAATAATCAAATCTCAATCCTCAAACATCAATTCTCAACACTCAATCCTCAATACTCAGCCCTCTCTCTTCAATCCTCCATCCTCAATCCTCAACCCTCAATCCTCAGTCATCATTACTCAATCTTCAATACTCAATCCTCAATCCTCAATCCTCAATCCTCAATCCTCAATCCTCAACCCTCAATCCTCATTCCTCAAACCTCAATCCTCAAACCTCAGACCTCATCCTCAATTCTCAATTCTCAATCCTCAATCCTCAATCTTCAATACTCAATACTCAATCTTCAATAATCAATCCTCAATTCTCAATCCTCAAACCTCAATCCTCAACCCTCAGCCCTCATCCTCAATTCTCAATTCTCAATCCTCAATCCTCAATCCCCAATCTTCAATCCTCAATAATCAATCTCCAATCCTAGATCCTCAATCCCCAATCTTCAATCCTTAATCCTCAACCTTCAATCCTCATTCCCCAGTCCTCAATCTTCAATCCTCAATGCTCAATCCTCAATCCTCAATCATCATTCCTCAATCCTCAGCCCTCAACCCTCAAACCTCAATCCTCAACCGTCAGTCCTCGTCCTCAATCGTCAACCCTCAATCCTCAATACTCAATCTTCAATCCTCAATACTCAATATTCAATACTCAATCCTCAATCTTCAATCCTCAATCTTCAATCCTCAATCCTCAATCCTCAATCCTCAATCCTCATTCTTCAATCATCAATACCCTATCCTCAATCTTCAATCCTCAATCCTCAATCCTCAATCCTCAATTCTCAATCCTCAATCCTCAGTCCTCAGTCCTCAAACCTCAATCCTCAATCCTCAGCCCTCATCCTCAATCCTCAATCCTCAATCCTCAATCTTCAATCCTCAATACTCAACCTTCAATAATCAATCCTCAATTCTCAATCCTCAATACTCAAACCTCAATCGTCAACCCTCAATCCCCAATCCTCAGTCTTCAGTCCACAATCCTCAATCCTCAATCCTCAACCCTCAATCATCAGTCATCAACACTCAATCTCCAATGCTCAATCGTCAATCCTCAATCCTCAATCCTCAATCCTCAATCCTCAATCCTCAACCCTCAACCCTCAAACCTCAATCCTCAACCGTCAGTCCTCTTCCTCAATCGTCAACCCTCAATCCTCAATCCTCAATCTTCAATCCTCAATACTCAATATTCAATACTCAATCCTCAATCTTCAATCCTCAATCTTCAATCGTCAATCCTCAATCCTCAATCCTCAATCCTCAATCCTCATTCATCAATCCTCAATACCCAATCCTCGATCTTCAATCCTCAATCCTCAAACCTCAATTCTCAATCCTCAATCCTCAGTTCTCAGTCCTCAAATCTCAATCCTCAATCCTCAGCCCTCATGCTGAATCCTCAATCCTCAATCCTCAATCCTCAATCCTCAATCCTCAATACTCAACATTCAATAATCAATCCTCAATTCTCAATCCTCAATACTCAATCCTCAATCTTCAATCCTCAATCCTCAATCATCAATTCTCAATCCTCAATCCTCAATCCTCAGACTTCAAACATCAATACTCAACCCTCAATCCTCGTCCTCAATCCACAACCGTCAATCCTCGATCCTCAAACTTCAATCGTCAATATTCAATCTTCAATCCTCAATCCTCAATCCTCAATACTCAATCCTCAATCCTCAATGTTCAATCCTGAATACCCAATCCTCAATCTTCAATCCTCAATCCTCAATCCTCAATCCTCAATCCTCAATCCTCAATCCTCAATCCTCAGTCCTCAACCCTCAATCCTGAATCCTCAATCCTGAATCCTCAATCTTCAGCCCTCAGTCCTCAACAATCAGTTGTCAATCTTCAATCCTCAATAGAACATCATCAATTCACAGTTTTCAATACTCAATACTCAATCTACAATCTTCAAATCTATATCCACAAACATCAATTCTCATCACTCAACCCTCAACACTCAGTCCTCAATGTTCAATCCCCAATTCTCAATTCTCAATCTTCAATCCTCAATACGGAACATTCAATCCTCAATCCTCAATCCTCAGTCCTCAATCCTCAATACTCAATCTACAATGCTCAATACTCAGTCTTCAATCCTCAATCCTCAATCCTCAATCCTCATTCTTCAATCCTCAATACACAATCCTCAATATTCAATCCTCAATCCTCAATCCTCAATTCTCAATCCTCATTCATCAATCCTCAATACCCAATCCTCGATCTTCAATCCTCAATCCTCAATCCTCAATTCTCAATCCTCAATCCTCAGTCCTCAGTCCTCAATCTACAATCCTCAATACTCAGTCTTTAATCCTCAATCCTCAATGCTCAATCCTCAATCCTCATTCTTCAATCCTCAGTACACAATCCTCAATATTCAATCCTCAACCCTCAATCTTCAATACTCAATCCTCAATCCTCAATCCCCAATCTTCAATCCTCAATACTCAACCTTCAATAAGCAATCCCCAATTCTCAATCCTCAATACTCAATCCTCAATCGTCAATCCTCAATCCCCAATCCTCAATCTTCAGTACACAATCCTTAATACTCAATACTCAACCCTCAATCTTCAATACTGAATACTCAATCTTCAATCCTCAATCCTCAATCCTCAATCCTCAATCCTCAGTCCTCAATCCTCAATCTACAATCCTCAATACTCAGTCTTTAATCCTCAATCCTCAATGCTCAATCCTCAATCCTCATTCTTCAATCCTCAATACACAATCCTCAATATTCAATCCTCAATCCTCAATACTCAATTCTCAATCCTCAATCCACAATCCTCAATATTCAACACTCAAGCCTCAAACATCAATCCTCAATACCCAATCATCAATCCTCAATTCTCAATACTCAATAGAATATCCTGAATTCTCATGGTTCAATACTCAATCCACAATATTCAATAATCAAATCTCAATCCTCAAACATCAATTCTCAACACTCAATACTCAACACTCAGTCCTCTCTCTTCAATCCTCCATCCTCGACCCTCAATCCTCAATCCTCAACCCTCAATCCTCAGTCCTCAAACCTCAATCCCGTATCCTCAATCCTGAATCCTCTATCTTCAGCCCTCCGTCCTCAAAAATCAATTGTCAATCCTCAATGCTCAATAGAATATCCTCAATTCACAGTTTTCAATACTGAACCCCATTCTTCAATCTTCAAATCTCAATCCACAAACATCAATTCTCATCACTCAACCATCAACACCCAGTCCTGAATCTTCAATCCTCAATCCTCAATCCTCAATCCTCAATCTTCAATCCTCAAAACTCAGTACTCAATCCTCAATCCTCAATTCTCAGTCCTCAATACTCGTTCCTCTATCCTCAATAGTAAATCCTCAATCCCCAATCCTCAATCTTCAATCCTCAATCATCAATCCTCAATCCTCAATCCTCAATATTCAACACACAACCCTCAACCATCAATCATCAATACTCAACCATCAATCCCCAATTCTCAATACTCAATAGAATATCCTGAATTCTCATGGTTCAATACTCAATCCACAAAATTCAATAATCAAATCTCAATCCTCAAACATCAATTCTCAACACTCAATCCTCAATACTCAGTCCTCTCTCTTCAATCCTCCATCCTCAATCCTCAACCCTCAATTCTCAGTCATCAATACTCAATCTTCAATACTCAATCCTCAATCCTCAAACCTCAATCCTCAATCCTCAATCCTCAACCCTCAATCCTCATTCCTCAAACCTCAATCCTCAACCCTCAGCCCTCATCCGCAATTCTCAATCCTCAATCCTCAATCCTCAATCCTCAATCCCCAATCTTCAATCCTCAATAATCAATCTCCAATCCCAGATCCTCAATCCCCAATCTTCAATCCTTAATCCTCAACCTTCAATCCTCATTCCCCAGTCCTCAATCTTCAATCCTCAATGCTCAATCCTCAATCCTCAATCATCATTCCACAATCCTCAGCCATCAACCCTGAAACCTCAATCCTCAACCGTCAGTCCTCGTCCTCAATCGTCAACCCTCAATCCTCAATCCTCAATCTTCAATCCTCAATACTCAATATTCAATACTCAATCCTCAATCTTCAATCCTCCATCCTCAACCCTCAATTCTCAAGCGTCAATCCTCAATCCTCAATCCTCAATCCTCAATCCTCAATCCTCAATCCTCAGTCCTCAATCCTCAATCTACAATCCTCAATACTCAGTCTTCAATCCTCAATCCTCAATCCTCAATCCTCAATCCTCATTCTTCAATCCTCAATACACAATCCTCAATATTCAATCCTCAATCCTCAATCCTCAATCCTCAATTCTCAATCCTCAATCCTCAATCATCAATATTCAACACTCAAGCCTCAGCCTTCAATAATCAATCCTCAATTCTCAATCCCCAATACTCAATCCTCAATCCTCAGCCCTCAACCCTCAAACCTCAATCCTCAACCGTCAGTCCTCGTCCTCAATCGTCAACCCTCAATCCTCAATCCTCAATCTTCAATCCTCAATACTCAATATTCAATACTCAATCCTCAATCTTCAATCCTCAATCTTCAATCTTCAATCCTCAATCCTCAATCCTCAATCCTCAATCCTCATTCTTCAGTCCTCAATACCCAATCCTCAATCTTCAATCCTCAATCCTCAATCCTCAATTCTCAATCCTGAATCCTCAGTCCTCAGTCCTCAAACCTCAATCCTCAATCCTCAGCCCTCATCCTCAATCGTCAATCCTCTATCCTCAATCCTCAATCTTCAATCCTCAATACTCAACCTTCAATAATCAATCCTCAATTCTCAATCCTCAATACTCAATCCTCAATCGTCAATCCTCAATCCTCAATCCTCAATCTTCAGTCCACAATCCTCAATCCTCAATCCTCAACCCTTAATCATCAATACTCAATACTCAATCTTCAATCCTCAATCCTCATTCCTCAATCCTCTATCCTCAGTCCTCAATACTCAATCTACAATCCTCAATACTCAGTCTTCAATCCTCAATCCTCAATCCTCAATCCTCAATCCTCATTCTTCAATCCTCAATACACAATCCTCAATATTCAATCCTCAATCCTCAATCCTCAATTCTCAATCCTCAATCCTCAATCCTCAATATTCAACACTCAAGCCTCAAACATCAATCCTCAATACTCAATCATCAATCCTCAATTCTCAATACTCAATAGAATATCCTGAATTCTCATGGTTCAATACTCAATCCACAATATTCAATAATCAAATCTCAATCCTCAAACATCAATTCTCAACACTCAATACTCAACACTCAGTCGTCTCTCTTCAATCCTCCATTCTCAACCCTCAATTCTGAAGCGTCAATCCTCAATCCGCAATCCTCAACCCTATATCCTCAGTCCTCAAACCTCAATCCCGAATCCTCAATCCTGAATCCTCTATCTTCAGCCCTCAGACCTCAAAAATCAATTGTCCATCCTCAATCCTCAATAGAATATCCTCAATTCACAGTTTTCAATACTGAGCCCCATTCTTCAATCTTCAAATCTCAATCCACAAACATCAATTCTCATCGCTCAACCATCAACACCCAGTCCTCAATCTTCAATCCTCAATCCTCAATCCTCAATCTTCAATCCTCAATACTCAATACTCAATCCTCAATCCTCAATTCTCAGTCCTCAATACTCAATCCTCAGTCGTCAATCCTCAATCCCCAATCCTCAATCTTCAATCCTCAATCCTCAATCCTCAATCCTCGATCATCAATATTCAACACACAACCCTCAACCATCAATCCTCAATACTCAACCATCAATTCTCAATTCTCAATACTCAATAGAATATCCTGAATTCTCATGGTTCAATACTCAATCCACAAAATTCAATAATCAAATCTCAATCCTCGAACATCAATTCTCAACACTCAATCCTCAATACTCAGCCCTCTCTCTTCAATCCTCCATCCTGAATCCTCAACCCTCAATCATCAGTCATCAATACTCAATCTTCAATGCTCAATCCTCAATCCACAATCCTCAATCCTCAATCCTCAATCCTCAACCCTCAATACTCATTCCTCAAACCTCAATCCTCCACCCTCAGCCCTCATCCTCAATTCTCAATTCTCAATCCTCAATCCTCAATCCCCAATCTTCAATCCTCAATAATCAATCTCCAATCCTCAATCCCCAATCCTCAATCTTCTGTCCGCAATCCTCAATGCTCAATCCTCAACCCTCAATCTTCAATACTCAATACTCAATCTTCAATCCTCAATCATCAATCCTCAATCCTTAAACCTCAATCCCCAACCGTCAGTCCTCGTCCTCAAGCCTCAACCCTCAATCCTCAATCCTCAATCCTCAATCTTCAATCATCAATACTCAATCCTCAATCCTCAATCCTCAATACTCAATCTTCAATGCTCAATCCTCAATTCTCAACCCTCAATGCTCAATCCTCAATCGTCAATCCTCAATCCCCAATCCTCAAACTTCAATCCTCAATCCTCAATCCTCAATCCTCAATCCTCAATCTTCAATCCTCAATACTCAATATTCAATCCTCAATCCTCAATCCTCAATCCTCAATCCTCAATCCTCAATCCTCAATCCTCTATCTTCAATCATCCATACTCAAACTGCAATCCTCAATCCTCAGCCCTCACTCCTCAATCCTCATTCTTCAACCCTCAATACCGAATCCTCAATCTTCAATCCTCAATCCTCAATCATCAATTCTCAATCCTCAATCCTCAATCCTCAGACTTCAAACATCAATACTCATCCCTCAGTCCTCGTCCTCAATCCACAACCCTCAATCCCCAATCCTCAATCTTCAATCATTAATATTCAATCTTCAATCCACAATCTTCGATACTCAATTCTCAACCCTCAATCCTCAATGTTCAATACTCAATACCAAATCGTCAGTCTTCAATCCTCAATCCTCAATCCTCAATCCCCAGACCACAAACCTCAATCCTGAATCCTCCATCCTGAATCCTCATTCTTCAGCACTGAGTCCTCAACAGTCAGTTGTCAATCCTCAATCAACAATAGAATATCCTCAATTCACAGTTTTCAATACTCAATACTCAATCTGCAGTCTTCAGATCTCTATCCACAAACATCAATTCTCATCACTCAACCCTCAATACTCAGTCCCCAATCCTCAATCTTCAATCCTGAATCCTCAATCCTCAATCCTCAATCTTAATCTTCAATCCTCAATACTCAATCTTCAATCCTCAATCCTCAATCCTTAATCCTCAGTCCTCAACCTTCAATCCTCAATCCTAAATCGTCAATCTTCAATCCTCTATACACAATCTTCAATCCTCAATCCTCAATCCTCAATCCTCAATCCTCATTCTTCAATCCTCAATACCCAATCCTCAATCTTCAATACTCAATCCTCAATCCTAAATCCTCAATCCTCAATCCTCAGTCCTCAATCTTCAATCCTCAGTCCCAAATCCTCAATCTTCAATACACAATCCTCAATCCTCAATCTTCAATCCTCAATACTCAATCTTCAATCTTCAATCATCAATCCTCAATCCTCAATTCTCAATACTCATTCTTCAATCCCCAATACCCAATCCTCAATCTTCAATCCTCAATCCTTAATCCTCAATTCTCAATCCTCAATCCTCAATCCTCAGACATCAAACATCAGTACTCAACCCTCAATCCTCGTCCTCAATCCACAACCCTCAATCCTCGATCCTCAAACTTCAATCGTCAATATTCAATCTTCAATCCTCAATCCTCAATCCTCAATACTCAATCCGCAATCCTCAATGTTCAATCCTCAATACCCAATCCTCAATCTTCAATCCTCAATCCTCAATCCTCAATCCTCAATCCTCAATCCTCAATCCTCAATCCTCAGTCCTCAACCCTCAATCCTGAATCCTCAACCCTGAATCCTCACTCTTCAGCCCTCAGTCCTCAACAATCAGTTGTCAATCTTCAATCCTCAATAGAACATCATCAATTCACAGTTTTCAATACTCAATACTCAATCTACAATCTTCAAATCTATATCCACAAACATCAATTCTCATCACTCAACCCTCAACACTCAGTCCTCAATGTTCAATCCCCAATTCTCAATTCTCAATCTTCAATCCTCAATACGGGACATTCAATCCTCAATCCTCAATCCTCAGTCCTCAATCCTCAATACTCAATCTTCAATCCTCAGTACCCAATCCTCAATCTGCAACCCTCAATCCTCAACCCTCAATCCTCGATCCTCAGTCCTCGTCCTCAATTCTCAACACTCAATCCACAATCCTCAATCTTCAATCATCAATACTCAATCTTCAATCCTCAATCCTCAATCTTCAATCCTCAATCCTCAATTCTCACTCCTCAATACTCAATCCTCAATCGTCAATCCTCAATCCCCAATCCTCAATCCTCAATCCTCAATCTTCAATCCTCAATACTCAATATTCAATACTCAATCTTCAATCTTCAATCCTCAATCTTCAATCCTCAATCCTCAATCCTCAATCCTCAATCCTCACCCTTCAATCCTCAATACCCAATCCTCAGCCTTCAATCCTCAATCCTCAAACCTCAATCCGGAATCCTCAATCCTGAATCCTCAATCTTAAGCCGTCAGTCCTCAAGAATCAATTCTCAATCCACAATCCTCAATCCTCAATCCTCAATCCTCAGCCCTCATCCTCAATCCTCAATCCTCAATCCTCAATCCACAACCTTCAATCCTCAATACTCAACCTTCAATAATCAATCCTCAATCCTCAATCCTCAATACTCAATACTCAATCGTCAATCCTCAATCCCCAATCCTCAATCTCCAATAATCAATCCTCAATCCTCAATCCTCAACCCTCAATCCTCAATCCTCAATCCTCATTCTTCAATCCTCAATCCTCAATCCCCAATCCTCAATCCTCAATCTTCAATCCTCAATACTCAATCTTCAAACCTCAATCCTCAATCCTCAATCCCCAATCCTCAATCCTCAGTCCTCAAACCTCAATCCTCAATCCTCAGACCTCAATCCTCAACCGTCAGTCCCCGTCCTCAATCCTCAAACATCAATCCTCAACCCTCAATCTTCAATCATCAATACTCAATCTTCAATCCTCAAACCTCAATCCTCAATCCTCAACATTCAACACACGACCCTCAACCATCAATCCTCAATACTCAACCATCAATCCTCAATACTCAACCATCAATCCTCAATTCTCAATACTCAATAGAATATGCTGAATTCCCATGATTCAATGCTCAATCCTCAATATTCAATAATCAAATCTCAATCCTCAAACATCAACTCTCAACACTCAATCCTCAATACTCAGTCCTCTCTCTTCAATCCTACATCCTCAATCCTCAATCCTCAAGCGTCAATCCTCAATCCTCAACCCTCAATCCTCAGACCCCAAACCTCAATCCGGAATCCTCAATCCTGAATCCTCAATCTTCAGCCGCCAGTCCTCTACAATCAATTCTCAATCCTCAATCCTCAATCTTCAATCCTCAATCCTCAATCCGCAGTCCTCAACCTTCAATCTTCAGTCCTCAATACTCAATCTTCAATCCTCAATCCTCAATCCTCAATCCTCAATCCTCAATCCTCAATACTCAATCCTCAATCCTCAATCATCAATCGTCAATCTTCAGTCCTCAATACTCAGTATTCAATACTCAATCCTCAATCTTCAATCCTCAATCTTCAATCCTCAATCCTCAATCCTCAATCCTCAATCCTCATTCTTCAATCCTCAATCCTCAATCCCCAATCCTCAATCCTCAGTCTTCAATCCTCAATCCTCAATCTTCAATCCTCAATCCTCAATCGTCAATCTTCAATCCTCAATACTCAATCTTCAATCCTCAATCCTCAATCCTCAATCCTCAATCCTCATTCTTCAATCCTCAACCGTCAGTCCTCGTCCTCAAAACTCAACCCTCAATCCTCAATCCTCAATCTTCAATCATCAATCCTCAATCCTCAATCCTCAATCCTCAATCTTCAATCCTCAATCCTCAATCGTGAATCTTCAATCCTCAATACTCAATCTTCAATCCTCAATCCTCAATCCTCAATCCTCAATCCTCATTCTTCAATCCTCAATACACAGTCCTCAATCTTCATCCTCAATCTTCAATCCTCAATTATCAGTCCTCAATCCTCAATCCTCAGACCTCAAACATCAATACTCAACCCTCAGTCCTCGTCCTCAATCCACAACCCTCAATCCACAATACTCAGTCCTCAAACCTCAATCCTCAATCCTCAGACCTCAATCCTCAACCGTCAGTCCCCGTCCTCAATCCTCAAACATCAATCCTCAACCCTCAATCTTCAATCATCAATACTCAATCTTCAATCCTCAAACCTCAATCCTCAATCCTCAACATTCAACACACGACCCTCAACCATCAATCCTCAATACTCAACCATCAATCCTCAATACTCAACCATCAATCCTCAATCCTCATTCTTCAATCCTCAATCCTCAATCCCCAATCCTCAATCCTCAATCTTCAATCCTCAATACTCAATCTTCAAACCTCAATCCTCAATCCTCAATCCCCAATCCTCAATCCTCAGTCCTCAAACCTCAATCCTCAATCCTCAGACCTCAATCCTCAACCGTCAGTCCCCGTCCTCAATCCTCAAACATCAATCCTCAACCCTCAATCTTCAATCATCAATACTCAATCTTCAATCCTCAAACCTCAATCCTCAATCCTCAACATTCAACACACGACCCTCAACCATCAATCCTCAATACTCAACCATCAATCCTCAATACTCAACCATCAATCCTCAATTCTCAATACTCAATAGAATATGCTGAATTCCCATGATTCAATGCTCAATCCTCAATATTCAATAATCAAATCTCAATCCTCAAACATCAACTCTCAACACTCAATCCTCAATACTCAGTCCTCTCTCTTCAATCCTACATCCTCAATCCTCAATCCTCAAGCGTCAATCCTCAATCCTCAACCCTCAATCCTCAGACCCCAAACCTCAATCCGGAATCCTCAATCCTGAATCCTCAATCTTCAGCCGCCAGTCCTCTACAATCAATTCTCAATCCTCAATCCTCAATCTTCAATCCTCAATCCTCAATCCGCAGTCCTCAACCTTCAATCTTCAGTCCTCAATACTCAATCTTCAATCCTCAATCCTCAATCCTCAATCCTCAATCCTCAATCCTCAATACTCAATCCTCAATCCTCAATCATCAATCGTCAATCTTCAGTCCTCAATACTCAGTATTCAATACTCAATCCTCAATCTTCAATCCTCAATCTTCAATCCTCAATCCTCAATCCTCAATCCTCAATCCTCATTCTTCAATCCTCAATCCTCAATCCCCAATCCTCAATCCTCAGTCTTCAATCCTCAATCCTCAATCTTCAATCCTCAATCCTCAATCGTCAATCTTCAATCCTCAATACTCAATCTTCAATCCTCAATCCTCAATCCTCAATCCTCAATCCTCATTCTTCAATCCTCAACCGTCAGTCCTCGTCCTCAAAACTCAACCCTCAATCCTCAATCCTCAATCTTCAATCATCAATCCTCAATCCTCAATCCTCAATCCTCAATCTTCAATCCTCAATCCTCAATCGTGAATCTTCAATCCTCAATACGCAATCTTCAATCCTCAATCCTCAATCCTCAATCCTCAATCCTCATTCTTCAATCCTCAATACACAGTCCTCAATCTTCATCCTCAATCTTCAATCCTCAATTATCAGTCCTCAATCCTCAATCCTCAGACCTCAAACATCAATACTCAACCCTCAGTCCTCGTCCTCAATCCACAACCCTCAATCCACAATACTCAGTCCTCAAACCTCAATCCTCAATCCTCAGACCTCAATCCTCAACCGTCAGTCCCCGTCCTCAATCCTCAAACATCAATCCTCAACCCTCAATCTTCAATCATCAATACTCAATCTTCAATCCTCAAACCTCAATCCTCAATCCTCAACATTCAACACACGACCCTCAACCATCAATCCTCAATACTCAACCATCAATCCTCAATACTCAACCATCAATCCTCAATTCTCAATACTCAATAGAATATGCTGAATTCCCATGATTCAATGCTCAATCCTCAATATTCAATAATCAAATCTCAATCCTCAAACATCAACTCTCAACACTCAATCCTCAATACTCAGTCCTCCCTCTTCAATCCTACATCCTCAATCCTCAATCATCAAGCGTCAATCCTCAATCCTCAACCCTCAATCCTCAGACCCCAAACCTCAATCCGGAATCCTCAATCCTGAATCCTCAATCTTCAGCCGCCAGTCCTCTACAATCAATTCTCAATCCTCAATCCTCAATCTTCAATCCTCAATCCTCAATCCGCAGTCCTCAACCTTCAATCTTCAGTCCTCAATACTCAATCTTCAATCCTCAATCCTCAATCCTCAATCCTCAATCCTCAATCCTCAATACTCAATCCTCAATCCTCAATCATCAATCGTCAATCTTCAGTCCTCAATACTCAGTATTCAATACTCAATCCTCAATCTTCAATCCTCAATCTTCAATCCTCAATCCTCAATCCTCAATCCTCAATCCTCATTCTTCAATCCTCAATCCTCAATCCCCAATCCTCAATCCTCAGTCTTCAATCCTCAATCCTCAATCTTCAATCCTCAATCCTCAATCGTCAATCTTCAATCCTCAATACTCAATCTTCAATCCTCAATCCTCAATCCTCAATCCTCAATCCTCATTCTTCAATCCTCAACCGTCAGTCCTCGTCCTCAAAACTCAACCCTCAATCCTCAATCCTCAATCTTCAATCATCAATCCTCAATCCTCAATCCTCAATCCTCAATCTTCAATCCTCAATCCTCAATCGTGAATCTTCAATCCTCAATACTCAATCTTCAATCCTCAATCCTCAATCCTCAATCCTCAATCCTCATTCTTCAATCCTCAATACACAGTCCTCAATCTTCATCCTCAATCTTCAATCCTCAATTATCAGTCCTCAATCCTCAATCCTCAGACCTCAAACATCAATACTCAACCCTCAGTCCTCGTCCTCAATCCACAACCCTCAATCCACAATACTCAGTCCTCAAACCTCAATCCCCAATCCTCAGACCTCAATCCTCAACCGTCAGTCCCCGTCCTCAATCCTCAAGCATCAATCCTCAACCCTCAATCTTCAATCATCAATACTCAATCTTCAATCCTCAATCCTCAATCCTCAATCCTCAACATTCAACACACGAACCCCAACCATCAATCCTCAATACTCAACCATCAATCCTCAATACTCAACCATCAATCCTCAATTCTCAATACTCAGTAGAATATCCTGAATTCCCATGATTCAATACTCAATCCTCAATATTCAATAACCAAATCTCAATCCTCAAACATCAACTCTCAACACTCAATCCTCAATACTCAGTCCTCTCTCTTCAGTCCTACATACTCAATCCTCAATCCTCAAGCGTCAATCCTCAATACTCAATCCTCAACCCTCAATCCTCAGTCCTCAATCCACAACCCTCAATCCTCAATCCTCAATATTCAATCATTAACATTCAATCTTCAATCCTCAATCCTCAATCCTCAACCCTCAATCCTCAATGTTCAATCCTCAATACCCAATCCTCAGTCTTCAATCCTCAATCCTCAATCCTCAATCCTCAATCCTCAGACCTCAAACCTCAATCCTGAATCCTCAATCCTGAATCCTCAATCCTGATTCCTCAATCTTCAGCCCTGAGTCCTCAACAATCAGTTGTCAATCCTCAATCCTGAATAGAATATCCTCAATTCACAGCTTTCAATACTCAATACTCTATCTGCAATCTTCAAATCTCTATCCACAAACATCAATACTCATCACTCAACACTCAACACTCCGTTCCCAGTCCTCAATCTTCAATCCTCAATCCTCGATCCTCAATCCTCAATCCTCAATTTTCTATCCTCAATACTCAATCTTCAATCCTCAATGCTCAATCCTCAATCCTCAATTCTCAATCCTCAATCGTCAATCTTCAATCCTCAATACTCAGTCTTCAATCCTCAATACTCAATCCTCATTCCTCAATCCTCATTCTTCAGTCCTCAATACCCAATCCTCAATCTTCAATCCTCAATCCTCAATCCTCAATTCTCAGTCCTCAATCCTCTGTCCTCAGTCCTCAAACCTCAATCCTCAACCCTCAGCCCTCATCCTCAATGCTCAATCCTCAATCCTCAATCCTCAATCTTCAATCCTCAATACTCAATCTTCAATCCTCAATCCTCTGTCCTCAATCTTCAATCCTCAATGCTCAATCCTCAATCCTCAATCCTCAGTCCTCAATCCTCAATCCTCAATCCTCAAACCTCAATCCTCAACCGTCAGTCCTCGTCCTCAAACCTCAAACCTCAATCCTCAATCCTCAATCTTCAATCATCAATACTCAATCTTCAATACTCAATCCTCAATCCTCAATCCCCAATCCTCAATCCTCAATCCTCAATCCTCAATCCTCATTCTTCAATCCTCAATTCACAATCCTCAATCTTCAATCCTCAATCCTCAATCCTCAATTCTCAGTCCTCAATCCTCAATCCTCAGACCTCAGACATCAATACTAAACCCTCAGTCCTCGTCCTCAATCCACAATCCTCAATCCTCAATCCTCAGTCCTCAAACTTCAATCCTCAATCCTCAGACCTCAATCCTCAACCGTCAGTCCCCGTCCTCAATCCTCAAACATCAATCCTCAACCCTCAATCTTCAATCATCAATACTCAATCTTCAATCCTCAATCCTCAATCCTCAATCCTCAATCCTCAATCCTCAATCCTCAATCCTCAACATTCAACACACGACCCTCAACCATCAATCCCCAATACTCAACCATCAATCCTCAATTCTCAATACTCAATAGAATATCATGAATTCCCATGATTCAATACTCAATCCTCAATATTCAATAATCAAATCTCAATCCTCAATACTCAATCTTCAATACTCAATCCTCAATCCTCAATCGTCAATCCTCAAACTTCAATCCTCAGTCCCAAATCATCAATCCTCAATACTCAATCCTCAATCCTCAATCTTTAATCCTCAATGCTCAATCTTCAATCCACAATCCTCAATCCTGAATCCTCAATACTCATTCTTCAATACTCAATACCCGATCCTCAATCCCCAGTCGTCAATCTTCAATCCTCAATGGTCAATCCTCAATCCTCAATCCTCAGTCCTCAATCCTCAATCCTCAATCCTCAATCTTCAATCCTCAATACTCAATCTTCAATCCTCAATCCTCAATACCCGATCCTCAATCCCCAGTCCTCAATCTTCAATCCTCAATGGTCAATCCTCAATCCTCAATCCTCAGTCCTCAATCCTCAATCCTCAACCCTCAAACCTCAATCCTCAACCGTCAGTCCTCGTCCTCAATCGTCAACACTCAATCCTCAATCCTCAATCTTCAATCCTCAATGCTCAATATTCAATACCCAATCCTCAGTCTTCAATCCTCAATCCTCAATCCTCAAATCTCAATCCTCAATCCTCAGTCCTCGGTCCTCAAACCTCAATCCTCAACCCTCAGCCCTCATCCCCAATCCTCAATCCTCAATCCACAATCCTCAATCTTCAATCCTCAATACTCAACCTTCAATAATCAATCCTCAATCCTCAATCCTCAGTACTCAATACTCAATCGTCAATCCTCAATCCCCAATCCTCAATCTCCAATAATCAATCCTCAATCCTCAATCCTCAACCCTCAATCTTCAATACTCAATACTCAATCTTCAATCATCAATCCTCAGTTCTCAATCCTCAATACTCAATACTAAATCGTCAATCCTCAATCCCCAATCCTCAATCTCCAATCCTCAATCCTCAATCCTCAATCCTCAATCCTCAATCTTCAATCCTCAATACTCAATATTCAATACTCAATGTTCAATCCTCAACAGCCAATCCTCAATCTTCAATCCTCAATCGTCAATCCTCAATCCACAATCCTCAATCCTCAATCCTCAATCCTCAATCTTCAATCCTCAATCCTCAGTCCTCAATCCTCAATCCTCAATTTTCAATCCTCAGTCCTCAATCCTCACTCTTCAACCCTCAATCCTCAACACTCAATCCTCGATCATCAGTCCTCAATCCTCAATGCTCAATCCTCAATGCTCAATCCGCAATACCCAATCCTAAATCTTCAATGCTCAATCCTCAATACTCAATCCTTAATCCTCATTCCTCTATCCTCAGTCCTCAAACCTCAATCCTCAATCCTCAATCCTCAATCCTCAATCCTCAATCCTCAATCTTCAATCATCCATACTCAAACTGCAATCCTCAATCCTCAGTCCGGACTCCTCAATCGACAACCCTCAATCCTCAATCCTCAATCTTCAATCATTAATATTCAATCTTCAATCCACAATCTTCAATCCTCAATTCTCAACCCTCAATCCTCAATGTTCAATCCTCAATACCCAATCCTCAGTCTTCAATCCTCAATCCTCAATCCTTAATCCCCATACCACACACCTCAATCCTGAAAACTCAGTCCTGAATCCTCAATCTTCAGCACTAAGTCCTCAACAGTCAGTTGTCAATCCTCAATCCCCAATAGAATATCCTCAATTCACAGTTTTCAATACTCAATACTCAATCTGCAGTCTTCCGATCTCTATCCACAAACATCAATTCTCATCACTCAACCCTCAATACTCAGTCCCCAATCCTCAATCTTCAATCCTCAATCCTCAATCCTCAATCCTCAATCTTAATCTTCAATCCTCAATACTCAATCTTCAATCCGCAATCCTCAATCCTTAATCCTCAGTCCTCAACCTTCAATCCTCAATACTCAATCTTCAATCCTCAATCCTCAATCCTCAATCCCCAATCCTCAATCCTAAATCGTCAATCTTCAATCCTCAATACTCAATCTGCAATCCTCAATCCTCAATCCACAATCCTCAATCCTCATTCTTCAATCCTCAATAACCAATCCTCAATCTTCAATCCTCAATCCTCAATCCTCAATCCTCAATCCTCAATCCTCAATCCTCAATCCTCAATCTTCAATCCTCAATCCTCAATCCTCTATCCTCAATCCTCATTCTTCAATCCTCAATAACCAATCCACAATCTTCAATCCTCAATCCTCAATCCTCAATCCTCAATCCTCAATCCTCAATCCTCAATCTTCAATCCTCAGTCCCAAATCCTCAATCTTCAATACACAATCCTCAATCCTCAACCTTCAATCCTCAATACTCAATCTTCAATCCTCAATCCTCAATCCTCAATTCTCAACCCTCAATCCTCAATGTTCAATCCTCAATACCCAATCCTCAGTCTTCAATCTTCAATCCTCAATCCTCAATCCTCAATCCTCAATCCTCAATCCTCAATCCTCAATCCTCAGTCCTCAAACCTCAATCCAGAATCCTCAATCCTGAATCCTCAACCTTTAGCCCTCAGTCCTCAACAATCAGTTGTCAATCCTCAATCCTCAATAGAATATCCTCAATTCACAGGTTTCAATAGTCAATACTCAACCTGCAATCTTCAAATCTCTATCCACAAACATCAATTCTCATCACTCAACCCTCAACACTCAGTCCCCAATCCTCAGTCTTCAATCCCCAATCCTCAACCCTCAATCCTCAATTATCAATCTTCATTCCTCAATACTCTATCTTCAACCCGCAATCCTCAATCCTCGGTCTTCAAACATCAATACTCAACCCTCAGACCTCGTCCTCAATCCACAACTCTCAATCCTCAATCCTCAATATTCAATCATTAACATTCAATCTTCAATCCTCAATCCTCAATCCTCAACCCTCAATCCTCAATGTTCAATCCTCAATACCCAATCCTCAGTCTTCAATCCTCAATCCTCAATCCTCAATCCTCAATCCTCAGACCTCAAACCTCAATTCTGAATCCTCAATCCTGAATCCTCAATCCTGATTCCTCAATCTTCAGCCCTGAGTCCACAACAATCAGTTGTCAATCCTCAATCCTGAATAGAATATCCTCAATTCACAGCTTTCAATACTCAATACTCAATGTGCAATCTTCAGATCTCTATCCACAAACATCAATTCTTATCACTCAACCCTCAATACTCAGTCCCTAATCCTCAATCATCAATCCTCAATCCCCAATCCTCAATCCTCAATCCTCAATCTTAACCTTCTATCCTGAATACTCAATCTTCAATCCTCAATACTCAATCTTCAATCCTCAATCCTCAATCCTCAATCCTCAATCCACAATCCTCAATACACAATCGTCAATCTTCAATCCTCAATACTCAATCTTCAATCCTCAATCCTCAATCCTCAATCCTCAACCGTCAGTCCTCGTCCTGAGTCCACAACCCTCAATCCTCAATACTCAATCTTCAACCCTCAATACTCAATATTCAATCCTCAATCCTCAATCCTCAATCCTCAATCCTCAATCCTCAATCCTCTATCCTCAATCCTCAATACTCAATCCTGAATCCTCATTCTTCAATCGTCAATACCCAATCCTCAATCTTCAATCCTCAATCCTCAATCCTCAATCCTCAATCCTCAATCCTCAATCCTCAGTCCTCAAACCTCAATCCGAAATCCTCGATCCTGAATCCTCAATCTTCAGCCCTCAGGCCTCTACAATCAGTTGTCAATCCTCAATCCTCAATAGAATATCATCAATTCACAGTTTTCATTACTCAATACTCAATCTGCAATCTTCAAAACTCTATCCACAAACATCTCATCACCCAACCCTCAACACTCAGTCCCCAATCCTCAATGTTCAATCCTCAATCCTCAATCACCAATCCTCAATCCTCAATCCTCAATCCTCAATCCTCAATCTTCAATCCTCAATCCTCGATCGTCAATCTTCAATCCTCAATACTCAATCTTCAATCCTCAATCCTCAATCCTCAATCCTCAATCCTCATTCTTCAATCCTCAATACACAATCCTCAATCTTCAATCCTCAATCCTCAATCCTCAATTCCCAGTCCTCAATCCTCAATCCTCAGACCTCAAACATCAATACTCAACCCTCAGTCCTCGTCCTCAATCCACAACCCTCAATCCTCAATCCTCAGTCCTCAAACTTCAATCCTCAATCCTCAGACCTCAATCCTCAACCGTCAGTCCCCGTCCTCAATCCTCAAACATCAATCCTCAACCCTCAATCTTGAATCATCAATACTCAATCTTCAATCCTCAATCCTCAATCCTCAATCCTCAATCCTCAATCCTCAACATTCAACACACGACCCTCAACCATCAATCCTCAATACTCAACCATCAATCCTCAATTCTCAATACTCAATAGAATATCCTGAATTCCCATGATTCAATACTCAATCCTCAATATTCAATAATCAAATCTCAATCCTCAATACTCAATCTTCAATACTCAATCCTCAATCCTCAATCGTCAATCTTCATTCTTCAATCCTCAATACCCAATCCTCAATCTTCAATCCTCAATACTCTATCCTCAATCCTCAATACTCAATCCTCAATACTCAAACTTCAATCCTCAGTCCCAAATCCTCAATCCTCAATACTCAATCCTCAATCCTCAATCTTTAACCCTCAATGCTCAATCTTCAATCCTCAATCCTCAATCCTGAATCCTCAATACTCATTCTTCAATACTCAATACCCGATCCTCAATCCCCAGTCCTCAATCTTCAATCCTCAATGGTCAATCCTCAATCCTCAATCCTCAGACCTCAATCCTCAATCCTCAATCCTCAATCTTCAATCCTCAATACTCAATCTTCAATCCTCAATCCTCAATCCTCAATCCTCAATCCTCAATCCTCAATCCTCAATCCTCAATCCTCAATCGCCAATCTTCAATCCTCAATCCTCAATACCCGATCCTCAATCCCCAGTCCTCAATCTTCAATCCTCAATGGTCAATCCTCAATCCTCAATGCTCAGTCCTCAATCCTCAATCCTCAACCCTCAAACCTCAATGCTCAACCGTCAGTCCTCGTCCTCAATCGTCAACACTCAATCCTCAATCCTCAATCTTCAATCCTCAATGCTCAATATTCAATACCCAATCCTCAGTCTTCAATCCTCAATCCTCAATCCTCAAATCTCAATCCTCAATCCTCAGTCCTCGGTCCTCAAACCTCAATCCTCAACCCTCAGCCCTCATCCCCAATCCTCAATCCTCAATCCACAATCCTCAATCTTCAATCCTCAATACTCAACCTTCAATAATCAATCCTCAATCCTCAATCCTCAGTACTCAATACTCAATCGTCAATCCTCAATCCCCAATCCTCAATCTCCAATAATCAATCCTCAATCCTCAATCCTCAACCCTCAATCTTCAATACTCAATACTCAATCTTCAATCATCAATCCTCCGTTCTCAATCCTCAATACTCAATACTAAATCGTCAATCCTCAATCCCCAATCCTCAATCTCCAATCCTCAATCCTCAATCCTCAATCCTCAATCTTCAATCCTCAATACTCAATATTCAATACTCAATGTTCAATCCTCAACAGCCAATCCTCAATCTTCAATCCTCAATCGTCAATCCTCAATCCACAATCCTCAATCCTCAATCCTCAATCCTCAATCTTCAATCCTCAATCCTCAGTCCTCAATCCTCAATACTCAATCCTTAATCCTCATTCCTCTATCCTCAGTCCTCAAACCTCAATCCTCAATCCTCAATCCTCAATCCTCAATCCTCAATCCTCAATCTTCAATCATCCATACTCAAACTGCAATCCTCAATCCTCAGTCCGGACTCCTCAATCGACAACCCTCAATCCTCAATCCTCAATCTTCAATCATTAATATTCAATCTTCAATCCACAATCTTCAATCCTCAATTCTCAACCCTCAATCCTCAATGTTCAATCCTCAATACCCAATCCTCAGTCTTCAATCCTCAATCCTCAATCCTTAATCCCCAGACCACACACCTCAATCCTGAAAACTCAGTCCTGAATCCTCAATCTTCAGCACTAAGTCCTCAACAGTCAGTTGTCAATCCTCAATCCCCAATAGAATATCCTCAATTCACAGTTTTCAATACTCAATACTCAATCTGCAGTCTTCCGATCTCTCTCCACAAACATCAATTCTCATCACTCAACCCTCAATACTCAGTCCCCAATCCTCAATCTTCAATCCTCAATCCTCAATCCTCAATCCTCAATCTTAATCTTCAATCCTCAATACTCAATCTTCAATCCGCAATCCTCAATCCTTAATCCTCAGTCCTCAACCTTCAATCCTCAATACTCAATCTTCAATCCTCAATCCTCAATCCTCAATCCTCAATCCCCAATCCTCAATCCTAAATCGTCAATCTTCAATCCTCAATACTCAATCTGCAATCCTCAATCCTCAATCCACAATCCTCAATCCTCATTCTTCAATCCTCAATAACCAATCCTCAATCTTCAATCCTCAATCCTCAATCCTCAATCCTCAATCCTCAATCCTCAATCCTCAATCCTCATTCTTCAATCCTCAATCCTCAATCCTCAATCCTCAATCCTCATTCTTCAATCCTCAATAACCAATCCACAATCTTCAATCCTCAATCCTCAATCCTCAATCCTCAATCCTCAATCCTCAATCCTCAATCTTCAATCCTCAGTCCCAAATCCTCAATCTTCAATACACAATCCTCAATCCTCAACCTTCAATCCTCAATACTCAATCTTCAATCCTCAATCCTCAATCCTCAATTCTCAACCCTCAATCCTCAATGTTCAATCCTCAATACCCAATCCTCAGTCTTCAATCTTCAATCCTCAATCCTCAATCCTCAATCCTCAATCCTCAATCCTCAATCCTCAATCCTCAGTCCTCAAACCTCAATCCAGAATCCTCAATCCTGAATCCTCAACCTTTAGCCCTCAGTCCTCAACAATCAGTTGTCAATCCTCAATCCTCAATAGAATATCCTCAATTCACAGGTTTCAATAGTCAATACTCAACCTGCAATCTTCAAATCTCTATCCACAAACATCAATTCTCATCACTCAACCCTCAACACTCAGTCCCCAATCCTCAGTCTTCAATCCCCAATCCTCAACCCTCAATCCTCAATTATCAATCTTCATTCCTCAATACTCTATCTTCAACCCGCAATCCTCAATCCTCGGTCTTCAAACATCAATACTCAACCCTCAGACCTCGTCCTCAATCCACAACTCTCAATCCTCAATCCTCAATATTCAATCATTAACATTCAATCTTCAATCCTCAATCCTCAATCCTCAACCCTCAATCCTCAATGTTCAATCCTCAATACCCAATCCTCAGTCTTCAATCCTCAATCCTCAATCCTCAATCCTCAATCCTCAGACCTCAAACCTCAATTCTGAATCCTCAATCCTGAATCCTCAATCCTGATTCCTCAATCTTCAGCCCTGAGTCCACAACAATCAGTTGTCAATCCTCAATCCTCAATAGAATATCCTCTATTCACAGCTTTCAATACTCAATACTCAATGTGCAATCTTCAGATCTCTATCCACAAACATCAATTCTTATCACTCAACCCTCAATACTCAGTCCCTAATCCTCAATCATCAATCCTCAATCCCCAATCCTCAATCCTCAATCCTCAATCTTAACCTTCTATCCTGAATACTCAATCTTCAATCCTCAATACTCAATCTTCAATCCTCAATCCTCAATCCTCAATCCTCAATCCACAATCCTCAATACACAATCGTCAATCTTCAATCCTCAATACTCAATCTTCAATCCTCAATCCTCAATCCTCAATCCTCAACCGTCAGTCCTCGTCCTGAGTCCACAACCCTCAATCCTCAATACTCAATCTTCAATCCTCAATACTCAATATTCAATCCTCAATCCTCAATCCTCAATCCTCAATCCTCAATCCTCAATCCTCTATCCTCAATCCTCAATACTCAATCCTGAATCCTCATTCTTCAATCGTCAATACCCAATCCTCAATCTTCAATCCTCAATCCTCAATCCTCAATCCTCAATCCTCAATCCTCAATCCTCATTCTTCAATCCTCAATACCCAATCCTCAATCTTCAATACTCAATCCTCAATCCGAAATCCTCAATCCTCAATCCTCAGTCCTCAATCTTCAATCCTCAGTCCCAAATCCTCAATCTTCAATACACAATCCTCAATTCTCAATCTTCAATCCTCAATACTCAATCTTCAATCTTCAATCATCAATCCTCAATCCTCAATTCTCAAAACTCATTCTTCAATCCCCAATACCCAATCCTCAATCTTCAATCCTCAATCCTTAATCCTCAATTCTCAATCCTCAATCCTCAATCCTCAGACATCAAACATCAGTACTCAACCCTCAATCCTCGTCCTCAATCCACAACCCTCAATCCTCGATCCTCAAACTTCAATCGTCAATATTCAATCTTCAATCCTCAATCCTCAGTCCTCAATACTCAATCCTCAATCCTCAATGTTCAATCCTCAATACCCAATCCTCAATCTTCAATCCTCAATCCTCAATCCTGAATCCTCAATCCTCAATCCTCAATCCTCAATCCTCAGTCCTCAACCCTCAATCCTGAATCCTCAACCCTGAATCCTCAATCTTCAGCCCTCAGTCCTCAACAATCAGTTGTCAATCTTCAATCCTCAATAGAACATCATCAATTCACAGTTTTCAATACTCAATACTCAATCTACAATCTTCAAATCTATATCCACAAACATCAATTCTCGTCACTCAACCCTCAACACTCAGTCCTCAATGTTCAATCCCCAATTCTCAATTCTCAATCTTCAATCCTCAATACGGGACATTCAATCCTCAATCCTCAATCCTCAGTCCTCAATCCTCAATACTCAATCTTCAATCCTCAGTACCCAATCCTCAATCTGCAACCCTCAATCCTCAACCCTCAATCCTCGATCCTCAGTCCTCGCCCTCAATCCTCAACACTCAATCCACAATCCTCAATCTTCAATCATCAATACTCAATCTTCAATCCTCAATCCTCAATCTTCAATCCTCAATCCTCAATTCTCACTCCTCAATACTCAATCCTCAATCGTCAATCCTCAATCCCCAATCCTCAATCTTCAATCCTCAATCCTCAATCCTCAATACTCAGTCATCAATCTTCAATCCTCAACACTCAATCTTCAATCCACAATCTTCAATCCTCAATCCTCACTGCACAATCCTCAATCCTCAATTCTCTATACTCAATAGAATATCCTGAATCCTCAGGATTCAATACTCAAACCTCAATCCTCAACCCTCAGCCCTCATGCTCCATCCTCAATACTCGATCCTCAATCCCCAATCCTCAATCCTCAATACTCAATCTTCAATCCTCAATCCTCAATCCTCAATCCTCAGTCCTCAATACTCAATCTACAATGCTCAATACTCAGTCTTCAATCCTCAATCCTCAATCCTCAATCCTCAATCCTCATTCTTCAATCCTCAATACACAATCCTCAATATTCAATCCTCAATCCTCAATACTCAATTCTCAATCCTCAATCCTCAATCCTCAATCCTCAATATTCAACACTAAAGCCTCAAACATCAATCCTGAATACTCAATCATCAATCCTCAATTCTCAATACTCAACAGAATATCCTGAATTCTCATGGTTCAATACTCAATCCACAATATTCAATAATCAAATCTCAATCCTCAAACATCAATCCTCAACACTCAATACTCAACACTCAGTCCTCTCTCTTCAATCCTGCATCCTCAACCCTCAACCCTCAAGCGTCAATCCTCAATCCTCAATCCTCAGCCCTCAATCCTCAGTCCTCAAACCTCAATCCCGAATCCTCAATCCTGAATGCTCTATCTTCAGCCCTCAGTCCTCAAAAATCAATTGTCAATCCTCAATCTTCAATAGAATATCCTCAATTCACAGTTTTCGATACTGAACCCCATTCTTCAATCCTCAAATCTCAATCCACAAACATCAATTCTCATCACTCAATCATCAACACCCAGTCCTCAATCTTCAATCCTCAATCCTCAATCCTCAGTCTTCAATCCTCAATACTCAATACACAATCCTCAATCCTCAATTCTCAGTCCTCAATACTCAATCCTCAATCGTCAATCCTCAATCCCCAATCCTCAATCTTCAATCCTCAATCCTCAATCCTCAATTCTCAATCCTCAATATTCAACACACAACCCTCAACCATCAATCCTCAATACTCAACCATCAATCCTCAATTCTCAATACTCAATAGAACATCCAGAATTCTCATGGTTCAATACTCAATCCACAATATTCAATAATCAAATCTCAATCCTCAAACATCAATTCTCAACACTCAATCCTCAATACTCAGCCCTCTCTCTTCAATCCTCCATCCTCAATCCTCAACCCTCAATCCTCAGTCATCATTACTCAATCTTCAATACTCAATCCTCAATCCTCAATCCTCAATCCTCAATCCTCAATCCTCAACCCTCAATCCTCATTCCTCAAACCTCAATCCTCAAACCTCAGCCCTCATCCTCAATTCTCAATTCTCAATCCTCAATCCTCAATCTTCAATACTCAATACTCAATCTTCAATAATCAATCCTCAATTCTCAATCCTCAAACCTCAATCCTCAACCCTCAGCCCTCATCCTCAATTCTCAATTCTCAATCCTCAATCCTCAATCCCCAATCTTCAATCCTCAATAATCAATCTCCAATCCTAGATCCTCAATCCCCAATCTTCAATCCTTAATCCTCAACCTTCAATCCTCATTCCCCAGTCCTCAATCTTCAATCCTCAATGCTCAATCCTCAATCCTCAATCATCATTCCTCAATCCTCAGCCCTCAACCCTCAAACCTCAATCCTCAACCGTCAGTCCTCGTCCTCAATCGTCAACCCTCAATCCTCAATACTCAATCTTCAATCCTCAATACTCAATATTCAATACTCAATCCTCAATCTTCAATCCTCAATCTTCAATCCTCAATCCTCAATCCTCAATCCTCAATCCTCATTCTTCAATCATCAATACCCTATCCTCAATCCTCAATCCTCAATCCTCAATCCTCAATACTCAACATTCAATAATCAATCCTCAATTCTCAATCCTCAATACTCAATCCTCAATCGTCAATCCTCAAACCCCAATCCTCAATCTTCAGTCCACAATCCTCAATGCTCAATCCTCAACCCTCAATCTTCAATACTCAATACTCAATCTTCAATCCTCAATCCTCAATCTTCAATCATCCATACTCAAACTGCAATCCTCAATCCTCAGTCCTCACTCCTCAATCCTCATTCTTCAACCCTCAATACCGAATCCTCAATCTTCAATCCTCAATCCTCAATCATCAATTCTCAATCCTCAATCCTCAATCCTCAATCCTCAGACTTCAAACATCAATACTCATCCCTCAGTCCTCGGCCTCAATCCACAACCCTCAATCCCCAATCCTCAATCTTCAATCATTAATATTCAATCTTCAATCCACAATCTTCAATCCTCAATTCTCAACCCTCAATCCTCAATGTTCAATCCTCAATACCAAATCCTCAGTCTTCAATCCTCAATCCTCAATCCTCAATCCCCAGACCACAAACCTCAATCCTGAATCCTCCATCCTGAATCCTCAATCTTCAGCACTGAGACCTCAACAGTCAGTTGTCAATCCTCAATCAACAATAGAATATCCTCAATTCACAGTTTTCAATACTCAATACTCAATCTGCAGTCTTCAGATCTCTATCCACAAACATCAATTCTCATCACTCAACCCTCAATACTCAGTCCCCAATCCTCAATCTTCAATCCTGAATCCTCAATCCTCAATCCTCAATCTTAATCTTCAATCCTCAATACTCAATCTTCAATCCTCAATCCTCAATCCTCAATCCTCAGTCCTCAACCTTCAATCCTCAATCCTAAATCGTCAATCTTCAATCCTCTATACACAATCTTCAATCCTCAATCCTCAATCCTCAATCCTCAATCCTCAATCCTCATTCTTCAATCCTCAATACCCAATCCTCAATCTTCAATACTCAATCCTCAATCCTAAATCCTCAATCCTCAATCCTCAGTCCTCAATCTTCAATCCTCAGTCCCAAATCCTCAATCTTCAATACACAATCCTCAATCCTCATTCTTCAATCCCCAATACCCAATCCTCAATCTTCAATCCTCAATCCTTAATCCTCAATTCTCAATCCTCAATCCTCAATCCTCAGACATCAAACATCAATACTCAACCCTCAATCCTCGTCCTCAATCCACAACCCTCAATCCTCGATCCTCAAACTTCAATCGTCAATATTCAATCTTCAATCCTCAATCCTCAATCCTCAATACTCAATCCTCAATCCTCAATGTTCAATCCTGAATACCCAATCCTCAATCTTCAATCCTCAATCCTCAATCCTCAATCCTCAATCCTCAATCCTCAATCCTCAATCCTCAGTCCTCAACCATCAATACTGAATCCTCAATCCTGAATCCTCAATCTTCAGCCCTCAGTCCTCAACAATCAGTTGTCAATCTTCAATCCTCAATAGAACATCATCAATTCACAGTTTTCAATACTCAATACTCAATCTACAATCTTCAAATCTATATCCACAAACATCAATTCTCATCACTCAACCCTCAACACTCAGTCCTCATTGTTCAATCCCCAATTCTCAATTCTCAATCTTCAATCCTCAATACGGAACATTCAATCCTCAATCCTCAATCCTCAGTCCTCAATCCTCAATACTCAATCTACAATGCTCAATACTCAGTCTTCAATCCTCAATCCTCAATCCTCAATCCTCAATCCTCATTCTTCAATCCTCAATACACAATCCTCAATATTCAATCCTCAATCCTCAATACTCAATTCTCAATCCTCAATCCTCAATCCTCAATATTCAACACTAAAGCCTCAAACATCAATCCTGAATACTCAATCATCAATCCTCAATTCTCAATACTCAATAGAATATCCTGAATTCTCATGGTTCAATACTCAATCCACAATATTCAATAATCAAATCTCAATCCTCAAACACCAATCCTCAACACTCTATACTCAACACTCAGTCCTCTCTCTTCAATCCTCCATCCTCAACCCTCAATCCTCAAGCGTCAATCCTCAATCCTCAATCCTCAATCCTCAATCTTCAATCCTCAATACTCAATATTCAATACTCAACCCTCAATCTTCAATCCTCAATCTTCAATCCTCAATCCTCAATCCTCAATTCTCAATCCTCATTCATCAATCCTCAATACCCAATCCTCGATCTTCAATCCTCAATCCTCAATCCTCAATTCTCAATCCTCAATCCTCAGTCCTCAGTCCTCAATCTACAATCCTCAATACTCAGTCTTTAATCCTCAATCCTCAATGCTCAATCCTCAATCCTCATTCTTCAATCCTCAGTACACAATCCTCAATATTCAATCCTCAACCCTCAATCTTCAATACTCAATCCTCAATCCTCAATCCCCAATCTTCAATCCTCAATACTCAACCTTCAATAAGCAATCCCCAATTCTCAATCCTCAATAC
This sequence comes from Calliopsis andreniformis, assembly GCF_051401765.1. NCBI lineage: Eukaryota > Metazoa > Arthropoda > Insecta > Hymenoptera > Andrenidae > Calliopsis > Calliopsis andreniformis. Next base: position 1,865,690 of record NW_027480481.1, read on the forward strand.
TCAATCCTCAATCGTCAATCCTCAATCCCCAATCCTCAATCTTCAGTACACAATCCTTAATACTCAATACTCAACCCTCAATCTTCAATACTGAATACTCAATCTTCAATCCTCAATCCTCAATTCTCAGTCCTCAATACTCAATCCTCAGTCGTCAATCCTCAATCCCCAATCCTCAATCTTCAATCCTCAATCCTCAATCCTCAATCCTCGATCCTCAATATTCAACACACAACCCTCAACCATCAATCCTCAATACTCAACCATCAATTCTCAATTCTCAATACTCAATAGAATATCCTGAATTCTCATGGTTCAATACTCAATCCACAAAATTCAAGAATCAAATCTCAATCCTCGAACATCAATTCTCAACACTCAATCCTCAATACTCAGCCCTCTCTCTTCAATCCTCCATCCTGAATCCTCAACCCTCAATCATCAGTCATCAATACTCAATCTTCAATGCTCAATCCTCAATCCACAATCCTCAATCCTCAATCCTCAATCCTCAACCCTCAATACTCATTCCTCAAACCTCAATCCTCCACCCTCAGCCCTCATCCTCAATTCTCAATTCTCAATCCTCAATCCTCAATCCCCAATCTTCAATCCTCAATAATCAATCTCCAATCCTAAATCCTCAATCCCCAATCTTCAATCCTTAATACTCAACCTTCAATCCTCATTCCCCAGTCCTCAATCTTCATTCCTCAGTGCTCAATCCTCAATCCTCAATCATCAGTCCTCAGTCCTCAACCCTCAACCCTCAAACCTCAATCCTCAACCGTCAGTCCTCGTCCTCAATCGTCAACCCTCAATCCTCAATCCTCAATCTTCAATCTTCAATCCTATATACTCAATATTCAATACTCAATCCTCAATCTTCAATCCTCGATCCTCAATCCTCAATCCTCAATCCTCAATCCTCAATCCTCATTCATCAATCCTCAATACCCAAACCTCGATCTTCAATCCTCAATCCTCAATCCTCAATTCTCAATCCTCAATCCTCAGTCCTCAGTCCTCAAATCTCAATCCTCAATCCTCAGCCCTCATCCTCAATCCTCAATCCTCAATCCTCAATCCTCAACCTTCAATCGTCAATACTCAACCTTCAATAATCAATCCTCAATTCTCAATCCTCAATACTCAATCCTCAATCCTCAATCTTCAATCCTCAATACTCATTATTCAATACTCAATCCTCAATCTTCAATACTCAACCTTCAATAATCAATCCTCAATTCTCAATCCTCAATACTCAATCCTCAATCGTCAATCCTCAATCCCCAATCCACAATCTTCAGTCCACAATCCTCAATCCTCAATCCTCAACCCTCAATCATCAATACTCAATACTCAATATTCAATCCTCAATCCTCATTCCTCAATCCTCAATCCTCAGTCCTCAATACTCAATCTACAATCCTCAATACTCAGTCTTCAATCCTCAATCCTCAATCCTCAATCCTCAACATTCAATCCTCAATACACAATCCTCAATAATCAATCCTCAACTCTCAATCCTCAATACTCAATCCTCAATCGCCAATCCTCAATCCCCAATCCTCAATCTTCAGTCCACAATCCTCAATGCTCAATCCTCAACCCTCAATCTTCAATACTCAATACTCAATCTTCAATCCTCAATCCTCAATCCTCAATCCTCAATCCTCAATGCTCAATCCTCAACCCTCAATCCTCAGTCCTCAATCATCAATCCTCATTCCTTAAACCTCAATCCCCAACCGTCAGTCCTCGTCCTCAAGCCTCAACCCTCAATCCTCAATCCTCAATCCTCAATCTTCAATCATCAATACTCAATCTTCAATCCTCAATCCTCAATACTCAATCTTCAATCCTCAAGCCTCAATTCTCAACCCTCAATGCTCAATCCTCAATCGTCAATCCTCAATCCCCAATCCACAATCTTCAATCCTCAATCCTCAATCCTCAATCCTCAATCCTCAATCTTCAGTCCTCAATACTCAATATTCAATCCTCAATCCTCAATCCTCAATCCTCAATCCTCAATCCTCAATCCTCAATCCTCAATCCTCAATCTTCAATCCTCAGTCCCAAATCCTCAATCTTCAATACACAATCCTCAAGCCTCAATCTACAATCCTCAATACACAGTCTTCAATCATCAATCCTCAATCATCAATTCTCAATACTCATTCTTGAATCCCCAATACCCAATCCTCAATCTTCAATCCTCAATCCTTAATCCTCAATTGTCAATCCTCAATCCTCAATCCTCAGACATCAAACATCAATACTCAACCCTCAATCCTCGTCCTCAATCCACAACCCTCAATCCTCGATCCTCAAACTTCAATCATCAATATTCAATCTTCAATCCTCAATCCTCAATCCTCAATCCTCAATACTCAATCCTCAATCCTCAATCTTCGATCCTCAATACCCAATCTTCAATCTTCAATCCTCAATCCTCAACCCTCAATCCTCAATCCTCAGTCCTCAATCCTCAATCCTCAATCCTCAATCCTCAGTCCTCAATCCGCAATCCTCAATTTTCAAGCTTCAATACTGAATCTTCAATCCTCAATGCTTAATCCTCAATCGTCAATCCTCAGTCCTCAACCCACAATCCTCAATCCTCAAACCTCAATCCTCAATCGTCAGCCCTCGTCCTCAATCCTCAACACTCAATCCACAATCCTCAATCTTCAATCCTCAATCCTCAATTCTCACTCCTCAATACTCAATCCTCAATCGTCAATCCTCAATCCCCAATCCTCAATCCCCAATCCTCAATCCTCAATACTCAATCCTCAATCCTCAATCTTCGATCCTCAATACCCAATCTTCAATCTTCAATCCTCAATCCTCAATCCTCAATCCTCAATCCTCAGTCCTCAATCCTCAATCCTCAGTTCTCAAACCTCAATCCAGAATCCTCAAACCTGTATCCTCAATCTTTAGCCCTCAGTCCTCAACAATCAGTTGTCAATCCTCAATCCTCAATAGAATATCCTCAATTCACAGGTTTCAATAGTCAATACTTAACCTGCAATCTTCAAATCTCTATCCACAAACATCAATTCTCATCACTCAACCCTCAACACTCAGTCCCCAATCCTCAATCTTCAATCCCCAATCCTCAACCCTCAATCCTCAATAATCAATCTCCAATCCTAGATCCTCAATCCCCAATGTTCAACCCTTAATCCTCAACCTTCAATCCTCATTCCCCAGTCCTCAATCCTCAATCCTCAATGCTCAATCCTCAATCCTCAATCATCAGTCCTCAATCCTCAACCCTCAACCCTCAAACCTCAATCCTCAACCGTCAGTCCTTGTCCTCAATCGTCAACCCTCAATCCTCAATCCTCAATCTTCAATCCTCAATACTCAATATTCAGTACTCAATCCTCAATCTTCAATCCTCAATCTTCAATCTTCAATCCTCAATCCTCAATCGTCAATCCTCAATCCTCATTCTTCAATCCTCCATACCCAATCCTCAATCTTCAATCCACAGTCTTCAATCCTCAATCCTCAATCCTCAATCCCCAGACCACAAACCTCAATCCTGAATCCTCCATCCTGAATCCTCAATCTTTAGCACTGAGTCCTCAACAGTCAGTTGTCAATCCTCAGTCAACAATAGAATATCCTCAATTCACAGTTTTCAATACTCAATACTCAATCTGCAGTCTTCAGATCTCTATCCACAAACATCAATTCTCATCACTCAACCCTCAATACTCAGTCCCCAATCCTCAATCTTCAATCCTGAATCCTCAATCCTCAATCCTCAATCTTAATCTTCAATCCTCAATACTCAATCTTCAATCCTCAATCCTCAATCCTTAATCCTCAGTCCTCAACCTTCAATCCTCAATCCTAAATCGTCAATCTTCAATCCTCTATACACAATCTTCAATCCTCAATCCTCAATCCTCAATCCTCTATCCTCATTCTTCAATCCTCAATACCCAATCCTCAATCTTCAATACTCAATCCTCAATCCGAAATCCTCAATCCTCAATCCTCAGTCCTCAATCTTCAATCCTCAATCCTTAATCCTCAATTCTCAATCCTCAATCCTCAATCCTCAGACATCAAACATCAGTACTCAACCCTCAATCCTCGTCCTCAATCCACAACCCTCAATCCTCGATCCTCAAACTTCAATCGTCAATATTCAATCTTCAATCCTCAATCCTCAGTCCTCAATACTCAATCCTCAATCCTCAATGTTCAATCCTCAATACCCAATCCTCAATCTTCAATCCTCAATCCTCAATCCTGAATCCTCAATCCTCAATCCTCAATCCTCAATCCTCAGTCCTCAACCCTCAATCCTGAATCCTCAACCCTGAATCCTCAATCTTCAGCCCTCAGTCCTCAACAATCAGTTGTCAATCTTCAATCCTCAATAGAACATCATCAATTCACAGTTTTCAATACTCAATACTCAATCCCCAATCTTCAACCCTCAATACCCAATCCTCAATCTTCAATCCTCAATCCTCAATCCTGAATCCTCAATCCTCAATCCTCAATCCTCAATCCTCAATCCTCAGTCCTCAATCCTCAATACTCAATCTTCAATCCTCAGTACCCAATCCTCAATCTGCAACCCTCAATCCTCAACCCTCAATCCTCGATCCTCAGTCCTCGCCCTCAATCCTCAACACTCAATCCACAATCCTCAATCTTCAATCATCAATACTCAATCTTCAATCCTCAATCCTCAATCTTCAATCCTCAATCCTCAATATTCAACACACAACCCTCAACCATCAATCCTCAATACTCAACCATCAATCCTCAATTCTCAATACTCAATAGAACATCCAGAATTCTCATGGTTCAATACTCAATCCACAATATTCAATAATCAAATCTCAATCCTCAAACATCAATTCTCAACACTCAATCCTCAATACTCAGCCCTCTCTCTTCAATCCTCCATCCTCAATCCTCAACCCTCAATCCTCAGTCATCATTACTCAATCTTCAATACTCAATCCTCAATCCTCAATCCTCAATCCTCAATCCTCAATCCTCAACCCTCAATCCTCATTCCTCAAACCTCAATCCTCAAACCTCAGACCTCATCCTCAATTCTCAATTCTCAATCCTCAATCCTCAATCTTCAATACTCAATACTCAATCTTCAATAATCAATCCTCAATTCTCAATCCTCAAACCTCAATCCTCAACCCTCAGCCCTCATCCTCAATTCTCAATTCTCAATCCTCAATCCTCAATCCCCAATCTTCAATCCTCAATAATCAATCTCCAATCCTAGATCCTCAATCCCCAATCTTCAATCCTTAATCCTCAACCTTCAATCCTCATTCCCCAGTCCTCAATCTTCAATCCTCAATGCTCAATCCTCAATCCTCAATCATCATTCCTCAATCCTCAGCCCTCAACCCTCAAACCTCAATCCTCAACCGTCAGTCCTCGTCCTCAATCGTCAACCCTCAATCCTCAATACTCAATCTTCAATCCTCAATACTCAATATTCAATACTCAATCCTCAATCTTCAATCCTCAATCTTCAATCCTCAATCCTCAATCCTCAATCCTCAATCCTCATTCTTCAATCATCAATACCCTATCCTCAATCTTCAATCCTCAATCCTCAATCCTCAATCCTCAATTCTCAATCCTCAATCCTCAGTCCTCAGTCCTCAAACCTCAATCCTCAATCCTCAGCCCTCATCCTCAATCCTCAATCCTCAATCCTCAATCTTCAATCCTCAATACTCAACCTTCAATAATCAATCCTCAATTCTCAATCCTCAATACTCAAACCTCAATCGTCAACCCTCAATCCCCAATCCTCAGTCTTCAGTCCACAATCCTCAATCCTCAATCCTCAACCCTCAATCATCAGTCATCAACACTCAATCTCCAATGCTCAATCGTCAATCCTCAATCCTCAATCCTCAATCCTCAATCCTCAATCCTCAACCCTCAACCCTCAAACCTCAATCCTCAACCGTCAGTCCTCTTCCTCAATCGTCAACCCTCAATCCTCAATCCTCAATCTTCAATCCTCAATACTCAATATTCAATACTCAATCCTCAATCTTCAATCCTCAATCTTCAATCGTCAATCCTCAATCCTCAATCCTCAATCCTCAATCCTCATTCATCAATCCTCAATACCCAATCCTCGATCTTCAATCCTCAATCCTCAAACCTCAATTCTCAATCCTCAATCCTCAGTTCTCAGTCCTCAAATCTCAATCCTCAATCCTCAGCCCTCATGCTGAATCCTCAATCCTCAATCCTCAATCCTCAATCCTCAATCCTCAATACTCAACATTCAATAATCAATCCTCAATTCTCAATCCTCAATACTCAATCCTCAATCTTCAATCCTCAATCCTCAATCATCAATTCTCAATCCTCAATCCTCAATCCTCAGACTTCAAACATCAATACTCAACCCTCAATCCTCGTCCTCAATCCACAACCCTCAATCCTCGATCCTCAAACTTCAATCGTCAATATTCAATCTTCAATCCTCAATCCTCAATCCTCAATACTCAATCCTCAATCCTCAATGTTCAATCCTGAATACCCAATCCTCAATCTTCAATCCTCAATCCTCAATCCTCAATCCTCAATCCTCAATCCTCAATCCTCAATCCTCAGTCCTCAACCCTCAATCCTGAATCCTCAATCCTGAATCCTCAATCTTCAGCCCTCAGTCCTCAACAATCAGTTGTCAATCTTCAATCCTCAATAGAACATCATCAATTCACAGTTTTCAATACTCAATACTCAATCTACAATCTTCAAATCTATATCCACAAACATCAATTCTCATCACTCAACCCTCAACACTCAGTCCTCAATGTTCAATCCCCAATTCTCAATTCTCAATCTTCAATCCTCAATACGGAACATTCAATCCTCAATCCTCAATCCTCAGTCCTCAATCCTCAATACTCAATCTACAATGCTCAATACTCAGTCTTCAATCCTCAATCCTCAATCCTCAATCCTCAATCCTCATTCTTCATTCCTCAATACACAATCCTCAATATTCAATCCTCAATCCTCAATACTCAATTCTCAATCCTCAATCCTCAATCCTCAATATTCAACACTAAAGCCTCAAACATCAATCCTGAATACTCAATCATCAATCCTCAATTCTCAATACTCAATAGAATATCCTGAATTCTCATGGTTCAATACTCAATCCACAATATTCAATAATCAAATCTCAATCCTCAAACACCAATCCTCAACACTCTATACTCAACACTCAGTCCTCTCTCTTCAATCCTCCATCCTCAACCCTCAATCCTCAAGCGTCAATCCTCAATCCTCAATCCTCAATCCTCAATCTTCAATCCTCAATACTCAATATTCAATACTCAATCCTCAATCTTCAATCCTCAATCTTCAATCCTCAATCCTCAATCCTCAATTCTCAATCCTCATTCATCAATCCTCAATACCCAATCCTCGATCTTCAATCCTCAATCCTCAATCCTCAATTCTCAATCCTCAATCCTCAGTCCTCAGTCCTCAATCTACAATCCTCAATACTCAGTCTTTAATCCTCAATCCTCAATGCTCAATCCTCAATCCTCATTCTTCAATCCTCAGTACACAATCCTCAATATTCAATCCTCAACCCTCAATCTTCAATACTCAATCCTCAATCCTCAATCCCCAATCTTCAATCCTCAATACTCAACCTTCAATAAGCAATCCCCAATTCTCAATCCTCAATACTCAATCCTCAATCGTCAATCCTCAATCCCCAATCCTCAATCTTCAGTACACAATCCTTAATACTCAATACTCAACCCTCAATCTTCAATACTGAATACTCAATCTTCAATCCTCAATCCTCAATCCTCAATCCTCAATCCTCAGTCCTCAATCCTCAATCTACAATCCTCAATACTCAGTCTTTAATCCTCAATCCTCAATGCTCAATCCTCAATCCTCATTCTTCAATCCTCAATACACAATCCTCAATATTCAATCCTCAATCCTCAATACTCAATTCTCAATCCTCAATCCACAATCCTCAATATTCAACACTCAAGCCTCAAACATCAATCCTCAATACCCAATCATCAATCCTCAATTCTCAATACTCAATAGAATATCCTGAATTCTCATGGTTCAATACTCAATCCACAATATTCAATAATCAAATCTCAATCCTCAAACATCAATTCTCAACACTCAATACTCAACACTCAGTCCTCTCTCTTCAATCCTCCATCCTCGACCCTCAATCCTCAATCCTCAACCCTCAATCCTCAGTCCTCAAACCTCAATCCCGTATCCTCAATCCTGAATCCTCTATCTTCAGCCCTCCGTCCTCAAAAATCAATTGTCAATCCTCAATGCTCAATAGAATATCCTCAATTCACAGTTTTCAATACTGAACCCCATTCTTCAATCTTCAAATCTCAATCCACAAACATCAATTCTCATCACTCAACCATCAACACCCAGTCCTGAATCTTCAATCCTCAATCCTCAATCCTCAATCCTCAATCTTCAATCCTCAAAACTCAGTACTCAATCCTCAATCCTCAATTCTCAGTCCTCAATACTCGTTCCTCTATCCTCAATAGTAAATCCTCAATCCCCAATCCTCAATCTTCAATCCTCAATCATCAATCCTCAATCCTCAATCCTCAATATTCAACACACAACCCTCAACCATCAATCATCAATACTCAACCATCAATCCCCAATTCTCAATACTCAATAGAATATCCTGAATTCTCATGGTTCAATACTCAATCCACAAAATTCAATAATCAAATCTCAATCCTCAAACATCAATTCTCAACACTCAATCCTCAATACTCAGTCCTCTCTCTTCAATCCTCCATCCTCAATCCTCAACCCTCAATTCTCAGTCATCAATACTCAATCTTCAATACTCAATCCTCAATCCTCAAACCTCAATCCTCAATCCTCAATCCTCAACCCTCAATCCTCATTCCTCAAACCTCAATCCTCAACCCTCAGCCCTCATCCGCAATTCTCAATCCTCAATCCTCAATCCTCAATCCTCAATCCCCAATCTTCAATCCTCAATAATCAATCTCCAATCCCAGATCCTCAATCCCCAATCTTCAATCCTTAATCCTCAACCTTCAATCCTCATTCCCCAGTCCTCAATCTTCAATCCTCAATGCTCAATCCTCAATCCTCAATCATCATTCCACAATCCTCAGCCATCAACCCTGAAACCTCAATCCTCAACCGTCAGTCCTCGTCCTCAATCGTCAACCCTCAATCCTCAATCCTCAATCTTCAATCCTCAATACTCAATATTCAATACTCAATCCTCAATCTTCAATCCTCCATCCTCAACCCTCAATTCTCAAGCGTCAATCCTCAATCCTCAATCCTCAATCCTCAATCCTCAATCCTCAATCCTCAGTCCTCAATCCTCAATCTACAATCCTCAATACTCAGTCTTCAATCCTCAATCCTCAATCCTCAATCCTCAATCCTCATTCTTCAATCCTCAATACACAATCCTCAATATTCAATCCTCAATCCTCAATCCTCAATCCTCAATTCTCAATCCTCAATCCTCAATCATCAATATTCAACACTCAAGCCTCAGCCTTCAATAATCAATCCTCAATTCTCAATCCCCAATACTCAATCCTCAATCCTCAGCCCTCAACCCTCAAACCTCAATCCTCAACCGTCAGTCCTCGTCCTCAATCGTCAACCCTCAATCCTCAATCCTCAATCTTCAATCCTCAATACTCAATATTCAATACTCAATCCTCAATCTTCAATCCTCAATCTTCAATCTTCAATCCTCAATCCTCAATCCTCAATCCTCAATCCTCATTCTTCAGTCCTCAATACCCAATCCTCAATCTTCAATCCTCAATCCTCAATCCTCAATTCTCAATCCTGAATCCTCAGTCCTCAGTCCTCAAACCTCAATCCTCAATCCTCAGCCCTCATCCTCAATCGTCAATCCTCTATCCTCAATCCTCAATCTTCAATCCTCAATACTCAACCTTCAATAATCAATCCTCAATTCTCAATCCTCAATACTCAATCCTCAATCGTCAATCCTCAATCCTCAATCCTCAATCTTCAGTCCACAATCCTCAATCCTCAATCCTCAACCCTTAATCATCAATACTCAATACTCAATCTTCAATCCTCAATCCTCATTCCTCAATCCTCAATCCTCAGTCCTCAATACTCAATCTACAATCCTCAATACTCAGTCTTCAATCCTCAATCCTCAATCCTCAATCCTCAATCCTCATTCTTCAATCCTCAATACACAATCCTCAATATTCAATCCTCAATCCTCAATCCTCAATTCTCAATCCTCAATCCTCAATCCTCAATATTCAACACTCAAGCCTCAAACATCAATCCTCAATACTCAATCATCAATCCTCAATTCTCAATACTCAATAGAATATCCTGAATTCTCATGGTTCAATACTCAATCCACAATATTCAATAATCAAATCTCAATCCTCAAACATCAATTCTCAACACTCAATACTCAACACTCAGTCGTCTCTCTTCAATCCTCCATTCTCAACCCTCAATTCTGAAGCGTCAATCCTCAATCCGCAATCCTCAACCCTATATCCTCAGTCCTCAAACCTCAATCCCGAATCCTCAATCCTGAATCCTCTATCTTCAGCCCTCAGACCTCAAAAATCAATTGTCCATCCTCAATCCTCAATAGAATATCCTCAATTCACAGTTTTCAATACTGAGCCCCATTCTTCAATCTTCAAATCTCAATCCACAAACATCAATTCTCATCGCTCAACCATCAACACCCAGTCCTCAATCTTCAATCCTCAATCCTCAATCCTCAATCTTCAATCCTCAATACTCAATACTCAATCCTCAATCCTCAATTCTCAGTCCTCAATACTCAATCCTCAGTCGTCAATCCTCAATCCCCAATCCTCAATCTTCAATCCTCAATCCTCAATCCTCAATCCTCGATCATCAATATTCAACACACAACCCTCAACCATCAATCCTCAATACTCAACCATCAATTCTCAATTCTCAATACTCAATAGAATATCCTGAATTCTCATGGTTCAATACTCAATCCACAAAATTCAATAATCAAATCTCAATCCTCGAACATCAATTCTCAACACTCAATCCTCAATACTCAGCCCTCTCTCTTCAATCCTCCATCCTGAATCCTCAACCCTCAATCATCAGTCATCAATACTCAATCTTCAATGCTCAATCCTCAATCCACAATCCTCAATCCTCAATCCTCAATCCTCAACCCTCAATACTCATTCCTCAAACCTCAATCCTCCACCCTCAGCCCTCATCCTCAATTCTCAATTCTCAATCCTCAATCCTCAATCCCCAATCTTCAATCCTCAATAATCAATCTCCAATCCTCAATCCCCAATCCTCAATCTTCTGTCCGCAATCCTCAATGCTCAATCCTCAACCCTCAATCTTCAATACTCAATACTCAATCTTCAATCCTCAATCATCAATCCTCAATCCTTAAACCTCAATCCCCAACCGTCAGTCCTCGTCCTCAAGCCTCAACCCTCAATCCTCAATCCTCAATCCTCAATCTTCAATCATCAATACTCAATCCTCAATCCTCAATCCTCAATACTCAATCTTCAATGCTCAATCCTCAATTCTCAACCCTCAATGCTCAATCCTCAATCGTCAATCCTCAATCCCCAATCCTCAAACTTCAATCCTCAATCCTCAATCCTCAATCCTCAATCCTCAATCTTCAATCCTCAATACTCAATATTCAATCCTCAATCCTCAATCCTCAATCCTCAATCCTCAATCCTCAATCCTCAATCCTCTATCTTCAATCATCCATACTCAAACTGCAATCCTCAATCCTCAGCCCTCACTCCTCAATCCTCATTCTTCAACCCTCAATACCGAATCCTCAATCTTCAATCCTCAATCCTCAATCATCAATTCTCAATCCTCAATCCTCAATCCTCAGACTTCAAACATCAATACTCATCCCTCAGTCCTCGTCCTCAATCCACAACCCTCAATCCCCAATCCTCAATCTTCAATCATTAATATTCAATCTTCAATCCACAATCTTCGATCCTCAATTCTCAACCCTCAATCCTCAATGTTCAATACTCAATACCAAATCGTCAGTCTTCAATCCTCAATCCTCAATCCTCAATCCCCAGACCACAAACCTCAATCCTGAATCCTCCATCCTGAATCCTCAATCTTCAGCACTGAGTCCTCAACAGTCAGTTGTCAATCCTCAATCAACAATAGAATATCCTCAATTCACAGTTTTCAATACTCAATACTCAATCTGCAGTCTTCAGATCTCTATCCACAAACATCAATTCTCATCACTCAACCCTCAATACTCAGTCCCCAATCCTCAATCTTCAATCCTGAATCCTCAATCCTCAATCCTCAATCTTAATCTTCAATCCTCAATACTCAATCTTCAATCCTCAATCCTCAATCCTTAATCCTCAGTCCTCAACCTTCAATCCTCAATCCTAAATCGTCAATCTTCAATCCTCTATACACAATCTTCAATCCTCAATCCTCAATCCTCAATCCTCAATCCTCATTCTTCAATCCTCAATACCCAATCCTCAATCTTCAATACTCAATCCTCAATCCTAAATCCTCAATCCTCAATCCTCAGTCCTCAATCTTCAATCCTCAGTCCCAAATCCTCAATCTTCAATACACAATCCTCAATCCTCAATCTTCAATCCTCAATACTCAATCTTCAATCTTCAATCATCAATCCTCAATCCTCAATTCTCAATACTCATTCTTCAATCCCCAATACCCAATCCTCAATCTTCAATCCTCAATCCTTAATCCTCAATTCTCAATCCTCAATCCTCAATCCTCAGACATCAAACATCAGTACTCAACCCTCAATCCTCGTCCTCAATCCACAACCCTCAATCCTCGATCCTCAAACTTCAATCGTCAATATTCAATCTTCAATCCTCAATCCTCAATCCTCAATACTCAATCCGCAATCCTCAATGTTCAATCCTCAATACCCAATCCTCAATCTTCAATCCTCAATCCTCAATCCTCAATCCTCAATCCTCAATCCTCAACCCTCAATCCTCAGTCCTCAACCCTCAATCCTGAATCCTCAACCCTGAATCCTCACTCTTCAGCCCTCAGTCCTCAACAATCAGTTGTCAATCTTCAATCCTCAATAGAACATCATCAATTCACAGTTTTCAATACTCAATACTCAATCTACAATCTTCAAATCTATATCCACAAACATCAATTCTCATCACTCAACCCTCAACACTCAGTCCTCAATGTTCAATCCCCAATTCTCAATTCTCAATCTTCAATCCTCAATACGGGACATTCAATCCTCAATCCTCAATCCTCAGTCCTCAATCCTCAATACTCAATCTTCAATCCTCAGTACCCAATCCTCAATCTGCAACCCTCAATCCTCAACCCTCAATCCTCGATCCTCAGTCCTCGTCCTCAATTCTCAACACTCAATCCACAATCCTCAATCTTCAATCATCAATACTCAATCTTCAATCCTCAATCCTCAATCTTCAATCCTCAAACCTCAATTCTCACTCCTCAATACTCAATCCTCAATCGTCAATCCTCAATCCCCAATCCTCAATCCTCAATCCTCAATCTTCAATCCTCAATACTCAATATTCAATACTCAATCTTCAATCTTCAATCCTCAATCTTCAATCCTCAATCCTCAATCCTCAATCCTCAATCCTCACCCTTCAATCCTCAATACCCAATCCTCAGCCTTCAATCCTCAATCCTCAAACCTCAATCCGGAATCCTCAATCCTGAATCCTCAATCTTAAGCCGTCAGTCCTCAAGAATCAATTCTCAATCCACAATCCTCAATCCTCAATCCTCAATCCTCAGCCCTCATCCTCAATCCTCAATCCTCAATCCTCAATCCACAACCTTCAATCCTCAATACTCAACCTTCAATAATCAATCCTCAATCCTCAATCCTCAGTACTCAATACTCAATCGTCAATCCTCAATCCCCAATCCTCAATCTCCAATAATCAATCCTCAATCCTCAATCCTCAACCCTCAATCTTCAATACTCAATACTCAATCTTCAATCATCAATCCTCAGTTCTCAATCCTCAATACTCAATACTAAATCGTCAATCCTCAATCCCCAATCCTCAATCTCCAATCCTCAATCCTCAATCCTCAATCCTCAATCCTCAATCTTCAATCCTCAATACTCAATATTCAATACTCAATGTTCAATCCTCAACAGCCAATCCTCAATCTTCAATCCTCAATCGTCAATCCTCAATCCACAATCCTCAATCCTCAATCCTCAATCCTCAATCTTCAATCCTCAATCCTCAGTCCTCAATCCTCAATCCTCAATTTTCAATCCTCAGTCCTCAATCCTCACTCTTCAACCCTCAATCCTCAACACTCAATCCTCGATCATCAGTCCTCAATCCTCAATGCTCAATCCTCAATGCTCAATCCGCAATACCCAATCCTAAATCTTCAATGCTCAATCCTCAATACTCAATCCTTAATCCTCATTCCTCTATCCTCAGTCCTCAAACCTCAATCCTCAATCCTCAATCCTCAATCCTCAATCCTCAATCCTCAATCTTCAATCATCCATACTCAAACTGCAATCCTCAATCCTCAGTCCGGACTCCTCAATCGACAACCCTCAATCCTCAATCCTCAATCTTCAATCATTAATATTCAATCTTCAATCCACAATCTTCAATCCTCAATTCTCAACCCTCAATCCTCAATGTTCAATCCTCAATACCCAATCCTCAGTCTTCAATCCTCAATCCTCAATCCTTAATCCCCAGACCACACACCTCAATCCTGAAAACTCAGTCCTGAATCCTCAATCTTCAGCACTAAGTCCTCAACAGTCAGTTGGCAATCCTCAATCCCCAATAGAATATCCTCAATTCACAGTTTTCAATACTCAATACTCAATCTGCAGTCTTCCGATCTCTATCCACAAACATCAATTCTCATCACTCAACCCTCAATACTCAGTCCCCAATCCTCAATCTTCAATCCT
Source organism: Calliopsis andreniformis (assembly GCF_051401765.1). Taxonomy (NCBI): domain Eukaryota; kingdom Metazoa; phylum Arthropoda; class Insecta; order Hymenoptera; family Andrenidae; genus Calliopsis; species Calliopsis andreniformis. The sequence goes on from NW_027480481.1 coordinate 1,880,781, forward strand.
CAATCCTCAATCCTCAATCCTCAATCCCCAATCCTCAATCCTAAATCGTCAATCTTCAATCCTCAATACTCAATCTGCAATCCTCAATCCTCAATCCACAATCCTCAATCCTCATTCTTCAATCCTCAATAACCAATCCTCAATCTTCAATCCTCAATCCTCAATCCTCAATCCTCAATCCTCAATCCTCAATCCTCAATCCTCAATCTTCAATCCTCAATCCTCAATCCTCTATCCTCAATCCTCATTCTTCAATCCTCAATAACCAATCCACAATCTTCAATCCTCAATCCTCAATCCTCAATCCTCAATCCTCAATCCTCAATCCTCAATCTTCAATCCTCAGTCCCAAATCCTCAATCTTCAATACACAATCCTCAATCCTCAACCTTCAATCCTCAATACTCAATCTTCAATCCTCAATCCTCAATCCTCAATTCTCAACCCTCAATCCTCAATGTTCAATCCTCAATACCCAATCCTCAGTCTTCAATCTTCAATCCTCAATCCTCAATCCTCAATCCTCAATCCTCAATCCTCAATCCTCAATCCTCAGTCCTCAAACCTCAATCCAGAATCCTCAATCCTGAATCCTCAACCTTTAGCCCTCAGTCCTCAACAATCAGTTGTCAATCCTCAATCCTCAATAGAATATCCTCAATTCACAGGTTTCAATAGTCAATACTCAACCTGCAATCTTCAAATCTCTATCCACAAACATCAATTCTCATCACTCAACCCTCAACACTCAGTCCCCAATCCTCAGTCTTCAATCCCCAATCCTCAACCCTCAATCCTCAATTATCAATCTTCATTCCTCAATACTCTATCTTCAACCCGCAATCCTCAATCCTCGGTCTTCAAACATCAATACTCAACCCTCAGACCTCGTCCTCAATCCACAACTCTCAATCCTCAATCCTCAATATTCAATCATTAACATTCAATCTTCAATCCTCAATCCTCAATCCTCAACCCTCAATCCTCAATGTTCAATCCTCAATACCCAATCCTCAGTCTTCAATCCTCAATCCTCAATCCTCAATCCTCAATCCTCAGACCTCAAACCTCAATTCTGAATCCTCAATCCTGAATCCTCAATCCTGATTCCTCAATCTTCAGCCCTGAGTCCACAACAATCAGTTGTCAATCCTCAATCCTGAATAGAATATCCTCAATTCACAGCTTTCAATACTCAATACTCAATGTGCAATCTTCAGATCTCTATCCACAAACATCAATTCTTATCACTCAACCCTCAATACTCAGTCCCTAATCCTCAATCATCAATCCTCAATCCCCAATCCTCAATCCTCAATCCTCAATCTTAACCTTCTATCCTGAATACTCAATCTTCAATCCTCAATACTCAATCTTCAATCCTCAATCCTCAATCCTCAATCCTCAATCCACAATCCTCAATACACAATCGTCAATCTTCAATCCTCAATACTCAATCTTCAATCCTCAATCCTCAATCCTCAATCCTCAACCGTCAGTCCTCGTCCTGAGTCCACAACCCTCAATCCTCAATACTCAATCTTCAATCCTCAATACTCAATATTCAATCCTCAATCCTCAATCCTCAATCCTCAATCCTCAATCCTCAATCCTCTATCCTCAATCCTCAATACTCAATCCTGAATCCTCATTCTTCAATCGTCAATACCCAATCCTCAATCTTCAATCCTCAATCCTCAATCCTCAATCCTCAATCCTCAATCCTCAATCCTCAGTCCTCAAACCTCAATCCGAAATCCTCGATCCTGAATCCTCAATCTTCAGCCCTCAGGCCTCTACAATCAGTTGTCAATCCTCAATCCTCAATAGAATATCATCAATTCACAGTTTTCATTACTCAATACTCAATCTGCAATCTTCAAAACTCTATCCACAAACATCTCATCACCCAACCCTCAACACTCAGTCCCCAATCCTCAATGTTCAATCCTCAATCCTCAATCACCAATCCTCAATCCTCAATCCTCAATCCTCAATCCTCAATCTTCAATCCTCAATCCTCGATCGTCAATCTTCAATCCTCAATACTCAATCTTCAATCCTCAATCCTCAATCCTCAATCCTCAATCCTCATTCTTCAATCCTCAATACACAATCCTCAATCTTCAATCCTCAATCCTCAATCCTCAATTCCCAGTCCTCAATCCTCAATCCTCAGACCTCAAACATCAATACTCAACCCTCAGTCCTCGTCCTCAATCCACAACCCTCAATCCTCAATCCTCAGTCCTCAAACTTCAATCCTCAATCCTCAGACCTCAATCCTCAACCGTCAGTCCCCGTCCTCAATCCTCAAACATCAATCCTCAACCCTCAATCTTGAATCATCAATACTCAATCTTCAATCCTCAATCCTCAATCCTCAATCCTCAATCCTCAATCCTCAACATTCAACACACGACCCTCAACCATCAATCCTCAATACTCAACCATCAATCCTCAATTCTCAATACTCAATAGAATATCCTGAATTCCCATGATTCAATACTCAATCCTCAATATTCAATAATCAAATCTCAATCCTCAATACTCAATCTTCAATACTCAATCCTCAATCCTCAATCGTCAATCTTCATTCTTCAATCCTCAATACCCAATCCTCAATCTTCAATCCTCAATACTCTATCCTCAATCCTCAATACTCAATCCTCAATACTCAAACTTCAATCCTCAGTCCCAAATCCTCAATCCTCAATACTCAATCCTCAATCCTCAATCTTTAACCCTCAATGCTCAATCTTCAATCCTCAATCCTCAATCCTGAATCCTCAATACTCATTCTTCAATACTCAATACCCGATCCTCAATCCCCAGTCCTCAATCTTCAATCCTCAATGGTCAATCCTCAATCCTCAATCCTCAGACCTCAATCCTCAATCCTCAATCCTCAATCTTCAATCCTCAATACTCAATCTTCAATCCTCAATCCTCAATCCTCAATCCTCAATCCTCAATCCTCAATCCTCAATCCTCAATCCTCAATCGCCAATCTTCAATCCTCAATCCTCAATACCCGATCCTCAATCCCCAGTCCTCAATCTTCAATCCTCAATGGTCAATCCTCAATCCTCAATGCTCAGTCCTCAATCCTCAATCCTCAACCCTCAAACCTCAATGCTCAACCGTCAGTCCTCGTCCTCAATCGTCAACACTCAATCCTCAATCCTCAATCTTCAATCCTCAATGCTCAATATTCAATACCCAATCCTCAGTCTTCAATCCTCAATCCTCAATCCTCAAATCTCAATCCTCAATCCTCAGTCCTCGGTCCTCAAACCTCAATCCTCAACCCTCAGCCCTCATCCCCAATCCTCAATCCTCAATCCACAATCCTCAATCTTCAATCCTCAATACTCAACCTTCAATAATCAATCCTCAATCCTCAATCCTCAGTACTCAATACTCAATCGTCAATCCTCAATCCCCAATCCTCAATCTCCAATAATCAATCCTCAATCCTCAATCCTCAACCCTCAATCTTCAATACTCAATTCTCAATCTTCAATCATCAATCCTCCGTTCTCAATCCTCAATACTCAATACTAAATCGTCAATCCTCAATCCCCAATCCTCAATCTCCAATCCTCAATCCTCAATCCTCAATCCTCAATCTTCAATCCTCAATACTCAATATTCAATACTCAATGTTCAATCCTCAACAGCCAATCCTCAATCTTCAATCCTCAATCGTCAATCCTCAATCCACAATCCTCAATCCTCAATCCTCAATCCTCAATCTTCAATCCTCAATCCTCAGTCCTCAATCCTCAATCCTCAATTTTCAATCCTCAGTCCTCAATCCTCACTCTTCAACCCTCAATCCTCAACACTCAATCCTCGATCATCAGTCCTCAATCCTCAATGCTCAATCGTCAATGCTCAATCCGCAATACCCAATCCTAAATCTTCAATGCTCAATCCTCAATACTCAATCCTTAATCCTCATTCCTCTATCCTCAGTCCTCAAACCTCAATCCTCAATCCTCAATCCTCAATCCTCAATCCTCAATCCTCAATCTTCAATCATCCATACTCAAACTGCAATCCTCAATCCTCAGTCCGGACTCCTCAATCGACAACCCTCAATCCTCAATCCTCAATCTTCAATCATTAATATTCAATCTTCAATCCACAATCTTCAATCCTCAATTCTCAACCCTCAATCCTCAATGTTCAATCCTCAATACCCAATCCTCAGTCTTCAATCCTCAATCCTCAATCCTTAATCCCCAGACCACACACCTCAATCCTGAAAACTCAGTCCTGAATCCTCAATCTTCAGCACTAAGTCCTCAACAGTCAGTTGTCAATCCTCAATCCCCAATAGAATATCCTCAATTCACAGTTTTCAATACTCAATACTCAATCTGCAGTCTTCCGATCTCTCTCCACAAACATCAATTCTCATCACTCAACCCTCAATACTCAGTCCCCAATCCTCAATCTTCAATCCTCAATCCTCAATCCTCAATCCTCAATCTTAATCTTCAATCCTCAATACTCAATCTTCAATCCGCAATCCTCAATCCTTAATCCTCAGTCCTCAACCTTCAATCCTCAATACTCAATCTTCAATCCTCAATCCTCAATCCTCAATCCTCAATCCCCAATCCTCAATCCTAAATCGTCAATCTTCAATCCTCAATACTCAATCTGCAATCCTCAATCCTCAATCCACAATCCTCAATCCTCATTCTTCAATCCTCAATAACCAATCCTCAATCTTCAATCCTCAATCCTCAATCCTCAATCCTCAATCCTCAATCCTCAATCCTCAATCCTCATTCTTCAATCCTCAATCCTCAATCCTCAATCCTCAATCCTCATTCTTCAATCCTCAATAACCAATCCACAATCTTCAATCCTCAATCCTCAATCCTCAATCCTCAATCCTCAATCCTCAATCCTCAATCTTCAATCCTCAGTCCCAAATCCTCAATCTTCAATACACAATCCTCAATCCTCAACCTTCAATCCTCAATACTCAATCTTCAATCCTCAATCCTCAATCCTCAATTCTCAACCCTCAATCCTCAATGTTCAATCCTCAATACCCAATCCTCAGTCTTCAATCTTCAATCCTCAATCCTCAATCCTCAATCCTCAATCCTCAATCCTCAATCCTCAATCCTCAGTCCTCAAACCTCAATCCAGAATCCTCAATCCTGAATCCTCAACCTTTAGCCCTCAGTCCTCAACAATCAGTTGTCAATCCTCAATCCTCAATAGAATATCCTCAATTCACAGGTTTCAATAGTCAATACTCAACCTGCAATCTTCAAATCTCTATCCACAAACATCAATTCTCATCACTCAACCCTCAACACTCAGTCCCCAATCCTCAGTCTTCAATCCCCAATCCTCAAACCTCAATCCTCAATTATCAATCTTCATTCCTCAATACTCTATCTTCAACCCGCAATCCTCAATCCTCGGTCTTCAAACATCAATACTCAACCCTCAGACCTCGTCCTCAATCCACAACTCTCAATCCTCAATCCTCAATATTCAATCATTAACATTCAATCTTCAATCCTCAATCCTCAATCCTCAACCCTCAATCCTCAATGTTCAATCCTCAATACCCAATCCTCAGTCTTCAATCCTCAATCCTCAATCCTCAATCCTCAATCCTCAGACCTCAAACCTCAATTCTGAATCCTCAATCCTGAATCCTCAATCCTGATTCCTCAATCTTCAGCCCTGAGTCCACAACAATCAGTTGTCAATCCTCAATCCTCAATAGAATATCCTCTATTCACAGCTTTCAATACTCAATACTCAATGTGCAATCTTCAGATCTCTATCCACAAACATCAATTCTTATCACTCAACCCTCAATACTCAGTCCCTAATCCTCAATCATCAATCCTCAATCCCCAATCCTCAATCCTCAATCCTCAATCTTAACCTTCTATCCTGAATACTCAATGTTCAATCCTCAATACTCAATCTTCAATCCTCAATCCTCAATCCTCAATCCTCAATCCACAATCCTCAATACACAATCGTCAATCTTCAATCCTCAATACTCAATCTTCAATCCTCAATCCTCAATCCTCAATCCTCAACCGTCAGTCCTCGTCCTGAGTCCACAACCCTCAATCCTCAATACTCAATCTTCAATCCTCAATACTCAATATTCAATCCTCAATCCTCAATCCTCAATCCTCAATCCTCAATCCTCAATCCTCTATCCTCAATCCTCAATACTCAATCCTGAATCCTCATTCTTCAATCGTCAATACCCAATCCTCAATCTTCAATCCTCAATCCTCAATCCTCAATCCTCAATCCTCAATCCTCAATCCTCAGTCCTCAAACCTCAATCCGAAATCCTCGATCCTGAATCCTCAATCTTCAGCCCTCAGGCCTCTACAATCAGTTGTCAATCCTCAATCCTCAATAGAATATCATCAATTCACAGTTTTCATTACTCAATACTCAATCTGCAATCTTCAAAACTCTATCCACAAACATCTCATCACCCAACCCTCAACACTCAGTCCCCAATCCTCAATGTTCAATCCTCAATCCTCAATCACCAATCCTCAATCCTCAATCCTCAATCCTCAATCCTCAATCTTCAATCCTCAATCCTCGATCGTCAATCTTCAATCCTCAATACTCAATCTTCAATCCTCAATCCTCAATCCTCAATCCTCAATCCTCATTCTTCAATCCTCAATACACAATCCTCAATCTTCAATCCTCAATCCTCAATCCTCAATTCCCAGTCCTCAATCCTCAATCCTCAGACCTCAAACATCAATACTCAACCCTCAGTCCTCGTCCTCAATCCACAACCCTCAATCCTCAATCCTCAGTCCTCAAACTTCAATCCTCAATCCTCAGACCTCAATCCTCAACCGTCAGTCCCCGTCCTCAATCCTCAAACATCAATCCTCAACCCTCAATCTTGAATCATCAATACTCAATCTTCAATCCTCAATCCTCAATCCTCAATCCTCAATCCTCAATCCTCAACATTCAACACACGACCCTCAACCATCAATCCTCAATACTCAACCATCAATCCTCAATTCTCAATACTCAATAGAATATCCTGAATTCCCATGATTCAATACTCAATCCTCAATATTCAATAATCAAATCTCAATCCTCAATACTCAATCTTCAATACTCAATCCTCAATCCTCAATCGTCAATCTTCATTCTTCAATCCTCAATACCCAATCCTCAATCTTCAATCCTCAATCCTCAATCCTCAATCCTCAATCCTCAATCCTGAATCCTCAATACTCATTCTTCAATACTCAATACCCGATCCTCAATCCCCAGTCCTCAATCTTCAATCCTCAATGGTCAATCCTCAATCCTCAATCCTCAGACCTCAATCCTCAATCCTCAATCCTCAATCTTCAATCCTCAATACTCAATCTTCAATCCTCAATCCTCAATCCTCAATCCTCAATCCTCAATCCTCAATCCTCAATCCTCAATCCTCAATCGCCAATCTTCAATCCTCAATCCTCAATACCCGATCCTCAATCCCCAGTCCTCAATCTTCAATCCTCAATGGCCAATCCTCAATCCTCAATGCTCAGTCCTCAATCCTCAATCCTCAACCCTCAAACCTCAATCCTCAACCGTCAGTCCTCGTCCTCAATCGTCAACACTCAATCCTCAATCCTCAATCTTCAATCCTCAATGCTCAATATTCAATACCCAATCCTCAGTCTTCAATCCTCAATCCTCAATCCTCAAATCTCAATCCTCAATCCTCAGTCCTCGGTCCTCAAACCTCAATCCTCAACCCTCAGCCCTCATCCCCAATCCTCAATCCTCAATCCACAATCCTCAATCTTCAATCCTCAATACTCAACCTTCAATAATCAATCCTCAATCCTCAATCCTCAGTACTCAATACTCAATCGTCAATCCTCAATCCCCAATCCTCAATCTCCAATAATCAATCCTCAATCCTCAATCCTCAACCCTCAATCTTCAATACTCAATACTCAATCTTCAATCATCAATCCTCAGTTCTCAATCCTCAATACTCAATACTAAATCGTCAATCCTCAATCCCCAATCCTCAATCTCCAATCCTCAATCCTCAATCCTCAATCTTCAATCCTCAATACTCAATATTCAATACTCAATGTTCAATCCTCAACAGCCAATCCTCAATCTTCAATCCTCAATCGTCAATCCTCAATCCACAATCCTCAATCCTCAATCCTCAATCCTCAATCTTCAATCCTCAATCCTCAGTCCTCAATCCTCAATCCTCAATTTTCAATCCTCAGTCCTCAATCCTCACTCTTCAACCCTCAATCCTCAACACTCAATCCTCGATCATCAGTCCTCAATCCTCAATGCTCAATCCTCAATGCTCAATCCGCAATACCCAATCCTAAATCTTCAATGCTCAATCCTCAATACTCAATCCTTAATCCTCATTCCTCTATCCTCAGTCCTCAAACCTCAATCCTCAATCCTCAATCCTCAATCCTCAATCCTCAATCCTCAATCTTCAATCATCCATACTCAAACTGCAATCCTCAATCCTCAGTCCGGACTCCTCAATCGACAACCCTCAATCCTCAATCCTCAATCTTCAATCATTAATATTCAATCTTCAATCCACAATCTTCAATCCTCAATTCTCAACCCTCAATCCTCAATGTTCAATCCTCAATACCCAATCCTCAGTCTTCAATCCTCAATCCTCAATCCTTAATCCCCAGACCACACACCTCAATCCTGAAAACTCAGTCCTGAATCCTCAATCTTCAGCACTAAGTCCTCAACAGTCAGTTGTCAATCCTCAATCCCCAATAGAATATCCTCAATTCACAGTTTTCAATACTCAATACTCAATCTGCAGTCTTCCGATCTCTATCCACAAACATCAATTCTCATCACTCAACCCTCAATACTCAGTCCCCAATCCTCAATCTTCAATCCTCAATCCTCAATCCTCAATCCTCAATCTTAATCTTCAATCCTCAATACTCAATCTTCAATCCGCAATCCTCAATCCTTAATCCTCAGTCCTCAACCTTCAATCCTCAATACTCAATCTTCAATCCTCAATCCTCAATCCTCAATCCTCAATCCCCAATCCTCAATCCTAAATCGTCAATCTTCAATCCTCAATACTCAATCTGCAATCCTCAATCCTCAATCCACAATCCTCAATCCTCATTCTTCAATCCTCAATAACCAATCCTCAATCTTCAATCCTCAATCCTCAATCCTCAATCCTCAATCCTCAATCCTCAATCCTCAATCTTCAATCCTCAGTCCCAAATCCTCAATCTTCAATACACAATCCTCAATCCTCAACTTTCAATCCTCAATACTCAATCTTCAATCCTCAATCCTCAATCCTCAATTCTCAACCCTCAATCCTCAATGTTCAATCCTCAATACCCAATCCTCAGTCTTCAATCTTCAATCCTCAATCCTCAATCCTCAATCCTCAATCCTCAATCCTCAATCCTCAATCCTCAGTCCTCAAACCTCAATCCAGAATCCTCAATCCTGAATCCTCAATCTTTAGACCTCAGTCCTCAACAATCAGTTGTCAATCCTCAATCCTCAATAGAATATCCTCTATTCACAGGTTTCAATAGTCAATACTCAACCTGCAATCTTCAAATCTCTATCCACAAACATCAATTCTCATCACTCAACCCTCAACACTCAGTCCCCAATCCTCAGTCTTCAATCCCCAATCCTCAACCCTCAATCCTCAATTATCAATCTTCATTCCTCAATACTCTATCTTCAATCCGCAATCCTCAATCCTCGGTCTTCAAACATCAATACTCAACCCTCAGTCCTCGTCCTCAATCCACAACCCTCAGTCCTCAATCCTCAATCTTCAATCATTAATATTCAATCTTCAATCCACAATCTTCAATCCTCAATTCTCAACCATCAATCCTCAATGTTCAATCCTCAATACCCAATCCTCTGTCTTCAATCCTCAATCCTCAATCCTTAATCCCCAGACCACAAACCTCAATCCTCAATTCTCAATCCTCAATCGTCAACCTTCAATCCTCAATACTCAATCTTCAATCCTCAATCCTCAATCCTCAATTCTCAATCCTCATCCTCAGTCCTCAGTCCTCAAACCTCAATCCTCAACCCTCAGCCCTCATCCCCAACCCTCGATCCTCAATCCTCAATCCTCAATCTTCAGTCCTCAATACTCAATCTTCAATCCTCAATCCTCAGTCCTCAATCTTCAATCCTCAATGCTCAATCCTCAATCCTCAATCCTCAGTCCTCAATCCTCAGTCCTCAATCCTCAAACCTCAATCCTCAACCGTCAGTCCTCGTCCTCAAACCTCAACCCCCAATCCTCAATCCTCAACCTTCAATCATCAATACTCAATCTTCAATCCTCAATCCTCAATCCTCAATCCCCAATCCTCAATCCTCAATCCTCTATCTTCAATCCTCAATACTCAATCTTCAATCCTCAATCCTCAGTCCTCAATCTTCAATCCTCAATGCTCAATCCTCAATCCTCAATCCTCAGTCCTCAATCCTCAATCCTCAATCCTCAAACCTCAATCCTCAACCGTCAGTCCTCGTCCTCAAACCTCAACCCCCAATCCTCAATCCTCAATCTTCAATCATCAATACTCAATCTTCAATCCTCAATCCTCAATCCTCAATCCCCAATCCTCAATCCTCAATCCTCAATCTTCAATCATCCATACTCAAACTGCAATCCTCAATCCTCAGTCCGGACTCCTCAATCGACAACCCTCAATCCTCAATCCTCAATCTTCAATCCTCATTCTTCAATCCTCAATACCCAATCCTCAATCTTCAATCGTTAATCCTCAATCCTCAATTCTCAGCCCTCAAACCTCAGTCCTCAGTCCTCAAACCTGAATCCTCAAACCTCAGCCCTCATCATCAATCCTCAATCCTCAATCCTCAATCCTTAATCTTCAATCCTCAATACTCAAAATTCAATCCTCGATCCTCAGTCCTCAAACCTCTATTCTGAATCCACAATCCTGCATCCTCAAACCTCTATTCTGAATCCACAATCCTGCATCCTCAATCCTCAGCACTCAGTCCTCAACAATCAGTTGTCAATCCTCAATCCCCAATAGAAAATCCTCAATTCACAGTTTTCAATACTCAATACTCAATCTGCATTCATCAAATCTCTATCCAGAAACATCAATTCTCATCACTCAACCCTGAACGCTCAGTCCTCAATGTTCAGTCCTCAATCCTCAATTCTCAGTCTTCAATCCTCAATACTGAATCTTCAACCCTCAATCCTCAATCCTCAATCCTCAATCCTCAATCTTCAATCCTCAATCCTCAATCCTCAATCCTCAGTAATCAATCCGCAATCTTCAATACTCAATCGTCAATCCTCATTCCTCAATCCTCAATCCTCAATCCTCGTTCCTCAAACCTCAATCCTCAACCCTCAGTACTCACACTCAATTCTCAATTCTCAATCCTCAATCCTCAATCCTCAATCCTCAATCTTCAATCGTCAATAATCAATCTCCAATCCTAGATCCTCAATCCCCAATCCTCAATCCTTAATCCTCAATCTTCAATCCTCAGACTTCAAACATCAATACTCAACCCTCAGACCTCGTCCTCAATCCACAACCCTCAATCCTCAATCCTCAATATTCAATCATTAACATTCAATCTTCAATCCTCAATCCTCAATCCTCAACCCTCAATCCTCAATGTTCAATCCTCAATACCCAATCCTCAGTCTTCAATCCTCAATCCTCAATCCTCAATACTGAATCCTCAGACCTCAAACCTCAATTCTGAATCCTCAATCCTCAATCCTCAATCCTCAATCCTCAGTCCTCAAACCTCAATCCGGAATCCTCGATCCTGAATCCTCAATCTTCAGCCCTCAGGCCTCTACAATCAGTTCTCAATCCTCAATCCTCAATAGAATATCATCAATTCACAGTTTTCATTACTCAATACTCAATCTGCAATCTTCAAAGCTCTATCCACAAACATCTCATCACACAACCCTTAACACTCAGTCCCCAATCCTCAATGTTCAATCCTCAATCCTCAATCACCAATCCTCAATCCTCAATCCTCAATCCTCAATCCTCAATCTTCAATCCTCAATCCTCAATCGTCAATCTTCAATCCTCAATACTCAATCTTCAATCCTCAATCCTCAATCCTCAATCCTCAATCCTCATTCTTCAATCCTCAATACACAATCCTCAATCTTCAACCCTCAATCCTCAATCCTCAATTCCCAGTCCTCAATCCTCAATCCTCAGACCTCAAACATCAATACTAAACCCTCAGTCCTCGTCCTCATTCCACAATCCTCAATCCTCAATCCTCAGTCCTCAAACTTCAATCCTCAATCCTCAGACCTCAATCCTCAACCGTCAGTCCCCGTCCTCAATCCTCAAACATCAATCCTCAACCCTCAATCTTCAATCATCAATACTCAATCTTCAATCCTCAATCCTCAATCCTCAATCCTCAATCCTCAATCCTCAACATTCAACACACGACCCTCAACCATCAATCCCCAATACTCAACCATCAATCCTCAATTCTCAATACTCAATAGAATATCATGAATTCCCATGATTCAATACTCAATCCTCAATATTCAATAATCAAATCTCAATCCTCAATACTCAATCTTCAATACTCAATCCTCAATCCTCAATCGTCAATCCTCAAACTTCAATCCTCAGTCCCAAATCCTCAATCCTCAATACTCAATCCTCAATCCTCAATCTTTAATCCTCAATGCTCAATCTTCAATCCTCAATCCTCAATCCTGAATCCTCAATACTCATTCTTCAATACTCAATACCCGATCCTCAATCCCCAGTCCTCAATCTTCAATCCTCAATGGTCAATCCTCAATCCTCAATCCTCAGTCCTCAATCCTCAATCCTCAATCCTCAATCTTCAATCCTCAATACTCAATCTTCAATCCTCAATCCTCAATCCTCAATCCTCAATCCTCAATCCTCAATCCTCAATCTTCAATCCTCAATCCTCAATCGTCAATCTTCAATACACAATCCTCAATCCTCAATCTTCAATCCTCAATACCCAATCTTCAATCATCAATCCTCAATCCTCAATTCTCAATACTCATTCTTCAATCCCCAATACCCAATCCTCAATCGTCAATCCTCAATCCTCAATCATCAATTCTCAATCCTCAATCCACAACCCTCAGTCTTCAAACATCAATACTCAACCCTCAGTCGTCGTCCTCAATCCACAACCCTCAATCCTCAATACTCAATCTTCAATCCTAAATCCTCAATCTTAATCTTCTATCCTCAATACTCAATCTTCAATCCTCAATACTCAATGTTCAATCCTCAATCCTCAATCCTCAATCCTCAATCCACAATGCTCAATACTCAATCGTCAATCTTCAATCCTCAATACTCAATCTTCAATCCTCAATCCTCAATCCTCAACCCTCAACCGTCAGTCCTCGTCCTGAGTCCACAACCCTCAATCCTCAATACTCAATCCACAATCTTCAATCCTCAATTCTCAACCCTCAATCCTCAATGTTCAATCCTCAATACCCAATCCTCAGTCTTCAATCCTCAATCCTCAATCCTCAGTCCCCAGACCACAAACATCAACCCTGAATCCTCAATCCTGAATCCTCAATCTTCAGCGCTGAGTCCTCAACAATCAGTTGTCAATCCTCAATCCCCAGTAGAATATCCTCAACTCACAGTTTTCAATACTCAATACTCAATCTGCAGTCTTCCGATCTCTATCCACAAACATCAATTCTCATCACTCAACCCTGAATACTCAGTCCCCAATCCTCAATCTTCAATCCTCAATCCTCAATCCTCAATCCTCAATCTTAATCTTCAATCCTCAATACTCAATCTTCAATCCGCAATCCTCAATCCTTAATCCTCAGTCCTCAACCTTCAATCCTCAATACTCAATCTTCACTCCTCAGTCCTCAATCGTCAATCCTCAATCCTCAATCCTCAATCCTAAATCGTCAATCTTCAATCCTCAATACTCAATCTGCAATCCTCAATCCTCAATCCTCAGTCCTCAATCCTCATTCTTCAATCCTCAATACCCAATCCTCAATCTTCAATCCTCAATCCTCAATCCTCAATCCTCAATCATCAATCCTCAATCCTCAATCTTCAATCCTCAGTCCCAAAGCCTCAATCTTCAATACACAATCCTCAATCCTCAATCTTCAATCCTCAATACTCAACCTTCAATCATCAATCCTCAATCCTCAATTCTCAATACTCATTCTTCAATCCTCAATACCCAATCCTCAATCTTCAATCCTCAATCCTCAATCATCAATTCTCAATCCTCAATCCTCAATCCTCAGTCTTCAAACATCAATACTCAACCCTCAGTCGTCGTCCTCAATCCACAACCCTCAATCCTCAATACTCAATCTTCAATCATTAATATTCAATCTTCAATCCACAATCTTCAATCCTCAATTCTCAACCCTCAATCCTCAATCTTAATCTTCAATCCTCATTACTCAATCTTCAATCCGCAATCCTCAATCCTTAATCCTCAGTCCTCAACCTTCAATCCTCAATACTCAATCTTCACTCCTCAGTCCTCAATCGTCAATCCTCAATCCTCAATCCTAAATCGTCAATCTTCAATCCTCAATTCTCAACCCTCAATCCTCAATCTTAATCTTCAATCCTCAAACATCAATCCTCAACCCTCAATCTTCAATCATCAATACTCAATCTTCAATCCTCAATCCTCAATCCTCAATCCTCAACATTCAACACACGACCCTCAACCATCAATCCTCAATACTCAACCATCAATCCTCAATACTCAACCATCAATCCTCAATTCTCAATACTCAATAGAATATCCTGAATTCCCATGATTCAATACTCAATCCTCAATATTCAATAATCAAATCTCAATCCTCAAACATCAACTCTCAACACTCAATCCTCAATACTCAGTCCTCTCTCTTCAATCCTACATCCTCAATCCTCAATCCTCAAGCGTCAATCCTCAATCCTCAATCCTCAACCCTCAATCCTCAGACCCCAAACCTCAATCCGGAATCCTCAATCCTGAATCCTCAATCTTCAGCCGTCAGTCCTCTACAATCAATTCTCAATCCTCAATCCTCAATCTTCAATCCTCAATCCTCAATCCGCAGTCCTCAACCTTCAATCTTCAGTCCTCAATACTCAATCTTCAATCCTCAATCCTCCATCCTCAATCCTCAATCCTCAATCCTCAATACTCAATCCTCAATCCTCAATCATCAATCGTCAATCTTCAATCCTCAATACTCAGTATTCAATACTCAATCCTCAATCTTCAATCCTCAATCTTCAATCCTCAATCCTCAATCCTCAATCCTCAATCCTCATTCTTCAATCCTCAATCCTCAATCCCCAATCCTCAATCCTCAATCTTCAATCCTCAATCCTCAATCTTCAATCCTCAATCCTCAATCGTCAATCTTCAATCCTCAATACTCAATCTTCAATCCTCAATCCTCAATCCTCAATCCTCAATCCTCATTCTTCAATCCTCAACCGTCAGTCCTCGTCCTCAAACCTCAACCCTCAATCCTCAATCCTCAATCTTCAATCATCAATACTCAATCTTCAATCCTGAATCCTCAATCCTCAATCCTCAATCCCCAATCCTCAATCCTCAACCCTCAATCCTCAGACCTCAGACCTCAATCCTGAATCCTCAATCCTGAATCCTCAATCCTGATTCCTCAATCTTCAGCCCTGAGTCCTCAACAATCAGTTGTCAATCCTCAATCCTGAATAGAATATCCTCAATTCACAGCTTTCAATACTCAATACTCTATCTGCAATCTTCAAATCTCTATCCACAAACGTCAATACTCATCACTCAACACTCAACACTCCGTTCCCAGTCCTCAATCTTCAATCCTCAATCCTCGATCCTCAATCCTCAATCCTCAATTTTCTATCCTCAATACTCAATCTTCAATCCTCAATGCTCAATCCTCAATCCTCAATTCTCAATCCTCAATCGTCAATCTTCAATCCTCAATACTCAATCTTCAATCCTCAATACTCAATCCTCATTCCTCAATCCTCATTCTTCAATCCTCAATAACCAATCCTCAATCTTCAATCCTCAATCCTCAATCCTCAATTCTCAATCCTCAATCCTCTGTCCTCAGTCCTCAAACCTCAATCTTCAACCCTCAGCCCTCATCCTCAATGCTCAATCCTCAATCCTCAATCCTCAATCTTCAATCCTCAATACTCAATCTTCAATCCTCAATCCTCTGTCCTCAACCTTCAATCCTCAATGCTCAATCCTCAATCCTCAATACTCAATATTCAATCCTCAATCCTCAGTCCTCAAATCTCTATTCCGAATCCTCAATCCTGCATCCTCAATCTTTAGCCCTCAGTCCTCAACAATCAGTTGTCAATCCTCAATCCTCAATAGAATATCCTCAATTCACAGGTTTCAATAGTCAATACTCAACCTGCAATCTTCAAATCTCTATCCACAAACATCAATTCTCATCACTCAACCCTCAACACTCAGTCCCCAATCCTCAGTCTTCAATCCCCAATCCTCAACCCTCAATCCTCAATTATCAATCTTCATTCCTCAATACTCTATCTTCAATCCGCAATCCTCAATCCTCGGTCCTCAATCCTCAATCATCAATCTCCAATCCTGAATACTCAATCTTCAATCCTCGATCCTCAATCCTCAATCCTCAATCCTCAATCCTCATTCTTCAATCCTCAATACCCAATCCTCAATCTTCAATCGTTAATCCTCAATTCTCAGCCCTCAAACCTCAGTCCTCAGTCCTCAAACCTGAATCCTCAAACCTCAGCCCTCATCATCAATCCTCAATCTTCAATCCTCAATCCTTAATCTTCAATCCTCAGTACTCAATATTCAATCCTCAATCCTCAGTCCTCAAATCTCTATTCTGAATCCTCAATCCTGCATCCTCAATCCTCAGCACTCAGTCCTCAACAATCAGTTGTCAATCCTCAATTCCCAATAGAATATCCTCAATTCGCAGTTTTCAATACTCAATACTCAATCTGCATTCCTCAAATCTCTATCCAGAAACATCAATTCTCATCACTCAACCCTGAACGCTCAGTCCTCAATGTTCAGTCCTCAATCCTCAATTCTCAATCTTCAATCCTCAATACTGAATCTTCAACCCTCAATCCTCAATCCTCAATCCTCAATCCTCTGTAATCAATCCTCAATCTTCAATACTCAATCGTCAATCCTCATTCCTCAATCCTCAATCCTCAATCCTCGTTCCTCAAACCTCAATCCTCAACCCTCAGTACTCACACTCAAATCTCAATTCTCAATCTTCAATCCTCAATCCTTAATCCTCAATCTTCAATCCTCAGACTTCAAACATCAATACTCAACCCTCAGACCTCGTCCTCAATCCACAACCCTCAATCCTCAATCCTCAATATTCAATCATTAACATTGAATCTTCAATCCTCAATCCTCAATCCTCAACCCTCAATCCTCAATGTTCAATCCTCAATCCTCAATCGTCAATCTTCAATCCTCAATACTCAATCTTCAATCCTCAATCCTCAATCCTCAATCGTCAATCCTCATTCTTCAATCCTCAATACCCAATCCTCAATCTTCAATCCTCAATACTCAATCCTCAATCCTCAATACTCAATCCTCAATCCTCAAACTTCAATCCTCAGTCCCAAATCATCAATCCTCAATACTCAATCCTCAATCCTCAATCTTCAATCCTCAATGCTCAATCTTCAATCCTCAATCCTCAATCCTGAATCCTCAATCCTCATTCTTCAATCCTCAATACCCGATCCTCAATCCCCAGTCCTCAATCTTCAATCCTCAATGGTCAATCCTCAATCCTCAATCCTCAGTCCTCAATCCTCAATCCTCAACCCTCAAACGTCAATCCTCAACCGTCAGTACTCGTCCTCAATCGTCAACACTCAATCCTCAATCCTCAATCTTCAATCCTCAATACTCAATATTCAATACTCAATCTTCAATCTTCAATCCTCAATCTTCAATCCTCAATCCTCAATCCTCAATCCTCAATCCTCACCCTTCAATCCTCAATACCCAATCCTCAGCCTTCAATCCTCAATCCTCAAACCTCAATCCGGAATCCTCAATCCTGAATCCTCAATCTTAAGCCGTCAGTCCTCAAGAATCAATTCTCAATCCACAATCCTCAATCCTCAATCCTCAATCCTCAGCCCTCATCCTCAATCCTCAATCCTCAATCCTCAATCCACAACCTTCAATCCTCAATACTCAACCTTCAATAATCAATCCTCAATCCTCAATCCTCAATACTCAATACTCAATCGTCAATCCTCAATCCCCAATCCTCAATCTCCAATAATCAATCCTCAATCCTCAATCCTCAACCCTCAATCCTCAATCCTCAATCCTCATTCTTGAATCCTCAATCCTCAATCCCCAATCCTCAATCCTCAATCATCAATCCTCAATACTCAATCTTCAAACCTCAATCCTCAATCCTCAATCCCCAATCCTCAATCCTCAGTCCTCAAACCTCAATCCTCAATCCTCAGACCTCAATCCTCAACCGTCAGTCCCCGTCCTCAATCCTCAAACATCAATCCTCAACCCTCAATCTTCAATCATCAATACTCAATCTTCAATCCTCAAACCTCAATCCTCAATCCTCAACATTCAACACACGACCCTCAACCATCAATCCTCAATACTCAACCATCAATCCTCAATACTCAACCATCAATCCTCAATTCTCAATACTCAATAGAATATGCTGAATTCCCATGATTCAATGCTCAATCCTCAATATTCAATAATCAAATCTCAATCCTCAAACATCAACTCTCAACACTCAATCCTCAATACTCAGTCCTCTCTCTTCAGTCCTACATCCTCAATCCTCAATCCTCAAGCGTCAATCCTCAATCCTCAACCCTCAATCCTCAGACCCCAAACCTCAATCCGGAATCCTCAATCCTGAATCCTCAATCTTCAGCCGCCAGTCCTCTACAATCAATTCTCAATCCTCAATCCTCAATCTTCAATCCTCAATCCTCAATCCGCAGTCCTCAACCTTCAATCTTCAGTCCTCAATACTCAATCTTCAATCCTCAATCCTCAATCCTCAATCCTCAATCCTCAATCCTCAATACTCAATCCTCAATCCTCAATCATCAATCGTCAATCTTCAGTCCTCAATACTCAGTATTCAATACTCAATCCTCAATCTTCAATCCTCAATCTTCAATCCTCAATCCTCAATCCTCAATCCTCAATCCTCATTCTTCAATCCTCAATCCTCAATCCCCAATCCTCAATCCTCAGTCTTCAATCCTCAATCCTCAATCTTCAATCCTCAATCCTCAATCGTCAATCTTCAATCCTCAATACTCAATCTTCAATCCTCAATCCTCAATCCTCAATCCTCAATCCACAATCCTCAATACACAATCGTCAATCTTCAATCCTCAATACTCAATCTTCAATCCTCAATCCTCAATCCTCAATCCTCAACCGTCAGTCCTCGTCCTGAGTCCACAACCCTCAATCCTCAATACTCAATCTTCAATCCTCAATACTCAATATTCAATCCTCAATCCTCAATCCTCAATCCTCAATCCTCAATCCTCAATCCTCTATCCTCAATCCTCAATACTCAATCCTGAATCCTCATTCTTCAATCGTCAATACCCAATCCTCAATCTTCAATCCTCAATCCTCAATCCTCAATCCTCAATCCTCAATCCTCAATCCTCAGTCCTCAAACCTCAATCCGAAATCCTCGATCCTGAATCCTCAATCTTCAGCCCTCAGGCCTCTACAATCAGTTGTCAATCCTCAATCCTCAATAGAATATCATCAATTCACAGTTTTCATTACTCAATACTCAATCTGCAATCTTCAAAACTCTATCCACAAACATCTCATCACCCAACCCTCAACACTCAGTCCCCAATCCTCAATGTTCAATCCTCAATCCTCAATCACCAATCCTCAATCCTCAATCCTCAATCCTCAATCCTCAATCTTCAATCCTCAATCCTCGATCGTCAATCTTCAATCCTCAATACTCAATCTTCAATCCTCAATCCTCAATCCTCAATCCTCAATCCTCAATCCTCATTCTTCAATCCTCAATACACAATCCTCAATCTTCAATCCTCAATCCTCAATCCTCAATTCCCAGTCCTCAATCCTCAATCCTCAGACCTCAAACATCAATACTCAACCCTCAGTCCTCGTCCTCAATCCACAACCCTCAATCCTCAATCCTCAGTCCTCAAACTTCAATCCTCAATCCTCAGACCTCAATCCTCAACCGTCAGTCCCCGTCCTCAATCCTCAAACATCAATCCTCAACCCTCAATCTTGAATCATCAATACTCAATCTTCAATCCTCAATCCTCAATCCTCAATCCTCAATCCTCAATCCTCAACATTCAACACACGACCCTCAACCATCAATCCTCAATACTCAACCATCAATCCTCAATTCTCAATACTCAATAGAATATCCTGAATTCCCATGATTCAATACTCAATCCTCAATATTCAATAATCAAATCTCAATCCTCAATACTCAATCTTCAATACTCAATCCTCAATCCTCAATCGTCAATCTTCATTCTTCAATCCTCAATACCCAATCCTCAATCTTCAATCCTCAATACTCTATCCTCAATCCTCAATACTCAATCCTCAATACTCAAACTTCAATCCTCAGTCCCAAATCCTCAATCCTCAATACTCAATCCTCAATCCTCAATCTTTAACCCTCAATGCTCAATCTTCAATCCTCAATCCTCAATCCTGAATCCTCAATACTCATTCTTCAATACTCAATACCCGATCCTCAATCCCCAGTCCTCAATCTTCAATCCTCAATGGTCAATCCTCAATCCTCAATCCTCAGACCTCAATCCTCAATCCTCAATCCTCAATCTTCAATCCTCAATACTCAATCTTCAATCCTCAATCCTCAATCCTCAATCCTCAATCCTCAATCCTCAATCCTCAATCCTCAATCCTCAATCGCCAATCTTCAATCCTCAATCCTCAATACCCGATCCTCAATCCCCAGTCCTCAATCTTCAATCCTCAATGGTCAATCCTCAATCCTCAATGCTCAGTCCTCAATCCTCAATCCTCAACCCTCAAACCTCAATCCTCAACCGTCAGTCCTCGTCCTCAATCGTCAACACTCAATCCTCAATCCTCAATCTTCAATCCTCAATGCTCAATATTCAATACCCAATCCTCAGTCTTCAATCCTCAATCCTCAATCCTCAAATCTCAATCCTCAATCCTCAGTCCTCGGTCCTCAAACCTCAATCCTCAACCCTCAGCCCTCATCCCCAATCCTCAATCCTCAATCCACAATCCTCAATCTTCAATCCTCAATACTCAACCTTCAATAATCAATCCTCAATCCTCAATCCTCAGTACTCAATACTCAATCGTCAATCCTCAATCCCCAATCCTCAATCTCCAATAATCAATCCTCAATCCTCAATCCTCAACCCTCAATCTTCAATACTCAATACTCAATCTTCAATCATCAATCCTCAGTTCTCAATCCTCAATACTCAATACTAAATCGTCAATCCTCAATCCCCAATCCTCAATCTCCAATCCTCAATCCTCAATCCTCAATCCTCAATCCTCAATCTTCAATCCTCAATACTCAATATTCAATACTCAATGTTCAATCCTCAACAGCCAATCCTCAATCTTCAATCCTCAATCGTCAATCCTCAATCCACAATCCTCAATCCTCAATCCTCAATCCTCAATCTTCAATCCTCAATCCTCAGTCCTCAATCCTCAATCCTCAATTTTCAATCCTCAGTCCTCAATCCTCACTCTTCAACCCTCAATCCTCAACACTCAATCCTCGATCATCAGTCCTCAATCCTCAATGCTCAATCCTCAATGCTCAATCCGCAATACCCAATCCTAAATCTTCAATGCTCAATCCTCAATACTCAATCCTTAATCCTCATTCCTCTATCCTCAGTCCTCAAACCTCAATCCTCAATCCTCAATCCTCAATCCTCAATCCTCAATCCTCAATCTTCAATCATCCATACTCAAACTGCAATCCTCAATCCTCAGTCCGGACTCCTCAATCGACAACCCTCAATCCTCAATCCTCAATCTTCAATCATTAATATTCAATCTTCAATCCACAATCTTCAATCCTCAATTCTCAACCCTCAATCCTCAATGTTCAATCCTCAATACCCAATCCTCAGTCTTCAATCCTCAATCCTCAATCCTTAATCCCCAGACCACACACCTCAATCCTGAAAACTCAGTCCTGAATCCTCAATCTTCAGCACTAAGTCCTCAACAGTCAGTTGTCAATCCTCAATCCCCAATAGAATATCCTCAATTCACAGTTTTCAATACTCAATACTCAATCTGCAGTCTTCCGATCTCTATCCACAAACATCAATTCTCATCACTCAACCCTCAATACTCAGTCCCCAATCCTCAATCTTCAATCCTCAATCCTCAATCCTCAATCCTCAATCTTAATCTTCAATCCTCAATACTCAATCTTCAATCCGCAATCCTCAATCCTTAATCCTCAGTCCTCAACCTTCAATCCTCAATACTCAATCTTCAATCCTCAATCCTCAATCCTCAATCCTCAATCCCCAATCCTCAATCCTAAATCGTCAATCTTCAATCCTCAATACTCAATCTGCAATCCTCAATCCTCAATCCACAATCCTCAATCCTCATTCTTCAATCCTCAATAACCAATCCTCAATCTTCAATCCTCAATCCTCAATCCTCAATCCTCAATCCTCAATCCTCAATCCTCAATCTTCAATCCTCAGTCCCAAATCCTCAATCTTCAATACACAATCCTCAATCCTCAACCTTCAATCCTCAATACTCAATCTTCAATCCTCAATCCTCAATCCTCAATTCTCAACCCTCAATCCTCAATGTTCAATCCTCAATACCCAATCCTCAGTCTTCAATCTTCAATCCTCAATCCTCAATCCTCAATCCTCAATCCTCAATCCTCAATCCTCAATCCTCAGTCCTCAAACCTCAATCCAGAATCCTCAATCCTGAATCCTCAATCTTTAGCCCTCAGTCCTCAACAATCAGTTGTCAATCCTCAATCCTCAATAGAATATCCTCTATTCACAGGTTTCAATAGTCAATACTCAACCTGCAATCTTCAAATCTCTATCCACAAACATCAATTCTCATCACTCAACCCTCAACACTCAGTCCCCAATCCTCAGTCTTCAATCCCCAATCCTCAACCCTCAATCCTCAATTATCAATCTTCATTCCTCAATACTCTATCTTCAATCCGCAATCCTCAATCCTCGGTCTTCAAACATCAATACTCAACCCTCAGTCCTCGTCCTCAATCCACAACCCTCAGTCCTCAATCCTCAATCTTCAATCATTAATATTCAATCTTCAATCCACAATCTTCAATCCTCAATTCTCAACCATCAATCCTCAATGTTCAATCCTCAATACCCAATCCTCTGTCTTCAATCCTCAATCCTCAATCCTTAATCCCCAGACCACAAACCTCAATCCTCAATTCTCTATCCTCAATCGTCAACCTTCAATCCTCAATACTCAATCTTCAATCCTCAATCCTAAATCCTCAATTCTCAATCCTCATCCTCAGTCCTCAGTCCTCAAACCTCAATCCTCAACCCTCAGCCCTCATCCCCAACCCTCGATCCTCAATCCTCAATCCTCAATCTTCAGTCCTCAATACTCAATCTTCAATCCTCAATCCTCAGTCCTCAATCTTCAATCCTCAATGCTCAATCCTCAATCCTCAATCCTGAGTCCTCAATCCTCAGTCCTCAATCCTCAAACCTCAATCCTCAACCGTCAGTCCTCGTCCTCAAACCTCAACCCCCAATCCTCAATCCTCAACCTTCAGTCATCAATACTCAATCTTCAATCCTCAATCCTCAATCCTCAATCCCCAATCCTCAATCCTCAATCCTCTATCTTCAATCCTCAATACTCAATCTTCAATCCTCAATCCTCAGTCCTCAATCTTCAATCCTCAATGCTCAATCCTCAATCCTCAATCCTCAGTCCTCAATCCTCAATCCTCAATCCTCAAACCTCAATCCTCAACCGTCAGTCCTCGTCCTCAAACCTCAACCCCCAATCCTCAATCCTCAATCTTCAATCATCAATACTCAATCTTCAATCCTCAATCCTCAATCCTCAATCCCCAATCCTCAATCCTCAATCCTCAATCCTCAATCCTCAATCTTCAATCCTCAATCCTCAATCGTCAATCTTCAATACACAATCCTCAATCCTCAATCTTCAATCCTCAATACTCAATCTTCAATCATCAATCCTCAATCCTCAATTCTCAATACTCATTCTTCAATCCCCAATACCCAATCCTCAATCGTCAATCCTCAATCCTCAATCATCAATTCTCAATCCTCAATCCTCAACCCTCAGTCTTCAAACATCAATACTCAACCCTCAGTCGTCGTCCTCAATCCACAACCCTCAATCCTCAATACTCAATCTTCAATCCTAAATCCTCAATCTTAATCTTCTATCCTCAATACTCAATCTTCAATCCTCAATACTCAATGTTCAATCCTCAATCCTCAATCCTCAATCCTCAATCCACAATGCTCAATACTCAATCGTCAATCTTCAATCCTCAATACTCAATCTTCAATCCTCAATCCTCAATCCTCAACCCTCAATCCTCAAACTTCAATCCTCAGTCCCAAATCCTCAATCCTCAATACTCAATCCTCAATCCTCAATCTTCAATCCTCAATGCTCAATCTTCAATCCTCAATCCTCAATCCTGAATCCTCAATCCTCATTCTTCAATCCTCAATACCCGATCCTCCATCCCCAGTCCTCAATCTTCAATCCTCAATGGTCAATCCTGAATCCTCAATCCTCAGTCCTCAATCCTCAATCCTCAACCCTCAAACGTCAATCCTCAACCGTCAGTACTCGTCCTCAATCGTCAACACTCAATCCTCAATCCTCAACCTTCAATCCTCAATACTCAATATTCAATACTCTATCTTCAATCTTCAATCCTCAATCTTCAATCCTCAATCCTCATCCTTCAATCCTCAATACCCAATCCTCAGTCTTCAATCCTCAATCCTCAAACCTCAATCCGGAATCCTCAATCCTGAATCCTCAATCTTCAGCCATCAGTCCTCAAGAATCAATTCTCAATCCACAATCCTCAATCCTCAATCCTCAATCCTCAGCCCTCATCCTCAATCCTCAATCCTCAATCCTCAATCCACAATCTTCAATCCTCAATACTCAACCTTCAATAATCAATCCTCAATCCTCAATCCTCAATACTCAATACTCAATCGTCAATCCTCAATCCCCAATCCTCAATCTCCAATAATCAATCCTCAATCCTCAATCCTCAACCCTCAATCCTCAATCCTCAATCCTCAATCCTCATTCTTCAATCCTCAATCCTCCATCCTCAATCCTCAATCCTCAATACTCAATCCTCAATCCTCAATCCTCAATCCTCAATCCTCAACATTCAACACACGACACTCAACCATCAATCCTCAATACTCAACCGTCAATCCTCAATACTCAACCATCAATCCTCAATTCTCAATACTCAATAGAATATCCTGAATTCCCATGATTCAATACTCAATCCTCAATATTCAATAATCAAATCTCAATCCTCAAACATCAACTCTCAACACTCAATCCTCAATACTCAGTCCTCTCTCTTCAGTCCTACATACTCAATCCTCAATCCTCAAGCGTCAATCCTCAATACTCAATCCTCAACCCTCAATCCTCAGTCCTCAAACCTCAATCCGGAATCCTCAATCCTGAATCCTCAATCTTCAGCCGTCAGTCCTCAACAATCAATTCTCATTCTTCAATCCTCAATACCCAATCCTCAATCTTCAATCCTCAATCCTCAATCCTCAATCCTCAATCCTCAATCCTCAATCCTCAATCTTCAATCCTCAGTCCCAAATCCTCAATCTTCAATACACAATCCTCAATCCTCAATCTTCAATCCTCAATACTCAATCTTCAATCATCAATCCTCAATCCTCAATCCTCAATACTCATTCTTCAATCCCCAATACCCAATCCTCAATCTTCAATCCTCAATCCTTAATCCTCAATTCTCAATCCTCAATCCTCAATCCTCAGACATAAAACATCAATACTCAACCATCAATCCTCGTCCTCAATCCACAACCCTCAATCCTCGATCCTGAAATTTCAATCATCAATATTCAGTCTTCAATCCTCAATCCTCAATCCTCAATACTCAATCCTCAATCCTCAATGTTCAATCCTCAATACCCAATCCTCAATCTTCAATCCTCAATCCTCAATCCTCAATCCTCAATCCTCAATCCTCAATCCTTAATCCTCAGTCCTCAAACCTCAATCCAGAATCCTCAATCCTGAATCCTCAGTCTTTAGCCCTCAGTCCTCAACAATCAGTTGTCAATCCTCAATCCTCAATAGAATATCCTCAATTCACAGGTTTCAATAGTCAATACTCAACCTGCAATCTTCAAATCTCTATCCACAAACATCAATTCTCATCACTCAACCCTCAACACTCAGTCCCCAATCCTCAGTCTTCAATCTCCAATCCTCAACCCTCAATCCTCAATTATCAATCTTCATTCCTCAATACTCTATCTTCAATCCGCAATCCTCAATCCTCGGTCCTCAATCCTCAATCCTCAATCTCCAATCCTGAATACTCAATCTTCAATCCTCGATCCTCAATCCTCAATCCTCAATCCTCAATCCTCATTCTTCAATCCTCAATACCCAATCCTCAATCTTCAATCGTTAATCCTCAATCCTCAATTCTCAGCCCTCAAACCTCAGTCCTCAGTCCTCAAACCTGAATCCTCAAACCTCAGCCCTCATCATCAATCCTCAATCTTCAATCCTCAATCCTTAATCTTCAATCCTCAGTACTCAATATTCAATCCTCAATCCTCAGTCCTCAAATCTCTATTCTGAATCCTCAATCCTGCATCCTCAATCCTCAGCACTCAGTCCTCAACAATCAGTTGTCAATCCTCAATCCCCAATAGAATATCCTCAATTCACAGTTTTCAATACTCAATACTCAATCTGCATTCCTCAAATCTCTATCCAGAAACATCAATTCTCATCACTCAACCCTGAACGCTCAGTCCTCAATGTTCAGTCCTCAATCCTCAATTCTCAATCTTCAATCCTCAGTACTGAATCTTCAACCCTCAATCCTCAATCCTCAATCCTCAATCCTCAATCCTCAATCCTCAATCCTCAGTAATCAATCCTCAATCTTCAATGCTCAATCGTCAATCCTCATTCCTCAATCCTCAATCCTCAATCCTCGTTCCTCAAACCTCAATCCTCAACCCTCAGTACTCACACTCAATTCTCAATTCTCAATCCTCAATCCTCAATCCTTAATCCTCAATCTTCAATCCTCAGACTTCAAACATCAATACTCAACCCTCAGACCTCGTCCTCAATCCACAACCCTCAATCCTCAATCCTCAATATTCAATCATTAACATTCAATCTTCAATCCTCAATCCTCAATCCTCAACCCTCAATCCTCAATGTTCAATCCTCAATACCCAATCCTCAATCTTCAATCCTCAATCCTCAATCCTCAATCCTCAATCCTCAGACCTCAAACCTCAATCCTGCATCCTCAATCCTGAATCCTCAATCCTGATTCCTCAATCTTCAGCCCTGAGTCCTCAACAATCAGTTGTCAATCCTCAATCCTGAATAGAATATCCTCAATTCACAGCTTTCAATACTCAATACTCTATCTGCAATCTTCAAATCTCTATCCACAAACATCAATACTCATCACTCAACACTCAACACTCCGTTCCCAGTCCTCAATCTTCAATCCTCAATCCTCGATCCTCAATCCTCAATCCTCAATTTTCTATCCTCAATACTCAATCTTCAATCCTCAATGCTCAATCCTCAATCCTCAATTCTCAATCCTCAATCGTCAATCTTCAATCCTCAATACTCAATCTTCAATCCTCAATACTCAATCCTCATTCCTCAATCCTCATTCTTCAATCCTCAATACCCAATCCTCAATCTTCAATCCTCAATCCTCAATCCTCAATTCTCAGTCCTCAATCCTCTGTCCTCAGTCCTCAAACCTCAAACCTCAATCCTCAATCCTCAATCTTCAATCATCAATACTCAATCTTCAATACTCAATCCTCAATCCTCAATCCCCAATCCTCAATCCTCAATCCTCAATCCTCAATCCTCATTCATCAATCCTCAATTCACAATCCTCAATCTTCAATCCTCAATCCTCAATCCTCAATTCTCAGTCCTCAATCCTCAATCCTCAGACCCCAGACATCAATACTCGACCCTCAGTCCTCGTCCTCAATCCACAACCCTCAATCCTCAATTCTCAGTCCTCAAACCTCAATCCTCTATCCTTAGACCTCAATCCTCAACCGTCAGTCCCCGTCCTCAATCCTCAAACATCAATCCTCAACCCTCAATCTTCAATCATCAATACTCAATCTTCAATCCTCAATCCTCAATCCTCAATCCTCAATCCTCTATACTCAACATTCAATACACGACCCTCAACCATCAATCCTCAATACTCAACCATCAATCCTCAATACTCAACCATCAATCCTCAATTCTCAATACTCAGTAGAATATCCTGAATTCCCATGATTCAATACTCAATCCTCAATATTCAATAATCAAATCTCAATCCTCAAACATCAACTCTCAACACTCAATCCTCAATACTCAGTCCTCTCTCTTCAGTCCTACATACTCAATCCTCAATCCTCAAGCGTCAATCCTCAATACTCAATCCTCAACCCTCAATCCTCAGTCCTCAAACCTCAATCCGGAATCCTCAATCCTGAATCCTCAATCTTCAGCCGTCAGTCCTCAACAATCAATTCTCATTCTTCAATCCTCAATACCCAATCCTCAATCTTCAATCCTCAATCCTCAATCCTCAATCCTCAATCCTCAATCCTCAATCCTCAATCTTCAATCCTCAGTCCCAAATCCTCAATCTTCAATGCACAATCCTCAATCCTCAATCTTCAATCCTCAATACTCAATCTTCAATCATCAATCCTCAATCCTCAATCCTCAATACTCATTCTTCAATCCCCAATACCCAATCCTCAATCTTCAATCCTCAATCCTTAATCCTCAATTCTCAATCCTCAATCCTCAATCCTCAGACATAAAACATCAATACTCAACCATCAATCCTCGTCCTCAATCCACAACCCTCAATCCTCGATCCTGAAACTTCAATCATCAATATTCAGTCTTCAATCCTCAATCCTCAATCCTCAATACTCAATCCTCAATCCTCAATGTTCAATCCTCAATACCCAATCCTCAATCTTCAATCCTCAATCCTCAATCCTCAATCCTCAATCCTCAATCCTCAATCCTCAATCCTCAGTCCTCAAACCTCAATCCAGAATCCTCAATCCTGAATCCTCAGTCTTTAGCCCTCAGTCCTCAACAATCAGTTGTCAATCCTCAATCGTCAATAGAATATCCTCAATTCACAGGTTTCAATAGTCAATACTCAACCTGCAATCTTCAAATCTCTATCCACAAACATCAATTCTCATCACTCAACCCTCAACACTCAGTCCCCAATCCTCAGTCTTCAATCCCCAATCCTCAACCCTCAATCCTCAATTATCAATCTTCATTCCTCAATACTCTATCTTCAATCCGCAATCCTCAATCCTCGGTTCTCAATCCTCAATCCTCAATCTCCAATCCTGAATACTCAATCTTCAATCCTCGATCCTCAATCCTCAATCCTCAATCCTCAATCCTCATTCTTCAATCCTCAATACCCAATCCTCAATCTTCAATCGTTAATCCTCAATCCTCAATTCTCAGCCCTCAAACCTCAGTCCTCAGTCCTCAAACCTGAATCCTCAAACCTCAGCCCTCATCATCAATCCTCAATCTTCAATCCTCAATCCTTAATCTTCAATCCTCAGTACTCAATATTCAATCCTCAATCCTCAGTCCTCAAATCTCTATTCTGAATCCTCAATCCTGCATCCTCAATCCTCAGCACTCAGTCCTCAACAATCAGTTGTCAATCCTCAATCCCCAATAGAATATCCTCAATTCACAGTTTTCAATACTCAATACTCAATCTGCATTCCTCAAATCTCTATCCAGAAACATCAATTCTCATCACTCAACCCTGAACGCTCAGTCCTCAATGTTCAGTCCTCAATCCTCAATTCTCAATCTTCAATCCTCAGTACTGAATCTTCAACCCTCAATCCTCAATCCTCAATCCTCAATCCTCAATCCTCAATCCTCAATCCTCAGTAATCAATCCTCAATCTTCAATGCTCAATCGTCAATCCTCATTCCTCAATCCTCAATCCTCAATCCTCGTTCCTCAAACCTCAATCCTCAACCCTCAGTACTCACACTCAATTCTCAATTCTCAATCCTCAATCCTCAATCCTTAATCCTCAATCTTCAATCCTCAGACTTCAAACATCAATACTCAACCCTCAGACCTCGTCCTCAATCCACAACCCTCAATCCTCAATCGTCAATCCTCAATCCTCTGTCCTCAATCTTCAATCCTCAATGCTCAATCCTCAATCCTCAATCCTCAGTCCTCAATCCTCAATCTTCAATCCTCAAACCTCAATCCTCAACCGTCAGTCCTCGTCCTCAGACCTCAAACCTCAATCCTCAATCCTCAATCTTCAATCATCAATACTCAATCTTCAATACTCAATCCTCAATCCTCAATCCCCAATCCTCAATCCTCAATCCTCAATCCTCAATTCTCATTCTTCAATCCTCAATACACAATCCTCAATCTTCAATCCTCAATCCTCAATCCTCAATTCTCAGTCCTCAATCCTCAATCCTCAGACCTCAGACGTCAATACTCAACCCTCAGTCCTCGTCCTCAATCCACAACCCTCAATCCTCAATTCTCAGTCCTCAAACCTCAATCCTCAATCCTCAGACCTCAATCCTCAACCGTCAGTCCCCGTCCTCAATCCTCAAACATCAATCCTCAACCCTCAATCTTCAATCATCAATACTCAATCTTCAATCCTCAATCCCGAATCCTCAATCCTCAATCCTCAATCCTCAATCTTGTATCCTCAATCCTCAACCCTCAATCCTCAATCCTCAATCCTCAATCTTCAATCATCAATACTCAATCTTCAATCCTCAATCCTCAATCCTCAATCCCCAATCCTCAATCCACAATCCTCAACCCTCAATCCTGAATCTTCAATCCTCAATCCTCAATCGTCAATCTTCAATCCTCAATACTCAATCTTCAATCCTCAATCCTCAATCCTCAATCCTCAATCCTCATTCTTCAATCCTCAATACACAATCCTCAATCTTCAATCCTCAATCCTCAATCCTCAATTCTCAGTCCTCAATCCTTAATCCTCAGACCTCAAACATCAATACTCAACCCTCAGTCCTCGTCCTCAATACTCAATCCTCAGTCCTCAAACTTCAATCCTCTGTCCCAAATCCTCAATCCTCAATCCTCAATCCTCAATCCTCAATCGTCAATCTTCAATCCTCAATCCTCAATCCTCAATCCTCAATCCTCATCCTTCAATCCTCAATACCCAATCCTCAGACCCCAAACCTCAATCGGGAATCCTCAATCCTGAATCCTCAATCTTCAGCCGTCAGTCCTCTACAATCAATTCTCAATCCTCAATCCTCAATCTTCAATCCTCAATCCTCAATCCGCAGTCCTCAACCTTCAATCTTCAGTCCTCAATACTCAATCTTCAATCCTCAATCCTCAATCCTCAATCCTCAATCCTCAATCCTCAATACTCAATCCTCAATCCTCAATCATCAATCGTCAATCTTCAATCCTCAATACTCAGTATTCAATACTCAATCCTCAATCTTCAATCCTCAATCTTCAATCCTCAATCCTCAATCCTCAATCCTCAATCCTCATTCTTCAATCCTCAATCCTCAATCCCCAATCCTCAATCCTCAGTCTTCAATCCTCAATACTCAATCTTCAATCCTCAATCCTCAATCGTCAATCTTCAATCCTCAATACTCAATCTTCAATCCTCAATCCTCAATCCTCAATCCTCTATCCTCATTCTTCAATCCTCAACCGTCAGTCCTCGTCCTCAAACCTCAACCCTCAATCCTCAATCCTCAATCTTCAATCATCAATCCTCAATCCTCAATCCTCAATCCTCAATCTTCAATCCTCAATCCTCAATCGTGAATCTTCAATCCTCAATACTCAATCTTCAATCCTCAATCCCCAATCCTCAATCCTCAATCCTCATTCTTCAATCCTCAATACACAGTCCTCAATCTTCAATCCTCAATCTTCAATCCTCAATTATCAGTCCTCAATCCTCAATCCTCAGACCTCAAACATCAATACTCAACCCTCAGTCCTCGTCCTCAATCCACAACCCTCAATCCACAATACTCAGTCCTCAAACCTCAATCCTCAATCCTCAGACCTCAATCCTCAACCGTCAGTCCCCGTCCTCAATCCTCAAGCATCAATCCTCAACCCTCAATCTTCAATCATCAATACTCAATCTTCAATCTTCAATCATCAATCCTCAATCCTCAATCCTCAATACTCATTCTTCAATCCCCAATACCCAATCCTCAATCTTCAATCCTCAATCCTTAATCCTCAATTCTCAATCCTCAATCCTCAATCCTCAGACATAAAGCATCAATACTCAACCATCAATCCTCGTCCTCAATCCACAACCCTCAATCCTCGATCCTGAAACTTCAATCATCAATATTCAATCTTCAATCCTCAATCCTCAATCCTCAATACTCAATCCTCAATCCTCAATGTTCAATCCTCAATACCCAATCCTCAATCTTCAATCCTCAATCCTCAATCCTCAATCCTCAATCCTCAATCCTCAATCCTCAATCCTCAGTCCTCAAACCTCAATCCAGAATCCTCAATCCTGAATCCTCAGTCTTTAGCCCTCAGTCCTCAACAATCAGTTGTCAATCCTCAATCCTCAATAGAATATCCTGAATTCACAGGTTTCAATAGTCAATACTCAGCCTGCAATCTTCAAATCTCTATCCACAAACATCAATTCTCATCACACAACCCTCAACACTCAGTCCCCAATCCTCAGTCTTCAATCCTCAATCCTCAACCCTCAATCCTCAATTATCAATCTTCATTCCTCAATACTCTATCTTCAATCCGCAATCCTCAATCCTCGGTCCTCAATCCTCAATCCTCAATCTCCAATCCTGAATACTCAATCTTCAATCCTCGATCCTCAATACTCAATCCTCAATCCTCAATCCTCATCCTTCAATCCTCAATACCCAATCCTCAATCTTCAATCGTTAATCCTCAATCCTCAATTCTCAGCCCTCAAACCTCAGTCCTCAGTCCTCAAACCTGAATCCTCAAACCTCAGCCCTCATCATCAATGATCAATCCTCAATCCTCAATCCTCAATCTTCAATCCTCAATACTCAATCTTCAATCCTCAATCCTCTGTCCTCAATCTTCAATCCTCAATGCTCAATCCTCAATCCTCAATCCTCAGTCCTCAATCCTCAATCTTCAATCCTCAAACCTCAATCCTCAACCGTCAGTCCTCGTCCTCAGACCTCAAACCTCAATCCTCAATCCTCAATCTTCAATCATCAATACTCAATCTTCAATACTCAATCCTCAATCCTCAATCCCCAATCCTCAATCCTCAATCCTCAATCCTCAATTCTCATTCTTCAATCCTCAATACACAATCCTCAATCTTCAATCCTCAATCCTCAATCCTCAATTCTCAGTCCTCAATCCTCAATCCTCAGACCTCAGACGTCAATACTCAACCCTCAGTCCTCGTCCTCAATCCACAACCCTCAATCCTCAATTCTCAGTCCTCAAACCTCAATCCTCAATCCTCAGACCTCAATCCTCAACCGTCAGTCCCCGTCCTCAATCCTCAAACATCAATCCTCAACCCTCAATCTTCAATCATCAATACTCAATCTTCAATCCTCAATCCCGAATCCTCAATCCTCAATCCTCAATCCTCAATCTTGTATCCTCAATCCTCAACCCTCAATCCTCAATCCTCAATCCTCAATCTTCAATCATCAATACTCAATCTTCAATCCTCAATCCTCAATCCTCAATCCCCAATCCTCAATCCACAATCCTCAACCCTCAATCCTGAATCTTCAATCCTCAATCCTCAATCGTCAATCTTCAATCCTCAATACTCAATCTTCAATCCTCAATCCTCAATCCTCAATCCTCAATCCTCATTCTTCAATCCTCAATACACAATCCTCAATCTTCAATCCTCAATCCTCAATCCTCAATTCTCAGTCCTCAATCCTTAATCCTCAGACCTCAAACATCAATACTCAACCCTCAGTCCTCGTCCTCAATACTCAATCCTCAGTCCTCAAACTTCAATCCTCTGTCCCAAATCCTCAATCCTCAATCCTCAATCCTCAATCCTCAATCGTCAATCTTCAATCCTCAATCCTCAATCCTCAATCCTCAATCCTCATCCTTCAATCCTCAATACCCAATCCTCAGACCCCAAACCTCAATCGGGAATCCTCAATCCTGAATCCTCAATCTTCAGCCGTCAGTCCTCTACAATCAATTCTCAATCCTCAATCCTCAATCTTCAATCCTCAATCCTCAATCCGCAGTCCTCAACCTTCAATCTTCAGTCCTCAATACTCAATCTTCAATCCTCAATCCTCAATCCTCAATCCTCAATCCTCAATCCTCAATACTCAATCCTCAATCCTCAATCATCAATCGTCAATCTTCAATCCTCAATACTCAGTATTCAATACTCAATCCTCAATCTTCAATCCTCAATCTTCAATCCTCAATCCTCAATCCTCAATCCTCAATCCTCATTCTTCAATCCTCAATCCTCAATCCCCAATCCTCAATCCTCAGTCTTCAATCCTCAATACTCAATCTTCAATCCTCAATCCTCAATCGTCAATCTTCAATCCTCAATACTCAATCTTCAATCCTCAATCCTCAATCCTCAATCCTCTATCCTCATTCTTCAATCCTCAACCGTCAGTCCTCGTCCTCAAACCTCAACCCTCAATCCTCAATCCTCAATCTTCAATCATCAATCCTCAATCCTCAATCCTCAATCCTCAATCTTCAATCCTCAATCCTCAATCGTGAATCTTCAATCCTCAATACTCAATCTTCAATCCTCAATCCCCAATCCTCAATCCTCAATCCTCATTCTTCAATCCTCAATACACAGTCCTCAATCTTCAATCCTCAATCTTCAATCCTCAATTATCAGTCCTCAATCCTCAATCCTCAGACCTCAAACATCAATACTCAACCCTCAGTCCTCGTCCTCAATCCACAACCCTCAATCCACAATACTCAGTCCTCAAACCTCAATCCTCAATCCTCAGACCTCAATCCTCAACCGTCAGTCCCCGTCCTCAATCCTCAAGCATCAATCCTCAACCCTCAATCTTCAATCATCAATACTCAATCTTCAATCTTCAATCATCAATCCTCAATCCTCAATCCTCAATACTCATTCTTCAATCCCCAATACCCAGTCCTCAATCTTCAATCCTCAATCCTTAATCCTCAATTCTCAATCCTCAATCCTCAATCCTCAGACATAAAGCATCAATACTCAACCATCAATCCTCGTCCTCAATCCACAACCCTCAATCCTCGATCCTGAAACTTCAATCATCAATATTCAATCTTCAATACTCAATCCTCAATCCTCAATACTCAATCCTCAATCCTCAATGTTCAATCCTCAATACCCAATCCTCAATCTTCAATCCTCAATCCTCAATCCTCAATCCTCAATCCTCAATCCTCAATCCTCAATCCTCAGTCCTCAAACCTCAATCCAGAATCCTCAATCCTGAATCCTCAGTCTTTAGCCCTCAGTCCTCAACAATCAGTTGTCAATCCTCAATCCTCAATAGAATATCCTGAATTCACAGGTTTCAATAGTCAATACTCAGCCTGCAATCTTCAAATCTCTATCCACAAACATCAATTCTCATCACACAACCCTCAACACTCAGTCCCCAATCCTCAGTCTTCAATCCTCAATCCTCAACCCTCAATCCTCAATTATCAATCTTCATTCCTCAATACTCTATCTTCAATCCGCAATCCTCAATCCTCGGTCCTCAATCCTCAATCCTCAATCTCCAATCCTGAATACTCAATCTTCAATCCTCGATCCTCAATACTCAATCCTCAATCCTCAATCCTCATCCTTCAATCCTCAATACCCAATCCTCAATCTTCAATCGTTAATCCTCAATCCTCAATTCTCAGCCCTCAAACCTCAGTCCTCAGTCCTCAAACCTGAATCCTCAAACCTCAGCCCTCATCATCAATCCTCAATCCTCAATCCTCAATCCTTAATCTTCAATCCTCAATACTCAATATTCAATCCTCAATCCTCAGTCGTCAAATCTCTATTCTGAATCCTCAATCGTGCATCCTGAATCTTTAGCCCTCAGTCCTCAACAATCAGTTGTCAATCCTCAATCCTGAATAGAATATCCTCAATTCACAGGTTTCAATAGTCAATACTCAGCCTGCAATCTTCAAATCTCTATCCACAAACACCAATTCTCATCACTCAACCCTCAACACTCAGTCCCCAGTCCTCAGTCTTCAATCCCCAATCCTCAACCCTCAATCCTCAATTATCAATCTTCATTCCTCAATACTCTATCTTCAATCCGCAATCCTCAATCCTCGGTCCTCAATCCTCAATCCTCAATCTCCAATCCTGAATACTCAATCTTCAATCCTCGATCCTCAATCCTCAATCCTCAATCCTCAATCCTCATTCTTCAATCCTCAATACCCAATCCTCAATCTTCAATCGTTAATCCTCAATCCTCAATTCTCAGCCCTCAAACCTCAGTCCTCAGTCCTCAAACCTGAATCCTCAAACCTCAGCCCTCATCATCAATCCTCAATCCTCAATCCCCAATCCTTAATCTTCAATCCTCAATACTCAAAATTCAATCCTCAATCCTCAGTCCTCAAATCTCTATTCTTAATCCTCAATCCTGCATCCTCAATCCTCAGCACTCAGTCCTCAACAATCAGTTGTCAATCCTCAATCCCCAATAGAATATCCTCAATTCACAGTTTTGAATACTCAATACTCAATCTGCATTCCTCAAATCTCTATCCAGAAACATCAATTCTCATCACTCAACCCTGAACGCTCAGTCCTCAATGTTCAGTCCTCAATCCTCAATTCTCAGTCTTCAATCCTCAATACTGAATCTTCAACCCTCAATCCTCAATCCTCAATCCTCAATCCTCAATCCTCAATCCTCAATCCTCAGTAATCAATCCTCAATCTTCAATACTCAATCGTCAATCCTCATTCCTCAATCCTCAATCCTCAATCCTCGTTCCTCAAACCTCAATCCTCAACCCTCAGTACTCACACTCAATTCTCAATTCTCAATCCTCAATCCTCAATCCTTAATCCTCAATCTTCAATCCTCAGACTTCAAACATCATTACTCAACCCTCAGACCTCGTCCTCAATCCACAACCCTCAATCCTCAATCCTCAATATTCGATCATTAACATTCAATCTTCAATCCTCAATCCTCAATCCTCAACCCTCAATCCTCAATGTTCAATCCTCAATACCAAATGCTCAGTCTTCAATCCTCAATTATCAGTCCTCAATCCTCAATCCTCAGACCTCAAACATCAATACTCAACCCTCAGTCCTCGTCCTCAATCCACAACCCTCAATCCACAATACTCAGTCCTCAAACCTCAATCCTCAATCCTCAGACCTCAATCCTCAACCGTCAGTCCCCGTCCTCAATCCTCAAGCATCAATCCTCAACCCTCAATCTTCAATCATCAATACTCAATCTTCAATCCTCAATCCT
The DNA here is from genome assembly GCF_051401765.1 of Calliopsis andreniformis. Classification (NCBI taxonomy): domain Eukaryota; kingdom Metazoa; phylum Arthropoda; class Insecta; order Hymenoptera; family Andrenidae; genus Calliopsis; species Calliopsis andreniformis. Next base: position 1,918,899 of record NW_027480481.1, read on the forward strand.
CAATCCTCAATCCTCAACATTCAACACACGAACCTCAACCATCAATCCTCAATACTCAACCATCAATCCTCAATACTCAACCATCAATCCTCAATTCTCAATACTCAGTAGAATATCCTGAATTCCCATGATTCAATACTCAATCCTCAATATTCAATAATCAAATCTCAATCCTCAAACATCAACTCTCAACACTCAATCCTCAATACTCAGTCCTCTCTCTTCAATCCTACATACTCAATCCTCAATCCTCAAGCGTCAATCCTCAATCCTCAATCCTCAACCCTCAATCCTCAGTCCTCAAACCTCAATCCGGAATGCTCAATCCTGAATCCTCAATCTTCAGCCGTCAGTCCTCAACAATCAATTCTCATTCTTCACTCCTCAATACCCAATCCTCAATCTTCAATCCTCAATCCTCAATCCTCAATCCTCAATCCTCAATCCTCAATCCTCAATCTTCAATCCCCAGTCCCAAATCCTCAATCTTCAATACACAATCCTCAATCCTCAATCTTCAATCCTCAATACTCAATCTTCAATCATCAATCCTCAATCCTCAATCCTCAATACTCATTCTTCAATCCCCAATACCCAATCCTCAGTCTTCAATCCTCAATCCTCAACCCTCAATCCTCAATTATCAATCTTCATTCCTCAATACTCTATCTTCAATCCGCAATCCTCAATCCTCGGTCCTCAATCCTCAATCCTCAATCTCCAATCCTGAATACTCAATCTTCAATCCTCGATCCTCAATACTCAATCCTCAATCCTCAATCCTCATCCTTCAATCCTCAATACCCAATCCTCAATCTTCAATCGTTAATCCTCAATCCTCAATTCTCAGCCCTCAAACCTCAGTCCTCAGTCCTCAAACCTGAATCCTCAAACCTCAGCCCTCATCATCAATCCTCAATCCTCAGTCCTCAATCCTTAATCTTCAATCCTCAATACTCAATATTCAATCCTCAATCCTCAGTCCTCAAATCTCTATTCTGAATCCTCAATCGTGCATCCTGAATCTTTAGCCCTCAGTCCTCAACAATCAGTTGTCAATCTTCAATCCTGAATAGAATATCCTCAATTCACAGGTTTCAATAGTCAATACTCAACCTGCAATCTTCAAATCTCTATCCACAAACACCAATTCTCATCACTCAACCCTCAACACTCAGTCACCAATCCTCAGTCTTCAATCCCCAATCCTCAACCCTCAATCCTCAATTATCAATCTTCATTCCTCAATACTCTATCTTCAATCCGCAATCCTCAATCCTCGGTCCTCAATCCTCAATCCTCAATCTCCAATCCTGAATACTCAATCTTCAATCCTCGATCCTCAATCCTCAATCCTCAATCCTCAATCCTCATTCTTCAATCCTGAATACCCAATCCTCAATCTTCAATCGTTAATCCTCAATCCTCAATTCTCAGCCCTCAAACCTCAGTCCTCAGTCCTCAAACCTGAATCCTCAAACCTCAGCCCTCATCATCAATCCTCAATCCTCAATCCTCAATCCTTAATCTTCAATCCTCAATACTCAAAATTCAATCCTCAATCCTCAGTCCTCAAATCTCTATTCTTTATCCTCAATCCTGCATCCTCAATCCTCAGCACTCAGTCCTCAACAATCAGTTGTCAATCCTCAATCCCCAATAGAATATCCTCAATTCACAGTATTGAATACTCAATACTCAATCTGCATTCCTCAAATCTCTATCCAGAAACATCAATTCTCATCACTCAACCCTGAACGCTCAGTCCTCAATGTTCAGTCCTCAATCCTCAATTCTCAGTCTTCAATCCTAAATACTGAATCTTCAACCCTCAATCCTCAATCCTCAATCCTCAATCCTCAATCCTCAATCCTCAATCCTCAGTAATCAATCCTCAATCTTCAATACTCAATCGTCAATCCTCATTCCTCAATCCTCAATCCTCAATCCTCGTTCCTCAAACCTCAATCCTCAACCCTCAGTACTCACACTCAATTCTCAATTCTCAATCCTCAATCCTCAATCCTTAATCCTCAATCTTCAATCCTCAGACTTCAAACATCATTACTCAACCCTCAGACCTCGTCCTCAATCCACAACCCTCAATCCTCAATCCTCAATATTCGATCATTAACATTCAATCTTCAATCCTCAATCCTCAATCCTCAACCCTCAATCCTCAATGTTCAATCCTCAATACCCAATCCTCAGTCTTCAATCCTCAATCCTCAATCCTCAATCCTCAATCCCCAGACCTCAAACCTCAATCCTGAATCGTCAATCCTGAATCCTCAATCCTGATTCCTCAATCTTCAGCCCTGAGTCCTCAACAATCAGTTGTCAATCCTCAATCCTGAATAGAATATCCTCAATTCACAGCTTTCAATACTCAATACTCTATCTGCAATCTTCAAATCTCTATCCACAAACATCAATACTCATCACTCAACACTCAACACTCCGTTCCCAGTCCTCAATCTTCAATCCTCAATCCTCGATCCTCAATCCTCAATCCTCAATTTTCTATCCTCAATACTCAATCTTCAATCCTCAAAGCTCAATCCTCAATCCTCAATTCTCAATCCTCAATCGTCAATCTTCAATCCTCAATACTCAATCTTCAATCCTCAATACTCAATCCTCATTCCTCAATCCTCATTCTTCAATCCTCAATACCCAATCCTCAATCTTCAATCCTCAATCCTCAATCCTCAATTCTCAATCCTCAATCCTCTGTCCTCAGTCCTCAAACCTCAATCCTCAACCCTCAGCCCTCATCCTCAATGCTCAATCCTCAATCCTCAATCCTCAATCTTCAATCCTCAATACTCAATCTTCAATCCTCAATCCTCTGTCCTCAATCTTCAATCCTCAATGCTCAATCCTCAATCCTCAATACTCAATATTCAATCCTCAATCCTCAGTCCTCAAATCTCTATTCTGAATCCTCAATCCTGCATCCTCAATCTTTAGCCCTCAGTCCTCAACAATCAGTTGTCAATCCTCAATCCTCAATAGAATATCCTCAATTCACAGGTTCCAATAGTCAATACTCAACCTGCAATCTTCAAATCTCTATCCACAAACATCAATTCTCAATCTTCAATCCTCAGTACTCAATCTTCAATCCTCAGTCCTCAATCCTCAATCCTCAATCCTCAATCCTCAATCCTCAATCCTCAATCCTCAATCCTCAATCCTCAATCCTCAATCCTCAATCCTCAATCGTCAATCTTCAATCCTCAATACTCAATCTTCAATCCTCAATCCTCAATCCTCAATCGTCAATTCTCATTCTTCAATCCTCAATACCCAATCCTCAATCTTCAATCCTCAATACTCAATCCTCAATCCTCAATCCTCAATGCTCAATCCTCAATCCTCAAACTTCAATACTCAGTCATAAATCCTCAATCCTCAATACTCAATTCTCAATCCTCAATCTTCAATCCTCAATGCTCAATCTTCAATCCTCAATCCTCGATCCTGAATCCTCAATCCTCATTCTTCAATCCTCAATACCCGATCCTCAATCCCCAGTCCTCAATCTTCAATCCTCAATGGTCAATCCTCAATCCTCAATCCTCAGCCCTCAATCTTCAATCCTCAATGCTCAATCCTCAATCATCAATCCTCAGTCCTCAATCCTCAATCCTCAATCCTCAATCCTCAATCCTCAATCCTCAGACCTCAAACCTCAATCCTGAATCCTCAATCCTGAATCCTCAATCCTGATTCCTCAATCTTCAGCCCTGAGTCCTCAACAATCAGTTGTCAATCCTCAATCCTGAATAGAATATCCTCAATTCACAGCTTTCAATACTCAATACTCTATCTGCAATCTTCAAATCTCTATCCACAAACATCAATACTCATCACTCAACACTCAACACTCCGTTCCCAGTCCTCAATCTTCAATCCTCAATCCTCGATCCTCAATCCTCAATCCTCAATTTTCTATCCTCAATACTCAATCTTCAATCCTCAATGCTCAATCCTCAATCCTCAATTCTCAATCCTCAATCGTCAATCTTCAATCCTCAATACTCAATCTTCAATCGTCAATACTCAATCCTCATTCCTCAATCCTCATTCTTCAATCCTCAATACCCAATCCTCAATCTTCAATCCTCAATCCTCAATCCTCAATTCTCAATCCTCAATCCTCTGTCCTCAGTCCTCAAACCTCAATCCTCAACCCTCAGCCCTCATCCTCAATGCTCAATCCTCAATCCTCAATCCTCAATCTTCAATCCTCAATACTCAATCTTCAATCCTCAATCCTCTGTCCTCAATCTTCAATCCTCAATGCTCAATCCTCAGTCCTCAATACTCAATATTCAATCCTCAATCCTCAGTCCTCAAATCTCTATTCTGAATCCTCAATCCTGCATCCTCAATCTTTAGCCCTCAGTCCTCAACAATCAGTTGTCAATCCTCAATCCTCAATAGAATATACTCAATTCACAGGTTTCAATAGTCAATACTCAACCTGCAATCTTCAAATCTCTATCCACAAACATCAATTCTCATCACTCAACCCTCAACACTCAGTCCCCAATCCTCAGTCTTCAATCCCCAATCCTCAACCCTCAGTCCTCAATTATCAATCTTCATTCCTCAATACTCTATCTTCAATCCGCAATCCTCAATCCTCGGTCCTCAATCCTCAATCCTCAATCTCCAATCCTGAATACTCAATCTTCAATCCTCGATCCTCAATCCTCAATCCTCAATCCTCAATCCTCATTCTTCAATCCTCAATACCCAATCCTCAATCTTCAATCGTTAATCCTCAATCCTCAATTCTCAGCCCTCAAACCTCAGTCCTCAGTCCTCAAACCTGAATCCTCAAACCTCAGCCCTCATCATCAATCCTCAATCCTCAATCCTCAATCCTTAATCTTCAATCCTCAATACTCAAAATTCAATCCTCAATCCTCAGTCCTCAAATCTCTATTCTTTATCCTCAATCCTGCATCCTCAATCCTCAGCACTCAGTCCTCAACAATCAGTTGTCAATCCTCAATCCCCAATAGAATATCCTCAATTCACAGTATTGAATACTCAATACTCAATCTGCATTCCTCAAATCTCTATCCAGAAACATCAATTCTCATCACTCAACCCTGAACGCTCAGTCCTCAATGTTCAGTCCTCAATCCTCAATTCTCAGTCTTCAATCCTAAATACTGAATCTTCAACCCTCAATCCTCAATCCTCAATCCTCAATCCTCAATCCTCAATCCTCAATCCTCAGTAATCAATCCTCAATCTTCAATACTCAATCGTCAATCCTCATTCCTCAATCCTCAATCCTCAATCCTCGTTCCTCAAACCTCAATCCTCAACCCTCAGTACTCACACTCAATTCTCAATTCTCAATCCTCAATCCTCAATCCTTAATCCTCAATCTTCAATCCTCAGACTTCAAACATCATTACTCAACCCTCAGACCTCGTCCTCAATCCACAACCCTCAATCCTCAATCCTCAATATTCGATCATTAACATTCAATCTTCAATCCTCAATCCTCAATCCTCAACCCTCAATCCTCAGTGTTCAATCCTCAATACCCAATCCTCAGTCTTCAATCCTCAATCCTCAATCCTCAATCCTCAATCCTCAGACCTCAAACCTCAATCCTGAATCGTCAATCCTGAATCCTCAATCCTGATTCCTCAATCTTCAGCCCTGAGTCCTCAACAATCAGTTGTCAATCCTCAATCCTGAATAGAATATCCTCAATTCACAGCTTTCAATACTCAATACTCTATCTGCAATCTTCAAATCTCTATCCACAAACATCAATACTCATCACTCAACACTCAACACTCCGTTCCCAGTCCTCAATCTTCAATCCTCAATCCTCGATCCTCAATCCTCAATCCTCAATTTTCTATCCTCAATACTCAGTCTTCAATCCTCAAAGCTCAATCCTCAATCCTCAATTCTCAATCCTCAATCGTCAATCTTCAATCCTCAATACTCAATCTTCAATCCTCAATACTCAATCCTCATTCCTCAATCCTCATTCTTCAATCCTCAATACCCAATCCTCAATCTTCAATCCTCAATCCTCAATCCTCAATTCTCAATCCTCAATCCTCTGTCCTCAGTCCTCAAACCTCAATCCTCAACCCTCAGCCCTCATCCTCAATGCTCAATCCTCAATCCTCAATCCTCAATCTTCAATCCTCAATACTCAATCTTCAATCCTCAATCCTCTGTCCTCAATCTTCAATCCTCAATGCTCAATCCTCAATCCTCAATACTCAATATTCAATCCTCAATCCTCAGTCCTCAAATCTCTATTCTGAATCCTCAATCCTGCATCCTCAATCTTTAGCCCTCAGTCCTCAACAATCAGTTGTCAATCCTCAATCCTCAATAGAATATCCTCAATTCACAGGTTTCAATAGTCAATACTCAACCTGCAATCTTCAAATCTCTATCCACAAACATCAATTCTCATCACTCAAACCTCAACACTCAGTCCCCAATCCTCAGTCTTCAATCCCCAATCCTCAACCCTCAATCCTCAATTATCAATCTTCATTCCTCAATACTCTATCTTCAATCCGCAATCCTCAATCCTCGGTCCTCAATCCTCAATCCTCAATCTCCAATCCTGAATACTCAATCTTCAATCCTCGATCCTCAATCCTCAATCCTCAATCCTCAATCCTCATTCTTCAATCCTCAATACCCAATCCTAAATCTTCAATCGTTAATCCTCAATCCTCAATTCTCAGCCCTCAAACCTCAGTCCTCAGTCCTCAAACCTGAATCCTCAAACCTCAGCCCTCATCATCAATCCTCAATCTTCAATCCTCAATCCTTAATCTTCAATCCTCAGTACTCAATATTCAATCCTCAATCCTCAGTCCTCAAATCTCTATTCTGAATCCTCAATCCTGCATCCTCAATCCTCAGCACTCAGTCCTCAACAATCAGTTGTCAATCCTCAATCCCCAATAGAATATCCTCAATTCGCAGTTTTCAATACTCAATACTCAATCTGCATTCCTCAAATCTCTATCCAGAAACATCAATTCTCATCACTCAACCCTGAACGCTCAGTCCTCAATGTTCAGTCCTCAATCCCCAATTCTCAATCTTCAATCCTCAATACTGAATCTTCAACCCTCAATCCTCAATCCTCAATCCTCAATCCTCAATCCTCAATCCTCAATCCTCAATACCCAATCCTCAATCTTCAATCGTTAATCCTCAATCCTCAATTCTCAGCCCTCAAACCTCAGTCCTCAGTCCTCAAACCTGAATCCTCAAACCTCAGCCCTCATCATCAATCCTCAATCCTCAATCCTCAATCCTTAATCTTCAATCCTCAATACTCAATATTCAATCCTCAATCCTCAGTCCTCAAATCTCTATTCTGAATCCTCAATCGTGCATCCTGAATCTTTAGCCCTCAGTCCTCAACAATCAGTTGTCAATCTTCAATCCTGAATAGAATATCCTCAATTCACAGGTTTCAATAGTCAATACTCAACCTGCAATCTTCAAATCTCTATCCACAAACACCAATTCTCATCACTCAACCCTCAACACTCAGTCCCCAATCCTCAGTCTTCAATCCCCAATCCTCAACCCTCAATCCTCAATTATCAATCTTCATTCCTCAATACTCTATCTTCAATCCGCAATCCTCAATCCTCGGTCCTCAATCCTCAATCCTCAATCTCCAATCCTGAATACTCAATCTTCAATCCTCGATCCTCAATCCTCAATCCTCAATCCTCAATCCTCATTCTTCAATCCTCAATACCCAATCCTCAATCTTCAATCGTTAATCCTCAATCCTCAATTCTCAGCCCTCAAACCTCAGTCCTCAGTCCTCAAACCTGAATCCTCAAACCTCAGCCCTCATCATCAATCCTCAATCCTCAATCCTCAATCCTTAATCTTCAATCCTCAATACTCAAAATTCAATCCTCAATCCTCAGTCCTCAAATCTCTATTCTTTATCCTCAATCCTGCATCCTCAATCCTCAGCACTCAGTCCTCAACAATCAGTTGTCAATCCTCAATCCCCAATAGAATATCCTCAATTCACAGTATTGAATACTCAATACTCAATCTGCATTCCTCAAATCTCTATCCAGAAACATCAATTCTCATCACTCAACCCTGAACGCTCAGTCCTCAATGTTCAGTCCTCAATCCTCAATTCTCAGTCTTCAATCCTAAATACTGAATCTTCAACCCTCAATCCTCAATCCTCAATCCTCAATCCTCAATCCTCAATCCTCAATCCTCAGTAATCAATCCTCAATCTTCAATACTCAATCGTCAATCCTCATTCCTCAATCCTCAATCCTCAATCCTCGTTCCTCAAACCTCAATCCTCAACCCTCAGTACTCACACTCAATTCTCAATTCTCAATCCTCAATCCTCAATCCTTAATCCTCAATCTTCAATCCTCAGACTTCAAACATCATTACTCAACCCTCAGACCTCGTCCTCAATCCACAACCCTCAATCCTCAATCCTCAATATTCGATCATTAACATTCAATCTTCAATCCTCAATCCTCAATCCTCAACCCTCAATCCTCAATGTTCAATCCTCAATACCCAATCCTCAGTCTTCAATCCTCAATCCTCAATCCTCAATCCTCAATCCTCAGACCTCAAACCTCAATCCTGAATCGTCAATCCTGAATCCTCAATCCTGATTCCTCAATCTTCAGCCCTGAGTCCTCAACAATCAGTTGTCAATCCTCAATCCTGAATAGAATATCCTCAATTCACAGCTTTCAATACTCAATACTCTATCTGCAATCTTCAAATCTCTATCCACAAACATCAATACTCATCACTCAACACTCAACACTCCGTTCCCAGTCCTCAATCTTCAATCCTCAATCCTCGATCCTCAATCCTCAATCCTCAATTTTCTATCCTCAATACTCAATCTTCAATCCTCAATGCTCAATCCTCAATCCTCAATTCTCAATCCTCAATCGTCAATCTTCAATCCTCAATACTCAATCTTCAATCGTCAATACTCAATCCTCATTCCTCAATCCTCATTCTTCAATCCTCAATACCCAATCCTCAATCTTCAATCCTCAATCCTCAATCCTCAATTCTCAATCCTCAATCCTCTGTCCTCAGTCCTCAAACCTCAATCCTCAACCCTCAGCCCTCATCCTCAATGCTCAATCCTCAATCCTCAATCCTCAATCTTCAATCCTCAATACTCAATCTTCAATCCTCAATCCTCTGTCCTCAATCTTCAATCCTCAATGCTCAATCCTCAGTCCTCAATACTCAATATTCAATCCTCAATCCTCAGTCCTCAAATCTCTATTCTGAATCCTCAATCCTGCATCCTCAATCTTTAGCCCTCACTCCTCAACAATCAGTTGTCAATCCTCAATCCTCAATAGAATATACTCAATTCACAGGTTTCAATAGTCAATACTCAACCTGCAATCTTCAAATCTCTATCCACAAACATCAATTCTCATCACTCAACCCTCAACACTCAGTCCCCAATCCTCAGTCTTCAATCCCCAATCCTCAACCCTCAGTCCTCAATTATCAATCTTCATTCCTCAATACTCTATCTTCAATCCGCAATCCTCAATCCTCGGTCCTCAATCCTCAATCCTCGATCTCCAATCCTGAATACTCAATCTTCAATCCTCGATCCTCAATCCTCAATCCTCAATCCTCAATCCTCATTCTTCAATCCTCAATACCCAATCCTCAATCTTCAATCGTTAATCCTCAATCCTCAATTCTCAGCCCTCAAACCTCAGTCCTCAGTCCTCAAACCTGAATCCTCAAACCTCAGCCCTCATCATCAATCCTCAATCTTCAATTCTCAATCCTTAATCTTCAATTCTCAGTACTCAATATTCAATCCTCAATCCTCAGTCCTCAAATCTCTATTCTGCATCCTCAATCCTGCATCCTCAATCCTCAGCACTCAGTCCTCAACAATCAGTTGTCAATCCTCAATCCCCAATAGAATATCCTCAATTCGCAGTTTTCAATACTCAATACTCAATCTGCATTCCTCAAATCTCTATCCAGAAACATCAATTCTCATCACTCAACCCTGAACGCTCAGTCCTCAATGTTCAGTCCTCAATCCTCAATTCTCAATCTTCAATCCTCAATACTGAATCTTCAACCCTCAATCCTCAACCCTCAATCCTCAATCCTCAATCCTCAATCCTCAATCCTCAGTAATCAATCCTCAATCTTCAATACTCAATCGTCAATCCTCATTCCTCAATCCTCAATCCTCAATCCTCGTTCCTCAAACCTCAATCCTCAACCCTCAGTACTCACACTCAATTCTCAATTCTCAATCCTCAATCCTCAATCCTTAATCCTCTATCTTCAATCCTCAGACTTCAAACATCAATACTCAACCCTCAGACCTCGTCCTCAATCCACAACACTCAATCCTCAATCCTCAATATTCAATCATTAACATTCAATCTTCAATCCTCAATCCTCAATCCTCAACCCTCAATCCTCAATGTTCAATCCTCAATACCCAATCCTCAGTCTTCAATCCTCAATCCTCAATCCTCAATCCTCAATCCTCAGACCTCAAACCTCAATCCTGAATCCTCAATCCTGAATCCTCAATCCTGATTCCTCAATCTTCAGCCCTGAGTCCTCAACAATCAGTTGTCAATCCTCAATCCTGAATAGAATATCCTCAATTCACAGCTTTCAATACTCAATACTCTATCTGCAATCTTCAAATCTCTATCCACAAACATCAATACTCATCACTCAACACTCAACTCTCCGTTCCCAGTCCTCAATCTTCAATCCTCAATCCTCGATCCTCAATCCTCAATCCTCAATTTTCTATCCTCAATACTCAATCTTCAATCCTCAATGCTCAATCCTCAATCCTCAATTCTCAATCCTCAATCGTCAATCTTCAATCCTCAATACTCAATCTTCAATCCTCAATACTCAATCCTCATTCCTCAATCCTCATTCTTCAATCCTCAATACCCAATCCTCAATCTTCAATCCTCAATCCTCAATCCTCAATTCTCAGTCCTCAATCCTCTGTCCTCAGTCCTCAAACCTCAATCCTCAACCCTCAGCCCTCATCCTCAATGCTCAATCCTCAATCCTCAATCCTCAATCTTCAATCCTCAATACTCAATCTTCAATCCTCAATCCTCTGTCCTCAATCTTCAATCCTCAATGCTCAATCCTCACTCCTCAATCCTCAGTCCTCAATCCTCAATCCTCAATCCTCAATCCTCAAACCTCAATCCTCAACCGTCAGTCCTCGTCCTCAAACCTCAAACCTCAATCCTCAATCCTCAATCTTCAATCATCAATACTCAATCTTCAATACTCAATCCTCAATCCTCAATCCCCAATCCTCAATCCTCAATCCTCAATCCTCAATCCTCATTCTTCAATCCTCAATACACAATCCTCAATCTTCAATCCTCAATCCTCAATCCTCAATTCTCAGTCCTCAATCCTCAATCCTCAGACCTCAGACATCGAATACTCAACCCTCAGTCCTCGTCCTCAATCCTCAATTCTCAGTCCTCAATCCTCAATCCTCAGACCTCAGACATCAATACTCAACCCTCAGTCCTCGTCCTCAATCCACAACCCTCAATCCTCAATTCTCAGTCCTCAAACCTCAATCCTCAATCCTCAGACCTCAATCCTCAACCGTCAGTCCCCGTCCTCAATCCTCAAACATCAATCCTCAACCCTCAATCTTCAATCATCAATACTCAATCTTCAATCCTCAATCCTCAATCCTCAATCCTCAATCCTCAATACTCAACATTCAATACACGACCCTCAACCATCAATCCTCAATACTCAACCATCAATCCTCAATACTCAACCATCAATCCTCAATTCTCAATACTCAATAGAATATCCTGAATTCCCATGATTCAATACTCAATCCTCAATATTCAATAATCAAATCTCAATCCTCAAGCATCAGCTCTCAACACTCAATCCTCAATACTCAGTCCTCTCTCTTCAATCCTACATCCTCAATCCTCAATCCTCAAGCGTCAATCCTCAATCCTCAATCCTCAACCCTCAATCCTCAGACCTCAAACCTCAATCCGGAATCCTCAATCCTGAATCCTCAATCTTCAGCCGTCAGTCCTCAACAATCAATTCTCAATCCTCAATCCTCAATCTTCAATCCTCAATCCTCAATCCACAATCCTCAATCCTCAATCTTCAATCCACAATACTCAATCTTCAATCCTCAGTCCTCAATCCTCAATCCTCAATCCTCAATCCTCAATCCTCAATCCTCAATCCTCAATCCTCAATCCTCAATCGTCAATCTTCAATCCTCAATACTCAATCTTCAATCCTCAATCCTCATTCCTCAATCGTCAATTCTCATTCTTCAATCCTCAATACCCAATCCTCAATCTTCAATCCTCAATACTCAATCCTCAATCCTCAATCCTCAATGCTCAATCCTCAATCCTCAAACTTCAATCCTCAGTCATAAATCCTCAATCCTCAATACTCAATCCTCAATCCTCAATCTTCAATCCTCAATGCTCAATCTTCAATCCTCAATCCTCGATCCTGAATACTCAATCCTCATTCTTCAATCCTCAATACCCGATCCTCAATCCCCAGTCCTCAATCTTCAATCCTCAATGGTCAATCCTCAATCCTCAATCCTCAGTCCTCAATCCTCAATCCTCAACACTCAAACCTCAATCCTCAATCTTCAATCCTCAATACTCAAAATTCAATACTCAATCTTCAATCTTCAATCCTCAATCTTCAATCCTCAATCCTCAATCCTCAATCCTCAATCCTCATCCTTCAATCCTCAATACCCAATCCTCAGTCTTCAATCCTCAATCCTCAAACCTCAATCCGGAATCCTCAATCCTGAATCCTCAATCTTCAGCCGTCAGTCCTCAAGAATCAATTCTCAATCCACAATCCTCAATCCTCAATCCTCAATCCTCAGCCCTCATCCTCAATCCTCAATCCTCAATCCTCAATCCACAATCTTCAATCCTCAATACTCAACCTTCAATAATCGATCCTCAATCCTCAATCCTCAATACTCAATACTCAATCGTCAATCCTCAATCCCCAATCCTCAATCTCCAATAATCAATACTCAATCCTCAATCCTCAACCCTCAATCCTCAATCCTCAATCCACATTCTTCAATCCTCAATCCTCAATCCCCAATCCTCAATCTTCAATCCTCAATCCTCAATCCTCAATCCACAGTCATCAATCTTCAATCATCAGTACTCAATCTTCAATCCACAATCTTCAATCCTCAATCCTCAATGCTCAATCCTCATTCCTCAATTCTCAATACTCAATAGATTATGCTGAATCCTCAGGATTCAATACTCAAACCTCAATCCTCAACCCTCAGCCCTCATGCTCCATCCTCAACACTCGATCCTCAATCCCCAATCCTCAATCCTCAATACTCAATCTTCAATGCTCAATCCTCAATCCTCAATCCTCAACCCTCAATCCTCAGTCATCAATACTCAATCTTCAATACTCAATCCTCAATCCTCAATCCTCAATCCTCAATCCTCAATCCTCAACCCTCAATCCTCATTCCTCAAACCTCAATCCTCAACCCTCAGCCCTCATCCTCAATTCTGTATCCTCAATCCTCAATCCTCAATCCCCAATGTTCAATCCTCAATAATCAATCTCCAATCCTAGATCCTCAATCCCCAATCTTCAGTCCTTAATCCTCAACCTTCAATCCTCATTCCCCAGTCCTCCATCTTTAATCCTCAATGCTCAATCCTCAATCCTCAATCATCATTCCTCAATCCTCAGCCCTCAACCCTCAAACCTCAATCCTCAACCGTCAGTCCTCGTCCTCAATCGTCAACCCTCAATCCTCAATCCTCAATCTTCAATCCTCAATACTCAATATTCAATACTCAATCCTCAATCTTCAATCCTCAATCTTCAACCCTCAATCCTCAATCCTCAATCCTCAATCCTCAATCCTCATTCTTCAATCCTCCATACCCAATCCTCAATCTTCAATCCTCAATCCTCAATCCCCAATCCTCAATTCTCAATCCTCAATCGTCAGTCCTCAGTCCTCAAACCTCAATCCTCAATCCTCAGCCTTCATCCTCAATCCTCAATCCTCAATCCTCAATCCTCAATCTTCAATCCTCAATACTCAACCTTCAATAATCAATCCTCAATTCTCAATCCTCAATACTCAATACTAAATCGTCAATCCTCAATCCCCATTCCTCAATCTTCAGTCCCTAATCCTCAATCCTCAATCCTCAACCCTCAATCTTCAATACTCAATACTCAATCTTCAATCCTCAATCCTCAATTCTCAATCCTCAATCCTCAATCCTCAGTACTCAATCCTCAATCTACAATCCTCAATGCTCAGTCTTCAATCCTCCATCCTCAATGCTCAATCCTCAGTCCTCAATCCTCAATCCTCAACCCTCAATCCTCATTCCTCAAACCTCAATCCTCAACCCTCAGCCCTCATCCTCAATTCTCAATTCTCAATCCTCAATCCTCAATCCCCAATCTTCAATCCTCAATAATCAATCTCCAATCCTAGATCCTCAATCCCCAATCTTCAATCCTTAATCCTCAACCTTCAATCCTCATTCCCCAGTCCTCAATCTTCAATCCTCAATGCACAATCCTCAATCGTCAATCATCATTCCTCAATCCTCGGCCCTTAACCCTCAAACCTCAATCCTCAACCGTCAGTCCTCGTCCTCAATCGTCAACCCTCAATCCTCAATCCTCAATCTTCAATCCTCAATACTCAATATTCAATACTCAATCCTCAATCTTCAATCCTCTATCTTCAATCCTCAATCCTCAATCCTTCATTCTCAATCCTCATTCTTCAATCCTCAATACCCAATCCTCGATCTTCAATCCTCAATCCTCAATCCTCAATTCTCAGTCCTCAATCCTCAGTCCTCAGTCCTCAAATCTCAATCCACAATCCTCAGCCCTCATCCTCAATCCTCAATCCTCAATCCTCAATCCCCAATCTTCAATCCTCAATACTCAACCTTCAATAAGCAATCCCCAATTCTCAATCCTCAATACTCAGTCCTCAATCGTCAATCCTCAATCCCCAATCCTCAATCTTCAGTCCACAATCCTCAATACTCAATCCTCAACCCTCAATCTTCAATACTCGATACTCAATCTTCAATCCTCAATCCTCAGTCCTCAGTCCTCAAATCTCAATCCACAATCCTCAGCCCTCATCCTCAATCCTCAATCCTCAATCCTCAATCCCCAATCTTCAATCCTCAATACTCAACCTTCAATAAGCAATCCCCAATTCTCAATCCTCAATACTCAGTCCTCAATCGTCAATCCTCAGTCCCCAATCCTCAATCTTCAGTCCACAATCCTCAATACTCAATCCTCAACCCTCAATCTTCAATACTCGATACTCAATCTTCAATCCTCAATCCTCAATCCTCAACCCTCTATCCTCAGTCCTCAATCCTCAATCTACAATCCTCAATACTCAGTCTTCAATCCTCAATCCTCAATGCTCAATCCTCAATCCTCATTCTTCAATCCTCAATATACAATCCTCAATCCTCAACCCTCAATCCTCAGTCCTCAATCCTCAATCTACAATCCTCAATACTCAGTCTTCAATCCTCAATCCTCAATGCTCAATCCTCAATCCTCATTCTTCAATCCTCAATACACAATCCTGGATATTCAATCCTCAATCCTCAAACATCAATTCTCAACACTCAATACTCAACACTCAGTCCTCTCTCTTCAATCCTCCATCCTCAACCCTCAATCCTCAAGCGTCAATCCTCAATCCTCAATCCTCAACCCTCAATCCTCAGTCCTCAAACCTCAATCCCGAATCCTCAGTCCTGAATCCTCTATCTTCAGCCCTCAGTCCTCAAAAATCAATTGTCAATCCTCAATCCTCAATAGAATATCCTCAATTCACAGTTTTCAATACTCAATCCCCATTCTTCAATCTTCAAATCTCAATCCACAAACATCAATTCTCATCACTCAACCCTCAGCACTCAGTCCTCAATCTTCAATCCACAATCCTCAATCCTCAATCTTCAATCCTCAATCCTCAATTCTCAATCCTCAATACTCAATCCTAAATCCTCAATCCTCAATCTTCAATCCTCAATCCTCAATCCTCAATCCTCATTCTTCGATCCTCAATACCCAATCTTCAATCTTCAATCCTCAATCATCAATCCTCAATTCTCAATCCTTAATCCTCAATCCTCAGACCTCAAACATCAATACTCAACGCCCAGTCCTCGTCCGCAATCCACAACCCTCAATCCTCAATCCTCAATCTTCAATCCTCAATACTCAACCTTCAATAATCAATCCTCAATTCTCAATCCTCAATACTCAATCCTCAATCCTCAATCCTCAATCCTCAACCCTCAACCCTCAAACCTCAATCCTCAACCGTCAGTACTCGTCGTCAATAGTCAACACTCAATCCTCAATCCTCAATCTTCAATCCTCAGTACTCAATATTCAATACTCAATCCTCAATATTCAATCCTCAATCTTCAATCTTCAATCCTCAACCCTCAACCCTCAAACCTCAATCCTCAACCGTCAGTACTCGTCCTCAATAGTCAACACTCAATCCTCAATCCTCAATCTTCAATCCTCAGTACTCAATATTCAATACTCAATCCTCAATATTCAATCCTCAATCTTCAATCTTCAATCCTCAATCCTCAATCCTCAATCCTCAATCCTCAATCCTCATTCTTCAATCCTCAATACCCAATCCTCAATCTTCAATCCTCAATCCTCAATCCTCAATTCTCAATCCTCAATCCTCAGTCCTCAGTCCTCAAACCTCAATCCTCAATCCTCAGCCCTCATCCTCAATCGTCAATCCTCAATCCTCAATCCTCAATCTTCAATCCTCAATACTCAACCTTCAATAATCAATCCTCAATTCTCAATCCTCAATACTCAATCCTCAATCCTCAACCCTCAACCCTCAAACCTCAATCCTCAACCGTCAGTACTAGTCCTCAATAGTCAACACTCAATCCTCAATCCTCAATCTTCAATCCTCAGTACTCAATATTCAATACTCAATCCTCAATATTCAATCCTCAATCTTCAATCTTCAATCCTCAATCCTCAATCCTCAATCCTCAATCCTCATTCTTCAATCCTCAATACCCAATCCTCAATCTTCAATCCTCAATCCTCAATCCTCAATTCTCAATCCTCAGTCCTCAGTCCTCAGGCCTCAAACCTCAATCCTCAATCCTCAGCCCTCATCCTCAATCGTCAATACTCAATCCTCAATCCTCAATCTTCAATCCTCAATACTCAACCTTCAATAATCAATCCTCAATTCTCAATCCTCAATACTCAATCCTCAATCGTCAATCCTCAATCCCCAATCCTCAATCTTCAGTCCACAATCCTCAATCCTCAATCCTCAACCCTCAATCTTCAATACTCAATACTCAATCTTCAATCCTCAATCCTCACTCCCCAATCCTCAATGCTCAGTCCTCAATACTCAATCTACAATCCTCAATACTCAGTCTTCAATCCTCAATCCTCAATCCTCAATCCTCAATCCCCATTCTTCAATCCTCAATACACAATCCTCAATATTCAATCCTCAATCCTCAATCCTCAATTCTCAATCCTCAATCCTCAATCCTCAATATTCAACACTCAAGCCTCAAACATCAATTCTCAATACTCAATCATCAATCCTCAATTCTCAATACTCAATAGAATATCCTGAATTCTCATGGTTCAATACTCAATCCACAATATTCAATAATCAAATCTCAATCCTCAAACACCAATTCTCAACACTCAATACTCAACACTCAGTCCTCTCTCTTCAATCCTCCATCCTCAACCCTCAATTCTCAAGCGTCAATCCTCAATCCTCAATCCTCAATCCTCAATCCTCAATCCTCAATCCTCAGTCCTCAATCCTCAATCTACAATCCTCAACACTCAGTCTTCAATCCTCAATCCTCAATCCTCAATCCTCAATCCTCATTCTTCAATCCTCAATACACAATCCTCAATATTCAATCCTCAATCCTCAATCCTCAATTCTCAATCCTGAATCCTCAATCCTCAATATTCAACACTCAAGCCTCAGCCTTCAATAATCAATCCTCAATTCTCAATCCTCAATACTCAATCCTCAATCCTCAGCCCTCAACCCTCAAACCTCAACCCTCAACCGTCAGTCCTCGTCCTCAATCGTCAAGCCTCAATCCTCAATCCTCAATCTTCAATCCTCAATACTCAATATTCAATACTCAATCTTCAATGCTCATTCCTCAATCCTCAATCCTCAATTCTCAATCCTCAATCCTCAGTCCTCAGTCCTCAAACCTCAATCCTCAATCCTCAATCCTTAAACCTCAATCCCCAACCGTCAGTCCTCGTCCTCAAGCCTCAACCCTCAATCCTCAATCCTCAATCCTCAATCTTCAATCATCAATACTCAATCTTCAATCCTCAATCCTCAATACTCAATCTTCAATCCTCAAGCCTCAATCCTCAGTCCTCAACCATCAATCCTCAATCCTTAAACCTCAATCCCCAACCGTCAGTCCTCGTCCTCAAGCCTCAACCCTCAATCCTCAATCCCCAATCTTCAATCCTCAATACTCATTATTCAATACTCAATCCTCAATCTTCAATACTCAACCTTCAATAATCAATCCTCAATTCTCAATCCTCAATACTCAATCCTCAATCGTCAATCCTCAATCCCCAATCCACAATCTTCAGTCCACAATCCTCAATCCTCAATCCTCAACCCTCAATCATCAATACTCAATACTAAATATTCAATCCTCAATCCTCATTCCTCAATCCTCAATCCTCAGTCCTCAATACTCAATCTACAATCCTCAATACTCAGTCTTCAATCCTCAATCCTCAATCCTCAATCCTCAATCCTCAATCCTCAACATTCAATCCTCAATACACAATCCTCAATAATCAATCCTCAATTCTCAATCCTCAATACTCAATCCTCAATCGCCAATCCTCAATCCCCAATCCTCAATCTTCAGTCCACAATCCTCAATGCTCAATCCTCAACCCTCAATCTTCAATACTCAATACTCAATCTTCAATCCTCAATCCTCAATCCTCAATCCTCATTCCTCAATGCTCAATCCTCAACCCTCAATCCTCAGTCCTCAATCATCAGTCCGTATTCCTTAAACCTCAATCCCCAACCGTCAGTCCTCGTCCTCAAGCCTCAACCCTCAATCCTCAATCCTCAATCCTCAATCTTCAATCATCAATACTCAATCTTCAATCCTCAATCCTCCTTACTCAATCTTCAATCCTCAAGCCTCAATTCTCAACCCTCAATGCTCAATCCTCAATCGTCAATCCTCAATCCCCAATCCACAATCTTTAATCCTCAATCCTCAATCCTCAATCCTCAGTCCTCAACCCACAATCCTCAATCCTCAAACCTCAATCCTCAATCGTCAGCCCTCGTCCTCAATCCTCAACACTCAATCCACAATCCTCAATCTTCAATCATCAATACTCAATCTTCAATCCTCAATCCTCAATCTTCAATCCTCAATCCTCAATTCTCACTCCTCAATACTCAATACTCAATCGTCAATCCTCAATCCCCAATCCTCAATCTTCAATCCTCAATCCTCAATCCTCAATCCACAGTCATCAATCTTCAATCCTCAATACACAATCTTCAATCCACAATCTTCAATCCTCAATCCTCAATGCTCAATACTCATTCCTCAATTCTCAATACTCAATAGATTATGCTGAATCCTCAGGATTCAATACTCAAACCTCAATCCTCAACCCTCAGCCCTCATGCTCCATCCTCAACACTCGATCCTCAATCCCCAATCCTCAATCCTCAATACTCAATCTTCAATGCTCAATCCTCAATCCTCAATCCTCAACCCTCAATCCTCAGTCATCAATACTCAATCTTCAATACTCAATCCTCAATCCTCAATCCTCAATCCTCAATCCTCAATCCTCAACCCTCAATCCTCATTCCTCAAACCTCAATCCTCAACCCTCAGCCCTCATCCTCAATTCTGTATCCTCAATCCTCAATCCTCAATCCCCAATGTTCAATCCTCAATAATCAATCTCCAATCCTAGATCCTCAATCCCCAATCTTCAATCCTTAATCCCCAACCTTCAATCCTCATTCCCCAGTCCTCAATCTTTAATCCTCAATGCTCAATCCTCAATCCTCAATCATCATTCCTCAATCCTCAGCCCTCAACCCCCAAACCTCAATCCTCAACCGTCAGTCCTCGTCCTCAATCGTCAACCCTCAATCCTCAATCCTCAATCTTCAATCCTCAATACTCAATATTCAATACTCAATCCTCAATCTTCAATCCTCAATCTTCAACCCTCAATCCTCAATCCTCAATCCTCAATCCTCATTCTTCAATCCTCCATACCCAATCCTCAATATTCAATCCTCAATCCTCAATCCTCAATTCTCAGTCCTCAATCCTCAGTCCTCAGTCCTCAAATCTCAATCCACAATCCTCAGCCCTCATCCTCAATCCTCAATCCTCAATCCTCAATCCCCAATCTTCAATCCTCAATACTCAACCTTCAATAAGCAATCCCCAATTCTCAATCCTCAGTACTCAATCCTCAATCGTCAATCCTCAATCCCCAATCCTCAATCTTCAGTCCACAATCCTCAATACTCAATCCTCAACGCTCAATCTTCAATACTCGATACTCAATCTTCAATCCTCAATCCTCAATCCTCAACCCTCTATCCTCAGTCCTCAATCTTCAATCTACAATCCTCAATACTCAATCTTCAATCCTCAATCCTCATTCCTCAATCGTCAATTCTCATTCTTCAATCCTCAATACCCAATCCTCAATCTTCAATCCTCAATACTCAATCCTCAATCCTCAATCCTCAATGCTCAATCCTCAATCCTCAAACTTCAATCCTCAGTCATAAATCCTCAATCCTCAATACTCAATCCTCAATCCTCAATCTTCAATCCTCAATGCTCAATCTTCAATCCTCAATCCTCGATCCTGAATACTCAATCCTCATTCTTCAATCCTCAATACCCGATCCTCAATCCCCAGTCCTCAATCTTCAATCCTCAATGGTCAATCCTCAATCCTCAATCCTCAGTCCTCAATCCTCAATCCTCAACACTCAAACCTCAATCCTCAATCTTCAATCCTCAATACTCAAAATTCAATACTCAATCTTCAATCTTCAATCCTCAATCTTCAATCCTCAATCCTCAATCCTCAATCCTCAATCCTCATCCTTCAATCCTCAATACCCAATCCTCAGTCTTCAATCCTCAATCCTCAAACCTCAATCCGGAATCCTCAATCCTGAATCCTCAATCTTCAGCCGTCAGTCCTCAAGAATCAATTCTCAATCCACAATCCTCAATCCTCAATCCTCAATCCTCAGCCCTCATCCTCAATCCTCAATCCTCAATCCTCAATCCACAATCTTCAATCCTCAATACTCAACCTTCAATAATCGATCCTCAATCCTCAATCCTCAATACTCAATACTCAATCGTCAATCCTCAATCCCCAATCCTCAATCTCCAATAATCAATCCTCAATCCTCAATCCTCAACCCTCAATCCTCAATCCTCAATCCACATTCTTCAATCCTCAATCCTCAATCCCCAATCCTCAATCTTCAATCCTCAATCCTCAATCCTCAATCCACAGTCATCAATCTTCAATCATCAGTACTCAATCTTCAATCCACAATCTTCAATCCTCAATCCTCAATGCTCAATCCTCATTCCTCAATTCTCAATACTCAATAGATTATGCTGAATCCTCAGGATTCAATACTCAAACCTCAATCCTCAACCCTCAGCCCTCATGCTCCATCCTCAACACTCGATCCTCAATCCCCAATCCTCAATCCTCAATACTCAATCTTCAATGCTCAATCCTCAATCCTCAATCCTCAACCCTCAATCCTCAGTCATCAATACTCAATCTTCAATACTCAATCCTCAATCCTCAATCCTCAATCCTCAATCCTCAATCCTCAACCCTCAATCCTCATTCCTCAAACCTCAATCCTCAACCCTCAGCCCTCATCCTCAATTCTGTATCCTCAATCCTCAATCCTCAATCCCCAATGTTCAATCCTCAATAATCAATCTCCAATCCTAGATCCTCAATCCCCAATCTTCAGTCCTTAATCCTCAACATTCAATCCTCATTCCCCAGTCCTCCATCTTTAATCCTCAATGCTCAATCCTCAATCCTCAATCATCATTCCTCAATCCTCAGCCCTCAACCCTCAAACCTCAATCCTCAACCGTCAGTCCTCGTCCTCAATCGTCAACCCTCAATCCTCAATCCTCAATCTTCAATCCTCAATACTCAATATTCAATACTCAATCCTCAATCTTCAATCCTCAATCTTCAACCCTCAATCCTCAATCCTCAATCCTCAATCCTCAATCCTCATTCTTCAATCCTCCATACCCAATCCTCAATCTTCAATCCTCAATCCTCAATCCCCAATCCTCAATTCTCAATCCTCAATCGTCAATCCTCAATCCCCAATCCTCAATCTTCAGTCCACAATCCTCAATACTCAATCCTCAACCCTCAATCTTCAATACTCGATACTCAATCTTCAATCCTCAATCCTCAATCCTCAACCCTCTATCCTCAGTCCTCAATCCTCAATCTACAATCCTCAATACTCAGTCTTCAATCCTCAATCCTCAATGCTCAATCCTCAATCCTCATTCTTCAATCCTCAATACACAATCCTCAATCCTCAACCCTCAATCCTCAGTCCTCAATCCTCAATCTACAATCCTCAATACTCAGTCTTCAATCCTCAATCCTCAATGCTCAATCCTCAATCCTCATTCTTCAATCCTCAATACACAATCCTGGATATTCAATCCTCAATCCTCAAACATCAATTCTCAACACTCAATACTCAACACTCAGTCCTCTCTCTTCAATCCTCCATCCTCAACCCTCAATCCTCAAGCGTCAATCCTCAATCCTCAATCCTCAATCCTCAACCCTCAATCCTCAGTCCTCAAACCTCAATCCCGAATCCTCAGTCCTGAATCCTCTATCTTCAGCCCTCAGTCCTCAAAAATCAATTGTCAATCCTCAATCCTCAATAGAATATCCTCAATTCACAGTTTTCAATACTCAATCCCCATTCTTCAATCTTCAAATCTCAATCCACAAACATCAATTCTCATCACTCAACCCTCAGCACTCAGTCCTCAATCTTCAATCCACAATCCTCAATCCTCAATCTTCAATCCTCAATCCTCAATTCTCAATCCTCAATACTCAATCCTAAATCCTCAATCCTCAATCTTCAATCCTCAATCCTCAATCCTCAATCCTCATTCTTCGATCCTCAATACCCAATCTTCAATCTTCAATCCTCAATCATCAATCCTCAATTCTCAATCCTTAATCCTCAATCCTCAGACCTCAAACATCAATACTCAACGCCCAGTCCTCGTCCGCAATCCACAACCCTCAATCCTCAATCCTCAATCTTCAATTCTCAATCCTCAATCCTCAATCCTCAATCCTCAATCCTGAGTCCTCAACCCTCAATCCTGAATCCTCAATCCTGAATCCTCAATCTTCAGCCCTCAGTCCTCAACCATCAATCCTCAGTTCTCAATACTCAACAGAACATCCTGAATTCTCATGGTTCAATACTCAATCCACAAAATTCAATAATCAAATCTCAATCCTCAAACATCATTTCTCAACACTCAATCCTCAATACTCAGTCCTCCCTCTTCAATACTCCATCCTCAATCCTCAATCCTCTAGCGTCAATCCTCAATCCTCAATCCTCATCCCTCAATCCTCAGTCCTCAAACCTCAATCCGGAATCCTAAACCTTGAATCCTCAACCTTCAGCAGTCGGTCCTCAACAATCAATTATCAATCCCCAATCCTCAGTAGAATATCCTCAATTCACAGTTTTCATTACTCAATACTCAATCTGCAATCTTCAAATCTCTATCCACAAACATCAATACTCATCACTCAACCCTCAACATTCAGTCCTCGATCCTCAATATTCAATCATCAATCCTCAATCCTCAATCCACAATCCTCAACATTCAATCCTCAATACTCAATCTTCAATGCTCATTCCTCAATCCTCAATCGTCAATTCTCAATCCTCAATCGTCAATCTTCAATCCTCGATACTCGATCTTCAACCCTCAATCCTCAATCCTCAATCCTCAATCATCAATCCGCACTCTTCAATCCTCAATACCCAATCCTCAATCTATAATCCTGAATCCTCAATCCCCAATTTTCAATCCTCAATCCTCAGTCCTCAGCCCTCAAACCTCAATCCTCAACCCTCAGCCCTCATCCTCATTCCTCAATCCTCAATGCTCAATCCTCAATCTTCAATCCTCAATAATCAATCTTCAATCCTCAATCCTCAGTCTTCAATCCTCCATCCTCAGACCACAAACCTCAATCCTGAATCCTCAATCCTGAATCCTCAATCTTCATCACTGGTTCCTCAACAATCAGTTGTCAATCCTCAATCCCCAATAGAATATCCTCAATTCACAGTTTTCAATACTCAATACTCAATCTGCAGTCTTCAGATCTCTATCCACAAACATCAATTCTCATCACTCAACCCTCAATACTCAGTCCCCAATCCTCAATCTTCAATCCTCAATCCTCATTCTTCAACCCTCAATAGCGAATCCTCAATCTTCAATCCTCAATCCTCAATCATCAATACTCAATCCTCAATCCTCAATCCTCAGACTTCAACCATCAATACGCAACCCTCAGTCCTCGTCCACAATCCACAACCCTCAATCCTCAATCCTCAATCTTCAATCATCAATATTCAATCTTCAATCCACAATCTTCAATCCTCAATTCTCAACCCTCAATCCTCAATGCTCAATCCTCAATACCCAATCCTCAGTCTTCAATCCTCAATCATCAATCCTCAATCCTCAGACCACAAACCTCAATCCTGAATCCTCAATCCTGAATCCTCAGTCTTCATCACTGGTTACTCAACAATCAGTTGTCAATCCTCAATCCCCAATAGAATATCCTCAATGCACAGTTTTCAATACTCAATACTCAATCTGCAGTCTTCAGATCTCTATCCACAAACATCAATTCTCATCACTCAACCCTCAATACTCAGTCCCCAATCCTCAATCTTCAATCCTCAATCCTCAATCCTCAATCCTCAATCTTAATCTTCAATCCTCAATACTCAATCTTCAATCCTCAATCCTCAATCCTTAATCCCCAGTCCTCAACCTTCAATCCTCAATACTCAATCTTCAATCCTCAATCCTCAATCCTGAATCCTCAATCATCAATCCTCAATCCTAAATCGTCAATCTTCAATCCTCAATACTCAACCTTCAATCCTCAATCCTCAATCCTCAATCCTCAATCCTCATTCTTCAATCCTCAATACCCAATCCTCAATCTTCAATCCTTAATCCTCAATCCTCAATACTCAATCCTCAATGCTCAATCCTCAATCCTCAATCTTCAATCCTCAGTCCCAAATCCTCAATCTTCAGTACACAATCCTCAATTATCAATCTTCAATCCTCAATACTCAATCTTCAATCATCAATACTCAATCCTCAATTCTCAATACTCATTCTTCAATCCCCAATACCGAATCCTCAATCTTCAATCCTCAATCCTTAATCCTCAATTCTCAATCCTCAATCCTCAATCCTCAGACATCAAACATCAATACGCAACCCTCAATCCTCGTCCTCAATCCACAACCCTCAATCCTCGATCCTCAAACTTCAATCATCAATATTCAATCTTCAATCCTCAATCCTCAATCCTCAATACTCAATCCTCAATCCTCAACGTTCGATCCTCAATACCCAATCTCAATCTTCAATACTCAATCCTCAATCCTCAATCCTCAATCCTCAATCCTCAGTCCTCAATCCTCAATCCTCAGGCCTCATCCTCAATCGTCAATCCTCAATCCTCAATCCTCAATCTTCAATCCTCAATACTCAACCTTCAATAATCAATCCTCAATTCTCAATCCTCAATACTCAATCCTCAATCCTCAATCCTCAATCCTCAACCCTCAACCCTCAAACCTCAATCCTCAACCGTCAGTACTCGTCCTCAATAGTCAACACTCAATCCTCAATCCTCAATCTTCAATCCTCAGTACTCAATATTCAATACTCAATCCTCAATATTCAATCCTCAATCTTCAATCTTCAATCCTCAACCCTCAACCCTCAAACCTCAATCCTCAACCGTCAGTACTCGTCCTCAATAGTCAACACTCAATCCTCAATCCTCAATCTTCAATCCTCAGTACTCAATATTCAATACTCAATCCTCAATATTCAATCCTCAATCTTCAATCTTCAATCCTCAATCCTCAATCCTCAATCCTCAATCCTCAATCCTCATTCTTCAATCCTCAATACCCAATCCTCAATCTTCAATCCTCAATCCTCAATCCTCAATTCTCAATCCTCAATCCTCAGTCCTCAGTCCTCAAACCTCAATCCTCAATCCTCAATCCTCATTCTTCAATCCTCAATACACAATCCTCAATATTCAATCCTCAATCCTCAATCCTCAATTCTCAATCCTGAATCCTCAATCCTCAATATTCAACACTCAAGCCTCAGCCTTCAATAATCAATCCTCAATTCTCAATCCTCAATACTCAATCCTCAATCCTCAGCCCTCAACCCTCAAACCTCAACCCTCAACCGTCAGTCCTCGTCCTCAATCGTCAACCCTCAATCCTCAATCCTCAATCTTCAATCCTCAATACTCAATATTCAATACTCAATCCTCAATCTTCAATCCTCAATCTTCAATCTTCAATCTTCTATCCTCAATCCTCAAACCTCAATCCTCAATCCTCATTCTTCAATCCTCAATACCCAATCCTCAATCTTCAATCCTCAATCCTCAATCCTCAATTCTCAATCCTCAATCCTCAGTCCTCAGTCCTCAAACCTCAATCCTCAATCCTCAATCCTTAAACCTCAATCCCCAACCGTCAGTCCTCGTCCTCAAGCCTCAACCCTCAATCCTCAATCCTCAATCCTCAATCTTCAATCATCAATACTCAATCTTCAATCCTCAATCCTCAATACTCAATCTTCAATCCTCAAGCCTCAATCCTCAGTCCTCAACCATCAATCCTCAATCCTTAAACCTCAATCCCCAACCGTCAGTCCTCGTCCTCAAGCCTCAACCCTCAATCCTCAATCCCCAATCTTCAATCCTCAATACTCATTATTCAATACTCAATCCTCAATCTTCAATACTCAACCTTCAATAATCAATCCTCAATTCTCAATCCTCAATACTCAATCCTCAATCGTCAATCCTCAATCCCCAATCCACAATCTTCAGTCCACAATCCTCAATCCTCAATCCTCAACCCTCAATCATCAATACTCAATACTAAATATTCAATCCTCAATCCTCATTCCTCAATCCTCAATCCTCAGTCCTCAATACTCAATCTACAATCCTCAATACTCAGTCTTCAATCCTCAATCCTCAATCCTCAATCCTCAATCCTCAATCCTCAACATTCAATCCTCAATACACAATCCTCAATAATCAATCCTCAATTCTCAATCCTCAATACTCAATCCTCAATCGCCAATCCTCAATCCCCAATCCTCAATCTTCAGTCCACAATCCTCAATGCTCAATCCTCAACCCTCAATCTTCAATACTCAATACTCAATCTTCAATCCTCAATCCTCCTTACTCAATCTTCAATCCTCAAGCCTCAATTCTCAACCCTCAATGCTCAATCCTCAATCGTCAATCCTCAATCCCCAATCCACAATCTTCAATCCTCAATCCTCAATCCTCAATCCTCAGTCCTCAACCCACAATCCTCAATCCTCAAACCTCAATCCTCAATCGTCAGCCCTCGTCCTCAATCCTCAACACTAAATCCACAATCCTCAATCTTCTATCATCAATACTCAATCTTCAATCCTCAATCCTCAATCTTCAATCCTCAATCCTCAATTCTCACTCCTCAATACTCAATACTCAATCGTCAATCCTCAATCCCCAATCCTCAATCTTCAATCCTCAATCCTCAATCCTCAATCCACAGTCATCAATCTTCAATCCTCAATACACAATCTTCAATCCACAATCTTCAATCCTCAATCCTCAATGCTCAATCCTCATTCCTCAATTCTCAATACTCAATAGATTATGCTGAATCCTCAGGATTCAATACTCAAACCTCAATCCTCAACCCTCAGCCCTCATGCTCCATCCTCAACACTCGATCCTCAATCCCCAATCCTCAATCCTCAATACTCAATCTTCAATGCTCAATCCTCAATCCTCAATCCTCAACCCTCAATCCTCAGTCATCAATACTCAATCTTCAATACTCAATCCTCAATCCTCAATCCTCAATCCTCAATCCTCAATCCTCAACCCTCAATCCTCATTCCTCAAACCTCAATCCTCAACCCTCAGCCCTCATCCTCAATTCTGTATCCTCAATCCTCAATCCTCAATCCCCAATGTTCAATCCTCAATAATCAATCTCCAATCCTAGATCCTCAATCCCCAATCTTCAATCCTTAATCCCCAACCTTCAATCCTCATTCCCCAGTCCTCAATCTTTAATCCTCAATGCTCAATCCTCAATCCTCAATCATCATTCCTCAATCCTCAGCCCTCAACCCTCAAACCTCAATCCTCAACCGTCAGTCCTCGTCCTCAATCGTCAACCCTCAATCCTCAATCCTCAATCTTCAATCCTCAATACTCAATATTCAATACTCAATCCTCAATCTTCAATCCTCAATCTTCAACCCTCAATCCTCAATCCTCAATCCTCAATCCTCATTCTTCAATCCTCCATACCCAATCCTCAATATTCAATCCTCAATCCTCAATCCTCAATCCTCAATTCTCAATCCTCAATCGTCAGTCCTCAGTCCTCAAACCTCAATCCTCAATCCTCAGCCCTCATCCTCAATCCTCAATCCTCAATCCTCAATCCTCAATCTTCAATTCTCAATACTCAACCTTCAATAATCAATCCTCAATTCTCAATCCTCAATACTCAATCCTAAATCGTCAATCCTCAATCCCCATTCCTCAATCTTCAGTCCCTAATCCTCAATCCTCAATCCTCAACCCTCAATCTTCAATACTCAATACTCAATCTTCAATCCTCAATCCTCAATACTCAATCCTCAATCCTCAATCCTCAGTCCTCAATCCTCAATCTACAATCCTCAATACTCAGTCTTCAATCCTCAATCCTCAGTGCTCAATCCTCAGTCCTCAATCCTCAATCCTCAACCCTCAATCCTCATTCCTCAAACCTCAATCCTCAACCCTCAGCCCTCATCCTCAATTCTCAATTCTCAATCCTCAATCCTCAATCCCCAATCTTCAATCCTCAATAATCAATCTCCAATCCTAGATCCTCAATCCCCAATCTTCAATCCTTAATCCTCAACCTTCAATCCTCATTCCCCAGTCCTCAATCTTCAATCCTCAATGCACAATCCTCAATCGTCAATCACCATTCCTCAATCCTCAGCCCTTAACCCTCAAACCTCAATCCTCAACCGTCAGTCCTCGTCCTCAATCGTCAACCCTCAATCCTCAATCCTCAATCTTCAATCCTCAATACTCAATATTCAATACTCAATCCTCAATCTTCAATCCTCTATCTTCAATCCTCAATCCTCAATCCTTCATTCTCAATCCTCATTCTTCAATCCTCAATACCCAATCCTCGATCTTCAATCCTCAATCCTCAATCCTCAATTCTCAGTCCTCAATCCTCAGTCCTCAGTCCTCAAATCTCAATCCACAATCCTCAGCCCTCATCCTCAATCCTCAATCCTCAATCCTCAATCCCCAATCTTCAATCCTCAATACTCAACCTTCAATAAGCAATCCCCAATTCTCAATCCTCAGTACTCAATCCTCAATCGTCAATCCTCAATCCCCAATCCTCAATCTTCAGTCCACAATCCTCAATACTCAATCCTCAACCCTCAATCTTCAATACTCGATACTCAATCTTCAATCCTCAATCCTCAATCCTCAACCCTCTATCCTCAGTCCTCAATCCTCAATCTACAATCCTCAATACTCAGTCTTCAATCCTCAATCCTCAATGCTCAATCCTCAATCCTCATTCTTCAATCCTCAATACACAATCCTCAATCCTCAACCCTCAATCCTCAGTCCTCAATCCTCAATCTACAATCCTCAATACTCAGTCTTCAATCCTCAATCCTCAATGCTCAATCCTCAATCCTCATTCTTCAATCCTCAATACACAATCCTCAATATTCAACCCTCAATCCTCAAACATCAATTCTCAACACTCAATACTCAACACTCAGTCCTCTCTCTTCAATCCTCCATCCTCAACCCTCAATCCTCAAGCGTCAATCCTCAATCCTCAATCCTCAACCCTCAATCCTCAGTCCTCAAACCTCAATCCCGAATCCTCAATCCTGAATCCTCTATCTTCAGCCCTCAGTCCTCAAAAATCAATTGTCAATCCTCAATCCTCAATAGAATATCCTCAATTCACAGTTTTCAATACTCAATCCCCATTCTTCAATCTTCAAATCTCAATCCACAAACATCAATTCTCATCACTCAACCCTCAGCACTCAGTCCTCAATCTTCAATCCACAATCCTCAATCCTCAATCTTCAATCCTCAATCCTCAATTCTCAATCCTCAATACTCAATCCTAAATCCTCAATCCTCAATCCTCAATCCTCAATCCTCAATCCTCAATCCTCATTCTTCGATCCTCAATACCCAATCTTCAATCTTCAATCCTCAATCATCAATCCTCAATTCTCAATCCTTAATCCTCAATCCTCAGACCTCAAACATCAATACTCAACGCCCAGTCCTCGTCCGCAATCCACAACCCTCAATCCTCAATCCTCAATCTTCAATTCTCAATCCTCAATCCTCAACCCTCAATCCTCAATCCTGAGTCCTCAACCCTCAATCCTGAATCCTCAATCCTGAATCCTCAATCCTCTGCCCTCAGTCCTCAACCATCAATCCTCAGTTCTCAATACTCAACAGAATATCCTGAATTCTCATGGTTCAATACTCATTCCACAAAATTCAATAATCAAATCTCAATCCTCAAACATCATTTCTCAACACTCAATCCTCAATACTCAGTCCTCTCTCTTCAATACTCCATCCTCGATCCTCAATCCTCTAGCGTCAATCCTCAATCCTCAATCCTCATCCCTCAATCCTCAGTCCTCAAACCTCAATCCGGAATCCTAAACCTCGAATCCTCAACCTTCAGCAGTCGGTCCTCAACAATCAATTATCAATCCCCAATCCTCAGTAGAATATCCTCAATTCACAGTTTTCATTACTCAATACTCAATCTGCAATCTTCAAATCTCTATCCACAAACATCAATACTCATCACTCAACCCTCAACACTCAGTCCTCAATCCTCAATATTCAATCATCAATCCTCAATCCTCAATCCACAATCCTCAACATTCAATCCTCAATACTCAATCTTCAATGCTCATTCCTCAATCCCCAATCCTCAATTCTCAATCCTCAATCGTCAATCTTCAATCCTCGATACTCGATCTTCAACCCTCAATCCTCAATCCTCAATCCTCAATCATCAATCCGCACTCTACAATCCTCAATACCCAATCCTCAATCTATAATCCTGAATCCTCAATCCCCAATTTTCAATCCTCAATCCTCAGTCCTCAGCCCTCAAACCTCAATCCTCAACCCTCAGCCCTCATCCTCATTCCTCAATCCTCGATGCTCAATCCTCAATCTTCAATCCTCAATAATCAATCTTCAATCCTCAATCCTCAATCTTCAATCCTCAATCCTCAGACCACAAACCTCAATCCTGAATCCTCAATCCTGAATCCTCAATCTTCATCACTGGTTCCTCAACAATCAGTTGTCAATCCTCAATCCCCAATAGAATATCCTCAATTCACAGTTTTCAATACTCAATACTCAATCTGCAGTCTTCAGATCTCTATCCACAAACATCAATTCTCATCACTCAACCCTCAATACTCAGTCCCCAATCCTCAATCTTCAATCCTCAATCCTCATTCTTCAACCCTCAATAGCGAATCCTCAATCTTCAATCCTCAATCCTCAATCATCAATTCTCAATCCTCAATCCTCAATCCTCAGACTTCAACCATCAATACGCATCCCTCAGTCCTCGTCCACAATCCACAACCCTCAATCCTCAATCCTCAATCTTCAATCATCAATATTCAATCTTCAATCCACAATCTTCAATCCTCAATTCTCAACCCTCAATCCTCAGTGCTCAATCCTCAATACCCAATCCTCAGTCTTCAATCCTCAATCCTCAATCCTCAATCCTCAGACCACAAACCTCAATCCTGAATCCTCAATCCTGAATCCTCAATCTTCATCACTGGTTCCTCAACAATCAGTTGTCAATCCTCAATCCCCAATAGAATATCCTCAATTCACAGTTTTCAATACTCAATACTCAATCTGCAGTCTTCAGATCTCTATCCACAAACATCAATTCTCATCACTCAACCCTCAATACTCAGTCCCGAATCCTCAATCTTCAATCCTCAATCCTCAATCCTCAATCCTCAATCTTAATCTTCAATCCTCAATACTCAATCTTCAATCCTCAATCCTCAATCCTTACTCCCCAGTCCTCAACCTTCAATCCTCAATACTCAATCTTCAATCCTCAATCCTCAATCCTGAATCCTCAATCATCAATCCTCAATCCTAAATCGTCAATCTTCAATCCTCAATACTCAACCTTCAATCCTCAATCCTCAATCCTCAATCCTCAATCCTCATTCTTCAATCCTCAATACCCAATCCTCAATCTTCAATCCTTAATCCTCAATCCTCAATACTCAATCCTCAATGCTCAATCCTCAATCCTCAATCTTCAATCCTCAGTCCGAAATCCTCAATCTTCAGTACACAATCCTCAATTATCAATCTTCAATCCTCAATACTCAAACTTCAATCATCAATACTCAATCCTCAATTCTCAATACTCATTCTTCAATCCCCAATACCCAATCCTCAATCTTCAATCCTCAATCCTTAATCCTCAATTCTCAATCCTCAATCCTCAATCCTCAGACATCAAACATCAATACGCAACCCTCAATCCTCGTCCTCAATCCACAACCCTCAATCCTCGATCCTCAAACTTCAATCATCAATATTCAATCTTCAATCCTCAATCCTCAATCCTCAATACTCAATCCTCAATCCTCAACGTTCGATCCTCAATACCCAATCTCAATCTTCAATACTCAATCCTCAATCCTCAATCCTCAATCCTCAGTAATCAATCCTCAATCCTCAGGCCTCAAACCTCAAACCAGAATCCTCAATCCTGAATCCTCAATCTTTAGCCCTCAGTCCTCAACAATCAGTTGTCGATCCTCAATCCTCTATAGAATATCCTCAATTCACAGGTTTCAATAGTCAATACTCAACCTGCAATCTTCAAATCTCTATCCACAAACATCAATTCTAATCACTCAACCCTCAACACTCAGTCCCCAATCCTCAATCTTCAAACCCCAATCCTCAACCCTCAATCCTCAATAATCAATCTCCAATCCTAGATCCTCAATCCCCAATCTTCAATCCTTAATCCTCAACCTTCAATCCTTATTCCCCAGTCCTCAATCTCCAATCCTCAATGCTCAATCTTCAATCCTCAATCATCAGTCCTCAATCCTCAACCCTCAACCCTCAAACCTCAATCCTCAACCGTCAGTCCTCGTCCTCAATCGTCAACCCTGAATCCTCTATCCTCAAACTTCAATCCTCAATACTCAATATTCAGTACTCAATCCTCAATCTTCAATCCTCAGTCTTCAATCTTCAATCCTCAATCCTCAATCCTCAATCCTCAATCCTCATTCTTCAATCCTCAATACCCAATCCTCAATCTTCAATCCTCAATCCTCAATCCTCAATTCTCAATCCTCAATCCTCAGTCCTCAGTCCTCAAACCTCAATCCTCAATCCTCAGCCCTCATCCTCAATCGTCAATCCAAAATCCTCAATCCTCAATCTTGAATCCTCAATACTCAACCTTCAATAATCAATCCTCAATTCTCAATCCTCAATACTCAATCCTCAATCCTCAACCCTCAACCCTCAAACCTCAATCCTCAACCGTCAGTACTCGTCCTCAATAGTCAACACTCAATCCTCAATCCTCAATCTTCAATCCTGAGTACTCAATATTCAATACTCAATCCTCAATATTCAATCCTCAATCTTCAATCTTCAATCCTCAATCCTCAATCCTCAATCCTCAATCCTCATTCTTCAATCCTCAATACCCAATCCTCAATCTTCAATCCTCAATCCTCAATCCTCAATTCTCAATCCTCAATCCTCAGTCCTCAGGCCTCAAACCTCAATCCTCAATCCTCAGCCCTCATCCTCAATCGTCAATCCTCAATCCTCAATCCTCAACCTTCAATCCTCAATACTCAACCTTCAATAATCAATCCTCAATTCTCAATCCTCAATACTCAATCCTCAATCGTCAATCCTCAATCCCCAATCCTCAATCTTCAGTCCACAATCCTCAATCCTCAATCCTCAACCCTCAATCTTCAATACTCAATACTCAATCTTCAATCCTCAATCCTCACTCCTCAATCCTCAATCCTCAGTCCTCAATACTCAATCTACAATCCTCAATACTCAGTCTTCAATCCTCAATCCTCAATCCTCAATCCTCAATCCTCATTCTTCAATCCTCAATACACAATCCTCAATATTCAATCGTCAATCCTCAATCCTCAATTCTCAATCCTCAATCCTCAATCCTCAATATTCAACACTCAAGCCTCAAACATCAATTCTCAATACTCAATCATCAATCCTCAATTCTCAATACTCAATAGAATATCCTGAATTCTCATGGTTCAATACTCAATCCACAATATTCAATAATCAAATCTCAATCCTCAAACATCAATTCTCAACACTCAATACTCAACACTCAGTCCTCTCTCTTCAATCCTCCATCCTCAAACCTCAATTCTCAAGCGTCAATCCTCAATCCTCAATCCTCAATCCTCAATCCTCAATCCTCAATCCTCAGTCCTCAATCCTCAATCTACAATCCTCAGTACTCAGTCTTCAATCCTCAATCCTCAATCCTCAATCCTCAATCCTCATTCTTCAATCCTCAATACACAATCCTCAATATTCAATCCTCAATCCTCAATCCTCAATTCTCAATCCTGAATCCTCAATCCTCAATATTCAACACTCAAGCCTCAGCCTTCAATAATCAATCCTCAATTCTCAATCCTCAATACTCAATCCTCAATCCTCAGCCCTCAACCGTCAAACCTCAATCCTCAACCGTCAGTCCTCGTCCTCAATCGTCAACCCTCAATCCTCAATCCTCAATCTTCAATCCTCAATACTCAATATTCAATACTCAATCCTCAATCTTCAATCCTCAATCTTCAATCTTCAATCTTCAATCCTCAATCCTCAAACCTCAATCCTCAATCCTCATTCTTCAATCGTCAATACCCAATCCTCAATCTTCAATCCTCAATCCTCAATCCTCAATTCTCAATCCTCAGTCCTCAGTCCTCAGTCCTCAAACCTCAATCCTCAATCCTCAATCCTTAAACCTCAATCCCCAACCGTCAGTCCTCGTCCTCAAGCCTCAACCCTCAATCCTCAATCCTCAATCCTCAATCTTCAATCATCAATACTCAATCTTCAATCCTCAATCCTCAATACTCAATCTTCAATCCTCAAGCCTCAATCCTCAGTCCTCAATCATCAATCCTCAATCCTTAAACCTCAATCCCCAACCGTCAGTCCTCGTCCTCAAGCCTCAACCCTCAATCCTCAATCCTCAATCTTCAATCCTCAATACTCATTATTCAATACTCAATCCTCAATCTTCAATACTCAACCTTCAATAATCAATCCTCAATTCTCAATCCTCAATACTCAATCCTCAATCGTCAATCCTCAATCCCCAATCCACAATCTTCAGTCCACAATCCTCAATCCTCAATCCTCAACCCTCAATCATCAATACTCAATACTCAATATTCAATCCTCAATCCTCATTCCTCAATCCTCAATCCTCAGTCCTCAATACTCAATCTACAATCCTCAATACTCAGTCTTCAATCCTCAATCCTCAATCCTCAATCCTCAACATTCAATCCTCAATACACAATCCTCAATAATCAATCCTCAACTCTCAATCCTCAATACTCAATCCTCAATCGCCAATCCTCAATCCCCAATCCTCAATCTTCAGTCCACAATCCTCAATGCTCAATCCTCAACCCTCAATCTTCAATACTCAATACTCAATCTTCAATCCTCAATCCTCAATCCTCAATCCTCAATCCTCAATGCTCAGTCCTCAACCCTCAATCCTCAGTCCTCAATCATCAATCCTCATTCCTTAAACCTCAATCCCCAACCGTCAGTCCTCGTCCTCAAGCCTCAACCTTCAATCCTCAATCCCCAATCCTCAATCTTCAATCATCAATACTCAATCTTCAATCCTCAATCCTCAATACTCAATCTTCAATCCTCAAGCCTCAATTCTCAACCCTCAATGCTCAATCCTCAATCGTCAACCCTCAATCCCCAATCCACAATCTTCAATCCTCAATCCTCAATCCTCAATCCTCAATCCTCAATCTTCAGTCCTCAATACTCAATATTCAATCCTCAATCCTCAATCCTCAATCCTCAATCCTCAATCCTCAATCCTCAATCCTCAATCTTCAATCCTCAGTCCCAAATCCTCAATCTTCAATACACAATCCTCAATCCTCAATCTACAATCCTCAATACACAGTCTTCAATCATCAATCCTCAATCATCAATTCTCAATACTCATTCTTGAATCCCCAATACCCAATCCTCAATCTTCAATCCTCAATCCTTAATCCTCAATTGTCAATCCTCAATCCTCAATCCTCAGACATCAAACATCAATACTCAACCCTCAATCCTCGTCCTCAATCCACAACCCTCAAACCTCGATCCTCAAACTTCAATCATCAATATTCAATCTTCAATCCTCAATCCTCAATCCTCAATACTCAATCCTCAATCCTCAATCTTCGATCCTCAATACCCAATCTTCAATCTTCAATCCTCAATCCTCAACCCTCAATCCTCAATCCTCAGTCCTCAATCCTCAATCCTCAATGTTCAATCCGCAATACCCAATCCTCAATCTTCAATCCTCAATCCTCAATCCTCAACCCTCAATCCTTAATCCTGAATCCTCAATCTTCAGTCCTCAAACCTTAATCCTGAATCCACAATCTTGAATCCTCAATCTTCAGCCCTCAGTCCTCAACAATCAGTTGTCAATCCTCAATCCTCAATGGAATATCGTCAATTCACAGTTTTCAATACTCCATGCTCAACCTGCAATCTTCAAACCTCTATACACAAACATCAATACTCATAACTCAACACTCAACACTCCGTCCCGAGTCCTCAATCTTCAATCCTCAATCCTCAATCCTCAGTCCTCAATCCGCAATCCTCAATTTTCAAGCTTCAATACTGAATCTTCAATCCTCAATGCTTAATCCTCAATCCTCAATCCTCAGTCCTCAACCCACAATCCTCAATCCTCAAACCTCAATCCTCAATCGTCAGCCCTCGTCCTCAATCCTCAACACTCAATCCACAATCCTCAATCTTCAATCATCAATACTCAATCTTCAATCCTCAATCCTCAATCTTCAATCCTCAATCCTCAATTCTCACTCCTCAATACTCAATCCTCAATCGTCAATCCTCAATCCCCAATCCTCAATCCCCAATCCTCAATCCTCAATACTCAATCCTCATTCCTCAATCTTCGATCCTCAATACCCAATCTTCAATCTTCAATCCTCAATCCTCAATCCTCAATCCTCAATCCTCAGTCCTCAATCCTCAATCCTCAGTTCTCAAACCTCAATCCAGAATCCTCAAACCTGTATCCTCAATCTTTAGCCCTCAGTCCTCAACAATCAGTTGTCAATCCTCAATCCTCAATAGAATATCCTCAATTCACAGGTTTCAATAGTCAATACTCAACCTGCAATCTTCAAATCTCTATCCACAAACATCAATTCTCATCACTCAACCCTCAACACTCAGTCCCCAATCCTCAATCTTCAATCCCCAATCCTCAACCCTCAATCCTCAATAATCAATCTCCAATCCTAGATCCTCAATCCCCAATGTTCAATCCTTAATCCTCAACCTTCAATCCTCATTCCCCAGTCCTCAATCTTCAATCCTCAATGCTCAATCCTCAATCCTCAATCATCAGTCCTCAATCCTCAACCCTCAACCCTCAAACCTCAATCCTCAACCGTCAGTCCTTGTCCTCAATCGTCAACCCTCAATCCTCAATCCTCAATCTTCAATCCTCAATACTCAATATTCAGTACTCAATCCTCAATCTTCAATCCTCAATCTTCAATCTTCAATCATCAATCCTCAATCGTCAATCCTCAATCCTCATTCTTCAATCCTCCATACCCAATCCTCAATCTTCAATCCTCAATCCTCAATCCTCAATTCTCAATCCTCAATCCTCAGTCCTCAGTCCTCAAACCTCAATCCTCAATCCTCAGCCCTCATCCTCAATCGTCAATCCTCAATCCTCAATCCTCAATCTTCAATCCTCAATACTCAACCTTCAATAATCAATCCTCAATTCTCAATCCTCAATACTCAATCCTCAATCGTCAATCCTCAATCCCCAATCCTCAACCTTCAGTCCACAATCCTCAATC
Source organism: Calliopsis andreniformis (assembly GCF_051401765.1). Classification (NCBI taxonomy): domain Eukaryota; kingdom Metazoa; phylum Arthropoda; class Insecta; order Hymenoptera; family Andrenidae; genus Calliopsis; species Calliopsis andreniformis. The sequence goes on from NW_027480481.1 coordinate 1,957,889, forward strand.
CTCAATCCTCAACCCTCAATCTTCAATACTCAATACTCAATCTTCAATCCTCAATCCTCATTCCTCAATCCTCAATCCTCAGTCCTCAATACTCAATCTACAATCCTCAATACTCAGTCTTCAATCCTCAATCCTCAATCCTCAATCCTCAATCCTCATTCTTCAATCCTCAATACACAATCCTCAATATTCAATCCTCAATCCTCAATCCTCAATTCTCAATCCTCAATCCTCAATCCTCAATATTCAACACTCAAGCCTCAAACATCAATCCTCAATACTCAATCATCAATCCTCAATTCTCAATACTCAACAGAATATCCTGAATTCTCATGGTTCAATACTCAATCCACAATATTCAATAATCAAATCTCTATCCTCAAACATCAATTCTCAACACTCAATACTCAACACTCAGTCCTCTCTCTTCAATCCTCCATCCTCAACCCTCAATCCTCAAGCGTCAATCCTCAATCCTGAATCCTCAACCCTCAATCCTCAGTCCTCAAACCTCAATCCCGAATCCTCAATCCTGAATCCTCTACCTTCAGCCCTCAGTCCTCAAAAATCAATTGTCAATCCTCAATCCTCAATAGAATATCCTCATTTCACAGTTTTCAATACTGAACCCCATTCTTCAATCTTCAAATCTCAATCCACAAACATCAATTCTCATCACTCAACCATCTACACCCAGTCCTCAATGTTCAATCCTCAATCCTAAATCCTCAATCTTCAATCCTCAATACTCAATACTCAATCCTCAATCCTCAATTCTCAGTCCTCAATACTCAATCCTCAGTCGTGAATCCTCAATCCCCAATCCTCAATCTTCAACCCTCAATCCTCAATCCTCAATCCTCGATCCTCAATATTCAACACACAACCCTCAATATTCAACACTCAAGCCTCAAACATCAATCCTCAATACCCAATTATCAATCCTCAATTCTCAATACTCAATATTCAACACACAACCCTCAACCATCAATCCTCAATACTCAACCATCAATCCTCAATTCTCAATACTCAATAGAGTGTCCTGAATTCTCATGGTTCAATACTCAATCCACAAAATTCAATAATCAAATCTCAATCCTCAAACATCAATTCTCAACACTCAATCCTCAATACTCAGTCCTCTCCCTTCAATCCTCCATCCTCAATCCTCAACCCTCAATTCTCAGTCATCAATACTCAATCTTCAATACTCAATCCTCAATCCTCAATACTCAATCCTCAATCCTCAATCCTCAACCCTCAATCCTCATTCCTCAAACCTCAATCCTCAACCATCAGCCCTCATCCTCAATTCTCAATTCTCAATCCTCAATCCTCAATCCCCAATCTTCAATCCTCAATAATCAATCTCCATCCTAGATCCTCAATCCCCAATCTTCAGTCCTTAATCCTCAACCTTCAATCCTCATTCCCCAGTCCTCAATCTTCAATCCTCAATGCTCAATCCTCAATCCTCAATCATCATTCCTCAATCCTCAGCCCTCAACCCTCAACCCTCAATCCTCAACCGTCAGTCCTCGTCCTCAATCGTCAACCCTCAATCCTCAATCCTCAATCTTCAATCCTCAATACTCAATATTCAATACTCAATCCTCAATCTTCAATCCTCAATCTTCAATCCTCAATCTTCAATCCTCAATCCTCAAACCTCAATCTTCAATCCTCATTCTTCAATCCTCAATACCCAATCCTCAATCTTCAATCCTCAATCCTCAATCCTCAATTCTCAATCCTCAATCCTCAGTCCTCAGTCCTCAAACCTCAATCCTCAATCCTCAATCCTTAAACCTCAATCCCCAACCGTCAGTCCTCGTCCTCAAGCCTCAACCCTCAATCCTCAATCCTCAATCCTCAATCTTCAATCATCAATACTCAATCTTCAATCCTCAATACTCAATACTCAATCTTCAATCCTCAAGCCTCAATCCTCAGTCCTCAACCATCAATCCTCAATCCTTAAACCTCAATCCCCAACCGTCAGTCCTCGTCCTCAAGCCTCAACCCTCAATCCTCAATCCTCAATCTTCAATCCTCAATACTCATTATTCAATACTCAATCCTCAATCTTCAATACTCAACCTTCAATAATCAATCCTCAATTCTCAATCCTCAATACTCAATCCTCAATCGTCAATCCTCAATCCCCAATCCACAATCTTCAGTCCACAATCCTCAATCCTCAATCCTCAACCCTCAATCATCAATACTCAATACTAAATATTCAATCCTCAATCCTCATTCCTCATTCCTCAATCCTCAGTCCTCAATACTCAATCTACAATCCTCAATACTCAGTCTTCAATCCTCAATCCTCAATCCTCAATCCTCAATCCTCAATCCTCAACATTCAATCCTCAATACACAATCCTCAATAATCAATCCTCAATTCTCAATCCTCAATACTCAATCCTCAATCGCCAATCCTCAATCCCCAATCCTCAATCTTCAGTCCACAATCCTCAATGCTCAATCCTCAACCCTCAATCTTCAATACTCAATACTCAATCTTCAATCCTCAATCCTCAATCCTCAATCCTCAATCCTCAATGCTCAATCCTCAACCTTCAATCCTCGGTCCTCAATCATCAATCCTCATTCCTTAAACCTCAATCCCCAACCGTCAGTCCTCGTCCTCAAGCCTCAACCCTCAATCCTCAATCCTCAATCCTCAATCTTCAATCATCAATACTCAATCTTCAATCCTCAATCCTCCTTACTCAATCTTCAATCCTCAAGCCTCAATTCTCAACCCTCAATTCTCAACCCTCAATGCTCAATCCTCAATCGTCAATCCTCAATCCCCAATCCACAATCTTCAATCCTCAATCCTCAATCCTCAATCCTCAGTCCTCAACCCACAATCCTCAATCCTCAAACCTCAATCCCCAACCGTCAGTCCTCGTCCTCAAGCCTCAACCCTCAATCCTCAATCCTCAATCCTCAATCCTCATTCCTCAAACCTCAATCCTCAACCCTCAGCCCTCATCCTCAATTCTCAATTCTCAATCCTCAATCCTCAATCCCCAATCTTCAATCCTCATTAATCAATCTCCAATCCTAGATCCTCAATCCCCAATCTTCAATCCTTAATCCTCAACCTTCAATCCTCATTCCCCAGTCCTCAATCTTCAATCCTCAATGCACAATCCTCAATCGTCAATCATCATTCCTCAATCCTCAGCCCTTAACCCTCAAACCTCAATCCTCAACCGTCAGTCCTCGTCCTCAATCGTCAACCCTCAATCCTCAATCCTCAATCTTCAATCCTCAATACTCAATATTCAATACTCAATCCTCAATCTTCAATCCTCTATCTTCAATCCTCAATCCTCAATCCTTCATTCTCAATCCTCATTCTTCAATCCTCAATACCCAATCCTCGATCTTCAATCCTCAATCCTCAATCCTCAATTCTCAGTCCTCAATCCTCAGTCCTCAGTCCTCAAATCTCAATCCACAATCCTCAGCCCTCATCCTCAATCCTCAATCCTCAATCCTCAATCCCCAATCTTCAATCCTCAATACTCAACCTTCAATAAGCAATCCCCAATTCTCAATCCTCAATACTCAATCCTCAATCGTCAATCCTCAATCCCCAATCCTCAATCTTCAGTCCACAATCCTCAATACTCAATCCTCAACCCTCAATCTTCAATACTCGATACTCAATCTTCAATCCTCAATCCTCAATCCTCAACCCTCTATCCTCAGTCCTCAATCCTCAATCTACAATCCTCAATACTCAGTCTTCAATCCTCAATCCTCAATGCTCAATCCTCAATCCTCATTCTTCAATCCTCAATACACAATCCTCAATCCTCAACCCTCAATCCTCAGTCCTCAATCCTCAATCTACAATCCTCAATACTCAGTCTTCAATCCTCAATCCTCAATGCTCAATCCTCAATCCTCATTCTTCAATCCTCAATACACAATCCTCAATATTCAACCCTCAATCCTCAAACATCAATTCTCAACACTCAATACTCAACACACAGTCCTCTCTCCTCAATCCTCCATCCTCAACCCTCAATCCTCAAGCGTCAATCCTCAATCCTCAATCCTCAACCCTCAATCCTCAGTCCTCAAACCTCAATCCCGAATCCTCAATCCTGAATCCTCTATCTTCAGCCCTCAGTCCTCAAAAATCAATTGTCAATCCTCAATCCTCAATAGAATATCCTCAATTCACAGTTTTCAATACTCAATCCCCATTCTTCAATCTTCAAATCTCAATCCACAAACATCAATTCTCATCACTCAACCCTCAGCACTCAGTCCTCAATCTTCAATCCACAATCCTCAATCCTCAATCTTCAATCCTCAATCCTCAATTCTCAATCCTCAATACTCAATCCTAAATCCTCAATCCTCAATCCTCAATCCTCAATCCTCAATCCTCAATCCTCATTCTTCGATCCTCAATACCCAATCTTCAATCTTCAATCCTCAATCATCAATCCTCAATTCTCAATCGTTAATCCTCAATCCTCAGACCTCAAACATCAATACTCAACGCCCAGTCCTCGTCCGCAATCCACAACCCTCAATCCTCAATCCTCAATCTTCAATTCTCAATCCTCAATCCTCAACCCTCAATCCTCAATCCTCAATCCTGAGTCCTCAACCCTCAATCCTGAATCCTCAATCCTGAATCCTCAATCATCTGCCCTCAGTCCTCAACCATCAATCGTCAGTTCTCAATACTCAACAGAATATCCTGAATTCTCATGGTTCAATACTCAATCCACAAAATTCAATAATCAAATCTCAATCCTCAAACATCATTTCTCAACACTCAATCCTCAATACTCAGTCCTCTCTCTTCAATACTCCATCCTCGATCCTCAATCCTCTAGCGTCAATCCTCAATCCTCAATCCTCATCCCTCAATCCTCAGTCCTCAAACCTCAATCCGGAATCCTAAACCTTGAATCCTCAACCTTCAGCAGTCGGTCCTCAACAATCAATTATCAATCCCCAATCCTCAGTAGAATATCCTCAATTCACAGTTTTCATTACTCAATACTCAATCTGCAATCTTCAAATCTCTATCCACAAACATCAATACTCATCACTCAACCCTCAACACTCAGTCCTCAATCCTCAATATTCAATCATCAATCCTCAATCCTCAATCCACAATCCTCAACATTCAATCCTCAATACTCAATCTTCAATGCTCATTCCTCAATCCCCAATCCTCAATTCTCAATCCTCAATCGTCAATCTTCAATCCTCGATACTCGATCTTCAACCCTCAATCCTCAATCCTCAATCCTCAATCATCAATCCGCACTCTACAATCCTCAATACCCAATCCTCAATCTATAATCCTGAATCCTCAATCCCCAATTTTCAATCCTCAATCCTCAGTCCTCAGCCCTCAAACCTCAATCCTCAACCCTCAGCCCTCATCCTCATTCCTCAATCCTCGATGCTCAATCCTCAATCTTCAATCCTCAATAATCAATCTTCAATCCTCAATCCTCAATCTTCAATCCTCAATCCTCAGACCACAAACCTCAATCCTGAATCCTCAATCCTGAATCCTCAATCTTCATCACTGGTTCCTCAACAATCAGTTGTCAATCCCTAATCCCCAATAGAATATCCTCAATTCACAGTTTTCAATACTCAATACTCAATCTGCAGTCTTCAGATCTCTATCCACAAACATCAATTCTCATCACTCAACCCTCAATACTCAGTCCCCGATCCTCAATCTTCAATCCTCAATCCTCATTCTTCAACCCTCAATAGCGAATCCTCAATCTTCAATCCTCAATCCTCAATCATCAATTCTCAATCCTCAATCCTCAATCCTCAGACATCAACCATCAATACGCATCCCTCAGTCCTCGTCCACAATCCACAACCCTCAATCCTCAATCCTCAATCTTCAATCATCAATATTCAATCTTCAATCCACAATCTTCAATCCTCAATTCTGAACCCTCAATCCTCAATGCTCAATCCTCAATACCCAATCCTCAGTCTTCAATCCTCAATCCTCAATCCTCAATCCTCAGACCACAAACCTCAATCCTGAATCCTCAATCCTGAATCCTCAATCTTCATCACTGGTTCCTCAACAATCAGTTGTCAATCCTCAATCCCCAATAGAATATCCTCAATTCACAGTTTTCAATACTCAATACTCAATCTGCAGTCTTCAGATCTCTATCCACAAACATCAATTCTCATCACTCAACCCTCAATACTCAGTCCCGAATCCTCAATCTTCAATCCTCAATCCTCAATCCTCAATCCTCAATCTTAATCTTCAATCCTCAATACTCAATCTTCAATCCTCAATCCTCAATCCTTAATCCCCAGTCCTCAACCTTCAATCCTCAATACTCAATCTTCAATCCTCAATCCTCAATCCTGAATCCTCAATCATCAATCCTCAATCCTAAATCGTCAATCTTCAATCCTCAATACTCAACCTTCAATCCTCAATCCTCAATCCTCAATCCTCAATCCTCATTCTTCAATCCTCAATACCCAATCCTCAATCTTCAATCCTTAATCCTCAATCCTCAATACTCAATCCTCAATGCTCAATCCTCAATCCTCAATCTTCAATCCTCAGTCCCAAATCCTCAATCTTCAGTATACAATCCTCAATTATCAATCTTCAATCCTCAATACTCAATCTTCAATCATCAATACTCAATCCTCAATTCTCAATACTCATTCTTCAATCCCCAATACCCAATCCTCAATCTTCAATCCTCAATCCTTAATCCTCAATTCTCAATACTCAATCCTCAATCCTCAGACATCAAACATCAATACGCAACCCTCAATCCTCGTCCTCAATCCGCAACCCTCAATCCTCGATCCTCAAACTTCAATCATCAATATTCAATCTTCAATCCTCAATCCTCAATCCTCAATACTCAATCCTCAATCCTCAATCTTCGATCCTCAATACCCAATCTTCAATCTTCAATCCTCAATCCTCAATCCTCAATCCTCAATCCTCAGTCCTCAATCCTCAATCCTCAGTTCTCAAACCTCAATCCAGAATCCTCAAACCTGTATCCTCAATCTTTAGCCCTCAGTCCTCAACAATCAGTTGTCAATCCTCAATCCTCAATAGAATATCCTCAATTCACAGGTTTCAATAGTCAATACTCAACCTGCAATCTTCAAATCTCTATCCACAAACATCAATTCTAATCACTCAACCCTCAACACTCAGTCCCCAATCCTCAATCTTCAAACCCCAATCCTCAACCCTCAATCCTCAATAATCAATCTCCAATCCTAGATCCTCAATCCCCAATCTTCAATCGTCAATCCTCAATCCCCAATCCACAATCTTCAGTCCACAATCCTCAATCCTCAATCCTCAACCCTCAATCATCAATACTCAATACTCAATATTCAATCCTCAATCCTCATTCCTCAATCCTCAATCCTCAGTCCTCAATACTCAATCTACAATCCTCAATACTCAGTCTTCAATCCTCAATCCTCAATCCTCAATCCTCAGCATTCAATCCTCAATACACAATCCTCAATAATCAATCCTCAACTCTCAATCCTCAATACTCAATCCTCAATCGCCAATCCTCAATCCCCAATCCTCAATCCTCAATCCTCAATGCTCAATCCTCAACCCTCAATCCTCAGTCCTCAATCATCAATCCTCATTCCTTAAACCTCAATCCCCAACCGTCAGTCCTCGTCCTCAAGCCTCAACCCTCAATCCTCAATCCTCAATCCTCAATCTTCAATCATCAATACTCAATCTTCAATCCTCAATCCTCAATACTCAATCTTCAATCCTCAAGCCTCAATTCTCAACCCTCAATGCTCAATCCTCAATCGTCAATCCTCAATCCCCAATCCACAATCTTCAATCCTCAATCCTCAATCCTCAATCCTCAAACCTCAATCTTCAATCCTCAATCCTCAATCCTCAATCCTCAATCTTAATCTTCAATCCTCAATACTCAATCTTCAATCCTCAATCCTCAATCCTTAATCCCCAGTCCTCAACCTTCAATCCTCAATACTCAATCTTCAATCCTCAATCCTCAATCCTGAATCCTCAATCATCAATCCTCAATCCTAAATCGTCAATCTTCAATCCTCAATACTCAACCTTCAATCCTCAATCCTCAATCCTCAATCCTCAATCCTCATTCTTCAATCCTCAATACCCAATCCTCAATCTTCAATCCTTAATCCTCAATCCTCAATACTCAATCCTCAATGCTCAATCCTCAATCCTCAATCTTCAATCCTCAGTCCCAAATCCTCAATCTTCAGTACACAATCCTCAATTATCAATCTTCAATCCTCAATACTCAATCTTCAATCATCAATACTCAATCCTCAATTCTCAATACTCATTCTTCAATCCCCAATACCCAATCCTCAATCTTCAATCCTCAATCCTTAATCCTCAATTCTCAATACTCAATCCTCAATCCTCAGACATCAAACATCAATACGCAACCCTCAATCCTCGTCCTCAATCCGCAACCCTCAATCCTCGATCCTCAAACTTCAATCATCAATATTCAATCTTCAATCCTCAATCCTCAATCCTCAATCCTCAATACTCAATCCTCAATCCTCAATCTTCGATCCTCAATACCCAATCTTCAATCTTCAATCCTCAATCCTCAATCCTCAATCCTCAATCCTCAGTCCTCAATCCTCAATCCTCAGTTCTCAAACCTCAATCCAGAATCCTCAAACCTGTATCCTCAATCTTTAGCCCTCAGTCCTCAACAATCAGTTGTCAATCCTCAATCCTCAATAGAATATCCTCAATTCACAGGTTTCAATAGTCAATACTCAACCTGCAATCTTCAAATCTCTATCCACAAACATCAATTCTAATCACTCAACCCTCAACACTCAGTCCCCAATCCTCAATCTTCAAACCCCAATCCTCAACCCTCAATCCTCAATAATCAATCTCCAATCCTAGATCCTCAATCCCCAATCTTCAATCGTCAATCCTCAATCCCCAATCCACAATCTTCAGTCCACAATCCTCAATCCTCAATCCTCAACCCTCAATCATCAATACTCAATACTCAATATTCAATCCTCAATCCTCATTCCTCAATCCTCAATCCTCAGTCCTCAATACTCAATCTACAATCCTCAATACTCAGTCTTCAATCCTCAATCCTCAATCCTCAATCCTCAACATTCAATCCTCAATACACAATCCTCAATAATCAATCCTCAACTCTCAATCCTCAATACTCAATCCTCAATCGCCAATCCTCAATCCCCAATCCTCAATCCTCAATCCTCAATGCTCAATCCTCAACCCTCAATCCTCAGTCCTCAATCATCAATCCTCATTCCTTAAACCTCAATCCCCAACCGTCAGTCCTCGTCCTCAAGCCTCAACCCTCAATCCTCAATCCTCAATCCTCAATCTTCAATCATCAATACTCAATCTTCAATCCTCAATCCTCAATACTCAATCTTCAATCCTCAAGCCTCAATTCTCAACCCTCAATGCTCAATCCTCAATCGTCAATCCTCAATCCCCAATCCACAATCTTCAATCCTCAATCCTCAATCCTCAATCCTCAATCCTCAATCTTCAGTCCTTAATACTCAATAATCAATCCTCAATCCTCAATCCTCAATCCTCAATCCTCAATCCTCAATCCTCAATCCTCAATCTTCAATCCTCAGTCCCAAATCCTCAATCTTCAATACACAATCCTCAATCCTCAATCTACAATCCTCAATACACAGTCTTCAATCATCAATCCTCAATCATCAATTCTCAATACTCATTCTTGAATCCCGAATACCCAATCCTCAATCTTCAATCCTCAATCCTTAATCCTCAATTGTCAATCCTCAATCCTCAATCCTCAGACATCAAACATCAATACTCAACCCTCAATCCTCGTCCTCAATCCACAACCCTCAATCCTCGATCCTCAAACTTCAATCATCAATATTCAATCTTCAATCCTCAATCCTCAATCCTCAATCTTCAATCCTCAATACTCAATACTCAATCCTCAATCCTCAATTCTCAGTCCTCAATACTCAATCCTCAGTCGTGAATCCTCAATCCCCAATCCTCAATCTTCAATCCTCAATCCTCAATCCTCAATCCTCGATCCTCAATATTCAACACACAACCCTCAATATTCAACACTCAAGCCTCAAACATCAATCCTCAATACCCAATTATCAATCCTCAATTCTCAATACTCAATATTCAACACACAACCCTCAACCATCAATCCTCAATACTCAACCATCAATTCTCAATTCTCAATACTCAATAGAATATCCTGAATTCTCATGGTTCAATACTCAATCCACAAAATTCAATAATCAAATCTCAATCCTCGAACATCAATTCTCAACACTCAATCCTCAATACTCAGCCCTCTCTCTTCAATCCTCCATCCTGAATCCTCAAACCTCAATCATCAGTCATCAATACTCAATCTTCAATGCTCAATCCTCAATCCTCAATCCTCAATCCTCAACCCTCAATCCTCATTCCTCAAACCTCAATCCTCCACCCTCAGCCCTCATTCTCAATTCTCAATTCTCAATCCTCAATCCTCAATCCCCAATCTTCAATCCTCAATAATCAATCTCCAATCCTAAATCCTCAATCCCCAATCTTCAATCCTTAATACTCAACCTTCAATCCTCATTCCCCAGTCCTCAATCTTCATTCCTCAGTGCTCAATCCTCAATCCTCAATCATCAGTCCTCAGTCCTCAACCCTCAACCCTCAAACCTCAATCATCAACCGTCAGTCCTCGTCCTCAATCGTCAACCCTCAATCCTCAATCCTCAATCTTCAATCTTCAATCCTCAATACTCAATATTCAATACTCAATCCTCAATCTTCAATCCTCGATCCTCAATCCTCAATCCTCAATCCTCAATCCTCAATCCTCATTCATCAATCCTCAATACCCAAACCTCGATCTTCAATCCTCAATCCTCAATCCTCAATTCTCAATCCTCAATCCTCAGTCCTCAATCTTCAATCCTCAGTCCCAAATCCTCAATCTTCAATACACAATCCTCAATCCTCATTCTTCAATCCCCAATACCCAATCCTCAATCTTCAATCCTCAATCCTTAATCCTCAATTCTCAATCCTCAATCCTCAATCCTCAGACATCAAACATCAACACTCAACCCTCAATCCTCGTCCTCAATCCACAACCCTCAATCCTCGATCCTCAAACGTCAATCGTCAATATTCAATCCTCAATCCTCAATTTTCAATCCTCAGTCCTCAATCCTCAATCTTCAACCCTCAATCCTCAACACTCAATCCTCGATCCTCAGTCCTCAATCCTCAATGCTCAATCCTCAATGCTCAATCCGCAATACCCAATCCTAAATCTTCAATGCTCAATCCTCAATACTCAATCCTTAATCCTCATTCCTCTATCCTCAGTCCTCAAACCTCAATTCTCAATCCTCAATCCTCAATCCTCAATCCTCAATCCTCAATCTTCAATCATCCATACTCAAACTGCAATCCTCAATCCTCAGTCCGGACTCCTCAATCGACAACCCTCAATCCTCAATCCTCAATTTTCAATCATTAATATTCAATCTTCAGACCACAATCTTCAATTCTCAATTCTCAACCCTCAATCCTCAATGTTCAATCCTCAATACCCAATCCCCAGTCTTCAATCCTCAATCCTCAATCCTTAATCCCCAGACCACAAACCTCAATCCTGAAAACTCAATCCTGAATCCTCAATCTTCAGCACTAAGTCCTCAACAGTCAGTTGTCAATCCTCAATCCCCAATAGAATATACTCAATTCACAGTTTTCAATACTCAATACTCAATCTGCAGTCTTCCGATCTCTATCCACAAACATCAATTCTCATCACTCAACCCTCAATACTCAGTCCCCAATCCTCAATCTTCAATCCTCAATCCTCAATCCTCAATCCTCAATCTTAATCTTCAATCCTCAATACTCAATCTTCAATCCGCAATCCTCAATCCTTAATCCTCAGTCCTCAACCTTCAATCGTCAATACTCAATCTTCAATCCTCAATCCTCAATCCTCAATCCTCAATCCTCAATCCTCAATCCTAAATCGTCAATCTTCAATCCTCAATACTCAATCTGCAATCCTCAATCCTCAATCCTCAATCCTCAATCCTCATTCTTCAATCCTCAATAACCAATCCACAATCTTCAATCCTCAATCCTCAATCCTCAATCCTCAATCCTCAATCCTCAATCCTCAATCTTCAATCCTCAGTCCCAAATCCTCAATCTTCAATACACAGTCCTCAGTCCTCAACCTTCAATCCTCAATACTCAATCTTCAAACCTCAATCCTCAATCCTCAATTCTCAACCCTCAATCCTCAATGTTCAATCCTCAATACCCAATCCTCAGTCTTCAATCTTCAATCCTCAATCCTCAATCCTCAATCCTCAATCCTCAATCCTCAATCCTCAATCCTCAATCCTCAATCCTCAATCCTCTATCCTCAATCCTCAATCCTCAATCCTGAATCCTCATTCTTCAATCGCCAATACCCAATCCTCAATCTTCAATCCTCAATCCTCAATCCTCAATCCTCAATCCTCAATCCTCAATCCTCAGTCCTCAAACCTCAATCCGGAATCCTCGATCCTGAATCCTCAATCTTCAGCCCTCAGGCCTCTACAATCTGTTGTCAATCCTCAATCCTCAATAGAATATCATCAATTCACAGTTTTCATTACTCAATACTCAATCTGCAATCTTCAAAACTCTATCCACAAACATCTCATCACACAACCCTCAACACTCAGTCCCCAATCCTCAATGTTCAATCCTCAATCCTCAATCACCAATCCTCAATCCTCAATCTTCACTCCTCAATCCTCAATCGTCAATCCTCAATCCTCAATCCTCAATCCTAAATCGTCAATCTTCAATCCTCAATACTCAATCTGCAATCCTCAATCCTCAATCCTCAGTCCTCAATCCTCATTCTTCAATCCTCAATACCCAATCCTCAATCTTCAATCGTCAATCCTCAATCCTCAATCCTCAATCCTCAATCCTCAATCCTCAATCTTCAATCCTCAGTCCCAAAGCCTCAATCTTCAATACACAATCCTCAATCCTCAATCTTCAATCCTCAATACTCAACCTTCAATCATCAATCCTCAATCCTCAATTCTCAATACTCATTCTTCAATACCCAATACCCAATCCTCAATCTTCAATCCTCAATCCTTAATCCTCAATTCTCAATTCTCAATCCTCAATCCTCAATCCTCAGACATCAAACGTCAATACTCAACCATCAATCCTCGTCCTCAATCCACAACACTCAATCCTCGATCCTGAAACTTCAATCATCAATATTCAGTCTTCAATCCTCAATCCTCAATCCTCAATACTCAATCCTCAACCCTCAATGTTTAATCCTCAATACCCAATCCTCAATCTTCAATCCTCAATCCTCAATCCTCAATCCTCAATCCTCAATCCTCAATCCTCAATCCTCAGTGCTCAATCCTCAATCCAGAATCCTCAATCCTGAATCCTCAATCTTTAGCCCTCAGTCCTCAACAATCAGTTGTCAATCCTCAATCCTCAATAGAATATCCTCAATTCACAGGTTTCAATAGTCAATACTCAACCTGCAATCTTCAAATCTCTATCCACAAACATCAATTCTCATCACTCAACCCTCAACACTCAGTCCCCAATCCTCAGTCTTCAATCCCCAATCCTCAACCCTCAATCCTCAATTATCAACCTTCATTCCTCAATACTCTATCTTCAATCCGCAATCCTCAATCCTCGGTCCTCAATCCTCAATCCTCAATCTCCAATCCTGAATACTCAATCTTCAATCCTCGATCCTCAATCCTCAATCCTCAATCCTCAATCCTCATTCTTCAATCCTCAATACCCAATCCTCAATCTTCAATCGTTAATCCTCAATCCTCAATTCTCAGCCCTCAAACCTCAGTCCTCAGTCCTCAAACCTGAATCCTCAAACCTCAGCCCTCATCATCAATCCTCAATCCTCAATCCTCAATCCTTAATCTTCAATCCTCAATACTCAATATTCAATCCTCAATCCTCAGTCCTCAAATCTCTATTCTGAATCCTCAATCCTGCATCCTCAATCTTTAGCCCTCAGTCCTCAACAATCAGTTGTCAATCCTCAATCCTCAATAGAATATCCTCAATTCACAGGTTTCAATTGTCAATACTCAACCTGCAATCTTCAAATCTCTATCCACAAACATCAATTCTCATCACTCAACCCTGAACGCTCAGTCCTCAATGTTCAGTCCTCAATCCTCAATTCTCAGTCTTCAATCCTCAATACTGAATCTTCAACCCTCAATCCTCAATCCTCAATCCTCAATCCTCAATCTTCAATCCTCAATCCTCAATCCTCAATCCTCAGTAATCAATCCGCAATCTTCAATACTCAATCGTCAATCCTCATTCCTCAATCCTCAATCCTCAATCCTCGTTCCTCAAACCTCAATCCTCAAACCTCAGTACTCACACTCAATTCTCAATTCTCAATCCTCAATCCTCAATCCTCAATCCTCAATCTTCAATCTTCAATAATAAATCTCCAATCCTAGATCCTCAATCCCCAATCCTCAATCCTTAATCCTCAATCTTCAATCCTCAGACTTCAAACATCAATACTCAACCCTCGGACCTCGTCCTCAATCCACAACCCTCAATCCTCAATCCTCAATATTCAATCATTAACATTCAATCTTCAATCCTCAATCCTCAATCCTCAACCCTCAATCCTCAACGTTCAATCCTCAATACCCAATCCTCAGTCTTCAATCCTCAATCCTCAATCCTCAATCCTCAATCCTCAATCCTCAGACCTCAAACCTCAATTCTGAATCCTCAATCCTCAGTCCTCAATCCTCAATCCTCAATCCTCAGTCCTCAAACCTCAATCCGGAATCCTCGATCCTGAATCCTCAATCTTCAGCCCTCAGGCCTCTACAATCAGTTGTCGATCCTCAAACCTCAATAGAATATCATCAATTCACAGTTTTCATTACTCAATACTCAACCTGCAATCTTCAAAACTCTATCCACAAACATCTCATCACACAACCCTCAACACTCAGTCCCCAATCCTCAATGTTCAATCCTCAATCCTCAATCACCAATCCTCAATCCTCAATCCTCAATCCTCAATCGTCAATCTTCAATCCTCAATACTCAATACCCGATCCTCAATCCCCAGTCCTCAATCTTCAATCCTCAATGGTCAATTCTCAATCCTCAATCCTCAGTCCTCAATCCTCAATCCTCAACCCTCAAACCTCAATCCTCAACCGTCAGTCCTCGTCCTCAATCGTCAACACTCAATCCTCAATCCTCAATCTTCAATCCTCAATGCTCAATATTCAATACCCAATCCTCAGTCTTCAATCCTCAATCCTCAATCCTCAAATCTCAATCCTCAATCCTCAGTCCTCAGTCCTCAAACCTCAATCCTCAACCCTCAGCCCTCATCCTCAATCCTCAATCCTCAATCCACAATCCTCAATCTTCAATCCTCAATACTCAACCTTCAATAATCAATCCTCAATCCTCAATCTTCAATCCTCAAAACTCAATATTCAATACTCAATGTTCAATCCTCAACAGCCAATCCTCAATCTTCAATCCTCAATCGTCAATCCTCAATCCTCAATCCTCAATCCTCAATCCTCAATCCTCAATCTTCAATCCTCAATCCTCAGTCCTCAATCCTCAATCCTCAATTTTCAATCCTCAGTCCTCAATCCTCAATCTTCAACCCACAATCCTCAACACTCAATCCTCGATCCTCAGTCCTCAATCCTCAATGCTCAATCCTCAATGCTCAATCCGCAATACCCAATCCTAAATCTTCAATGCTCAATCCTCAATACTCAATCCTTAATCCTCATTCCTCTATCCTCAGTCCTCAAACCTCAATCCTCAATCATCAATCCTCAATCCTCAATCCTCAATCCTCAATCTTCAATCATCCATACTCAAACTGCAATCCTCAATCCTCAGTCCGGACTCCTCAATCGACAACCCTCAATCCTCAATCCTCAATCTTCAATCCTCATTCTTCAATCCTCAATACCCAATCCTCAATCTTCAATCGTTAATCCTCAATCCTCAATTCTCAGCCCTCAAACCTCAGTCCTCAGTCCTCAAACCTGAATCCTCAAACCTCAGCCCTCATCATCAATCCTCAATCGTCAATCCTCAATCCTTAATCTTCAATCCTCAATACTCAAAATTCAATCCTCGATCCTCAGTCCTCAAACCTCTATTCTGAATCCACAATCCTGCATCCTCAATCCTCAGCACTCAGTCCTCAACAATCAGTTGTCAATCCTCAATCCCCAATAGAATATCCTCAATTCACAGTTTTCAATACTCAATACTCAATCTGCATTCCTCAAATCTCTATCCAGAATCATCAATTCTCATCACACAACCCTGAACGCTCAGTCCTCAATGTTCAGTCCTCAATCCTCAATTCTCAGTCTTCAATCCTCAATACTGAATCTTCAACCCTCAATCCTCAATCCTCAATCCTCAATCCTCAATCTTCAATCCTCAATCCTCAATCCTCAATCCTCAGTAATCAATCCGCAATCTTCAATACTCAATCGTCAATCCTCATTCCTCAATCCTCAATCCTCAATCCTCGTTCCTCAAACCTCAATCCTCAACCCTCAGTACTCACACTCAATTCTCAATTCTCAATCCTCAATCCTCAATCCTCAATCCTCAATCTTCAATCGTCAATAATCAATCTCCAATCCTAGATCCTCAATCCCCAATCCTCAATCCTTAATCCTCAATCTTCAATCCTCAGACTTCAAACATCAATACTCAACCCTCAGACCTCGTCCTTAATCCACAACCCTCAATCCTCAATCCTCAATATTCAATCATTAACATTCAATCTTCAATCCTCAATCCTCAATCCTCAACCCTCAATCCTCAATGTTCAATCCTCAATACCCAATCCTCAGTCTTCAATCCTCAATCCTCAATCCTCAATCCTCAATCCTCAGACCTCAAACCTCAATTCTGAATCCTCAATCCTCAATCCTCAATCCTCAATCCTCAGTCCTCAAACCTCAATCCGGAATCCTCGATCCTGAATCCTCAATCTTCAGCCCTCAGGCCTCTACAATCAGTTCTCAATCCTCAATCCTCAATAGAATATCATCAATTCACAGTTTTCATTACTCAATACTCAATCTGCAATCTTCAAAACTCTATCCACAAACATCTCATCACACAACCCTCAACACTCAGTCCCCAATCCTCAATGTTCAATCCTCAATCCTCAATCACCAATCCTCAATCCTCAATCCTCAATCCTCAATCCTCAATCTTCAATCCTCAATCCTCAATCGTCAATCTTCAATCCTCAATACTCAATCTTCAATCCTCAATCCTCAATCCTCAATCCTCAATCCTCATTCTTCAATCCTCAATACACAATCCTCAATCTTCAATCCTCAATCCTCAATCCTCAATTCCCAGTCCTCAATCCTCAATCCTCAGACCTCAAACATCAATACTAAACCCTCAGTCCTCGTCCTCAATCCACAACCCTCAATCCTCAATCCTCAGTCCTCAATCTTCAATCCTCAATCCTCAGACCTCAATCCTCAACCGTCAGTCCCCGTCCTCAATCCTCAAACATCAATCCTCAACCCTCAATCTTCAATCATCAATACTCAATCTTCAATCCTCAATCCTCAATCCTCAATCCTCAATCCTCAATCCTCAACATTCAACACACGACCCTCAACCATCAATCCTCAATACTCAACCATCAATCCTCAATTCTCAATACTCAATAGAATATCATGAATTCCCATGATTCAATACTCAATCCTCAATATTCAATAATCAAATCTCAATCCTCAATACTCAATCTTCAATACTCAATCCTCAATCCTCAATCGTCAATCCTCATTCTTCAATCCTCAATACCCAATCCTCAATCTTCAATCCTCAATACTCTATCCTCAATCCTCAATACTCAATCCTCAATACTCAAACTTCAATCCTCAGTCCCAAATCCTCAATCCTCAATACTCAATCCTCAATCCTCAATCTTTAATCCTCAATGCTCAATCTTCAATCCTCAATCCTCAATCCTGAATCCTCAATACTCATTCTTCAATACTCAACACCCTATCCTCAATCCCCAGTCCTCAATCTTCAATCCTCAATGGTCAATCCTCAATCCTCAATCCTCAGTCCTCAATCCTCAATCCTCAATCCTCAATCTTCAATCCTCAATACTCAATCTTCAATCCTCTATCCTCAATCCTCAATCCTCAATCCTCAATCCTCAATCCTCAATCCTCAATCCTCAATCGTCAATCTTCAATCCTCAATCCTCAACACCCGATCCTCAATCCCCAGTCCTCAATCTTCAATCCTCAATGGTCAATCCTCAATCCTCAATCCTCAGTCCTCAATCCTCAATCCTCAACCCTCAAACCTCAATCCTCAACCGTCAGTCCTCGTCCTCAATCGTCAACACTCAATCCTCAATCCTCAATCTTCAATCCTCAATGCTCAATATTCAATACCCAATCCTCAGTCTTCAATCCTCAATCCTCAATCCTCAAATCTCAATCCTCAATCCTCAGTCCTCAGTCCTCAAACCTCAATCCTCAACCCTCAGCCCTCATCCTCAATCCTCAATCCTCAATCCACAATCCTCAATCCTCAATCCTCAATCCTCAATCCTCAATCCTCAATCGTCAATCTTCAATCCTCAATCCTCAATACCCGATCCTCAATCCCCAGTCCTCAATCTTCAATCCTCAATGGTCAATTGTCAATCCTCAATCCTCAGTCCTCAATCCTCAATCCTCAACCCTCAAACCTCAATCCTCAACCGTCAGTCCTCGTCCTCAATCGTCAACACTCAATCCTCAATCCTCAATCTTCAATCCTCAATGCTCAATATTCAATACCCAATCCTCAGTCTTCAATCCTCAATCCTCAATCCTCAAATCTCAATCCTCAATCCTCAGTCCTCAGTCCTCAAACCTCAATCCTCAACCCTCAGCCCTCATCCTCAATCCTCAATCCTCAATCCACAATCCTCAATCTTCAATCCTCAATACTCAACCTTCAATAATCAATCCTCAATCCTCAATCCTCAGTACTCAATACTCAATCGTCAATCCTCAATCCCCAATCCTCAATCTCCAATAATCAATCCTCAATCCTCAATCCTCAACCCTCAATCTTCAATACTCAATACTCAATCTTCAATCATCAATCCTCAGTTCTCAATCCTCAATACTCAATACTAAATCGTCAATCCTCAATCCCCAATCCTCAATCTCCAATCCTCAATCCTCAATCCTCAATCCTCAATCCTCAATCTTCAATCCTCAATACTCAATATTCAATACTCAATGTTCAATCCTCAACAGCCAATCCTCAATCTTCAATCCTCAATCGTCAATCCTCAATCCTCAATCCTCAATCCTCAATCCTCAATCCTCAATCTTCAATCCTCAATCCTCAGTCCTCAATCCTCAATCCTCAATTTTCAGTCCTCAGTCCTCAATCCTCAATCTTCAACCCTCAATCCTCAACACTCAATCCTCGATCCTCAGTCCTCAATCCTCAATGCTCAATCCTCAATGCTCAATCCGCAATACCCAATCCTAAATCTTCAATGCTCAATCCTCAATACTCAATCCTTAATCCTCATTCCTCTATCCTCAGTCCTCAAACCTCAATCCTCAATCCTCAATCCTCAATCCTCAATCCTCAATCCTCAATCTTCAATCATCCATACTCAAACTGCAATCCTCAATCCTCAGTCCGGACTCCTCAATCGACAACCCTCAATCCTCAATCCTCAATCTTCAATCATTAATATTCAATCTTCAATCCACAATCTTCAATTCTCAATTCTCAACCCTCAATCCTCAATGTTCAATCCTCAATACCCAATCCTCAGTCTTCAATCCTCAATCCTCAATCCTTAATCCCCAGACCACAAACCTCAATCCTGAAAACTCAATCCTGAATCCTCAATCTTCAGCACTAAGTCCTCAACAGTCAGTTGTCAATCCTCAATCCCCAATAGAATATCCTCAATTCACAGTTTTCAATACTCAATACTCAATCTGCAGTCTTCCGATCTCTATCCACAAACATCAATTCTCATCACTCAACCCTCAATACTCAGTCCCCAATCCTCAATCTTCAATCCTCAATCCTCAATCCTCAATCCTCAATCTTAATCTTCAATCCTCAATACTCAATCTTCAATCCGCAATCCTCAATCCTTAATCCTCAGTCCTCAACCTTCAATCCGCAATACTCAATCTTCAATCCTCAATCCTCAATCCTCAATCCTCAATCCTCAATCCTCAATCCTAAATCGTCAATCTTCAATCCTCAATACTCAATCTGCAATCCTCAATCCTCAATCCTCAATCCTCAATCCTCATTCTTCAATCCTCAATAACCAATCCACAATCTTCAATCCTCAATCCTCAATCCTCAATCCTCAATCCTCAATCCTCAATCCTCAATCTTCAATCCTCAGTCCCAAATCCTCAATCTTCAATACACAATCCTCAATCCTCAACCTTCAATCCTCAATACTCAATCTTCAATCCTCAATCCTCAATCCTCAATTCTCAACCCTCAATCCTCAATGTTCAATCCTCAATACCCAATCCTCAGTCTTCAATCTTCAATCCTCAATCCTCAATCCCCAATCCTCAATCCTCAATCCTCAATCCTCAATCCTCAGTCCTCAAACCTCAATCCAGAATCCTCAATCCTGAATCCTCAACCTTTAGCCCTCAGTCCTCAACAATCAGTTGTCAATCCTCAATCCTCAATAGAATATCCTCAATTAACAGGTTTCAATAGTCAATACTCAACCTGCAATCTTCAAATCTCTATCCACAAACATCAATTCTCATCACTCAACCCTCAACACTCAGTCCCCAATCCTCAGTCTTCAATCCCCAATCCTCAACCCTCAATCCTCAATTATCAATCTTCATTCCTCAATACTCTATCTTCAATCCGCAATCCTCAATCCTCGGTCTTCAAACATCAATACTCAACCCTCAGACCTCGTCCTCAATCCACAGCTCTCAAACCTCAATCCTCAATATTCAATCATTAACATTCAATCTTCAATCCTCAATCCTCAATCCTCAACCCTCAATCCTCAATGTTCAATCCTCAATACCCAATCCTCAGTCTTCAATCCTCAATCCTCAATCCTCAATCCTCAATCCTCAGACCTCAAACCTCAATTCTGAATCCTCAATCCTGAATCCTCAATCCTGATTCCTCAATCTTCAGCCCTGAGTCCACAACAATCAGTTGTCAATCCTCAATCCTGAATAGAATATCCTCAATTCACAGCTTTCAATACTCAATACTCAATGTGCCATCTTCAGATCTCTATCCACAAACATCAATTCTTATCACTCAACCCTCAATACTCAGTCCCTAATCCTCAATCATCAATCCTCAATCCCCAATCCTCAATCCTCAATCCTCAATCTTAACCTTCTATCCTCAATACTCAATCTTCAATCCTCAATACTCAATCTTCAATCCTCAATCCTCAATCCTCAATCCTCAATCCACAATCCTCAATACACAATCGTCAATCTTCAATCCTCAATACTCAATCTTCAATCCTCAATCCTCAATCCTCAATCCTCAACCGTCAGTCCTCGTCCTGAGTCCACAACCCTCAATCCTCAATACTCAATCTTCAATCCTCAATACTCAATATTCAATCCTCAATCCTCAATCCTCAATCCTCAATCCTCAATCCTCAATCCTCTATCCTCAATCCTCAATCCTCAATCCTGAATCCTCATTCTTCAATCGTCAATACCCAATCCTCAATCTTCAATCCTCAATCCTCAATCCTCAATCCTCAATCCTCAATCCTCAATCCTCAGTCCTCAAACCTCAATCCGAAATCCTCGATCCTGAATCCTCAATCTTCAGCCCTCAGGCCTCTACAATCAGTTGTCAATCCTCAATCCTCAATAGAATATCATCAATTCACAGTATTCATTACTCAATACTCAATCTGCAATCTTCAAAACTCTATCCACAAACATCTCATCACACAACCCTCAACACTCAGTCCCCAATCCTCAATGTTCAATCCTCAATCCTCAATCACCAATCCTCAATCCTCAATCCTCAATCCTCAATCCTCAATCTTCAATCCTCAATCCTCAATCGTCAATCTTCAATCCTCAATACTCAATCTTCAATCCTCAATCCTCAATCCTCAATCCTCAATCCTCATTCTTCAATCCTCAATACACAATCCTCAATCTTCAATCCTCAATCCTCAATCCTCAATTCCCAGTCCTCAATCCTCAATCCTCAGACCTCAAACATCAATACTCAACCCTCAGTCCTCGTCCTCAATCCACAACCCTCAATCCTCAATCCTCAGTCCTCAAACTTCAATCCTCAATCCTCAGACCTCAATCCTCAACCGTCAGTCCCCGTCCTCAATCCTCAAACGTCAATCGTCAACCCTCAATCTTCAATCATCAATACTCAATCTTCAATCCTCAATCCTCAATCCTCAATCCTCAATCCTCAATCCTCAACATTCAACACACGTCCCTCAACCATCAATCCTCAATACTCAACCATCAATCCTCAATTCTCAATTCTCAATAGAATATCCTGAATTCCCATGATTCAATACTCAATCCTCAATATTCAATAATCAAATCTCAATCCTCAATACTCAATCTTCAATACTCAATCCTCAATCCTCAATCGTCAATCATCATTCTTCAATCCTCAATACCCAATCCTCAATCTTCAATCCTCAATACTCTATCCTCAATCCTCAATACTCAATCCTCAATACTCAAACTTCAATCCTCAACCGTCAGTCCTCGTCCTCAATCGTCAACACTCAATCCTCAATCCTCAATCTTCAATCCTCAATGCTCAATATTCAATACCCAATCCTCAGTCTTCAATCCTCAATCCTCAATCCTCAAATCTCAATCCTCAATCCTCAGTCCTCAGTCCTCAAACCTCAATCCTCAACCCTCAGCCCTCATCCCCAATCCTCAATCCTCAATCCACAATCCTCAATCTTCAATCCTCAATACTCAACCTTCAATAATCAATTCTCTATCCTCAATCCTCAGTACTCAATACTCAATCGTCAATCCTCAATCCCCAATCCTCAATCTCCAATAATCAATCCTCAATCCTCAATCCTCAACCCTCAATCTTCAATACTCAATACTCAATCTTCAATCATCAATCCTCAGTTCTCAATCCTCAATACTCAATACTAAATCGTCAATCCTCTATCCCCAATCCTCAATCTCCAATCCTCAATCCTCAATCCTCAATCCTCAATCCTCAATCTTCAATCCTCAATACTCAATATTCAATACTCAATGTTCAATCCTCAACAGCCAATCCTCAATCTTCAATCCTCAATCGTCAATCCTCAATCCACAATCCTCAATCCTCAATCCTCAATCCTCAATCTTCAATCCTCAATCCTCAGTCCTCAATCCTCAATCCTCAATTTTCAATCCTCAGTCCTCAATCCTCACTCTTCAACCCTCAATCCTCAACACTCAATCCTCGATCCTCAGTCCTCAATCCTCAATGCTCAATCCTCAATGCTCAATCCGCAATACCCAATCCTAAATCTTCAATGCTCAATCCTCAATACTCAATCCTTAATCCTCATTCCTCTATCCTCAGTCCTCAAACCTCAATCCTCAATCCTCAATCCTCAATCCTCAATCCTCAATCCTCAATCTTCAATCATCCATACTCAAACTGCAATCCTCAATCCTCAGTCCGGACTCCTCAATCGACAACCCTCAATCCTCAATCCTCAATCTTCAATCATTAATATTCAATCTTCAATCCACAATCTTCAATCCTCAATTCTCAACCCTCAATCCTCAATGTTCAATCCTCAATACCCAATCCTCAGTCTTCAATCCTCAATCCTCAATCCTTAATCCCCAGACCACACACCTCAATCCTGAAAACTCAATCCTGAATCCTCAATCTTCAGCACTAAGTCCTCAACAGTCAGTTGTCAATCCTCAATCCCCAATAGAATATCCTCAATTCACAGTTTTCAATACTCAATACTCAATCTGCAGTCTTCCGATCTCTATCCACAAACATCAATTCTCATCACTCAACCCTCAATACTCAGTCCCCAATCCTCAATCTTCAATCCTCAATCCTCAATCCTCAATCCTCAATCTTAATCTTCAATCCTCAATACTCAATCTTCAATCCGCAATCCTCAATCCTTAATCCTCAGTCCTCAACCTTCAATCCTCAATACTCAATCTTCAATCCTCAATCCTGAATCCTCAATCTTTAGCCTCAGTCCTCAACAATCAGTTGTCAATCCTCAATCCTCAATAGAATATCCTCTATTCACAGGTTTCAATATTCAATACTCAACCTGCAATCTTCAAATCTCTATCCACAAACATCAATTCTCATCACTCAACCCTCAACACTCAGTCCCCAATCCTCAGTCTTCAATCCCCAATCCTCAACCCTCAATCCTCAATTATCAATCTTCATTCCTCAATACTCTATCTTCAATCCGCAATCCTCAATCCTCGGTCTTCAAACATCAATACTCAACCCTCAGTCCTCGTCCTCAATCCACAACCCTCAGTCCTCAATCCTCAATCTTCAATCATTAATATTCAATCTTCAATCCGCAATCTTCAATCCTCAATTCTCAACCATCAATCCTCAATGTTCAATCCTCAATACCCAATCCTCAGTCTTCAATCCTCAATCCTCAATCCTTAATCCCCAGACCACAAACCTCAATCCTCAATTCTCAATCCTCAATCGTCAACCTTCAATCCTCAATACTCAATCTTCAATCCTCAATACTCAATCCTCAATCCTCAATCCTCATTCTTCAATCCTCAATACCCAATCCTCAATCTTCAATCCTCAATCCTCAATCCTCAATTCTCAATCCTCATCCTCAGTCCTCAGTCCTCAAACCTCAATCCTCAACCCTCAGCCCTCATCCCCAATCCTCAATCCTCAATCCTCAATCCTCAATCTTCAGTCCTCAATACTCAATCTTCAATACTCAATCCTCAGTCCTCAATCTTCAATCCTCAATGCTCAATCCTCAATCCTCAATCCTCAGTCCTCAATCCTCAATCCTCAATCCTCAAACCTCAATCCTCAACCGTCAGTCCTCGTCCTCAAACCTCAACCCCCAATCCTCAATCCTCAATCTTCAATCATCAATACTCAATCTTCAATCCTCAATCCTCAATCCTCAATCCCCAATCCTCAATACTCAATCCTCAATCTTCAATCCTCAATACTCAATCTTCAATCCTCAATCCTCAGTCCTCAATCTTCAATCCTCAATGCTCAATCCTCAATCCTCAATCCTCAGTCCTCAATCCTCAATCCTCAATCCTCAAACCTCAATCCTCACCCGTCAGTCCTCGTCCTCAAACCTCAACCCCCAATCCTCAATCCTCAATCTTCAATCATCAATACTCAATCTTCAATCCTCAATCCTCAATCCTCAATCCCCAATCCTCAATCCTCAATCCTCAATCCTCAATCCTCAATCTTCAATCCTCAATCCTCAATCGTCAATCTTCAATACACAATCCTCAATCCTCAATCTTCAATCCTCAATACTCAATCTTCAATCATCAATCCTCAATCCTCAATTCTCAATACTCATTCTTCAATCCCCAATACCCAATCCTCAATCGTCAATCCTCAATCCTCAATCATCAATTCTCAATCCTCAATCCTCAACCCTCAGTCTTCAAACATCAATACTCAACCCTCAGTCGTCGTCCTCAATCCACAACCCTCAATCCTCAATACTCAATCTTCAATCCTAAATCCTCAATCTTAATCTTCTATCCTCAATACTCAATCTTCAATCCTCAATACTCAATGTTCAATCCTCAATCCTCAATCCTCAATCCTCAATCCACAATGCTCAATACTCAATCGTCAATCTTCAATCCTCAATACTCAATCTTCAATCCTCAATCCTCAATCCTCAACCCTCAACCGTCAGTCCTCGTCCTGAGTCCACAACCCTCAATCCTCAATACTCAATCCACAATCTTCAATCCTCAATTCTCAACCCTCAATCCTCAATGTTCAATCCTCAATACCCAATCCTCAGTCTTCAATCCTCAATCCTCAATCCTCAGTCCCCAGACCACAAACATCAATCCTGAATCCTCAATCCTGAATCCTCAATCTTCAGCGCTGAGTCCTCAACAATCAGTTGTCAATCCTCAATCCCCAGTAGAATATCCTCAACTCACAGTTTTCAATACTCAATACTCAATCTGCAGTCTTCCGATCTCTATCCACAAACATCAATTCTCATCACTCAACCCTGAATACTCAGTCCCCAATCCTCAATCTTCAATCCTCAATCCTCAATCCTCAACCCTCAATCTTAATCTTCAATCCTCAATACTCAATCTTCAATCCGCAATCCTCAATCCTTAATCCTCAGTCCTCAACCTTCAATCCTCAATACTCAATCTTCACTCCTCAGTCCTCAATCGTCAATCCTCAATCCTCAATCCTCAATCCTAAATCGTCAATCTTCAATCCTCAATACTCAATCTGCAATCCTCAATCCTCAATCCTCAGTCCTCAATCCTCATTCTTCAATCCTCAATACCCAATCCTCAATCTTCAATCGTTAATCCTCAATCCTCAATTCTCAGCCCTCAAACCTCAGTCCTCAGTCCTCAAACCTGAATCCTCAAACCTCAGCCCTCATCATCAATCCTCAATCCTCAATCCTCAATCCTTAATCTTCAATCCTCAATACTCAATATTCAATCCTCAATCCTCAGTCCTCAAATCTCTATTCTGAATCCTCAATCCTGCATCCTCAATCTTTAGCCCTCAGTCCTCAACAATCAGTTGTCAATCCTCAATCCACAATAGAATATCCTCAATTCACAGGTTTCAATAGTCTATACTCAACCTGCAATCTTCAAATCTCTATCCACAAACATCAATTCTCATCACTCAACCCTCAACACTCAGTCCCCAATCCTCAGTCTTCAATCCCCAATCCTCAACCCTCAATCCTCAATTATCAATCTTCATTCCTCAATACTCTATCTTCAATCCGCAATCCTCAATCCTCGGTCCTCAATCCTCAATCCTCAATCTCCAATCCTGAATACTCAATCTTCAATCCTCGATCCTCAATCCTCAATCCTCAATCCTCAATCCTCATTCTTCAATCCTCAATACCCAATCCTCAATCTTCAATCGCTAATCCTCAATCCTCAATTCTCAGCCCTCAAACCTCAGTCCTCAGTCCTCAAACCTGAATCCTCAAACCTCAGCCCTCATCATCAATCCTCAATCTTCAATCCTCAATCCTTAATCTTCAATCCTCAGTACTCAATAATCAATCCTCAATCCTCAGTCCTCAAATCTCTATTCTGAATCCTCAATCCTGCATCCTCAATCCTCAGCACTCAGTCCTCAACAATCAGTTGTCAATCCTCAATCCCCAATAGAATATCCTCAATTCGCAGTTTTCAATAATCAATACTCAATCTGCATTCCTCAAATCTCTATCCAGAAACATCAATTCTCATCACTCAACCCTGAACGCTCAGTCCTCAATGTTCAGTCCTCAATCCTCAATTCTCAATATTCAATCCTCAATACTGAATCTTCAACCCTCAATCCTCAATCCTCAATCCTCAATCCTCAATCCTCAATCCTCAATCCTCAGTAATCAATCCTCAATCTTCAATACTCAATCGTCAATCCTCACTCCTCAATCCTCAATCCTCAATCCTCGTTCCTCAAACCTCAATCCTCAACCCTCAGTACTCACACTCAATTCTCAATTCTCAATCCTCAATCCTCAATCCTTAATCCTCAATCTTCAATCCTCAGACTTCAAACATCAATACTCAACCCTCAGACCTCGTCCTCAATCCACAACCCTCAATCCTCAATCCTCAATATTCAATCATTAACATTCAATCTTCAATCCTCAATCCTCAATCCTCAACCCTCAATCCTCAATGTTCAATCCTCAATACCCAATCCTCGGTTTTCAATCCTCAATCCTCAATCCTCAATCCTCAATCCTCAGACCTCAAACCTCAATCCTGAATCCTCAATCCTGAATCCTCAATCCTGATTCCTCAATCTTCAGCCCTGAGTCCTCAACAATCAGTTGTCAATCCTCAATCCTGAATAGAATATCCTCAATTCACAGCTTTCAATACTCAATACTCTATCTGCAATCTTCAAATCTCTATCCACAAACATCAATACTCATCACTCAACACTCAACACTCCGTTCCCAGTCCTCAATCTTCAATCCTCAATCCTCGATCCTCAATCCTCAATCCTCAATTTTCTATCCTCAATACTCAATCTTCAATCCTCAATGCTCAATCCTCAATCCTCAATCCTCAATCTTCAATCATCAATACTCAATCTTCAATCCTCAATCCTCAATCCTCAATCCCCAATCCTCAATCCTCAATCCTCAACCCTCAATCCTGAATCTTCAATCCTCAATCCTCAATCGTCAATCTTCAATCCTCAATACTCTATCTTCAATCCTCAATCCTCAATCCTCAATCCTCAATCCTCATTCTTCAATCCTCAATACACAATCCTCAATCTTCAATCCTCAATCCTCAATCCTCAATTCTCAGTCCTCAATCCTCAATCCTCAGACCTCAAACATCAATACTCAACCCTCAGTCCTCGTCCTCAATACTCAATCCTCTATCCTCAAACTTCAATCCTCTGTCCCAAATCCTCAATCCTCAATCCTCAATCCTCAATCCTCAATCTTCAGCCGTCAGTCCTCAAGAATCAATTCTCAATCCACAATCCTCAATCCTCAATCCTCAATCCTCAGCCCTCATCCTCAATCCTCAATCCTCAATCCTCAATCCACAATCTTCAATCCTCAATACTCAACCTTCAATAATCAATCCTCAATCCTCAATCCTCAATACTCAATACTCAATCGTCAATCCTCAATCCCCAATCCTCAATCTCCAATAATCAATCCTCAATCCTCAATCCTCAACCCTCAATCCTCAATCCTCAATCCTCAATCCTCATTCTTCAATCCTCAATCCTCAATCCCCAATCCTCAATCCTCAATCTTCAATCCTCAATACTCAATCTTCAAACCTCAATCCTCAATCCTCAATCCCCAATCCTCAATCCTCAGTCCTCAAACCTCAATCCTCAATCCTCATACCTCAATCCTCAACCGTCAGTCCCCGTCCTCAATCCTCAAACATCAATCCTCAACCCTCAATCTTCAATCATCAATACTCAATCTTCAATCCTCAATCCTCAATCCTCAATCCTCAACATTCAACACACGACCCTCAACCATCAATCCTCAATACTCAACCATCAATCCTCAATACTCAACCATCAATCCTCAATTCTCAATACTCAATAGAATATCCTGAATTCCCATGATTCAATACTCAATCCTCAATATTCAATAATCAAATCTCAATCCTCAAACATCAACTCTCAACACTCAATCCTCAATACTCAGTCCTCTCTCTTCAATCCTACATCCTCAATCCTCAATCCTCAAGCGTCAATCCTCAATCCTCAATCCTCAACCCTCAATCCTCAGACCCCAAACCTCAATCCGGAATCCTCAATCCTGAATCCTCAATCTTCAGCCGTCAGTCCTCTACAATCAATTCTCAATCCTCAATCCTCAATCTTCAATCCTCAATCCTCAATCCGCAGTCCGCAACCTTTAATCTTCAGTCCTCAATACTCAATCTTCAATCCTCAATCCTCCATCCTCAATCCTCAATCCTCAATCCTCAATACTCAATACTCAATCCTCAATCCTCAATCATCAATCGTCAATCTTCAATCCTCAATACTCAGTATTCAATACTCAATCCTCAAGCGTCAATCCTCAATCCTCAATCCTCAACCCTCAATCCTCAATCCTCAATCCTCAATCCTCATTCTTCAATCCTCAATCCTCTATCCCCAATCCTCAATCCTCAATCTTCAATCCTCAATACTCAATCTTCAAACCTCAATCCTCAATCCTCAATCCCCAATCCTCAATCCTCAGTCCTCAAACCTCAATCCTCAATCCTCATACCTCAATCCTCAACCGTCAGTCCCCGTCCTCAATCCTCAAACATCAATCCTCAACCCTCAATCTTCAATCATCAATACTCAATCTTCAATCCTCAATCCTCAATCCTCAATCCTCAACATTCAACACACGACCCTCAACCATCAATCCTCAATACTCAACCATCAATCCTCAATACTCAACCATCAATCCTCAATTCTCAATACTCAATAGAATATCCTGAATTCCCATGATTCAATACTCAATCCTCAATATTCAATAATCAAATCTCAATCCTCAAACATCAACTCTCAACACTCAAACCTCAATACTCAGTCCTCTCTCTTCAATCCTACATCCTCAATCCTCAATCCTCAAGCGTCAATCCTCAATCCTCAATCCTCAATCCTCAATCCTCAGACCCCAAACCTCAATCCGGAATCCTCAATCCTGAATCCTCAATCTTCAGCCGTCAGTCCTCTACAATCAATTCTCAATCCTCAATCCTCAATCTTCAATCCTCAATCCTCAATCCGCAGTCCTCAACCTTTAATCTTCAGTCCTCAATACTCAATCTTCAATCCTCAATCCTCCATCCTCAATCCTCAATCCTCAATCCTCAATACTCAATACTCAATCCTCAATCCTCAATCATCAATCGTCAATCTTCAATCCTCAATACTCAGTATTCAATACTCAATCCTCAATCTTCAATCCTCAATCTTCAATCCTCAATCCTCAATCCTCAATCCTCAATCCTCATTCTTCAATCCTCAATCCTCAATCCCCAATCCTCAATCCTCAATCTTCAATCCTCGATCCTCAATCTTCAATCCTCAATCCTCAATCGTCAATCTTCAATCCTCAATACTCAATCTTCAATCCTCAATCCTCAATCCTCAATCCTCAATCCTCATTCTTCAATCCTCAACCGTCAGTCCTCGTCCTCAAACCTCAACCCTCAATCCTCAATCCTCAATCTTCAATCATCAATACTCAATTTTCAATCCTCAATCCTCAATCCTCAATTCTCAATCCCCAATCCTCAATCCTCAACCCTCAATCCTCAGACCTCAAACCTCAATCCTGAATCCTCAATCCTGAATCCTCAATCCTGATTCCTCAATCTTCAGCCCTGAGTCCTCAACAACCAGTTGTCAATCCTCAATCCTGAATAGAATATCCTCAATTCACAGCTTTCAATACTCAATACTCTATCTGCAATCTTCAAATCTCTATCCACAAACATCAATACTCATCACTCAACACTCAACACTCCGTTCCCAGTCCTCAATCTTCAATCCTCAATCCTCGATCCTCAATCCTCAATCCTCAATTTTCTATCCTCAATACTCAATCTTCAATCCTCAATGCTCAATCCTCAATCCTCAATTCTCAATCCTCAATCGTCAATCTTCAATCCTCAATACTCAATCTTCAATCCTCAATACTCAATCCTCATTCCTCAATCCTCATTCTTCAATCCTCAATACCCAATCCTCAATCTTCAATCCTCAATCCTCAATCCTCAATTCTCAATCCTCAATCCTCTGTCCTCAGTCCTCAAACCTCAATCCTCAACCCTCAGCCCTCATCCTCAATGCTCAATCCTCATTCCTCAATCCTCATTCTTCAATCCTCAATGCTCAATCCTCAATCCTCAATACTCAATATTCAATCCTCAATCCTCAGTCCTCAAATCTCTATTCTGAATCCTCAATCCTGCATCCTCAATCTTTAGCCCTCAGTCCTCAACAATCAGTTGTCAATCCTCAATCCTCAATAGAATATCCTCAATTCACAGGTTTCAATAGTCAATACTCAACCTGCAATCTTCAAATCTCTATCCACAAACATCAATTCTCATCACTCAACCCTCAACACTCAGTCCCCAATCCTCAGTCTTCAATCCCCAATCCTCAACCCTCAATCCTCAATTATCAATCTTCATTCCTCAATACTCTATCTTCAATCCGCAATCCTCAATCCTCGGTCCTCAATCCTCAATCATCAATCTCCAATCCTGAATACTCAATCTTCAATCCTCGATCCTCAATCCTCAATCCTCAATCCTCAATCCTCATTCTTCAATCCTCAATACCCAATCCTCAATCTTCAATCGTTAATCCTCAATCCTCAATTCTCAGCCCTCAAACCTCAGTCCTCAGTCCTCAAACCTGAATCCTCAAACCTCAGCCCTCATCATCAATCCTCAATCTTCAATCCTCAATCCTTAATCTTCAATCCTCAGTACTCAATATTCAATCCTCAATCCTCAGTCCTCAAATCTCTATTCTGAATCCTCAATCCTGCATCCTCAATCCTCAGCACTCAGTCCTCAACAATCAGCTGTCAATCCTCAATTCCCAATAGAATATCCTCAATTCGCAGTTTTCAATACTCAATACTCAATCTGCATTCCTCAAATCTCTATCCAGAAACATCAATTCTCATCACTCAACCCTGAACGCTCAGTCCTCAATGTTCAGTCCTCAATCCTCAATTCTCAATCTTCAATCCTCAATACTGAATCTTCAACCCTCAATCCTCAATCCTCTGTAATCAATCCTCAATCTTCAATACTCAATCGTCAATCCTCATTCCTCAATCCTCAATCCTCAATCCTCAATCCTCAATCCTCGTTCCTCAAACCTCAATCCTCAACCCTCAGTACTCACACTCAATTCTCAATTCTCAATCTTCAATCCTCAATCCTTAATCCTCAATCTTCAATCCTCAGACTTCAAACATCAATACTCAACCCTCAGACCTCGTCCTCAATCCACAACCCTCAATCCTCAATCCTCAATATTCAATCATTAACATTGAATCTTCAATCCTCAATCCTCAATCCTCAACCCTCAATCCTCAATGTTCAATCCTCAATACCCAATCCTCAGTCTTCAATCCTCAATCCTCAATCCTCAATCCTCAATCCTCAGACCTCAAACCTCAATCCTGAATCCTGAATCCTGAATCCTCAATCCTGATTCCTCAATCTTCAGCCCTGAGACCTCAACAATCAGTTGTCAATCCTCAATCCTGAATAGAATATCCTCAATTCACAGCTTTCAATACTCAATACTCTATCTGCAATTTTCAAATCTCTATCCACAAACATCAATACTCATCACTCAACACTCGACACTCGGTTCCCAGTCCTCAATCTTCAATCCTCAATCCTCGATCCTCAATCCTCAATCCTCAATTTTCTATCCTCAATATTCAATCTTCAATCCTCAATGCTCAATGCTCAATCCTCAATTCTCAATCCTCAATCGTCAATCTTCAATCCTCAATACTCAATCTTCAATCCTCAATACTCAATCCTCATTCCTCAATCCTCATTCTTCAATCCTCAATACCCAATCCTCAATCTTCAATCCTCAATCCTCAATCCTCAATTCTCAGTCCTCAATCCTCTGCCCTCAGTCCTCAAACCTCTATCCTCAACCCTCAGCCCTCATCCTCAATGCTCAATCCTCAATCCTCAATCCTCAATCTTCAATCGTCAATACTCAATCTTCAATCCTCAATCCTCTGTCCTCAATCTTCAATCCTCAATGCTCAATCCTCAATCCTCAATCCTCAGTCCTTAATCCTCAATCCTCAATCCTCAAACCTCAATCCTCAACCGTCAGCCCTCGTCTTCAAACCTCAAACCTCAATCCTCAATCCTCAATCCTCAATCCCCAATCCTCAATCCTCAATCCTCAATCCTCAATCCTCCTTCTTCAATCCTCAATACACAATCCTCAATCTTCAATCCTCAATCCTCAATCCTCAATTCTCAGTCCTCAATCCTCAATCCTCAGACCTCAGACGTCAATGCTCAACGCTCAGTCCTCGTCCTCAATCCACAACCCTCAATCCTCAATTCTCAGTCCTCAAACCTCAATCCTCAATCCTCAGACCTCAATCCTCAACCGTCAGTCCCCGTCCTCAATCCTCAAACATCAATCCTCAACCCTCAATCTTCAATCATCAATACTCAATCTTCAATCCTCAATCCTCAATCCTCAATCCTCAATCCTCAATCCTCAATCTTGTATCCTCAATCCTCAATCCTCAATCCTCAATCCTCAATCCTCAATCTTCAATCATCAATACTCAATCTTCAATCCTCAATCCTCAATCCTCAATGCCCAATCCTCAATCCTCAATCCTCAACCCTCAACCCTGAATCTTCAATCCTCAATCCTCAATCGTCAATCTTCAATCCTCAATACTCAATCTTCAATCCTCAATCCTCAATCCTCAATCCTCAATCCTCATTCTTCAATCCTCAATGCACAATCCTCAATCTTCAATCCTCAATCCTCAATCCTCAATTCTCAGTCCTCAATCCTCAACCCTCAGACCTCAAACATCAATACTCAACCCTCAGTCCTCGTCCTCAATACTCAATCCTCAATCCTCAAACTTCAATCCTCTGTCCCAAATCCTCAATCCTCAATCCTCAATCCTCAATCCTCAATCGTCAATCTTCAATCCTCAATACTCAATCTTCAATCCTCAATCCTCAGTCCTCAATCGTCAATCCTCATTCTTCAATCCTCAATACCCAATCCTGAATCTTCAATCCTCAATACTCAATCCTCAATCCTCAATACTCAATCCTCAATCCTCAAACTTCAATCCTCAGTCCCAAATCCTCAATCCTCAATACTCAATCCTCAATCCTCAATCTTCAATCCTCAATGCTCAATCTTCAATCCTCAATCCTCAATCCTGTATCCTCAATCCTCATTCTTCAATCCTCAATACCCGATCCTCAATCCCCAGTCCTCAATCTTCAATCCTCAATGGTCAATCCTCAATCCTCAATCCTCAGTCCTCAATCCTCAATCCTCAACCCTCAAACGTCAATCCTCAACCGTCAGTACTCGTCCTCAATCGTCAACACTCAATCCTCAATCCTCAATCTTCAATCCTCAATACTCAATATTCAATACTCAATCTTCAATCTTCAATCCTCAATCTTCAATCCTCAATCCTCAATCCTCAATCCTCAATCCTCACCCTTCAATCCTCAATACCCAATCCTCAGGCTTCAATCCTCAATCCTCAAACCTCAATCCGGAATCCTCAATCCTGAATCCTCAATCTTCAGCCGTCAGTCCTCAAGAATCAATTCTCAATCCACAATCCTCAATCCTCAATCCTCAATCCTCAGCCCTCATCCTCAATCCTCAATCCTCAATCCTCAATCCACAACCTTCAATCCTCAATACTCAACCTTCAATAATCAATCCTCAATCCTCAATCCTCAATACTCAATACTCAATCGCCAATCCTCAATCCCCAATCCTCAATCTCCAATAATCAATCCTCAATCCTCAATCCTCAACCCTCAATCCTCAATCCTCAATCCTCATTCTTCAATCCTCAATCCTCAATCCCCAATCCTCAATCCTCAATCTTCAATCCTCAATACTCAATCTTCAAACCTCAATCCTCAATCCTCAATCCCCAATCCTCAATCCTCAGTCCTCAAACCTCAATCCTCAATCCTCAGACCTCAATCCTCAACCGTCAGTCCCCGTCCTCAATCCTCAAACATCAATCCTCAACCCTCAATCTTCAATCATCAATACTCAATCTTCAATCCTCAATCGTCAATCCTCAATCCTCAACATTCAACACACGACCCTCAACCATCAATCCTCAATACTCAACCATCAATCCTCAATACTCAACCATCAATCCTCAATTCTCAATACTCAATAGAATATGCTGAATTCCCATGATTCAATACTCAATCCTCAATATTCAATAATCAAATCTCAATCCTCAAACATCAACTCTCAACACTCAATCCTCAATACTCAGTCCTCTCTCTTCAATCCTACATCCTCAATCCTCAGTCCTCAATCCTCAATCCTCAATCCTCAAACCTCAATCCTCAACCGTCAGTCCTCGTCCTCAAACGTCAAACCTCAATCCTCAATCCTCAATCTTCAATCATCAATACTCAATCTTCAATACTCAATCCTCAATCCTCAATCCCCAATCCTCAATCCTCAATCCTCAATCCTCAATCCTCATTCTTCAATCCTCAATTCACAATCCTCAATCTTCAATCCTCAATCCTCAATCCTCAATTCTCAGTCCTCAATCCTCAATCCTCAGACCTCAGACATCAATACTCAACCCTCAGTCCTCGTCCTCAATCCACAACCCTCAATCCTCAATTCTCAGTCCTCAAACCTCAATCATCTATCCTCAGACCTCAATCCTCAACCGTCAGTCCCCGTCCTCAATCCTCAAACATCAATCCTCAACCCTCAATCTTCAATCATCAATACTCAATCTTCAATCCTCAATCCTCAATCCTCAATCCTCAATCCTCTATAATCAACATTCAATACACGACCCTCAACCATCAATCCTCAATACTCAACCATCAATCCTCAATTCTCAATACTCAATAGAATATCCTGAATTCCCATGATTCAATACTCAATCCTCAATATTCAATAATCAAATCTCAATCCTCAAACATCAGCTCTCAACACTCAATCTTCAATACTCAGTCCTCTCTCTTCAATCCTACATCCTCAATCCTCAATCCTCAAGCGTCAATCCTCAATCCTCAATCCTCAACCCTCAATCCTCAGACCTCAAACCTCAATCCGGAATCCTCAATCCTGAATCCTCAATCTTCAGCCGTCAGTCCTCAACAATCAATTCTCAATCCTCAATCCTCAATCTTCAATCCTCAATCCTCAATCCACAATCCTCAATCCTCAATCTTCAATCCTCAGTACTCAATCTTCAATCCTCAGTCCTCAATCCTCAATCCTCAATCCTCAATCCTCAATCCTCAATCCTCAATCCTCAATCCTCAATCGTCAATCTTCAATCCTCAATACTCAATCTTCAATCCTCAATCCTCAATCCTCAATCGTCAATTCTCATTCTTCAGTCCTCAATACCCAATCCTCAATCTTCAATCCTCAATACTCAATCCTCAATCCTCAATCCTCAATGCTCAATCCTCAATCCTCTAACTTCAATCCTCAGTCATAAATCCTCAATCCTCAATACTCAATCCGCAATCCTCAATCTTCAATCCTCAATGCTCAATCTTCAATCCTCAATCCTCGATCCTGAATCCTCAATCCTCATTCTTCAATCCTCAATACCCGATCCTCAATCCCCAGTCCTCAATCTTCAATCCTCAATGGTCAATCCTCAATCCTCAATCCTCAGTCCTCAATCCTCAATCCTCAACCCTCAAACCTCAATCCTCAACCTTCAATCCTCAATACTCAGTATTCAATACTCAATCTTCAATCCTCAATACTCAATCTTCAATCCTCAATCCTCAATCCTCAATCCTCAATACTCATTCTTCAATCCTCAATAC
Source organism: Calliopsis andreniformis (assembly GCF_051401765.1). Taxonomy (NCBI): domain Eukaryota; kingdom Metazoa; phylum Arthropoda; class Insecta; order Hymenoptera; family Andrenidae; genus Calliopsis; species Calliopsis andreniformis. The sequence continues at coordinate 1,995,503 of NW_027480481.1, forward strand.
ACAATCCTCAATCTTCAATCCTCAATCCTCAATCCTCAATTCTCAGTCCTCAATCCTCAATCCTCAGACCTCAAACATCAATACTCAACCCTCAGTCCTCGTCCTCAATACTCAATCCTCAATCCTCAAACTTCAATCCTCTTTCCCAAATCCTCAATCCTCAATCCTCAATCCTCAATCCTCAATCGTCAATCTTCAATCCTCAATACTCAGTCTTCAATCCTCAATCCCCAATCCTCAATCTCCAATAATCAATGCTCAATCCTCAATCCTCAACCCTCAATCCTCAATCCTCAATCCTCATTCTTCAATCCTCAATCCTCAATCCCCAATCCTCAATCCTCAATCTTCAATCCTCAATACTCAATCTTCAAACCTCAATCCTCAATCCTCAATCCCCAATCCTCAATCCTCAGTCCTCAAACCTCAATCCTCAATCCTCAGACCTCAATCCTCAACCGTCAGTCCCCGTCCTCAATCCTCAAACATCAATCCTCAACCCTCAATCTTCAATCATCAATACTCAATCTTCAATCCTCAATCCTCAATCCTCAATCCTCAACATTCAACACACGACCCTCAACCATCAATCCTCAATACTCAACCATCAATCCTCAATACTCAACCATCAATCCTCAATTCTCAATACTCAATAGAATATGCTGAATTCCCATGATTCAATACTCAATCCTCAATATTCAATAATCAAATCTCAATCCTCAAACATCAACTCTCAACACTCAATCCTCAATACTCAGTCCTCTCTCTTCATTCCTACATCCTCAATCCTCAGTCCTCAATCCTCAATCCTCAATCCTCAAACCTCAATCCTCAACCGTCAGTCCTCGTCCTCAAACGTCAAACCTCAATCCTCAATCCTCAATCTTCAATCATCAATACTCAATCTTCAATACTCAATCCTCAATCCTCAATCCCCAATCCTCAATCCTCAATCCTCAATCCTCAATCCTCATTCTTCAATCCTCAATTCACAATCCTCAATCTTCAATCCTCAATCCTCAATCCTCAATTCTCAGTCCTCAATCCTCAATCCTCAGACCTCAGACATCAATACTCAACCCTCAGTCCTCGTCCTCAATCCACAACCCTCAATCCTCAATTCTCAGTCCTCAAACCTCAATCATCTATCCTCAGACCTCAATCCTCAACCGTCAGTCCCCGTCCTCAATCCTCAAACATCAATCCTCAACCCTCAATCTTCAATCATCAATACTCAATCTTCAATCCTCAATCCTCAATCCTCAATCCTCAATCCTCTATAATCAACATTCAATACACGACCCTCAACCATCAATCCTCAATACTCAACCATCAATCCTCAATTCTCAATACTCAATAGAATATCCTGAATTCCCATGATTCAATACTCAATCCTCAATATTCAATAATCAAATCTCAATCCTCAAACATCAGCTCTCAACACTCAATCTTCAATACTCAGTCCTCTCTCTTCAATCCTACATCCTCAATCCTCAATCCTCAAGCGTCAATCCTCAATCCTCAATCCTCAACCCTCAATCCTCAGACCTCAAACCTCAATCCGGAATCCTCAATCCTGAATCCTCAATCTTCAGCCGTCAGTCCTCAACAATCAATTCCCAATCCTCAATCCTCAATCTTCAATCCTCAATCCTCAATCCACAATCCTCAATCCTCAATCTTCAATCCTCAGTACTCAATCTTCAATCCTCAGTCCTCAATCCTCAATCCTCAATCCTCAATCCTCAATCCTCAATCCTCAATCCTCAATCCTCAATCGTCAATCTTCAATCCTCAATACTCAATCTTCAATCCTCAATCCTCAATCCTCAATCGTCAATTCTCATTCTTCAGTCCTCAATACCCAATCCTCAATCTTCAATCCTCAATACTCAATCCTCAATCCTCAATCCTCAATGCTCAATCCTCAATCCTCTAACTTCAATCCTCAGTCATAAATCCTCAATCCTCAATACTCAATCCGCAATCCTCAATCTTCAATCCTCAATGCTCAATCTTCAATCCTCAATCCTCGATCCTGAATCCTCAATCCTCATTCTTCAATCCTCAATACCCGATCCTCAATCCCCAGTCCTCAATCTTCAATCCTCAATGGTCAATCCTCAATCCTCAATCCTCAGTCCTCAATCCTCAATCCTCAACCCTCAAACCTCAATCCTCAACCTTCAATCCTCAATACTCAGTATTCAATACTCAATCTTCAATCCTCAATACTCAATTTTCAATCCTCAATCCTCAATCCTCAATCCTCAATACTCATTCTTCAATCCTCAATACACAATCCTCAATCTTCAATCCTCAATCCTCAATCCTCAATTCTCAGTCCTCAATCCTCAATCCTCAGACCTCAAACATCAATACTCAACCCTCAGTCCTCGTCCTCAATACTCAATCCTCAATCCTCAAACTTCAATCCTCTTTCCCAAATCCTCAATCCTCAATCCTCAATCCTCAATCCTCAATCGTCAATCTTCAATCCTCAATACTCAGTCTTCAATCCTCAATCCCCAATCCTCAATCTCCAATAATCAATGCTCAATCCTCAATCCTCAACCCTCAATCCTCAATCCTCAATCCTCATTCTTCAATCCTCAATCCTCAATCCCCAATCCTCAATCCTCAATCTTCAATCCTCAATACTCAATCTTCAAACCTCAATCCTCAATCCTCAATCCCCAATCCTCAATCCTCAGTCCTCAAACCTCAATCCTCAATCCTCAGACCTCAATCCTCAACCGTCAGTCCCCGTCCTCAATCCTCAAACATCAATCCTCAACCCTCAATCTTCAATCATCAATACTCAATCTTCAATCCTCAATCCTCAATCCTCAATCCTCAACATTCAACACACGACCCTCAACCATCAATCCTCAATACTCAACTATCAATCCTCAATACTCAACCATCAATCCTCAATTCTCAATACTCAATAGAATATCCTGAATTCCCATGATTCAATACTCAATCCTCAATATTCAATAATCAAATCTCAATCCTCAAACATCAACTCTCAACACTCAATCCTCAATACTCAGTCCTCTCTCTTCAATCCTACATCCTCAATCCTCAATCCTCAAGCGTCAATCCTCAATCATCAATCCTCAACCCTCAATCCTCAGACCCCAAACATCAATCCGGAATCCTCAATCCTGAATCCTCAATCTTCAGCCGTCAGTCCTCTTCAATCAATTCTCAATCCTCAATCCTCAATCTTCAATCCTCAATCCTCAATCCGCAGTCCTCAACCTTCAATCTTCAGTCCTCAATACTCAATCTTCAATCCTCAATCCTCAATCCTCAATCCTCAATCCTCAATCCTCAATACTCAATCCTCAATCCTCAATCATCAATCGTCAATCTTCAATCCTCAATACTCAGTATTCAATACTCAATCCTCAATCTTCAATCCTCAATCTTCAATCCTCAATCCTCAATCCTCAATCCTCATTCTTCAATCCTCAATCCTCAATCCCCAATCCTCAATCCTCAATCTTCAATCCTCAATCCTCAATCTTCAATCCTCAATCCTCAAACGTCAATCTTCAATCCTCAATACTCAATCTTCAATCCTCAATCCTCAATCCTCAATCCTCAATCCTCATTCTTCAATCCTCAACCGCCAGTCCTCGTCCTCAAACCTCAACCCTCAATCCTCAATCCTCAATCTTCAATCATCAATACTCAATTTTCAATCCTCAATCCTCAATCCTCAATCCCCAATCCTCAATCCTCAATCCTCAATCCTCAGACCTCAAACCTCAATCCTGAATCCTCAATCCTGAATCCTCAATCCTGATTCCTCAATCTTCAGCCCTGAGTCCTCAACAATCAGTTGTCAATCCTCAATCCTGAATAGAATATCCTCAATTCACAGCTTTCAATACTCAATACTCTATCTGCAATCTTCAAATCTCTATCCACAAACATCAATACTCATCACTCAACACTCAACACTCCGTTCCCAGTCCTCAATCTTCAATCCTCAATCCTCGATCCTCAATCCTCAATCCTCAATTTTCTATCCTCAATACTCAATCTTCAATCCTGAATGCTCAATCCTCAATCCTCAATTCTCAATCCTCAATCGTCAATCTTCAATCCTCAATACTCAATCTTCAATCCTCAATACTCAATCCTCATTAATCAATCCTCATTCTTCAATCCTCAATACCCAATCCTCAATCTTCAATCCTCAATCCTCAATCCTCAATTCTCAGTCCTCAATCCTCTGTCCTCAGTCCTCAAACCTCAATCCTCAACCCTCAGCCCTCATCCTCAATGATCAATCCTCAATCCTCAATCCTCAATCTTCAATCCTCAATACTCAATCTTCAATCCTCAATCCTCTGTCCTCAATCTTCAATCCTCAATGCTCAATCCTCAATCCTCAATCCTCAGTCCTCAATCCTCAATCTTCAATCCTCAAACCTCAATCCTCAACCGTCAGTCCTCGTCCTCAAACCTCAAACCTCAATCCTCAATCCTCAATCTTCAATCATCAATACTCAATCTTCAATACTCAATCCTCAATCCTCAATCCCCAATCCTCAATCCTCAATCCTCAATCCTCATTCCTCATTCTTCAATCCTCAATACACAATCCTCAATCTTCAATCCTCAATCCTCAATCCTCAATTCTCAGTCCTCAATCCTCAATCCTCAGACCTCAGACGTCAATACTCAACCCTCAGTCCTCGTCCTCAATCCACAACCCTCAATCCTCAATTCTCAGTCCTCAAACCTCAATCCTCAATCCTCAGACCTCAATCCTCAACCGTCAGTCCCCGTCCTCAATCCTCAAACATCAATCCTCAACCCTCAATCTTCAATCATCAATACTCAATCTTCAATCCTCAATCCCGAATCCTCAATCCTCAATCCTCAATCCTCAATCTTGTATCCTCAATCCTCAACCCTCAATCCTCAATCCTCAATCCTCAATCTTCAATCATCAATACTCAGTCTTCAATCCTCAATCCTCAATCCTCAATCCCCAATTCTCAATCCTCAATCCTCACCCCTCAATCCTGAATCTTCAATCCTCAATCCTCAATCGTCAATCTTCAATCCTCAATACTCAATCTTCAATCCTCAATCCTCAATCCTCAATCCTCAATCCTCATTCTTCAATCCTCAATACACAATCCTCAATCTTCAATCCTCAATCCTCAATCCTCAATTCTCAGTCCTCAATCCTTAATCCTCAGACCTCAAACATCAATACTCAACCCTCAGTCCTCGTCCTCAATACTCAATCCTCAGTCCTCAAACTTCAATCCTCTGTCCCAAATCCTCAATCCTCAATCCTCAATCCTCAATCCTCAATCGTCAATCTTCAATCCTCAATACTCAATCTTCAATCCTCAATCCTCAATCCTCAATCGCCAATCCTCATTCTTCAATCCTCAATACCCAATCCTCAATCTTCAATCCTCAATACTCAATCCTCAATCCTCAATACTCAATCCTCAACCCTCAAACTTCAATCCTCAGTCCCAAATCCTCAATCCTCAATACTCAATCCTCAATCCTCAATCTTCAATCCTCAATGCTCAATCCTCAATCCTCAATCCTCAATCCTGAATCCTCAATCCTCATTCTTCAATCCTCAATACCCGATCCTCAATCCCCAGTCCTCAATCTTCAATCCTCAATGGTCAATCCTCAATCCTCAATCCTCAGTCCTCAATCCTCAATCCTCAACCCTCAAACGTCAATCCTCAACCGTCAGTACTCGTCCTCAATCGTCAACACTCAATCCTCAATCCTCAATCTTCAATCCTCAATACTCAATATTCAATACTCAATCTTCAATCTTCAATCCTCAATCTTCAATCCTCAATCCTCAATCCTCAATCCTCAATCCTCAATCCTCAATCCTCAATCCTCATCCTTCAATCCTCAATACCCAATCCTCAGTCTTCAATCCTCAATCCTCAAACCTCAATCCGGAATCCTCAATCCTGAATCCTCAATCTTCAGCCGTCAGTCCTCAAGAATCAATTCTCAATCCACAATCCTCAATCCTCAATCCTCAATCCTCAGCCCTCATCCTCAATCCTCAATCCTCAATCCTCAATCCACAATCTTCAATCCTCAATACTCAACCTTCAATAATCAATCCTCAATCCTCAATCCTCAATACTCAATACTCAATCGTCAATCCTCAATCCCCAATCCTCAATCTCCAATAATCAATCGTCAATCCTCAATCCTCAACCCTCAATCCTCAATCCTCAATCCTCATTCTTCAATCCTCAATCCTCAATCCCCAATCCTCAATCCTCAATCTTCAATCCTCAATACTCAATCTTCAAACCTCAATCCTCAATCCTCAATCCCCAATCCTCAATCCTCAGTCCTCAAACCTCAATCCTCAATCCTCAGACCTCAATCCTCAACCGTCAGTCCCCGTCCTCAATCCTCAAACATCAATCCTCAACCCTCAATCTTGAATCATCAATACTCAATCTTCAATCCTCAATCCTCAATCCTCAATCCTCAACATTCAACACACGACCCTCAACCATCAATCCTCAATACTCAACCATCAATCCTCAATACTCAACCATCAATCCTCAATTCTAAATACTCAATAGAATATCCTGAATTCCCATGATTCAATACTCAATCCTCAATATTCAATAATCAAATCTCAATCCTCAAACATCAACTCTCAACACTCAATCCTCAATACTCAGTCCTCTCTCTTCAATCCTACATCCTCAATCCTCAATCCTCAAGCGTCAATCCTCAATCCTCAACCCTCAATCCTCAGACCCCAAACCACAATCCGGAATCCTCAATCCTGAATACTCAATCTTCAGCCGTCAGTCCTCTACAATCAATTCTCAATCCTCAATCCTCAATCTTCAATCCTCAATCCTCAATCCGCAGTCCTCAACCTTCAATCTTCAGTCCTCAATACTCAATCTTCAATCCTCAATCCTCAATCCTCAATCCTCAATCCTCAATCCTCAATACTCAATCCTCAATCCTCAATCATCAATCGTCAATCTTCAATCCTCAATACTCAGTATTCAATACTCAATCCTCAATACTCAATGTTCAATCCTCAATCCTCTGTCCTCAATCTTCAATCCTGAATGCTCAATCCTCAATCCTCAATACTCAATATTCAATCCTCAATCCTCAGTCCTCAAATCTCTATTCTGAATCCTCAATCCTGCATCCTCAATCTTTAGCCCTCAGTCCTCAACAATCAGTTGTCAATCCTCAATCCTCAATAGAATATCCTCAATTCACAGGTTTCAATAGTCAATACTCAACCTGCAATCTTCAAATCTCTATCCACAAACATCAATTCTCATCACTCAACCCTCAACACTCAGTCCCCAATCCTCAGTCTTCAATCCCCAATCCTCAACCCTCAATCCTCAATTATCAATCTTCATTCCTCAATACTCTATCTTCAATCCGCAATCCTCAATCCTCGGTCCTCAATCCTCAATCCTCAATCGTCAATCTTCAATCCTCAATACTCAATCTTCAATCCTCAATCCTCAATCCTCAATCGCCAATCCTCATTCTTCAATCCTCAATACCCAATCCTCAATCTTCAATCCTCAATACTCAATCCTCAATCCTCAATACTCAATCCTCAACCCTCAAACTTCAATCCTCAGTCCCAAATCCTCAATCCTCAATACTCAATCCTCAATCCTCAATCTTCAATCCTCAATGCTCAATCCTCAATCCTCAATCCTCAATCCTGAATCCTCAATCCTCATTCTTCAATCCTCAATACCCGATCCTCAATCCCCAGTCCTCAATCTTCAATCCTCAATGGTCAATCCTCAATCCTCAATCCTCAGTCCTCAATCCTCAATCCTCAACCCTCAAACGTCAATCCTCAACCGTCAGTACTCGTCCTCAATCGTCAACACTCAATCCTCAATCCTCAATCTTCAATCCTCAATACTCAATATTCAATACTCAATCTTCAATCTTCAATCCTCAATCTTCAACCCTCAATCCTCAATCCTCAATCCTCAATCCTCAATCCTCAATCCTCAATCCTCATCCTTCAATCCTCAATACCCAATCCTCAGTCTTCAATCCTCAATCCTCAAACCTCAATCTGGAATCCTCAATCCTGAATCCTCAATCTTCAGCCGTCAGTCCTCAAGAATCAATTCTCAATCCACAATCCTCAATCCTCAATCCTCAATCCTCAGCCCTCATCCTCAATCCTCAATCCTCAATCCTCAATCCACAATCTTCAATCCTCAATACTCAACCTTCAATAATCAATCCTCAATCCTCAATCCTCAATACTCAATACTCAATCGTCAATCCTCAATCCCCAATCCTCAATCTCCAATAATCAATCGTCAATCCTCAATCCTCAACCCTCAATCCTCAATCCTCAATCCTCATTCTTCAATCCTCAATCCTCAATCCCCAATCCTCAATCCTCAATCTTCAATCCTCAATACTCAATCTTCAAACCTCAATCCTCAATCCTCAATCCCCAATCCTCAATCCTCAGTCCTCAAACCTCAATCCTCAATCCTCAGACCTCAATCCTCAACCGTCAGTCCCCGTCCTCAATCCTCAAACATCAATCCTCAACCCTCAATCTTGAATCATCAATACTCAATCTTCAATCCTCAATCCTCAATCCTCAATCCTCAACATTCAACACACGACCCTCAACCATCAATCCTCAATACTCAACCATCAATCCTCAATACTCAACCATCAATCCTCAATTCTAAATACTCAATAGAATATCCTGAATTCCCATGATTCAATACTCAATCCTCAATATTCAATAATCAAATCTCAATCCTCAAACATCAACTCTCAACACTCAATCCTCAATACTCAGTCCTCTCTCTTCAATCCTACATCCTCAATCCTCAATCCTCAAGCGTCAATCCTCAATCCTCAACCCTCAATCCTCAGACCCCAAACCACAATCCGGAATCCTCAATCCTGAATACTCAATCTTCAGCCGTCAGTCCTCTACAATCAATTCTCAATCCTCAATCCTCAATCTTCAATCCTCAATCCTCAATCCGCAGTCCTCAACCTTCAATCTTCAGTCCTCAATACTCAATCTTCAATCCTCAATCCTCAATCCTCAATCCTCAATCCTCAATCCTCAATACTCAATCCTCAATCCTCAATCATCAATCGTCAATCTTCAATCCTCAATACTCAGTATTCAATACTCAATCCTCAATACTCAATGTTCAATCCTCAATCCTCTGTCCTCAATCTTCAATCCTGAATGCTCAATCCTCAATCCTCAATACTCAATATTCAATCCTCAATCCTCAGTCCTCAAATCTCTATTCTGAATCCTCAATCCTGCATCCTCAATCTTTAGCCCTCAGTCCTCAACAATCAGTTGTCAATCCTCAATCCTCAATAGAATATCCTCAATTCACAGGTTTCAATAGTCAATACTCAACCTGCAATCTTCAAATCTCTATCCACAAACATCAATTCTCATCACTCAACCCTCAACACTCAGTCCCCAATCCTCAGTCTTCAATCCCCAATCCTCAACCCTCAATCCTCAATTATCAATCTTCATTCCTCAATACTCTATCTTCAATCCGCAATCCTCAATCCTCGGTCCTCAATCCTCAATCATCAATCTCCAATCCTGAATACTCAATCTTCAATCCTCGATCCTCAATCCTCAATCCTCAATCCTCAATCCTCATTCTTCAATCCTCAATACCCAATCCTCAATCTTCAATCGTTAATCCTCAATCCTCAATTCTCAGCCCTCAAACCTCAGTCCTCAGTCCTCAAACCTGAATCCTCAAACCTCAGCCCTCATCATCAATCCTCAATCTTCAATCCTCAATCCTTAATCTTCAATCCTCAGTACTCAATATTCAATCCTCAATCCTCAGTCCTCAAATCTCTATTCTGAATCCTCAATCCTGCATCCTCAATCCTCAGCACTCAGTCCTCAACAATCAGTTGTCAATCCTCAATCCCCAATAGAATATCCTCAATTCGCAGTTTTCAAACTCAATACTCAATCTGCATTCCTCAAATCTCTATCCAGAAACATCAATTCTCATCACTCAACCCTGAACGCTCAGTCCTCAATGTTCAGTCCTCAATCCTCAATTCTCAATCTTCAATCCTCAATACTGAATCTTCAACCCTCAATCCTCAATCCTCAATCCTCAATCCTCAATCCTCAATCCTCAGTAATCAATCCTCAATCTTCAATACTCAATCGTCAATCCTCATTCCTCAATCCTCAATCCTCAATCCTCGTTCCTCAAACCTCAATCCTCAACCCTCAGTACTCACACTCAATTCTCAATTCTCAATCCTCAATCCTCAATCCTTAATCCTCAATCTTCAATCCTCAGACTTCAAACATCAATACTCAACCGTCAGACCTCGTCCTCAATCCACAACCCTCAATCCTCAATCCTCAATATTCAATCATTAACATTCAATCTTCAATCCTCAATCCTCAATCCTCAACCCTCAATCCTCAATGTTCAATCCTCAATACCCAATCCTCAGTCTTCAATCCTCAATCCTCAATCCTCAATCCTCAATCCTCAGTCCTCAAACCTCAATCCTGAATCCTGAATCCTGAATCCTCAATCCTGATTCCTCAATCTTCAGCCCTGAGTCCTCAACAATCAGTTGTCAATCCTCAATCCTGAATAGAATATCCTCAATTCACAGCTTTCAATACTCAATACTCTATCTGCAATCTTCAAATCACTATCCACAAACATCAATACTCATCACTCAACACTCAACACTCCGTTCCCAGTCCTCAATCTTCAATCCTCAATCCTCGATCCTCAATCCTCAATCCTCAATTTTCTATCCTCAATACTCAATCTTCAATCCTGAATGCTCAATCCTCAATCCTCAATTCTCAATCCTCAATCGTCAATCTTCAATCCTCAATACTCAATCTTCAATCCTCAATACTCAATCCTCATTCCTCAATCCTCATTCTTCAATCCTCAATACCCAATCCTCAATCTTCAATCCTCAATCCTCAATCCTCAATTCTCAGTCCTCAATCCTCTGTACACAGTCCTCAAACCTCAATCCTCAACCCTCAGCCCTCATCCTCAATGATCAATCCTCAATCCTCAATCCTCAATCTTCAATCCTCAATACTCAATCTTCAATCCTCAATCCTCTGTCCTCAATCTTCAATCCTCAATGCTCAATCCTCAATCCTCAATCCTCAGTCCTCAATCCTCAATCTTCAATCCTCAAACCTCAATCCTCAACCGTCAGTCCTCGTCCTCAAACCTCAAACCTCAATCCTCAATCCTCAATCTTCAATCATCAATACTCAATCTTCAAAACTCAATCCTCAATCCTCAATCCCCAATCCTCAATCCTCAATCCTCAATCCTCAATCCTCATTCTTCAATCCTCAATACACAATCCTCAATCTTCAATCCTCAATCCTCAATCCTCAATTCTCAGTCCTCAATCCTCAATCCTCAGACCTCAGACGTCAATACTCAACCCTCAGTCCTCGTCCTCAATCCACAACCCTCAATCCTCAATTCTCAGTCCTCAAACCTCAATCCTCAATCCTCAGACCTCAATCCTCAACCGTCAGTCCCCGTCCTCAATCCTCAAACATCAATCCTCAACCCTCAATCTTCAATCATCAATACTCAATCTTCAATCCTCAATCCCGAATCCTCAATCCTCAATCCTCAATCCTCAATCTTGTATCCTCAATCCTCAACCCTCAATCCTCAATCCTCAATCCTCAATCTTCAATCATCAATACTCAATCTTCAATCCTCAATCCTCAATCCTCAATCCTCAATCCCCAATCCTCAATCCTCAATCCTCAACCCTCAATCCTGAATCTTCAATCCTCAATCCTCAATCGTCAATCTTCAATCCTCAATACTCAATCCTCAATCCTCAATACTCAATCCTCAACCCTCAAACTTCAATCCTCAGTCCCAAATCCTCAATCCTCAATACTCAATCCTCAATCCTCAATCTTCAATCCTCAATGCTCAATCCTCAATCCTCAATCCTCAATCCTGAATCCTCAATCCTCATTCTTCAATCCTCAATACCCGATCCTCAATCCCCAGTCCTCAATCTTCAATCCTCAATGGTCAATCCTCAATCCTCAATCCTCAGTCCTCAATCCTCAATCCTCAACCCTCAAACGTCAATCCTCAACCGTCAGTACTCGTCCTCAATCGTCAACACTCAATCCTCAATCCTCAATCTTCAATCCTCAATACTCAATATTCAATACTCAATCTTCAATCTTCAATCCTCAATCTTCAATCCTCAATCCTCAATCCTCAATCCTCAATCCTCAATCCTCAATCCTCAATCCTCATCCTTCAATCCTCAATACCCAATCCTCAGTCTTCAATCCTCAATCCTCAAACCTCAATCCGGAATCCTCAATCCTGAATCCTCAATCTTCAGCCGTCAGTCCTCAAGAATCAATTCTCAATCCACAATCCTCAATCCTCAATCCTCAATCCTCAGCCCTCATCCTCAATCCTCAATCCTCAATCCTCAATCCACAATCTTCAATCCTCAATACTCAATTTTCAATAATCAATCCTCAATCCTCAATCCTCAATACTCAATACTCAATCGTCAATCCTCAATCCCCAATCCTCAATCTCCAATAATCAATCGTCAATCCTCAATACTCAACCCTCAATCCTCAATCCTCAATCCTCATTCTTCAATCCTCAATCCTCAATCCTCAATCCCCAATCCTCAATCCTCAATCTTCAATCCTCAATACTCAATCTTCAAACCTCAATCCTCAATCCTCAATCCCCAATCCTCAATCCTCAGTCCTCAAACCTCAATCCTCAATCCTCAGACCTCAATCCTCAACCGTCAGTCCCCGTCCTCAATCCTCAAACATCAATCCTCAACCCTCAATCTTCAATCATCAATACTCAATCTTCAATCCTCAATCCTCAATCCTCAATCCTCAACATTCAACACACGAAACTCAACCATCAATCCTCAATACTCAACCATCAATCCTCAATACTCAACCATCAATCCTCAATTCTAAATACTCAATAGAATATCCTGAATTCCCATGATTCAATACTCAATCCTCAATATTCAATAATCAAATCTCAATCCTCAAACATCAACTCTCAACACTCAATCCTCAATACTCAGTCCTCTCTCTTCAATCCTACATCCTTAATCCTCAATCCTCAAGCGTCAATCCTCAATCCTCAACCCTCAATCCTCAGACCCCAAACCTCAATCCGGAATCCTCAATCCTGAATCCTCAATCTTCAGCCGTCAGTCCTCTACAATCAATTCTCAATCCTCAATCCTCAATCTTCAATCCTCAGTCCTCAATCCGCAGTCCTCAACCTTCAATCTTCAGTCCTCAATACTCAATCTTCAATCCTCAATCCTCAATCCTCAATCCTCAATCCTCAATCCTCAATACTCAATCCTCAATCCTCAATCATCAATCGTCAATCTTCAATCCTCAATACTCAGTATTCAATACTCAATCCTCAATCTTCAATCCTCAATCTTCAATCCTCAATCCTCAATCCTCAATCCTCAATCCTCATTCTTCAATCCTCAATCCTCAATCCCCAATCCTCAATCCTCAGTCTTCAACCCTCAATCCTCAATCTTCAATCCTCAATCCTCAATCGTCAATCTTCAATCCTCAATACTCAATCTTCAATCCTCAATCCTCAATCCTCAATCCTCAATCCTCATTCTTCAATCCTCAACCGTCAGTCCTCGTCCTCAAACCTCAACCCTCAATCCTCAATCCTCAATCTTCAATCATCAATCCTCAATCCTCAATCCTCAATCCTCAATCTTCAATCCTCAATCCTCAATCGTGAATCTTCAATCCTCAATACTCAATCTTCAATACTCAATCCTCAATCCTCAATCCTCAATCCTCATTCTTCAATCCTCAATACACAGTCCTCAATCTTCAATCCTCAATCTTCAATCCTCAATTATCAGTCCTCAATCCTCAATCCTCAGACCTCAAACATCAATACTCAACCCTCAGTCCTCGTCCTCAATCCACAACCCTCAATCCACAATACTCAGTCCTCAAACCTCAATCCTCAATCCTCAGACCTCAATCCTCAACCGTCAGTCCCCGTCCTCAATCCTCAAGCATCAATACTCAACCCTCAATCTTCAATCATCAATCCTCAATCCCCAATCCTCAATCCTCAATCCTCAACCCTCAATCCTGAATCTTCAATCCTCAATCCTCAATCGTCAATCTTCAATCCTCAATACTCAATCTTCAATCCTCAATCCTCAATCCTCAATCCTCAATCCTCATTCTTCAATCCTCAATACACAATCCTCAATCTTCAATCCTCAATCCTCAATCCTCAATTCTCAGTCCTCAATCCTCAATCCTCAGACCTCAAACATCAATACTCAACCCTCAGTCCTCGACCTCAATACTCAATCCTCAATCCTCAAACTTCAATCCTCAGTCCCAAATCCTCAATCCTCAATCCTCAATCCTCAATCCTCAATCGTCAATCTTCAATCCTCAATACTCAATCTTCAATCCTCAATCCTCAATCCTCAATCGTCAATCCTCATTCTTCACTCCTCAATACCCAATCCTCAATCTTCAATCCTCAATACTCAATCCTCAATCTTCAGTACTCAATCCTCAACCCTCAAACTTCAATCCTCAGTCCCAAATCCTCAATCCTCAATACTCAATCCTCAATCCTCAATCTTCAATCCTCAATGCTCAATCCTCAATCCTCAATCCTCAATCCTGAATCCTCAATCCTCATTCTTCAATCCTCAATACCCGATCCTCAATCCCCAGTCCTCAATCTTCAATCCTCAATGGTCAATCCTCAATCCTCAATCCTCAGTCCTCAATCCACAATCCTCAACCCTCAAACGTCAATCCTCAACCGTCAGTACTCGTCCTCAATCGTCAACACTCAATCCTCAATCCTCAATCTTCAATCCTCAATACTCAATATTCAATACTCAATCTTCAATCTTCAATCCTCAATCTTCAATCCTCAATCCTCAATCCTCAATTCTCAATCCTCATCCTTCAATCCTCAATACCCAATCCTCAGTCTTCAATCCTCAATCCTCAAACCTCAATCCGGAATCCTCAATCCTGAATCCTCAATCTTCAGCCGTCAGTCCTCAAGAATCAATTCTCAATCCACAAACCTCAATCCTCAATCCTCAATCCTCAGCCCTCATCCTCAATCCTCAATCCTCAATCCTCAATCCACAATCTTCAATCCTCAATACTCAACCTTCAATAATCAATCCTCAATCCTCAATCCTCAATACTCAATACTCAATCGTCAATCCTCAATCCCCAATCCTCAATCTCCAATAATCAATCGTCAATCCTCAATCCTCAACCCTCAATCCTCAATCCTCAATCCTCATTCTTCAATCCTCAATCCTCAATCCCCAATCCTCAATCCTCAATCTTCAATCCTCAATACTCAATCTTCAAACCTCAATCCTCAATCCTCAATCCCCAATCCTCAACCCTCAGTCCTCGAACCTCAATCCTCAATCCTCAGACCTCAATCCTCAACCGTCAGTCCCCGTCCTCAATCCTCAAACATCAATCCTCAACCCTCAATCTTCAATCATCAATACTCAATCTTCAATCCTCAATCCTCAATCCTCAATCCTCAACATTCAACACACGACCCTCAACCATCAATCCTCAATACTCAACCATCAATCCTCAATACTCAACCATCAATCCTCAATTCTCAATACTCAATAGAATATCCTGAATTCCCATGATTCAATACTCAATCCTCAATATTCAATAATCAAATCTCAATCCTCAAACATCAACTCTCAACACTCAATCCTCAATACTCAGTCCTCTCTCTTCAATCCTACATCCTCAATCCTCAATCCTCAAGCGTCAATCCTCAATCCTCAACCCTCAATCCTCAGACCCCAAACCTCAATCCGGAATCCTCAATCCTGAATCCTCAATCTTCAGCCGTCAGTCCTCTACAATCAATTCTCAATCCTCAATCCTCAATCTTCAATCCTCAATCCTCAATCCGCAGTCCTCAATCCTCAATCCTCAATCCTCAATCCTCAATCCTCAATCTTCAATCCTCAGTCCCAAATCCTCAATCTTCAATACACAATCCTCAATCCTCAATCTTCAATCCTCAATACTCAATCTTCAATCATCAATCCTCAATCCTCAATTCTCAATACTCATTCTTCAATCCCCAATACCCAATCCTCAATCTTCAATCCTCAATCCTTAATCCTCAATTCTCAATCCTCAATCCTCAATCCTCAGACATAAAACATCAATAATCAACCATCAATCCTCGTCCTCAATCCACAACCCTCAATCCTCGATCCTGAAACTTCAATCATCAATATTCAATCTTCAATCCTCAATCCTCAATCCTCAATACTCAATCCTCAATCCTCAATGTTCAATCCTCAATACCCAATTCTCAATCTTCAATCCTCAATCCTCAATCCTCAATCCTCAATCCTCAATCCTCAATCCTCAATCCTCAGTCCTCAAACCTCAATCCAGAATCCTCAATCCTGAATCCTCAGTCTTTAGCCCTCAGTCCTCAACAATCAGTTGTCAATCCTCAATCCTCAGTAGAATATCCTCAATTCACAGGTTTCAATAGTCAATACTCAACCTGCAATCTTCAAATCTCTATCCACAAACATCAATTCTCATCACACAACCCTCAACACTCAGTCCCCAATCCTCAGTCTTCAATCCTCAATCCTCAACCCTCAATCCTCAATTATCAATCTTCATTCCTCAATACTCTATCTTCAATCCGCAATCCTCAATCCTCGGTCCTCAATCCTCAATCCTCAATCTCCAATCCTGAATACTCAATCTTCAATCCTCGATCCTCAATACTCAATCCTCAATCCTCAATCCTCATCCTTCAATCCTCAATACCCAATCCTCAATCTTCAATCGTTAATCCTCAATCCTCAATTCTCAGCCCTCAAACCTCAGTCCTCAGTCCTCAAACCTGAATCCTCAAACCTCAGCCCTCATCATCAATCCTCAATCCTCAATCCTCAATCCTTAATCTTCAATCCTCAATACTCAATATTCAATCCTCAATCCTCAGTCCTCAAATCTCTATTCTGAATCCTCAATCGTGCATCCTGAATCTTTAGCCCTCAGTCCTCAACAATCAGTTGTCAATCCTCAATCCTGAATAGAATATCCTCAATTCACAGGTTTCAATAGTCAATACTCAACCTGCAATCTTCAAATCTCTATCCACAAACACCAATTCTCATCACTCAACCCTCAACACTCAGTCCCCAATCCTCAGTCTTCAATCCCCAATCCTCAACCCTCAATCCTCAATTATCAATCTTCATTCCTTAATACTCTATCTTCAATCCGCAATCCTCAATCCTCGGTCCTCAATCCTCAATCCTCAATCTCCAATCCTGAATACTCAATCTTCAATCCTCGATCCTCAATCCTCAATCCTCAATCCTCAATCCTCATTCTTCAATCCTCAATACCCAATCCTCAATCTTCAATCGTTAATCCTCAATCCTCAATTCTCAGCCCTCAAACCTCAGTCCTCAGCCCTCAAACCTGAATCCTCAAACCTCAGCCCTCATCATCAATCCTCAATCTTCAATTCTCAATCCTTAATCTTCAATCCTCAGTACTCAATATTCAATCCTCAATCCTCAGTCCTCAAATCTCTATTCTGAATCCTCAATCCTGCATCCTCAATCCTCAGCACTCAGTCCTCAACAATCAGTTGTCAATCCTCAATCCCCAATAGAATATCCTCAATTCGCAGTTTTCAATACTCAATACTCAATCTGCATTCCTCAAATCTCTATCCAGAAACATCAATTCTCATCACTCAACCCTGAACGCTCAGTCCTCAATGTTCAGTCCTCAATCCTCAATCCTCAATCCTCAGACCTCAAACCTCAATCCTGAATCCTCAATCCTGAATCCTCAATCCTGATTCCTCAATCTTCAGCCCTGAGTCCTCAACAATCAGTTGTCAATCCTCAATCCTGAATAGAATATCCTCAATTCACAGCTTTCAATACTCAATACTCTATCTGCAATCTTCAAATCTCTATCCACAAACATCAATACTCATCACTCAACACTCAACACTCCGTTCCCAGTCCTCAATCTTCAATCCTCAATCCTCGATCCTCAATCTTCAATCCTCAATACTCAATCTTCAATCCTCAATCCTCTGTCCTCAATCTTCAATCCTCAATGCTCAATCCTCAATCCTCAATCCTCAGTCCTCAACCCTCAATCCTCAATCCTCAATCCTCAAACCTCAATCCTCAACCGTCAGTCCTCGTCCTCAAACCTCAAACCTCAATCCTCAATCCTCAATCTTCAATCATCAATACTCAATCTTCAATACTCAATCCTCAATCCTCAATCCCCAATCCTCAATCCTCAATCCTCAATCCTCAATCCTCATTCTTCAATCCTCAATACACAATCCTCAATCTTCAATCCTCAATCCTCAATCCTCAATTCTCAGTCCTCAATCCTCAATCCTCAGACCTCAGACATCAATACTCAACCCTCAGTCCTCGTCCTCAATCCACAACCCTCAATCCTCAATTCTCAGTCCTCAAACCTCAATCCTCAATCCTCAGACCTCAATCCTCAACCGTCAGTCCCCGTCCTCAATCCTCAAACATCAATCCTCAACCCTCAATCTTCAATCATCAATACTCAGTCTGCAATCCTCAATCCTCAATCCTCAATCCTCAATCCTCAATACTCAACATTCAATACACGACCCTCAACCATCAAACCTCAATACTCAACCATCAATCCTCAATACTCAACCATCAATCCTCAATTCTCAATACTCAATAGAATATCCTGAATTCCCATGATTCAATACTCAGTCCTCAATATTCAATAATCAAATCTCAATCCTCAAGCATCAGCTCTCAACACTCAATCCTCAATACTCAGTCCTCTCTCTTCAATCCTACATCCTCAATCCTCAATCCTCAAGCGTCAATCCTCAATCCTCAATCCTCAACCCTCAATCCTCAGACCTCAAACCTCAATCCGGAATCCTCAATCCTGAATCCTCAATCTTCAGCCGTCAGTCCTCAACAATCAATTCTCAATCCTCAATCCTCAATCTTCAATCCTCAATCCTCAATCCACAATCCTCAATCCTCAATCTTCAATCCTCAATACTCAATCTTCAATCCTCAGTCCTCAATCCTCAATCCTCAAACCTCAATCCTCAATCCTCAATCCTCAATCCTCAATCCTCAATCCTCAATCGTCAATCTTCAATCCTCAATACTCAATCTTCAATCCTCAATCCTCATTCCTCAATCGTCAATTCTCATTCTTCAATCCTCAATACCCAATCCTCAATCTTCAATCCTCAATACTCAATCCTCAATCCTCAATCCTCAATGCTCAATCCTCAATCCTCAAACTTCACTCCTCAGTCATAAATCCTCAATCCTCAATACTCAATCCTCAATCCTCAATCTTCAATCCTCAATGCTCAATCTTCAATCCTCAATCCTCGATCCTGAATACTCAATCCTCATTCTTCAATCCTCAATACCCGATCCTCAATCCCCAGTCCTCAATCTTCAATCCTCAATGGTCAATCCTCAATCCTCAATCCTCAGTCCTCAATCCTCAATCCTCAACACTCAAACCTCAATCCTCAACCTTCAATCCTCAATACTCAGTATTCAATACTCAGTCCTCAATCTTCAATCCTCAATCTTCAATCCTCAATCCTCAATCCTCAATCCTCAATCCTCATTCTTCAATCCTCAATACCCAATCCTCAGTCTTCAATCCTCAATCCTCAATCCTCAATCCGGAATCCTCAATCCTGAATCCTCAATCTTCAGCCGTCAGTCCTCAACAATCAATTCTCAATCCTCAATCCTCAATCTTCAATCCTCAATCCTCAATCCCCAATCCTCAATCCTCAATCTTCAATCCTCAATACTCAATCCTCAATCCTCAATCCTCAATCCTCAATCCCCAATCCTCAATCCTCAATTCTCAATCCTCAATCCTCAGTCCTCAGTCCTCAAACCTCAATCCTCAACCCTCAGCCCTCATCCTCAATCCTCAATCCTCAATCCTGAATCTCAATCTTCAATCCTCTATACTCAATCTTCAATCCTCAATCCTCAGTCCTCAATTTTCAATCCTCAATGCTCAATCCTCAATCCTCAAACCTCAGTCCTCAATCTTCAATCCTCAGTGCTCAATCCTCAATCCTCAATCCTCAGTCCTCAATCCTCAATCCTCAATCCTCAAACCTCAATTCTCAACCGTCAGTCCTCGTCCTCAAACCTGAACCCTCAATCCTCAATCCTCAATCTTCAATCATCAATACTCAATCTTCAATCCTCAATCTTCAATCCTCAATCCTCAATCGTCAATCTTCAATCCTCAATACTCAATCTTCAATCCTCAATCCTCAATCCTCAATCCTCAATCCTCATTCTTCAATCCTCAATACACAATCCTCAATCTTCAATCCTCAATCCTCAATCCTCAATCCTCAGTCCTCCATCCTCAATCCTCAATCCTCAATCCTCAATCCTCAATCTTCAATCCTCAATACTCAATCTTCAATCCTCAATCCTCAGTCCTCAATCTTCAATCCTCAGTGCTCAATCCTCAAACCTCAATCCTCAGTCCTCAATCCTCAATCCTCAATCCTCAAACCTCAATTCTCAACCGTCAGTCCTCGTCCTCAAACCTCAACCCTCAATCCTCAATCCTCAATCTTCAATCCTCAATCCTCAATCCCCAATCCTCAATCCTCAATCCTCAATCCCCAATCCTCAATCCTCAGTCCTCAAACCTCAATCCTCAATCCTCAGACCTCAATCCTCAACCGTCAGTCCCCGTCCTCAATCCCCAAACATCAATCCTCAACCCTCAATCTTCAATCATCAATACTCAATCTTCAATCCTCAATCCTCAATCCTCAATCCTCAACATTCAACACACGACCCTCAACCATCAATCCTCAATACTCAACCATCAATCCTCAATTCTCAATACTCAATAGAATATCCTGAATTCCCATGATTCAATACTCAATCCTCAATATTCAATAATCAAATCTCAATCCTCAAACATCAACTCTCAACACTCAATCCTCAATACTCAGTCCTCTCTCTTCAGTCCTACATCCTCAATCCTCAATCCTCAAGCGTCAATCCTCAATCCTCAATCCTCAACCCTCAATCCTCAGTCCCCAAACCTCAATCCGGAATCCTCAATCCTGAATCCTCAATCTTCAGCCGTCAGTCCTCTACAATCAATTCTCAATCCTCAATCCTCAATCTTCAATCCTCAATCCTCGATCCGCAGTCCTCAACCTTCAATCTTCAGTCCTCAATACACAATCTTCAATCCTCAATCCTCAATCCTCAATCCTCAATCCTCAATCCTCAATCCTCAATCCTCAATCCTCAATCCTCAATCATCAATCGTCAATCTTCAATCCTCAATACTCAGTATTCAATACTCAATCCTCAATCTTCAATCCTCAATCCTCAATCCTCAATCCTCAATCCTCAATCCTCATTCTTCTATCCTCAATCCTCAATCCTCAGTAATCAATCCGCAATCTTCAATACTCAATCGTCAATCATCATTCCTCTATCCTCAATCCTCAATCCTCCTTCCTCAAACCTCAATCCTCAAACCTCAGTACTCACACTCAATTCTCAATTCTCAATTCTCAATCCTCAATCCTCAATCCTCAATCCTCAATCTTCAATCCTCAATAATCAATCTCCAATCCTAGATCCTCAATCCCCAATCCTCAATCCTTAATCCTCAATCTTCAATCCTCAGACTTCAAACATCAATACTCAACCCTCAGACCTCGTCCTCAATCCACAACCCTCAATCCTCAATCCTCAATATTCAATCATTAACATTCAATCTTCAATCCTCAATCCTCAATCCTCAACCCTCAATCCTCAATGTTCAATCCTCAATACCCAATCCTCAGTCTTCAATCCTCAATCCTCAATCCTCAATCCTCAATCCTCAGACCTCAAACCTCAATCCTGAATCCTCAATCCTGAATCCTCAATCCTGATTCCTCAATCTTCAGCCCTGAGTCCACAACAATCAGTTGTCAATCCTCAATCCTGAATAGAATATCCTCAATTCACAGCTTTCAATACTCAATACTCAATGTGCAATCTACAGATCTCTATCCACAAGCATCAATTCTTATCACTCAACCCTCAATACTCAGTCCCTAATCCTCAATCTTCAATCCTCAATCCCCAATCCTCAATCCTCAATCCTCAATCTTAACCTTCTACCCTCAATACTCAATCTTCAATCCTCAATACTCAATCTTCAATCCTCAATCCTCAATCCTCAATCCTCAATCCACAATCCTCAATACACAATCGTCAATCTTCAATCCTCAATACTCAATCTTCAATCCTCAATCCTCAATCCTCAATCCTCAACCGTCAGTCCTCGTCCTGAGTCCACAACCCTCAATCCTCAATACCCAATCTTCAATCCTCAATACTCAATCTTCAATCCTCAATCCTCAATCCTCAATCCCCAATCCTCAATCCTCAATTCTCAATCCTCAATCCTCAGTCCTCAGTCCTCAAACCTCAATCCTCAACCCTCAGCCCTCATTCTCAATCCTCAATCCTCAATCCTCAATCCTCAATCTTCAATCCTCTATACTCAATCTTCAATCCTCAAACCTCAGTCCTCAATCTTCAATCCTCAGTGCTCAATCCTCATTCCTCAATCCTCAGTCCTCAATCCTCAATCCTCAATCCTCAAACCTCAATTCTCAACCGTCAGTCCTCGTCCTCAAACCTCAACCCTCAATCCTCAATCCTCAATCTTCAATCATCAATACTCAATCTTCAATCCTCAATCTTCAATCCTCAATCCTCAATCGTCAATCTTCAATCCTCAATACTCAATCTTCAATCCTCAATCCTCAATCCTCAATCCTCAATCCTCATTCTGCAATCCTCAATACACAATCCTCAATCTTCAATCCTCAATCCTCAATCCTCAATCCTCAGTCCTCCATCCTCAATCCTCAATCCTCAATCCTCAATCCTCAATCTTCAATCCTCAATACTCAATCTTCAATCCTCAATCCTCAGTCCTCAATCTTCAATCCTCAGTGCTCAATCCTCAAACCTCAATCCTCAGTCCTCAATCCTCAATCCTCAATCCTCAAACCTCAATTCTCAACCGTCAGTCCTCGTCCTCAAACCTCAACCCTCAATCCTCAATCCTCAATCTTCAATCATCAATACTCAATCTTCAATCCTCAATCTTCAATCCTCAATCCTCAATCCTCAATCCTCAGTCCTCATTCTTCAATCCTCAATCCTCAATCGCCAATCCTCAATCCTCAATCTTCAATCCTCAATACTCAATCTTCAATCCTCAATCCTCAATCCTCAATCCCCAATCCTCAATCCTCAATTCTCAATCCCCAATCCTCAATCCTCAATCCTCAATCCTCAATCCTCAATCTTCAATCCTCAATACGCAATCTTCAATCCTCAATCCTCAGTCCTCAATCTTCAATCCTCAGTGCTCAATCCTCAATCCTCAATCCTCAGTCCTCAATCCTCAATCCTCAATCCTCAAACCTCAATCCTCAACCGTCAGTCCTCGTCCTCAAACCTCAACCCTCAATCCTCAATCCTCAATCTTCAATCATCAATACTCAATCTTCAGTCCTCAATCCTCAATCCTCAATCCCCAATCCTCAATCCTCAATCCTCAATCCTCAATCTTCAATCCTCAATCCTCAATTGTCAATCTTCAATCCTCAATACTCAATCTTTAATCCTCAATCCTCAATCCTCAATCCTCAATCCTCATTCTTCAATCCTCAATACCCAATCCTCAGTCTTCAATCCTCAATCCTCAAACCTCAATCCGGAATCCTCAATCCTGAATCCTCAATCTTCAGCCGTCAGTCCTCAACAATCAATTCTCAATCCACAATCCTCAATCTTCAATCCTCAATCCTCAATCCCCAATCCTCAATCCTCAATCTTCAATCCTCAATACTCAATCCTCAATCCTCAATCCTCAATCCTCAATCCCCAATCCTCAATCCTCAATTCTCAATCCTCAATCCTCAGTCCTCAGTCCTCAAACCTCAATCCTCAACCCTCAGCCCTCATCCTCAATCCTCAATCCTCAATCCTCAATCTTCAATCCTCAATACTCAATCTTCAAACCTCAATCCTCAGTCCTCAATCTTCAATCCTCAATGCTCAATCCTCAATCCTCAATCCTCAATCCTCAATCCTCATTCTTCAATCCTCAATACCCAATCCTCAGTCTTCAATCCTCAATCCTCAAACCTCAATCCGGAATCCTCAATCCTGAATCCTCAATCTTCAGCCGTCAGTCCTCTACAATCAATTCTCAATCCTCAATCCTCAATCTTCAATCCTCAATCCTCGATCCGCAGTCCTCAACTTTCAATCTTCAGTCCTCAATACACAATCTTCAATCCTCAATCCTCAATCCTCAATCCTCAATCCTCAATCCTCAATCCTCAATCCTCAATCCTCAATCATCAATCGTCAATCTTCAATCCTCAATACTCAGTATTCAATACTCAATCCTCAATCTTCAATCCTCAATCTTCAATCCTCAATCCTCAATCCTCAATCCTCAATCCTCATTCTTCAATCCTCAATCCTCAATCCTCAGTAATCAATCCGCAATCATCAATACTCAATCGTCAATCCTCATTCCTCTATCCTCAATCCTCAATCCTCGTTCCTCAAACCTCAATCCTCAAACCTCAGTACTCACACTCAATTCTCAATTCTCAATCCTCAATCCTCAATCCTCAATCCTCAATCTTCAATCCTCAATAATCAATCTCCAATCCTAGATCCTCAATCCCCAATCCTCAATCGTTAATCCTCAATCTTCAATCCTCAGACTTCAAACATCAATACTCAACCCTCAGACCTCGTCCTCAATCCACAACCCTCAATCCTCAATCCTCAATATTCAATCATTAACATTCAATCTTCAATCCTCAATCCTCAATCCTCAACCCTCAATCCTCAATGTTCAATCCTCAATACCCAATCCTCAGTCTTCAATCCTCAATCCTCAATCCTCAATCCTCAATCCTCAGACCTCAAACCTCAATCCTGAGTCCTCAATCCTGAATCCTCAATCCTGATTCCTCAATCTTCAGCCCTGAGTCCACAACAATCAGTTGTCAATCCTCAATCCTGGATAGAATATCCTCAATTCACAGCTTTCAATACTCAATACTCAATGTGCAATCTACAGATCTCTATCCACAAGCATCAATTCTTATCACTCAACCCTCAATACTCAGTCCCTAATCCTCAATCTTCAATCCTCAATCCCCAATCCTCAATCCTCAATCCTCAATCTTAACATTCTATCCTCAATACTCAATCTTCAATCCTCAATACTCAATCTTCAATCCTCAATCCTCAATCCTCAATCCTCAATCCACAATCCTCAATACACAATCGTCAATCTTCAATCCTCAATACTCAATCTTCAATCCTCAATCCTCAATCCTCAATCCTCAATCCTCAATCATCAATCGTCAATCTTCAATCCTCAATACTCAGTATTCAATACTCAATCCTCAATCTTCAATCCTCAATCTTCAATCCTCAATCCTCAATCCTCAATCCTCAATCCTCATTCTTCAATCCTCAATCCTCAATCCACAGTAATCAATCCGCAATCATCAATACTCAATCTTCAATCCTCAGTGCTCAATCCTCAATCCTCAATCCTCAGTCCTCAATCCTCAATCCTCAATCCTCAATCCTCAATCTTCAATCCTCAATCCTCGATCCGCAGTCCTCAACCTTCAATCTTCAGTCCTCAATACACAATCTTCAATCCTCAATCCTCAATCCTCAATCCTCAATCCTCAATCCTCAATCCTCAATCCTCAATCCTCAATCCTCAATCATCAATCGTCAATCTTCAATCCTCAATACTCAGTATTCAATACTCAATCCTCAATCTTCAATCCTCAATCTTCAATTCTCAATCCTCAATCCTCAATCCTCAATCCTCATTCTTCAATCCTCAATCCTCAATACTCAGTAATCAATCCGCAATCTTCAATACTCAATCGTCAATCCTCATTCCTCTATCCTCAATCCTCAATCCTCGTTCCTCAAACCTCAATCCTCAAACCTCAGTACTCACACTCAATTCTCAATTCTCAATCCTCAATCCTCAATCCTCAATCCTCAATCTTCAATCCTCAATAATCAATCTCCAATCCTAGATCCTCAATCCCCAATCCTCAATCCTTAATCCTCAATCTTCAATCCTCAGACTTCAAACATCAATACTCAACCCTCAGACCTCGTCCTCAATCCACAACCCTCAATCCTCAATCCTCAATATTCAATCATTAACATTCAATCTTCAATCCTCAATCCTCAATCCTCAACCCTCAATCCTCAATGTTCAATCCTCAATACCCAATCCTCAGTCTTCAATCCTCAATCCTCAAACCTCAATCCTCAATCCTCAGACATCAAACCTCAATCCTGAATCCTCAATCCTGAATCCTCAATCCTGATTCCTCAATCTTCAGCCCTGAGTCCACAACAATCAGTTGTCAATCGTCAATCCTGAATAGAATATCCTCAATTCACAGCTTTCAATACTCAATACTCAATGTGCAATCTACAGATCTCTATCCACAAGCATCAATTCTTATCACTCAACCCTCAATACTCAGTCCCTAATCCTCAATCTTCAATCCTCAATCCCCAATCCTCAATCCTCAATCCTCAATCTTAACCTTCTATCCTCAATACTCAATCTTCAATCCTCAATACTCAATCTTCAATCCTCAATCCTCAATCCTCAATCCTCAATCCACAATCCTCAATACACAATCGTCAATCTTCAATCCTCAATACTCAATCTTCAAACCTCAATCCTCAATCCGCAATCCTCAACCGTCAGTCCTCGTCCTGAGTCCACAACACTCAATCCTCAATACTCAATCTTCAATCCTCAATACTCAATCTTCAATCCTCAATCCTCAGTCCTCAATCTTCAATCCTCAGTGCTCAATCCTCAATCCTCAATCCTCAGTCCTCAATCCTCAATCCTCAATCCTCAAACCTCAATTCTCAACCGTCAGTCCTCGTCCTCAAACCTCAACCCTCAATCCTCAATCCTCAATCTTCAATCATCAATACTCAATCTTCAATCCTCAATCCTCAATCCTCAATCCTCAATCCACAATCCTCAATACACAATCGTCAATCTTCAATCCTCAATACTCAATCTTCAATCCTCAATCCTCAATCCTCAATCCTCAACCGTCAGTCCTCGTCCTGAGTCCACAACCCTCAATCCTCAATACTCAATCTTCAATCCTCAATACTCAATCTTCAATCCTCAATCCCCAATCCTCAATCCCCAATCCTCAATCCTCAATTCTCAATCCTCAATCCTCAGTCCTCAGTCCTCAAACCTCAATCCTCAACCCTCAGCCCTCATCCTCAATCTTCAATCCTCAATCCTCAATCCTCAATCCTCAGTCCTCCATCCTCAATCCTCAATCCTCAATCCTCAATCCTCAATCTTCAATCCTCAATACTCAATCTTCAATCCTCAATCCTCAGTCCTCAATCTTCAATCCTCAGTGCTCAATCCTCAAACCTCAATCCTCAGTCCTCAATCCTCAATCCTCAATCCTCAAACCTCAATTCTCAACCGTCAGTCCTCATCCTCAAACCTCAACCCTCAATCCTCAATCCTCAATCTTCAATCATCAATACTCAATCTTCAATCCTCAATCTTCAATCCTCAATCCTCAATCCTCAATCCTCAGTCCTCATTCTTCAATCCTCAATCCTCAATCCCCAATCCTCAATCCTCAATCTTCAATCCTCAATACTCAATCTTCAATCCTCAATCCTCAATCCTCAATCCCCAATCCTCAATCCTCAATTCTCAATCCCCAATCCTCAATCCTCAATCCTCAATCCTCAATCCTCAATCTTCAATCTTCAATACTCAATCTTCAATCCTCAATCCGCAGTCCTCAATCTTCAATCCTCAGTGCTCAATCCTCAATCCTCAATCCTCAGTCCTCAATCCTCAATCCTCAATCCTCAAACCTCAATCCTCAACCGTCAGTCCTCGTCCTCAAACCTCAACCCTCAATCCTCAATCCTCAATCTTCAATCATCAATACTCAATCTTCAGTCCTCAATCCTCAATCCTCAATCCCCAATCCTCAATCCTCAATCCTCAATTCTCAATCTTCAATCCTCAATCCTCAATCGTCAATCTTCAATCCTCAATACTCAATCTTCAATCCTCAATCCTCAATCCTCAATCCTCAATCCTCATTCTTCAATCCTCAGTACCCAATCCTCAGTCTTCAATCCTCAATCCTCAAACCTCAATCCGGAATCCTCAATCCTGAATCCTCAATCTTCAGCCGTCAGTCCTCAACAATCAATTCTCAATCCACAATCCTCAATCTTCAACCCTCAATCCTCAATCCCCAATCCTCAATCCTCAATCTTCAATCCTCAATACTCAATCCTCAATCCTCAATCCTCAATCCTCAATCCCCAATGCTCAATCCTCAATTCTCAATCCTCAATCCTCAGTCCTCAGTCCTCAAACCTCAATCCTCAACCCTCAGCCCTCATCCTCAATCCTCAATCCTCAATCCTCAATCTTCAATCCTCAATACTCAATCTTCAAACCTCAATCCTCAGTCCTCAATCTTCAATCCTCAATGCTCAATCCTCAATCCTCAATCCTCAATCCTCAATCCTCATTCTTCAATCCTCAATACCCAATCCT
Source organism: Calliopsis andreniformis (assembly GCF_051401765.1). Lineage (NCBI taxonomy): Eukaryota > Metazoa > Arthropoda > Insecta > Hymenoptera > Andrenidae > Calliopsis > Calliopsis andreniformis. Next base: position 2,024,463 of record NW_027480481.1, read on the forward strand.
CAGTCTTCAATCCTCAATCCTCAAACCTCAATCCGGAATCCTCAATCCTGAATCCCCAATCTTCAGCCGTCAGTCCTCTACAATCAATTCTCAATCCTCAATCCTCAACCTTCAATCCTCAATCCTCGATCCGCAGTCCTCAACCTTCAATCTTCAGTCCTCAATACACAATCTTCAATCCTCAATCCTCAATCCTCAATCCTCAATCCTCAATCCTCAATCCTCAATCCTCAATCCTCAATCATCAATCGTCAATCTTCAATCCTCAATACTCAAACTTCAATCCTCAATCCTCAATCCTCAATCCTCAACCGTCAGTCCTCGTCCTGAGTCCACAACCCTCAATCCTCAATACTCAATCTTCAATCCTCAATACTCAATCTTCAATCCTCAATCCTCAATCCTCAATCCCCAATCCTCAATCCTCAATTCTCAATCCTCAATCCTCAGTCCTCAGTCCTCAAACCTCAATCCTCAACCCTCAGCCCTCATCCTCAATCCTCAATCCTCAATCCTCAATCCTCAATCTTCAATCCTCTATACTCAATCTTCAATCCTCAATCCTCAGTCCTCAATCTTCAATCCTCAGTGCTCAATCCTCAATCCTCAATCCTCAGTCCTCAATCCTCAATCCTCAATCCTCAAACCTCAATTCTCAACCGTCAGTCCTCGTCCTCAAACCTCAACCCTCAATCCTCAATCCTCAATCTTCAATCATCAATACTCAATCTTCAATCCTCAATCTTCAATCCTCAATCCTCAATCGTCAATCTTCAATCCTCAATCCTCAATCCTCAATCCTCAATCCTCAATCCTCAATCCTCATTCTTCAATCCTCAATACCCAATCCTCAGTCTTCAATCCTCAATCCTCAAACCTCAATCCGGAATCCTCAATCCTGAATCCTCAATCTTCAGCCGTCAGTCCTCAACAATCAATTCTGAATCCACAATCCTCAATCTTCAATCCTCAATCCTCAATCCCCAATCCTCAATCCTCAATCTTCAATCCTCAATACTCAATCCTCAATCCTCAATCCTCAATCCCCAATCCTCAATCCTCAATTCTCAATCCTCAATCCTCAGTCCTCAGTCGTCAAACCTCAATCCTCAACCCTCAGCCATCATCCTCAATCCTCAATCCTCAATCCTCAATCTTCAATCCTCAATACTCAATCTTCAAACCTCAATCCTCAGTCCTCAATCTTCAATCCTCAATGCTCAATCCTCAATCCTCAATCCTCAATCCTCAATCCTCATTCTTCAATCCTCAATACCCAATCCTCAGCCTTCAATCCTCAATCCTCAAACCTCAATCCGGAATCCTCAATCCTGAATCCTCAATCTTCAGCCGTCAGTCCTCAACAATCAATTCTCAATCCACAATCCTCAATCTTCAATCCTCAATCCTCAATCCCCAATCCTCAATCCTCAATCTTCAATCCTCAATACTCAATCCCCAATCCTCAATCCTCAATCCTCAATCCCCAATCCTCAATCCTCAATTCTCAATCCTCAATCCTCAGTCCTCAGTCCTCAAACCTCAATCCTCAACCCTCAGCCCTCATCCTCAATCCTCAATCCTCAATCCTCAATCTTCAATCCTCAATACTCAATCTTCAAACCTCAATCCTCAGTCCTCAATCTTCAATCCTCAATGCTCAATCCTCAATCCTCAATCCTCAGACCTCAATCCTCAATCCTCAATAGAATATCCTCAATTCACAGTTTTCAATACTCAATCCCCATTCTTCAATCTTCAAATCTCAGTCCACAAACATCAATTCTCATCACTCTACCCTCAGCACTCAGTCCTCAATCTTCAATCCTCAATCCTCAATCCTCAATCCTCAATGTTCAATCCTCAATACTCAATCTTCAATCATCAACCCTCAATTCTCAATCCTCAATACTCAATACTCAATCGTCAATCGTCAATCCCCAATCCTCAACCTTGAATCCTCAATCCTCAATCCTCAATCCTCAATCCTCAATCCTCAATCTTCAATCATCAATACTCAATCTTCAATCCTCAATCCTCAATCCTCAATCCCCAATCCTCAATCCTCAATCCTCAACCCTCAACCCTCAATCTTCAATCCTCAATCCTCAATCGTCAATCTTCAATCCTCAATACTCAATCTTCAATCCTCAATCCTCAATCCTCAATCCTCAATCCTCATTCTTCAATCCTCAATACCCAATCCTCAGTCTTCAATCCTCAATCCTCAAACCTCAATCCGGAATCCTCAATCCTGAATCCTCAGTCTTCAGCCGTCAGTCCTCAACAATCAATTCTGAATCCACAATCCTCAATCTTCAATCCTCAAGCCTCAATCCCCAATCCTCAATCCTCAATCTTCAATCCTCAATACTCAATCCTCAATCCTCAATCCTCAATCCTCAATCCCCAATCCTCAATCCTCAATTCTCAATCCTCAATCCTCAGTCCTCAGTCCTCAAACCTCAATCCTCAACCCTCAGCCATCATCCTCAATCCTCAATCCTCAATCCTCAATCTTCAATCCTCAATACTCAATCTTCAAACCTCAATCCTCAGTCCTCAATCTTCAATCCTCAATGCTCAATCCTCAATCCTCAATCCTCAATCCTCAATCCTCATTCTTCAATCCTCAATACCCAATCCTCAGCCTTCAATCCTCAATCCTCAAACCTCAATCCGGAATCCTCAATCCTGAATCCTCAATCTTCAGCCGTCAGTCCTCAACAATCAATTCTCAATCCACAATCCTCAATCTTCAATCCTCAATCCTCAATCCCCAATCCTCAATCCTCAATCTTCAATCCTCAATACTCAATCCCCAATCCTCAATCCTCAATCCTCAATCCCCAATCCTCAATCCTCAATTCTCAATCCTCAATCCTCAGTCCTCAGTCCTCAAACCTCAATCCTCAACCCTCAGCCCTCATCCTCAATCCTCAATCCTCAATCCTCAGTCCTCAATCTTCAATCCTCAGTGCTCAATCCTCAATCCACAATCCTCAGTCCTCAATCCTCAATCCTCAATCCTCAAACCTCAATTCTCAACCGTCAGTCCTCGTCCTCAAACCTCAACCCTCAATCCTCAATCCTCAATCTTCAATCCTCAATCCTCAATCCTCAATCTTCAATCCTCAATCCTCAATACTCAATCCTCAATCCTCAATCCTCAATCCTCAATCCCCAATCCTCAATCCTCAATTCTCAATCCTCAATCCTCAGTCCTCAGTCCTCAAACCTCAATCCTCAACCCTCAGCCCTCATCCTCAATCCTCAATCCTCAATCCTCAATCTTCAATCCTCAATCCTCAATCTTCAATCCTCAATCCTCAATCGTCAATCTTCAATCCTCAATACTCAATCTTCAATCCTCAATCCTCAATCCTCAATCCTCAATCCTCATTCTTCAATCCTCAATACCCAATCCTCAGTCTTCAATCCTCAATCCTCAAACCTCAATCCGGAATCCTCAATCCTGAATCCTCAATCTTCAGCCGTCAGTCCTCAACAATCAATTCTCAATCCACAATCCTCAATCTTCAATCCTCAATCCTCAATCCCCTATCCTCAATCCTCAATCTTCAATCCTCAATACTCAATCCTCAATCCTCAATCCTCAATCCTCAATCCCCAATCCTCAATCCTCAATTCTCAATCCTCAATCCTCAGTCCTCAGTCCTCAAACCTCAATCCTCAACCCTCAGCCCTCATCCTCAATCCTCAATCCTCAATCCTCAATCTTCAATCCTCAATCCTCGAACCTCAATCCGGAATCCTCAATCCTGAATCCTCAATCTTCAGCCGTCAGTCCTCTACAATCAATTCTCAATCCTCAATCCTCAATCTTCAATCCTCAATCCTCGATCCGCAGTCCTCAACCTTCAATCTTCAGTCCTCAATACACAATCTTCAATCCTCAATCCTCAATCCTCAATCCTCAATCCTCAATCCTCAATCCTCAATCCTCAATCCTCAATCCTCAATCATCAATCGTCAATCTTCAATCCTCAATACTCAGTATTCAATACTCAATCCTCAATCATCAATCCTCAATCTTCAATCCTCAATCCTCAATCCTCAATCCTCAATCCTCATTCTTCAATCCTCAATCCTCAATCCTCAGTAATCAATCCGCAATCTTCAATACTCAATCGTCAATCATCATTCCTCTATCCTCAATCCTCAATCCTCGTTCCTCAGACCTCAATCCTCAAACCTCAGTACTCACACTCAATTCTCAATTCTCAATCCTCAATCCTCAATCCTCAATCCTCAATCTTCATTCCTCAATAATCAATCTCCAATCCTAAATCCTCAATCCCCAATCCTCAATCCTTAATCCTCAATCTTCAATCCTCAGACTTCAAACATCAATACTCAACCCTCAGACCTCGTCCTCAATCCACAACCCTCAATCCTCAATCCTCAATATTCAATCATTAACATTCAATCTTCAATCCTCAATCCTCAATCCTCAACCCTCAATCCTCAATGTTCAATCCTCAATACCCAATCCTCAGTCTTCAATCCTCAATCCTCAATCCTCAATCCTCAATCCTCAGACCTCAAACCTCAATCCTGAATCCTCAATCCTGAATCCTCAATCCTGATTCCTCAATCTTCAGCCCTGAGTCCACAACAATCAGTTGTCAATCCTCAATCCTGAATAGAATATCCTCAATTCACAGCTTTCAATACTCAATACTCAATGTGCAATCTACAGATCTCTATCCACAAGCATCAATTCTTATCACTCAACCCTCAATACTCAGTCCCTAATCCTCAATCTTCAATCCTCAATCCCCAATCCTCAATCCTCAATCCTCAATCTTAACCTTCTATCCTCAATACTCAATCTTCAATCCTCAATACTCAATCTTCAATCCTCAATCCTCAATCCTCAATCCTCAATCCACAATCCTCAATACACAATCGTCAATCTTCAATCCTCAATACTCAAACTTCAATCCTCAATCCTCAATCCTCAATCCTCAACCGTCAGTCCTCGTCCTGAGTCCACAACCCTCAATCCTCAATACTCAATCTTCAATCCTCAATACTCAATCTTCAATCCTCAATCCTCAATCCTCAATCCCCAATCCTCAATCCTCAATTCTCAATCCTCAATCCTCAGTCCTCAGTCCTCAAACCTCAATCCTCAACCCTCAGCCCTCATCCTCAATCCTCAATCCTCAATCCTCAATCCTCAATCTTCAATCCTCTATACTCAATCTTCAATCCTCAATCCTCAGTCCTCAATCTTCAATCCTCAGTGCTCAATCCTCAATCCTCAATCCTCAGTCCTCAATCCTCAATCCTCAATCCTCAAACCTCAATTCTCAACCGTCAGTCCTCGTCCTCAAACCTCAACCCTCAATCCTCAATCCTAAATCTTCAATCATCAATACTCAATCTTCAATCCTCAATCTTCAATCCTCAATCCTCAATCGTCAATCTTCAATCCTCAATCCTCAATCCTCAATCCTCAGTCCTCAATCCTCATTCTTCAATCCTCAATACCCAATCCTCAGTCTTCAATCCTCAATCCTCAAACCTCAATCCGGAATCCTCAATCCTGAATCCTCAATCTTCAGCCGTCAGTCCTCAACAATCAATTCTCAATCCACAATCCTCAATCTTCAATCCTCAATCCTCCATCCCCAATCCTCAATCCTCAATCTTCAATCCTCAATACTCAATCCCCAATCCTCAATCCTCAATCCTCAATCCCCAATCCTCAATCCTCAATTCTCAATCCTCAATCCTCAGTCCTCAGTCCTCAAACCTCAATCCTCAACCCTCAGCCCTCATCCTCAATCCTCAATCCTCAATCCTCAATCTTCAATCCTCAATACTCAATCTTCAAACCTCAATCCTCAGTCCTCAATCTTCAATCCTCAATGCTCAATCCCCAATCCTCAATCCTCAGACCTCAATCCTCAATCCTCAATAGAATATCCTCAATTCACAGTTTTCAATACTTAATCCCCATTCTTCAATCTTCAAATCTCAATCCACAAACATCAATTCTCATCACTCTACCCTCAACACTCAGTCCTCAATCTTCAATCCTCAATCCTCAATCCTCAATCCTCAATGTTCAATCCTCAATACTCAATCTTCAATCATCAACCCTCAATTCTCAATCCTCAATACTCAATACTCAATCGTCAATCGTCAATCCCCAATCCTCAACCTTGAATCCTCAATCCTCAATCCTCAATCCTCAATCCTCAATCCTCAATCTTCAATCATCAATACTCAATCTTCAATCCGCAATTCTCAATACTCAATCCCCAATCCTCAATCCTCAATCCTCAACCCTCAACCCTCAATCTTCAATCCTCAATCCTCAATCGTCAATCTTCAATCCTCAATACTCAATCTTCAATCCTCAATCCTCAATCCTCAATCCTCAATCCTCATTCTTCAATCCTCAATACACAATCCTCAATCTTCAATCCTCAATCCTCAATCCTCAATTCTCAGTCCTCAATCCTCAATCCTCAGACCTCAAACATCAATACTCAACCCTCAGTCCTCGTCCTCAATCCACAACCCTCAATTCTCAATACTCAGTCCTCAAACCTCAATCATCAATCCTCAGACCTCAATCCTCAACCGTCAGTCCCCGTCCTCAATCCTCAAACATCAATCCTCAACCCTCAATCTTCAATCATCAATACTCAATCCTCAATCCTCAATCCGCAATCCTCAATCCTCAATCCTCAATCCTCAACATTCAACACACGACCCTCAACCATCAATCCACAATACTCAACCATCAATCCCCAATTCTCAATACTCAATAGAATATCCTGAATTCCCATGATTCAATACTCAATCCTCAATATTCAATAATCAAATCTCAATCCTCAAACATCAACTCTCAACACGCAATCCTCAATACTCAGTCCTCCCTCTTCAATCCTACATCCCCAATCGTCAATCCTCAAGCGTCAATCCTCAATCCTCAATCCTCAACCCCCAATCCTCAGTCCTCAAGCCTCAATCCGGAATCCCCAATCCTGAATCCTCAATCTTCAGCCGTCAGTCCTCAACAATCAATTCTCAATCCTCAATCCTCAATCCTCAACCCTCAATCCTCAGTCCTCAAACTTCAATCCTCAACCCTCAGCCCTCATCCTCAATCCTCAATCCTCAATCCTCAATCCTCAATCTTCAATCCACAATACTCAATCTTCAATCCTCAATCCTCAGTCCTCAATCTTCAATCCTCAGTGCTCAATCCTCAATCCACAATCCTCAGTCCTCAATCCTCAATCCTCAATCCTCAAACCTCAATTCTCAACCGTCAGTCCTCGTCCTCAAACCTCAACCCTCAATCCTCAATCCTCAATCTTCAATCCTCAATCCTCAATCCTCAATCTTCAATCCTCAATCCTCAGTCCTCAATCCTCAATCCTCAATTTTCAATCCTCAGTCCTCAATCCTCAATCTTCAACCCTCAATCCTCAACACTCAATCCTCGATCCTCAGTCCTCAATCCTCAATGCTCAATCCTCAATGCTCAATCCGCAATACCCAATCCTAAATCTTCAATCCTCAATCCTCAATCCTCAATCCTTAATCCTCAATCCTCTATCCTCAGTCCTCAAACCTTAATCCTGAATCCACAATCCTGAATCCTCAATCTTCAGCCCTCAGTCCTCAACAATCAGTCGTCAATCCTCAATCCCCAATGGAATATCATCAATTCACAGTTTTCAATACTCAATACTCAATCTGCAATCTTCAAATCTCTATCCACAGACATCAATACTCATCACTCAACACTCAACTCTCCGTTCCTAGTCCTCTATCTTCAATCCCCAATCCTCAATCCTCAATCCTCAATCCTCAATCTTCAATCCTCAATACTCAATATTCAATACTCAATCCTATATCTTCAATCCTCAATCTTCAATCCTCAATCCTCAATCCTCAATCCTCAATCCTCATTCTTCAATCCTCAATACCCAATCTTCAATCTTCAATCCTCAATCCTCAATCCTCAATTCTCAATCCTCAGTCCTCAGACCTCAAGCCTCAATCCTCAATCCTCAGCCCTCATCCTCAGTCCTCAATCCTCAATCGTCAGGCTTCAATCCTCAATACTTAATCTTCAATCCTCAATCCTCAATCCTCATTCCTCAATCCTCTTTCTTCAATCCTCAATACCCAATCCTCAATCTTCAATCCTCAATCCTCAATCCTCAACTCTCAATCCTCAATCCTCAGTCCTCAGTCCTCAAACGTCAATCCGGAATCCTCGATCCTGAATCCTCAATCTTCAGCCCTCAGGCCTCTACAATCAGTTGTCAATCCTCAATCCTCAATAGAATATCATAAATTCACAGTTTTCATTACTCAATACTCAATCTGCAATCTTCAAATCTCTATCCACAAACATCAGTTCTCATCACTCAAACCTCAACACTCAGTCCCCAATCCTCAATGTTCAATCCTCAATCCTCAATCCTCAATCCACAGTCCTCAACCTTCAATCCTCAATATTCAATCTTCTATGCTCATTCCTCAATCCTCAATCCTCAATTCTCAATCCTCAATCGTCAATCATCAATCCACAATACTCAATCTTCAATCCTCAATACTCAATCCTCATTCCTCAATCCTCATTCTTCAATCCTCAATACCCAATCCTCAATCTTCAATCCTCAATCCTCAATCCTCAATTCTCAATCCTCAATCCTCTGTCCTCAGTCCTCAAACCTCAATCCTCAACCCTCAGCCCTCACCCTCAATCCTCAATCCTCAATCCTCAATCCTCAATCTTCAATCCTCAATACTCAATCTTCAATCCTCAATCCTCTGTCCTCAATCTTCAATCCTCAATGCTCAATCCTCAATCCTAAAACCTCAGTCCTCAATCCTCAATCCTCAATCCTCAAACCTCAATCCTCTACCGTCAGTCCTCGTCCTCAAACCTCCACCCTCAATCCTCAATCCTCAATCTTCAATCATCAATACTCAATCTTCAATACTCAATCCTCAATCCTCAATCCCCAATCCTCAATCCTCAATCCTCAATCCTCAATCCTCAATCCTCAATCTTCAATCCTCAAAACTCAATCTTCAAACCTCAATCCTCAGTCCTCAATCTTCAATCCTCAATGCTCAATCCTCAATCCTCAATCCTCAGACCTCAATCCTCAATCCTCAATAGAATATCCTCAATTCACAGTTTTCAATACTCAATCCCCATTCTTCAATCTTCAAATCTCAATCCACAAACATCAATTCTCATCACTCTACCCTCAACACTCAGTCCTCAATCTTCAATCCTCAATCCTCAATCCTCAATCCTCAATGTTCAATCCTCAATACTCAATCTTCAATCATCAACCCTCAATTCTCAATCCTCAATACTCAATGCTCAATCGTCAATCCTCAATCCCCAATCCTCAATCTTGAATCCTCAATCCTCAATCCTCAATCCTCAATCCTCAATCCTCAATCTTCAATCGTCAATACTCAATCTTCAATCCTCAATCCTCAATCCTCAATCCCCAATCCTCAATCCTCAATCCTCAACCCTCAATCCTCAATCTTCAATCCTCAATCCTCAATCGTCAATCTTCAATCCTCAATACTCAATCTTCAATCCTCAATCCTCAATCCTCAATCCTCAATCCTCATTCTTCAATCCTCAATACACAATCCTCAATCTTCAATCCTGAATCCTCAATCCTCAATTCTCAGTCCTCAATCCTCAATCCTCAGACCTCAAACATCAATACTCAACCCTCAGTCATCGTCCTCAATCCACAACCCTCAATTCTCAATACTCAGTCCTCAAACCTCAAACATCAATCCTCAGACCTCAATCCTCAACCGTCAGTCCCCGTCCTCAATCCTCAAACATCAATCCTCAACCCTCAATCTTCAATCATCAATACTCAATCCTCAATCCTCAATCCGCAATCCTCAATCCTCAATCCTCAATCCTCAACATTCAACACACGACCCTCAACCATCAATCCACAATACTCAACCATCAATCCTCAATTCTCAATACTCAGTAGAATATCCTGAATTCCCATGATTCAATACTCAATCCTCAATATTCAATAATCAAATCTCAATCCTCAAACATCAACTCTCAACACTCAATCCTCAATACTCAGTCCTCTCTCTTCAATCCTACATCCCCAATCGTCAATCCTCAAGCGTCAATCCTCAATCCTCAATCCTCAACCCTCAATCCTCAGTCCTCAAACCTCAATCCGGAATCCTCAATCCTGAATCCTCAATCTTCAGCCGTCAGTCCTCAACAATCAATTCTCAATCCTCAATCCTCAAGCTTCAATCCTCAATCCTCAATCCGCAATCCTCAATCCTCAATCTTCAGTCCTCAATCCTCAATACTCAATCCTCAATCCTCAAACTTCAATCCTCAGTCCCAAATCCTCAATCCTCAATCCTCAATCCTCAACCCTCAATCCTCAGTCCTCAAACCTCAATCCGGAATCCTCAATCCTGAATCCTCAATCTCCAGCCGTCAGTCCTCAACAATCAATTCTCAATCCTCAATCCTCAATCCTCAACCCTCAATCCTCAGTCCTCAAACTTCAATCCGGAATCCTCAATCCTGAATCCTCAATCTTCAGCCGTCAGTCCTCAACAATCAATTCTCAATCCTCAATCCTCAATCTTCAATCCTCAATCCTCAATCCGCAATCCTCGATCCTCAATCTTCAATCCTCAATACTCAATCTTCTATCCTCAATCCTCAATCCTCAATCCTCAATCCTCAATCCTCAATCCTCAATTCTCAATCCTCAATCCTCAATCGTCAATATTCAATCCTCAATACTCAATCTTCAATCCTCAATCCTCAATCCTCAATCGTCAATCCTCATTCTTCAATCATCAATACCCAATCCTCAATCTTCAATCCTCAATACTCAATCCTCAATCCTCAATACTCAATCCTCAATCCTCAAACTTCAATCCTCAGTCCCAAATCCTCATTCCTCAATACTCAATCCTCAATCCTCAATCTTCAATCCTCAATGCTCAATCTTCAATCCTCAATTCTCAATCCGGAATCCTCAATCTTCATTCTTCAATCCTCAATACCCGATCCTCAATCCCCAGTCCTCAATCTTCAATCCTCAATGGCCAATCCTCAATCCTCAATCCTCAGTCCTCAATCCTCAATCCTCAAACCTCAAACCTCAATCCTCAACCTTCAATCCTCAATACTCAGTATTCAATACTCAATCCTCAATCTTCAATCCTCAATCTTCAATCCTCAATCCTCAATCCTCAATCCTCAATCCTCATTCTTCAGTCCTCAATCCTCAATCCCCAATCCTCAATCCTCAATCTTCAATCCTCAATACTCAATCTTCAATCCTCAATCCTCAATCCTCAATCCCCAATCCTCAATCCTCAATTCTCAATCCTCAATCCTCAGTCCTCAGTCCTCAAACCTCAATCCTCAACCCTCAGCCCTCATCCTCAATCCTCAATCCTCAATCCTCAATCCTCAATCTTCAATCCACAATACTCAATCTTCAATCCTCAATCCTCAGTCCTCAATCTTCAATCCTCAGTGCTCAATCCTCAATCCTCAATCCTCAGTCCTCAATCCTCAATCCTCAATCCTCAAACCTCAATCCTCAATCCTCAGTCCTCAATCCTCAATCCTCAATCCTCAATCCTCAATCCTCAATCCTCAATCCTCAATCCTCAATCGTCAATCTTCAATCCTCAATACTCAATCTTCAATCCTCAATCCTCAATCCTCAATCGTCAATACTCATTCTTCAATCCTCAATACCCAATCCTCAATCTTCATTCCTCAATACTCAATCCTCAATCCTCAATACTCAATCCTCAATCCTCAAACTTCAATCCTCAGTCCCAAATCCTCAATCCTCATTACTCAATCCTAATTCCTCAACCTTCAATCCTCAATGCTCAATCTTCAATCCTCAATTCTCAATCCTGAATCCTCAATCCTCATTCTTCAATCCTCAATACCCGATCCTCAGTCCCCAGCCCTCAATCTTCAATCCTCAATGGTCAATCCTCAATCCTCAATCCTCAGTCCTCAATCCTCAATCCTCAAACCTCAAACCTCAATCCTCAACCTTCAATCCTCAATACTCAGTATTCAATACTCAATCCTCAATCTTCAATCCTCAATCTTCAATCCTCAATCCTCAATCCTCAATCCTCAATCCTCAATCCTCAACCCTCAATCCTCAATCTTCAATACTCAATCCTCAATCGTCAATCTTCAATCCTCAATACTCAATCTTCAATCCTCAATCCTCAATCCTCAATCCTCAATCCTCAACCCTCAATCCTCAGTTCTCAAACTTCAATCCGGAATCCTCAATCCTGAATCCTCAATCTTCAGCCGTCAGTCCTCAACAGTCAATTCTCAATCCTCAATCGTCAATCTTTAATCCTCAATACTCAATCTTCAATCCTCAAACCTCAATCCTCAATCGTCAGCCCTCGTCCTCAATCCTCAACACTCAATCCTCAATCCTCAATCTTCAGTCATCAATACTCAGTCTTCAATCCTCAATCCACAGTCCTCAATCCTCAATCCTCAATCTTCAATCCTTAGTCCCCAATCCTCAATCTACAACCCTCAATCCTCAACCCTCAATCCTCGATCCTCAGTCCTCAATCCTCAATCCTCAATCCTCAATGCTCAATCCGCAATATCCAATCCTCAATCCTCAATCCTCAATCCTCAATCCTCAATCCTTAATCCTCAATCCCCAATTATCAGTCCTCAAACCTTAATCCTGAATCCACAATCCTGAATCCTCAATCTTCAGCCCTCAGTCCTCAACAATCAGTAGTGAATCCTCAATCCCCAATGGAATATCATGAATTCACAGTTTTCAATACTCAATACTCAATCTGCAATCTTCAAATCTCTATCCACAAACATCAATACTCATCACTCAACACTCAACACACCGTTCCCAGTCCTCAATCTTCAATCCTCAATCCTCGATCCTCAATCCTCAATCCTCAATTTTCTATCCTCAATACTCAATCTTCAATCCTCAATGCTCAATCCTCAATCCTCAATCCTCAGTCCTCAATCCACAATCCTCAATCCTCAAACCTCAATCCTCAATCGTCAGCCCGCGTCCTCAATCCTCATTCTTCCATCCTCAATACCCAATCCTCAGTCCTCAATCCTCAATCTACAATCCTCAATACTCAGTCTTCAATCCTCAAACTTGAATCCTCAGTCCCAAATCCTCAATCCTCAATCCTCAATCCTCAACCCTCAATCCTCAGTCCTCAAACCTCAATCCGGAATCCTCAATCCTGAATCCTCAATCTTCAGCCGTCAGTCCTCAACAATCAATTCTCAATCCTCAATCCTCAATCTTCAATCCTCAATCCTCAATCCTCAATCCGCAATCCTCAATCCTCAATCTTCAGTCCTCAATCCTCAATACTCAATCCTCAATACTCAAACTTCAATCCTCAGTCCCAAATCCTCAATCCTCAATCCTCAATCCTCAACCCTCAATCCTCAGTCCTCAAACCTCAATCCGGAATCCTCAATCCTGAATCCTCAATCTTCAGCCGTCAGTCCTCAACAATCAATTCTCAATCCTCAATCCTCAATCTTCAATCCTCAATCCTCAATCCGCAATCCTCGATCCTCAATCTTCAATCCCCAATACTCAATCTTCTATCCTCAATCCACAATCCTCAATCCTCAATCCTCAATCCTCAATCCTCAATCCTCAATCCTCAATCCTCAATCCTCAATCCTCAATTCTCAGTCCTCAATCCTCAATCCTCAGACCTCAAACATCAATACTCAACCCTCAGTCCTCGTCCTCAATACACAACCCTCAATTCTCAATACTCAGTCCTCAAACCTCAATCATCAATCCTCAGACCTCAATCCTCAACCGTCAGTCCCCGTCCTCAATCCTCAAACATCAATCCTCAACCCTCAATCTTCAATCATCAATACTCAATCCTCAATCCTCAATCCGCAATCCTCAATCCTCAATCCTCAATCCTCAACATTCAACACACGACCCTCAACCATCAATCCACAATACTCAACCATCAATCCCCATTTCTCAATACTCAGTAGAATATCCTGAATTCCCATGATTCAGTACTCAATCCTCAATATTCAATAATCAAATCTCAATCCTCAAACATCAACTCTCAACACGCAATCCTCAATACTCAGTCCTCTCTCTTCAATCCTACATCCCCAATCGCCAATCCTCAAGCGTCAATCCTCAATCCTCAATCCTCAACCCCCAATCCTCAGTCCTCAAACCTCAATCCGGAATCCCCAATCCTGAATCCTCAATCTTCAGCCGTCAGTCCTCAACAATCAATTCTCAATCCTCAATCCTCAATCCTCAACCCTCAATCCTCAGTCCTCAAACTTCAATCCGGAATCCTCAATCCTGAATCCTCAATCTTCAGCCGTCAGTCCTCAACAATCAATCCTCAATCCTCAATCCTCAATCTTCAATCCTCAATCCTCAATCCGCAATCCTCGATCCTCAATCTTCAATCCTCAATTCTCAATCTTCTATCCTCAATCCTCAATCCTCAATCCTCAATCCTCAATCCTCAATCCTCAATCCTCAATCCTCAATCCTCAATCGTCAATCTTCAATCCTCAATACTCAATCTTCAATCCTCAATCCTCAATCCTCAATCGTCAATCCTCATTCTTCAATCCTCAATACCCAATCCTCAATCTTCAATCCTCAATACTCAATCCTCAATCCTCAATACTCAATCCTCAATCCTCAAACTTCAATCCTCAGTCCCAAATCCTCATTCCTCAATACTCAATCCTCAATCCTCAATCTTCAATCCTCAATGCTCAATCTTCAATCCTCAATTCTCAATCCGGAATCCTCAATCTTCATTCTTCAATCCTCAATACCCGATCCTCAATCCCCAGTCCTCAATCTTCAATCCTCAATGGCCAATCCTCAGTCCTCAATCCTCAATCCTCAAACCTCAAACCTCAATCCTCAACCTTCAATCCTCAATACTCAGTATTCAATACTGAATCCTCAATCTTCAATCCTCAATCTTCAATCCTCAATCCTCAATCCTCAATCCTCAATCCTCATTCTTCAGTCCTCAATCCTCAATCCCCAATCCTCAATCCTCAATCTTCAATCCTCAATACTCAATCTTCAATCCTCAATCCTCAATCCTCAATCCCCAATCCTCAATCCTCAATTCTCAATCCTCAATCCTCAGTCCTCAGTCCTCAAACCTCAATCCTCAACCCTCAGCCCTCATCCTCAATCCCCAATCCTCAATCCTCAATCCTCAATCTTCAATCCACAATACTCAATCTTCAATCCTCAATCCTCAGTCCTCAATCTTCAATCCTCAGTGCTCAATCCTCAATCCTCAATCCTCAGTCCTCAATCCTCAATCCTCAATCCTCAAACCTCAATTCTCAACCGTCAGTCCTCGTCCTCAAACCTCAACCCTCAATCCTCAATCCTCAATCTTCAATCATTAATACTCAATCTTCAATCCTCAATCTTCAATCCTCAATCCTCAATCCTCAATCCTCAGTCCTCATTCTTCAATCCTCAATCCTCAATCCCCAATCCTCAATCCTCAATCTTCAATCGTCAATACTCAATCTTCAATCCTCAATCCTCAATCCTCAATCCCCAATCCTCAATCCTCAATTCTCAATCCTCAATCCTCAGTCCTCAGTCCTCAAACCTCAATCCTCAACCCGCAGCCCTCATCCTCAATCCTCAATCCTCAATCCTCAATCCTCAATCTTCAATCCTCAATACTCAATCTTCAATCCTCAATCCTCAGTCCTCAATCTTCAATCCTCAGTGCTCAATCCTCAATCCTCAATCCTCAGTCCTCAATCCTCAATCCTCAATCCTCAAAACTCAATCCTCAACCGTCAGTCCTCGTCCTCAAACCTCAACCCTCAATCCTCAATCCTCAATCTTCAATCATCAATACTCAATCTTCAATCCTCAATCCTCAATCCTCAATCCCCAATCCTCAATCCTCAATCCTCAATCCTCAATCTTCAATCCTCAATCCTCAATCGTCAATCTTCAATCCTCAATACTTAATCTTCAATCCTCAATCCTCAATCCTCAATCCTCAATCCTCATTCTTCAATCCACAATACACAATCCTCAATCTTCAATCCTCAATCCTCAATCCTCAATCCTCAGTCCTCCATCCTCAATCCTCAACCCTCAAACGTCAATCCTCAACCGTCTGTACTCGTCCTCAATCGTCAACACTCAATCCTCAATCCTCAATCTTCAATCCTCAATACTCAATCTTCAAACCTCAATCCTCAATCCTCAATCGTCAATCCTCATTCTTCAATCCTCAATACCCAGTCCTCAATCTTCAATCGTCAATACTCAATCCTCAATCCTCAATCCTCAATCCTTAATCCTCAAAATTCAATCCTCAGTCCCAAATCCTCAATCATCAATACTCAATCCTCAATCCTCAATCTTCAATCCTCAATACTCAATCTTCAATCCTCAGTCCTCGATCATCAATCATCAAACCTCAATCCTCAACCCCCAGCCCTCATCCTCAATCCTCAATCCTCAATCCTCAATCCACAATCTTCAATCCTCGATACTCAACCTTCAATAATCAATCCTCAATCCTCAATCCTCAATACTCAATACTCAATCGTCAATCCTCAATCCCCAATCCTCAATCTCCAATAATCAATCCTCAATCCTCAATCCTCAATGCTCAATCCGCAATATCCAATCCTCAATCTTCAATCCTCAACCCTCAATCCTCAATCCTTAATCCTCAATCCCCAATCCTCAGTCCTCAAACCTTAATCCTGAATCCACAATCCTGAATCCTCAATCTTCAGCCCTCAGTCCTCAACAATCAGTTGTCAATCCTCAATCCCCAATGGAATATCATCAATTCACAGTTTTCAATACTCAATACTCAATCTGCAATCTTCAAATCTCTATCCACAAACATCAATACTCATCACTCAACACTCAACACTCCGTTCCCAGTCCTCAGTCTTCAATCCTCAATCCTCGATCCTCAATCCTCAATCCTCAATTTTCTATCCTCAATACTCAATCTTCAATCCTCAATGCTCAATCGTCAATCCTCAATCCTCAGTCCTCAATCCACAATCCTCAATCCTCAAACCTCAATCCTCAATCGTCAGCCCGCGTCCTCAATCCTCAACACTCAATCCTCAATCCTCATTATTCAATCCTCAATACCCAATACTCAATCTTCAATCCTCAATCCTCAATCCTCAATCCTCAATCCTCAATCCTCAATCCTCAATCCTCAATCCTCAATCCTCAATCGTCAATCTTCAATCCTCAATACTCAATCTTCAATCCTCAATCCTCAATCCTCAATCGTCAATCCTCATTCTTCAATCCTCAATACCCAATCCTCAATCTTCAATCCTCAATACTCAATCCTCAATCCTCAATACTCAATCCTCAATCCTCAAACTTCAATCCTCAGTCCCAAATCCTCATTCCTCAATACTCAATCCTCAATCCTCAATCTTCAATCCTCAATGCTCAATCTTCAATCCTCAATTCTCAATCCGGAATCCTCAATCTTCATTCTTCAATCCTCAATACCCGATCCTCAATCCCCAGTCCTCAATCTTCAATCCTCAATGGCCAATCCTCAGTCCTCAATCCTCAATCCTCAAACCTCAAACCTCAATCCTCAACCTTCAATCCTCAATACTCAGTATTCAATACTGAATCCTCAATCTTCAATCCTCAATCTTCAATCCTCAATCCTCAATCCTCAATCCTCAATCCTCATTCTTCAGTCCTCAATCCTCAATCCCCAATCCTCAATCCTCAATCTTCAATCCTCAATACTCAATCTTCAATCCTCAATCCTCAATCCTCAATCCCCAATCCTCAATCCTCAATTCTCAATCCTCAATCCTCAGTCCTCAGTCCTCAAACCTCAATCCTCAACCCTCAGCCCTCATCCTCAATCCCCAATCCTCAATCCTCAATCCTCAATCTTCAATCCACAATACTCAATCTTCAATCCTCAATCCTCAGTCCTCAATCTTCAATCCTCAGTGCTCAATCCTCAATCCTCAATCCTCAGTCCTCAATCCTCAATCCTCAATCCTCAAACCTCAATTCTCAACCGTCAGTCCTCGTCCTCAAACCTCAACCCTCAATCCTCAATCCTCAATCTTCAATCATCAATACTCAATCTTCAATCCTCAATCTTCAATCCTCAATCCTCAATCCTCAATCCTCAGTCCTCATTCTTCAATCCTCAATCCTCAATCCCCAATCCTCAATCCTCAATCTTCAATCGTCAATACTCAATCTTCAATCCTCAATCCTCAATCCTCAATCCCCAATCCTCAATCCTCAATTCTCAATCCTCAATCCTCAGTCCTCAGTCCTCAAACCTCAATCCTCAACCCGCAGCCCTCATCCTCAATCCTCAATCCTCAATCCTCAATCCTCAATCTTCAATCCTCAATACTCAATCTTCAATCCTCAATCCTCAGTCCTCAATCTTCAATCCTCAGTGCTCAATCCTCAATCCTCAATCCTCAGTCCTCAATCCTCAATCCTCAATCCTCAAAACTCAATCCTCAACCGTCAGTCCTCGTCCTCAAACCTCAACCCTCAATCCTCAATCCTCAATCTTCAATCATCAATACTCAATCTTCAATCCTCAATCCTCAATCCTCAATCCCCAATCCTCAATCCTCAATCCTCAATCCTCAATCTTCAATCCTCAATCCTCAATCGTCAATCTTCAATCCTCAATACTTAATCTTCAATCCTCAATCCTCAATCCTCAATCCTCAATCCTCATTCTTCAATCCACAATACACAATCCTCAATCTTCAATCCTCAATCCTCAATCCTCAATCCTCAGTCCTCCATCCTCAATCCTCAACCCTCAAACGTCAATCCTCAACCGTCTGTACTCGTCCTCAATCGTCAACACTCAATCCTCAATCCTCAATCTTCAATCCTCAATACTCAATCTTCAAACCTCAATCCTCAATCCTCAATCGTCAATCCTCATTCTTCAATCCTCAATACCCAGTCCTCAATCTTCAATCGTCAATACTCAATCCTCAATCCTCAATCCTCAATCCTTAATCCTCAAAATTCAATCCTCAGTCCCAAATCCTCAATCATCAATACTCAATCCTCAATCCTCAATCTTCAATCCTCAATACTCAATCTTCAATCCTCAGTCCTCGATCATCAATCATCAAACCTCAATCCTCAACCCCCAGCCCTCATCCTCAATCCTCAATCCTCAATCCTCAATCCACAATCTTCAATCCTCGATACTCAACCTTCAATAATCAATCCTCAATCCTCAATCCTCAATACTCAATACTCAATCGTCAATCCTCAATCCCCAATCCTCAATCTCCAATAATCAATCCTCAATCCTCAATCCTCAATGCTCAATCCGCAATATCCAATCCTCAATCTTCAATCCTCAACCCTCAATCCTCAATCCTTAATCCTCAATCCCCAATCCTCAGTCCTCAAACCTTAATCCTGAATCCACAATCCTGAATCCTCAATCTTCAGCCCTCAGTCCTCAACAATCAGTTGTCAATCCTCAATCCCCAATGGAATATCATCAATTCACAGTTTTCAATACTCAATACTCAATCTGCAATCTTCAAATCTCTATCCACAAACATCAATACTCATCACTCAACACTCAACACTCCGTTCCCAGTCCTCAGTCTTCAATCCTCAATCCTCGATCCTCAATCCTCAATCCTCAATTTTCTATCCTCAATACTCAATCTTCAATCCTCAATGCTCAATCGTCAATCCTCAATCCTCAGTCCTCAATCCACAATCCTCAATCCTCAAACCTCAATCCTCAATCGTCAGCCCGCGTCCTCAATCCTCAACACTCAATCCTCAATCCTCATTATTCAATCCTCAATACCCAATACTCAATCTTCAATCCTCAATCCTCAATCCTCAATCCTCAATTCTCAATCCTCAATCCTCAGTCCTCAGTCCTCAAACCTCAATCCTCAATCCTCAGCCCTCATCCTCAATCCTCAATCCTCAATCCTCAATCCTCAATGTTCAATCCTCAATACTCAATCCTCAATCCTCAATCCTCAATCCTCAGTCCTCAATCCTCAATCTACAATCCTCAATACTCAGTCTTCAATCCTCAATCCTCAATCCTCAATCCTCAAGCGTCAATCCTCAATCCTCAATCCTCAACCGACTTTCCTCGTCCTCAATCCTCAAACCTCAATCCACAATCCTCAATATTCAATCATCAATACTCAATCTTCAATCCTCAATCCTCAATCCTCAATCCTCAATCCTCAATCCTCAATATTCAACACACAACCCTCATCCATCATTCCTCAATACTCAACCGTCAATCCTCGATTCTCAATACTCAATGGAATATACTGAATTCTCATGGTTGAATATTCAATCCAAAATATTCAATAATCAAATCTCAATCCTCAAACATCAATCCTCAACACTCAATCCTCTACACTCAGTCCTCTCTCTTCAATCCTCCATCCTCAATCCTCAATCCTCAAGCGTCAATCCTCAATCCTCAATCCTCAACCCTCAATCCTCAGTCCTCAAATCTCAATCCCGAATTCTCAATCCTGAATCCTCAATCTTCAGCCCTCAGTCCTCAACAATCAGTTGTCAATCCTCAATCCTCAATAGGATATCCTCAATTCACAGTTTTCAATACTCAATCCCCATACTTCAATCTTCAAATCTCAATCCACAAACATCAATTCTCATCACTCTACCCACAACACTCAGTCCTGAATCTTCAATCGTCAATCCTCAATCCTCAATCCTCAATGTTCAATCCTCAATACTCAATCTTCAATCATCAATCCTCGGTTCTCAGTCCTCAATACTCAATACTAAATCGTCAATCCTCAATCCCCAATCCTCAATCTCCAATCCTCAATCCTCAATCCTCAATCCTCAATCCTCAATCTTCAATCCTCAATACTCAATATTCAATACTCAATGCTCAATCCTCAACAGCCAATCCTCAATCTTCAATCCTCAATCGTCAATCCTCAATCCTCAATCCTCAATCCTCAATCCTCAATCCTCAATCTTCAATCCTCAATCCTCAGTCCTCAATCCTCAATCCTCAATTTTCAATACTCAGTCCTCAATCCTCAATCTTCAACCCTCAATCCTCAACACTCAATCCTCGATCCTCAGTCCTCAATCCTCAATGCTCAATCCTCAATGCTCAATCCGCAATACCCAATCCTAAATCTTCAATCCTCAATCCTCAATCCTCAATCCTTAATCCTCAATCCTCTATCCTCAGTCCTCAAACCTTAATCCTGAATCCACAATCCTGAATCCTCAATATTCAGCCCTCAGTCCTCAACAATCAGTCGTCAATCCTCAATCCCCAACGGAATATCATCAATTCACAGTTTTCAATACTCAATACTCAATCTGCAATCTTCAAATCTCTATCCACAGACATCAATACTCATCACTCAACACTCAACTCTCCGTTCCCAGTCCTCTATCTTCAATACTCAATCCTCAATCCTCAATCCTCAATCCTCAATTTTCAATCCTCAATACTCAATCTTCAACCCTCAATGCTCAATCCTCAATCCTCAATCCTCAGTCCTCAATCCACAATCCTCAATCCTCAAACCTCAATCCTCAATCGTCAGCCCTCGTCCTCAATCCTCAACACTCAATCCTCAATCCTCAATCCTCAATCCTCAATCCTCAAACCTCAATTCTCAACCGTCAGTCCTCGTCCTCAAACCTCAACCCTCAATCCTCAATCCTCAATCTTCAATCATCAATACTCAATCTTCAATCCTCAATCTTCAATCCTCAATCCTCAATCCTCAATCCTCAGTCCTCATTCTTCAATCCTCAATCCTCAATCCCCAATCCTCAATCCTCAATCTTCAATCGTCAATACTCAATCTTCAATCCTCAATCCTCAATCCTCAATCCCCAATCCTCAATCCTCAATTCTCAATCCTCAATCCTCAGTCCTCAGTCCTCAAACCTCAATCCTCAACCCGCAGCCCTCATCCTCAATCCTCAATCCTCAATCCTCAATCCTCAATCTTCAATCCTCAATACTCAATCTTCAATCCTCAATCCTCAGTCCTCAATCTTCAATCCTCAGTGCTCAATCCTCAATCCTCAATCCTCAGTCCTCAATCCTCAATCCTCAATCCTCAAACCTCAATCCTCAACCGTCAGTCCTCGTCCTCAAACCTCAACCCTCAATCCTCAATCCTCAATCTTCAATCATCAATACTCAATCTTCAATCCTCAATCCTCAATCCTCAATCCCCAATCCTCAATCCTCAATTCTCAATCCTCAATCTTCAATCCTCAATCCTCAATCGTCAATCTTCAATCCTCAATACTCAATCTTCAATCCTCAATCCTCAATCCTCAATCCTCAATCCTCATTCTTCAATCCACAATACACAATCCTCAATCTTCAATCCTCAATCCTCAATCCTCAATCCTCAGTCCTCCATCCTCAATCCTCAACCCTCAAACGTCAATCCTCAACCGTCTGTACTCGTCCTCAATCGTCAACACTCAATCCTCAATCCTCAATCTTCAATCCTCAATACTCAATCTTCAATCCTCAATCCTGAATCCTCAATCGTCAATCCTCGTTCTTCAATCCTCAATACCCAATCCTCAATCTTCAATCCTCAATACTCAATCCTCAATCCTCAATCCTCAATCCTCAATCCTCAAAATTCAATCCTCAGTCCCAAATCCTCAATCATCAATACTCAATCCTCAATCCTCAATCTTCAATCCTCAATACTCAATCTTCAATCCTCAGTCCTCGATCCTCAATCATCAAACCTCAATCCTCAACCCCCAGCCCTCATCCTTAATCCTCAATCCTCAATCCTCAATCCACAATCTTCAATCCTCAATACTCAACCTTCAATAAT
The DNA here is from genome assembly GCF_051401765.1 of Calliopsis andreniformis. NCBI lineage: Eukaryota > Metazoa > Arthropoda > Insecta > Hymenoptera > Andrenidae > Calliopsis > Calliopsis andreniformis. The sequence continues at coordinate 2,047,489 of NW_027480481.1, forward strand.
CAATCCTCAATCCTCAATCCTCAATACTCAATACTCAATCGTCAATCCTCAATCCCCAATCCTCAATCTCCAATAATCAATCCTCAATCCTCAATCCTCAATGCTCAATCCGCAATATCCAATCCTCAATCTTCAATCCTCAACCCTCAATCCTCAATCCTTAATCCTCAATCCCCAATCCTCAGTCCTCAAACCTTAATCCTGAATCCACAATCCTGAATCCTCAATCTTCAGCCCTCAGTCCTCAACAATCAGTTGTCAATCCTCAATCCCCAATGGAATATCATCAATTCACAGTTTTCAATACTCAATACTCAATCTGCAATCTTCAAATCTCTATCCACAAACATCAATACTCATCACTCAACACTCAACACTCCGTTCCCAGTCCTCAATCTTCAATCCTCAATCCTCGATCCTCAATCCTCAATCCTCAATTTTCTATCCTCAATACTCAATCTTCAATCCTCAATGCTCAATCCTCAATCCTCAATCCTCAGTCCTCAATCCACAATCCTCACTCCTCAAACCTCAATCCTCAATCGTCAGCCCGCGTCCTCAATCCTCAACACTCAATCCTCAATCCTCATTCTTCAATCCTCAATACCCAATACTCAATCTTCAATCCTCAATCCTCAATCCTCAATCCTCAATTCTCAATCCTCAATCCTCAGTCCTCAGTCCTCAAACCTCAATCCTCAATCCTCAGCCCTCATCCTCAATCCTCAATCCTCAATCCTCAATCCCCAATGTTCAATCCTCAATACTCAATCCTCAATCCTCAATCCTCAATCCTCAGTCCTCAATCCTCAATCTACAATCCTCAATACTCAGTCTTCAATTCTCAATCCTCAATCCTCAATCCTTAAGCGTCAATCCTCAATCCTCAATCCTCAACCGACTTTCCTCGTCCTCAATCCTCAAACCTCAATCCACAATCCTCAATATTCAACACACAACCCTCATCCATCAATCCTCAATACTCAACCATCAATCCTCGATTCTCAATACTCAATGGAATATACTGAATTCTCATGGTTGAATATTCAACCGAAAATATTCAATAATCAAATCTCAATCCTCAAACATCAATCCTCAACACTCAATCCTCTACACTCAGTCCTCTCTCTTCAATCCTCCATCCTCAATCCTCAATCCTCAAGCGTCAATCCTCAATCCTTAATCCTCAACCCTCAATCCTCAGTCCTCAAACCTCAATCCCGAATTGTCAATCCTGAATCCTCAATCTTCAGCCCTCAGTCCTCAACAATCAGTTGTCAATAATCAATCCTCAATAGGATATCCTCAATTCACTGTTTTCAATACTCAATCCCCATACTTCAATCTTCAAATCTCAATCCACAAACATCAATTCTCATCACTCTACCCACAACACTCAGTCCTCAATCTTCAATCGTCAATCCTCAATCCTCAATCCTCAATGTTCAATCCTCAATACTCAATCGTCAATCCTCAATACTCAATATTCAATACTCAATGTTCAATCCTCAACAGCCGATCCTCAATCTTCAATCCTCAATCGTCAATCCTCAATCCTCAATCCTCAATCCTCAATCCTCAATCCTCAATCTTCAATCCTCAATCCTCAGTCCTCAATCCTCAATCCTCAATTTTCAATCCTCAGTCCTCAATCCTCAATCTTCAACCCTCAATCCTCAACACTCAATCCTCGATCCTCAGTCCTCAATCCTCAATGCTCAATCCTCAATGCTCAATCCGCAATACCCAATCCTAAATCTTCAATCCTCAATCCTCAATCCTCAATCCTTAATCCTCAATCCTCTATCCTCAGTCCTCAAACCTTAATGCTGAATCCACAATCCTGAATCCTCAATCTTCAGCCCTCAGTCCTCAACAATCAGTCGTCAATCCTCAATCCCCAATGAAATATCATCAATTCACAGTTTTCAATACTCAATACTCAATCTGCAATCTTCAAATCTCTATCCACAGACATCAATACTCATCACTCAACACTCAACTCTCCGTTCCCAGTCCTCTATCTTCAATCCTCAATCCTCAATCCTCAATCCTCAATCCTCAATCCTCAATCCTCAATCGTCAATCTTCAATCCTCAATACTCAATCTTCAATCCTCAATCCTCAATCCTCAATCGTCAATCCTCATTCTTCAATCCTCAATACCCAATCCTCAATCTTCAATCCTCAATACTCAATCCTCAATCCTCAATACTCAATCCTCAATCCTCAAACTTCAATCCTCAGTCCCAAATCCTCAATCCTCAATACTCAATCCTCATTCCTCAATCTTCAATCCTCAATGCTCAATCTTCAATCCTCAATTCTCAATCCTGAATCCTCAATCCTCATTCTTCAATCCTCAATACCCGATCCTCAATCCCCAGTCCTCAATCTTCAATCCTCAATGGTCAATCCTCAATCCTCAATCCTCAGTCCTCAATCCTCAATCCTCAAACCTCAAACTTCAATCCTCAACCCTCAATACTCAGTATTCAATACTCAATCCTCAATCTTCAATCCTCAATCTTCAATCCTCAATCCTCAATCCTCAATCCTCAATCCTCATTCTTCAATCCTCAATCCTCAATCCCCAATCTTCAATCCTCAATACTCAATCTTCAATCCTCAGACCTCGATCCTCAATCATCAAACCTCAATCCTCAACCCCCAGCCCTTATCCTCAATCCTCGATCCTCAATCCTCAATCCTCAATTTTCTATCCTCGATACTCAATCTTCAATCCTCAATACTCAATCTTCAATCCTCAATACTCAATCCTCATTCCTCAATCCTCATTCCTCAATCCTCAATACCCAATCCTCAATCTTCAATCCTCAATCCTCAATCCTCAATTCTCAATCCTCAATCCTCTGTCCTCAGTCCTCAAACCTCAATCCTCAACCCTCAGCCCTCATCCTCAATCCTCAATCCTCAATCCTCAATCCTCAATCTTCAATCCTCAATACTCAATCTTCAATCCTCAATCCTCTGTCCTCAATCTTCAATCCTCAATGCTCAATCCTCAATCCTCAATCCTCAGTCCTCAATCCTCAATCCTCAAACCGCAATCCTCAACCGTCAGTCCTCGTCCTCAAACCTCAACGCTCAATCCTCAATCCTCAATCTTCAATCATCAATACTCAATCTTCAATACTCAATCCTCAATCCTCAATCCCCAATCCTCAATCCTCAATCCTCAATCCTCAATCCTCAATCTTCAATCCCCAATCCTCAATCGTCAATCTTCAATCCTCAATACTCAATCTCCAATCCTCAATCCTCAATCCTCAATCGTCAATCCTCATTCTTCAATCCTCAATACACAATCCTCAATCTTCAGTCCTCAATCCTCAATCCTCAATTCTCAGCCCTCAATCCTCAATCCTCAGACCTCAGACATAAATACTCAACCCTCAGTCCTCGTCCTCAATCCACAACCCTCAATCCTCAATTCTCAGTCCTCAAACCTCAATCCTCAATCCTCAGACCTCAATCCTCAACCGTCAGTCCCCGTCCTCAATCCTCAAACATCAACCCTCAACCCTCAATCTTCAATCATTAATACTCAATCTTCAATCCTCAATCCTCAATCCTCAATCCTCAACCCTCAATCCTCAGTCCTCAAACCTCAATCCGGAATCCTCAATCCTGAATCCTCAATCTTCAGCCGTCAGTCCTCAACAATCAATTCTCAATCCTCAATCCTCAATCTTCAATCCTCAATCCTCAATCTGCAAACCTCGATCCTCTATCTTCAATCCTCAATCCTCAATCCTCAATCCTCAATCCTCATTCTTCAATCCTCAATCCTCAATCCCCAATCTTCAATCCTCAATACTCAATCTTCAATCCTCAGTCCTCGATCCTCAATCATCAAACCTCAATCCTCAACCCCCAGCCCTCATCCTCAATCCTCGATCCTCAATCCTCAATCCTCAATTTTCTATCCTCAATACTCAATCTTCAATCCTCAATACTCAATCTTCAATCCTCAATACTCAATCCTCATTCCTCAATCCTCATTCTTCAATCCTCAATACCCAATCCTTAATCTTCAATCCTCAATACTCAATCCTCAATTCTCAATCCTCACTCCTCTGTCCTCAGTCCTCAAACCTCAATCCTCAACCCTCAGCCCTCATCCTCAATCCTCAATCCTCAATCCTCAATCCTCAATCTTCAATCCTCAATACTCAATCTTCAACCCTCAATCCTCTGTCCTCAATCTTCAATCCTCAATGCTCAATCCTCAATCCTCAATCCTCAGTCCTCAATCCTCAATCCTCAATCCTCAAACCTCAATTCTCAACCGTCAGTCCTCGTCCTCAAACCTCAACCCTCAATCCTCAATCCTCAATCTTCAATCATCAATACTCAATCTTCAATCCTCAATCTTCAATCCTCAATCCTCAATCCTCAATCCTCAGTCCTCATTCTTCAATCCTCAATCCTCAATCCCCAATCCTCAATCCTCAATCTTCAATCGTCAATACTCAATCTTCAATCCTCAATCCTCAATCCTCAATCCCCAATCCTCAATCCTCAATTCTCAATCCTCAATCCTCAGTCCTCAGTCCTCAAACCTCAATCCTCAACCCGCAGCCCTCATCCTCAATCCTCAATCCTCAATCCTCAATCCTCAATCTTCAATCCTCAATACTCAATCTTCAATCCTCAATCCTCAGTCCTCAATCTTCAATCCTCAGTGCTCAATCCTCAATCCTCAATCCTCAGTCCTCAATCCTCAATCCTCAATCCTCAAACCTCAATCCTCAACCGTCAGTCCTCGTCCTCAAACCTCAACCCTCAATCCTCAATCCTCAATCTTCAATCATCAATACTCAATCTTCAATCCTCAATCCTCAATCCTCAATCCCCAATCCTCAATCCTCAATCCTCAATCCTCAATCTTCAATCCTCAATCCTCAATCGTCAATCTTCAATCCTCAATACTCAATCTTCAATCCTCAATCCTCAATCCTCAATCCTCAATCCTCATTCTTCAATCCACAATACACAATCCTCAATCTTCAATCCTCAATCCTCAATCCTCAATCCTCAGTCCTCCATCCTCAATGCTCAACCCTCAAACGTCAATCCTCAACCGTCTGTACTCGTCCTCAATCGTCAACACTCAATCCTCAATCCTCAATCTTCAATCCTCAATACTCAATCTTCAATCCTCAATCCTGAATCCTCAATCGTCAATCCTCATTCTTCAATCCTCAATACCCAATCCTCAATCTTCAATCCTCAATACTCAATCCTCAATCCTCAATCCTCAATCCTCAATCCTCAAAATTCAATCCTCAGTCCCAAATCCTCAATCATCAATACTCAATCCTCAATCCTCAATCTTCAATCCTCAATACTCAATCTTCAATCCTCAGTCCTCGATCCTCAATCATCAAACCTCAATCCTCAACCCCCAGCCCTCATCCTTAATCCTCAATCCTCAATCCTCAATCCACAATCTTCAATCCTCAATACTCAACCTTCAATAATCAATCCTCAATCCTCAATCCTCAATACTCAATACTCAATCGTCAATCCTCAATCCCCAATCCTCAATCTCCAATAATCAATCCTCAATCCTCAATCCTCAATGCTCAATCCGCAATATCCAATCCTCAATCTTCAATCCTCAACCCTCAATCCTCAATCCTTAATCCTCAATCCCCAATCCTCAGTCCTCAAACCTTAATCCTGAATCCACAATCCTGAATCCTCAATCTTCAGCCCTCAGTCCTCAACAATCAGTTGTCAATCCTCAATCCCCAATGGAATATCATCAATTCACAGTTTTCAATACTCAATACTCAATCTGCAATCTTCAAATCTCTATCCACAAACATCAATACTCATCACTCAACACTCAACACTCCGTTCCCAGTCCTCAATCTTCAATCCTCAATCCTCGATCCTCAATCCTCAATCCTCAATTTTCTATCCTCAATACTCAATCTTCAATCCTCAATGCTCAATCCTCAATCCTCAATCCTCAGTCCTCAATCCACAATCCTCACTCCTCAAACCTCAATCCTCAATCGTCAGCCCGCGTCCTCAATCCTCAACACTCAATCCTCAATCCTCATTCTTCAATCCTCAATACCCAATACTCAATCTTCAATCCTCAATCCTCAATCCTCAATCCTCAATTCTCAATCCTCAATCCTCAGTCCTCAGTCCTCAAACCTCAATCCTCAATCCTCAGCCCTCATCCTCAATCCTCAATCCTCAATCCTCAATCCCCAATGTTCAATCCTCAATACTCAATCCTCAATCCTCAATCCTCAATCCTCAGTCCTCAATCCTCAATCTACAATCCTCAATACTCAGTCTTCAATTCTCAATCCTCAATCCTCAATCCTTAAGCGTCAATCCTCAATCCTCAATCCTCAACCGACTTTCCTCGTCCTCAATCCTCAAACCTCAATCCACAATCCTCAATATTCAACACACAACCCTCATCCATCAATCCTCAATACTCAACCATCAATCCTCGATTCTCAATACTCAATGGAATATACTGAATTCTCATGGTTGAATATTCAACCGAAAATATTCAATAATCAAATCTCAATCCTCAAACATCAATCCTCAACACTCAATCCTCTACACTCAGTCCTCTCTCTTCAATCCTCCATCCTCAATCCTCAATCCTCAAGCGTCAATCCTCAATCCTTAATCCTCAACCCTCAATCCTCAGTCCTCAAACCTCAATCCCGAATTCTCAATCCTGAATCCTCAATCTTCAGCCCTCAGTCCTCAACAATCAGTTGTCAATCCTCAATCCTCAATAGGATATCCTCAATTCACAGTTTTCAATACTCAATCCCCATACTTCAATCTTCAAATCTCAATCCACAAACATCAATTCTCATCACTCTACCCACAACACTCAGTCCTCAATCTTCAATCGTCAATCCTCAATCCTCAATCCTCAATGTTCAATCCTCAATACTCAATCTTCAATCCTCAATACTCAATATTCAATACTCAATGTTCAATCCTCAACAGCCGATCCTCAATCTTCAATCCTCAATCGTCAATCCTCAATCCTCAATCCTCAATCCTCAATCCTCAATCCTCAATCTTCAATCCTCAATCCTCAGTCCTCAATCCTCAATCCTCAATTTTCAATCCTCAGTCCTCAATCCTCAATCTTCAACCCTCAATCCTCAACACTCAATCCTCGATCCTCAGTCCTCAATCCTCAATGCTCAATCCTCAATGCTCAATCCGCAATACCCAATCCTAAATCTTCAATCCTCAATCCTCAATCCTCAATCCTTAATCCTCAATCCTCTATCCTCAGTCCTCAAACCTTAATGCTGAATCCACAATCCTGAATCCTCAATCTTCAGCCCTCAGTCCTCAACAATCAGTCGTCAATCCTCAATCCCCAATGAAATATCATCAATTCACAGTTTTCAATACTCAATACTCAATCTGCAATCTTCAAATCTCTATCCACAGACATCAATACTCATCACTCAACACTCAACTCTCCGTTCCCAGTCCTCTATCTTCAATCCTCAATCCTCAATCCTCAATCCTCAATCCTCAATCCTCAATCCTCAATCGTCAATCTTCAATCCTCAATACTCAATCTTCAATCCTCAATCCTCAATCCTCAATCGTCAATCCTCATTCTTCAATCCTCAATACCCAATCCTCAATCTTCAATCCTCAATACTCAATCCTCAATCCTCAATACTCAATCCTCAATCCTCAAACTTCAATCCTCAGTCCCAAATCCTCAATCCTCAATACTCAATCCTCATTCCTCAATCTTCAATCCTCAATGCTCAATCTTCAATCCTCAGTTCTCAATCCTGAATCCTCAATCCTCATTCTTCAATCCTCAATACCCGATCCTCAATCCCCAGTCCTCAATCTTCAATCCTCAATGGTCAATCCTCAATCCTCAATCCTCAGTCCTCAATCCTCAATCCTCAAACCTCAAACTTCAATCCTCAACCCTCAATACTCAGTATTCAATACTCAATCCTCAATCTTCAATCCTCAATCTTCAATCCTCAATCCTCAATCCTCAATCCTCAATCCTCATTCTTCAATCCTCAATCCTCAATCCCCAATCTTCAATCCTCAATACTCAATCTTCAATCCTCAGACCTCGATCCTCAATCATCAAACCTCAATCCTCAACCCCCAGCCCTTATCCTCAATCCTCGATCCTCAATCCTCAATCCTCAATTTTCTATCCTCGATACTCAATCTTCAATCCTCAATACTCAATCTTCAATCCTCAATACTCAATCCTCATTCCTCAATCCTCATTCCTCAATCCTCAATACCCAATCCTCAATCTTCAATCCTCAATCCTCAATCCTCAATTCTCAATCCTCAATCCTCTGTCCTCAGTCCTCAAACCTCAATCCTCAACCCTCAGCCCTCATCCTCAATCCTCAATCCTCAATCCTCAATCCTCAATCTTCAATCCTCAATACTCAATCTTCAATCCTCAATCCTCTGTCCTGAATCTTCAATCCTCAATGCTCAATCCTGAATCCTCAATCCTCAGTCCTCAATCCTCAATCCTCAAACCGCAATCCTCAACCGTCAGTCCTCGTCCTCAAACCTCAACGCTCAATCCTCAATCCTCAATCTTCAATCATCAATACTCAATCTTCAATACTCAATCCTCAATCCTCAATCCCCAATCCTCAATCCTCAATCCTCAATCCTCAATCCTCAATCTTCAATCCCCAATCCTCAATCGTCAATCTTCAATCCTCAATACTCAATCTCCAATCCTCAATCCTCAATCCTCAATCGTCAATCCTCATTCTTCAATCCTCAATACACAATCCTCAATCTTCAATCCTCAATCCTCAATCCTCAATTCTCAGCCCTCAATCCTCAATCCTCAGACCTCAGACATAAATACTCAACCCTCAGTCCTCGTCCTCAATCCACAACCCTCAATCCTCAATTCTCAGTCCTCAAACCTCAATCCTCAATCCTCAGACCTCAATCCTCAACCGTCAGTCCCCGTCCTCAATCCTCAAACATCAACCCTCAACACTCAATCTTCAATCATTAATACTCAATCTTCAATCCTCAATCCTCAATCCTCAATCCTCAACCCTCAATCCTCAGTCCTCAAACCTCAATCCGGAATCCTCAATCCTGAATCCTCAATCTTCAGCCGTCAGTCCTCAACAATCAATTCTCAATCCTCAATCCTCAATCTTCAATCCTCAATCCTCAATCTGCAAACCTCGATCCTCTATCTTCAATCCTCAATCCTCAATCCTCAATCCTCAATCCTCATTCTTCAATCCTCAATCCTCAATCCCCAATCTTCAATCCTCAATACTCAATCTTCAATCCTCAGTCCTCGATCCTCAATCATCAAACCTCAATCCTCAACCCCCAGCCCTCATCCTCAATCCTCGATCCTCAATCCTCAATCCTCAATTTTCTATCCTCAATACTCAATCTTCAATCCTCAATACTCAATCTTCAATCCTCAATACTCAATCCTCATTCCTCAATCCTCATTCTTCAATCCTCAATACCCAATCCTTAATCTTCAATCCTCAATACTCAATCCTCAATTCTCAATCCTCACTCCTCTGTCCTCAGTCCTCAAACCTCAATCCTCAACCCTCAGCCCTCATCCTCAATCCTCAATCCTCAATCCTCAATCCTCAATCTTCAATCCTCAATACTCAATCTTCAACCCTCAATCCTCTGTCCTCAATCTTCAATCCTCAATGCTCAATCCTCAATCCTCAATCCTCAGTCCTCAATCCTCAATCCTCAATCCTCAAACCGCAATCCTCAACCGTCAGTCCTCGTCCTCAAACCTCAACCCTCAATCCTCAATCCTCAATCTTCAATCATCAATACTCAATCTTCAATAATCAATCCTCAATCCACAATCCCCAATCCTCAATCCTCAATCCTCAATCCTCAATCCTCAATCTTCAATCCCCAATCCTCAATCGTCAATCTTCAATCCTCAATACTCAATCTTCAATCCTCAATCCTCAATCCTCAATCGTCAATCCTCATTCTTCAATCCTCAATACACAATCCTCAATCTTCAATCCTCAATCCTCAATCCTCAATTCTCAGTCCTCAATCCTCAATCCTCAGACCTCAGACATAAATACTCAACCCTCAGTCCTCGTCCTCAATCCACAACCCTCAATCCTCAATTCTCAGTCCTCAAACCTCAATCCTCAATCCTCAGACCTCAATCCTCAACCGTCAGTCCCCGTCCTCAATCCTCAAACATCAACCCTCAACCCTCAATCTTCAATCATTAATACTCAATCTTCAATCCTCAATCCTCAATCCTCAATCCTCAATTCTCAATCCTCAACATTCAACACACGACCCTCAACCATCAATCCTCAATACTCAACCATCAATCCTCAATTCTCAATACTCAATAGAATATCCTGAATTCCCATGATTCAATACTCAATCCTCAATATTCAATAATCAAATCTCAATCCTCAAACATCAGCTCTCAACATTCAATCCTCAATACTCAGTCCTCTCTCTTCAATCCTACATCCTCAATCCTCAATCCTCAAGCGTCAATCCGCAATCCTCAATCCTCAACCCTCAATCCTCAGACCTCAATCCTCAATCCGGAATCCTCAATCCTGAATCCTCAATCTTCAGCCGTCAGTCCTCAACAATCAATTCTCAATCCTCAATCCTCAATCTTCAATCCTCAATCCTCAGTCCACAATCCTCAATCCTCAATCTTCAATCCTCAATACTCAATCTTCAATCCTCAATCCTCAATCCTCAATCGTCAATCCTCATTCTTCAATCCTCAATACCCAATCCTCAATCTTCAATCCTCAATACTCAATCCTCAATCCTCAATCCTCAATCCTCAATCCTCAAACTTCAATCCTCAGTCATAAATCCTCAATCCTCAATACTCAATCTTCAATCCTCAACCTTCAATCCTCAATGCTCAATCTTCAATCCTCAATCCTCGATCCTGAATCCTCAATCCTCATTCTTCAATCCTCAATACCCGATCCTCAGTCCCCAGTCCTCAATCTTCAATCCTCAATGGTCAATCCTCAATCCTCAATCCTCAGTCCTCAATCCTCAGTCCTCAACCCTCAATCCTCAATCCTCAACCTTCAATCCTCAATACTCAGTATTCAATACTCAATCCTCAATCTTCAATCCTCAATCTTCAATCCTCAATCCTCAATCCTCAATCCTCAATCCTCATTCTTCAATCCTCAATACCCAATCCTCAGTCTTCAATCCTCAATCCTCAAACCTCAATCCGGAATCCTCAATCCTGAATCCTCAATCTTCAGCCGTCAGTCCTCAACAATCAATTGTCAATCCACAATCCTCAATCTTCAATCCTCAATCCTCAATCCCCAATCCTCAGTCCTCAATCTTCAATCCTCAATACTCAGTCCTCAATCCTCAATCCTCAATCCTCAATCCCCAATCCTCAATCCTCAATTCTCAATCTTCAATCCTCAGTCCTCAGTCCTCAAACCTCAATCCTCAACCCTCAGCCCTCATCCTCAATCCTCAATCCTCAATCCTCAATCTTCAATCCTCAATACTCAATCTTCAAACCTCAATCCTCAGTCCTCAATCTTCAATCCTCAATGCTCAATCCTCAATCCTCAATCCTCAGACCTCAATCCTCAATCCTCAATCCTCAATCCTCAATAGAATATCCTCAATTCACAGCTTTCAATACTCAATCCCCATTCTTCAATCTTCAAATCTCAATCCACAAACATCAATTCTCATCACTCTACCCTCAACACTCAGTCCTCAATCTTCAATCCTCAATCCTCAATCTTCAATCCTCAATACTCAATCTTCAATCATCAACCCTCAATTCTCAATCCTCAATACTCAATACTCAACCGTCAATCCTCAATCCCCAATCCTCAATCTTGAATCCTCAATCCTCAATCCTCAATCCTCAATCCTCAATCCTCAATCTTCAATCATCAATACTCAATCTGCAATCCTCAATCCTCAATCCTGAATCCCCAATCCTCTATCCTCAATCCTCAACCCTCAATCCTCAATCTTCAATCCTCAATCCTCAATCGTCAATCTTCAATCCTCAATCGTCAATCCTCATTCTTCAATCCTCAATACCCAATCCTCAATCTTCAATCCTCAATACTCAATCCTCAATCCTCAATCCTCAATCCTCAATCCTCAAACTTCAATCCTCAGTCATAAATCCTCAATCCTCAATACTCAATCCTCAATCCTCAATCCTCCATCTTCAATCCTCAATGCTCAATCTTCAATCCTCAATCCTCGATCCTGAATCCTCAATCCTCATTCTTCAATCCTCAATACCCGATCCTCAGTCCCCAGTCCTCAATCTTCAATCCTCAATGGCCAATCCTCAATCCTCAATCCTCAGTCCTCAATCCTCAGTCCTCAACCCTCAAACCTCAATCCTCAACCTTCAATCCTCAATACTCAGTATTCAATACTCAATCCTCAATCTTCATTCCTCAATCTTCAATCCTCAATCCTCAATCCTCAATCCTCAATCCTCATTCTTCAATCCTCAATACCCAATCCTCAGTCTTCAATCCTCAATCCTCAATCCTCAATCCGGAATCCTCAATCCTGAATCCTCAATCTTCAGCCGTCAGTCCTCAACAATCAATTGTCAATCCACAATCCTCAATCTTCAATCCTCAATCCTCAATCCCCAATCCTCAGTCCTCAATCTTCAATCCTCAATACTCAATCCTCAATCCTCAATCCTCAATCCTCAATCCCCAATCCTCAATCCTCAATTCTCAATCCTCAATCCTCAGTCCTCAGTCCTCAAACCTCAATCCTCAACCCTCAGCCCTCATCCTCAATCCTCAATCCTCAATCCCCAATCTTCAATCCTCAATACTCAATCTTCAAACCTCAATCCTCAGTCCTCAATCTTCAATCCTCAATGCTCAATCCTCAATCCTCAATCCTCAGACCTCAATCCTCAATCCTCAATCCTCAATCCTCAATAGAATATCCTCAGTTCACAGCTTTCAATACTCAATCCCCATTCTTCAATCTTCAAATCTCAATCCACAAACATCAATTCTCATCACTCTACCCTCAACACTCAGTCCTCAATCTTCAATCCTCAATCCTCAATCCTCAATCCGCAATCTTCAATCCTCAATACTCAATCTTCAATCATCAACCCTCAATTCTCAATCCTCAATACTCAATACTCAATCCTCAATCCTCAATCCTCAGTCCTCAATCCTCAATCCTCAATAATCAAACCGCAATCCTCAACCGTCAGTCCTCGTCCTCAAACCTCAACCCTCAATCCTCAATCCTCAATCTTCAATCGTCAATACTCAATCTTCAATAATCAATCCTCAATCCTCAATCCCCAATCCTCAATCCTCAATCCTCAATCCTCAATCCTCAATCTTCAATCCCCAATCCTCAATCGTCAATCTTCAATCCTCAATACTCAATCTTCAATCCTCAATCCTCAATCCTCAATCGCCAATCCTCATTCTTCAATCCTCAATACACAATCCTCAATCTTCAATCCTCAATCCTCAATCCTCAATTCTCAGTCCTCAATCCTCAATCCTCAGACCTCAGACATAAATACTCAACCCTCAGTCCTCGTCCTCAATCCACAACCCTCAATCCTCAATTCTCAGTCCTCAAACCTCAATCCTCAATCCTCAGACCTCAATCCTCAACCGTCAGTCCCCGTCCTCAATCCTCAAACATCAACCCTCAACCCTCAATCTTCAATCATTAATACTCAATCTTCAATCCTCAATCCTGAATCCTCAATCCTCAATCCTCAATCCTCAACATTCAACACACGACCCTCAACCATCAATCCTCAATACTCAACCATCAATCCTCAATTCTCAATACTCAATAGAATATCCTGAATACCCATGATTCAATACTCAATCCTCAATATTCAATAATCAAATCTCAATCCTCAAACATCAGCTCTCAACATTCAATCCTCAATACTCAGTCCTCTCTCTTCAATCCTACATCCTCAATCCTCAATCCTCAAGCGTCAATCCGCTATCCTCAATCCTCAACCCTCAATCCTCAGACCTCAAACCTCAATCCGGAATCCTCAATCCTGAATCCTCAATCTTCAGCCGTCAGTCCTCAACAATCAATTCTCAATCCTCAATCCTCAATCTTCAATCCTCAATCCTCAGTCCACAATCCTCAATCCTCAATCTTCAATCCTCAATACTCAATCTTCAATCCTCAATCCTCAATCCTCAATCCTCAATCCTCAATCCTCAATCCTCAATCCTCAATCCTCAATCCTCAATCGTCAATCTTCAATCCTCAATACTCAATCTTCAATCCTCAATCCTCAATCCTCAATCGTCAATCCTCATTCTTCAATCCTCAATACCCAATCCTCAATCTTCAATCCTCAATACTCAATCCTCAATCCTCAATCCTCAATCCTCAATCCTCAAACTTCAATCCTCAGTCATAAATCCTCAATCCTCAATACTCAATCCTCAATCCTCAATCTTCAATCCTCAATGCTCAATCTTCAATCCTCAATCCTCGATCCTGAATCCTCAATCCTCATTCTTCAATCCTCAATACCCGATCCTAAGTCCCCAGTCCTCAATCTTCAATCCTCAATGGTCAATCCTCAATCCTCAATCCTCAGTCCTCAATCCTCAGTCATCAACCCTCAAACATCAATCCTCAACCTTCAATCCTCAATACTCAGTATTCAATACTCAATCCTCAATCTTCATTCCTCAATCTTCAATCCTCAATCCTCAATCCTCAATCCTCAATCCTCATTCTTCAATCCTCAATACCCAATCCTCAGTCTTCAATCCTCAATCCTCAAACCTCAATTCTCAGTCCTCAATCCTCAATCCTCAGACCTCAAACATCAATACTCAACCCTCAGTCCTCGTCCTCAATCCACAACCCTCAATTCTCAATACTCAGTCCTCAAACCTCAATCATCAATCCTCAGACCTCAATCCTCAACCGTCAGTCCCCGTCCTCAATCCTCAAACATCAATCTTCAACCCTCAATCTTCAATCATCAATACTCAATCCTCAATCCTCAATCCGCAATCCTCAATCCTCAATGCTCAATCCTCAACATTCAACACACGACCCTCAACCATCAATCCACAATACTCAATCATCAATCCTCAATTCTCAATACTCAGTAGAATATCCTGAATTCCCATGATTCAATACTCAATCCTCAATATTCAATAATCAAATCTCAATCCTCAAACATCAACACTCAACACTCAATCCTCAATACTCAGCCCTCTCTCTTCAATCCTACATCCCCAATCCTCAATCCTCAAGCGTCAATCCTCAATCCTCAATCCTCAACCCTCAATCCTCAGTCCTCAAACCTCAATCCGGAATCCACAGCCGTGAATCCTCAATCTTCAGCCGTCAGTCCTCAACAATCAATTCTCAATCCTCAATCCTCAATCTTCAATCCTCAATCCTCAATCCACAATCCTCAATCCTCAATCTTCAGTCCTCAATCCTCAATACTCAATCCTCAATCCTCAAACTTCAATCCTCAGTCCCAAATCCTCAATCCTCAATCCTCAATCATCAACCCTCAATCCTCAGTCCTCAAACCTCAATCCGGAATCCTCAATCCTGCATCCTCAATCTTCAGCCGTCAGTCCTCAACAATCAATTCTCAATCCTCTATCCTCAATCTTCAATCCTCAATCCTCAATCCGCAATCCTCGATCCTCAATCTTCAATCCTCAATACTCAATCTTCTATCCTCAATCCTCAATCCTCAATCCTCAATCCTCAATCCTCAATCCTCAATCCTCAATCCTCAATCGTCAATCTTCAATCCTCAATACTCAATCTTCAATCCTCAATCCTCAATCCTCAATCGTCAATCCTCATTCTTCAATCCTCAATACCCAATCCTCAATCTTCAATCATCAATACTCAATCCTCAATCCTCAATACTCAATCCTCAATCCTCAAACTTCAATCCTCAGTCCCAAATCCTCAATCCTCAATACTCAATCCTCAATCCTCAATCTTCAATCCTCAATGCTCAATCTTCAGTCCTCAATCCTCAATCCTGAATCCTCAATCCTCATTCTTCAATCCTCAATACCCGATCCTCAATCCCCAGTCCTCAATCTTCAATCCTCAATGGTCAATCCTCAATCCTCAATCCTCAGTCCTCAATCCTCAATCCTCAATCCTCAACCCTCAAACCTCAATCCTCAACTTTCAATCCTCAATACTCAGTATTCAATACTCAATCCTCAATCTTCAATCCTCAATCTTCAATCCTCAGTCCTCAATCCTCAATCCTCAATCCTCATTCTTCAATCCTTAATCCTCAATCCCCAATCCTCAATCCTCAATCTTCAATCCTCAATACTCAATCTTCAATCCTCAATCCTCAATCCTCAATCCCCAATCCTCAATCCTCAATTCTCAATCCTCAATCCTCAGTCCTCAGTCCTCAAACCTCAATCCTCAACCCTCAGCCCTCATCCTCAATCCTCAATCCTCAATCCTCAATCCTCAATCTTCAATCCTCAATACTCAATCTTCAATCCTCAATCCTCAGTCCTCAGTCTTCAATCCTCAGTGCTCAATCCTCAATCCTCAACCCCCAGTCCTCAATCCTCAATCATCAATCCTCAAACCTCAATTCTCAACCGTCAGTCCTCGTCCTCAAACCTCAACCCTCAATCCTCAATTCTCAATCTTCAATCTTCAATACTCAATCTTCAATCCTCAATCCTCAATCCTCAATCCCCAATCCTCAATCCTCAATCCTCAATCCTCAATCCTCAATCTTCAATCCTCAATCCTCAATAGTCAATATTCAATCCTCAATACTCAATCTTCAATCCTCAATCCTCAATCCTCAATCCTCAATCCTCATTCTTCAATCCTCAATACACAATCCTCAATCTTCAATCCTCAATCCTCAATCCTCAATTCTCAGTCCTCAATCCTCAATCCTCAGACCTCAAACATCAATACTCAACCCTCAGTCCTCGTCCTCAATCCACAACCCTCAATCCTCAATCCTCAATCCTCAATCCTCAATCCTCAATCCTCAATCCTCAATCCTCAATCGTCAATCTTCAATCCTCAATACTCAATCTTCAATCCTCAATCCTCAATCCTCAATCGTCAATCCTCATTCTTCAATCCTCAATACCCAATCCTCAATCTTCAATCCTCATTACTCAAACCTCAATCCTCAATACTCAATCCTCAATCCTCAAACTTCAATCCTCAGTCCCAAATCCTCAATCCTCAATACTCAATCCTCAATCCTCAATCTTCAATCCTCAATGCTCAATCTTCAATCCTCAATCCTCAATCCTGAATCCTCAATCCTCATTCTTCAATTCTCAATACCCGATCCTCAATCCCCAGTCCTCAATCTTCAATCCTCAATGGTCAATCCTCAATCCTCAATCCTCAATCCTCAATCCTCAATCCTCAATCCTCAATCCTCAATCGTCAATCTTCAATACCCAATACTCAATCTTCAATCCTCAATCCTCAATCCTCAATCGTCAATCCTCATTCTTCAATCCTCAATACCCAATCCTCAATCTTCAATCCTCATTACTCAAACCTCAATCCTCAATACTCAATCCTCAATCCTCAAACTTCAATCCTCAGTCCCAAATCCTCAATCCTCAATCCTCAATCTCCAATCAATACTCAATCTTCAATCCGCAATCCTCAATCCTCAATCCTCAGTCCTCAGTCCTCAAACCTCAATCCTCAACCCTCAGCCCTCATCCTCAATCCTCAATCCTCAATCCTCAATCCTCAATCTTCAATCCTCAATACTCAATCTTCAATCCTCAATCCTCGGTCCTCAATCTTCAATCCTCAGTGCTCAATCCTCAATCCTCAATCCTCAGTCCTCAATCCTCAATCCTCAATCCTCAAACCTTAATCCTCAACCGTCAGTCCTCGTCCTCAAACCTCAACCCTCAATCCTCAATCCTCAATCTTCAATCATCAATACTCAATCTTCAATCCTCAACCCTCAATCCTCAGTACTCAAACCTCAATCCGGAATCCTCAATCCTGAATCCTCAATCTTCAGCCGTCAGTCCTCAACAATCAATTCTCAACCCTCAATCCTCAATCTTCAATCCTCAATCCTCAATCCGCAATCCTCAATCCTCAATCCTCAATCGTCAATATTCAATCCTCAATACTCAATCTTCTATCCTCAATCCTCAATCCTCAATCGTCAATCCTCATTCTTCAATCCTCAATACCCAATCCTCAACCTTCAATCCTCAATACTCAATCCTCAATCCTCAATCCTCAATCCTCAATCCTCAAACTTCAATCCTCAGTCCCAAATCCTCAATCCTCAATACTCAATCCTCAATCCTCAATCTTCAATCCTCAATGCTCAATCTTCAATCCTCAATCCTCAATCCTGAATCCTCAATCCTCATTCTTCAATTCTCAATACCCGATCCTCAGTCCCCAGTCCTCAATCTTCAATCCTCAATGGTCAACCCTCAATCCTCAATCCTCAGTCCTCAATCCTCAATCCTCAACGCTCAAACCTCAATCGTCAACCGTCAGTCCTCGTCCTCAATCGTCAACACTCAATCCTCAATCCTCAATATTCAATCATCAATACTCAATCTTCAATCCTCAATCCTCAATCCTCAATCCTCGATTCTCAATCCTCAATCCTCAATCCTCAATCCTCTATCGTCAATCTTCAATCCTCAATACTCAATCTTCAATCCTCAATCCTCAATCCTCAATCGTCAATCCTCATTCTTCAATCCTCAATACCCAATCCTCAATATTCAATCCTCAATACTCAATCCCCAATCCTCAATCCTCAACCCTCAATCCTCAAACTTCAATCCTCAGTCCCAAATCCTCAATCCTCAATACTCAATCCTCAATCCTCAATCTTCAATCCTCAATGCTCAATCTTCAATCCTCAATCCTCAATCCTGAATCCTCAATCCTCATTCTTCAATCCTCAATACCCGATCCTCAATCCCCAGTCCTCAATCTTCAATCCTCAATGGTCAATCCTCAATCCTCAATCCTCTGTCCTCAATCCTCAATCCTCAATCCTCAAACGTCAATCCTCAACCGTCAGTACTCGTCCTCAATCGTCAACACTCAATCCTCAATCCTCAATCTTCAATCCTCAATACTCAATATTCAATACTCAATCTTCAATCTTCAATCTTCAATCCTCAATCTTCAATCCTCAATCCACAATACTCAATCCTCAATCCTCAATCCTCAATCCTCAATCCTCAAAATTCAATCCTCAGTCCCAAATCCTCAATCCTCAATACTCAATCCTCAATCCTCAATCCTCAATCTTCAATCCTCAATACTCAATCTTCAATCCGCAATTCTCAATCCTCAATCCTCAATCCTCATTCTTCAATCCTCAATACCCGATCCTCAATCCCCAGCCCTCAATCTTCAAACCTCAATGGTCAATCCTCAATCCTCAATCCTCAGGCCTCGATCCTCAATCCTCAAACCTCAATCCTCAACCCACAGCCCTCATCCTCAATCCTCAATCCTCAATCCTCAATCCACAATCTTGAATCCTCAATACTCAACCTTCAATAATCAATCCTCAATCCTCAATCCTCAATACTCAATACTCAATCGTCAATCCTCAATCCCCAATCCTCAATCTCCAATAATCAATCCTCAATCCTCAATCCTCAACCCTCAATCTTCAATACTCAATACTCAATCTTCAATCCTCAATCCTCAATCCTCAATCCCCAATCCTCAGTCCACAATCCTCAATCTTCAATCCTCAATACTCAGTCTTCAATCCTCAATCCTCAATCCTCAATCCTCAACCCTCCCATCTTCAATCATCAATACTCAATCTGCAATCCTCAATCCTCAATCCTCCATCCTCAACCCTCAAACCTCAAGCGTCAATCCTCAATTCTCAATCCTCAATCTTCAATCCTCAATACTCAATCCTCAATCCACAATCCTCAATCCTCAATCCTCAATCCTCAATCTTCAATCCTCAATACTCAACATTCAATAATCAAACCTCAATCCTCAATCCTCAATACTCTATACTCAATCGTCAATCCTCAATCCCCAATCCTCAATCTCCAATAATCAATCCTCAATCCTCAATCCTCAACCCTCAATCTTCAATACACAATCCTCCATCTTCAATCCTCAATCCTCTATCCTCAATCCTCAATCCTCAATCCTCAATCTTCAATCCTCAATACTCAATCTTCAATCCTCAATCCTCAGTCCTCAATCTTCAATCCTCAGTGCTCAATCCTCAATCCTCAATACTCAATCTTCAATCCTCAATCCTCAACCCTCAAACGTCAATCCTCAACCGTCAGTACTCGTCCTCAATCGTCAACACTCAATCCTCAATCCTCAATCTTCAATCCTCAATACTCAATATTCAATCCTCATTCTTCAATCCTCAATACCCAATCCTCAGTCTTCAATCCTCAATCCTCAAACCTCAATCCGGAATCCTCAATCCCGAATGCTCAATCTTCAGCCGTCAGTCCTCAACAATCAATTCCCAATCCTCAATCCTCAAACTTCAATCCTCAATCCTCAGCCCTCATCCTCAATCCTCAATCCTCAATCCACAATCTTCAATCCTCAATACTCAACCTTCAATAATCAATCCTCAATCCTCAATCTTCAATACTCAATACTCAATCGTCAATCCTCAATCCCCAATCCTCAATCTCCAATAATCAATCCTCAATCCTCAATCCTCGACCCTCAATCTTCAATACTCAATACTCAATCTTCAATCCTCAATCCTCAATCCTCAATCCTCAATCCTCAGTCCACAATCCTCAATCTTCAATCCTCAATACTCAGTCTTCAATCCTCAATCCTCAATCCTCAATCCTCAATCCTTAATCCTCCCATCTTCAATCCTCAATACTCAATCTGCAATCCTCAATCCTCAATCCTCCATCCTCAACACTCAATCCTCAAGCGTCAATCCTCAATTCTCAATCCTCAATCCCCAACCTTCAATCCTCAATTCTCAATCTTCAATCCTCAATCCTCAATCCTCAATCCTCAATCCTCAATCCTCAGTCCACAATCCTCAATCTTCAATCCTCAATACTCAGTCTTCAATCCTCAATCCTCAATCCTCAATCCTCAATCCTTAATCCTCCCATCTTCAATCCTCAATACTCAATCTGCAATCCTCAATCCTCAATCCTCCATCCTCAACACTCAATCCTCAAGCGTCAATCCTCAATTCTCAATCCTCAATCCCCAACCTTCAATCCTCAATCCTCAATCCTCAATCCTCAATCCCCAATCCTCAATCCTCAATCCTCAATCCTCAATCCTCAATCCTCAATCCTCAATCCTCAATCGTCAATCTTCAATCCTCAATACTCAATCTTCAATCGTCAATCCTCAATCCTCAATCGTCAATCCTCATTCTTCAATCCTCAATACCCAAACATCAATCTTCAATCCTCAATACTCAATCCTCAATCCTGAATACTCAATCCTCAATCCTCAAACTTCAATCCTCAGTCCCAAATCCTCAATCCTCAATACTCAATCCTCAATCCTCAATCTTCAATCCTCAATCCTCAATCCTGAATCCTCAATCCTCATTCTTCAATCCTCAATACCCGATCCTCAATCCCCAGTCCTCAATCTTCAATCCTCAATGGTCAATCCTCAATCCTCAATCCTCAACCCTCAAACGTCAATCCTCAACCGTCAGTACTCGTCCTCAATCGTCAACACTCAATCCTCAATCCTCAATCTTCAATCCTCAATACTCAATATTCAATACTCAATCTTCAATCTTCAATCCTCAATCTTCAATCCTCAATCCTCAATCCTCAATCCTCAATCCTCATTCTTCAATCCTCAATACCCAATCCTCAGTCTTCAATCCTCAATCCTCAAACCTCAATCCGGAATCCTCAATCCCGAATCCTCAATCTTCAGCCGTCAGTCCTCAACAATCAATTCCCAATCCTCAATCCTCAATCTTCAATCCTCAATCCTCAGCCCTCATCCTCAATCCTCAATCCTCAATCCACAATCTTCAATCCTCAATACTCAACCTTCAATAATCAATCCTCAATCCTCAATCTTCAATACTCAATACTCAATCGTCAATCCTCAATCCCCAATCCTCAATCTCCAATAATCAATCCTCAATCCTCAATCCTCGACCCTCAATCTTCAATACTCAATACTCAATCTTCAATCCTCAATCCTCAATCCTCAATCCTCAATCCTCAGTCCACAATCCTCAATCTTCAATCCTCAATACTCAGTCTTCAATCCTCAATCCTCAATCCTCAATCCTCAATCCTTAATCCTCCCATCTTCAATCCTCAATACTCAATCTGCAATCCTCAATCCTCAATCCTCCATCCTCAACACTCAATCCTCAAGCGTCAATCCTCAATTCTCAATCCTCAATCCCCAACCTTCAATCCTCAATTCTCAATCTTCAATCCTCAATCCTCAATTCTCAATCCTCAATACTCAATCCTCAAACCTCAATCCTCAACCGTGAGTCCTCGTCCTCAATCCTCAAACCTCAATACACAATCCTCAATATTCAATCATCAATACTCAATCTTCAACCCTCAATCCTCAATCCTCAATCCTCAATCCTCAATCCTCAATATTCAACACACAACCCTCATCTATCAATCCTCAATACTCAACCATCAATCCTAGATTCTCCATACTCAATAGAATATACTGAATTCTCATGGTTGAATACTCAATCCAAAATATTCAATAATCAAGTCTCAATCCTCAAACATCAATCCTCAACACTCAATCGTCAACACTCAGTCCTCTCTCTTCAATCCTCCATCCTCAATCCTCAATCGTCAAGCGTCAATCCTCAATCCTCAACCCTCAATCCTCAGTCCTCAAACCTCAATCCCGAGTCCTCAATCCTGAATCCTCAATCTTCAGCCCTCAGTCCTCAACAATCAATTGTCAATCCTGAATCCTCAATAGAATATCCTCAATTCACAGTTTTCAATACTCAATCCCCATTCTTCAATCTTCAAATCTCATTCCACAAACGTCAATTCTCATCACTCTGCCCTCAACACTCAGTCCTCAATCTTCAATCCTCAATCCTCAATCCTCAATCCTCAATGTTCAATCCTCAATACTCAATCTTCAATCATCAACCCTCAATTCTCAATACTCAATACTCAATACTCAATCGTCAATCCTCAATCCCCAATCCTCAATCTTCAATCCTCAATCCTCTATCCTCAATCCTCAATCCTCAATCCTCAATCTTCAATCATCAATACTCAATCTTCAATCCTCAATCCTCAATCCTCAATCCCCAATCCTCAATCCTCAATCCTCAATCCTCAATCCTCAATCTTCAATCCTGAATCCTCAATCGTCAATCTTCAATCCTCAATACTCAATCTTCAATCCTCAATCCTCAATCCTCAATTCTCAGTCCTCAATCCTCAATCCTCAGACCTCAAACATCAATACTCAACCCTCAGTCACCGTCCTCAATCCACAACCCTCAATTCTCAATACTCAGTCCTCAAACCTCAATCATCAATCCTCAGACCTCAATCCTCAACCGTCAGTACTCGTCCTCAATCGTCAACACTCAATCCTCAATCCTCAATCTTCAATCCTCAAAATTCAATCCTCAGTCCTCAATCTTCAATCCTCAATCCTCAATCCTCAAACCTCAATGTTCAATCCTCAATACTCAATCTTCAATCATCAACCCTCAATTCTCAATCCTCACTACACAATACTCAATCCTCAATCCTGATTCTTCAATCCTCAATACACAATCCTCAATCTTCAATCCTCAATCCTCAATCCTCAATTCTCAGTCCTCAATCCTCAATCCTCAGACCTCAAACATCAATACTCAACCCTCAGTCCTGGTCCTCAACCAACAACCCTTAATTCTCAATACTCAGTCCTCAAACCTCAATCATCAATCCTCAGACCTCAATCCTCAACCGTCAGTCCCCGTCCTCAATCCTCAAACATCAATCCTCAACCCTCAATCCTCAGTCCTCAAACCTGAATCCGGAATCCTCAATCCTGAATCCTCAATCTTCAGCCGTCAGTCCTCAACAATCAATTCTCAATCCTCAATCCTCAATCTTCAATCCTCAATCCTCAATCCGCAATCCTCAATCCTCAATCTTCAATCCTCAATACTCAATCTTCTATCCTCAATCCTCAATCCTCAATCCCCAATCCTCAATCCTCAATCCTCAATCCTCAATCCTCAATCGTCAATCTTCAATCCTCAATACTCAATCTTCAATCCTCAATCCTCAATCCTCAATCGTCAATCCTCATTCTTCAATCCTCAATACCCAATCCTCAATCTTCAATCCTCATTACTCAAACCTCAATCCTCAATACTCAATCCTCAATCCTCAAACTTCAATCCTCAGTCCCAAATCCTCAATCCTCAATACTCAATCCTCAATCCTCAATCTTCAATCCTCAATGCTCAATCTTCAATCCTCAATCCTCAATCCTCAACCCTCAATCCTCAATCCTCATTCTTCAATCCTCAATACACAATCCTCAATCTTCAATCCTCAATCCTCAATCCTCAATTCTCAGTCCTCAATCCTCAATCCTCAGACCTCAAGCATCAATACTCAACCCTCAGTCCTCGTCCTCAATCCACAACCCTCAATTCTCAATACTCAGTCCTCAAACCTCAATCATCAATCCTCAGACCTCAATCCTCAACCGTCAGTCCCCGTCCTCAATCCTCAAACATCAATCCTGAACCCTCAATCTTCAATCATCAATACTCAATCTTCAATCCTCAATCCTCAATTCTGAATCCTCAATCCTCAATCCTCAATCCTCAATCCTCAATCCTCAATCCTCAATCGTCAGTCTTCAATCCTCAATACTCAGTCTTCAATCCTCAATCCTCAATCCTCCATTCTCAATCCTCAATCATCATTCTTCAATCCTCAATACCCAATCCTCAATCTTCAATCCTCAATCCTCAATCCTCAATTCTCAATCCTCAATCCTCAGTCCTCAGACCTCAAACCTCAAACCTCAACCCTCAGCCCTCATCCTCAATCCTCAATCCTCAATCTTCAATCCTCAATCCTTAATCCTCAATACTCAATCTTCAGTCCTCAATCCTCAGTCCTCAAACCTCAATTCTGAATTCTCAATCCTGAATCCTCAATCTTCAATCCTCAATCCCCAATCCTCAATCTTCAATCCTCAATCCTCAATCCTCAATCCTCAATCCTCAATACTCAATCTTCAATCCTCAACACTCAATCTTCAATCCTCAATCCTCAATCCTGAATCCTCAATCCTCAATCCTCAATCCTCAATCCTCAATCCTCAATACTCAATCTGCAATCCTCAATCCTCATTCTTCAATCCTCAATACCGAATCCTCAATCTTCAATCCTCAATCCTCAACCCTCAATTCTCAATCCTGAATCCTGAATCCTCATACTTCAAACATCAATACTCAACCCTCAGTCCTCGACCTCAATCCACAACCCTCAATCCTCAATCCTCAATCTTCAATCATCAATATTCAGTCTTCAATCCTCAATCCTCAATCCTCAATCCACATCCCTCAATCCACAATGTTCAATACTCAATACCCAATCCTCAATCTTCAATCCTCAATCCTCAATCCTCAATCCTCAACCCTCAATCCTCAGTCCTCAAACCTCATCCCTCAATCCTCAATGTTCAATACTCAATACCCAATCCTCAATCTTCAATCCTCAATCCTCAGTCCTCAAACCTCAATCCTGAATTCTCAATCCTGAATACTCAACCTTCAGCCAGAGTCCTCAGCGATCAGTTGTCAATCCTGAATCCTCAATAGAATATCCTCGATTCACAGTTTTCAATACTCAATACTCAATCTGCAATCTTCAGATCTCTATCCACAAACATCAATTCTCATCACTCAACCCTCAATACTGAGTCCCCAATCCTCAATCTTCAAACCTCAACCCTCAATCCTCAATCCTCAATCATTAATCCTCAATCCTCAATCCTCAATCCTCAATCGTCAATCTTCCATCCTCAATCCTCAATCCTGAATCCTCAATCCTCAATCCTCAATCGTCAATCTTCAATCCTCAATACTCAATCTTCAATCCTCAATCCTCAATCCTCAATCGTCAATCCTCATTCTTCAATCCTCAATACCCAATCCTCAATCTTCAATCCTCATTACTCAAACCTCAATCCTCAATACTCAATCCTCAATCCTCAAACTTCAATCCTCAGTCCCAAATCCTCAATCCTCAATACTCAATCCTCAATCCTCAATCTTCAATCCTCAATGCTCAATCTTCAATCCTCAACCCTCAATCCTGAATCCTCAATCCTCATTCTTCAATCCTCAATACCCGATCCTCAATCCCCAGTCCTCAATGTTCAATCCTCAATCGTCAATCCTCAATCCACAATCCTCAGTCCTCAATCCTCAATCCTCAACCCTCAAACGTCAATCCTCAACCGTCAGTACTCGTCCTCAATCGTCAACACTCAATCCTCAATCCTCAATCCTCAATCCTCAATCGTCAATCTTCAATCCTCAATACTCAATCTTCAATCCTCAATCCTCAATCCTCAGTCCCAAACCCTCAATCCTCAATACTCAATCCTCAATCCTCAATCTTCAATCCTCAATACTCAATCTTCAATACTCAATCCTCAATCCTCAATCCTCAATCCTCATTCTTCAATCCTCAATACACAATCCTCAATCTTCAATCCTCAATCCTCAATCGTCAATCCTCATTCCTCAATCCTCAATACCCAATCCTCAATCTTCATTCCTCAATACTCAATCCTCAATCCTCAATACTCAATCCTCAATCCTCAAAATTCAATCCTCAGTACCAAATCCTCAATCCTCAATACTCAATCCTCAATCCTCAATCTTCAATCCTCAATACTCAACCTTCGATCCGCAATCCTCAATCCTCAATCCTCAATCCTCATTCTTCAATCCTCAGTACCCGATCCTCAATCCCCAGCCCTCAATCTTCAATCCTCAATGGTCAATCCTCAATCCTCAATCCTCAGGCCTCGATCCTCAATCCTCAAACCTCAATCCTCAACCCCCAGCCCTCATCCTCAATCCTCAATCCTCAATCCTCAATCCACAATCTTCAATCCTCAATACTCAACCTTCAATAATCAATCCTCAATCCTCAATCCTCAATCCTCAATACTCAATACTCAATCGTCAATCCTCAATCCCCAGTCCTCAATCTCCAATAATCAATCCTCAATCCTCAATCCTCAACCCTCAATCTTCAATACTCAATACTCAATCTTCAATCCTCAATCCTCAGTCCTCAATCCTCAATCATCAGTCCACAATCCTCAATCTTCAATACTCAATACTCAGTCTTCAATCCTCAATCCTCAATCCTCAATCCTCAACCCTCCCATCTTCAATCATCAATACTCAATCTGCAATCCTCAATCCTCAATCCTCCATCCTCAACCCTCAAACCTCAAGCGTCAATCCTCAATTCTCAATCCTCAATCTTCAATCCTCAATACTCAATCCTCAATCCACGATCCTCAATCCTCAATCCTCAACCCTCAATCTTCAATACACAATCCTCAATCTTCAATCCTCAATCCTCAATCCTCAATCCTCAATCCTCAATCCTCAATCTTCAATCCTCAATACTCAATCTTCAATCCTCAATCCTCAGACCTCAATCTTCAATCCTCAGTGCTCAATCCTCAATCCTCAATCCTCAGTCCTCAATCCTCAATCCTCAATCCTCAAACCTCAATCCTCAACCGTCAGTCCTCGTCCTCAAACCTCAACCCTCAATCCTCAATCCTCAATCTTCAATCATCAATACTCAATCTTCAATCCTCAATCCTCAATCCTCAATCCCCAATCCTCAATCCTCAATCCTCAATCCTCAATCCTCAATCCTCAATACTCAATACTCAATCTTCAATCCTCAATCCTCAATCCTCAATCCTCAATCCTCAGTCCACAATCCTCAATCTTCAATCCTCAATACTCAGTCTTCAATCCTCGATCCTCAATCCTCAATCCTCAACCCTCCCATCTTCAATCATCAATACTCAATCTGCAATCCTCAATCCTCAATCCTCCATCCTCAACCCTCAAACCTCAAGCGTCAATCCTCAATTCTCAATCCTCAATCTTCAATCCTCAATACTCAATCCTCAATCCACAATCCTCAATCCTCAATCCTCAATCCTCAATCTTCAATCCTCAATACTCAACCTTCAATAATCAAACCTCAATCCTCAATCCTCAATACTCAATACTCAATCGTCAATCCTCAATCCCCAATCCTCAATCTCCAACAATCAATCCTCAATCCTCAATCCTCAACCCTCAATCTTCAATACACAATCCTCAATCTTCAATCCTCAATCCTCAATCCTCAATCCTCAATCCTCAATCCTCAATCTTCAATGCTCAATACTCAATCTTCAATCCTCAATCCTCAGTCCTCAATCTTCAATCCTCAGTGCTCAATCCTCAATCCTCAATCCTCAGTCCTCAATCCTCAATCCTCAAACCTCAATCCTCAATCCTCAGACCTCAATCCTCAACCGTCAGTCCCCGTACTCAATCCTCAAACATCAATCCTCAACCCTCTATCTACAATCATCAATACTCAATCTTCAATCCTCAATCCTCAATCCTCAATCCTCAATCCTCAACATTCAACACACGACCCTCAACCATCTATCCTCAATACTCAACCATCAATCCTCAATACTCAACCATCAATCCTCAATTCTCAATACTCAGTAGACTATACTGAATTCCCATGATTCAATACTCAATCCTCAATATTCAATAATCAAATCTCAATCCTCAAACATCAACCCTCAACACTCAATCCTCAATACTCGGTCCTGTCTCTTCAATCCTACATCCTCAATCCTCAATCCTCAAGCGTCAATCCTCAATCCTCAATCCTCAACCCTCAATCCTCAGTCCTCAAACCTCAATCCGGAATCCTCAATCCTGAATCCTCAATCTTCAGCCGTCAGTACTCAACAATCAATTCTCAACCCTCAATCCTCAATCTTCAATCCTCAATCCTCAATCCGCAATCCTCAATCCTCAATCTTCAATCCTCAAACCTCAATCCTCAACCGTCAGTCCTCGTCCTCAATCGTCAACACTCAATCCTCAATCCTCAATATTCAATCATCAATACTCAATCTTCAATCCTCAATCCTCAATCCTCAATCCTCAATCCTCAATCCTCAATATTCAACACACAACCCTCATCCATCAATCCTCAAAACTCAACCATCAATCCTCAATTCTCAATACTCAATAGAATATACTCAATTCTCATGGTTGAATACTCAATCAAAAATATTCAATAATCAAGTCTCAATCCTCAAACATCAATCCTCAACACTCAATCCTCAACACTCAGTCCTCTCTCTTCAATCCTCCATCCTCATTCCTCAATCCTCAAGCGTCAATCCTCAATCCTCAACCCTCAATCCTCAGTCCTCAAACCTCAATCCCGAGTCCTCAATCCTGAATCCTCAATCTTCAGCCCTCAGTCCTCAACAATCAATTGTCAATCCTCAATCCTCAATAGAATATCCTCAATTCACAGTTTTCAATACTCAATCCCCATTCTTCAATCTTCAAATCTCAATCCACAAACATCAATTCTCATCACTCTACCCTCAACACTCAGTCCTCAATCTTCAATCCTCAATCCTCAATCCTCAAACCTCAATGTTCAATCC
The DNA here is from genome assembly GCF_051401765.1 of Calliopsis andreniformis. Taxonomy (NCBI): domain Eukaryota; kingdom Metazoa; phylum Arthropoda; class Insecta; order Hymenoptera; family Andrenidae; genus Calliopsis; species Calliopsis andreniformis. The sequence goes on from NW_027480481.1 coordinate 2,077,354, forward strand.
TCAATACTCAACCTTCAATCATCACCCCTCAATTCTCAATCCTCAATACTCAATACTCAATCGTCAATCCTCAATCCCCAATCCTCAATCTTGAATCCTCAATCCTCAATCCTCAATCCTCAATCCTCAATCCTCAATCTTCAATCATCAATACTCAATCTTCAATCCTCAATCCTCAATCCTCAATCCCCAATCCTCAATCCTCAATCCTCAATCCTCAATCCTCAATCCTCAATCTTCAATCCTCAATCCTCAATCGTCAATCTTCAATCCTCAATACTCAATCTTCAATCCTCAATCCTCAATCCTCAACCCTCAATCCTCAATCCTCATTCTTCAATCCTCAATACGCAATCCTCAATCTTCAATCCTCAATCCTCAATCCTCAATTCTCAGTCCTCAATCCTCAATCCTCAGACCTCAAACATCAATACTCAACCCTCAGTCCTCGTCCTCAATCCACAACCCTCAATTCTCAATACTCAGTCCTCAAACCTCAATCATCAATCCTCAGACCTCAATCCTCAACCGTCAGTCCCCGTCCTCAATCCTCAAACATCAATCCTCAACCCTCAATCTTCAATCATCAATACTCAATCTTCAATCCTCAATCCTCAATTCTGAATCCTCAATCCTCAATCCTCAATCCTCAATCCTCAATCGTCAGTCTTCAATCCTCAATACTCAATCTTCAATCCTCAATCCTCAATCCTCCATTCTCAATCCTCAATCATCATTCTTCAATCCTCAATACCCAATCCTCAATCTTCAATCCTCAATCCTCAATCCTCAATTCTCAATCCTCAATCCTCAGTCCTCAGACCTCAAACCTCTAACCTCAACCCTCAGCCCTCATCCTCAATCCTCAATCCCCAATCCTCAATCTTCAGTCCTCAATCCTCAATCCTCAATCCTCAATCCTCAATCCTCAATCTTCAATCCTCAACACTCAATCTTCAATCCTCAATCCTCAATCCTCAATCCTCAATCCTCAATCCTCAATCCTCAATCCTCAATCCTCAATCCTCAATACTCAATCTGCAATCCTCAATCCTCAATCCTCAGACCTCAATCCTCATTCTTCAATCCTCAATACCGAATCCTCAATCTTCAATCCTCAATCCTCAATCCTCAATTCTCAATCCTGAATCCTGAATCCTCATACTTCAAACATCAATACTCAACCCACAGTCCTCGTCCTCAATCCACAACCCTCAATCCTCAATCCTCAATCTTCAATCATCAATATTCAGTCTTCAATCCTCAATCCTCAATCCTCTATCCACATCCCTCAATCCTCAATGTTCAATACTCAATACCCAATCCTCAATCTTCAATCCTCAATCCTCAATCCTCAATCCTCAACCCTCAATCCTCAGTCCTCAAACCTCATCCCTCAATCCTCAATGTTCAATACTCAATACCCAATCCTCAATCTTCAATCCTCAATCCTCAGTCCTCAAACCTCAATCCTGAATTCTCAATCCTGAATACTCAACCTTCAGCCAGAGTCCTCAGAGATCAGTTGTCAATCCTCAATCCTCAATAGAATATCCTCAATTCACAGCTTTCAATACTCAATACTCAATCTGCAATCTTAAGATCTCTAAACACAAACATCAATTCTCATCACTCAACCCTCAGTACCCAGTCCCCAATCCTCAATCTGCAAAACCTCAACCCTCAATCCTCAATCCTCAATCATCAATACTCAATCCTCAATCCTCAATCCTCAATCCTCAATCCTCAATCCTCAATACTCAATCTGCAATCCTCAATCCTCAATCGTCAATCCTCAATCCTCAATCGTCAATCCTCAATCCTCATTCTTCAATCCTCAATACCGAATCCTCAATCTTCAATCCTCAATCCGCAATCCTCAATTCTCAAACCTGAATCCTCAATCCTCATACTTCAAACGTCAATACTCAACTCCCAGTCCTCGTCCTCAATCCACAGCCCTCAATCCTCAATCCTCAATCTTCAATCATCAATATTCAGTCTTCAATCCTCAATCCTCAATCCTCAATCCTCAATCTTCAATCCTCATTCTTCAATCCTCAATACCCAATCCTCAATCTTCAATCCTGAATCCTCAATCCTCAATCCTCAATCCTCAATCCTCAGTCCTCAAACCTCAATCCTGAATCCTCAATCCTGAATCCTCAACCTTCAGCCAGAGTCCTCAGCGATCAGTTGTCAATCCTGAATCCTCAATAGAATATCCTCGATTCACAGTTTTCAATACTCAATACTCAATCTGCAATCTTCAGATCTCTATCCACAAACATCAATTCTCATCACTCAACCCTCAATACTGAGTCCCCAATCCTCAATCTTCAAACCTCAACCCTCAATCCTCAATCCTCAATCATTAATCCTCAATCCTCAATCCTCAATCCTCAATCGTCAATCTTCCATCCTCAATCCTCAATCCGCAATCCTCAATCCTCAATCCTCAATCGTCAATCTTCAATCCTCAATACTCAATCTTCAATCCTCAATCCTCAATCCTCAATCGTCAATCCTCATTCTTCAATCCTCAATACCCAATCCTCAATCTTCAATCCTCATTACTCAAACCTCAATCCTCAATACTCAATCCTCAATCCTCAAACTTCAATCCTCAGTCCCAAATCCTCAATCCTCAATACTCAATCCTCAATCCTCAATCTTCAATCCTCAATGCTCAATCTTCAATCCTCAACCCTCAATCCTGAATCCTCAATCCTCATTCTTCAATCCTCAATACCCGATCCTCAATCCCCAGTCCTCAATCTTCAATCCTCAATGGTCAATCCTCAATCCTCAATCCTCAGTCCTCAATCCTCAATCCTCAACCCTCAAACGTCAATCCTCAACCGTCAGTACTCGTCCTCAATCGTCAACACTCAATCCTCAATCCTCAATCCTCAATCCTCAATCGTCAATCTTCAATCCTCAATACTCAATCTTCAATCCTCAATCCTCAATCCTCAATCGTCAATCCTCATTCTTCAATCCTCAATACCCAATCCTCAATCTTCAATCCTCATTACTCAAACCTCAATCCTCAATACTCAATCCTCAATCCTCAAACTTCAATCCTCAGTCCCAAATCCTCAATCCTCAATACTCAATCCTCAATCCTCAATCTTCAATCCTCAATACTCAATCTTCAATCCTCAATCCTCAATCGTCAATCCTCAATCCTCATCCTTCAATCCTCAATACACAATCCTCAATCTTCAATCCTCAATCCTCAATCGTCAATCCTCATTCCTCAATCCTCAATACCCAATCCTCAATCTTCAATCCTCAATACTCAATCCTCAATCCTCAATCCTCAATCCTCAATACTCAGTCTTCAATCCTCAATCCTCAATCCTCAATCCTCAACCCTCCCATCTTCAATCATCAATACTCGATCTGCAATCCTCAATCCTCAATCCTCCATCCTCAACCCTCAAACCTCAATCCTCAATCCTCAATACTCAATACTCAATCGTCAATCCTCAATCCCCAATCCTCAATCTCCAATAATCAATCCTCAATCCTCAATCCTCAACCCTCAGTCTTCAATACACAATCCTCAATCTTCAATCCTCAATCCTCAATCCTCAATCCTCAATCCTCAATCTTCAATCCTCAATACTCAATCTTCAATCCTCAATCCTCAGTCCTCAATCTTCGATCCTCAGTGCTCAATCCTCAATCCTCAATCCTCAGTCCTCAATCCTCAATCCTCAATCCTCAAACCTCAATCCTCAACCGTCAGTCCTCGTCCTCAAACCTCAACCCTCAATCCTCAATCCTCAATCTTCAATCATCAATACTCAATCTTCAATCCTCAATCCTCAATCCTCAATCCCCAATCCTCACTCCTCAATCCTCAATACTCAATCTTCAATCCTCAATCCTCAATCCTCAATCGTCAATCCTCATTCTTCAATCCTCAATACCCAATCCTCAATCTTCAATCCTCATTACTCAAACCTCAATCCTCAATACTCAATCCTCAATCCTCAAACTTCAATCCTCAGTCCCAAATCCTCAATCCTCAATACTCAATCCTCAATCCTCAATCTTCAATCCTCAATGCTCAATCTTCAATCCTCAACCCTCAATCCTGAATCCTCAATCCTCATTCTTCAATCCTCAATACCCGATCCTCAATCCCCAGTCCTCAATCTTCAATCCTCAATGGTCAATCCTCAATCCTCAATCCTCAGTCCTCAATCCTCAATCCTCAACCCTCAAACGTCAATCCTCAACCGTCAGTACTCGTCCTCAATCGTCAACACTCAATCCTCAATCCTCAATCCTCAATCCTCAATCGTCAATCTTCAATCCTCAATACTCAATCTTCAATCCTCAATCCTCAATCCTCAATCGTCAATCCTCATTCTTCAATCCTCAATACCCAATCCTCAATCTTCAATCCTCATTACTCAAACCTCAATCCTCAATACTCAATCCTCAATCCTCAAACTTCAATCCTCAGTCCCAAATCCTCAATCCTCAATACTCAATCCTCAATCCTCAATCTTCAATCCTCAATACTCAATCTTCAATCCTCAATCCTCAATGGTCAATCCTCAATCCTCATCCTTCAATCCTCAATACACAATCCTCAATCTTCAATCCTCAATCCTCAATCGTCAATCCTCATTCCTCAATCCTCAATACCCAATCCTCAATCTTCAATCCTCAATACTCAATCCTCAATCCTCAATCCTCAATCCTCAATACTCAGTCTTCAATCCTCAATCCTCAATCCTCAATCCTCAACCCTCCCATCTTCAATCATCAATACTCGATCTGCAATCCTCAATCCTCAATCCTCCATCCTCAACCCTCAAACCTCAATCCTCAATCCTCAATACTCAATACTCAATCGTCAATCCTCAATCCCCAATCCTCAATCTCCAATAATCAATCCTCAATCCTCAATCCTCAACCCTCAGTCTTCAATACACAATCCTCAATCTTCAATCCTCAATCCTCAATCCTCAATCCTCAATCCTCAATCTTCAATCCTCAATACTCAATCTTCAATCCTCAATCCTCAGTCCTCAATCTTCGATCCTCAGTGCTCAATCCTCAATCCTCAATCCTCAGTCCTCAATCCTCAATCCTCAATCCTCAAACCTCAATCCTCAACCGTCAGTCCTCGTCCTCAAACCTCAACCCTCAATCCTCAATCCTCAATCTTCAATCATCAATACTCAATCTTCAATCCTCAATCCTCAATCCTCAATCCCCAATCCTCACTCCTCAATCCTCAATCCTCAATCCTCAATCCTCAATACTCAATACTCAATCTTCAATCCTCAATCCTCAATCCTCAATCCTCAATTCTCAGTCCTCAATCCTCAATCCTCAGACCTCAGACATCAATACTCAACCCTCAGTCCTCGTCCTCAATCCACAACCCTCAATTCTCAATACTCAGTCCTCAAACCTCAATCATCAATCCTCAGACCTCAATCCTCAACCGTCAGTCCCCGTCCTCAATCCTCAAACATCAATCCTCAACCCTCAATCTTCAATCATCAATACTCAATCTTCAATCCTCAATCCTCAATTCTGAATCCTCAATCCTCAATCCTCAATCCTCAATCCTCAATCCTCAATCCTCAATCGTCAGTCTTCAATCCTCAATACTCAATCTTCAATCCTCAATCCTCAATCCTCCATTCTCAATCCTCAATCATCATTCTTCAATCCTCAATACCCAATCCTCAATCTTCAATCCTCAATCCTCAATCCTCAATTCTCAATCCTCAATCCTCAGTCCTCAGACCACAAACCTCTAACCTCAACCCTCAGCCCTCATCCTCAATCCTCAATCCTCAATCTTCAATCCTCAATCCTTAATCCTCAATATTCAATCTTAAGTCCTCAATCCTCAGTCCTCAAACCTCAATTCTGAATTCTCAATCCTGAATCCTCAATCTTCAATCCTCAATCCCCAATCCTCAATCTTCAATCCTCAATCCTCAATCCTCAATCCTCAATCCTCAATCCTCAATCTTCAATCCTCAACACTCAATCTTCAATCCTCAATCCTCAATCCTCAATCCTCAATCCTCAATCCTCAATCCTCAATCCTCAATCCTCAATACTCAATCTGCAATCCTCAATACTCAATCCTCAGTCCTCAATCCTCATTCTTCAATCCTCAATACCGAATCCTCAATCTTCAATCCTCAATACTCAATCTTCAATCCTCAATTCTCAATCCTCAGTGTTCAATCCTCAATATTCAATCATCAATACTCAATCTTCAATCCTCAATCCTCAATCCTCAATCCTCAATCCTCAATCCTCAATCCTCAGTCATAAATCCTCAATCTTCAATACTCAATCGTCAATCCTCTGTCCTCAATCCTCAATCCTCAATCCTCAACCCTCAATCCTCAATCCTCAAAATTCAATCCTCAGTCCCAAATCCTCAATCGTCAATACTCAATCCTCAATCCTCAATCTTCAATCCCCAATACTCAATCTTCGATCCGCAATCCTCAATCCTCAATCCTCAATCCTCATTCTTCAATCCTCAATACCCGATCCTCAATCCCCAGCCCTCAATCTTCAATCCTCAATGGTCAATCCTCAATCCTCAATCCTCAGGCCTCGATCCTCAATCCTCAAACCTCAATCCTCAACCCCCAGCCCTCATCCTCAATGCTCAATCCTCAATCCTCAATCCACAATCTTCAATCCTCAATACTCAACCTTCAATAATCAATCCTCAATCCTCAATCCTCAATACTCAATACTCAATCGTCAATCCTCAATCCCCAGTCCTCAATCTCCAATAATCAATCCTCAATCCTCAATCCTCAACCCTCAATCTTCAATACTCAATACTCAATCTTCAATCCTCAATCCTCAATCCTCAATCCTCAGTCCACAATCCTCAATCTTCAATCGTCAATACTCAGTCTTCAATCCTCAATCCTCAATCATCAATCCTCAATCCTCAATCCTCAATCCTCAATATTCAATCCTCAATACTCAACCTTCAATAATCAAACCTCAATCCTCAATCCTCAATACTCAATACTCAATCGTCAATCCTCAATCCCCAATCCTCAATCTCCAATAATCAATCCTCAATCCTCAATCCTCAACCCTCAAACTTCAATACACAGTCCTCAATATTCAATCCTCAATCCTCAATCCTCAATCCTCAATCCTCAATCCTCAATCTTCAATCCTCAATACTCAATCTTCAATCCTCGATCCTCAGTCCTCAATCTTCAATCCTCAGTGCTCAATCCTCAATCCTCAATCCTCAGTCCTCAATCCTCAATCCTCAATCCTCAAACCTCAATCCTCAACCGTCAGTCCTCGTCCTCAAACCTCAACCCTCAATCCTCAATCCTCAATCTTCAGTCATCAATGCTCAATCTTCAATCCTCAATCCTCAGTCCTCAATCCCCAATCCTCAATCCTCAATCCTCAATCCTCAATCCTCAATCCTCAATACTCAATACTCAATCTTCAATCCTCAATCCTCAATCCTCAATCCTCAATCCTCAGTCCACAATCCTCAATCTTCAATCCTCAATACTCAGTCTTCAATCCTCAATCCTCAATCCTCAATCCTCAACCCTCCCATCTTCAATCATCAATACTCAATCTGCAATCCTCAATCCTCAATCCTCCATCCTCAACCCTCAAACTTCAAGCGTCAATCCTCAATCCTCAATCCTCAATCCTCAATCCTCAATCCTCAATCCTCAATCGTCAGTCTTCAATCCTCAATACTCAATCTTCAATCCTCAATCCTCAATCCTCCATTCTCAATCCTCAATCATCATTCTTCAATCCTCAATACCCAATCATCAATCTTCAATCCTCAATCCTCAATCCTCAATTCTCAATCCTCAATCCTCAGTCCTCAGACCACAAACCTCTAACCTCAACCCTCAGCCCTCATCCTCAATCCTCAATCCTCAATCTTCAATCCTCAATCCTTAATCCTCAATACTCAATCTTAAGTCCTCAATCCTCAGTCCTCAAACCTCAATTCTGAATTCTCAATCCTGAATCCTCAATCTTCAATCCTCAATCCCCAATCCTCAATCTTCAATCCTCAATCCTCAATCCTCAATCCTCAATCCTCAATCCTCAATCTTCAATCCTCAACACTCAATCTTCAATCCTCAATCCTCAATCCTCAATCCTCAATCCTCAATCCTCAATCCTCAATCCTCAATCCTCAATACTCAATCTGCAATCCTCAATACTCAATCCTCAGTCCTCAATCCTCATTCTTCAATCCTCAATACCGAATCCTCAATCTTCAATCCTCAATACTCAATCTTCAATCCTCAATTCTCAATCCTCAGTGTTCAATCCTCAATATTCAATCATCAATACTCAATCTTCAATCCTCAATCCTCAATCCTCAATCCTCAATCCTCAATCCTCAATCCTCAGTCATAAATCCTCAATCTTCAATACTCAATCGTCAATCCTCTGTCCTCAATCCTCAATCCTCAATCCTCAACCCTCAATCCTCAATCCTCAAAATTCAATCCTCAGTCCCAAATCCTCAATCGTCAATACTCAATCCTCAATCCTCAATCTTCAATCCCCAATACTCAATCTTCGATCCGCAATCCTCAATCCTCAATCCTCAATCCTCATTCTTCAATCCTCAATACCCGATCCTCAATCCCCAGCCCTCAATCTTCAATCCTCAATGGTCAATCCTCAATCCTCAATCCTCAGGCCTCGATCCTCAATCCTCAAACCTCAATCCTCAACCCCCAGCCCTCATCCTCAATCCTCAATCCTCAATCCTCAATCCACAATCTTCAATCCTCAATACTCAACCTTCAATAATCAATCCTCAATCCTCAATCCTCAATACTCAATACTCAATCGTCAATCCTCAATCCCCAGTCCTCAATCTCCAATAATCAATCCTCAATCCTCAATCCTCAACCCTCAATCTTCAATACTCAATACTCAATCTTCAATCCTCAATCCTCAATCCTCAATCCTCAGTCCACAATCCTCAATCTTCAATCCTCAATACTCAGTCTTCAATCCTCAATCCTCAATCCTCAATCCTCAACCCTCCCATCTTCAATCATCAATACTCAATCTGCAATCCTCAATCCTCAATCCTCCATCCTCAACCCTCAAACCTCAAGCGTCAATCCTCAATTCTCAATCCTCAGTCTTCAATCCTCAATACTCAATCCTTAATCCACAATCCTCAATCCTCAATCCTCAATCCTCAATCTTCAATCCTCAATACTCAACCTTCAATAATCAAACCTCAATCCTCAATCCTCAATACTCAATACTCAATCGTCAATCCTCAATCCCCAATCCTCAATCTCCAATAATCAATCCTCAATCCTCAATCCTCAACCCTCAAACTTCAATACACAGTCCTCAATATTCAATCCTCAATCCTCAATCCTCAATCCTCAATCCTCAATCCTCAATCTTCAATCCTCAATACTCAATCTTCAATCCTCGATCCTCAGTCCTCAATCTTCAATCCTCAGTGCTCAATCCTCAATCCTCAATCCTCAGTCCTCAATCCTCAATCCTCAATCCTCAAACCTCAATCCTCAACCGTCAGTCCTCGTCCTCAAACCTCAACCCTCAATCCTCAATCCTCAATCTTCAATCATCAATACTCAATCTTCAATCCTCAATCCTCAGTCCTCAATCCCCAATCCTCAATCCTCAATCCTCAATCCTCAATCCTCAATCCTCAATACTCAATACTCAATCTTCAATCCTCAATCCTCAATCCTCAATCCTCAATCCTCAGTCCACAATCCTCAATCTTCAATCCTCAATACTCAGTCTTCAATCCTCAATCCTCAATCCTCAATCCTCAACCCTCCCATCTTCAATCATCAATACTCAATCTGCAATCCTCAATCCTCAACCCTCCATCCTCAACCCTCAAACCTCAAGCGTCAATCCTCAATTCTCAACCTTCAATAATCAAACCTCAATCCTCAATCCTCAATACTCAATACTCAATCGTCAATCCTCAATCCCCAATCCTCAATCTCCAATAATCAATCCTCAATCCTCAATCCTCAACCCTCAATCTTCAATACACAATCCTCAATCTTCAATCCTCAATCCTCAATCCTCAATCCTCAATCCTCAATCCTCAATCTTCAATCCTCAATACTCAATCTTCAATCCTCAATTCTCAGTCCTCAATCTTCAATCCTCAGTGCTCAATCCTCAATCCTCAATCCTCAGTCCTCAATCCTCAATCCTCAATCCTCAAACCTCAATCCTCAACCGTCAGTCCTCGTCCTCAAACCTCAACCCTCAATCCTCAATCCTCAATCTTCAATCATCAATACTCAATCTTCAATCCTCAATCCTCAATCGTCAATCCCCAATCCTCAATCCTCAATCCTCAATCCTCAATCCTCAATCCTCAATCCTCAATCCTCAATCGTCAATCTTCAATCCTCAATACTCAATCTTCAATCGTCAATCCTCAATCCTCAATCGTCAATCCTCATTCTTCAATCCTCAATACCCAAACCTCAATCTTCAATCGTCAATACTCAATCCTCAACCCTCAATACTCAATCCTCAATCCTCAAACTTCAATCCTCAGTCCCAAATCCTCAATCCTCAATACTCAATCCTCAATCCTCAATCTTCAATCCTCAATGCTCAATCTTCAATCCTCAATCCTCAATCCTGAATCCTCAATCCTCATTCTTCAATCCTCAATACCCGATCCTCAATCCCCAGTCCTCAATCTTCAATCCTCAATGGTCAATCCTCAATCCTCAATCCTCTGTCCTCAATCCTCAATCCTCAACCCTCAAACGTCAATCCTCAACCGTCAGTACTCGTCCTCAATCGTCAACACTCAATCCTCAATCCTCAATCTTCAATCCTCAATACTCAATATTCAACCATCAATAATCAATCCTCAATCCTCAATCCTCAATACTCAATACTCAATCGTCAATCCTCAATCCCCAATCCTCAATCTCCAATAATCAATCCTCAACCCTCAATCCTCAACACTCAATCTTCAATACTCAATACTCAATCTTCAATCCTCAATCCTCAATCCTCAATCCTCAATCCTCAGTCCACAATCCTCAATCTTCAATCCTCAATACTCAGTCTTCAATAATCAATCCTCAATCCTCAATCCTCAATCCTTAATCCTCCCATCTTCAATCCTCAATACTCAATCTGCAATCCTCAATCCTCAATCCTCCATCCTCAACACTCAATCCTCAAGCGTCAATCCTCAATTCTCAATCCTCAATCCCCAACCTTCAATCCTCAATTCTCAATCTTCAATCATCAATACTCAATCTTCAATCATCAATCCTCAATCCTCAATCATCAAACCTCAATCCTCAATACTCAATCCTCAATCCTCAAACTTCAATCCTCAGTCCCAAATCCTCAATCCTCAATACTCAATCCTCAATCCTCAATATTCAATCCTCAATGCTCAATCTTCAATCCTCAATCCTCAATCCTGAATCCTCAATCCTCATTCTTCAATCCTCAATACCCGATCCTCAGTCCCCAGTCCTCAATCTTCAATCCTCAATGGTCAATCCTCAATCCTCAATCCTCAGTCCTCAATCCTCAATCCTCAACCCTCAAACGTCAATCCTCAACCGTCAGTACTCGTCCTCAATCGTCAACACTCAATCCTCAATCCTCAATCCTCAACCCTCAATCGTCAATCTTCAATCCTCAATACTCAATCTTCAATCCTCAATCCTCAATCCTCAATCCTCAATCCTCAATCGTCAATCCTCATTCTTCAATCCTCAATACCCAATACTCAATCTTCAATCCTCATTACTCAAACCTCAATCCTCAATACTCAATCCTCAATCCTCAAACTTCAATCCTCAGTCCCAAATCCTCAATCCTCAATACTCAATCCTCAATCCTCAATCTTCAATCCTCAATGCTCAATCTTCAATCCTCAATCCTCAATCCTCAATCCCCAATCCTCAATCCTCAATCCTCAATCCTCAATCCTCAATCTTCAATCCTCAATCCTCAATCGTCAATCTTCAATCCTCAATACTCAATCTTCAATCCTCAATCCTCAATCCTCAATCCTCATTCTTCAATCCTCAATACACAATCCTCAATCTTCAATCCTCAATCCTCAATCCTCAATTCTCAGTCCTCAATCCTCAATCCTCAGACATCAAACATCAATACTCAACCCTCAGTCCTCGTCCTCAATCCACAACACTCAATCCTCAATACTCAGTCCTCAAACCTCAATCCTCAATCCTCAGACCTCAATCCTCAACCGTCAGTCCCCGTCCTCAATCCTCAAACATCAATCCTCAACCCTCAATCTTCAATCATCAATACTCAATCTTCAATCCTCAATCCTCAATCCTCAATCCTCAATCCTCAACATTCAACACACGACCCTCAACCATCAATCCTCAATACTCAACCATCAATCCTCAATTCTCAATACTCAGTAGAATATACTGAATTCCCATGATTCAATACTCAATCCTCAATATTCAATAATCAAATCTCAATCCTCAAACATCAACCCTCAACACTCAATCCTCAATACTCAGTCCTCTCTCTTCAATCCTACATCCTCAATCCTCAATCCTCAAGCGTCAATCCTCAATCCTCAATCCTCAACCCTCAATCCTCAGTCCTCAAACCTCAATCCGGAATCCTCAATCCTGAATCCTCAATCTTCAGCCGTCAGTCCTCAACAATCAATTCTCAACCCTCAATCCTCAATCTTCAATCCTCAATCCTCAATCCGCAATCCTCAATCCTCAACCTTCAATCCTCAATACTCAATCTTCTATCCTCAATCCTCAATCCTCAATCCTCAATCCTCAATCCTCAATCCTCAATCCTCAATCCTCAATCGTCAATATTCAATCCTCAATACTCAATCTTCTATCCTCAATCCTCAATCCTCAATCGTCAATCTTCATTCTTCAATCCTCAATACCCAATCCTCAACCTTCAATCCTCAATACTCAATCCTCAATCCTCAATCCTCAATCCTCAATCCTCAATATTCAAACTTCAATCCTCAGTCCCAAATCCTCAATCCTCAATACTCAATCCTCAATCCTCAATCTTCAATCCTCAATGCTCAATCTTCAATCCTCAATCCTCAATCCTGAATCCTCAACCCTCATTCTTCAATTCTCAATACCCGATCCTCAGTCCCCAGTCCTCAATCTTCAATCCTCAATGGTCAACCCTCAATCCTCAATCTTCAGTCCTCAATCCTCAATCCTCAACCCTCAAACCTCAATCCTCAACCGTCAGTCCTCGTCCTCAATCGTCAACACTCAATCCTCAATCCTCAATATTCAATCATCAATACTCAATCTTCAATCCTCAATCCTCAATCCTCAATCCTCAATCCTCAATCCTCAATATTCAACACACAACCCTCATCCATCAATCCTCAAAACTCAACCATCAATCCTCAATTCTCAATACTCAATAAAATATACTGAATTCTCATGGTTGAATACTCAATCCAAAATATTCAATAATCAAGTCTCAATCCTCAAACATCAATCCTCAACACTCAATCCTCAACACTCAGTCCTCTCTCTTCAATCCTCCATCCTCATTCCTCAATCCTCAAGCGTCAATCCTCAATCCTCAACCCTCAATCCTCAGTCCTCAAACCTCAATCCCGAGTCCTCAATCCTGAATCCTCAATCTTCAGCCCTCAGACATCAACAATCAATTGTCAATCCTCAATCCTCAATAGAATATCCTCAATTCACAGTTTTCAATACTCAATCCCCATTCTTCAATCTTCAAATCTCAATCCACAAACATCAATTCTCATCACTCTACCCTCAACACTCAGTCCTCAATCTTCAATCCTCAATCCTCAATCCTCAAACCTCAATGTTCAATCCTCAATACTCAATCTTCAATCATCAACCCTCAATTCTCAGTCCTCAATACTCAATACTCAATCGTCAATCCTCACATCCCCAATCCTCAATCTTGAATCCTCAATACTCAATCCTCAATCCTCAATCCTCAATCCTCAATCTTCAATCATCAATACTCAACCTTCAATCCTCAATGCTCAATCCTCAATCCCCAATCCTCAATCCTCAATCCTCAATCCTCAATCCTCAATCTTCAATCCTCAATCCTCAATCGTCAATCTTCAATCCTCAATACTCAATCTTCAATCCTCAATCCTCAATCCTCAATCCTCAATCCTCAATCCTCATTCTTCAATCCTCAATACACAATCCTCAATCTTCAATCCTCAATCCTCAATCCTCAATTCTCAGTCCTCAATCCTCAATCCTCAGACCTCAAACATCAATACTCAACCCTCAGTCCCCGTCCTCAATCCACAACCCTCAATTCTCAATACTCAGTCCTCAAACTTCAATCATCAAACCTCAGACCTCAATCCTCAATCGTCAGTCCCCGTCCTCAATCCTCAAACATCAATCCTCAACCCTCAATCTTCAATCATCAATACTCAATCTTCAATCCTCAATCCGCAATCCTCAATCTTCAATCCTCAATCCTCAACATTCAACACCCGACCCTCAACCATCAATCCACAATACTCAACCATCAACCCTCAATTCTCAATACTCAGTAGAATATCCTGAATTCCCATGATTCAATACTCAATCCTCAATATTCAATAATCAAATCTTAATCCTCAAACATCAACTCTCAACACTCAATCCTCAATACTCAGTCCTCTCTCTTCAATCCTACATCCCCAATCCTCAATCCTCAAGCGTCAATCCTCAATCCTCAATCCTCAACCCTCAATCCTCAGTCCTCAAACCTCAATCCGGAATCCTCAATCCTGAATCCTCAATCTTCAGCCGTCAGTCCTCAACAATCAGTTCTCAATCCTCAATCCTCAATCCTCAATCCTCAATCCTCAATCCGCAATCCTCAATCCTCAAACCTCAGTCCACAATCCTCAATCTTCAATCCTCAATACTCAGTCTTCAATCCTCAATCCTCAATCCTCAATCCTCAATCCTTAATCCTCCCATCTTCAATCCTCAATACTCAATCTGCAATCCTCAATCCTCAATCCTCCATCCTCAACACTCAATCCTCAAGCGTCAATCCTCAATTCTCAATCCTCAATCCCCAACCTTCAATCCTCAATTCTCAATCTTCAATCCTCAACCCTCAATTCTCAATCCTCAATACTCAATCCTCAAACCTCAATCCTCAACCGTGAGTCCTCGTCCTCAATCCTCAAACCTCAATACACAATCCTCAATATTCAATCATCAATACTCAATCTTCAATCCTCAATCCTCAATCCTCAATCCTCAATCCTCAGTCCACAATCCTCAATCTTCAATCCTCAACCCTCAATCCTCAGTCCTCAAACCTCAATCCGGAATCCTCAATCCTGAATCCTCAATCTTCAGCCGTCAGTCCTCAACAATCAATTCTCAATCCTCAATCCTCAATCCTCAATCCTCAATCCTCAATCCTCAATCCTCAATCGTCAATCTTCAATGCTCAATACTCAATCTTCAATCCTCAATCCTCAATCCTCAATCGTCAATCCTCTTTCTTCAATCCTCTATACCCAATCCTCAATCTTCAATCCTCAATACTCAATCCTCAATCCTCAATACTCAACCCTCAATCCTCAAACTTCAATCCTCAGTCCCAAATCCTCAATCCTCAATACTCAATCCTCAATCCTCAATCTTCAATCCTCAATGCTCAATCTTCAATCCTCAATCCTCAATCCTGAATCCTCAATCCTCATTCTCCAATCCTCAATACCCGATCCTCAATCCCCAGTACTCAATCTTCAATCCTCAATGGTCAATCCTCAATCCTCAATCCTCTGTCCTCAATCCTCAATCCTCAACCCTCAAACGTCAATCCTCAACCGTCAGTACTCGTCCTCAACCGTCAACACTCAATCCTCAATCCTCAATCTTCAATCCTCAATACTCAATATTCAATACTCAATCTTCAATCTTCAATCCTCAATCTTCAATCCTCAATCCTCAATTCTCGATCGTCAATTCTCATTCCTCAATCCTCAATACCCAATCTTCAATCCTCAATACTCAACCTTCAATAATCAATCCTCAATCCTCAATCCTCAATACTCAATACTCAATCGTCAATCCTCAATCCCCAATCCTCAATCTCCAATAATCAATCCTCAATCCTCAATCCTCAACCCTCAATCTTCAATACTCAATACTCAATCTTCAATCCTCAATCCTCAATCCTCAATCCTCAATCCTCAGTCCGCAATCCTCAATCTTCAATCCTCAATACTCAGTCTTCAATCCTCAATCCTCAATCCTCAATCCTCAACCCTCCCATCTTCAATCATCAATACTCAATCTGCAATCCTCAATCCTCAATCCTCCATCCTCAACCCTCAAACCTCAAGCGTCAGTCCTCAATTCTCAATCCTCAATCTTCAATCCTCAATACTCAATCCTCAATCCACAATCCTCAATCCTCAATCCTCAATCCTCAATCTTCAATCCTCAATACTCAACCTTCAATAATCAAACCTCAATCCTCAATCCTCAATACTCAATACTCAATCGTCAATCCTCAATCCCCAATCCTCAATCTCCAATAATCAATCCTCAATCCTCAATCCTCAACCCTAAATCTTCAATACACAATCCTCAATCTTCAATCCTCAATCCTCAATACACAATCCTCAATCCTCAATCCTCAATCTTCAATCCTCAATACTCAATCTTCAATCCTCAATCCTCGGTCCTCAATCTTCAATCCTCAGTGCTCAATCCTCAATCCTCAATCCTCAGTCCTCAATCCTCAATCCTCAATCCTCAAACCTCAATCCTCGACCGTCAGTCCTCGTCCTCAAACCTCAACCCTCAATCCTCAATCCACATTCTTCAATCATCAATACTCAATCTTCAATCATCAATCCTCAATCCTCAATCCCCAATCCTCAATCCTCAATCCTCAATCCTCAATCCTCAATCCTCAATCCTCAATCCGCAATCGTCAATCTTCAATCCTCAATACTCAATCTTCACTCGTCAATCCTCAATCCTCAATCGTCAATCCTCATTCTTCAATCCTCAATACCCAAACCTCAACCTTCAATCCTCAATACTCAATCCTCAATCCTCAATACTCAATCCTCAATCCTCAAACTTCAATCCTCAGTCCCAAATCCTCAATCCTCAATACTCAATCCTCAATCCTCAATCTTCAATCCTCAATGCTCAATCTTCAATCCTCAATCCTCAATCCTGAATCCTCAATCCTCATTCTTCAATCCTCAATACCCGATCCTCAATCCCCAGTCCTCAATCTTCAATCCTCAATGGTCAATCCTCAATCCTCAATCCTCTGTCCTCAATCCTCAATCCTCAACCCTCAAACGTCAATCCTCAACCGTCAGTACTCGTCCTCAATCGTCAACACTCAATCCTCAATCCTCAATCTTCAATCCTCAATACTCAATATTCAATACTCAATCTTCAATCTTCAATCCTCAATCTTCAATCCTCAATCCTCAATCCTCAATCCTCAATCCTCATTCTTCAATCCTCAATACCCAATCCTCAGTCTTCAATCCTCAATCCTCAAACCTCAATCCGGAATCCTCAATCCTGAATCCTCAATCTTCAGCCGTCAGACCTCAACAATCAATTCCCAATCCTCAATCCTCAATCTTCAATCCTCAATCCTCAGCCCTCATCCTCAATCCTCAATCCTCAATCCTCAATCCACAATCTTCAATCCTCAATACTCAACCTTCAATAATCAATCCTCAATCCTCAATCCTCAATACTCAATACTCAATCGTCAATCCTCAATCCCCAATCCTCAATCTCCAATAATCAATCCTCAATCCTCAATCCTCAACCCTCAATCTTCAATACTCAATACTCAATCTTCAATCCTCAATCCTCAATCCTCAATCCTCAATCCTCAGTCCACAATCCTCAATCTTCAATCCTCAATACTCTGTCTTCAATCCTCAATCCTCAATCCTCAATCCTCAATCCTTAATCCACCCATCTACAATCCTCAATACTCAATCTGCAATCCTCAATCCTCAATCCTCCATCCTCAACAGTCAATCCTCAAGCGTCAATCCTCAATTCTCAATCCTCAATCCCCAACCTTCAATCCTCAATTCTCAATCTTCAATCCTCAATCCTCAATTCTCAATCCTCAATACTCAATCCTCAAACCTCAATCCTCAACCGTGAGTCCTCGTCCTCAATCCTCAAACCTCAATACACAATCCTCAATATTCAATCATCAATACTCAATCTTCAATCCTCAATCATCAAACCTCAATCCTCAATCCTCAATCCTCAATATTCAACACACAACCCTCATCTATCAATCCTCAATACTCAACCATCAATCCTCAATTCTCCTTACTCAATAGAATATACTGAATTCTCATGGTTGAATACTCAATCCAAAATATTCAATAATCAAGTCTCAATCCTCAAACATCAATCCTCAACACTCAATCGTCAACACTCAGTCCTCTCTCTTCAATCCTCCATCCTCAACCCTCAATCGTCAAGCGTCAATCCTCAATCCTCAACCCTCAATCCTCAGTCCTCAAACCTCAATCCCGAGTCCTCAATCCTGAATCCTCAATCTTCAGCCCTCAGTCCTCAACAATCAATTGTCAATCCTGAATCCTCAATAGAATATCCTCAATTCACAGTTTTCAATACTCAATCCCCATTCTTCAATCTTCAAATCTCATTCCACAAACGTCAATTCTCATCACTCTACCCTCAACACTCAGTCCTCAATCTTCAATCCTCAATCCTCAATCCTCAATCCTCAATGTTCAATCCTCAATACTCAATCTTCAATCATCAACCCTCAATTCTCAATACTCAATACTCAATACTCAATCGTCAATCCTCAATCCCCAATCCTCAATCTTCAATCCTCTATCCTCAATCCTCAATCCTCAATCCTCAATCCTCAATCTTCAATCATCAATACTCAATCTTCAATCCTCAATCCTCAATCCTGAATCCTCAATCCTCATTCTTCAATCCTCAATACCCGATCCTCAATCCCCAGTCCTCAATCTTCAATCCTCAATGGTCAATCCTCAATCCTCAATCCTCTGTCCTCAATCCTCAATCCTCAACCCTCAAACGTCAATCCTCAACCGTCAGTACTCGTCCTCAATCGTCAACACTCAATCCTCAATCCTCAATCTTCAATCCTCAATACTCAATATTCAATACTCAATCTTCAATCTTCAATCCTCAATCTTCAATCCTCAATCCTCAATCCTCAATCCTCAATCCTCATTCTTCAATCCTCAATACCCAATCCTCAGTCTTCAATCCTCAATCCTCAAACCTCAATCCGGAATCCTCAATCCTGAATCCTCAATCTTCAGCCGTCAGACCTCAACAATCAATTCCCAATCCTCAATCCTCAATCTTCAATCCTCAATCCTCAGCCCTCATCCTCAATCCTCAATCCTCAATCCTCAATCCACAATCTTCAATCCTCAATACTCAACCTTCAATAATCAATCCTCAATCCTCAATCCTCAATACTCAATACTCAATCGTCAATCCTCAATCCCCAATCCTCAATCTCCAATAATCAATCCTCAATCCTCAATCCTCAACCCTCAATCTTCAATACTCAATACTCAATCTTCAATCCTCAATCCTCAATCCTCAATCCTCAATCCTCAGTCCACAATCCTCAATCTTCAATCCTCAATACTCTGTCTTCAATCCTCAATCCTCAATCCTCAATCCTCAATCCTTAATCCACCCATCTACAATCCTCAATACTCAATCTGCAATCCTCAATCCTCAATCCTCCATCCTCAACAGTCAATCCTCAAGCGTCAATCCTCAATTCTCAATCCTCAATCCCCAACCTTCAATCCTCAATTCTCAATCTTCAATCCTCAATCCTCAATTCTCAATCCTCAATACTCAATCCTCAAACCTCAATCCTCAACCGTGAGTCCTCGTCCTCAATCCTCAAACCTCAATACACAATCCTCAATATTCAATCATCAATACTCAATCTTCAATCCTCAATCATCAAACCTCAATCCTCAATCCTCAATCCTCAATATTCAACACACAACCCTCATCTATCAATCCTCAATACTCAACCATCAATCCTCAATTCTCCTTACTCAATAGAATATACTGAATTCTCATGGTTGAATACTCAATCCAAAATATTCAATAATCAAGTCTCAATCCTCAAACATCAATCCTCAACACTCAATCGTCAACACTCAGTCCTCTCTCTTCAATCCTCCATCCTCAACCCTCAATCGTCAAGCGTCAATCCTCAATCCTCAACCCTCAATCCTCAGTCCTCAAACCTCAATCCCGAGTCCTCAATCCTGAATCCTCAATCTTCAGCCCTCAGTCCTCAACAATCAATTGTCAATCCTGAATCCTCAATAGAATATCCTCAATTCACAGTTTTCAATACTCAATCCCCATTCTTCAATCTTCAAATCTCATTCCACAAACGTCAATTCTCATCACTCTACCCTCAACACTCAGTCCTCAATCTTCAATCCTCAATCCTCAATCCTCAATCCTCAATGTTCAATCCTCAATACTCAATCTTCAATCATCAACCCTCAATTCTCAATACTCAATACTCAATACTCAATCGTCAATCCTCAATCCCCAATCCTCAATCTTCAATCCTCTATCCTCAATCCTCAATCCTCAATCCTCAATCCTCAATCTTCAATCATCAATACTCAATCTTCAATCCTCAATCCTCAATCCTCAATCCCCAATCCTCAATCCTCAATCCTCAATCCTCAATCCTCAATCTTCAATCCTCAATACTCAGTCTTCAATCCTCAATCCTCAATCCTCAATTCTCAGTCCTCAATCCTCAATCCTCAGACCTCAAACATCAATACTCAACCCTCAGTCCCCGTCCTCAATCCACAACCCTCAATTCTCAATACTCAGTCCTCAAACCTCAATCCTCAATCCTCAGACCTCAATCCTCAACCGTCAGTCCCCGTCCTCAGTCCTCAAACATCAATCCTCAACACTCAATCTTCAATCATCAATACTCAATCTTCAATCCTCAATCCGCAATCCTCAATCCTCAATCCTCAATCCTCAACATTCAACACACAACCCTCAACCATCAATCCTCAATACTCAACCATCAATCCTCAATTCTCAGTACTCAGTAGAATATCCTGAATTCCCATGATTCAATACTCAATCCTCAATATTCAATAATCAAATCTCAATCCTCAAACATCAACCCTCAACACTCAATCCTCAATACTCAGTCCTCTCTCTTCAATCCTACATCCTCAATCCTCAATCCTCAAGCGTCAATCCTCAATCCTCAATCCTCTACCCTCAATCCTCAGTCCTCAAACCTCAATCCGGAATCCTCAATCCTGAATCCTCAATCTTCAGCCGTCAGTCCTCAACAATCAATTCTCAATCCTCAATCCTCAATCTTCAATCCTCAATCCTCAATCCGCAATCCTCAATCCTCAATATTCAATCCTCAATACTCAATCTTCTATCCTCAATCCTCAATCCTCAATCCTCAATCCTCAATCCTCAATCCTCAATCCTCAATCCTCAATCGTCAACCTTCAATCCTCAATACTCAATCTTCAATCCTCAATCCTCAATCCTCAATCCTGAATACTCAATCCTCAATCGTCAATCTTCAATCCTCAATACTCAATCTTCAATCCTCAATCCTCAATCCCCAATCCTCAATCCTCAATCCTCAATATTCAACACACAACCCTCATCCATCAATCCTCAATACTCAAGCATCAATCCTCAATTCTCAATACTCAATAGAATATACTGAATTCTCATGGTTGAAGACTCAATCCAAAATATTCAATAATCAAGTCTCAATCCACAAACATCAATTCTCATCACTCTACCCTCAACACTCAGTCCTCAATCTTCAATCCTCAATCCTCAATCCTCAATCCACAATCCTCAATCCTCAATCCTCAATCCTCAATCATGAACCCTCAATTCTCAATCCTCAATACTCAATACTCAATCGTCAATCCTCAATCCCCAATCCTCAATCTTCAATCCTCAATCTTCAATCCTCAATCCTCAATCCTCAATCTTCAATCCTCAATACTCAATATTCAATCCTCAATCCGCAATCCTCAATCCTCCCATCTTCAATCCTCAATACTCAATCTGCAATCCTCAATCCTCAATCCTCCATCCTCAACCCTCAATGCTCAAGCGTCAATCCTCAATCCTCAATCCTCAATCCTCAATCTTCAATCCTCAATTCTCAATCTTCAATCCTCAATCCACAATCCTCAATCCTCAATCCTCGATCCTCAATCCTCAATCCTCAATCCTCAATCGTCAATCTTCAATCCTCAATACTCAATCTTCAATCCTCAATCCTCAATCCTCAATCGTCAACACTCATTCTTCAATCCTCAATAACCAATCCTCAATCTTCAATCCTCAATACTCAATCCTCAATCCTCAATACTCAATCCTCAATCCTCAAACTTCAATCCTCAGTCCCAAATCCTCAATCCTCAATACTCAATCGTCAATCCTCAATCTTCAATCCTCATTGCTCAATCTTCAATCCTCAATCCTCAATCCTGAATCCTCAATCCTCATTCTTCAATCCTCAATACCCGATCCTCAATCCCCAGTCCTCAATCTTCAATCCTCAATGGTCAACCCTCAATCCTCAATCCTCAGTCCTCAATCCTCAATCCTCAACCCTCAAACCTCAATCCTCAACCTTCAATCCTCAATACTCAGTATTCAATACTCAATCCTCAATCTTCAATCCTCAATCTTCAATCCTCAATCCTCAATCCTCAATCCTCAGTCCTCATTCTTCAATCCTCAATCCTCAATCCCCAATCCTCAATCGTCAATCTTCAATCCTCAATACTCAATCTTCAATCCTCAATCCTCAATCCTCAATCCCCAATCCTCAATCCTCAATTCTCAATCCTCAATCCTCAGTCCTCAGTCCTCAAACCGCAATCCTCAACCCGCAGCCCTCATCCTCAATCCTCAATCCTCAATCCTCAATCCTCAATCTTCAATCCTCAATACTCAATCTTCAATCCTCAATCCTCAGTACTCAATCATCAATCCTCAGTGCTCAATCCTCAATCCTCAATCCTCAGTCCTCAATCCTCAATCCTCAATCCTCAAACCTCAATCCTCAACCGTCAGTCCTCGTCCTCAAACCTCATCCGTCAATCCTCAATCCTCAATCTTCAATCATCAATACTCAATCTTCAATCGTCAATCCTCAATCCTCAATCTCCAATCCTCAATCCTCAATCCTCAATCCTCAATCTTCAATCCTCAATCCTCAATCGTCAATCTTCAATCCACAATACTCAATCTCCAATAATCAATCCTCAATCCTCAATCCTCAACCCTCAATCTTCAATACTCAATACTCAATCTTCAATCCTCAATCCTCAATCCTCAATCCTCAAACCTCAGTCCACAATCCTCAATCTTCAATCCTCAATACTCAGTCTTCAATCCTCAATCCTCAATCCTCAATCCTCAATCCTTAATCCTCCCATCTTCAATCCTCAATACTCAATCTGCAATCCTCAATCCTCAATCCTCCATCCTCAACACTCAATCCTCAAGCGTCAATCCTCAATTCTCAATCCTCAATCCCCAACCTTCAATCCTCAATTCTCAATCTTCAATCCTCAACCCTCAATTCTCAATCCTCAATACTCAATCCTCAAACCTCAATCCTCAACCGTGAGTCCTCGTCCTCAATCCTCAAACCTCAATACACAATCCTCAATATTCAATCATCAATACTCAATCTTCAATCCTCAATCCTCAATCCTCAATCCTCAATCCTCAGTCCACAATCCTCAATCTTCAATCCTCAACCCTCAATCCTCAGTCCTCAAACCTCAATCCGGAATCCTCAATCCTGAATCCTCAATCTTCAGCCGTCAGTCCTCAACAATCAATTCTCAATCCTCAATCCTCAATCCTCAATCCTCAATCCTCAATCCTCAATCCTCAATCGTCAATCTTCAATGCTCAATACTCAATCTTCAATCCTCAATCCTCAATCCTCAATCGTCAGTCCTCTTTCTTCAATCCTCAATACCCAATCCTCAATCTTCAATCCTCAATACTCAATCCTCAATCCTCAATACTCAACCCTCAATCCTCAAACTTCAATCCTCAGTCCCAAATCCTCAATCCTCAATACTCAATCCTCAATCCTCAATCTTCAATCCTCAATGCTCAATCTTCAATCCTCAATCCTCAATCCTGAATCCTCAATCCTCATTCTCCAATCCTCAATACCCGATCCTCAATCCCCAGTACTCAATCTTCAATCCTCAATGGTCAATCCTCAATCCTCAATCCTCTGTCCTCAATCCTCAATCCTCAACCCTCAAACGTCAATCCTCAACCGTCAGTACTCGTCCTCAACCGTCAACACTCAATCCTCAATCCTCAATCTTCAATCCTCAATACTCAATATTCAATACTCAATCTTCAATCTTCAATCCTCAATCTTCAATCCTCAATCCTCAATTTTCGATCGTCAATTCTCATTCCTCAATCCTCAATACCCAATCTTCAATCCTCAATACTCAACCTTCAATAATCAATCCTCAATCCTCAATCCTCAATACTCAATACTCAATCGTCAATCCTCAATCCCCAATCCTCAATCTCCAATAATCAATCCTCAATCCTCAATCCTCAACCCTCAATCTTCAATACTCAATACTCAATCTTCAATCCTCAATCCTCAATCCTCAATCCTCAATCCTCAGTCCGCAATCCTCAATCTTCAATCCTCAATACTCAGTCTTCAATCCTCAATCCTCAATCCTCAATCCTCAACCCTCCCATCTTCAATCATCAATACTCAATCTGCAATCCTCAATCCTCAATCCTCCATCCTCAACCCTCAAACCTCAAGCGTCAGTCCTCAATTCTCAATCCTCAATCTTCAATCCTCAATACTCAATCCTCAATCCACAATCCTCAATCCTCAATCCTCAATCCTCAATCTTCAATCCTCAATACTCAACCTTCAATAATCAAACCTCAATCCTCAATCCTCAATACTCAATACTCAATCGTCAATCCTCAATCCCCAATCCTCAATCTCCAATAATCAATCCTCAATCCTCAATCCTCAACCCTCAATCTTCAATACACAATCCTCAATCTTCAATCCTCAATCCTCAATACACAATCCTCAATCCTCAATCCTCAATCTTCAATCCTCAATACTCAATCTTCAATCCTCAATCCTCGGTCCTCAATCTTCAATCCTCAGTGCTCAATCCTCAATCCTCAATCCTCAGTCCTCAATCCTCAATCCTCAATCCTCAAACCTCAATCCTCGACCGTCAGTCCTCGTCCTCAAACCTCAACCCTCAATCCTCAATCCTCAGTCTTCAATCATCAATACTCAATCTTCAATCATCAATCCTCAATCCTCAATCCCCAATCCTCAATCCTCAATCCTCAATCCTCAATCCTCAATCCTCAATCCTCAATCCTCAATCCGCAATCGTCAATCTTCAATCCTCAATACTCAATCTTCACTCGTCAATCCTCAATCCTCAATGCTCAATCTTCAATCCTCAATCCTCAATCCTGAATCCTCAATCCTCATTCTTCAATCCTCAATACCCGATCCTCAATCCCCAGTCCTCAATCTTCAATCCTCAATGGTCAATCCTCAATCCTCAATCCTCTGTCCTCAATCCTCAATCCTCAACCCTCAAACGTCAATCCTCAACCGTCAGTACTCGTCCTCAATCGTCAACACTCAATCCTCAATCCTCAATCTTCAATCCTCAATACTCAATATTCAATACTCAATCTTCAATCTTCAATCCTCAATCTTCAATCCTCAATCCTCAATCCTCAATCCTCAATCCTCATTCTTCAATCCTCAATACCCAATCCTCAGTCTTCAATCCTCAATCCTCAAACCTCAATCCGGAATCCTCAATCCTGAATCCTCAATCTTCAGCCGTCAGACCTCAACAATCAATTCCCAATCCTCAATCGTCAATCTTCAATCCTCAATCCTCAGCCCTCATCCTCAATCCTCAATCCTCAATCCTCAATCCACAATCTTCAATCCTCAATACTCAACCTTCAATAATCAATCCTCAATCCTCAATCCTCAATACTCAATACTCAATCGTCAATCCTCAATCCCCAATCCTCAATCTCCAATAATCAATCCTCAATCCTCAATCCTCAACCCTCAATATTCAATACCCAATACTCAATCTTCAATCCTCAATCCTCAATCCTCAATCCTCAATCCTCAGTCCACAATCCTCAATCTTCAATCCTCAATACTCTGTCTTCAATCCTCAATCCTCAATCCTCAATCCTCAATCCTTAATCCACCCATCTACAATCCTCAATACTCAATCTGCAATCCTCAATCCTCAATCCTCCATCCTCAACAGTCAATCCTCAAGCGTCAATCCTCAATTCTCAATCCTCAATCCCCAACCTTCAATCCTCAATTCTCAATCTTCAATCCTCAATCCTCAATTCTCAATCCTCAATACTCAATCCTCAAACCTCAATCCTCAACCGTGAGTCCTCGTCCTCAATCCTCAAACCTCAATACACAATCCTCAATATTCAATCATCAATACTCAATCTTCAATCCTCAATCATCAAACCTCAATCCTCAATCCTCAATCCTCAATATTCAACACACAACCCTCATCTATCAATCCTCAATACTCAACCATCAATCCTCAATTCTCCATACTCAATAGAATATACTGAATTCTCATGGTTGAATACTCAATCCAAAATATTCAATAATCAAGTCTCAATCCTCAAACATCAATCCTCAACACTCAATCGTCAACACTCAGTCCTCTCTCTTCAATCCTCCATCCTCAACCCTCAATCGTCAAGCGTCAATCCTCAATCCTCAACCCTCAATCCTCAGTCCTCAAACCTCAATCCCGAGTCCTCAATCCTGAATCCTCAATCTTCAGCCCTCAGTCCTCAACAATCAATTGTCAATCCTGAATCCTCAATAGAATATCCTCAATTCACAGTTTTCAATACTCAATCCCCATTCTTCAATCTTCAAATCTCAATCCACAAACGTCAATTCTCATCACTCTACCCTCAACACTCAGTCCTCAATCTTCAATCCTCAATCCTCAATCCTCAATCCTCAATGTTCAATCCTCAATACTCAATCTTCAATCATCAACCCTCAATTCTCAATACTCAATACTCAATACTCAATCGTCAATCCTCAATCCCCAATCCTCAATCTTCAATCCTCTATCCTCAATCCTCAATCCTCAATCCTCAATCCTCAATCTTCAATCATCAATACTCAATCTTCAATCCTCAATCCTCAATCCTCAATCCCCAATCCTCAATCCTCAATCCTCAATCCTCAATCCTCAATCTTCAATCCTCAATACTCAGTCTTCAATCCTCAATCCTCAATCCTCAATTCTCAGTCCTCAATCCTCAATCCTCAGACCTCAAACATCAATACTCAACCCTCAGTCCCCGTCCTCAATCCACAACCCTCAATTCTCAATACTCAGTCCTCAAACCTCAAACCTCAATCCTCAGACCTCAATCCTCAACCGTCAGTCCCCGTCCTCAGTCCTCAAACATCAATCCTCAACACTCAATCTTCAATCATCAATACTCAATCTTCAATCCTCAATCCGCAATCCTCAATCCTCAATCCTCAATCCTCAACATTCAACACACAACCCTCAACCATCAATCCTCAATACTCAACCATCAATCCTCAATTCTCAGTACTCAGTAGAATATCCTGAATTCCCATGATTCAATACTCAATCCTCAATATTCAATAATCAAATCTCAATCCTCAAACATCAACCCTCAACACTCAATCCTCAATACTCAGTCCTCTCTCTTCAATCCTACATCCTCAATCCTCAATCCTCAAGCGTCAATCCTCAATCCTCAATCCTCTACCCTCAATCCTCAGTCCTCAAACCTCAATCCGGAATCCTCAATCCTGAATCCTCAATCTTCAGCCGTCAGTCCTCAACAATCAATTCTCAATCCTCAATCCTCAATCTTCAATCCTCAATCCTCAATCCGCAATCCTCAATCCTCAATATTCAATCCTCAATACTCAATCTTCTATCCTCAATCCTCAATCCTCAATCCTCAATCCTCAATCCTCAATCCTCAATCCTCAATCCTCAATCGTCAACCTTCAATCCTCAATACTCAATCTTCAATCCTCAATCCTCAATCCTCAATCCTGAATACTCAATCCTCAATCGTCAATCTTCAATCCTCAATACTCAATCTTCAATCCTCAATCCTCAATCCCCAATCCTCAATCCTCAATCCTCAATATTCAACACACAACCCTCATCCATCAATCCTCAATACTCAAGCATCAATCCTCAATTCTCAATAATCAATAGAATATACTGAATTCTCATGGTTGAAGACTCAATCCAAAATATTCAATAATCAAGTCTCAATCCACAAACATCAATTCTCATCACTCTACCCTCAACACTCAGTCCTCAATCTTCAATCCTCAATCCTCAATCCTCAATCCACAATCCTCAATCCTCAATCCTCAATCCTCAATCATGAACCCTCAATTCTCAATCCTCAATACTCAATACTCAATCGTCAATCCTCAATCCCCAATCCTCAATCTTCAATCCTCAATCTTCAATCCTCAATCCTCAATCCTCAATCTTCAATCCTCAATACTCAATATTCAATCCTCAATCCGCAATCCTCAATCCTCCCATCTTCAATCCTCAATACTCAATCTGCAATCCTCAATCCTCAATCCTCCATCCTCAACCCTCAATGCTCAAGCGTCAATCCTCAATCCTCAATCCTCAATCCTCAATCTTCAATCCTCAATTCTCAATCTTCAATCCTCAATCCACAATCCTCAATCCTCAATCCTCGATCCTCAATCCTCAATCCTCAATCCTCAATCGTCAATCTTCAATCCTCAATACTCAATCTTCAATTCTCAATCCTCAATCCTCAATCGTCAACACTCATTCTTCAATCCTCAATAACCAATCCTCAATCTTCAATCCTCAATACTCAATCCTCAATCCTCAATACTCAATCCTCAATCCTCAAACTTCAATCCTCAGTCCCAAATCCTCAATCCTCAATACTCAATCGTCAATCCTCAATCTTCAATCCTCAATGCTCAATCTTCAATCCTCAATCCTCAATCCTGAATCCTCAATCCTCATACTTCAATCCTCAATACCCGATCCTCAATCCCCAGTCCTCAATCTTCAATCCTCAATGGTCAACCCTCAATCCTCAATCCTCAGTCCTCAATCCTCAATCCTCAACCCTCAAACCTCAATCCTCAACCTTCAATCCTCAATACTCAGTATTCAATACTCAATCCTCAATCTTCAATCCTCAATCTTCAATCCTCAATCCTCAATCCTCAATCCTCAGTCCTCATTCTTCAATCCTCAATCCTCAATCCCCAATCCTCAATCGTCAATCTTCAATCCTCAATACTCAATCTTCAATCCTCAATCCTCAATCCTCAATCCCCAATCCTCAATCCTCAATTCTCAATCCTCAATCCTCAGTCCTCAGTCCTCAAACCTCAATCCTCAACCCGCAGCCCTCATCCTCAATCCTCAATCCTCAATCCTCAATCCTCAATCTTCAATCCTCAATACTCAATCTTCAATCCTCAATCCTCAGTACTCAATCATCAATCCTCAGTGCTCAATCCTCAATCCTCAATCCTCAGTCCTCAATCCTCAATCCTCAATCCTCAAACCTCAATCCTCAACCGTCAGTCCTCGTCCTCAAACCTCATCCGTCAATCCTCAATCCTCAATCTTCAATCATCAATACTCAATCTTCAATCGTCAATCCTCAATCCTCAATTTCCAATCCTCAATCCTCAATCCTCAATCCTCAATCTTCAATCCTCAATCCTCAATCGTCAATCTTCAATCCACAATACTCAATCTTCAATCCTCAATCCTCAATCCTCAATCCTCAATCCTCAATCCTCATTCTTCAATCCTCAATAGACAATCCTCAACCTTCAATCCTCAATCCTCAATCCTCATTCCTCAGTCCTCAATCCTCTATCCTCAACCCTCAAACGTCAATCCTCAACCGTCAGTACTCGTCCTCAATCGTCAACACTCAATCCTCAATCCTCAATCTTCAATCCTCAATACTCAATCTTCAATCCTCAATCCTCAATCCTCAATCGTCAATCCTCATTCTTCAATCCTCAATACCCAATCCTCAATCTTCAATCCTCAATACTCAATCCTCAATCCTCAATCCTCAATCCTCAAAATTCAGTCCTCAGTCCCAAATCCTCAATCCTCAATACTCAATCCTCAATCCTCAATCTTCAATCCTCAATACTCAATCTTCAATCCTCAGTCCTCGATCCTCAATCATCAAACCTCAATCCTCAACCCCCAGCCCTCATCCTCAATCCTCAATCCTCAATCCTCAATCCACAATCTTCAATCCTCAATACTCAACCTTCAATAATCAATCCTCAATCCTCAATCCTCAATACTCAATACTCAATCGTCAATCCTCAATCCCCAATCCTCAATCTCCAATAATCAATCCTCAATCCTCAATCCTCAACCCTCAGTCTTCAATACTCAATACTCAATCTTCAATCCTCAATCCTCAATCCTCAATACTCAATCCTCAGTCCACAATCCTCAATCTTCAATCCTCAATACTCAGTCTTCAATCCTCCACCGTCAGTCCAGGTCCTCAATCCTCAAACATCAATCCTCAACCCTCAATCTTCAATCATCAATACTCAATTTTCAATCCTCAATCCTCAATCCTCAATCCTCAATCCTCAATCCTCAACATTCAACACACGATGCTCAACCATCAATCCTCAATACTCAACCATCAATCCTCAATACTCAACCATCAATCCTCAATTCTCAATACTCAGTAGAATATCCTGAATTCCCATGATTCAATACTCAATCCTCAATATACAATAATCAAATCTCAATCCTCAAACATCAACTCTCAACACTCAATCCTCAATACCCAGTCCTCTCTCTTCAATCCTACATCCTCAATCCTCAATCCTCAAGCGCCAATCCTCAATCCTCAATCCTCAACCCTCAATCCTCAGTCCTCAAACATCAATCCGGAATCCTCAATCCTGAATCCTCAATCTTCAGCCGTCAGTCCTCAACAATCAATTCTCAATCCTCAATCCTCAATCTTCAATCCTCAATCCTCAATCCGCAATCCTCAATCCTCAATCTTCAATCCTCAATACTCAATCTTCTATCCTCAATCCTCAATCTTTAATCCTCAATCCTCAATCCTCAATCCTCAATCCTCAATCCTCAATCGTCAATATTCAATCCTCAATACTCAATCTTCTATCCTCAATCCTCAATCCTCAATCGTCAATCCTCATTCTTCAATCCTCAATACCCAATCCTCAATCTTCAATCCTCAATACTCAATCCTCAATCCTCAATCCTCAATCCTCAATCCTCAATCCTCAATCTTCAATCCTCAACACTCAACCTTCAATAATCAAGCCTCAATCCTCAATCCTCAATACTCAATACTCAATCGTCAATCCTCAATCCCCAATCCTCAATCTCGAATAATCAATCCTCAATCCTCAATCCTCAACCCTCAATCTGCAATACTCAATACTCAATCTTCAATCCTCAATCCTCAATCCTCAATCCTCAATCCTCAGTCCACAATCCTCAATCTTCAATCCTCAATACTCAGTCTTCAATCCTCAATCCTCAATCCTCAATCCTCAATCCTCAATCCTCAATCCTCAATCCTCAATCCTCAACATTCAACACACGACCCTCAACCATCAATCCACAATACTCAACCATCAATCCTCAATTCTCAATACTCAGTAGAATATCCTGAATTCCCATGATTCAATACTCAATCCTCAATATTCAATAATCATATCTCAATCCTCAAACATCAACTCTCAACACTCAATCCTCAATACTCAGTCCTCTCTCTTCAATCCTACATCCGCAATCCTCAATCCTCAAGCGTCAATCCTCAATCCTCAATCCTCAACCCTCAATCCTCAGTCCTCAAACCTCAATCCCGAATCCTCAATCCTGAATCCTCAATCTTCAGCCGTCAGTCCTCAACAATCAATTCTCAATCCTCAATCCTCAATCCTCAATCCTCAATCCTTAGTCCTCAATCCTCAATCCTCAATCCTCAATCGTCAATCTTCAATCCTCAACACTCAATCTTCAATCCTCAATCCTCAATCCTCAATCGTCATTCCTCATTCTTCAATCCTCAATACCCAATCCTCAATCTTCAATCCTCAATACTCAATCCTCAATCCTCAATACTCAACCCCCAATCCTCAAACTTCAATCCTCAGTCCCAAATCCTCAATCCTCAATACTCAATCCTCAATCCTCAATCCTCAATCCTCAATCGTCAATCTTCAATCCTCAACACTCAATCTTCAATCCTCAATCCTCAATCCTCAATCATCAATCCGCATTCTTCAATCCTCAATACCCAATCCTCAATCTTCAATCCTCAATACTCAATCCTCAATCCTCAATACTCAATCCTCAATCCTCAAACTTCAATCCTCAGTCCCAAATCCTCAATCCTCAATACTCAATCCTCAATCCTCAATCTTCAATCCGCAGTGCTCAATCTTCAATCCTCAATCCTCAATCCTGTATCCTCAATCCTCATTCTTCAATCCTCAATACCCGATCCTCAATCCCCAGTCCTCAATCTTCAATCCTCAATGGTCAATCCTCAATCCTCAATCCTCAGTCCTCAATCCTCAATCCTCAACCCTCAAACCTCAATCCTCAACCTTCAATCCTCAATACTCAGTATTCAATACTCAATCCTCAATCTTCAATCCTCAATCTTCAATCCTCAATCCTCAATCCTCAATCCTCAATCCTCATTCTTCAATCCTCAATCCTCAATCCCCAATCCTCAATCCTCAATCTTCAATCCTCGATACTCAATCTTCAATCCTCAATCCTCAATCCTCAATCCCCAATCCTCAATTCTCAATTCTCAATCCTCAATCCTCAGTCCTCAGTCCGCAAACCTCAATCCTCAACCCTCAGCCCTCATCCTCAATCCTCAATCCTCAATCCTCAATCCTCAATCCTCAATCGTCAATCTTCAATCCTCAATACTCAATCTTCAATCCTCAATCCTCAATCCTCAATCGTCAATCCTCATTCTTCAATCCTCAATACCCAATCCTCAATCTTCAATCCTCAATACTCAATCCACAATCCTCAATACTCAATCCTCAATCCTAAAATTTCAATCCTCAGTCCCAAATCCTCAATCCTCAATACTCAATCCTCAATCCTCAATCTTCAATCCTCAATGCTCAATCTTCAATCCCCAATCCTCAATCCTGAATCCTCAATCCTCATTCTTCAATCCTCAATACCCGATCCTGAATCCCCAGTCCTCAATCTTCAATCCTCAATGGTCAATCCTCAATCCTCAATGCTCAGTCCTCAACCCTCAATCCTCAACCCTCAAACGTCAATCCTCAACCGTCAGTACTCGTCCTCAATCGTCAACACTCAATCCTCAATCCTCAATCTTCAATTCTCAATACTCAATAATCAATACTCAACCTTCAATCTTCAATCCTCAATCTTCAATCCTCAATCCTCAATCCTCAATCCTCAATCCTCATCCTTCAATCCTCAATACCCAATCCTCAGTCTTCAATCCTCAATCCTCAAACCTCAATCCGGAATCCTCAATCCTGAATCCTCAATCTTCAGCCGTCAGTCCTCAACAATCAATTCTCAATCCACAATCCTCAATCCTCAATCCTCAATCCTCAGCCCTCATCCTCAATCCTCAATCCTCAATCCTCAATCCACAATCTTCAATCCTCAATACTCAACCTTCAATAATCAATCCTCAATCCTCAATCCTCAATACTCAATTCTCAATCGTCAATCCGCAATCCCCAATCCTCAATCTCCAATAATCAATCCTCAATCCTCAATCCTCAACCCTCAATCCTCAATCCTCAATCCTCAATCCTCATTCTTCAATCCTCAATCCTCAATCCCCAATCCTCAATCCTCAATCTTCAATCCTCTATACTCAATCTTCAATCCTCAATCCTCAATCCTCAATCCCCAATCCTCAATCCTCAATTCTCAATCCTCAATCCTCAGTCCTCAGTCCTCAAACCTCCATCCTCAACCCTCAGCCCTCATCCTCAATCCTCAATCCTCAATCCTCAATCCTCAATCTTCAATCCTCAATACTCAATCTTCAACCCTCAATCCTCAATCCTCAATCCTCAATCCTCATTCTTCAATCCTCAATCCTCAATCCCCAATCCTCAATCCTCAATCTTCAATCCTCTATACTCAATCTTCAATCCTCAATCCTCAATCCTCAATCCCCAATCCTCAATCCTCAATTCTCAATCCTCAATCCTCAATCTTCAATTCTCAATCCTCAATCCGCAATCCTCAATCCTCAATCTTCAATCCTCAGTACTCAATCTTCAATCCTCAATCCTCAATCTTCAATCCTCAATACTCAATTTTCAGTCCTCACTTCTCAATCCTCAAACGTCAATCCTCATTCTTCAATCCTCAATACCCAATCCTCAATCTTCAATCCTCAATACTCAATCCTCAATCCTCTATCCTCAATCCTCAATCCTCAAACTTCAATCATCAGTCCCAAATACACAATCCTCAATACTCAATCCTCAATCCTCAATCTTCAATCCTCAATACTCAATCTTCAATCCGCAATCCTCAATCCTCAATCCTCAATCCTCATTCTTCAATCCTCAATACCCGATCCTCAATCCCCAGTCCTCAATCTTCAATCCTCAACGGTCAATCCTCAATCCTCAATCCTCAGTCCTCGATCCTCAATCCTCAAACCTCAATCGTCAACCCTCAGCCCTCATCCTCAATCCTCAATCCTCAATCCTCAATCCTGAATCCTCAATCCTCAATACTCAACCTTCAATAATCAAACCTCAATCCTCAATCCTCAATACTCATTACTCAATCGTCAATCCTCAATCCCCAATCCTCAATCTCCAATAATCAATCCTCAATCCTCAATCCTCAACCCTCAATCTTCAATACTCAATACTCAATCTTCAATCCTCAATCCTCAATCCTCAATCCTCAATCCTCAGTCCACAATCCTCAATCTTCAATCCTCAATACTCAGTCTTCAATCCTCAATCCTCAATCCTCAATCCTCAATCCTTAATCCTCAATCCCCAATCCTCAATCCTCAATCCTCAATCCTCAATCCTCAATCTTCAATCCTCAATCTTCAATCCTGAACCCTCAATCGTCAATCTTCAATCCTCAATACTCAGTCTTCAATCCTCAATCCTCAATCCTCAATTCTCAGTCCTCAATCCTCAATCCTCAGACCTCAAACATCAATACTCAACCCTCAGTCCCCGTCCTCAATCCACAACCCTCAATTCTCAATACTCAGTCCTCAAACCTCAATCCTCAATCCTCAGACCTCAATCCTCAACCGTCAGTCCCCGTCCTCAGTCCTCAAACATCAATCCTCAACACTCAATCTTCAATCATCAATACTCAATCTTCAATCCTCAATCCGCAATCCTCAATCCTCAATCCTCAATCCTCAACATTCAACACACAACCCTCAACCATCAATCCTCAATACTCAACCATCAATCCTCAATTCTCAGTACTCAGTAGAATATCCTGAATTCCCACGATTCAATACTCAATCCTCAATATTCAATAATCAAATCTCAATCCTCAAACATCAACCCTCAACACTCAATCCTCAATACTCAGTCCTCTCTCTTCAATCCTACATCCTCAATCCTCAATCCTCAAGCGTCAATCCTCAATCCTCAATCCTCAACCCTCAATCCTCAGTCCTCAAACCTCAATCCGGAATCCTCAATCCTGAATCCTCAATCTTCAGCCGTCAGTCCTCAACAATCAATTCTCAATCCTCAATCCTCAATCTTCAATCCTCAATCCTCAATCCGCAATCCTCAATCCTCAATATTCAATCCTCAATACTCAATCTTCTATCCTCAATCCTCAATCCTCAATCCTCAAACCTCAATCCTCAATCCTCAATCCTCAATCCTCAATCGTCAACCTTCAATCCTCAATACTCAATCTTCAATCCTCAATCCTCAATCCTCAATCCTCAATCCTGAATACTCAATCCTCAATCGTCAATCTTCAATCCTCAATACTCAATCTTCAATCCTCAATCCTCAATCCCCAATCCTCAATCCTCAATCCTCAATATTCAACACACAACCCTCATCCATCAATCCTCAATACTCAAGCATCAATCCTCAATTCTCAATACTCAATAGAATATACTGAATTCTCATGGTTGAAGACTCAATCCAAAATATTCAATAATCAAGTCTCAATCCACAAACATCAATTCTCATCACTCTACCCTCAACACTCAGTCCTCAATCTTCAATCCTCAATCCTCAATCCTCAATCCACAATCCTCAATCCTCAATCCTCAATCCTCAATCATGAACCCTCAATTCTCAATCCTCAATACTCAATACTCAATCGTCAATCCTCAATCCCCAATCCTCAATCTTCAATCCTCAATCTTCAATCCTCAATCCTCAATCCTCAATCTTCAATCCTCAATACTCAATATTCAATCCTCAATCCGCAATCCTCAATCCTCCCATCTTCAATCCTCAATACTCAATCTGCAATCCTCAATCCTCAATCCTCCATCCTCAACCCTCAATGCTCAAGCGTCAATCCTCAATCCTCAATC
This sequence comes from Calliopsis andreniformis, assembly GCF_051401765.1. Taxonomy (NCBI): domain Eukaryota; kingdom Metazoa; phylum Arthropoda; class Insecta; order Hymenoptera; family Andrenidae; genus Calliopsis; species Calliopsis andreniformis. The sequence goes on from NW_027480481.1 coordinate 2,114,271, forward strand.
CTCAATCCTCAATCTTCAATCCTCAATTCTCAATCTTCAATCCTCAATCCACAATCCTCAATCCTCAATCCTCGATCCTCAATCCTCAATCCTCAATCCTCAATCGTCAATCTTCAATCCTCAATACTCAATCTTCAATCCTCAATCCTCAATCCTCAATCGTCAACACTCATTCTTCAATCCTCAATAACCAATCCTCAATCTTCAATCCTCAATACTCAATCCTCAATCCTCAATACTCAATCCTCAATCCTCAAACTTCAATCCTCAGTCCCAAATCCTCAATCCTCAATACTCAATCGTCAATCCTCAATCTTCAATCCTCAGTGCTCAATCTTCAATCCTCAATCCTCAATCCTGAATCCTCAATCCTCATTCTTCAATCCTCAATACCCGATCCTCAATCCCCAGTCCTCAATCTTCAATCCTCAATGGTCAACCCTCAATCCTCAATCCTCAGTCCTCAATCCTCAATCCTCAACCATCAAACCTCAATCCTCAACCTTCAATCCTCAATACTCAGTATTCAATACTCAATCCTCAATCTTCAATCCTCAATCTTCAATCCTCAATCCTCAATCCTCAATCCTCAGTCCTCATTCTTCAATCTTCAATCCTCAATCCTCAATCCTGAATCCTCAATCCTCATTCTTCAATCCTCAATACCCGATCCTCAATCCCCAGTCCTCAATCTTCAATCCTCAATGGTCAACCCTCAATCCTCAATCCTCAGTCCTCAGTCCTCAAACCTCAATCCTCAACCCGCAGCCCTCATCCTCAATCCTCAATCCTCAATCCTCAATCCTCAATCTTCAATCCTCAATACTCAATCTTCAATCCTCAATCCTCAGTACTCAATCATCAATCCTCAGTGCTCAATCCTCAATCCTCAATCCTCAGTCCTCAATCCTCAATCCTCAATCCTCAAACCTCAATCCTCAACCGTCAGTCCTCGTCCTCAAACCTCATCCGTCAATCCTCAATCCTCAATCTTCAATCATCAATGCTCAATCTTCAATCCTCTATCCTCAATCCTCAATCTCCAATCCTCAATCCTCAATCCTCAATCCTCAATCTTCAATCCTCAATCCTCAATCGTCAATCTTCAATCCACAATACTCAATCTTCAATCCTCAATCCTCAATCCTCAATCCTCAATCCTCAATCCTCATTCTTCAATCCTCAATAGACAATCCTCAACCATCAATCCTCAATCCTCAATCCTCATTCCTCAGTCCTCAATCCTCTATCCTCAACCCTCAAACGTCAATCCTCAACCGTCAGTACTCGTCCTCAATCGTCAACACTCAATCCTCAATCCTCAATCTTCAATCCTCAATACTCAATCTTCAATCCTCAATCCTCAATCCTCAATCGTCAATCCTCATTCTTCAATCCTCAATACCCAATCCTCAATCTTCAATCCTCAATACTCAATCCTCAATCCTCAATCCTCAATCCTCAAAATTCAGTTCTCAGTCCCAAATCCTCAATCCTCAATACTCAATCCTCAATCCTCAATCTTCAATCCTCAATACTCAATCTTCAATCCTCAGTCCTCGATCCTCAATCATCAAACCTCAATCCTCAACCCCCAGCCCTCATCCTCAATCCTCAGTCCTCAATCCTCAATCCACAATCTTCAATCCTCAATACTCAACCTTCAATAATCAATCCTCAATCCTCAATCCTCAATACTCAATACTCAATCGTCAATCCTCAATCCCCAATCCTCAATCTCCAATAATCAATCCTCAATCCTCAATCCTCAACCCTCAATCTGCAATACTCAATACTCAATCTTCAATCCTCAATCCTCAATCCTCAATCCTCAATCCTCAGTCCACAATCCTCAATCTTCAATCCTCAATACTCAGTCTTCAATCCTCAATCCTCAATCCTCAATCCTCAATCCTCAATCCTCAATCCTCAATCCTCAATCCTCAACATTCAACACACGACCCTCAACCATCAATCCACAATACTCAACCATCAATCCTCAATTCTCAATACTCAGTAGAATATCCTGAATTCCCATGATTCAATACTCAATCCTCAATATTCAATAATCATATCTCAATCCTCAAACATCAACTCTCAACACTCAATCCTCAATACTCAGTCCTCTCTCTTCAATCCTACATCCGCAATCCTCAATCCTCAAGCGTCAATCCTCAATCCTCAATCCTCAACCCTCAATCCTCAGTCCTCAAACCTCAATCCCGAATCCTCAATCCTGAATCCTCAATCTTCAGCCGTCAGTCCTCAACAATCAATTCTCAATCCTCAATCCACAATCCTCAATCCTCAATCCTCAGTCCTCAATCCTCAATCCTCAATCCTCAATCGTCAATCTTCAATCCTCAACACTCAATCTTCAATCCTCAATCCTCAATCCTCAATCGTCATTCCTCATTCTTCAATCCTCAATACTCAACCTTCAATAATCAATCCTCAATCCTCAATCCTCAATACTCAATTCTCAATCGTCAATCCGCAATCCCCAATCCTCAATCTCCAATAATCAATCCTCAATCCTCAATCCTCAACCCTCAATCCTCAATCCTCAATCCTCAATCCTCATTCTTCAATCCTCAATCCTCAATCCCCAATCCTCAATCCTCAATCTTCAATCCTCAATACTCAATCTTCAATCCTCAATCCTCAATCCTCAATCCCCAATCCTCAACCCTCAATACTCAATCTTCAATCCGCAATCCTCAATCCTCAATCCTCAATCCTCATTCTTCAATCCTCAATACCCGATCCTCAATCCCCAGTCCTCAATCTTCAATCCTCAACGGTCAATCCTCAATCCTCAATCCTCAGTCCTCGATCCTCAATCCTCAAACCTCAATCGTCAACCCTCAGCCCTCATCCTCAATCCTCAATCCTCAATCCTCAATCCTGAATCCTCAATCCTCAATACTCAACCTTCAATAATCAAACCTCAATCCTCAATCCTCAATACTCATTACTCAATCGTCAATCCTCAATCCCCAATCCTCAATCTCCAATAATCAATCCTCAATCCTCAATCCTCAACCCTCAATCTTCAGTACTCAATACTCAATCTTCAATCCTCAATCCTCAATCCTCAATCCTCAATCCTCAATCCTCAACATTCAACACACAACCCTCAACCATCAATCCTCAATACTCAACCATCAATCCTCAATTCTCAGTACTCAGTAGAATATCCTGAATTCCCATGATTCAATACTCAATCCTCAATATTCAATAATCAAATCTCAATCCTCAAACATCAACCCTCAACACTCAATCCTCAATACTCAGTCCTCTCTCTTCAATCCTACATCCTCAATCCTCAATCCTCAAGCGTCAATCCTCAATCCTCAATCCTCAACCCTCAATCCTCAATCCTCAATCCTCAATCCTCATTCTTCAATCCTCAATACCCGATCCTCAATCCCCAGTCCTCAATCTTCAATCCTCAACGGTCAATCCTCAATCCTCAATCCTCAGTCCTCGATCCTCAATCCTCAAACCTCAATCGTCAACCCTCAGCCCTCATCCTCAATCCTCAATCCTCAATCCTCAATCCTGAATCCTCAATCCTCAATACTCAACCTTCAATAATCAAACCTCAATCCTCAATCCTCAATACTCATTACTCAATCGTCAATCCTCAATCCCCAATCCTCAATCTCCAATAATCAATCCTCAATCCTCAATCCTCAACCCTCAATCTTCAATACTCAATACTCAATCTTCAATCCTCAATCCTCAATCCTCAATCCTCAATCCTCAGTCCACAATCCTCAATCTTCAATCCTCAATACTCAGTCTTCAATCCTCAATCCTCAATCCTCAATCCTCAATCCTTAATCCTCAATCCCCAATCCTCAATCCTCAATCCTCAATCCTCAATCCTCAATCTTCAATCCTCAATCTTCAATCCTGAATCCTCAATCGTCAATCTTCAATCCTCAATACTCAGTCTTCAATCCTCAATCCTCAATCCTCAATTCTCAGTCCTCAATCCTCAATCCTCAGACCTCAAACATCAATACTCAACCCTCAGTCCCCGTCCTCAATCCACAACCCTCAATTCTCAATACTCAGTCCTCAAACCTCAATCCACAATCCTCAGACCTCAATCCTCAACCGTCAGTCCCCGTCCTCAGTCCTCAAACATCAATCCTCAACACTCAATCTTCAATCATCAATACTCAATCTTCAATCCTCAATCCGCAATCCTCAATCCTCAATCCTCAATCCTCAACATTCAACACACAACCCTCAACCATCAATCCTCAATACTCAACCATCAATCCTCAATTCTCAGTACTCAGTAGAATATCCTGAATTCCCATGATTCAATACTCAATCCTCAATATTCAATAATCAAATCTCAATCCTCAAACATCAACCCTCAACACTCAATCCTCAATACTCAGTCCTCTCTCTTCAATCCTACATCCTCAATCCTCAATCCTCAAGCGTCAATCCTCAATCCTCAATCCTCAACCCTCAATCCTCAGTCCTCAAACCTCAATCCGGAATCCTCAATCCTGAATCCTCAATCTTCAGCCGTCAGTCCTCAACAATCAATTCTCAATCCTCAATCCTCAATCTTCAATCCTCAATCCTCAATCCGCAATCCTCAATCCTCAATATTCAATCCTCAATACTCAATCTTCTATCCTCAATCCTCAATCCTCAATCCTCAATCCTCAATCCTCAATCCTCAATCCTCAATCCTCAATCGTCGACCTTCAATCCTCAATACTCAATCTTCAATCCTCAATCCTCAATCCTCAATCCTGAATACTCAATCCTCAATCGTCAATCTTCAATCCTCAATACTCAATCTTCAATCCTCAATCCTCAATCCCCAATCCTCAATCCTCAATCCTCAATATTCAACACACAACCCTCATCCATCAATCCTCAATACTCAAACATCAATCCTCAATTCTCAATACTCAATAGAATATACTGATTTCTCATGGTTGAAGACTCAATCCAAAATATTCAATAATCAAGTCTCAATCCACAAACATCAATTCTCATCACTCTACCCTCAACACTCAGTCCTCAATCTTCAATCCTCAATCCTCAATCCTCAATCCTCAATCCACAATCCTCAATCCTCAATCCTCAATCCTCAATCATGAACCCTCAATTCTCAATCCTCAATACTCAATACTCAATCGTCAATCCTCAATCCCCAATCCTCAATCTTCAATCCTCAATCTTCAATCCTCAATCCTCAATCCTCAATCTTCAATCCTCAATACTCAATATTCAATCCTCAATCCGCAATCCTCAATCCTCCCATCTTCAATCCTCAATACTCAATCTGCAATCCTCAATCCTCAATCCTCCATCCTCAACCCTCAATGCTCAAGCGTCAATCCTCAATCCTCAATCCTCAATCCTCAATCTTCAATCCTCAATTCTCAATCTTCAATCCTCAATCCACAATCCTCAATCCTCAATCCTCGATCCTCAATCCTCAATCCTCAATCCTCAATCGTCAATCTTCAATCCTCAATACTCAATCTTCAATCCTCAATCCTCAATCCTCAATCGTCAACACTCATTCTTCAATCCTCAATAACCAATCCTCAATCTTCAATCCTCAATACTCAATCCTCAATCCTCAATACTCAATCCTCAATCCTCAAACTTCAATCCTCAGTCCCAAATCCTCAATCCTCAATACTCAATCGTCAATCCTCAATCTTCAATCCTCAATGCTCAATCTTCAATCCTCAATCCTCAATCCTGAATCCTCAATCCTCATTCTTCAATCCTCAATACCCGATCCTCAATCCCCAGTCCTCAATCTTCAATCCTCAATGGTCAACCCTCAATCCTCAATCCTCAGTCCTCAATCCTCAATCCTCAACCCTCAAACCTCAATACTCAACCTTCAATCCTCAATACTCAGTATTCAATACTCAATCCTCAATCTTCAATCCTCAATCTTCAATCCTCAATCCTCAATCCTCAATCCTCAGTCCTCATTCTTCAATCCTCAATCCTCAATCCCCAATCCTCAATCCTCAATCTTCAATCCTCAATACTCAATCTTCAATCCTCAATCCTCAATCCTCAATTCCCAATCCTCAATCCTCAATTCTCAATCCTCAATCCTCAGTCCTCAGTCCTCAAACCTCAATCCTCAACCCGCAGCCCTCATCCTCAATCCTCAATCCTCAATCCTCAATCCTCAATCTTCAATCCTCAATACTCAATCTTCAATCCTCAATCCTCAGTACTCAATCATCAATCCTCAGTGCTCAATCCTCAATCCTCAATCCTCAGTCCTCAATCCTCAATCCTCAACCCTCAAACCTCAATCCTCAACCGTCAGTCCTCGTCCTCAAACCTCATCCGTCAATCCTCAATCCTCAATCTTCAATCATCAATACTCAATCTTCAATCCTCAATCCTCAATCCTCAATCGCCAATCCTCAATCCTCAATCCTCAATCCTCAATCTTCAATCCTCAATCCTCAATCGTCAATCTTCAATCCACAATACTCAATCTTCAATCCTCAATCCTCAATCCTCAATCCTCAATCCTCAATCCTCATTCTTCAATCCTCAATAGACAATCCTCAACCTTCAATCCTCAATCCTCAATCCTCATTCCTCAGTCCTCAATCCTCTATCCTCAACCCTCAAACGTCAATCCTCAACCGTCAGTACTCGTCCTCAATCGTCAACACTCAATCCTCAATCCTCAATCTTCAATCCTCAATACTCAATCTTCAATCCTCAATCCTCAATCCTCAATCCTGAATCCTCAATCCTCATTCTTCAATCCTCAATACCCGATCCTCAATCCCCAGTCCTCAATCTTCAATCCTCAATGGTCAATCCTCAATCCTCAATCCTCTGTCCTCAATCCTCAATCCTCAACCCTCAAACGTCAATCCTCAACCGTCAGTACTCGTCCTCAATCGTCAACACTCAATCCTCAATCCTCAATCCCCAATCCTCAATCTCCAATAATCAATCCTCAATCCTCAATCCTCAACCCTCAATCTTCAATACTCAATACTCAATCTTCAATCCTCAATCCTCAATCCTCAATCCTCAATCCTCAGTCCACAATCCTCAATCTTCAATCCTCAATACTCAGTCTTCAATCCTCAATCCTCAATCCTCAATCCTCAATCCTTAATCCTCAATCCCCAATCCTCAATCCTCAATCCTCAATCCTCAATCCTCAATCTTCAATCCTCAATCTTCAATCCTGAATCCTCAATCGTCAATCTTCAATCCTCAATACTCAGTCTTCAATCCTCAATCCTCAATCCTCAATTCTCAGTCCTCAATCCTCAATCCTCAGACCTCAAACATCAACCGTCAGTCCCCGTCCTCAGTCCTCAAACATCAATCCTCAACACTCAATCTTCAATCATCAATACTCAATCTTCAATCCTCAATCCGCAATCCTCAATCCTCAATCCTCAATCCTCAACATTCAACACACAACCCTCAACCATCAATCCTCAATACTCAACCATCAATCCTCAATTCTCAGTACTCAGTAGAATATCCTGAATTCCCATGATTCAATACTCAATCCTCAATGTTCAATAATCAAATCTCAATCCTCAAACATCAACCCTCAACACTCAATCCTCAATACTCAGTCCTCTCTCTTCAATCCTACATCCTCAATCCTCAATCCTCAAGCGTCAATCCTCAATCCTCAATCCTCAAACCTCAATCCTCAGTCCTCAAACCTCAATCCGGAATCCTCAATCCTGAATCCTCAATCTTCAGCCGTCAGTCCTCAACAATCAATTCTCAATCCTCAATCCTCAATCTTCAATCCTCAATCCTCAATCCGCAATCCTCAATCCTCAATATTCAATCCTCAATACTCAATCTTCTATCCTCAATCCTCAATCCTCAATCCTCAATCCTCAATCCTCAATCCTCAATCCTCAATCCTCAATCGTCGACCTTCAATCCTCAATACTCAATCTTCAATCCTCAATCCTCAATCCTCAATCCTGAATACTCAATCCTCAATCGTCAATCTTCAATCCTCAATACTCAATCTTCAATCCTCAATCCTCAATCCCCAATCCTCAATCCTCAATCCTCAATATTCAACACACAACCCTCATCCATCAATCCTCAATACTCAAGCATCAATCCTCAATTCTCAATACTCAATAGAATATACTGAATTCTCATGGCTGAAGACTCAATCCAAAATATTCGATAATCAAGTCTCAATCCACAAACATCAATTCTCATCACTCTACCCTCAACACTCAGTCCTCAATCTTCAATCCTCAATCCTCAATCCTCAATCCACAATCCTCAATCCTCAATCCTCAATCCTCAATCATGAACCCTCAATTCTCAATCCTCAATACTCAATCCTCAATCCTCAATCCTCAATCCTCAGTCCACAATCCTCAATCTTCAATCCTTAATACTCAGTCTTCAATCCTCAATCCTCAATCCTCAATCCTCAATCCTCAATCCTCAATCCTCAATCCTCAATCCTCAACATTCAACACACGACCCTCAACCATCAATCCACAATACTCAACCATCAATCCTCAATTCTCAATACTCAGTAGAATATCCTGAATTCCCATGATTCAATACTCAATCCTCAATATTCAATAATCATATCTCAATCCTCAAACATCAACTCTCAACACTCAATCCTCAATACTCAGTCCTCTCTCTTCAATCCTACATCCGCAATCCTCAATCCTCAAGCGTCAATCCTCAATCCTCAATCCTCAACCCTCAATCCTCAATCCTCAAACCTCAATCCCGAATCCTCAATCCTGAATCCTCAATCTTCAGCCGTCAGTCCTCAACAATCAATTCTCAATCCTCAATCCTCAATCCTCAATCCTCAATCCTCAGTCCTCAATCCTCAATCCTCAATCCTCAATCGTCAATCTTCAATCCTCAACACTCAATCTTCAATCCTCAATCCTCAATCCTCAATCGTCATTCCTCATTCTTCAATCCTCAATACCCAATCCTCAATCTTCAATCCTCAATACTCAATCCTCAATCCTCAATACTCAACCCTCAATCCTCAAACTTCAATCCTCAGTCCCAAATCCTCAATCCTCAATACTCAATCCTCAATCCTCAATCCTCAATGCTCAATCGTCAATCTTCAATCCTCAACACTCAATCTTCAATCCTCAATCCTCAATCCTCAACCATCAATCCTCATTCTTCAATCCTCAATACCCAATCCTCAATCTTCAATCCTCAATACTCAATCCTCAATCCTCAAACTTCAATCCTCAGTCCCAAATCCTCAATCCTCAATACTCAATCCTCAATCCTCAATCTTCAATCCGCAGTGCTCAATCTTCAATCCTCAATCCTCAATCCTGAATCCTCAATCCTCATTCTTCAATCCTCAATACCCGATCCTCAATCCACAGACCTCAATCTTCAATCCTCAATGGTCAATCCTCAATCCTCAATCCTCAGTCCTCAATCCTCAATCCTCAACCCTCAAACCTCAATCCTCAACCTTCAATCCTCAATACTCAGTATTCAATACTCAATCCTCAATCTTCAATCCTCAATCTTCAATCCTCAATCCTCAATCCTCAATCCTCAATCCTCATTCTTCAATCCTCAATCCTCAATCCCCAATCCTCAATCCTCAATCTTCAATCCTCGATACTCAATCTTCAATCCTCAATCCTCAATCCTCAATCCCCAATCCTCAATCCTCAATTCTCAATCCTCAATCCTCAGTCCTCAGTCCTCAAACCTCAATCCTCATTCTTCAATCCTCAATACCCAAACCTCAATCGTCAATCCTCAATACTCAATCCACAATCCTCAAACTTCAATCCTCAGTCCCAAATCCTCAATCCTCAATACTCAATCCTCAATCCTCAATCTTCAATCCTCAATGCTCAATCTTCAATCCTCAATGCTCAATCTTCAATCCTCAATCCTCAATCCTGAATCCTCAATCCTCATTCTTCAATCCTCAATACCCGATCCTCAATCCCCAGTCCTCAATCTTCAATCCTCAATGGTCAATCCTCAGTCCTCAATCCTCTGTCCTCAATCCTCAATCCTCAACCCTCAAACGTCAATCCTCAACCGTCAGTACTCGCCCTCAATCGTCAACACTCAATCCTCAATTCTCAATCTTCAATCCTCAATACTCAATATTCAATACTCAATCTTCAATCTTCAATCCTCAATCTTCAATCCTCAATCCTCAATCCTCAATCCTCAATCCTCATTCTTCAATCCTCAATACCCAATCCTCAGTCTTCAATCCTCAATCCTCAAACCTCAATCCGGAATCCTCAATCCTGAATCCTCAATCTTCAGCCGTCAGTCCTCAACAATCAATTCCCAATCCTCAATCCTCAATCTTCAATCCTCAATCCTCAGCCCTCATCCTCAATCCTCAATCCTCAATCCACAATCTTCAATCCTCAATACTCAACCTTCAATAATCAATCCTCAATCCTCAATCCTCAATACTCAATACTCAATCGTCAATCCTCAATCCCCAATCCTCAATCTCCAATAATCAATCCTCAATCCTCAATCCTCGACCCTCAATCTTCAATACTCAATACTCAATCTTCAATCCTCAATCCTCAATCCTCAATCCTCAATCCTCAGTCCACAATCCTCAATCTTCAATCCTCAATACTCAGTCTTCAATCCTCAATCCTCAATCCTCAATCCTCAATCCTTAATCCTCCCATCTTTAATCCTCAATACTCAATCTGCAATCCTCAGTCCTCAATCCTCCATCCTCAACACTCAATCCTCAAGCGTCAATCCTCAATTCTCAATCCTCAATCCCCAACCTTCAATCCTCAATTCTCAATCTTCAATCCTCAATCCTCAATTCTCAATCCTCAATACTCAATCCTCAAACCTCAATCCTCAACCGTGAGTCCTCGTCCTCAATCCTCAAACCTCAATACACAATCCTCAATACTCAATCATCAATACTCAATCTTCAATCCTCAATCCTCAATCCTCAATCCTCAATCCTCAATCCTCAATATTCAACACACAACCCTCATCTATCAATCCTCAATACTCAACCATCAATCCTAGATTCTCCATACTCAATAGAATATACTGAATTCTCATGGTTGAATACTCAATCCAAAATATTCAATAATCAAGTCTCAATCCTCAAACATCAATCCTCAACACTCAATCGTCAACACTCAGTCCTCTCTCTTCAATCCTCCATCCTCAATACTCAATCGTCAAGCGTCAATCCTCAATCCTCAACCCTCAATCCTCAGTCCTCAAACCTCAATCCCGAGTCCTCAATCCTGAATCCTCAATCTTCAGCCCTCAGTCCTCAACAGTCAATTGTCAATCCTGAATCCTCAATAGAATATCCTCAATTCACAGTTTTCAATACTCAATCCCCATTCTTCAATCTTCAAGTCTCATTCCACAAACGTCAATTCTCATCACTCTACCCTCAACACTCAGTCGTCAATCTTCAATCCTCAATCCTCAATCCTCAATCCTCAATGTTCAATACTCAATCCTCAATCCACAATCCTCAATCCTCAATCCTCAATCCTCAATCTTCAATCCTCAATACTCAACCTTCAATAATCAAACCTCAATCCTCAATCCTCAATACTCAATACTCAATCGTCAATCCTCAATCCCCAATCCTCAATCTCCAATAATCAATCCTCAATCCTCAATCCTCAACCCTCAATCTTCAATACACAATCCTCAATCTTCAATCCTCAATCCTCAATCCTCAATCCTCAATCCTCAATCCTCAATCTTCAATCCTCATTACTCAATCTTCAATCCTCAATCCTCAGTCCTCAATCTTCAATCCTCAGTGCTCAATCCTCAATCCTCAATCCTCAGTCCTCAATCCTCAATCCTCAATCCTCAAACCTCAATCCTCAACCGTCAGTCCTCGTCCTCAAACCTCAACCCTCAATCCTCAATCCTCAATCTTCAATCATCAATACTCAATCTTCAATCCTCAATCCTCAATCCTCAATCCCCAATCCTCAATCCTCAATCCTCAATCCTCAATCCTCAATCCTCAATCCTCAATCCTCAATCGTCAATCTTCAATCCTCAATACTCAATCTTCAATCGTCAATCCTCAATCCTCAATCGTCAATCCTCATTCTTCAATCCTCAATACCCAAACCTCAATCTTCAATCCTCAATACTCAATCCTCAATCCTCAATACTCAATCCTCAATCTTCAAACTTCAATCCTCAGTCCCAAATCCTCAATCCTCAATACTCAATCCTCAATCCTCAATCTTCAATCCTCAATGCTCAATCTTCAATCCTCAATCCTCAATCCTGAATCCTCAATCCTCATTCTTCAATCCTCAATACCCGATCCTCAATCCCCAGTCCTCAATCTTCAATCCTCAATGGTCAATCCTCAATCCTCAATCCTCTGTCCTCAATCCTCAATCCTCAACCCTCAAACGTCAATCCTCAACCGTCAGTACTCGTCCTCAATCGTCAACACTCAATCCTCAATCCTCAATCTTCAATCCTCAATACTCAATACTCAATACTCAATCTTCAATCTTCAATCCTCAATCTTCAATCCTCAATCCTCAATCCTCAATCCTCAATCCTCATTCTTCAATCCTCAATACCCAATCCTCAGTCTTCAATCCTCAATCCTCAAACCTCAATCCGGAATCCTCAATCCTGAATCCTCAATCTTCAGCCGTCAGTCCTCAACAATCAATTCCCAATCCTCAATCCTCAATCTTCAATCCTCAATCCTCAGCCATCATCCTCAATCCTCAATCCTCAATCCACAATCTTCAATCCTCAATACTCAACCTTCAATAATCAATCCTCAATCCTCAATCCTCAATACTCAATACTCAATCGTCAATCCTCAATCCCCAATCCTCAATCTCCAATAATCAATCCTCAATCCTCAATCCTCGACCCTCAATCTTCAATACTCAATACTCAATCTTCAATCCTCAATCCTCAATCCTCAATCCTCAATCCTCAGTCCACAATCCTCAATCTTCAATCCTCAATACTCAGTCTTCAATCCTCAACCCTCAATCCTCAATCCTCAATCCTTAATCCTCCCATCTTCAATCCTCAATACTCAATCTGCAATCCTCAATCCTCAATCCTCCATCCTCAACACTCAATCCTCAAGCGTCAATCCTCAATTCTCAATCCTCAATCCCCAACCTTCAATCCTCAATTCTCAATCTTCAATCCTCAATCCTCAATTCTCAATCCTCAATACTCAATCCTCAAACCTCAATCCTCAACCGTGAGTCCTCGTCCTCAATCCTCAAACCTCAATACACAATCCTCAATACTCAATCATCAATACTCAATCTTCAATCCTCAATCCTCAATCCTCAATCCTCAATCCTCAATCCTCAATATTCAACACACAACCCTCATCTACCAATCCTCAATACTCAACCATCAATCCTAGATTCTCCATACTCAATAGAATATACTGAATTCTCATGGTTGAATACTCAATCCAAAATATTCAATAATCAAGTCTCAATCCTCAAACATCAATCCTCAACACTCAATCGTCAACACTCAGTCCTCTCTCTTCAATCCTCCATCCTCAATACTCAATCGTCAAGCGTCAATCCTCAATCCTCAACCCTCAATCCTCAGTCCTCAAACCTCAATCCCGAGTCCTCAATCCTGAATCCTCAATCTTCAGCCCTCAGTCCTCAACAATCAATTGTCAATCCTGAATCCTCAATAGAATATCCTCAATTCACAGTTTTCAATACTCAATCCCCATTCTTCAATCTTCAAATCTCATTCCACAAACGTCAATTCTCATTCTTCAATCCTCAATACCCAATCCTCAATCTTCAATCCTCAATACTCAATCCTCAATCCTCTATCCTCAATCCTCAATCCTCAAACTTCAATCATCAGTCCCAAATCCACAATCCTCAATACTCAATCCTCAATCCTCAACCTTCAACCCTCAATACTCAATCTTCAATCCGCAATCCTCAATCCTCAATCCTCAATCCTCATTCTTCAATCCTCAATACCCGATCCTCAATCCCCAGTCCTCAATCTTCAATCCTCAACGGTCAATCCTCAATCCTCAATCCTCAGTCCTCGATCCTCAATCCTCAAACCTCAATCGTCAACCCTCAGCCCTCATCCTCAATCCTCAATCCTCAATCCTCAATCCTGAATCCTCAATCCTCAATACTCAACCTTCAATAATCAAACCTCAATCCTCAATCCTCAATACTCATTACTCAATCGTCAATCCTCAATCCCCTATCCTCAATCTCCAATAATCAATCCTCAATCCTCAATCCTCAACCCTCAATCTTCAATACTCAATACTCAATCTTCAATCCTCAATCCTCAATCCTCAATCCTCAATCCTCAGTCCACAATCCTCAATCTTCAATCCTCAATACTCAGTCTTCAATCCTCAATCCTCAATCCTCAATCCTCAATCCTTAATCCTCCCATCTTCAATCCTCAATACTCAATCTGCAATCCTCAATCCTCAATCCTCTATGCTCAACACTCAATCCTCAAGCGTCAATCCTCAATTCTCAATCCTCAATCCTCAACCTTCAATCCTCAATTCTCAACCTTCAATCCTCAATCCTCAGTTCTCAATCCTCAATACTCAATCCTCAAACCTCAATCCTCAACCGTCAGTCCTCGTCCTCAATCCTCAAACCTCAATACACAATCCTCAACATTCAGTCATCAATACTCAATCTTCAATCCTCAATCCTCAATCCTCAATCCTCAATCCTCAATCCTCAATATTCAACACACAACCCTCATCCATCAATCCTCAATACTCAATAGAATATACTGAATTCTCATGGTTGAATACTCAATCCAAAATATTCAATAATCAAGTCTCAATCCTCAAACATGAATCCTCAACACTCAATCCTCATCACTCAGTCCTCTCTCTTCAATCCTCCATCCTCACTCCTCAATCCTCAAGCGTCAATCCTCAATCCTCAACCCTCAATCCTCAGTCCTCAAACCTCAATCCCGAGTCCTCAATCCTGAATCCTCAATCTTCAGCCCTCAGTCCTCAACAGTCAATTGTCAATCCTCAATCCTCAATAGAATATCCTCAATTCACAGTTTGTATACTCAATCCCCATTCTTCAATCTTCAAATCCCAATCCACAAACATCAATTCTCATCACTCTACCCTCAACACTCAGTCCTCAATCTTCAATCCTCAATCCTCAATCCTCAAACCTCAATGTTCAATCCTCAATACTCAATCTTCAATCATCAACCCTCAATTCTCAATCCTCAATACTCAATACTCAATACTCAATCGTCAATCCTCAATCCCCAATCCTCAATCTTGAATCCTCAGTCCTCAATCCTCAATCCTCAATCCTCAGTCCTCAATCTTCAGTCATCAACACTCAATCTTCAATCGTCAATCCTCAATCCTCAATCGTCAATCCTCATTCTTCAATCCTCAATACCCAAACCTCAATCTTCAATCCTCAATACTCAATCCTCAATCCTCAATACTCAATCCTCAATCTTCAAACTTCAATCCTCAGTCCCAAATCCTCAATCCTCAATACTCAATCCTCAATCCTCAATCTTCAATCCTCAATGCTCAATCTTCAATCCTCAATCCTCAATCCTGAATCCTCAATCCTCATTCTTCAATCCTCAATACCCGATCCTCAATCCCCAGTCCTCAATCTTCAATCCTCAGTGGTCAATCCTCAATCCTCAATCCTCTGTCCTCAATCCTCAATCCTCAACCCTCAAACGTCAATCCTCAACCGTCAGTACTCGTCCTCAATCGTCAACACTCAATCCTCAATCCTCAATCTTCAATCCTCAATACTCAATATTCAATACTCAATCTTCAATCTTCAATCCTCAATCTTCAATCCTCAATCCTCAATCCTCAATCCTCAATCCTCATTCTTCAATCCTCAATACCCAATCCTCAGTCTTCAATCCTCAATCCTCAAACCTCAATCCGGAATCCTCAATCCTGAATCCTCAATCTTCAGCCGTCAGTCCTCAACAATCAATTCCCAATCCTCAATCCTCAATCTTCAATCCTCAATCCTCAGCGCTCATCCTCAATCCTCAATCCTCAATCCACAATCTTCAATCCTCAATACTCAACCTTCAATAATCAATCCTCAATCCTCAATCCTCAATACTCAATACTCAATCGTCAATCCTCAATCCCCAATCCTCAATCTCCAATAATCAATCCTCAATCCTCAATCCTCGACCCTCAATCTTCAATACTCAATACTCAATCTTCAATCCTCAATCCTCAATCCTCAATCCTCAATCCTCAGTCCACAATCCTCAACCTTCAATCCTCAATACTCAGTCTTCAATCCTCAATCCTCAATCCTCAATCCTCAATCCTTAATCCTCCCATCTTCAATCCTCAATACTCAATCTGCAATCCTCAATCCTCAATCCTCCATCCTCAACACTCAATCCTCAAGCGTCAATCCTCAATTCTCAATCCTCAATCCCCAACCTTCAATCCTCAATTCTCAATCTTCAATCCTCAATCCTCAATTCTCAATCCTCAATACTCAATCCTCAAACCTCAATCCTCAACCGTGAGTCCTCGTCCTCAATCCTCAAACCTCAATACACAATCCTCAATACTCAATCATCAATACTCAATCTTCAATCCTCAATCCTCAATCCTCAATCCTCAGTCCTCAATCCTCAATATTCAACACACAACCCTCATCTATCAATCCTCAATACTCAACCATCAATCCTAGATTCTCCATACTCAATAGAATATACTGAATTCTCATGGTTGAATACTCAATCCAAAATATTCAATAATCAAGTCTCAATCCTCAAACATCAATCCTCAACACTCAATCGTCAACACTCAGTCCTCTCTCTTCAATCCTCCATCCTCAATCCTCAATCGTCAAGCGTCAATCCTCAATCCTCAACCCTCAATCCTCAGTCCTCAAACCTCAATCCCGAGTCCTCAATCCTGAATCCTCAATCTTCAGCCCTCAGTCCTCAACAATCAATTGTCAATCCTGAATCCTCAATAGAATATCCTCAATTCACAGTTTTCAATACTCAATCCCCATTCTTCAATCTTCAAATCTCATTCCACAAACGTCAATTCTCATCACTCTACCCTCAACACTCAGTCCTCAATCTTCAATCCTCAATCCTCAATCCTAAATCCTCACTGTTCAATCCTCAATACTCAATCTTCAATCATCAACCCTCAATTCTCAATACTCAATACTCAATACTCAATCGTCAATCCTCAATCCCCAATAATCAATCTTCAATCCTCAATCCTCAATCCTCAATCCTCAATCCTCAATCCTCAATCTTCAATCATCAATACTCAATCTTCAATCCTCAATCCTCAATCCTCAATCCCCAATCCTCAATCCTCAATCCTCAATGCTCAATCCTCAATCCTCAATCTTCAATCCTGAATCCTCAATCGTCAATCTTCAATCCTCAATACTCAATCTTCAATCCTCAATCCTCAATCCTCAATCGTCAATCCTCATTCTTCAATCCTCAATAACCAAACCTCAATCTTCAATCCTCAATACTCAATCCTCAATCCTCAATACTCAATCCTCAATCTTCAAACTTCAATCTTCAGTCCCAAATCCTCAATCCTCAATACTCAATCCTCAATCCTCAATCTTCAATCCTCAATGCTCAATCTTCAAGCCTCAATCCTCAATCCTGAATCCTCAATCCTCATTCTTCAATCCTCAATACCCGATCCTCAATCCCCAGTCCTCAATCTTCAATCCTCAATGGTCAATCCTCAATCCTCAATCCTCTGTCCTCAATCCTCAATCCTCAACCCTCAACCGTCAATCCTCAACCGTCAGTACTCGTCCTCAATCGTCAACACTCAATCCTCAATCCTCAATCTTCAATCCTCAATACTCAATATTCAATACTCAATCTTCAATCTTCAATCCTCAATCTTCAATCCTCAATCCTCAATCCTCAATCCTCAATCCTCATTCTTCAATCCTCAATACCCAATCCTCAGTCTTCAATCCTCAATCCTCAAACCTCAATCCGGAATCCTCAATCCTGAATCCTCAATCTTCAGCCGTCAGTCCTCAACAATCAATTCCCAATCCTCAATCCTCAATCTTCAATCCTCAATCCTCAGCCCTCATCCTCAATCCTCAATCCTCAATCCACAATCTTCAATCCTCAATACTCAACCTTCGATAATCAATCCTCAATCCTCAATCCTCAATACTCAATACTCAATCGTCAATCCTCAATCCCCAATCCTCAATCTCCAATAATCAATCCTCAATCCTCAATCCTCGACCCTCAATCTTCAATACTAAATACTCAATCTTCAATCCTCAATCCTCAATCCTCAATCCTCAATCCTCAGTCCACAATCCTCAACCTTCAATCCTCAATACTCAGTCTTCAATCCTCAATCCTCAATCCTCAATCCTCAATCCTCAATCCTCAAACTTCAATCATCAGTCCCAAATCCACAATCCTCAATACTCAATCCTCAATCCTCAATCTTCAACCCTCAATACTCAATCTTCAATCCGCAATCCTCAATCCTCAATCCTGAATCCTCATTCTTCAATCCTCAATACCCGATCCTCAATCCCCAGTCCTCAATCTTCAATCCTCAACGGTCAATCCTCAATCCTCAATCCTCAGTCCTCGATCCTCAATCCTCAAACCTCAATCGTCAACCCTCAGCCCTCATCCTCAATCCTCAATCCTCAATCCTCAATCCTGAATCCTCAATCCTCAATACTCAACCTTCAATAATCAAACCTCAATCCTCAATCCTCAATACTCATTACTCAATCGTCAATCCTCAATCCCCAATCCTCAATCTCCAATAATCAATCCTCAATCCTCAATCCTCAACCCTCAATCTTCAATACTCAATACTCAATCTTCAATCCTCAATCCTCAATCCTCAATCCTCAATCCTCAGTCCACAATCCTCAATCTTCAATCCTCAATACTCAGTCTTCAATCCTCAATCCTCAATCCTCAATCCTCAATCCTTAATCCTCCCATCTTCAATCCTCAATACTCAATCTGCAATCCTCAATCCTCAATCCTCTATGCTCAACACTCAATCCTCAAGCGTCAATCCTCAATTCTCAATCCTCAATCCTCAACCTTCAATCCTCAATTCTCAACCTTCAATCCTCAATCCTCAGTTCTCAATCCTCAATACTCAATCCTCAAACCTCAATCCTCAACCGTCAGTCCTCGTCCTCAATCCTCAAACCTCAATCTTCAATCCTCAATCCTCAATCGTCAATCTTCAATCCTCAATACTCAATCTTCAATCCTCAATCCTCAATCCTCAATCCTCAATCCTCAATCCTCATTCTTCAATCCTCGATACACAATCCTCAGTCTTCAATCCTCAATCCTCAATCCTCAATTCTCAGTCCTCAATCCTCAATCCTCAGACCTCAAACATCAATACTCAACCCTCAGTCCTCGTCCTCAATCCACAACCCTCAATTCTCAATACTCAGTCCTCAAACCTCAATCATCAATCCTCAGACCTAAATCCTCAACCGTCAGTCCCCGTCCTCAATCCTCAAACATCAATCCTCAACCCTCAATCTTCAACCATCAATACTCAATCTTCAATCCTCAATCCGCAATCCTCAATCTTCAATCCTCAATCCTCAACATTCAACACCCGACCCTCAACCATCAATCCACAATACTCAACCATCAACCCTCAATTCTCAATACTCAGTAGAATATCCTGAATTCCCATGATTCAATACTCAATCCTCAATATTCAATAATCAAATCTCAATCCTCAAACATCAACTCTCAACACTCAATCCTCAATACTCAGTCCTCTCTCTTCAATCCTACATCCCCAATCCTCAATCCTCAAGCGTCAATCCTCAATCCTCAATCCTCAACCCTCAATCCTCAGTCCTCAAACCTCAATCCGGAATCCTCAATCCTGAATCCTCAATCTTAAGCCGTCAGTCCTCAACAATCAATTCTCAACCCTCAATCCTCAATCTTCAAACCTCAATCCTCAATCCGCAATCCTCAATCCTCAATCTTCAATCCTCAATACTCAATCTTCTATCCTCAATCTTCAATCCTCAATCCTCAATCCTCAATCCTCAATCCTCAATCCTCAATCCTCAATCGTCAATATTCAATCCTCAATACTCAATCTTCTATCCTCAATCCTCAATCCTCAATCGTCAATCCTCATTCTTCAATCCTCAATACCCAATCCTCAACCTTCAATCCTCAATACTCAATCCTCAATCCTCAATCCTCAATCCCCAATCCTCAAACTTCAATCCTCAGTCCCAAATTCTCAATCCTCAATACTCAATCCTCAATCCTCAATCTTCAATCCTCAATGCTCAATCTTCAATCCTCAATCCTCAATCCTGAATCCTCAATCCTCATTCTTCAATACTCAATACCCGATCCTCAGTCCCCAGTCCTCAATCTTCAATCCCCAATGGTCAACCCTCAATCCTCAATCCTCAGTCCTCAATCCTCAATCCTCAACCCTCAAACCTCAATCCTCAACCGTCAGTCCTCGTCCTCAATCGTCAACACTCAATCCTCAATCCTCAATATTCAATCATCAATACTCAATCTTCAATCCTCAATCCTCAATCCTCAATCCTCAATCCTCAATCCTCAATATTCAACACACGACCCTCATCCATCAATCCTCAAAACTCAACCATCAATCCTCAATTCTCAATACTCAATGGAATATACTCAATTCTCATGGTTGAATACTCAATCCAAAATATTCAATAATCAAGTCTCAATCCTCAAACATCAATCCTCAACACTCAATCCTCAACACTCAGTCCTCTCTCTTCAATCCTCAGGCGTCAATCCTCAATCCTCAACCCTCAATCCTCAGCCCTCAAACCTCAATCCCGAGTCCTCAATCCTGAATCCTCAATCTTCAGCCCTCAGTCCTCAACAATCAATTGTCAATCCTCAATCCTCAATAGAATATCCTCAATTCACAGTTTTCAATACTCAATCCCCATTCTTCAATCTTCAAATCTCAATCCACAAACATCAATTCTCATCACTCTACCCTCAACACTCAGTCCTCAATCTTCAATCCTCAATCCTCAATCCTCAAACCTCAATGTTGAATCCTCAATACTCAACCTTCAATCATCACGCCTCAATTCTCAATCCTCAATACTCAATACTCAATCGTCAATCCTCAATCCCCAATCCTCAATCTTGAATCCTCAATCCTCAATCCTCAATCCTCAATCCTCAATCCTCAATCTTCAATCATCAATACTCAATCTTCAATCCTCAATCCTCAATCCTCAATCCCCAATCCTCAATCCTCAATCCTCAATCCTCAATCCTCAATCTTCAATCCTCAATCCTCAATCGTCAATCTTCAATCCTCAATACTCAATCTTCAATCCTCAATCCTCAATCCTCAATCCTCAATCCTCAATCCTCATTCTTCAATCCTCAACACACAATCCTCAATCTTCAATCCTCAATCCTCAATCCTCAATTCTCAGTCCTCAATCCTCAATCCTCAGACCTCAAACATGAATACACAACCCTCAGTCCTCGTCCTCAATCCACAACCCTCAATTCTCAATAATCAGTCCTCAAACCTCAATCATCAATCCTCAGAACTCAATCCTCAACCGTCAGTCCCCGTCCTCAATCCTCAAACATCAATCCTCAACCCTCAATCTTCAATCATCAATACTCAATCTTCAATCCTCAATCCTCAATTCTGAATCCTCAATCCTCAATCCTCAATCCTCAATCCTCAATCCTCAATCCTCAATCGTCAGTCTTCAATCCTCAATACTCAATCTTCAATCCTCAATCCTCAATCCTCCATTCTCAATCCTCAATCGTCATTCTTCAATCCTCAATACCCAATCCTCAATCTTCAATCCTCAATCCTCAATCCTCAATTCTCAATCCTCAATCCTCAGTCCTCAGACCTCAAACCTCAAACCTCAACCCTCAGCCCTCATCCTCAATCCTCAATCCTCAATCTTCAATCCTCAATCCTTAATCCTCAATACTCAATCTTCAGTCCTCAATCCTCAGTCCTCAAACCTCAATTCTGAATTCTCAATCCTGAATCCTCAATCTTCAATCCTCAATCCCCAATCCTCAATCTTCAATCCTCAATCCTCAATCCTCAATCCTCAATCCTCAATCCTCAATCTTCAATCCTCAACACTCAATCTTCAATCCTCAATCCTCAATCCTCAATCCTCAATCCTCAATCCTCAATCCTCAATCCTCAATCCTCAATACTCAATCTGCAATCCTCAATCCTCAATCCTCAATCCTCAATCCTCATTCTTCAATCCTCAACACCGAATCCTCAATCTTCAATCCTCAATCCTCAATCCTCAATTCTCAATCCTGAATCCTGAATCCTCATACTTCAAACATCAATACTCAACCCCCAGTCCTCGTCCTCAATCCACAACCCTCAATCCTCAATCCTCAATCTTCAATCATCAATATTCAGTCTTCAATCCTCAATCCTCAATCCTCAATCCACATCCCTCAATCCTCAATGTTCAATACTCAATACCCAATCCTCAATCTTCAATCCTCAATCCTCAATCCTCAACCCTCAATCCTCAGTCCTCAAACCTCATCCCTCAATCCTCAATGTTCAATACTCAATACCCAATCCTCAATCTTCAATCCTCAATCCTCAGTCCTCAAACCTCAATCCTGAATTCTCAATCCTGAATCCTCAACCTTCAGCCAGAGTCCTCAGCGATCAGTTGTCAATCCTCAATCCTCAATAGAATATCCTCAATTCACAGCTTTCAATACTCAATACTCAATCTGCAATCTTAAGATCTCTAACCACAAACATCAATTCTCATCACTCAACCCTCAGTACCCAGTCCCCAATCCTCAATCTGCAAAACCTCAACCCTCAATCCTCAATCCTCAATCATCAATCCTCAATCCTCAATCCTCAATCCTCAATCCTCAATCCTCAATCCTCAATACTCAATCTGCAATCCTCAATCCTCAATCCTCAATCCTCAATCCTCATTCTTCAATCCTCAATACCGAATGCTCAATCTTCAATCCTCAATCCTCAATCCTCAATTCTCAATCCTGAATCCTCAATCCTCATACTTCAAACATCAATACTCAACCCTCAGTCCTCGTCCTCAATCCACAACCCTCAATCCTCAATCCTCAATCTTCAATCCTCAATACTCAATCCTCAATCCTCAATACTCAACCCTCAATCCTCAAACTTCAATCCTCAGTCCCAAATCCTCAATCCTCAATACTCAATCCTCAATCCTCAATCTTCAATCCTCAATGCTCAATCTTCAATCCTCAATCCTCAATCCTGAATCCTCAATCCTCATTCTTCAACCCTCAATACCCGATCCTCAATCCCCAGTCCTCAATCTTCAATCCTCAATGGTCAATCCTCAATCCTCAATCCTCTGTCCTCAATCCTCAATCCTCAACCCTCAAACGTCAATCCTCAACCGTCAGTACTCGTCCTCAATCGTCAACACTCAATCCTCAATCCTCAATCTTCAATCCTCAATACTCAATATTCAATACTCAATCTTCAATCTTCAATCCTCAATCTTCAATCCTCAATCCTCAATCCTCAATCGTCAATCCTCATTCCTCAATCCTCAATACCCAATCCTCAATCTTCAATCCTCAATACTCAATCCTCAATCCTCAATCCTCAATACTCAATCCTCAAAATTCAATCCTCTGTCCCAAATCCTCAATCCTCAATACTCAATCCTCAATCCTCAATCTTCAATCCTCAATACTCAATCTTCGATCCGCAATCCTCAATCCTCAATCCTCAATCCTCATTCTTCAATCCTCAATACCCGATCCTCAATCCCCAGCCCTCAATCTTCAATCCTCAATGGTCAATCCTCAATCCTCAATCCTCATGCCTCGATCCTCAATCCTCAAACCTCAATCCTCAACCCCCAGCCCTCATCCTCAATCCTCAATCCTCAATCCTCAATCCACAATCTTCAATCCTCAATACTCAGCCTTCAATAATCAATCCTCAATCATCAATCCTCAATACTCAATACTCAATCGTCAATCCTCAATCCCCAGTCCTCAATCTCCAATAATCAATCCTCAATCCTCAATCCTCAACCCTCAATCTTCAATACTCAATACTCAATCTTCAATCCTCAATCCTCAATCCTCAATCCTCAATCCTCAGTCCACAATCCTCAATCTTCAATCCTCAATACTCAGTCTTCAATCCTCAATCCTCAATCCTCAATCCTCAACCCTCCCATCTTCAATCATCAATACTCAATCTGCAATCCTCAATCCTCAATCCTCCATCCTCAACCCTCAAACCTCAAGCGTCAATCCTCAATTCTCAATCCTCAATCTTCAATCCTCAATACTCAATCCTCAATCCACAATCCTCAATCCTCAATCCTCAATCCTCAATCTTCAATCCTCAATACTCAACCTTCAATAATCAAACCTCAATCGTCAATCCTCAATACTCAATACTCAATCGTCAATCCTCAATCCCCAATCCTCAATCTCCAATAATCAATCCTCAATCCTCAATCCTCAACCCTCAATCTTCAATACACAATCCTCAATCTTCAATCCTCAATCCTCAATCCTCAATCCTCAATCCTCAATCCTCAATCTTCAATCCTCAATACACAATCTTCAATCCTCAATCCTCAGTCCTCAATCTTCAATCCTCAGTGCTCAATCCTCAATCCTCAATCCTCAATCCTCAGTCCTCAATCCTCAATCCTCAATCCTCAAACCTCAATCCTCAACCGTCAGTCCTCGTCCTCAAACCTCAACCCTCAATCCTCAATCCTCAATCTGCAATCATCAATACTCAATCTTCAATCCTCAATCCTCAATCCTCAATCCTCAATACTCAACCTTCAATAATCAATCCTCAATGCTCAATCCTCAATACTCAATACTCAATCGTCAATCCTCAATCCCCAATCCTCAATCTCCAATAATCAATCCTCAATCCTCAATCCTCAACCCTCAATCTTCAATACTCAATACTCAATCTTCAATCCTCAATCCTCAATCCTCAATCCTCAATCCTCAGTCCACAATCCCCAATCTTCAATCCTCAATACTCAGTCTTCAATCCTCAATCCTCAATCCTCAATCCTCAATCCTTAATCCTCCCATCTTCAATCCTCAATACTCAATCTGCAATCCTCAATCCTCAATCCTCCATCCTCAATACTCAATCCTCAAACCTCAATCCTCAACCGTGAGTCCTCGTCCTCAATCCTCAAACCTCAATACACAATCCTCAATATTCAATCATCAATACTCAATCTTCAATCCTCAATCCTCAATCCTCAATCCTCAATCCTCAGTCCACAATCCTCAATCTTCAATCCTCAACCCTCAATCCTCAGTCCTCAAACCTCAATCCGGAATCCTCAATCCTGAATCCTCAATCTTCAGCCGTCAGTCCTCAACAATCAATTCTCAATCCTCAATCCTCAATCCTCAATCATCAATCCTCAATCCTCAATCCTCAATCGTCAATCTTCAATCCTCAATACTCAATCTTCAATCCTCAATCCTCAATCCTCAATCGTCAATCCTCATTCTTCAATCCTCAATACCCAATCCTCAATCTTCAATCCTCAATACTCAATCCTCAATCCTCAGTACTCAACCCTCAATCCTCAAACTTCAATCCTCAGTCCCAAATCCTCAATCCTCAATACTCAATCCTCAATCCTCAATCTTCAATCCTCAATGCTCAATCTTCAATCCACAATCCTCAATCCTGAATCCTCAATCCTCATTCTCCAATCCTCAATACCCGATCCTCAATCCCCAGTCCTCAATCTTCAATCCTCAATGGTCAATCCTCAATCCTCAATCCTCTGTCCTCAATCCTCAATCCTCAACCCTCAAACGTCAATCCTCAACCGTCAGTACTCGTCCTCAATCGTCAACACTCAATCCTCAATCCTCAATCTTCAATCCTCAATACTCAATATTCAATACTCAATCTTCAATCTTCATTCCTCAATCTTCAATCCTCAATCCTCAATCCTCAATCGTCAATCCTCATTCCTCAATCCTCAATACCCAATCCTCAATCTTCAATCCTCAATACTCAATCCTCAATCCTCAATCCTCAAAATTCAATCCTCAGTCCCAAATCCTCAATCCTCAATACTCAATCCTCAATCCTCAATCTTCAATCCTCAATACTCAATCTTCGATCCGCAATCCTCAATCCTCAATCCTCAATCCTCATTCTTCAATCCTCAATACACGATCCTCAATCCCCAGCCCTCAATCTTCAATCCTCAATGGTCAATCCTCAATCCTCAATCCTCAGGCCTCGATCCTCAATCCTCAAACCTCAATCCTCAACCCCCAGCCCTCATCCTCAATCCTCAATCCTCAATCCTCAATCCACAATCTTCAATCCTCAATACTCAACCTTCAATAATCAATCCTCAATCCTCAATCCTCAATACTCAATACTCAATCGTCAATCCTCAATACCCAATCCTCAATCTCCAATAATCAATCCTCAATCCTCAATCCTCAATCCTCAACCCTCAACCTTCAATACTCAATACTCAATCTTCAATCCTCAATCCTCAATCCTCAATCCTCAATCCTCAGTCCACAATCCTCAATCTTCAATCCTCAATACTCAGTCTTCAATCCTCAATCCTCAATCCTCAATCCTCAATCCTTAATCCACCCATCTACAATCCTCAATACTCAATCTGCAATCCTCAATCCTCAATCCTCCATCCTCAACACTCAATCCTCAAGCGTCAATCCTCAATTCTCAATCCTCAATCCCCAACCTTCAATCCTCAATTCTCAATCTTCAATCCTCAATCCTCAATTCTCAATACTCAATACTCAATCCTCAAACCTCAATCCTCAACCGTGAGTCCTCGTCCTCAATCCTCAAACCTCAATACACAATCCTCAATATTCATTCATCAATACTCAATCTTCAATCCTCAATCATCAATCCTCAATCCTCAATCCTCAATCCTCAATATTCAACACACAACCCTCATCTATCAATCCTCAATACTCAACCATCAATCCTCAATTCTCCATACTCAATAGAATATACTGAATTCTCATGGTTGAATACTCAATCCAAAATATTCAATAATCAAGTCTCAATCCTCAAACATCAATCCTCAACACTCAATCGTCAACACTCAGTCCTCTCTCTTCAATCCTCCATCCTCAATCCTCAATCGTCAAGCGTCAATCCTCAATCCTCAACCCTCAATCCTCAGTCCTCAAACCTCAATCCCGAGTCCTCAATCCTGAATCCTCAATCTTCAGCCCTCAGTCCTCAACAATCAATTGTCAATCCTGAATCCTCAATAGAATATCCTCAATTCACAGTTTTCAATACTCAATCCCCATTCTTCAATCTTCAAATCTCATTCCACAAACGTCAATTCTCATCACTCTACCCTCAACACTCAGTCCTCAATCTTCAATTCTCAATCCTCAATCCTCAATCCTCAATGTTCAATCCTCAATACTCAATCTTCAATCATCAACCCTCAATTCTCAATACTCAATACTCAATACTCAATCGTCAATCCTCAATCCCCAATCCTCAATCTTCAATCCTCAATCCTCAATCCTCAATCCTCAATCCTCAATCCTCAATCTTCAATCATCAATACTCAATCTTCAATCCTCAATCCTCAATCCTCAATCCCCAATCCTCAATCCTCAATCCTCAATCCTCAATCCTCAATACTCAATCCTCAATCCTCAATCTTCTATCCTCAATGCTCAATCTTCAATCCTCAAGCCTCAATCCTGAATCCTCAATCCTCACTCTTCAATCCTCAATACCCGATCCTCAATCCCCAGTCCTCAATCTTCAATCCTCAATGGTCAATCCTCAATCCTCAATCCTCAGTCCTCAATCCTCAATCCTCAATCCTCAATCTTCAATCCTCAATACTCAATCTTCTATCCTCAATCCTCAATCCTCAATCCTCAATCCTCAATCCTCAATCCTCGATCCTCAATCCTCAATCGTCAATCTTCAATCCTCAATACTCAATCTTCAATCCTCAATCCTCAATCCTCAATCGTCAATCCTCATTCTTCAATCCTCAATACCCAATCCTCAATCTTCAATCCTCATTACTCAAACCTTAATCCTCAATACTCAATCCTCAATCCTCAAACTTCAATCCTCAGTCCCAAATCCTCAATCCTCAATACTCAATCCTCAATCCTCAATCTTCAATCCTCAATGCTCAATCTTCAATCCTCAATCCTCAATCCTGAATCCTCAATCCTCATTCTTCAATCCTCAATACCCGATCCTCAATCCCCAGTCCTCAATCTTCAATCCTCAATGGTCAATCCTCAATCCTCAATCCTCAGTCCTCAATCCTCAATCCTCAACCCTCAAACGTCAACCCTCAACCGTCAGTACTCGTCCTCAATCGTCAACACTCCATCCTCAATCCTCAATCCTCAATCCTCAATCGTCAATCTTCAATCCTCAATACTCAATCTTCAATCCTCAATCCTCAATCCTCAATCGTCAATCCTCATTCATCAATCCTCAATACCCAATCCTCAACCTTCAATCCTCATTACTCAAACCTCAATCCTCAATACTCAATCCTCAATCCTCAAACTTCAATCCTCAGTCCCAAATCCTCAATCCTCAATACTCAATCCTCAATCCTCAATCTTCAATCCTCAATACTCAATCTTCAATCCTCAATCCTCAATACTCAGTCCTCAAACCTCAATCCTCAATCCTCAGACCTCAATCCTCAACCGTCAGTCCCCGTCCTCAATCCTCAAACATCAATCCTCAACCCTCAATCTACAATCATCAATACTCAATCTTCAATCCTCAATCCTCAATCCTCAATCCTCAATACTCAATCCTCAATCCTCAATCTTCTATCCTCAATGCTCAATCTTCAATCCTCAATCCTCAATCCTGAATCCTCAATCCTCACTATTCAATCCTCAATACCCGATCCTCAATCCCCAGTCCTCAATCTTCAATCCTCAATGGTCAATCCTCAATCCTCAATCCTCAGTCCTCAATCCTCAATCCTCAATCCTCAATCTTCAATCCTCAATACTCAATCTTCTATCCTCAATCCTCAATCCTCAATCCTCAATCCTCAATCCTCGATCCTCAATCCTCAATCGTCAATCTTCAATCCTCAATACTCAATCTTCAATCCTCAATCCTCAATCCTCAATCGTCAATCCTCATTCTTCAATCCTCAATACCCAATCCTCAATCTTCAATCCTCATTACTCAAACCTCAATCCTCAATACTCAATCCTCAATCCTCAAACTTCAATCCTCAGTCCCAAATCCTCAATCCTCAATACTCAATCCTCAATCCTCAATCTTCAATCCTCAATGCTCAATCTTCAATCCTCAATCCTCAATCCTGAATCCTCAATCCTCATTCTTCAATCCTCAATACCCGATCCTCAATCCCCAGTCCTCAATCTTCAATCCTCAATGGTCAATCCTCAATCCTCAATCCTCAGTCCTCAATCCTCAATCCTCAACCCTCAAACGTCAACCCTCAACCGTCAGTACTCGTCCTCAATCGTCAACACTCCATCCTCAATCCTCAATCCTCAATCCTCAATCGTCAATCTTCAATCCTCAATACTCAATCTTCAATCCTCAATCCTAAATCCTCAATCGTCAATCCTCATTCATCAATACTCAATACCCAATCCTCAACCTTCAATCCTCATTACTCAAACCTCAATCCTCAATACTCAATCCTCAATCCTCAAACTTCAATCCTCAGTCCCAAATCCTCAATCCTCAATACTCAATCCTCAATCCTCAATCTTCAATCCTCAATACTCAATCTTCAATCCTCAATCCTCAATACTCAGTCCTCAAACCTCAATCCTCAATCCTCAGACCTCAATCCTCAACCGTCAGTCCCCGTCCTCAATCCTCAAACATCAATCCTCAACCCTCAATCTACAATCATCAATACTCAATCTTCAATCCTCAATCCTCAATCCTCAATCCTCAATCCTCAACATTCAACACACGACCCTCAACCATCAATCCTCAATACTCAACCATCAATCCTCAATACTCAACCATCAATCCTCAATTCTCAATACTCAGTAGAATATACTGAATTCCCATGATTCAATACTCAATCCTCAATATTCAATAATCAAATCTCAATCCTCAAACATCAACCCTCAACACTCAATCCTCAATACTCAGTCCTCTCTCTTCAATCCTACATCCTCAATCCTCAATCCTCAAGCGTCAATCCTCAATCCTCAATCCTCAACCCTCAATCCTCAGTCCTCAAACCTCAATCCGGAATCCTCAATCCTGAATCCTCAATCTTAAGCCGTCAGTCCTCAACAATCAATTCTCAACCCTCAATCCTCAATCTTCAAACCTCAATCCTCAATCCGCAATCCTCAATCCTCAATCTTCAATCCTCAATACTCAATCTTCTATCCTCAATCTTCAATCCTCAATCCTCAATCCTCAATCCTCAATCCTCAATCCTCAATCCTCAATCGTCAATATTCAATACTCAATACTCAATCTTCTATCCTCAATCCTCAATCCTCAATCGTCAATCCTCATTCTTCAATCCTCAATACCCAATCCTCAACCTTCAATCCTCAATACTCAATCCTCAATCCTCAATCCTCAATCCTCAATCCTCAAACTTCAATCCTCAGTCCCAAATCCTCAATCCTCAATACTCAATCCTCAATCCTCAATCTTCAATCCTCAATGTTCAATCTTCAATCCTCAATCCTCAATCCTGAATCCTCAATCCTCATTCTTCAATTCTCAATACCCGATCCTCAGTCCCCAGTCCTCAATCTTCAATCCCCAATGGTCAACCCTCAATCCTCAATCCTCAGTCCTCAATCCTCAATCCTCAACCCTCAAACCTCAATCCTCAACCGTCAGTCCTCGTCCTCAATCGTCAACACTCAATCCTCAATCCTCAATATTCAATCATCAATACTCAATCTTCAATCCTCAATCCTCAATCCTCAATCCTCAATCCTCAATCCTCAATATTCAACACACAACCCTCATCCATCAATCCTCAAAACTCAACCATCAATCCTCAATTCTCAATACTCAATAGAATATACTCAATTCTCATGGTTGAATACTCAATCCAAAATATTCAATAATCAAGTCTCAATCCTCAAACATCAATCCTCAACACTCAATCCTCAACACTCAGTCCTCTCTCTTCAATCCTCAGGCGTCAATCCTCAATCCTCAACCCTCAATCCTCAGTCCTCAAACCTCAATCCCGAGTCCTCAATCCTGAATCCTCAATCTTCAGCCCTCAGTCCTCAACAATCAATTGTCAATCCTCAATCCTCAATAGAATATCCTCAATTCACAGTTTTCAATACTCAATCCCCATTCTTCAGTCTTCAAATCTCAATCCACAAACATCAATTCTCATCACTCTACCCTCAACACTCAGTCCTCAATCTTCAATCCTCAATCCTCAATCCTCAATCCTCAATCCACAATACTCAATCCTCATTCTTCAATCCTCAATACCCAATCCTCAGTCTTCAATCCTCAATCCTCAAACATCAATCCGGAATCCTCAATCCTGAATACTCAATCTTCAGCCGTCAGTCCTCAACAATCAATTCTCAATCCTCAATCCTCAATCTTCAATCCTCAATGCTCAATCCGCAATCCTCAATCCTCAATCTTCAATCCTCAATACTCAATCTTCAATCCTCAATCCCCAATCCTCAATCCTCAATCCTCAATCCTCAATCCTCAATCGTCAATCTTCAATCCTCAATACTCAATCTTCAATCCTCAATCCTCAATCCTCAATCGTCAATCCTCATTCTTCAATCCTCAATACCCAATCCTCAATCTTCAATCCTCAATACTCAATCCTCAATCCTCAATCCTCAATCCTCAATCCTCAATCCTCAAACTTCAATCCTCAGTCCCAAATCCTCAATCCTCAATACTCAATCCTCAATCCTCAATCTTCAATCCTCAATACTCGATCTTCAATCCTCAATCCTTAATCCTCAATCCTCAGTCCTCATTCTTCAATACTCAAAACCCGATCCTCAATCCCCAGTCCTCAATCTTCAATCCTCAATTGTCAATCCTCAATCCTCAATGGTCAATCCTCAACCCTCAATCCGCAGTCCCCAATCCGCAATCCTCAACCCTCAAGCCTCAATCCTCAACCGTCAGTCCTCGTCCTCAATCGTCAACACTCAATCCTCAATCCTCAATCTTCAATCCTCAATACTCAATATTCAATACCCAATCCTCAGTCTTCAATCCTCAATCCTCAATCCTCAAATCTCAATCCTCAATCCTCAGTCCTCAGTCCTCAAACCTCAATCCTCAACCCTCAGCCCTCATCCTCAATCCTCAATCCTCAATCCTCAATCCTCAATCTTCAATCCTCAATACTCAACCTTCAATAATCAATCCTCAATCCTCAATCCTCAATACTCAATACTCAATCGTCAATCCTCAATCCCCAATCCTCTATCTCCAATAATCAATCCTCAATCCTCAATCCTCAACCCTCAATCTTCAATACTCAATACTCAATCTTCAATCCTCAACCCTCAATCCTCAATCCTCAATCCTCAGTCCACAATCCTCAATCTTCAATCGTCAATACTCAACCCTTAATCCTCAATTATCAATCTTCATTCCTCAATACTCTATCTTCAATCCGCAATCCTCAATCCTCGGTCCTCAATCCTCAATCCTCAATCTCCAATCCTGAATACTCAATCTTCAATCCTCGATCCTCAATCCTCAATCCTCAATCCTCAATCCTCATTCTTCAATCCTGAATACTCAATCTTCAATCCTCGATCCTCAATCCTCAATCCTCAATCCTCAATCCTCATTCTTCAATCCTCAATACCCAATCCCCAATCTTCAATCCTTAATCCTCAATCCTCAATTCTCAGCCCTCAAACCTCAGTCCTCAGTCCTCAAACCTGAATCCTCAAACCTCAGCCCTCATAATCAGTCCTCAATTCTCAATCCTCAATCCCTAATCTTCAATCCTCAATACTCAATATTCAATCCACAATCCTCAGTCCTCAAATCTCTATTCTGAATCCTCAATCCTGCACCCTCAATCCTCAGCACTCAGTCCTCAACAATCAGTTGTCAATCCTCAATCCCCTATAGAACATCCTCAATTCACAGTTTTCAATACTCAATACTCAATCTGCATTCCTCAAATCTCTATCCAGAAACATCAATTGTCATCACTCAACCCTGAACGCTCAGTCCTCAATGTTCAGTCCTCAATCCTCAATTCTCAATCTTCAATCCTCAATACTCAATATTCAATCCTGAATCCTCAATCCTCAATCCTCAATCCTCAATCCTCAATCCTCAACCCTCAATACTCAATCCTCAATCCTCATTCTACAATCCTCAATACCCAATCCTCAATCTTCAATCCTCAATCTTCAATCCTCAATACTCAATCGTCAATCCTCAATCCCCAATCCTCAATCTCCAATAATCAATCCTCAATCCACAATCCTCAACCCTCAATCTTCAATACTCAATACTCAACCCTCAATCTTCAATACTCAATACTCAATCTTCAATCCTCAATCCTCAATCCTCAATCCTCAATCCTCAGTCCACAATCCTCAATCTTCAATCCTCAATACACAGTCTTCAATCCTCAATCCTCAATCCTCAATCCTCAACCCTCCCATCTTCAATCATCAATACTCAATCTGCAATCCTCAATCCTCAATCCTCCATCCTCAACCCTCAAACCTCAAGCGTCAATCCTCAATTCTCAATCCTCAATCATCAACCTTCAATCCTCAATTCTCAATCTTCAATCCTCAATCCTCAATTCTCAATCCTCAATCCTCAATCCTCAATCCTCAATCCTCAATCCTCAATCCTCAATCCTCAATCCTCAATCCTCAATCCTCAATCGTCAATATTCAATCCTCAATACTCAATCTTCTATCCTCAATCCTCAATCCCCAATCGTCAAGACTCATTCTTCAATCCTCAATACCCAATCCTCAATCTTCAATCCTCAATACTCAATCCTCAATCCTCAATCCTCAATCCTCAATCCTCAATCCTCAATCTTCAATCCTCAATACTCAACCTTCAATAATCAAACCTCAATCCTCAATCCTCAATACTCAATACTCAATCGTCAATCCTCAATCCCCAATCCTCAATCTCCAATAATCAATCCTCAATCCTCAATCCTCAACCCTCAATCTTCAATACACAATCCTCAATCTTCAATCCTCAATCCTCAATCCTCAATTTTCAGTCCTTAATCCTCAATCCTCAGACCTCAAACATCAATACTCAACCCTCAGACCCCGTCCTCAATCCTCAAACATCAATCCTCAACCCTCAATCTTCAATCATCAATACTCAATCTTCAATCCTCAATCCGCAATACTCAATCCTCAACCCTCAATCATCAACATTCAACACACGACCCTCAACCATCAATCCACAATACTCAACCATCAATCCTTAATTCTCAATACTCAGTAGAATATCCTGAATTCCCATGATTCAATACTCAATCCTCAATATTCAATAATCAAATCTCAATCCTCAAACATCAAATCTCAACACTCAATCCTCAATACTCAGTCCTCTCTCTTCAATCCTACATCCTCAATCCTCAATCCTCAAGGGTCAATCCTCAATTCTCAATCCTCAACCCTCAATCCTCAGTCCTCAAACCTCAATCCGGAATCCTCAATCCTGAATCCTCAATCTTCAGCCGTCAGTCCTCAACAATCAATTCTCAATCCTCAATCCTCAATCTTCAATCCTCAATTCTCAATCCGCAATCCTCAATCCTCAACCTTCAATCCTCAATACTCAATCTTCAATCCTCAATCCTCAATCCTCAATCCTCAATCCTCAATCCTCAATCCTCAATCCTCACTCCTCAATCCTCAATCGTCAATCTTCAATCCTCAATCCACAATCCTCAATCCTCAATCATCAATCTTCAATCCTCAATACTCAATCTTCAATCCTCAATCCTCAATCCTCAATCCTCAAGCCTCATTCTTCAATCGTCAATACCCAATCCTCAATCTTCAATCCTCAATCCTCAATCCTCAGTCCTCAATCCTCAATCCTCAATCCTCAGTCCTCAAACCTCAATCCGGAATCCTCGATCCTGAATCCTCAATCTTCAGCACTCAGGCCTCTACAATCAGTTGTCAATCCTCAATCCTCAATAGAATATCATCAATTCACAGTTTTCATTACTCAATACTCAATCTGCAATCTTCAAATCTCTATCCACAAGCATCAGTTCTCATCACACAACCCTCAACACTCAGTCCCCAATCCTCAATGTACAATCCTCAATCCTCAACATTCAATCCACAGTCCTCAACCTTCATTCCTCAATATTGAATCTTCTATGCTCATTCCTCAATCCTCAATCCTCAATTCTCAATCCTCAATCGTCAATCTTCAATCCTCAATTCTCAATCTTCAATCCTCAACACTCAATCCTCAATCCTCAATCCTCATTCTACAATCCTCAATACCCAATCCTCAATCTTCAATCCTCAATCCTCAATCCTCAATTCTCAGTCCTCAATCCTCAGTCCTCAGTCCTCAAACCTCAATCCTCAACCCTCAGACCTCATCCTCAATCCTCAATCTTCAATCCTCAATACTCAATCTTCAATCCTCAATCCTCAGTCCTCAATCTTCAATCCTCAATGCTCAACCCTCAATCCTCAATCCTCAGTCCTCAATCCTCAATCCTCAATCCTCAAACCTCTATCCACAACCGTCAGTCCTCGTCCTCAAACCTCAACCCTCAATCCTCAATCCTCAATCTTCAATCATCAATACTCAATCTTCAATCCTCAATCCTCAATCCTCAATCCCCAATCCTCAATCCTCAATCCTCAATCCTCAATCCTCAATCTTCAATCCTCAATCCTCAATCGTCAATCTTCAATCCTCAATACTCAATCTTCAATCCTCAATCCTCAATCCTCAATCCTCATTCTTCAATCCTCAATACACAATCCTCAATCTTCAGTCCTCAATCCTCAATCCTCAATTCTCAGTCCTCAATCCTCAATCCTCAGACCTCAATCATCAATACTCAACCCTCAGTCCTCGCCCTCAATCCGCAACACTCAATCGTCAATCCTCAGTCCTCAAACCTCAATCCTCAATCCTCAGACCTCAATCCTCAACCGTCAGTCCCCGTCCTCAATCCTCAAACATCAATCCTCAACCCTCAATTTTCAATCATCAATACTCAATCTTCAATCCTCAATCCTCAATCCTCAATCCTCAATCCTCAATCCTCAACATTCAACACACGACCCTCAACCATCAATCCTCAATACTCAACCATCAATCCTCAATACTCAACCATCAATCCTCAATTCTCAATACTCAATAGAATATCCTGAATTCCCATGACTCAATACTCAATCCTCAATATTCAATAATCAAATTTCAATCCTCAAACATCAACTCTCAACACTCAATCCTCAATACTCAGTCCTCTCTCTTCAATCGTACATTCTCAATCCTCAATCCTCAAGCGTCAATCCTCAATCCTCAATCCTCAACCCTCAATCCTCAATCCTCAATCCTCAGTCCTCAAACCTCAATCCGGAATCCTCGATCCTGAATCCTCAATCTTCAGCACTCAGGCCTCTACAATCAGTTGTCAATCCTCAATCCTCAATAGAATATCATCAATTCACAGTTTTCATTACTCAATACTCAATCTGCAATCTTCAAATCTCTATCCACAAGCATCAGTTCTCATCACACAACCCTCAACACTCAGTCCCCAATCCTCAATGTACAATCCTCAATCCTCAACATTCAATCCACAGTCCTCAACCTTCATTCCTCAATATTGAATCTTCTATGCTCATTCCTCAATCCTCAATCCTCAATTCTCAATCCTCAATCGTCAATCTTCAATCCTCAATTCTCAATCTTCAATCCTCAACACTCAATCCTCAATCCTCAATCCTCATTCTACAATCCTCAATACCCAATCCTCAATCTTCAATCCTCAATCCTCAATCCTCAATTCTCAGTCCTCAATCCTCAGTCCTCAGTCCTCAAACCTCAATCCTCAACCCTCAGACCTCATCCTCAATCCTCAATCTTCAATCCTCAATACTCAATCTTCAATCCTCAATCCTCAGTCCTCAATCTTCAATCCTCAATGCTCAACCCTCAATCCTCAATCCTCAGTCCTCAATCCTCAATCCTCAATCCTCAAACCTCTATCCACAACCGTCAGTCCTCGTCCTCAAACCTCAACCCTCAATCCTCAATCCTCAATCTTCAATCATCAATACTCAATCTTCAATCCTCAATCCTCAATCCTCAATCCCCAATCCTCAATCCTCAATCCTCAATCCTCAATCCTCAATCTTCAATCCTCAATCCTCAATCGTCAATCTTCAATCCTCAATACTCAATCTTCAATCCTCAATCCTCAATCCTCAATCCTCATTCTTCAATCCTCAATACACAATCCTCAATCTTCAGTCCTCAATCCTCAATCCTCAATTCTCAGTCCTCAATCCTCAATCCTCAGACCTCAATCATCAATACTCAACCCTCAGTCCTCGCCCTCAATCCGCAACACTCAATCGTCAATCCTCAGTCCTCAAACCTCAATCCTCAATCCTCAGACCTCAATCCTCAACCGTCAGTCCCCGTCCTCAATCCTCAAACATCAATCCTCAACCCTCAATTTTCAATCATCAATACTCAATCTTCAATCCTCAATCCTCAATCCTCAATCCTCAATCCTCAATCCTCAACATTCAACACACGACCCTCAACCATCAATCCTCAATACTCAACCATCAATCCTCAATACTCAACCATCAATCCTCAATTCTCAATACTCAATAGAATATCCTGAATTCCCATGACTCAATACTCAATCCTCAATATTCAATAATCAAATTTCAATCCTCAAACATCAACTCTCAACACTCAATCCTCAATACTCAGTCCTCTCTCTTCAATCGTACATTCTCAATCCTCAATCCTCAAGCGTCAATCCTCAATCCTCAATCCTCAACCCTCAATCCTCAGTCCTCAAACCTCAATCCGGAATCCTCAATCCTGAATCCTCAATCTTCAGCCGTCAGTCCTCAACAATCAATTCTCAATCCTCAATCCTCAATCATCAATCCTCAATCCTCAATCCGCAATCCTCAATACTCAATCTTCAATCCTCAATACTCAATCCTCAATCCTCAATCCTCATTCTTCAATCCTCAATACCCAATCCTCAATCTTCAATCCTCAATCCTCAATCCTCAATTCTCAATCCTCAATCCTCAGTCCTCAGTCCTCAAACCTCAATCCTCAACCCTCAGCCCTCATCCTCAATCCTCAATCTTCAATCCTCAATTCTCAATCTTCAATCCTCAATCCTCAGTCCTCAATCTTCAATCCTCAATGCTCAATCCTCAATCCTCAATCCTCAGTCCTCAATCCTCAATCCTCAATCCTCAAACCTCAATCCTCAACCGTCAGTCGTCGTCCTCAAACCTCAACCCTCAATACTCAATCCTCAATCTTCAATCATCAATACTCAATCTTCAATCCTCAATCCTCAATCCTCAATCCCCAATCCTCAATCCTCAATCCTCAATCCTCAATCCTCAATCTTCAATCCTCAATCCTCAATCGTCAATCTTCAATCCTCAATACTCAATCTTCAATCCTCAATCCTCAATCCTCAATCCTCAATCCTCATTCTTCAATCCTCAATACACAATCCTCAATCTTCAGTTCTCAATCCTCAATCCTCAATTCTCAGTCCTCAATCCTCAATCCTCAGACCTCAAACATCAATACTCAACCCTCAGTCCTCGCCCTCAATCCACAACCCTCAATCGTCAATCCTCAGTCCTCAAACCTCAATCCTCAATCCTCAGACCTCAATCCTCAACCGTCAGTCCCCGTCCTCAATCCTCAAACATCAATCCTCAACCCTCAATTTTCAATCATCAATACTCAATCTTCAATCCTCAATCCTCAATCCTCAACCCTCAATACTCAATCCTCAAGCCTCATTCTACAATCCTCAATACCCAATCCTCAATCTTCAATCCTCAATCTTCAATCCTCAATCTACAATCCTCAATCCTCAATCCTCAATACTCAATCGTCAATCCTCAATCCCCAATCCTCAATCTCCAATAATCAATCCTCAATCCTCAATCCTCAACCCTCAATCTTCAATACTCAATACTCAATCTTCAATCCTCAATCCTCAATCCTCAATCCTCAATCCTCAGTCCACAATCCTCAATCTTCAATCCTCAATACACAGTCTTCAATCCTCAATCCTCAATCCTCAACCCTCCCATCTTCAATCATCAATACTCAATCTGCATTCCTCAATCCTCAATCCTCCATCCTCAACCCTCAAACCTCAAGCGTCAATCCTCAATTCTCAATCCTCAATCATCAACCTTCAATCCTCAATTCTCAATCTTCAATCCTCAATCCTCAATTCTCAATCCTCAATCCTCAATCCTCAATCCTCAATCCTCAATCCTCAATCCTCAATCCTCAATCCTCAATCCTCAATCCTCAATCGTCAATATTCAATCCTCAATACTCAATCTTCTATCCTCAATCCTCAATCCCCAATCGTCAAGCCTCATTCTTCAATCCTCAATACCCAATCCTCAATCTTCAATCCTCAATACTCAATCCTCAATCCTCAATCCTCAATCCTCAATCCTCAATCCTCAATCTTCAATCCTCAATACTCAACCTTCAATAATCAAACCTCAATCCTCAATCCTCAATACTCAATACTCAATCGTCAATCCTCAATCCCCAATCCTCAATCTCCAATAATCAATCCTCAATCCTCAATCCTCAACCCTCAATCTTCAATACACAATCCTCAATCTTCAATCCTCAATCCTCAATCCTCAATTTTCAGTCCTCAATCCTCAATCCTCAGACCTCAACCATCAATACTCAACCCTCAGACCCCGTCCTCAATCCTCAAACATCAATCCTCAACCCTCAATCTTCAATCATCAATACTCAATCTTCAATCCTCAATCCGCAATACTCAATCCTCAACCCTCAATCATCAACATTCAACACACGACCCTCAACCATCAATCCACAATACTCAACCATCAATCCTTAATTCTCAATACTCAGTAGAATATCCTGAATTCCCATGATTCAATACTCAATCCTCAATATTCAATAATCAAATCTCAATCCTCAAACATCAAATCTCAACACTCAATCCTCAATACTCAGTCCTCTCTCTTCAATCCTACATCCTCAATCCTCAATCCTCAAGGGTCAATCCTCAATTCTCAATCCTCAACCCTCAATCCTCAGTCCTCAAACCTCAATCCGGAATCCTCAATCCTGAATCCTCAATCTTCAGCCGTCAGTCCTCAACAATCAATTCTCAATCCTCAATCCTCAATCTTCAATCCTCAATTCTCAATCCGCAATCCTCAATCCTCAACCTTCAATCCTCAATACTCAATCTTCAATCCTCAATCCTCAATCCTCAATCCTCAATCCTCAATCCTCAATCCTCAATCCTCAATCCTCAATCCTCAATCGTCAATCTTCAATCCTCAATCCACAATCCTCAATCCTCAATCATCAATCTTCAATCCTCAATACTCAATCTTCAATCCTCAATCCTCAATCCTCAATCCTCAAGCCTCATTCTTCAATCGTCAATACCCAATCCTCAATCTTCAATCCTCAATCCTCAATCCTCAGTCCTCAATCCTCAATCCTCAATCCTCAATCCTCAATCCTCAATCCTCAATCCTCAATCCTCACTCCTCAATCCTCAATCGTCAATCTTCAATCCTCAATCCACAATCCTCAATCCTCAATCATCAATCTTCAATCCTCAATACTCAATCTTCAATCCTCAATCCTCAATCCTCAATCCTCAAGCCTCATTCTTCAATCGTCAATACCCAATCCTCAATCTTCAATCCTCAATCCTCAATCCTCAGTCCTCAATCCTCAATCCTCAATCCTCAGTCCTCAAACCTCAATCCGGAATCCTCGATCCTGAATCCTCAATCTTCAGCACTCAGGCCTCTACAATCAGTTGTCAATCCTCAATCCTCAATAGAATATCATCAATTCACAGTTTTCATTACTCAATACTCAATCTGCAATCTTCAAATCTCTATCCACAAGCATCAGTTCTCATCACACAACCCTCAACACTCAGTCCCCAATCCTCAATGTTCAATCCTCAATCCTCAACATTCAATCCACAGTCCTCAACCTTCATTCCTCAATATTGAATCTTCTATGCTCATTCCTCAATCCTCAATCCTCAATTCTCAATCCTCAATCGTCAATCTTCAATCCTCAATTCTCAATCTTCAATCCTCAACACTCAATCCTCAATCCTCAATCCTCATTCTACAATCCTCAATACCCAATCCTCAATCTTCAATCCTCAATCCTCAATCCTCAATTCTCAGTCCTCAATCCTCAGTCCTCAGTCCTCAAACCTCAATCCTCAACCCTCAGACCTCATCCTCAATCCTCAATCTTCAATCCTCAATACTCAAT
Source organism: Calliopsis andreniformis (assembly GCF_051401765.1). Lineage (NCBI taxonomy): Eukaryota > Metazoa > Arthropoda > Insecta > Hymenoptera > Andrenidae > Calliopsis > Calliopsis andreniformis. The sequence continues at coordinate 2,156,038 of NW_027480481.1, forward strand.
CTTCAATCCTCAATCCTCAGTCCTCAATCTTCAATCCTCAATGCTCAACCCTCAATCCTCAATCCTCAGTCCTCAATCCTCAATCCTCAATCCTCAAACCTCTATCCACAACCGTCAGTCCTCGTCCTCAAACCTCAACCCTCAATCCTCAATCCTCAATCTTCAATCATCAATACTCAATCTTCAATCCTCAATCCTCAATCCTCAATCCCCAATCCTCAATCCTCAATCCTCAATCCTCAATCCTCAATCTTCAATCCTCAATCCTCAATCGTCAATCTTCAATCCTCAATACTCAATCTTCAATCCTCAATCCTCAATCCTCAATCCTCATTCTTCAATCCTCAATACACAATCCTCAATCTTCAGTCCTCAATCCTCAATCCTCAATTCTCAGTCCTCAATCCTCAATCCTCAGACCTCAATCATCAATACTCAACCCTCAGTCCTCGCCCTCAATCCGCAACACTCAATCGTCAATCCTCAGTCCTCAAACCTCAATCCTCAATCCTCAGACCTCAATCCTCAACCGTCAGTCCCCGTCCTCAATCCTCAAACATCAATCCTCAACCCTCAATTTTCAATCATCAATACTCAATCTTCAATCCTCAATCCTCAATCCTCAATCCTCAATCCTCAATCCTCAACATTCAACACACGACCCTCAACCATCAATCCTCAATACTCAACCATCAATCCTCAATACTCAACCATCAATCCTCAATTCTCAATACTCAATAGAATATCCTGAATTCCCATGACTCAATACTCAATCCTCAATATTCAATAATCAAATTTCAATCCTCAAACATCAACTCTCAACACTCAATCCTCAATACTCAGTCCTCTCTCTTCAATCGTACATTCTCAATCCTCAATCCTCAAGCGTCAATCCTCAATCCTCAATCCTCAACCCTCAATCCTCAGTCCTCAAACCTCAATCCGGAATCCTCAATCCTGAATCCTCAATCTTCAGCCGTCAGTCCTCAACAATCAATTCTCAATCCTCAATCCTCAATCATCAATCCTCAATCCTCAATCCGCAATCCTCAATACTCAATCTTCAATCCTCAATACTCAATCCTCAATCCTCAATCCTCATTCTTCAATCCTCAATACCCAATCCTCAATCTTCAATCCTCAATCCTCAATCCTCAATTCTCAATCCTCAATCCTCAGTCCTCAGTCCTCAAACCTCAATCCTCAACCCTCAGCCCTCATCCTCAATCCTCAATCTTCAATCCTCAATTCTCAATCTTCAATCCTCAATCCTCAGTCCTCAATCTTCAATCCTCAATGCTCAATCCTCAATCCTCAATCCTCAATCCTCAATCTTCAATCCTCAATCCTCAATCGTCAATCTTCAATCCTCAATACTCAATCTTCAATCCTCAATCCTCAATCCTCAATCCTCATTCTTCAATCCTCAATACACAATCCTCAATCTTCAGTCCTCAATCCTCAATCCTCAATTCTCAGTCCTCAATCCTCAATCCTCAATCCTCAATCCTCAATCGTCAATCTTCAATCCTCAATCCACAATCCTCAATCCTCAATCATCAATCTTCAATCCTCAATACTCAATCTTCAATCCTCAATCCTCAATCCTCAATCCTCAAGCCTCATTCTTCAGTCGTCAATACCCAATCCTCAATCTTCAATCCTCAATCCTCAATCCTCAGTCCTCAATCCTCAATCCTCAATCCTCAATCCTCAATCCTCAATCCTCAATCCTCAATCCTCACTCCTCAATCCTCAATCGTCAATCTTCAATCCTCAATCCACAATCCTCAATCCTCAATCATCAATCTTCAATCCTCAATACTCAATCTTCAATCCTCAATCCTCAATCCTCAATCCTCAAGCCTCATTCTTCAATCGTCAATACCCAATCCTCAATCTTCAATCCCCAATCCTCAATCCTCAGTCCTCAATCCTCAATCCTCAATCCTCAGTCCTCAAACCTCAATCCGGAATCCTCGATCCTGAATCCTCAATCTTCAACACTCAGGCCTCTACAATCAGTTGTCAATCCTCAATCCTCAATAGAATATCATCAATTCACAGTTTTCATTACTCAATACTGAATCTGCAATCTTCAAATCTCTATCCACAAGCATCAGTTCTCATCACACAACCCTCAACACTCAGTCCCCAATCCTCAATGTTCAATCCTCAATCCTCAACATTCAATCCACAGTCCTCAACCTTCATTCCTCAATATTGAATCTTCTATGCTCATTCCTCAATCCTCAATCCTCAATTCTCAATCCTCAATCGTCAATCTTCAATCCTCAATTCTCAATCTTCAATCCTCAACACTCAATCCTCAATCCTCAATCCTCATTCTACAATCCTCAATACCCAATCCTCAATCTTCAATCCTCAATCCTCAATCCTCAATTCTCAGTCCTCAATCCTCAGTCCTCAGTCCTCAAACCTCAATCCTCAACCCTCAGACCTCATCCTCAATCCTCAATCTTCAATCCTCAATACTCAATCTTCAATCCTCAATCCTCAGTCCTCAATCTTCAATCCTCAATGCTCAACCCTCAATCCTCAATCCTCAGTCCTCAATCCTCAATCCTCAATCCTCAAACCTCTATCCACAACCGTCAGTCCTCGTCCTCAAACCTCAACCCTCAATCCTCAATCCTCAATCTTCAATCATCAATACTCAATCTTCAATCCTCAATCCTCAATCCTCAATCCCCAATCCTCAATCCTCAATCCTCAATCCTCAATCCTCAATCTTCAATCCTCAATCCTCAATCGTCAATCTTCAATCCTCAATACTCAATCTTCAATCCTCAATCCTCAATCCTCAATCCTCATTCTTCAATCCTCAATACACAATCCTCAATCTTCAGTCCTCAATCCTCAATCCTCAATTCTCAGTCCTCAATCCTCAATCCTCAGACCTCAATCATCAATACTCAACCCTCAGTCCTCGCCCTCAATCCGCAACACTCAATCGTCAATCCTCAGTCCTCAAACCTCAATCCTCAATCCTCAGACCTCAATCCTCAACCGTCAGTCCCCGTCCTCAATCCTCAAACATCAATCCTCAACCCTCAATTTTCAATCATCAATACTCAATCTTCAATCCTCAATCCTCAATCCTCAATCCTCAATCCTCAATCCTCAACATTCAACACACGACCCTCAACCATCAATCCTCAATACTCAACCATCAATCCTCAATACTCAACCATCAATCCTCAATTCTCAATACTCAATAGAATATCCTGAATTCCCATGACTCAATACTCAATCCTCAATATTCAATAATCAAATTTCAATCCTCAAACATCAACTCTCAACACTCAATCCTCAATACTCAGTCCTCTCTCTTGAATCGTACATTCTCAATCCTCAATCCTCAAGCGTCAATCCTCAATCCTCAATCCTCAACCCTCAATCCTCAGTCCTCAAACCTCAATCCGGAATCCTCAATCCTGAATCCTCAATCTTCAGCCGTCAGTCCTCAACAATCAATTCTCAATCCTCAATCCTCAATCATCAATCCTCAATCCTCAATCCGCAATCCTCAATACTCAATCTTCAATCCTCAATACTCAATCCTCAATCCTCAATCCTCATTCTTCAATCCTCAATACCCAATCCTCAATCTTCAATCCTCAATCCTCAATCCTCAATTCTCAATCCTCAATCCTCAGTCCTCAGTCCTCAAACCTCAATCCTCAACCCTCAGCCCTCATCCTCAATCCTCAATCTTCAATCCTCAATTCTCAATCTTCAATCCTCAATCCTCAGTCCTCAATCTTCAATCCTCAATGCTCAATCCTCAATCCTCAATCCTCAATCCTCAATCTTCAATCCTCAATCCTCAATCGTCAATCTTCAATCCTCAATACTCAATCTTCAATCCTCAATCCTCAATCCTCAATCCTCATTCTTCAATCCTCAATACACAATCCTCAATCTTCAGTCCTCAATCCTCAATCCTCAATTCTCAGTCCTCAATCCTCAATCCTCAATCCTCAATCCTCAATCGTCAATCTTCAATCCTCAATCCACAATCCTCAATCCTCAATCATCAATCTTCAATCCTCAATACTCAATCTTCAATCCTCAATCCTCAATCCTCAATCCTCAAGCCTCATTCTTCAATCGTCAATACCCAATCCTCAATCTTCAATCCTCAATCCTCAATCCTCAGTCCTCAATCCTCAATCCTCAATCCTCAATCCTCAATCCTCAATCCTCAATCCTCAATCCTCACTCCTCAATCCTCAATCGTCAATCTTCAATCCTCAATCCACAATCCTCAATCCTCAATCATCAATCTTCAATCCTCAATACTCAATCTTCAATCCTCAATCCTCAATCCTCAATCCTCAAGCCTCATTCTTCAATCGTCAATACCCAATCCTCAATCTTCAATCCTCAATCCTCAATCCTCAGTCCTCAATCCTCAATCCTCAATCCTCAGTCCTCAAACCTCAATCCGGAATCCTCGATCCTGAATCCTCAATCTTCAGCACTCAGGCCTCTACAATCAGTTGTCAATCCTCAATCCTCAATAGAATATCATCAATTCACAGTTTTCATTACTCAATACTCAATCTGCAATCTTCAAATCTCTATCCACAAGCATCAGTTCTCATCACACAACCCTCAACACTCAGTCCCCAATCCTCAATGTTCAATCCTCAATCCTCAACATTCAATCCACAGTCCTCAACCTTCATTCCTCAATATTGAATCTTCTATGCTCATTCCTCAATCCTCAATCCTCAATTCTCAATCCTCAATCGTCAATCTTCAATCCTCAATTCTCAATCTTCAATCCTCAACACTCAATCCTCAATCCTCAATCCTCATTCTACAATCCTCAATACCCAATCCTCAATCTTCAATCCTCAATCCTCAATCCTCAATTCTCAGTCCTCAATCCTCAGTCCTCAGTCCTCAAACCTCAATCCTCAACCCTCAGACCTCATCCTCAATCCTCAATCTTCAATCCTCAATACTCAATCTTCAATCCTCAATCCTCAGTCCTCAATCTTCAATCCTCAATGCTCAACCCTCAATCCTCAATCCTCAGTCCTCAATCCTCAATCCTCAATCCTCAAACCTCTATCCACAACCGTCAGTCCTCGTCCTCAAACCTCAACCCTCAATCCTCAATCCTCAATCTTCAATCATCAATACTCAATCTTCAATCCTCAATCCTCAATCCTCAATCCCCAATCCTCAATCCTCAATCCTCAATCCTCAATCCTCAATCTTCAATCCTCAATCCTCAATCGTCAATCTTCAATCCTCAATACTCAATCTTCAATCCTCAATCCTCAATCCTCAATCCTCATTCTTCAATCCTCAATACACAATCCTCAATCTTCAGTCCTCAATCCTCAATCCTCAATTCTCAGTCCTCAATCCTCAATCCTCAGACCTCAATCATCAATACTCAACCCTCAGTCCTCGCCCTCAATCCGCAACACTCAATCGTCAATCCTCAGTCCTCAAACCTCAATCCTCAATCCTCAGACCTCAATCCTCAACCGTCAGTCCCCGTCCTCAATCCTCAAACATCAATCCTCAACCCTCAATTTTCAATCATCAATACTCAATCTTCAATCCTCAATCCTCAATCCTCAATCCTCAATCCTCAATCCTCAACATTCAACACACGACCCTCAACCATCAATCCTCAATACTCAACCATCAATCCTCAATACTCAACCATCAATCCTCAATTCTCAATACTCAATAGAATATCCTGAATTCCCATGACTCAATACTCAATCCTCAATATTCAATAATCAAATTTCAATCCTCAAACATCAACTCTCAACACTCAATCCTCAATACTCAGTCCTCTCTCTTCAATCGTACATTCTCAATCCTCAATCCTCAAGCGTCAATCCTCAATCCTCAATCCTCAACCCTCAATCCTCAGTCCTCAAACCTCAATCCGGAATCCTCAATCCTGAATCCTCATCTTCAGCCGTCAGTCCTCAACAATCAATTCTCAATCCTCAATCCTCAATCATCAATCCTCAATCCTCAATCCGCAATCCTCAATACTCAATCTTCAATCCTCAATACTCAATCCTCAATCCTCAATCCTCATTCTTCAATCCTCAATACCCAATCCTCAATCTTCAATCCTCAATCCTCAATCCTCAATTCTCAATCCTCAATCCTCAGTCCTCAGTCCTCAAACCTCAATCCTCAACCCTCAGCCCTCATCCTCAATCCTCAATCTTCAATCCTCAATTCTCAATCTTCAATCCTCAATCCTCAGTCCTCAATCTTCAATCCTCAATGCTCAATCCTCAATCCTCAATCCTCAGACCTCAATCCTCAATCCTCAATCCTCAAACCTCAATCCTCAACCGTCAGTCCTCGTCCTCAAACCTCAACCCTCAATACTCAATCCTCAATCTTCAATCATCAATACTCAATCTTCAATCCTCAATCCTCAATCCTCAATCCCCAATCCTCAATCCTCAATCCTCAATCCTCAATCCTCAATCTTCAATCCTCAATCCTCAATCGTCAATCTTCAATCCTCAATACTCAATCTTCAATCCTCAATCCTCAATCCTCAATCCTCAATCCTCATTCTTCAATCCTCAATACACAATCCTCAATCTTCAGTTCTCAATCCTCAATCCTCAATTCTCAGTCCTCAATCCTCAATCCTCAGACCTCAAACATCAATACTCAACCCTCAGTCCTCGCCCTCAATCCACAACCCTCAATCGTCAATCCTCAGTCCTCAAACCTCAATCCTCAATCCTCAGACCTCAATCCTCAACCGTCAGTCCCCGTCCTCAATCCTCAAACATCAATCCTCAACCCTCAATTTTCAATCATCAATACTCAATCTTCAATCCTCAATCCTCAATCCTCAACCCTCAATACTCAATCCTCAATCCTCATTCTACAATCCTCAATACCCAATCCTCAATCTTCAATCCTCAATCTTCAATCCTCAATCTACAATCCTCAATCCTCAATCCTCAATACTCAATCGTCAATCCTCAATCCCCAATCCTCAATCTCCAATAATCAATCCTCAATCCTCAATCCTCAACCCTCAATCTTCAATACTCAATACTCAATCTTCAATCCTCAATCCTCAATCCTCAATCCTCAATCCTCAGTCCACAATCCTCAATCTTCAATCCTCAATACACAGTCTTCAATCCTCAATCCTCAATCCTCAATCCTCAACCCTCCCATCTTCAATCATCAATACTCAATCTGCAATCCTCAATCCTCAATCCTCCATCCTCAACCCTCAAACCTCAAGCGTCAATCCTCAATTCTCAATCCTCAATCATCAACCTTCAATCCTCAATTCTCAATCTTCAATCCTCAATCCTCAATTCTCAATCCTCAATCCTCAATCCTCAATCCTCAATCCTCAATCCTCAATCCTCAATCCTCAATCCTCAATCCTCAATCCTCAATCGTCAATATTCAATCCTCAATACTCAATCTTCTATCCTCAATCCTCAATCCCCAATCGTCAAGCCTCATTCTTCAATCCTCAATACCCAATCCTCAATCTTCAATCCTCAATACTCAATCCTCAATCCTCAATCCTCAATCCTCAATCCTCAATCCTCAATCTTCAATCCTCAATACTCAACCTTCAATAATCAAACCTCAATCCTCAATCCTCAATACTCAATACTCAATCGTCAATCCTCAATCCCCAATCCTCAATCTCCAATAATCAATCCTCAATCCTCAATCCTCAACCCTCAATCTTCAATACACAATCCTCAATCTTCAATCCTCAATCCTCAATCCTCAATTTTCAGTCCTCAATCCTCAATCCTCAGACCTCAAACATCAATACTCAACCCTCAGACCCCGTCCTCAATCCTCAAACATCATTCCTCAACCCTCAATCTTCAATCATCAATACTCAATCTTCAATCCTCAATCCGCAATACTCAATCCTCAACCCTCAATCATCAACATTCAACACACGACCCTCAACCATCAATCCACAATACTCAACCATCAATCCTTAATTCTCAATACTCAGTAGAATATCCTGAATTCCCATGATTCAATACTCAATCCTCAATATTCAATAATCAAATCTCAATCCTCAAACATCAAATCTCAACACTCAATCCTCAATACTCAGTCCTCTCTCTTCAATCCTACATCCTCAATCCTCAATCCTCAAGGGTCAATCCTCAATTCTCAATCCTCAACCCTCAATCCTCAGTCCTCAAACCTCAATCCGGAATCCTCAATCCTGAATCCTCAATCTTCAGCCGTCAGTCCTCAACAATCAATTCTCAATCCTCAATCCTCAATCTTCAATCCTCAATTCTCAATCCGCAATCCTCAATCCTCAACCTTCAATCCTCAATACTCAATCTTCAATCCTCAATCCTCAATCCTCAATCCTCAATCCTCAATCCTCAATCCTCAATCCTCAATCCTGAATCCTCAATCGTCAATCTTCAATCCTCAATCCACAATCCTCAATCCTCAATCATCAATCTTCAATCCTCAATACTCAATCTTCAATCCTCAATCCTCAATCCTCAATCCTCAAGCCTCATTCTTCAATCGTCAATACCCAATCCTCAATCTTCAATCCTCAATCCTCAATCCTCAGTCCTCAATCCTCAATCCTCAATCCTCAGTCCTCAAACCTCAATCCGGAATCCTCGATCCTGAATCCTCAATCTTCAGCACTCAGGCCTCTACAATCAGTTGTCAATCCTCAATCCTCAATAGAATATCATCAATTCACAGTTTTCATTACTCAATACTCAATCTGCAATCTTCAAATCTCTATCCACAAGCATCAGTTCTCATCACACAACCCTCAACACTCAGTCCCCAATCCTCAATGTTCAATCCTCAATCCTCAACATTCAATCCACAGTCCTCAACCTTCATTCCTCAATATTGAATCTTCTATGCTCATTCCTCAATCCTCAATCCTCAATTCTCAATCCTCAATCGTCAATCTTCAATCCTCAATTCTCAATCTTCAATCCTCAACACTCAATCCTCAATCCTCAATCCTCATTCTACAATCCTCAATACCCAATCCTCAATCTTCAATCCTCAATCCTCAATCCTCAATTCTCAGTCCTCAATCCTCAGTCCTCAGTCCTCAAACCTCAATCCTCAACCCTCAGACCTCATCCTCAATCCTCAATCTTCAATCCTCAATACTCAATCTTCAATCCTCAATCCTCAGTCCTCAATCTTCAATCCTCAATGCTCAACCCTCAATCCTCAATCCTCAGTCCTCAATCCTCAATCCTCAATCCTCAAACCTCTATCCACAACCGTCAGTCCTCGTCCTCAAACCTCAACCCTCAATCCTCAATCCTCAATCTTCAATCATCAATACTCAATCTTCAACCCTCAATCCTCAATCCTCAATCCCCAATCCTCAATCCTCAATCCTCAATCCTCAATCCTCAATCTTCAATCCTCAATCCTCAATCGTCAATCTTCAATCCTCAATACTCAATCTTCAATCCTCAATCCTCAATCCTCAATCCTCATTCTTCAATCCTCAATACACAATCCTCAATCTTCAGTCCTCAATCCTCAATCCTCAATTCTCAGTCCTCAATCCTCAATCCTCAGACCTCAATCATCAATACTCAACCCTCAGTCCTCGCCCTCAATCCGCAACACTCAATCGTCAATCCTCAGTCCTCAAACCTCAATCCTCAATCCTCAGACCTCAATCCTCAACCGTCAGTCCCCGTCCTCAATCCTCAAACATCAATCCTCAACCCTCAATTTTCAATCATCAATACTCAATCTTCAATCCTCAATCCTCAATCCTCAATCCTCAATCCTCAATCCTCAACATTCAACACACGACCCTCAACCATCAATCCTCAATACTCAACCATCAATCCTCAATACTCAACCATCAATCCTCAATTCTCAATACTCAATAGAATATCCTGAATTTCCATGACTCAATACTCAATCCTCAATATTCAATAATCAAATTTCAATCCTCAAACATCAACTCTCAACACTCAATCCTCAATACTCAGTCCTCTCTCTTCAATCGTACATTCTCAATCCTCAATCCTCAAGCGTCAATCCTCAATCCTCAATCCTCAACCCTCAATCCTCAGTCCTCAAACCTCAATCCGGAATCCTCAATCCTGAATCCTCAATCTTCAGCCGTCAGTCCTCAACAATCAATTCTCAATCCTCTATCCTCAATCATCAATCCTCAATCCTCAATCCGCAATCCTCAATACTCAATCTTCAATCCTCAATACTCAATCCTCAATTCTCAATCCTCAATCCTCAGTCCTCAGTCCTCAAACCTCAATCCTCAACCCTCAGCCCTCATCCTCAATCCTCAATCTTCAATCCTCAATTCTCAATCTTCAATCCTCAATCCTCAGTCCTCAATCTTCAATCCTCAATGCTCAATCCTCAATCCTCAATCCTCAGTCCTCAATCCTCAATCCTCAATCCTCAAACCTCAATCCTCAACCGTCAGTCCTCGTCCTCAAACCTCAACCCTCAATACTCAATCCTCAATCTTCAATCATCAATACTCAATCTTCAATCCTCAATCCTCAATCCTCAATCCCCAATCCTCAATCCTCAATCCTCAATCCTCAATCCTCAATCTTCAATCCTCAATCCTCAATCGTCAATCTTCAATCCTCAATACTCAATCTTCAATCCCCAATCCTCAATCCTCAATCCTCAATCCTCATTCTTCAATCCTCAATACACAAACCTCAATCTTCAGTTCTCAATCCTCAATCCTCAATTCTCAGTCCTCAATCCTCAATCCTCAGACCTCAAACATCAATACTCAACCCTCAGTCCTCGCCCTCAATCCACAACCCTCAATCGTCAATCCTCAGTCCTCAAACCTCAATCCTCAATCCTCAGACCTCAATCCTCAACCGTCAGTCCCCGTCCTCAATCCTCAAACATCAATCCTCAACCCTCAATTTTCAATCATCAATACTCAATCTTCAATCCTCAATCCTCAATCCTCAATCCTCAATCCTCAATCATCAACATTCAACACACGACCCTCAACCATCAATCCTCAATACTCAACCATCAATCCTCAATTCTCAATACTCAATAGAATATCCTGAATTCCCATGATTCAATACTCAATCCTCAATATTCAATAATCAAATCTCAATTCTCAAACATCAACTCTCAACACTCAATCCTCAATACTCAGTCCTCTTTCTTCAATCCTACATTCTCAATCCTCAATCCTCAAGCGTCAATCCTCAATCCTCAATCCTCAACCCTCAATCCTCAGTCCTCAAACCTCAATCCGGAATCCTCAATCCTGAATCCTCAATCTTCAGCCGTCAGTCCTCAACAATCAATTCTCAATCCTCAATCCTCAATCATCAATCCTCAATCCTCAATCCGCAATCCTCAATCCTCAATCTTCAATCCTCAATGCTCAATCTTCAATCCTCAATCCTCAATCCTTAATCCTCAATCCTCAATCCTCAATCCTCAATCCTCAAACCTCAATCGTCAATCTTCAATCCTCAATACTCAATCTTCAATACTCAACCCTCAATCCTCAATCGTCAATCCTCATTCTTCAATCCTCAATACCCAATCCTCAATCTTCAATCCTCAATACTCAATCCTCAATCCTCAATACTCAATCGTCAACCCTCAATCCTCAATCCTCAATCTTCAATCCTCAATACTCAATATTCAATACTCAATCCTCAATCTTCAATCCTCAATCTTCAATCCTCAATCCTCAATCCTCAATACTCAATCTTCAATCCTCAATCCTCAATCCTCAATCCTCAATCCTCAATCCTCAACTCTCAGTACTCACACTCAATTCTCAATTCTCAATCCTCAATCCTCAATCCTCAATCCTCAATCTTCAATCCTCAATAATCAATCTCCAATCCTAGATCCTCAATCCCCAATCCTCAATCCTTAATCCTCAATCTTCAATCCTCAGACTTCAAACATCAATACTCAACCCTCAGACCTCGTCCTCAATCCACAACCCTCAATCCTCAATCCTCAATATTCAACCATTAACATTCAATCTTCAATCCTCAATCCTCAATCCTCAACCCTCAATCCTCAATGTTCAATCCTCAATACCCAATCCTCAGTCTTCAATCCTCAATCCTCAATCCTCAATCGTCAATCCTCAGACCTCAAACCTCAATCCTGAATCCTCAATCCTGAATCCTCAATCCTGAATCCTCAATCTTCAGCCCTGAGTCCTCAACAATCAGTTGTCAATACTCAATCCTGAATAGAATATCCTCAATTCACAGCTTTGAATACTCAATACTCAATCTGCAATCTTCAGATCTCTATCCACAAACATCAGTTCTTATCACTCAACCCTCAATACTCAGTCCCTAATCCTCAATCATCAATCCTCAATCCCCAATCCTCAATCCTCAATCCTCAATCTTAATATTCTATCCTCAATACTCAATCTTCAACCCTCAATACTCAATCTTCAATCCTCAATCCTCAATCCTCAATCCTCAATCCTCAATCCACAATCCTCAATACTCAATCGTCAATCTTCAATCCTCAATACTCAACCTTCAATCCTCAATCCTCAATCCTCAATCCTCAACCGTTAGTCCTCGTCCTGAGTCCACAACCCTCAATCCTCTATACTCAATCTTCAATCCTCAATACTCAATATTCAATCCTCAATCCTCAATCCTCAATCCTCAATCCTCAATCCTCTATCCTCAATCCTCAATCCTCAATCCTCATTCTACAATCCTCAATACCCAATCCTCAATCTTCAATCCTCAATCTTCAATCCTCAATAATCAATCTCCAATCCTAGATCCTCAATCCCCAATCCTCAATCCTTAATCCCCAATCTTCAATCCTCAGACTTCAAACATCAATACTCAACCCTCAGACCTCGTCCTCAATCCACAACCCTCAATCCTCAATCCTCTATATTCAACCATTAACATTCAATATTCAATCCTCAATCCTCAATCCTCAACCCTCAATCCTCAATGTTCAATCCTCAATACCCAATCCTTAGTCTTCAATCCTCAATCCTCAATCCTCAATCGTCAATCCTCAGACCTCAAACCTCAATCCTGAATCCTCGATCCTGAATCCTCAATCCTGAATCCTCAATCTTCAGCCCTGAGTCCTCAACAATCAGTTGTCAATCCTCAATCCTGAATAGAATATCCTCAATTCACAGCTTTGAATACTCAATACTCAATCTGCAATCTTCAGATCTCTATCCACAAACATCAGTTCTTATCACTCAACCCTCAATACTCAGTCCCTAATCCTCAATCATCAATCCTCAATCCCCAATCCTCAATCCTAAATCCTCAATCTTAATCTTCTATCCTCAATACTCAATCTTCAATCCTCAATACTCAATCTTCAATCCTCAATCCTCAATCCTCAATCCTCAATCCTCAATCCACAATCCTCAATACTCAATCGTCAATCTTCAATCCTCAATACTCAATCTTCAATCCTCAATCCTCAATCCTCAATCCTCAACCGTCAGTCCTCGTCCTGAGTCCACAACCCTCAATCCTCTATACTCAATCTTCAATCCTCAATACTCAATATTCAATCCTCAATCCTCAATCCTCAATCCTCAATACTCAATCGTCAACCCTCAATCCTCAATCCTCAATCCTCAATCCTCAATCCTCAACTCTCAGTACTCACACTCAATTCTCAATTCTCAATCCTCAATCCTCAATCCTCAATCCTCAATCTTCAATCCTCAATAATCAATCTCCAATCCTAGATCCTCAATCCCCAATCCTCAATCCTTAATCCTCAATCTTCAATCCTCAGACTTCAAACATCAATACTCAACCCTCAGACCTCGTCCTCAATCCACAACCCTCAATCCTCAATCCTCAATATTCAACCATTAACATTCAATCTTCAATCCTCAATCCTCAATCCTCAACCCTCAATCCTCAATGTTCAATCCTCAATACCCAATCCTCAGTCTTCAATCCTCAATCCTCAATCCTCAATCGTCAATCCTCAGACCTCAAACCTCAATCCTGAATCCTCAATCCTGAATCCTCAATCCTGAATCCTCAATCTTCAGCCCTGAGTCCTCAACAATCAGTTGTCAATACTCAATCCTGAATAGAATATCCTCAATTCACAGCTTTGAATACTCAATACTCAATCTGCAATCTTCAGATCTCTATCCACAAACATCAGTTCTTATCACTCAACCCTCAATACTCAGTCCCTAATCCTCAATCATCAATCCTCAATCCCCAATCCTCAATCCTCAATCCTCAATCTTAATCTTCTATCCTCAATACTCAATCTTCAACCCTCAATACTCAATCTTCAATCCTCAATCCTCAATCCTCAATCCTCAATCCTCAATCCACAATCCTCAATACTCAATCGTCAATCTTCAATCCTCAATACTCAACCTTCAATCCTCAATCCTCAATCCTCAATCCTCAACCGTTAGTCCTCGTCCTGAGTCCACAACCCTCAATCCTCTATACTCAATCTTCAATCCTCAATACTCAATATTCAATCCTCAATCCTCAATCCTCAATCCTCAATCCTCAATCCTCTATCCTCAATCCTCAATCCTCAATCCTCATTCTACAATCCTCAATACCCAATCCTCAATCTTCAATCCTCAATCTTCAATCCTCAATAATCAATCTCCAATCCTAGATCCTCAATCCCCAATCCTCAATCCTTAATCCCCAATCTTCAATCCTCAGACTTCAAACATCAATACTCAACCCTCAGACCTCGTCCTCAATCCACAACCCTCAATCCTCAATCCTCAATATTCAACCATTAACATTCAATATTCAATCCTCAATCCTCAATCCTCAACCCTCAATCCTCAATGTTCAATCCTCAATACCCAATCCTTAGTCTTCAATCCTCAATCCTCAATCCTCAATCGTCAATCCTCAGACCTCAAACCTCAATCCTGAATCCTCGATCCTGAATCCTCAATCCTGAATCCTCAATCTTCAGCCCTGAGTCCTCAACAATCAGTTGTCAATCCTCAATCCTGAATAGAATATCCTCAATTCACAGCTTTGAATACTCAATACTCAATCTGCAATCTTCAGATCTCTATCCACAAACATCAGTTCTTATCACTCAACCCTCAATACTCAGTCCCTAATCCTCAATCATCAATCCTCAATCCCCAATCCTCAATCCTAAATCCTCAATCTTAATCTTCTATCCTCAATACTCAATCTTCAATCCTCAATACTCAATCTTCAATCCTCAATCCTCAATCCTCAATCCTCAATCCTCAATCCACAATCCTCAATACTCAATCGTCAATCTTCAATCCTCAATACTCAATCTTCAATCCTCAATCCTCAATCCTCAATCCTCAACCGTCAGTCCTCGTCCTGAGTCCACAACCCTCAATCCTCTATACTCAATCTTCAATCCTCAATACTCAATATTCAATCCTCAATCCTCAATCCTCAATCCTCAATCCTCAATCCTCATTCCTCAATCCTCAATCCTCAATCCTCAATCCTCAATCCTCAATCCTCATTCTACAATCCTCAATACCCAATCCTCAATCTTCAATCCTCAATCTACAATCCTCAATAATCAATCTCCAATCCTAGATCCTCAGTCCCCAATCCTCAATCCTTAATCCTCAATCTTCAATCCTCAGACTTCAAACATCAATACTCAACCCTCAGACCTCTTCCTCAATCCACAACCCTCAATCCTCAATCCTCAATATTCAATCATTAACATTCAATCTTCAATCCTCAATCCTCAATCCTCAACCCTCAATCCTCAATGTTCAATCCTCAATACCCAATCCTCAGTCTTCAATCCTCAGTCCTCAATCCTCAATCCTCAATGCTCAGACCTCAAACCTCAATCCTGAATCCTCAATCCTGAATCCTCAATCCTGAATCCTCAATCTTCAGCCCTGAGTCCTCAACAATCAGTTGTCAATCCTCAATCCTGAATAGAATATCCTCAACTCACAGCTTTGAATACTCAATACTCAATCTGCAATCTTCAGATCTCTATCCACAAACATCAATTCTTATCACTCAACCCTCAATACTCAGTCCCTAATCCTCAATCTTCAATCCTCAATCCCCAATCCTCAATCCTCGATCCTCAATCTTAATCTTCTATCCTCAATACTCAATCTTCAATCCTCAATACTCAATCTTCAATCCTCAATCCTCAATCCTCAATCCTCAATCCACAGTCCTCAATACTCAATCGTCAATCTTCAATCTTCAATACTCAATCTTCAATCCTCAATCCTCAATCCTCAATCCTCAACCGTCAGTCCTCGTCCTGAGTCCACAACCCACAATCTTCAATACTCAATCTTCAATCCTCAATACTCAATATTCAGTCCTCAATCCTCAATCCTCAATCCTCAGTCCTGAATCCTCAATCCTCAATCCTCAATCCTCAATCCTCAATCCTCAATCCTCAATCCTCATTCTACGATCCTCAATACCCAATCCTCAATCCTCAATAGTCAATCCTCATTCTTCAATCCTCAATACCCAATCCTCAATCTTCAATCCTCAATACTCAATCCTCAATCCTCAATCCTCGATCCTCAATCCTCAATCCTCAAACTTCAATCCTCAGTCCCAAATCCTCAATCCTCAATACTCAATCCTCAATCCTCAATCTTCAATCCTCAATACTCGATCTTCAATCCTCAATCCTTAATCCTCAATCCTCAGTCCTCATTCTTCAATACTCAATACCCGATCCTCAATCTCCAGTCCTCAATCTTCAATCCTCAATGTTCAATCCTCAATCCTCAATGGTCAATCCTCAACCCTCAATCCTCAGTCCTCAATCCTCAATCCTCAACCCTCAAACCTCAATCCTCAACCGTCAGTCCTCGTCCTCAATCGTCAACACTCAATCCTCAATCCTCAATCTTCAATCCTCAATACTCAATATTCAATACCCAATCCTCAGTCTTCAATCCTCAATCCTCAATCCTCAAATCTCAATCCTCAACCCTCAATCCTCAATCTTCAATCCTCAATTCTCAATCCGCAATCCTCAATCCTCAACCTTCAATCCTCAATACTCAATCTTCAATGCTCAATCCTCAATCCTCAATCCTCAATCCTCAATCCTCAATCCTCAATCCTCAATCCTCAATCCTCAATCGTCAATCTTCAATCCTCAATACTCAATCTTCAATACTCAATCCTCAATCCTCAATCTTCAATCCTCAATCTTCAATCCTCAATCCTCAATCCTCAATACTCAATCCTCATTCTTCAATCCTCAATACCCAATCCTCAGTCTTCAATCCTCAATCCTCAAACATCAATCCGGAATCCTCAATCCTGAATCCTCAATCTTCAGCCGTCAGTCCTCAACAATCAATTCTCAATCCTCAATCCTCAATCTTCCATCCTCAATGCTCAATCCGCAATCCTCAATCCTCAATCTTCAATCCTCAATACTCAATCTTCAATCCTCAATCCCCAATCTTCAATCCTCAATCCTCAATCCTCAATCCTCAACCGTCAATCTTCAATCCTCAATACTCAATCTGCAATCCTCAATCCTCAATCCTCAATCGTCAATCCTCATTCTTCAATCCTCAATACCCAATCCTCAATCTTCAATCCTCAATACTCAATCCTCAATCCTCAATCCTCAACCCTCAATCCTCAATCCTCAACCCTCAAACCTCAATCCTCCACCGTCAGTCCTCGCCCTCAATCGTCAACACTCAATCCTCAATCCTCAATCTTCAATCCTCAATACTCAATATTCAATACCCAATCCTCAGTCTTCAATCCTCAATCCTCAATCCTCAAATCTCAATCCTCAATCCTCAGCCCTCAGTCCTCAAACCTCAATCCTCAACCCTCAGCCCTCATCCTCAATCCTCAATCCTCAATCCTCAATCCTCAATCTTCAATCCTCAATACTCAACCTTCAATAATCAATCCTCAATCCTCAATCCTCAATACTCAATACTCAATCGTCAATCCTCAATCCCCAATCCTCTATCTCCAATAATCAATCCTCAATCCTCAATCCTCAACCCTCAATCCTCAATCCTCAATCCTGAATCCTCAGTAATCAATCCTCAATCTTCAATACTCAATCGTCAATCCTCATTCCTCAATCCTCAATCCTCAATCCTCGTTCCTCAAACCTCAATCCTCAACTCTCAGTACTCACACTCAATTCTCAATTCTCAATCCTCAATTCTCAATCCTCAATCCTCAATCTTCAATCCTCAATAATCAATCTCCAATCCTAGATCCTCAATCCCCAATCCTCAATCCTTAATCCTCAATCTTCAATCCTCAGACTTCAAACATCAATACTCAACCCTCAGACCTCGTCCTCAATCCACAACCCTCAATCCTCAATCCTGAATATTCAATCATTAACATTCAATCTTCAATCCTCAATCCTCAATCCTCAACCCTCAATCCTCAATGTTCAATCCTCAATACCCAATCCTCAGTCTTCAATCCTCAATCCTCAATCCTCAATCCTCAATCCTCAGACCTCAAACCTCAATCCTGAATCCTCAATCCTCAATCCTCATTCTACAATCCTCAATACCCAATCCTCAATCTTCAATCCTCAATCTTCAATCCTCAATAATCAATCTCCAATCCTAGATCCTCAATCCCCAATCCTCAATCCTTAATCCCCAATCTTCAATCCTCAGACTTCAAACATCAATACTCAACCCTCAGACCTCGTCCTCACTCCACAACCCTCAATCCTCAATCCTCAATATTCAACCATTAACATTCAATCTTCAATCCTCAATCCTCAATCCTCAACCCTCAATCCTCAATGTTCAATCCTCAATACCCAATCCTTAGTCTTCAATCCTCAATCCTCAATCCTCAATCGTCAATCCTCAGACCTCAAACCTCAATCCTGAATCCTCGATCCTGAATCCTCAATCCTGAATCCTCAATCTTCAGCCCTGAGTCCTCAACAATCAGTTGTCAATCCTCAATCCTGAATAGAATATCCTCAATTCACAGCTTTGAATACTCAATACTCAATCTGCAATCTTCAGATCTCTATCCACAAACATCAGTTCTTATCACTCAACCCTCAATACTCAGTCCCTAATCCTCAATCATCAATCCTCAATCCCCAATCCTCAATCCTCAATCCTCAATCTTAATCTTCTATCCTCAATACTCAATCTTCAATCCTCAATACTCAATCTTCAATCCTCAATCCTCAATCCTCAATCCTCAATCCTCAATCCACAATCCTCAATACTCAATCGTCAATCTTCAATCCTCAATACTCAATCTTCAATCCTCAATCCTCAATCCTCAATCCTCAACCGTCAGTCCTCGTCCTGAGTCCACAACCCTCAATCCTCTATACTCAATCTTCAATCCTCAATACTCAATATTCAATCCTCAATCCTCAATCCTCAATCCTCAATCCTCAATTCTCATTCCTCAATCCTCAATCCTCAATCCTCAATCCTCAATCCTCAATCCTCATTCTACAATCCTCAATACCCAATCCTCAATCTTCAATCCTCAATCTTCAATCCTCAATAATCAATCTCCAATCCTAGATCCTCAGTCCCCAATCCTCAATCCTTAATCCTCAATCTTCAATCCTCAGACTTCAAACATCAATACTCAACCCTCAGACCTCGTCCTCAATCCACAACCCTCAATCCTCAATCCTCAATATTCAATCATTAACATTCAATCTTCAATCCTCAATCCTCAATCCTCAACCCTCAATCCTCAATGTTCAATCCTCAATACCCAATCCTCAGTCTTCAATCCTCAGTCCTCAATCCTCAATCCTCAATGCTCAGACCTCAAACCTCAATCCTGAATCCTCAATTCTGAATCCTCAATCTTCAGCCCTGAGTCCTCAACAATCAGTTGTCAATCCTCAATCCTGAATAGAATATCCTCAACTCACAGCTTTGAATACTCAATACTCAATCTGCAATCTTCAGATCTCTATCCACAAACATCAATTCCTATCACTCAACCCTCAATACTCAGTCCCTAATCCTCAATCTTCAATCCTCAATCCCCAATCCTCAATCCTCAATCCTCAATCTTAATCTTCTATCCTCAATACTCAATCTTCAATCCTCAATACTCAATCTTCAATCCTCAATCCTCAATCCTCAATCCTCAATCCTCAATCCACAATCCTCAATACTCAATCGTCAATCTTCAATCCTCAATACTCAATCTTCAATCCTCAATCCTCAATCCTCAATCCTCAACCGTCAGTCCTCGTCCTGAGTCCACAACCCTCAATCCTCTATACTCAATCTTCAATCCTCAATACTCTATATTCAATCCTCAATCCTCAATCCTCAATCCTCAATCCTCAATCCTCATTCCTCAATCCTCAATCCTCAATTCTCAATCCTCAATCCTCAATCCTCATTCTACAATCCTCAATACCCAATCCTCAATCTTCAATCCTCAATCTACAATCCTCAATAATCAATCTCCAATCCTAGATCCTCAGTCCCCAATCCTCAATCCTCAATCCTCAATCTTCAATCCTCAGACTTCAAACATCAATACTCAACCCTCAGACCTCTTCCTCAATCCACAACCCTCAATCCTCAATCCTCAATATTCAATCATTAACATTCAATCTTCAATCCTCAATCCTCAATCCTCAACCCTCAATCCTCAATGTTCAATCCTCAATACCCAATCCTCAGTCTTCAATCCTCAGTCCTCAATCCTCAATCCTCAATGCTCGGACCTCAAACCTCAATCCTGAATCCTCAATCCGGAATCCTCAATCCTGAATCCTCAATCTTCAGCCCTGAGTCCTCAACAATCAGTTGTCAATCCTCAATCCTGAATAGAATATCCTCAACTCACAGCTTTGAATACTCAATACTCAATCTGCAATCTTCAGATCTCTATCCACAAACATCAATTCTTATCACTCAACCCTCAATACTCAGTCCCTAATCCTCAATCTTCAATCCTCAACCCCAATCCTCAATCCTCGATCCTCAATCTTAATCTTCTATCCTCAATACTCAATCTTCAATCCTCAATACTCAATCTTCAATCCTCAATCCTCAATCCTCAATCCTCAATCCACAATCCTCAATACTCAATCGTCAATCTTCAATCTTCAATACTCAATCTTCAATCCTCAATCCTCAATCCTCAATCCTCAACCGTCAGTCCTCGTCCTGAGTCCACAACCCACAATCCTCAATACTCAATCTTCAATCCTCAATACTCAATATTCAGTCCTCAATCCTCAATCCTCAATCCTCAGTCCTCAATCCTCAATCCTCAATCCTCAACCCTCAATCCTCAATCCTCAATCCTCAATCCTCATTCTACGATCCTCAATACCCAATCCTCAATCCTCAATAGTCAATCCTCATTCTTCAATCCTCAATACCCAATCCTCAATCTTCAATCCTCAATACTCAATCCTCAATCCTCAATCCTCGATCCTCAATCCTCAATCCTCAAACTTCAATCCTCAGTCCCAAATCCTCAATCCTCAATACTCAATCCTCAATCCTCAATCTTCAATCCTCAATACTCGATCTTCAATCCTCAATCCTTAATCCTCAATCCTCAGTCCTCATTCTTCAATACTCAATACCCGATCCTCAATCTCCAGTCCTCAATCTTCAATCCTCAATGTTCAATCCTCAATAATCAATCTCCAATCCTAGATCCTCAATCCCCAATCCTCAATCCTTAATCCCCAATCTTCAATCCTCAGACTTCAAACATCAATACTCAACCCTCAGACCTCGTCCTCAATCCACAACCCTCAATCCTCAATCCTCAATATTCAACCATTAACATTCAATCTTCAATCCTCAATCCTCAATCCTCAACCCTCAATCCTCAATGTTCAATCCTCAATACCCAATCCTTAGTCTTCAATCCTCAATCCTCAATCCTCAATCGTCAATCCTCAGACCTCAAACCTCAATCCTGAATCCTCGATCCTGAATCCTCAATCCTGAATCCTCAATCTTCAGCCCTGAGTCCTCAACAATCAGTTGTCAATCCTCAATCCTGAATAGAATATCCTCAATTCACAGCTTTGAATACTCAATACTCAATCTGCAATCTTCAGATCTCTATCCACAAACATCAGTTCTTATCACTCAACCCTCAATACTCAGTCCCTAATCCTCAATCATCAATCCTCAATCCCCAATCCACAATCCTCAATCCTCAATCTTAATCTTCTATCCTCAATACTCAATCTTCAATCCTCAATACTCAATCTTCAATCCTCAATCCTCAATCCTCAATCCTCAATCCTCAATCCACAATCCTCAATACTCAATCGTCAATCTTCAATCCTCAATACTCAATCTTCAATCCTCAATCCTCAATCCTCAATCCTCAACCGTCAGTCCTCGTCCTGAGTCCACAACCCTCAATCCTCTATACTCAATCTTCAATCCTCAATACTCAATATTCAATCCTCAATCCTCAATCCTCAATCCTCAATCCTCAATCCTCATTCCTCAATCCTCAATCCTCAATCCTCAATCCTCAATCCTCAATCCTCATTCTACAATCCTCAATACCCAATCCTCAATCTTCAATCCTCAATCTTCAATCCTCAATAATCAATCTCCAATCCTAGATCCTCAGTCCCCAATCCTCAATCCTTAATCCTCAATCTTCAATCCTCAGACTTCAAACATCAATACTCAACCCTCAGACCTCGTCCTCAATCCACAACCCTCAATCCTCAATCCTCAATATTCAATCATTAACATTCAATCTTCAATCCTCAATCCTCAATCCTCAACCCTCAATCCTCAATGTTCAATCCTCAATACCCAATCCTCAGTCTTCAATC
Source organism: Calliopsis andreniformis (assembly GCF_051401765.1). Lineage (NCBI taxonomy): Eukaryota > Metazoa > Arthropoda > Insecta > Hymenoptera > Andrenidae > Calliopsis > Calliopsis andreniformis. The sequence goes on from NW_027480481.1 coordinate 2,178,916, forward strand.
CTCAGTCCTCAATCCTCAATCCTCAATGCTCAGACCTCAAACCTCAATCCTGAATCCTCAATCCTGAATCCTCAATTCTGAATCCTCAATCTTCAGCCCTGAGTCCTCAACAATCAGTTGTCAATCCTCAATCCTGAATAGAATATCCTCAACTCACAGCTTTGAATACTCAATACTCAATCTGCAATCTTCAGATCTCTATCCACAAACATCAATTCTTATCACTCAACCCTCAATACTCAGTCCCTAATCCTCAATCTTCAATCCTCAATCCCCAATCCTCAATCCTCGATCCTCAATCTTAATCTTCTATCCTCAATACTCAATCTTCAACCCTCAATACTCAATCTTCAATCCTCAATCCTCAATCCTCAATCCTCCATCCACAATCCTCAATACTCAATCGTCAATCTTCAATCCTCAATACTCAATCTTCAATCCTCAATCCTCAATCCTCAATCCTCAACCGTCAGTCCTCGTCCTGAGTCCACAACCCTCAATCCTCTATACTCAATCTTCAATCCTCAATACTCAATATTCAATCCTCAATCCTCAATCCTCAATCCTCAATCCTCAATCCTCATTCCTCAATCCTCAATCCTCAATCCTCAATTCTCAGTCCTCAATCCTCAATCCTCAGACCTCAATCATCAATACTCAACCCTCAGTCCTCGCCCTCAATCCGCAACACTCAATCGTCAATCCTCAGTCCTCAAACCTCAATCCTCAATCCTCAGACCTCAATCCTCAACCGTCAGTCCCCGTCCTCAATCCTCAAACATCAATCCTCAACCCTCAATTTTCAATCATCAATACTCAATCTTCAATCCTCAATCCTCAATCCTCAATCCTCAATCCTCAATCCTCAACATTCAACACACGACCCTCAACCATCAATCCTCAATACTCAACCATCAATCCTCAATACTCAACCATCAATCCTCAATTCTCAATACTCAATAGAATATCCTGAATTTCCATGACTCAATACTCAATCCTCAATATTCAATAATCAAATTTCAATCCTCAAACATCAACTCTCAACACTCAATCCTCAATACTCAGTCCTCTCTCTTCAATCGTACATTCTCAATCCTCAATCCTCAAGCGTCAATCCTCAATCCTCAATCCTCAACCCTCAATCCTCAGTCCTCAAACCTCAATCCGGAATCCTCAATCCTGAATCCTCAATCTTCAGCCGTCAGTCCTCAACAATCAATTCTCAATCCTCAATCCTCAATCATCAATCCTCAATCCTCAATCCGCAATCCTCAATACTCAATCTTCAATCCTCAATACTCAATCCTCAATCCTCAATCCTCATTCTTCAATCCTCAATACCCAATCCTCAATCTTCAATCCTCAATCCTCAATCCTCAATTCTCAATCCTCAATCCTCAGTCCTCAGTCCTCAAACCTCAATCCTCAACCCTCAGCCCTCATCCTCAATCCTCAATCTTCAATCCTCAATTCTCAATCTTCAATCCTCAATCCTCAGTCCTCAATCTTCAATCCTCAATGCTCAATCCTCAATCCTCAATCCTCAGTCCTCAATCCTCAATCCTCAATCCTCAAACCTCAATCCTCAACCGTCAGTCCTCGTCCTCAAACCTCAACCCTCAATACTCAATCCTCAATCTTCAATCATCAATACTCAATCTTCAATCCTCAATCCTCAATCCTCAATCCCCAATCCTCAATCCTCAATCCTCAATCCTCAATCCTCAATCTTCAATCCTCAATCCTCAATCGTCAATCTTCAATCCTCAATACTCAATCTTCAATCCCCAATCCTCAATCCTCAATCCTCAATCCTCATTCTTCAATCCTCAATACACAAACCTCAATCTTGAGTTCTCAATCCTCAATCCTCAATTCTCAGTCCTCAATCCTCAATCCTCAGACCTCAAACATCAATACTCAACCCTCAGTCCTCGCCCTCAATCCACAACCCTCAATCGTCAATCCTCAGTCCTCAAACCTCAATCCTCAATCCTCAGACCTCAATCCTCAACCGTCAGTCCCCGTCCTCAATCCTCAAACATCAATCCTCAACCCTCAATTTTCAATCATCAATACTCAATCTTCAATCCTCAATCCTCAATCCTCAATCCTCAATCCTCAATCATCAACATTCAACACACGACCCTCAACCATCAATCCTCAATACTCAACCATCAATCCTCAATTCTCAATACTCAATAGAATATCCTGAATTCCCATGATTCAATACTCAATCCTCAATATTCAATAATCAAATCTCAATTCTCAAACATCAACTCTCAACACTCAATCCTCAATACTCAGTCCTCTTTCTTCAATCCTACATTCTCAATCCTCAATCCTCAAGCGTCAATCCTCAATCCTCAATCCTCAACCCTCAATCCTCAGTCCTCAAACCTCAATCCGGAATCCTCAATCCTGAATCCTCAATCTTCAGCCGTCAGTCCTCAACAATCAATTCTCAATCCTCAATCCTCAATCATCAATCCTCAATCCTCAATCCGCAATCCTCAATCCTCAATCTTCAATCCTCAATGCTCAATCTTCAATCCTCAATCCTCAATCCTTAATCCTCAATCCTCAATCCTCAATCCTCAATCCTCAAACCTCAATCGTCAATCTTCAATCCTCAATACTCAATCTTCAATACTCAACCCTCAATCCTCAATCGTCAATCCTCATTCTTCAATCCTCAATACCCAATCCTCAATCTTCAATCCTCAATACTCAATCCTCAATCCTCAATACTCAATCGTCAACCCTCAATCCTCAATCCTCAATCTTCAATCCTCAATACTCAATATTCAATACTCAATCCTCAATCTTCAATCCTCAATCTTCAATCCTCAATCCTCAATCCTCAATACTCAATCTTCAATCCTCAATCCTCAATCCTCAATCCTCAATCCTCAATCCTCAACTCTCAGTACTCACACTCAATTCTCAATTCTCAATCCTCAATCCTCAATCCTCAATCCTCAATCTTCAATCCTCAATAATCAATCTCCAATCCTAGATCCTCAATCCCCAATCCTCAATCCTTAATCCTCAATCTTCAATCCTCAGACTTCAAACATCAATACTCAACCCTCAGACCTCGTCCTCAATCCACAACCCACAATCCTCAATCCTCAATATTCAACCATTAACATTCAATCTTCAATCCTCAATCCTCAATCCTCAACCCTCAATCCTCAATGTTCAATCCTCAATACCCAATCCTCAGTCTTCAATCCTCAATCCTCAATCCTCAATCGTCAATCCTCAGACCTCAAACCTCAATCCTGAATCCTCAATCCTGAATCCTCAATCCTGAATCCTCAATCTTCAGCCCTGAGTCCTCAACAATCAGTTGTCAATACTCAATCCTGAATAGAATATCCTCAATTCACAGCTTTGAATACTCAATACTCAATCTGCAATCTTCAGATCTCTATCCACAAACATCAGTTCTTATCACTCAACCCTCAATACTCAGTCCCTAATCCTCAATCATCAATCCTCAATCCCCAATCCTCAATCCTCAATCCTCAATCTTAATCTTCTATCCTCAATACTCAATCTTCAACCCTCAATACTCAATCTTCAATCCTCAATCCTCAATCCTCAATCCTCAATCCTCAATCCACAATCCTCAATACTCAATCGTCAATCTTCAATCCTCAATACTCAACCTTCAATCCTCAATCCTCAATCCTCAATCCTCAACCGTTAGTCCTCGTCCTGAGTCCACAACCCTCAATCCTCTATACTCAATCTTCAATCCTCAATACTCAATATTCAATCCTCAATCCTCAATCCTCAATCCTCAATCCTCAATCCTCTATCCTCAATCCTCAATCCTCAATCCTCATTCTACAATCCTCAATACCCAATCCTCAATCTTCAATCCTCAATCTTCAATCCTCAATAATCAATCTCCAATCCTAGATCCTCAATCCCCAATCCTCAATCCTTAATCCCCAATCTTCAATCCTCAGACTTCAAACATCAATACTCAACCCTCAGACCTCGTCCTCAATCCACAACCCTCAATCCTCAATCCTCAATATTCAACCATTAACATTCAATATTCAATCCTCAATCCTCAATCCTCAACCCTCAATCCTCAATGTTCAATCCTCAATACCCAATCCTTAGTCTTCAATCCTCAATCCTCAATCCTCAATCGTCAATCCTCAGACCTCAAACCTCAATCCTGAATCCTCGATCCTGAATCCTCAATCCTGAATCCTCAATCTTCAGCCCTGAGTCCTCAACAATCAGTTGTCAATCCTCAATCCTGAATAGAATATCCTCAATTCACAGCTTTGAATACTCAATACTCAATCTGCAATCTTCAGATCTCTATCCACAAACATCAGTTCTTATCACTCAACCCTCAATACTCAGTCCCTAATCCTCAATCATCAATCCTCAATCCCCAATCCTCAATCCTAAATCCTCAATCTTAATCTTCTATCCTCAATACTCAATCTTCAATCCTCAATACTCAATCTTCAATCCTCAATCCTCAATCCTCAATCCTCAATCCTCAATCCACAATCCTCAATACTCAATCGTCAATCTTCAATCCTCAATACTCAATCTTCAATCCTCAATCCTCAATCCTCAATCCTCAACCGTCAGTCCTCGTCCTGAGTCCACAACCCTCAATCCTCTATACTCAATCTTCAATCCTCAATACTCAATATTCAATCCTCAATCCTCAATCCTCAATCCTCAATACTCAATCGTCAACCCTCAATCCTCAATCCTCAATCCTCAATCCTCAATCCTCAACTCTCAGTACTCACACTCAATTCTCAATTCTCAATCCTCAATCCTCAATCCTCAATCCTCAATCTTCAATCCTCAATAATCAATCTCCAATCCTAGATCCTCAATCCCCAATCCTCAATCCTTAATCCTCAATCTTCAATCCTCAGACTTCAAACATCAATACTCAACCCTCAGACCTCGTCCTCAATCCACAACCCTCAATCCTCAATCCTCAATATTCAACCATTAACATTCAATCTTCAATCCTCAATCCTCAATCCTCAACCCTCAATCCTCAATGTTCAATCCTCAATACCCAATCCTCAGTCTTCAATCCTCAATCCTCAATCCTCAATCGTCAATCCTCAGACCTCAAACCTCAATCCTGAATCCTCAATCCTGAATCCTCAATCCTGAATCCTCAATCTTCAGCCCTGAGTCCTCAACAATCAGTTGTCAATACTCAATCCTGAATAGAATATCCTCAATTCACAGCTTTGAATACTCAATACTCAATCTGCAATCTTCAGATCTCTATCCACAAACATCAGTTCTTATCACTCAACCCTCAATACTCAGTCCCTAATCCTCAATCATCAATCCTCAATCCCCAATCCTCAATCCTCAATCCTCAATCTTAATCTTCTATCCTCAATACTCAATCTTCAACCCTCAATACTCAATCTTCAATCCTCAATCCTCAATCCTCAATCCTCAATCCTCAATCCACAATCCTCAATACTCAATCGTCAATCTTCAATCCTCAATACTCAACCTTCAATCCTCAATCCTCAATCCTCAATCCTCAACCGTTAGTCCTCGTCCTGAGTCCACAACCCTCAATCCTCTATACTCAATCTTCAATCCTCAATACTCAATATTCAATCCTCAATCCTCAATCCTCAATCCTCAATCCTCAATCCTCTATCCTCAATCCTCAATCCTCAATCCTCATTCTACAATCCTCAATACCCAATCCTCAATCTTCAATCCTCAATCTTCAATCCTCAATAATCAATCTCCAATCCTAGATCCTCAATCCCCAATCCTCAATCCTTAATCCCCAATCTTCAATCCTCAGACTTCAAACATCAATACTCAACCCTCAGACCTCGTCCTCAATCCACAACCCTCAATCCTCAATCCTCAATATTCAACCATTAACATTCAATATTCAATCCTCAATCCTCAATCCTCAACCCTCAATCCTCAATGTTCAATCCTCAATACCCAATCCTTAGTCTTCAATCCTCAATCCTCAATCCTCAATCGTCAATCCTCAGACCTCAAACCTCAATCCTGAATCCTCGATCCTGAATCCTCAATCCTGAATCCTCAATCTTCAGCCCTGAGTCCTCAACAATCAGTTGTCAATCCTCAATCCTGAATAGAATATCCTCAATTCACAGCTTTGAATACTCAATACTCAATCTGCAATCTTCAGATCTCTATCCACAAACATCAGTTCTTATCACTCAACCCTCAATACTCAGTCCCTAATCCTCAATCATCAATCCTCAATCCCCAATCCTCAATCCTAAATCCTCAATCTTAATCTTCTATCCTCAATACTCAATCTTCAATCCTCAATACTCAATCTTCAATCCTCAATCCTCAATCCTCAATCCTCAATCCTCAATCCACAATCCTCAATACTCAATCGTCAATCTTCAATCCTCAATACTCAATCTTCAATCCTCAATCCTCAATCCTCAATCCTCAACCGTCAGTCCTCGTCCTGAGTCCACAACCCTCAATCCTCTATACTCAATCTTCAATCCTCAATACTCAATATTCAATCCTCAATCCTCAATCCTCAATCCTCAATACTCAATCGTCAACCCTCAATCCTCAATCCTCAATCCTCAATCCTCAATCCTCAACTCTCAGTACTCACACTCAATTCTCAATTCTCAATCCTCAATCCTCAATCCTCAATCCTCAATCTTCAATCCTCAATAATCAATCTCCAATCCTAGATCCTCAATCCCCAATCCTCAATCCTTAATCCTCAATCTTCAATCCTCAGACTTCAAACATCAATACTCAACCCTCAGACCTCGTCCTCAATCCACAACCCTCAATCCTCAATCCTCAATATTCAACCATTAACATTCAATCTTCAATCCTCAATCCTCAATCCTCAACCCTCAATCCTCAATGTTCAATCCTCAATACCCAATCCTCAGTCTTCAATCCTCAGTCCTCAATCCTCAATCCTCAATGCTCAGACCTCAAACCTCAATCCTGAATCCTCAATCCTGAATCCTCAATCCTGAATCCTCAATCTTCAGCCCTGAGTCCTCAACAATCAGTTGTCAATCCTCAATCCTGAATAGAATATCCTCAACTCACAGCTTTGAATACTCAATACTCAATCTGCAATCTTCAGATCTCTATCCACAAACATCAATTCTTATCACTCAACCCTCAATACTCAGTCCCTAATCCTCAATCTTCAATCCTCAATCCCCAATCCTCAATCCTCGATCCTCAATCTTAATCTTCTATCCTCAATACTCAATCTTCAATCCTCAATACTCAATCTTCAATCCTCAATCCTCAATCCTCAATCCTCAATCCACAATCCTCAATACTCAATCGTCAATCTTCAATCTTCAATACTCAATCTTCAATCCTCAATCCTCAATCCTCAATCCTCAACCGTCAGTCCTCGTCCTGAGTCCACAACCCACAATCTTCAATACTCAATCTTCAATCCTCAATACTCAATATTCAGTCCTCAATCCTCAATCCTCAATCCTCAGTCCTGAATCCTCAATCCTCAATCCTCAATCCTCAATCCTCAATCCTCAATCCTCAATCCTCATTCTACGATCCTCAATACCCAATCCTCAATCCTCAATAGTCAATCCTCATTCTTCAATCCTCAATACCCAATCCTCAATCTTCAATCCTCAATACTCAATCCTCAATCCTCAATCCTCGATCCTCAATCCTCAATCCTCAAACTTCAATCCTCAGTCCCAAATCCTCAATCCTCAATACTCAATCCTCAATCCTCAATCTTCAATCCTCAATACTCGATCTTCAATCCTCAATCCTTAATCCTCAATCCTCAGTCCTCATTCTTCAATACTCAATACCCGATCCTCAATCTCCAGTCCTCAATCTTCAATCCTCAATGTTCAATCCTCAATCCTCAATGGTCAATCCTCAACCCTCAATCCTCAGTCCTCAATCCTCAATCCTCAACCCTCAAACCTCAATCCTCAACCGTCAGTCCTCGTCCTCAATCGTCAACACTCAATCCTCAATCCTCAATCTTCAATCCTCAATACTCAATATTCAATACCCAATCCTCAGTCTTCAATCCTCAATCCTCAATCCTCAAATCTCAATCCTCAACCCTCAATCCTCAATCTTCAATCCTCAATTCTCAATCCGCAATCCTCAATCCTCAACCTTCAATCCTCAATACTCAATCTTCAATGCTCAATCCTCAATCCTCAATCCTCAATCCTCAATCCTCAATCCTCAATCCTCAATCCTCAATCGTCAATCTTCAATCCTCAATACTCAATCTTCAATACTCAATCCTCAATCCTCAATCTTCAATCCTCAATCTTCAATCCTCAATCCTCAATCCTCAATACTCAATCCTCATTCTTCAATCCTCAATACCCAATCCTCAGTCTTCAATCCTCAATCCTCAAACATCAATCCGGAATCCTCAATCCTGAATCCTCAATCTTCAGCCGTCAGTCCTCAACAATCAATTCTCAATCCTCAATCCTCAATCTTCCATCCTCAATGCTCAATCCGCAATCCTCAATCCTCAATCTTCAATCCTCAATACTCAATCTTCAATCCTCAATCCCCAATCTTCAATCCTCAATCCTCAATCCTCAATCCTCAACCGTCAATCTTCAATCCTCAATACTCAATCTGCAATCCTCAATCCTCAATCCTCAATCGTCAATCCTCATTCTTCAATCCTCAATACCCAATCCTCAATCTTCAATCCTCAATACTCAATCCTCAATCCTCAATCCTCAACCCTCAATCCTCAATCCTCAACCCTCAAACCTCAATCCTCCACCGTCAGTCCTCGCCCTCAATCGTCAACACTCAATCCTCAATCCTCAATCTTCAATCCTCAATACTCAATATTCAATACCCAATCCTCAGTCTTCAATCCTCAATCCTCAATCCTCAAATCTCAATCCTCAATCCTCAGCCCTCAGTCCTCAAACCTCAATCCTCAACCCTCAGCCCTCATCCTCAATCCTCAATCCTCAATCCTCAATCCTCAATCTTCAATCCTCAATACTCAACCTTCAATAATCAATCCTCAATCCTCAATCCTCAATACTCAATACTCAATCGTCAATCCTCAATCCCCAATCCTCTATCTCCAATAATCAATCCTCAATCCTCAATCCTCAACCCTCAATCCTCAATCCTCAATCCTGAATCCTCAGTAATCAATCCTCAATCTTCAATACTCAATCGTCAATCCTCATTCCTCAATCCTCAATCCTCAATCCTCGTTCCTCAAACCTCAATCCTCAACTCTCAGTACTCACACTCAATTCTCAATTCTCAATCCTCAATTCTCAATCCTCAATCCTCAATCTTCAATCCTCAATAATCAATCTCCAATCCTAGATCCTCAATCCCCAATCCTCAATCCTTAATCCTCAATCTTCAATCCTCAGACTTCAAACATCAATACTCAACCCTCAGACCTCGTCCTCAATCCACAACCCTCAATCCTCAATCCTGAATATTCAATCATTAACATTCAATCTTCAATCCTCAATCCTCAATCCTCAACCCTCAATCCTCAATGTTCAATCCTCAATACCCAATCCTCAGTCTTCAATCCTCAATCCTCAATCCTCAATCCTCAATCCTCAGACCTCAAACCTCAATCCTGAATCCTCAATCCTCAATCCTCATTCTACAATCCTCAATACCCAATCCTCAATCTTCAATCCTCAATCTTCAATCCTCAATAATCAATCTCCAATCCTAGATCCTCAATCCCCAATCCTCAATCCTTAATCCCCAATCTTCAATCCTCAGACTTCAAACATCAATACTCAACCCTCAGACCTCGTCCTCACTCCACAACCCTCAATCCTCAATCCTCAATATTCAACCATTAACATTCAATCTTCAATCCTCAATCCTCAATCCTCAACCCTCAATCCTCAATGTTCAATCCTCAATACCCAATCCTTAGTCTTCAATCCTCAATCCTCAATCCTCAATCGTCAATCCTCAGACCTCAAACCTCAATCCTGAATCCTCGATCCTGAATCCTCAATCCTGAATCCTCAATCTTCAGCCCTGAGTCCTCAACAATCAGTTGTCAATCCTCAATCCTGAATAGAATATCCTCAATTCACAGCTTTGAATACTCAATACTCAATCTGCAATCTTCAGATCTCTATCCACAAACATCAGTTCTTATCACTCAACCCTCAATACTCAGTCCCTAATCCTCAATCATCAATCCTCAATCCCCAATCCTCAATCCTCAATCCTCAATCTTAATCTTCTATCCTCAATACTCAATCTTCAATCCTCAATACTCAATCTTCAATCCTCAATCCTCAATCCTCAATCCTCAATCCTCAATCCACAATCCTCAATACTCAATCGTCAATCTTCAATCCTCAATACTCAATCTTCAATCCTCAATCCTCAATCCTCAATCCTCAACCGTCAGTCCTCGTCCTGAGTCCACAACCCTCAATCCTCTATACTCAATCTTCAATCCTCAATACTCAATATTCAATCCTCAATCCTCAATCCTCAATCCTCAATCCTCAATTCTCATTCCTCAATCCTCAATCCTCAATCCTCAATCCTCAATCCTCAATCCTCATTCTACAATCCTCAATACCCAATCCTCAATCTTCAATCCTCAATCTTCAATCCTCAATAATCAATCTCCAATCCTAGATCCTCAGTCCCCAATCCTCAATCCTTAATCCTCAATCTTCAATCCTCAGACTTCAAACATCAATACTCAACCCTCAGACCTCGTCCTCAATCCACAACCCTCAATCCTCAATCCTCAATATTCAATCATTAACATTCAATCTTCAATCCTCAATCCTCAATCCTCAACCCTCAATCCTCAATGTTCAATCCTCAATACCCAATCCTCAGTCTTCAATCCTCAGTCCTCAATCCTCAATCCTCAATGCTCAGACCTCAAACCTCAATCCTGAATCCTCAATTCTGAATCCTCAATCTTCAGCCCTGAGTCCTCAACAATCAGTTGTCAATCCTCAATCCTGAATAGAATATCCTCAACTCACAGCTTTGAATACTCAATACTCAATCTGCAATCTTCAGATCTCTATCCACAAACATCAATTCCTATCACTCAACCCTCAATACTCAGTCCCTAATCCTCAATCTTCAATCCTCAATCCCCAATCCTCAATCCTCAATCCTCAATCTTAATCTTCTATCCTCAATACTCAATCTTCAATCCTCAATACTCAATCTTCAATCCTCAATCCTCAATCCTCAATCCTCAATCCTCAATCCACAATCCTCAATACTCAATCGTCAATCTTCAATCCTCAATACTCAATCTTCAATCCTCAATCCTCAATCCTCAATCCTCAACCGTCAGTCCTCGTCCTGAGTCCACAACCCTCAATCCTCTATACTCAATCTTCAATCCTCAATACTCTATATTCAATCCTCAATCCTCAATCCTCAATCCTCAATCCTCAATCCTCATTCCTCAATCCTCAATCCTCAATTCTCAATCCTCAATCCTCAATCCTCATTCTACAATCCTCAATACCCAATCCTCAATCTTCAATCCTCAATCTACAATCCTCAATAATCAATCTCCAATCCTAGATCCTCAGTCCCCAATCCTCAATCCTCAATCCTCAATCTTCAATCCTCAGACTTCAAACATCAATACTCAACCCTCAGACCTCTTCCTCAATCCACAACCCTCAATCCTCAATCCTCAATATTCAATCATTAACATTCAATCTTCAATCCTCAATCCTCAATCCTCAACCCTCAATCCTCAATGTTCAATCCTCAATACCCAATCCTCAGTCTTCAATCCTCAGTCCTCAATCCTCAATCCTCAATGCTCGGACCTCAAACCTCAATCCTGAATCCTCAATCCGGAATCCTCAATCCTGAATCCTCAATCTTCAGCCCTGAGTCCTCAACAATCAGTTGTCAATCCTCAATCCTGAATAGAATATCCTCAACTCACAGCTTTGAATACTCAATACTCAATCTGCAATCTTCAGATCTCTATCCACAAACATCAATTCTTATCACTCAACCCTCAATACTCAGTCCCTAATCCTCAATCTTCAATCCTCAACCCCAATCCTCAATCCTCGATCCTCAATCTTAATCTTCTATCCTCAATACTCAATCTTCAATCCTCAATACTCAATCTTCAATCCTCAATCCTCAATCCTCAATCCTCAATCCACAATCCTCAATACTCAATCGTCAATCTTCAATCTTCAATACTCAATCTTCAATCCTCAATCCTCAATCCTCAATCCTCAACCGTCAGTCCTCGTCCTGAGTCCACAACCCACAATCCTCAATACTCAATCTTCAATCCTCAATACTCAATATTCAGTCCTCAATCCTCAATCCTCAATCCTCAGTCCTCAATCCTCAATCCTCAATCCTCAACCCTCAATCCTCAATCCTCAATCCTCAATCCTCATTCTACGATCCTCAATACCCAATCCTCAATCCTCAATAGTCAATCCTCATTCTTCAATCCTCAATACCCAATCCTCAATCTTCAATCCTTAATACTCAATCCTCAATCCTCAATCCTCGATCCTCAATCCTCAATCCTCAAACTTCAATCCTCAGTCCCAAATCCTCAATCCTCAATACTCAATCCTCAATCCTCAATCTTCAATCCTCAATACTCGATCTTCAATCCTCAATCCTTAATCCTCAATCCTCAGTCCTCATTCTTCAATACTCAATACCCGATCCTCAATCTCCAGTCCTCAATCTTCAATCCTCAATGTTCAATCCTCAATAATCAATCTCCAATCCTAGATCCTCAATCCCCAATCCTCAATCCTTAATCCCCAATCTTCAATCCTCAGACTTCAAACATCAATACTCAACCCTCAGACCTCGTCCTCAATCCACAACCCTCAATCCTCAATCCTCAATATTCAACCATTAACATTCAATCTTCAATCCTCAATCCTCAATCCTCAACCCTCAATCCTCAATGTTCAATCCTCAATACCCAATCCTTAGTCTTCAATCCTCAATCCTCAATCCTCAATCGTCAATCCTCAGACCTCAAACCTCAATCCTGAATCCTCGATCCTGAATCCTCAATCCTGAATCCTCAATCTTCAGCCCTGAGTCCTCAACAATCAGTTGTCAATCCTCAATCCTGAATAGAATATCCTCAATTCACAGCTTTGAATACTCAATACTCAATCTGCAATCTTCAGATCTCTATCCACAAACATCAGTTCTTATCACTCAACCCTCAATACTCAGTCCCTAATCCTCAATCATCAATCCTCAATCCCCAATCCACAATCCTCAATCCTCAATCTTAATCTTCTATCCTCAATACTCAATCTTCAATCCTCAATACTCAATCTTCAATCCTCAATCCTCAATCCTCAATCCTCAATCCTCAATCCACAATCCTCAATACTCAATCGTCAATCTTCAATCCTCAATACTCAATCTTCAATCCTCAATCCTCAATCCTCAATCCTCAACCGTCAGTCCTCGTCCTGAGTCCACAACCCTCAATCCTCTATACTCAATCTTCAATCCTCAATACTCAATATTCAATCCTCAATCCTCAATCCTCAATCCTCAATCCTCAATCCTCATTCCTCAATCCTCAATCCTCAATCCTCAATCCTCAATCCTCAATCCTCATTCTACAATCCTCAATACCCAATCCTCAATCTTCAATCCTCAATCTTCAATCCTCAATAATCAATCTCCAATCCTAGATCCTCAGTCCCCAATCCTCAATCCTTAATCCTCAATCTTCAATCCTCAGACTTCAAACATCAATACTCAACCCTCAGACCTCGTCCTCAATCCACAACCCTCAATCCTCAATCCTCAATATTCAATCATTAACATTCAATCTTCAATCCTCAATCCTCAATCCTCAACCCTCAATCCTCAATGTTCAATCCTCAATACCCAATCCTCAGTCTTCAATCCTCAGTCCTCAATCCTCAATCCTCAATGCTCAGACCTCAAACCTCAATCCTGAATCCTCAATCCTGAATCCTCAATTCTGAATCCTCAATCTTCAGCCCTGAGTCCTCAACAATCAGTTGTCAATCCTCAATCCTGAATAGAATATCCTCAACTCACAGCTTTGAATACTCAATACTCAATCTGCAATCTTCAGATCTCTATCCACAAACATCAATTCTTATCACTCAACCCTCAATACTCAGTCCCTAATCCTCAATCTTCAATCCTCAATCCCCAATCCTCAATCCTCGATCCTCAATCTTAATCTTCTATCCTCAATACTCAATCTTCAACCCTCAATACTCAATCTTCAATCCTCAATCCTCAATCCTCAATCCTCCATCCACAATCCTCAATACTCAATCGTCAATCTTCAATCCTCAATACTCAATCTTCAATCCTCAATCCTCAATCCTCAATCCTCAACCGTCAGTCCTCGTCCTGAGTCCACAACCCTCAATCCTCTATACTCAATCTTCAATCCTCAATACTCAATATTCAATCCTCAATCCTCAATCCTCAATCCTCAATCCTCAATCCTCAATCCTCATTCCTCAATCCTCAATCCTCAATCCTCAATCCTCAATCCTCAATCCTCATTCTACAATCCTCAATACCCAATCCTCAATCTTCAATCCTCAATCTTCAATCCTCAATAATCAATCTCCAATCCTAGATCCTCAGTCCCCAATCCTCAATCCTTAATCCTCAATCTTCAATCCTCAGACTTCAAACATCAATACTCAACCCTCAGACCTCGTCCTCAATCCACAACCCTCAATCCTCAATCCTCAATATTCAATCATTAACATACAATCTTCAATCCTCAATCCTCAATCCTCAACCCTCAATCCTCAATGTTCAATCCTCAATACCCAATCCTCAGTCTTCAATCCTCAGTCCTCAATCCTCAATCCTCAATGCTCAGACCTCAAACCTCAATCCTGAATCCTCAATCCTGAATCCTCAATCCTGAATCCTCAATCTTCAGCCCTGAGTCCTCAACAATCAGTTGTCAATCCTCAATCCTGAATAGAATATCCTCAACTCACAGCTTTGAATACTCAATACTCAATCTGCAATCTTCAGATCTCTATCCACAAACATCAATTCTTATCACTCAACCCTCAATACTCAGTCCCTAATCCTCAATCTTCAATCCTCAATCCCCAATCCTCAATCCTCGATCCTCAATCTTAATCTTCTATCCTCAATACTCAATCTTCAACCCTCAATACTTAATCTTCAATCCTCAATCCTCAATCCTCAATCCTCAATCCACAATCCTCAATACTCAATCGTCAATCTTCAATCGTCAATACTCAATCATCAATCCTCAATCCTCAATCCTCAATCCTCAACCGTCAGTCCTTGTCCTGAGTCCACAACCCACACTCCTCAATACTCAACCTTCAATCCTCAATACTCAATATTCAGTCCTCAATCCTCAATCCTCAATCCTCAGTCCTCAATCCTCAATCCTCAATCCTCAATCCTCAATCCTCAATCCTCAATCCTCAATCCTCATTCTACGATCCTCAATACCCAATCCTCAATCCTCAATAGTCAATCCTCATTCTTCAATCCTCAATACCCAATCCTCAATCTTCAATCCTCAATACTCAATACTCAATCCTCAATCCTAGATCCTCAATCCCCAATCCTCAATCCTTAATCCTCAATCTTCAAGCCTCAGACTTCAAACATCAATACTCAACCCTCAGACCTCGTCCTCAATCCACAACCCTCAATCCTCAATCCTCAATATTCAACCATTAACATTCAATCTTCAATCCTCAATCCTCAATCCTCAACCCTCAATCCTCAATGTTCAATCCTCAATACCCAATCCTCAGTCTTCAATCCTCAATCCTCAATCCTCAATCGTCAATCCTCAGACCTCAAACCTCAATCCTGAATCCTCAATCCTGAATCCTCAATCCTGAATCCTCAATCTTCAGCCCTGAGTCCTCAACAATCAGTTGTCAATCCTCAATCCTGAATAGAATATCCTCAATTCACAGCTTTGAATACTCAATACTCAATCTGCAATCTTCAGATCTCTATCCACAAACATCAGTTCTTATCACTCAACCCTCAATACTCAGTCCCTAATCCTCAATCATCAATCCTCAATCCCCAATCCTCAATCCTCAATCCTCAATCTTAATCTTCTATCCTCAATACTCAATCTTCAATCCTCAATACTCAATCTTCAATCCTCAATCCTTAATCCTCAATCCTCAATCCTCAATCCACAATCCTCAATACTCAACCTTCAATCCTCAATCCTCAATCCTCAATCCTCAACCGTTAGTCCTCGTCCTGAGTCCACAACCCTCAATCCTCTATACTCAATCTTCAATCCTCAATACTCAATATTCAATCCTCAATCCTCAATCCTCAATCCTCAATCCTCAATCCTCATTCCTCAATCCTCAATCCTCTATCCTCAATCCTCAATCCTCAATCCTCATTCTACAATCCTCAATACCCAATCCTCAATCTTCAATCCTCAATCTTCAATCCTCAATAATCAATCTCCAATCCTAGATCCTCAATCCCCAATCCTCAATCCTTAATCCCCAATCTTCAATCCTCAGACTTCAAACATCAATACTCAACCCTCAGACCTCGTCCTCAATCCACAACCCTCAATCCTCAATCCTCAATATTCAACCATTAACATTCAATATTCAATCCTCAATCCTCAATCCTCAACCCTCAATCCTCAATGTTCAATCCTCAATACCCAATCCTTAGTCTTCAATCCTCAATCCTCAGTCCTCAATCGTCAATCCTCAGACCTCAAACCTCAATCCTGAATCCTCGATCCTGAATCCTCAATCCTGAATCCTCAATCTTCAGCCCTGAGTCCTCAACAATCAGTTGTCAATCCTCAATCCTGAATAGAATATCCTCAATTCACAGCTTTGATTACTCAATACTCAATCTGCAATCTTCAGATCTCTATCCACAAACATCAGTTCTTATCACTCAACCCTCAATACTCAGTCCCTAATCCTCAATCATCAATCCTCAATCCCCAATCCTCAATCCTCAATCCTCAATCTTAATCTTCTATCCTCAATACTCAATCTTCAATCCTCAATACTCAATCTTCAATCCTCAATCCTCAATCCTCAATCCTCAATCCTCAATCCACAATCCTCAATACTCAATCGTCAATCTTCAATCCTCAATACTCAATCTTCAATCCTCAATCCTCAATCCTCAATCCTCAACCGTCAGTCCTCGTCCTGAGTCCACAACCCTCAATCCTCTATACTCAATCTTCAATCCTCAATACTCTATATTCAATCCTCAATCCTCAATCCTCAATCCTCAATCCTCAATCCTCATTCCTCAATCCTCAATCCTCAATTCTCAATCCTCAATCCTCAATCCTCATTCTACAATCCTCAATACCCAATCCTCAATCTTCAATCCTCAATCTACAATCCTCAATAATCAATCTCCAATCCTAGATCCTCAGTCCCCAATCCTCAATCCTTAATCCTCAATCTTCAATCCTCAGACTTCAAACATCAATACTCAACCCTCAGACCTCTTCCTCAATCCACAACCCTCAATCCTCAATCCTCAACATTCAATCATTAACATTCAATCTTCAATCCTCAATCCTCAATCCTCAACCCTCAATCCTCAATGTTCAATCCTCAATACCCAATCCTCAGTCTTCAATCCTCAGTCCTCAATCCTCAATCCTCAATGCTCGGACCTCAAACCTCAATCCTGAATCCTCAATCCTGAATCCTCAATCTTCAGCCCTGAGTCCTCAACAATCAGTTGTCAATCCTCAATCCTGAATAGAATATCCTCAACTCACAGCTTTGAATACTCAATACTCAATCTGCAATCTTCAGATCTCTATCCACAAACATCAATTCTTATCACTCAACCCTCAATACTCAGTCCCTAATCCTCAATCTTCAATCCTCAACCCCAATCCTCAATCCTCGATCCTCAATCTTAATCTTCTATCCTCAATACTCAATCTTCAATCCTCAATACTCAATCTTCAATCCTCAATCCTCAATCCTCAATCCTCAATCCACAATCCTCAATAATCAATCGTCAATCTTCAATCTTCAATACTCAATCTTCAATCCTCAATCCTCAATCCTCAATCCTCAACCGTCAGTCCTCGTCCTGAGTCCACAACCCACAATCCTCAATACTCAATCTTCAATCCTCAATACTCAATATTCAGTCCTCAATCCTCAATCCTCAATCCTCAGTCCTCAATCCTCAATCCTCAATCCTCAACCCTCAATCCTCAATCCTCAATCCTCAATCCTCATTCTACGATCCTCAATACCCAATCCTCAATCCTCAATAGTCAATCCTCATTCTTCAATCCTCAATACCCAATCCTCAATCTTCAGTCCTCAATACTCAATCCTCAATCCTCAATCCTCGATCCTCAATCCTCAATCCTCAAACTTCAATCCTCAGTCCCAAATCCTCAATCCTCAATACTCAATCCTCAATCCTCAATCATCAATCCTCAATACTCGATCTTCAATCCTCAATCCTTAATCCTCAATCCTCAGTCCTCATTCTTCAATACTCAATACCCGATCCTCAATCTCCAGTCCTCAATCTTCAATCCTCAATGTTCAATCCTCAATCCTCAATGGTCAATCCTCAACCCTCAATCCTCAGTCCTCAATCCTCAATCCTCAACCCTCAAACCTCAATCCTCAACCGTCAGTCCTCGTCCTCAATCGTCAACACTCAATCCTCAATCCTCAATCTTCAATCCTCAATACTCAATATTCAATACCTAATCCTCAGTCTTCAATCCTCAATCCTCAATCCTCAAATCTCAATCCTCAACCCTCAATCCTCAATCTTCAATCCTCAATTCTCAATCCGCAATCCTCAATCCTCAACCTTCAATCCTCAATACTCAATCTTCAATGCTCAATCCTCAATCCTCAATCCTCAATCCTCAATCCTCAATCCTCAATCCTCAATCCTCAATCGTCAATCTTCAATCCTCAATACTCAATCTTCAATACTCAATCCTCAATCCTCAATCTTCAATCCTCAATCTTCAATCCTCAATCCTCAATCCTCAATACTCAATCCTCATTCTTCAATCCTCAATACCCAATCCTCAGTCTTCAATCCTCAATCCTCAAACATCAATCCGGAATCCTCAATCCTGAATCCTCAATCTTCAGCCGTCAGTCCTCAACAATCAATTCTCAATCCTCAATCCTCAATCTTCAATCCTCAATGCTCAATCCGCAATCCTCAATCCTCAATCTTCAATCCTCAATACTCAATCTTCAATCCTCAATCCCCAATCTTCAATCCTCAATCCTCAATCCTCAATCCTCAACCGTCAATCTTCAATCCTCAATACTCAATCTGCAATCCTCAATCCTCAATCCTCAATCGTCAATCCTCATTCTTCAATCCTCAATACCCAATCCTCAATCTTCAATCCTCAATACTCAATCCTCAATCCTCAATCCTCAACCCTCAATCCTCAATCCTCAATCCTCAACCCTCAAACCTCAATCCTCCACCGTCAGTCCTCGTCCTCAATCGTCAACACTCAATCCTCAATCCTCAATCTTCAATCCTCAATACTCAATATTCAATACCCAATCCTCAGTCTTCAATCCTCAATCCTCAATCCTCAAATCTCAATCCTCAATCCTCAGCCCTCAGTCCTCAAACCTCAATCCTCAACCCTCAGCCCTCATCCTCAATCCTCAATCCTCAATCCTCAATCCTCAATCTTCAATCCTCAATACTCAACCTTCAATAATCAATCCTCAATCCTCAATCCTCAATACTCAATACTCAATCGTCAATCCTCAATCCCCAATCCTCTATCTCCAATAATCAATCCTCAATCCTCAATCCTCAACCCTCAATCCTCAATCCTCAATCCTGAATCCTCAGTAATCAATCCTCAATCTTCAATACTCAATCGTCAATCCTCATTCCTCAATCCTCAATCCTCAATCCTCGTTCCTCAAACCTCAATCCTCAACTCTCAGTACTCACACTCAATTCTCAATTCTCAATCCTCAATTCTCAATCCTCAATCCTCAATCTTCAATCCTCAATAATCAATCTCCAATCCTAGATCCTCAATCCCCAATCCTCAATCCTTAATCCTCAATCTTCAATCCTCAGACTTCAAACATCAATACTCAACCCTCAGACCTCGTCCTCAATCCACAACCCTCAATCCTCAATCCTGAATATTCAATCATTAACATTCAATCTTCAATCCTCAATCCTCAATCCTCAACCCTCAATCCTCAATGTTCAATCCTCAATACCCAATCCTCAGTCTTCAATCCTCAATTCTCAATCCTCAATCCTCAATCCTCAGACCTCAAACCTCAATCCTGAATCCTCAATCCTCAATCCTCATTCTACAATCCTCAATACCCAATCCTCAATCTTCAATCCTCAATCTTCAATCCTCAATAATCAATCTCCAATCCTAGATCCTCAATCCCCAATCCTCAATCATTAATCCCCAATCTTCAATCCTCAGACTTCAAACATCAATACTCAACCCTCAGACCTCGTCCTCAATCCACAACCCTCAATCCTCAATCCTCAATATTCAACCATTAACATTCAATCTTCAATCCTCAATCCTCAATCCTCAACCCTCAATCCTCAATGTTCAATCCTCAATACCCAATCCTTAGTCTTCAATCCTCAATCCTCAATCCTCAATCGTCAATCCTCAGACCTCAAACCTCAATCCTGAATCCTCGATCCTGAATCCTCAATCCTGAATCCTCAATCTTCAGCCCTGAGTCCTCAACAATCAGTTGTCAATCCTCAATCCTGAATAGAATATCCTCAATTCACAGCTTTGAATACTCAATACTCAATCTGCAATCTTCAGATCTCTATCCACAAACATCAGTTCTTATCACTCAACCCTCAATACTCAGTCCCTAATCCTCAATCATCAATCCTCAATCCCCAATCCTCAATCCTCAATCCTCAATCTTAATCTTCTATCCTCAATACTCAATCTTCAATCCTCAATACTCAATCTTCAATCCTCAATCCTCAATCCTCAATCCTCAATCCTCAATCCACAATCCTCAATACTCAATCGTCAATCTTCAATCCTCAATACTCAATCTTCAATCCTCAATCCTCAATCCTCAATCCTCAACCGTCAGTCCTCGTCCTGAGTCCACAACCCTCAATCCTCTATACTCAATCTTCAATCCTCAATACTCAATATTCAATCCTCAATCCTCAATCCTCAATCCTCAATCCTCAATCCTCATTCCTCAATCCTCAATCCTCAATCCTCAATCCTCAATCCTCAATCCTCATTCTACAATCCTCAATACCCAATCCTCAATCTTCAATCCTCAATCTTCAATCCTCAATAATCAATCTCCAATCCTAGATCCTCAGTCCCCAATCCTCAATCCTTAATCCTCAATCTTCAATCCTCAGACTTCAAACATCAATACTCAACCCTCAGACCTCGTCCTCAATCCACAACCCTCAATCCTCAATCCTCAATATTCAATCATTAACATTCAATCTTCAATCCTCAATCCTCAATCCTCAACCCTCAATCCTCAATGTTCAATCCTCAATACCCAATCCTCAGTCTTCAATCCTCAGTCCTCAATCCTCAATCCTCAATGCTCAGACCTCAAACCTCAATCCTGAATCCTCAATCCTGAATCCTCAATTCTGAATCCTCAATCTTCAGCCCTGAGTCCTCAACAATCAGTTGTCAATCCTCAATCCTGAATAGAATATCCTCAACTCACAGCTTTGAATACTCAATACTCAATCTGCAATCTTCAGATCTCTATCCACAAACATCAATTCTTATCACTCAACCCTCAATACTCAGTCCCTAATCCTCAATCTTCAATCCTCAATCCCCAATCCTCAATCCTCGATCCTCAATCTTAATCTTCTATCCTCAATACTCAATCTTCAACCCTCAATACTCAATCTTCAATCCTCAATCCTCAATCCTCAATCCTCCATCCACAATCCTCAATACTCAATCGTCAATCTTCAATCCTCAATACTCAATCTTCAATCCTCAATCCTCAATCCTCAATCCTCAACCGTCAGTCCTCGTCCTGAGTCCACAACCCTCAATCCTCTATACTCAATCTTCAATCCTCAATACTCAATATTCAATCCTCAATCCTCAATCCTCAATCCTCAATCCTCAATCCTCATTCCTCAATCCTCAATCCTCAATCCTCAATCCTCAATCCTCAATCCTCATTCTACAATCCTCAATACCCAATCCTCAATCTTCAATCCTCAATCTTCAATCCTCAATAATCAATCTCCAATCCTAGATCCTCAGTCCCCAATCCTCAATCCTTAATCCTCAATCTTCAATCCTCAGACTTCAAACATCAATACTCAACCCTCAGACCTCGTCCTCAATCCACAACCCTCAATCCTCAATCCTCAATATTCAATCATTAACATTCAATCTTCAATCCTCAATCCTCAATCCTCAACCCTCAATCCTCAATGTTCAATCCTCAATACCCAATCCTCAGTCTTCAATCCTCAGTCCTCAATCCTCAATCCTCAATGCTCAGACCTCAAACCTCAATCCTGAATCCTCAATCCTGAATCCTCAATCCTGAATCCTCAATCTTCAGCCCTGAGTCCTCAACAATCAGTTGTCAATCCTCAATCCTGAATAGAATATCCTCAACTCACAGCTTTGAATACTCAACACTCAATCTGCAATCTTCAGATCTCTATCCACAAACATCAATTCTTATCACTCAACCCTCAATACTCAGTCCCTAATCCTCAATCTTCAATCCTCAATCCCCAATCCTCAATCCTCGATCCTCAATCTTAATCTTCTATCCTCAATACTCAATCTTCAACCCTCAATACTTAATCTTCAATCCTCAATCCTCAATCCTCAATCCTCAATCCACAATCCTCAATACTCAATCGTCAATCTTCAATCTTCAATACTCAATCATCAATCCTCAATCCTCAATCCTCAATCCTCAACCGTCAGTCCTTGTCCTGAGTCCACAACCCACACTCCTCAATACTCAATCTTCAATCCTCAATACTCAATATTCAGTCCTCAATCCTCAATCCTCAATCCTCAGTCCTCAATCCTCAATCCTCAATCCTCAATCCTCAATCCTCAATCCTCAATCCTCAATCCTCATTCTACGATCCTCAATACCCAATTCTCAATCCTCAATAGTCAATCCTCATTCTTCAATCCTCAATACCCAATCCTCAATCTTCAATCCTCAATACTCAATACTCAATCCTCAATCCTAGATCCTCAATCCCCAATCCTCAATCCTTAATCCTCAATCTTCAATCCTCAGACTTCAAACATCAATACTCAACCCTCAGACCTCGTCCTCAATCCACAACCCTCAATCCTCAATCCTCAATATTCAACCATTAACATTCAATCTTCAATCCTCAATCCTCAATCCTCAACCCTCAATCCTCAATGTTCAATCCTCAATACCCAATCCTCAGTCTTCAATCCTCAATCCTCAATCCTCAATCGTCAATCCTCAGACCTCAAACCTCAATCCTGAATCCTCAATCCTGAATCCTCAATCCTGAATCCTCAATCTTCAGCCCTGAGTCCTCAACAATCAGTTGTCAATCCTCAATCCTGAATAGAATATCCTCAATTCACAGCTTTGAATACTCAATACTCAATCTGCAATCTTCAGATCTCTATCCACAAACATCAGTTCTTATCACTCAACCCTCAATACTCAGTCCCTAATCCTCAATCATCAATCCTCAATCCCCAATCCTCAATCCTCAATCCTCAATCTTAATCTTCTATCCTCAATACTCAATCTTCAATCCTCAATACTCAATCTTCAATCCTCAATCCTCAATCCTCAATCCTCAATCCTCAATCCACAATCCTCAATACTCAATCGTCAATCTTCAATCCTCAATACTCAACCTTCAATCCTCAATCCTCAATCCTCAATCCTCAACCGTTAGTCCTCGTCCTGAGTCCACAACCCTCAATCCTCTATACTCAATCTTCAATCCTCAATACTCAATATTCAATCCTCAATCCTCAATCCTCAATCCTCAATCCTCAATCCTCATTCCTCAATCCTCAATCCTCTATCCTCAATCCTCAATCCTCAATCCTCATTCTACAATCCTCAATACCCAATCCTCAATCTTCAATCCTCAATCTTCAATCCTCAATAATCAATCTCCAATCCTAGATCCTCAATCCCCAATCCTCAATCCTTAATCCCCAATCTTCAATCCTCAGACTTCAAACATCAATACTCAACCCTCAGACCTCGTCCTCAATCCACAACCCTCAATCCTCAATCCTCAATATTCAACCATTAACATTCAATATTCAATCCTCAATCCTCAATCCTCAACCCTCAATCCTCAATGTTCAATCCTCAATACCCAATCCTTAGTCTTCAATCCTCAATCCTCAGTCCTCAATCGTCAATCCTCAGACCTCAAACCTCAATCCTGAATCCTCGATCCTGAATCCTCAATCCTGAATCCTCAATCTTCAGCCCTGAGTCCTCAACAATCAGTTGTCAATCCTCAATCCTGAATAGAATATCCTCAATTCACAGCTTTGAATACTCAATACTCAATCTGCAATCTTCAGATCTCTATCCACAAACATCAGTTCTTATCACTCAACCCTCAATACTCAGTCCCTAATCCTCAATCATCAATCCTCAATCCCCAATCCTCAATCCTCAATCCTCAATCTTAATCTTCTATCCTCAATACTCAATCTTCAATCCTCAATACTCAATCTTCAATCCTCAATCCTCAATCCTCAATCCTCAATCCTCAATCCACAATCCTCAATACTCAATCGTCAATCTTCAATCCTCAATACTCAATCTTCAATCCTCAATCCTCAATCCTCAATCCTCAACCGTCAGTCCTCGTCCTGAGTCCACAACCCTCAATCCTCTATACTCAATCTTCAATCCTCAATACTCTATATTCAATCCTCAATCCTCAATCCTCAATCCTCAATCCTCAATCCTCATTCCTCAATCCTCAATCCTCAATTCTCAATCCTCAATCCTCAATCCTCATTCTACAATCCTCAATACCCAATCCTCAATCTTCAATCCTCAATCTACAATCCTCAATAATCAATCTCCAATCCTAGATCCTCAGTCCCCAATCCTCAATCCTTAATCCTCAATCTTCAATCCTCAGACTTCAAACATCAATACTCAACCCTCAGACCTCTTCCTCAATCCACAACCCTCAATCCTCAATCCTCAACATTCAATCATTAACATTCAATCTTCAATCCTCAATCCTCAATCCTCAACCCTCAATCCTCAATGTTCAATCCTCAATACCCAATCCTCAGTCTTCAATCCTCAGTCCTCAATCCTCAATCCTCAATGCTCGGACCTCAAACCTCAATCCTGAATCCTCAATCCTGAATCCTCAATCCTGAATCCTCAATCTTCAGCCCTGAGTCCTCAACAATCAGTTGTCAATCCTCAATCCTGAATAGAATATCCTCAACTCACAGCTTTGAATACTCAATACTCAATCTGCAATCTTCAGATCTCTATCCACAAACATCAATTCTTATCACTCAACCCTCAATACTCAGTCCCTAATCCTCAATCTTCAATCCTCAACCCCAATCCTCAATCCTCGATCCTCAATCTTAATCTTCTATCCTCAATACTCAATCTTCAATCCTCAATACTCAATCTTCAATCCTCAATCCTCAATCCTCAATCCTCAATCCACAATCCTCAATACTCAATCGTCAATCTTCAATCTTCAATACTCAATCTTCAATCCTCAATCCTCAATCCTCAATCCTCAACCGTCAGTCCTCGTCCTGAGTCCACAACCCACAATCCTCAATACTCAATCTTCAATCCTCAATACTCAATATTCAGTCCTCAATCCTCAATCCTCAATCCTCAGTCCTCAATCCTCAATCCTCAATCCTCAACCCTCAATCCTCAATCCTCAATCCTCAATCCTCATTCTACGATCCTCAATACCCAATCCTCAATCCTCAATAGTCAATCCTCATTCTTCAATCCTCAATACCCAATCCTCAATCTTCAATCCTCAATACTCAATCCTCAATCCTCAATCCTCGATCCTCAATCCTCAATCCTCAAACTTCAATCCTCAGTCCCAAATCCTCAATCCTCAATACTCAATCCTCAATCCTCAATCATCAATCCTCAATACTCGATCTTCAATCCTCAATCCTTAATCCTCAATCCTCAGTCCTCATTCTTCAATACTCAATACCCGATCCTCAATCTCCAGTCCTCAATCTTCAATCCTCAATGTTCAATCCTCAATCCTCAATGGTCGATCCTCAACCCTCAATCCTCAGTCCTCAATCCTCAATCCTCAACCCTCAAACCTCAATCCTCAACCGTCAGTCCTCGTCCTCAATCGTCAACACTCAATCCTCAATCCTCAATCTTCAATCCTCAATACTCAATATTCAATACCTAATCCTCAGTCTTCAATCCTCAATCCTCAATCCTCAAATCTCAATCCTCAACCCTCAATCCTCAATCTTCAATCCTCAATTCTCAATCCGCAATCCTCAATCCTCAACCTTCAATCCTCAATACTCAATCTTCAATGCTCAATCCTCAATCCTCAATCCTCAATCCTCAATCCTCAATCCTCAATCCTCAATCCTCAATCGTCAATCTTCAATCCTCAATACTCAATCTTCAATACTCAATCCTCAATCCTCAATCTTCAATCCTCAATCTTCAATCCTCAATCCTCAATCCTCAATACTCAATCCTCATTCTTCAATCCTCAATACCCAATCCTCAGTCTTCAATCCTCAATCCTCAAACATCAATCCGGAATCCTCAATCCCGAATCCTCAATCTTCAGCCGTCAGTCCTCAACAATCAATTCTCAATCCTCAATCCTCAATCTTCAATCCTCAATGCTCAATCCGCAATCCTCAATCCTCAATCTTCAATCCTCAATACTCAATCTTCAATCCTCAATCCCCAATCTTCAATCCCCAATCCTCAATCCTCAATCCTCAACCGTCAATCTTCAATCCTCAATACTCAATCTGCAATCCTCAATCCTCAATCCTCAATCGTCAATCCTCATTCTTCAATCCTCAATACCCAATCCTCAATCTTCAATCCTCAATACTCAATCCTCAATCCTCAATCCTCAACCCTCAATCCTCAATCCTCAATCCTCAACCCTCAAACCTCAATCCTCCACCGTCAGTCCTCGTCCTCAATCGTCAACACTCAATCCTCAATCCTCAATCTTCAATCCTCAATACTCAATATTCAATACCCAATCCTCAGTCTTCAATCCTCAATCCTCAATCCTCAAATCTCAATCCTCAATCCTCAGCCCTCAGTCCTCAAACCTCAATCCTCAACCCTCAGCCCTCATCCTCAATCCTCAATCCTCAATCCTCAATCCTCAATCTTCAATCCTCAATACTCAACCTTCAATAATCAATCCTCAATCCTCAATCCTCAATACTCAATACTCAATCGTCAATCCTCAATCCCCAATCCTCTATCTCCAATAATCAATCCTCAATCCTCAATCCTCAACCCTCAATCCTCAATCCTCAATCCTGAATCCTCAGTAATCAATCCTCAATCTTCAATACTCAATCGTCAATCCTCATTCCTCAATCCTCAATCCTCAATCCTCGTTCCTCAAACCTCAATCCTCAACTCTCAGTACTCACACTCAATTCTCAATTCTCAATCCTCAATTCTCAATCCTCAATCCTCAATCTTCAATCCTCAATAATCAATCTCCAATCCTAGATCCTCAATCCCCAATCCTCAATCCTTAATCCTCAATCTTCAATCCTCAGACTTCAAACATCAATACTCAACCCTCAGACCTCGTCCTCAATCCACAACCCTCAATCCTCAATCCTGAATATTCAATCATTAACATTCAATCTTCAATCCTCAATCCTCAATCCTCAACCCTCAATCCTCAATGTTCAATCCTCAATACCCAATCCTCAGTCTTCAATCCTCAATTCTCAATCCTCAATCCTCAATCCTCAGACCTCAAACCTCAATCCTGAATCCTCAATCCTCAATCCTCATTCTACAATCCTCAATACCCAATCCTCAATCTTCAATCCTCAATCTTCAATCCTCAATAATCAATCTCCAATCCTAGATCCTCAATCCCCAATCCTCAATCATTAATCCCCAATCTTCAATCCTCAGACTTCAAACATCAATACTCAACCCTCAGACCTCGTCCTCAATCCACAACCCTCAATCCTCAATCCTCAATATTCAACCATTAACATTCAATCTTCAATCCTCAATCCTCAATCCTCAACCCTCAATCCTCAATGTTCAATCCTCAATACCCAATCCTTAGTCTTCAATCCTCAATCCTCAATCCTCAATCGTCAATCCTCAGACCTCAAACCTCAATCCTGAATCCTCGATCCTGAATCCTCAATCCTGAATCCTCAATCTTCAGCCCTGAGTCCTCAACAATCAGTTGTCAATCCTCAATCCTGAATAGAATATCCTCAATTCACAGCTTTGAATACTCAATACTCAATCTGCAATCTTCAGATCTCTATCCACAAACATCAGTTCTTATCACTCAACCCTCAATACTCAGTCCCTAATCCTCAATCATCAATCCTCAATCCCCAATCCTCAATCCTCAATCCTCAATCTTAATCTTCTATCCTCAATACTCAATCTTCAATCCTCAATACTCAATCTTCAATCCTCAATCCTCAATCCTCAATCCTCAATCCTCAATCCACAATCCTCAATACTCAATCGTCAATCTTCAATCCTCAATACTCAATCTTCAATCCTCAATCCTCAATCCTCAATCCTCAACCGTCAGTCCTCGTCCTGAGTCCACAACCCTCAATCCTCTATACTCAATCTTCAATCCTCAATACTCAATATTCAATCCTCAATCCTCAATCCTCAATCCTCAATCCTCAATCCTCATTCCTCAATCCTCAATCCTCAATCCTCAATCCTCAATCCTCAATCCTCATTCTACAATCCTCAATACCCAATCCTCAATCTTCAATCCTCAATCTTCAATCCTCAATAATCAATCTCCAATCCTAGATCCTCAGTCCCCAATCCTCAATCCTTAATCCTCAATCTTCAATCCTCAGACTTCAAACATCAATACTCAACCCTCAGACCTCGTCCTCAATCCACAACCCTCAATCCTCAATCCTCAATATTCAATCATTAACATTCAATCTTCAATCCTCAATCCTCAATCCTCAACCCTCAATCCTCAATGTTCAATCCTCAATACCCAATCCTCAGTCTTCAATCCTCAGTCCTCAATCCTCAATCCTCAATGCTCAGACCTCAAACCTCAATCCTGAATCCTCAATCCTGAATCCTCAATCCTGAATCCTCAATCTTCAGCCCTGAGTCCTCAACAATCAGTTGTCAATCCTCAATCCTGAATAGAATATCCTCAACTCACAGCTTTGAATACTCAATACTCAATCTGCAATCTTCAGATCTCTATCCACAAACATCAATTCTTATCACTCAACCCTCAATACTCAGTCCCTAATCCTCAATCTTCAATCCTCAATCCCCAATCCTCAATCCTCGATCCTCAATCTTAATCTTCTATCCTCAATACTCAATCTTCAACCCTCAATACTCAATCTTCAATCCTCAATCCTCAATCCTCAATCCTCAATCCACAATCCTCAATACTCAATCGTCAATCTTCAATCTTCAATACTCAATCATCAATCCTCAATCCTCAATCCTCAATCCTCAACCGTCAGTCCTTGTCCTGAGTCCACAACCCACAATCCTCAATACTCAATCTTCAATCCTCAATACTCAATATTCAGTCCTCAATCCTCAATCCTCAATCCTTAGTCCTCAATCCTCAATCCTCAATCCTCAATCCTCAATCCTCAATCCTCAATCCTCAATCCTCATTCTACGATCCTCAATACCCAATCCTCAATCCTCAATAGTCAATCCTCATTCTTCAATCCTCAATACCCAATCCTCAATCTTCAATCCTCAATACTCAATCCTCAATCCTCAATCCTCGATCCTCAATCCTCAATCCTCAAACTTCAATCCTCAGTCCCAAATCCTCAATCCTCAATACTCAATCCTCAATCCTCAATCTTCAATCCTCAATACTCGATCTTCAATCCTCAATCCTTAATCCTCAATCCTCAGTCCTCATTCTTCAATACTCAATACCCGATCCTCAATCTCCAGTCCTCAATCTTCAATCCTCAATGTTCAATCCTCAATCCTCAATGGTCAATCCTCAACCCTCAATCCTCAGTCCTCAATCCTCAATCCTCAACCCTCAAACCTCAATCCTCAACCGTCAGTCCTCGTCCTCAATCGCCAACACTCAATCCTCAATCCTCAATCTTCAATCCTCAATACTCAATACTCAATACCCAATCCTCAGTCTTCAATCCTCAATCCTCAATCCTCAAATCTCAATCCTCAACCCTCAATCCTCAATCTTCAATCCTCAATTCTCAATCCGCAATCCTCAATCCTCAACCTTCAATCCTCAATACTCAATCTTCAATGCTCAATCCTCAATCCTCAATCCTCAATCCTCAATCCTCAATCCTCAATCCTCAATCCTCAATCGTCAATCTTCAATCCTCAATACTCAATCTTCAATACTCAATCCTCAATCCTCAATCTTCAATCCTCAATCTTCAATCCTCAATCCTCAATTCTCAATACTCAATCCTCATTCTTCAATCCTCAATACCCAATCCTCAGTCTTCAATCCTCAATCCTCAAACATCAATCCGGAATCCTCAATCCTGAATCCTCAATCTTCAGCCGTCAGTCCTCAACAATCAATTCTCAATCCTCAATCCTGAATCTTCAATCCTCAATGCTCAATCCGCAATCCTCAATCCTCAATCTTCAATACTCAATACTCAATCTTCAATCCTCAATTCCCAATCTTCAATCCTCAATCCTCAATCCTCAATCCTCAATCGTCAATCCTCAACTCTCAGTACTCACACTCAATTCTCAATTCTCAATCCTCAATTCTCAATCCTCAATCCACAATCTTCAATCCTCAATAATCAATCTCCAATCCTAGATCCTCAATCCCCAATCCTCAATCCTTAATCCTCAATATTCAATCCTCAGACTTCAAACATCAATACTCAACCCTCAGACCTCGTCCTCAATCTACAACCCTCAATCCTCAATCCTGAATATTCAACCATTAACATTCAATCTTCAATCCTCAATCCTCAATCCTCAACCCTCAATCCTCAATGTTCAATCCTCAATACCCAATCCTCAGTTTTCAATCCTCAATCCTCAATCCTCAATCCTCAATCCTCAGACCTCAAACCTCAATCCTGAATCCTCAATCCTGAATCCTCAATCCTGAATCCTCAGTCTTCAGCCCTGAGTCCTCAACAATCAGTTGTCAATCCTCAATCCTGAATAGAATATCCTCAATTCACAGCTTTGAATACTCAATACTCAGTCTGCAATCTTCAGATCTCTATCCACAAACATCAATTCTTATCACTCAACCCTCAATACTCAGTCCCTAATCCTCAATCTTCAATCCTCAATCCCCAATCCTCAATCCTCAATCCTCAATCTTAATCTTCTATCCTCAATACTCAATCTTCAATCCTCAATACTCAATCTTCAATCCTCAATCCTCAATCCTCAATCCTCAATCCACAATCCTCAATACTCAATCGTCAATCTTCAATCCTCAATACTCAATCTTCAATCCTCAATCCTCAATCCTCAATCCTCAACCGTCAGTCCTCGTCCTGAGTCCACAACCCTCAATCCTCAATATTCAATCTTCAATCCTCAATACTCAATATTCAATCCTCAATCCTCAATCCTCAATCCTCAGTCCTCAATCCTCAATCCTCAATCCTCAATCCTCAATCCTCAATCCTCAATCCTCAATCCTCATTCTACAATCCTCAATACCCAATCCTCAATCTTCAATCCTCAATCTTCAATCCTCAATAATCAATCTCCAATCCTAGATCCTCAATCCCCAATCCTCAATCCTAAATCCTCAATCTTCAATCCTCAGACTTCAAACATCAATACTCAACCCTCAGACCTCGTCCTCAATCCACAACCCTCAATCCTCAATCCTCAATATTCAATCATTAACATTCAATCTTCAATCCTCAATCCTCAATCCTCAACCCTCAATCCTCAATGTTCAATCCTCAATACCCAATCCTCAGTCTTCAATCCTCAATCCTCAATCCTCAATCCTCAATCCTCAGACCTCAAACCTCAATCCTGAATCCTCAATCCTGAATCCTCAATCCTGAATCCTCAATCTTCAGCCCTGAGTCCTCAACAATCAGTTGTCAATCCTCAATCCTGAATGGAATATCCTCAATTCACAGCTTTGAATACTCAATACTCAATCTGCAATCTTCAGATCTCTATCCACAAACATCAATTCTTATCACTCAACCCTCAATACTCAGACCCTAATCCTCAATCTTCAATCGTCAATCCCCAATCCTCAATCCTCAATCCTCAATCTTAATCTTCTATCCTCAATACTCAATCTTCAATCCTCAATACTCAATCTTCAATCCTCAATCCTCAATCCTCAATCCTCAATCCACAATCCTCAATACTCAATCGTCAATCTTCAATCCTCAATACTCAATCTTCAATCCTCAATCCTCAATCCTCAATCCTCAACCGTCGGTCCTCGACCTGAGTCCACAACCCTCAATCCTCAATACTCAATCTTCAATCCTCAATACTCAATATTCAATCCTCAATCCTCAATCCTCAATCCTCAATCCTCAATCCTCAATCCTCAATCCTCAATCCTCAATTCTCAATCCTCAATCCTCAATCCTCATTCTACAATCCTCAATACCCAATCCTCAATCTTCAATCCTCAATAATCAATCTCCAATCCTAGATCCTCAATCCCCAATCCTCAATCCTCAATCCTCAATCTTCAATCCGCAGAACCCAATCCTCAATCTTCTATCCTCAATACTCAATCCTCAATCCTCAATCCTCAATCCTCAATCTTCTATCCTCAATACTCAATCTTCAATGTTCAATCCTCAATCCTCAATCCTCAATCTTCAATCCGCAATCATCAATCCTCAATCTTCAATACTCAATCCTCAATTCTCAATCCTCAATCCTCAATCCTCACTCTACAATCCTCAATACCCAATCCTCAATCTTCAATCCTCAATACTCAATATTCAATCCTCAATCCTCAATCCTCAATCCTCAATCCTCAATCCTCAATCCTCAATCCTCAATCCTCAATTCTCAATCCTCAATCCTCAATCCTCATTCTACAATCCTCAATACCCAGTCCTCAATCTTCAATCCTCAATAATCAATCTCCAATCCTAGATCCTCAATCCCCAATCCTCAATCCTCAATCCTCAATCTTCAATCCGCAGAACCCAATCCTCAATCTTCTATCCTCAATACTCAATCCTCAATCCTCAATCCTCAATCCTCAATCTTCTATCCTCAATACTCAATCTTCAATGTTCAATCCTCAATCCTCAATCCTCAATCTTCAATCCTCAATCATCAATCCTCAATCTTCAATACTCAATCCTCAACCCTCAATCCTCAATCCTCAGTACTCAACCATCAATCCTCAATTCTCAATACTCAATAGAATATCCTGAATTCTCAGGATTCTATACTCAAACCTCAATCCTCAACCCTCAGCCCTCATCCTCAAACCTCAATCCACAATCCTCAAACCTCGGTCCTCAACCGTCTGTCCTCGTCCTCAATCCTCAACCCTCAATCCTCAATCCTCCCATCTTCAATCATCAATACTCAATCTTAAAGCCTCAATCCTCAATCCTCAGTCCTCAAACCTCAATCCTGAATCCTCAGTCCTGAATCCTCAATCTTCAGCCCTGAGTCCTCAACAATCAGTTGTCAATCCTCAATCCTGATTAGAATATCCTCAATTCACAGCTTTCAATACTCAATACTCAATCGGCAATCTTCAGATCTCTATCCACAAACATCAATTCTCATCACTCAACACTCAATACTCAGTCCCTAATCCTCAATCTTCAATCCTCAATCCTCAATCCTCAATCCTCAATCCTGAATCTTAACCTTCTATCCTCAACACTCAATCTTCAATACTCAATACTCAATCTTCAATCCTCAATCCTCAATCCTCAATCCTCAATCCACAATCCTCAATCCTCAATCGTCAATCTTCAATCCTCAATACTCAATCTTCAATCCTCAATCCTCAATCCTCAATCCTCAAGCCTCATTCTTCAATCGTCAATACCCAATCCTCAATCTTCAATCCTCAATCCTCAATCCTCAATCCTCAATCCTCAATCCTCAATCCTCAGTCCTCAAACCTCAATCCGGAATCCTCGATCCTGAATCCTCAATCTTCAGCACTCAGGCCTCTACAATCAGTTGTCAATCCTCAATCCTCAATAGAATATCATCAATTCACAGTTTTCATTACTCAATACTCAATCTGCAATCTTCAAATCTCTATCCACAAACATCAGTTCTCATCACACAACCCTCAACACTCAGTCCCCAATCCTCAATGTTCAATCCTCAATCCTCAACCCTCAATCCACAGTCCTCAACCTTCATTCCTCAATATTGAATCTTCTATGCTCATTCCTCAATCCTCAATCCTCAATTCTCAATCCTCAATCGTCAATCTTCAATCCTCAATACTCAATCTTCAATCCTCAATACTCAATCCTCAATCCTCAATCCTCATTCTTCAATCCTCAATACCCAATCCTCAATCTTCAATCCTCAATCCTCAATCCTCAATTCTCAATCCTCAATCCTCAGTCCTCAGTCCTCAAACCTCAATCCTCAACCCTCAGCCCTCATCCTCAATCCTCAATCTTCAATCCTCAATTCTCAATCTTCAATCCTCAATCCTCAGTCCTCAATCTTCAATCCTCAATGCTCAATCCTCAATCCTCAATCCTCAGTCCTCAATCCTCAATCCTCAATCCTCAAACCTCAATCCTCAACCGTCAGTCCTCGTCCTCAAACCTCAACCCTCAATACTAAATCCTCAATCTTCAATCATCAATACTCAATCTTCAATCCTCAATCCTCAATCCTCAATCCCCAATCCTCAATCCTCAATCCTCAATCCTCAATCCTCAATCTTCAATCCTCAATCCTCAATCGTCAATCTTCAATCCTCAATACTCAATCTTCAGTCCTCAATCCTCAATCCTCAATCCTCAATCCTCATTCTTCAATCCTCAATACACAATCCTCAATCTTCAGTCCTCAATCTTCAATCCTCAATCTTCAATCCTCAATCCTCAATCCTCAAACTTCAATCCTCAGTCCCAAATCCTCAATCCTCAATACTCAATCCTCAATCCTCAATCTTCAATCCTCAATACTCGATCTTCAATCCTCAATCTTCAATCCTCAATCCTCAGTCCTCATTCTACAATACTCAATACCCGATCCTCAATCCCCAGTCCTCAATCTTCAATCCTCAATGGTCAATCCTAAATGCTCAATGGTCAATCCTCAATCCTCAATCCCCAGTCCTCAGTCCTCAATCCTCAACCCTCAAACCTCAATCCTCAACCGTCAGTCCTCGTCCTCAATCGCAAACACTCAATCCTCAATCCTCAATCTTCAATCCTCAATACTCAATATTCAATACCCAATCATCAGTCTTCAATCCTCAATCCTCAATCCACAAATCTCAATCCTCAATCCTCAGTCCTCAGTCCTCAAACCTCAATCCTCAACCCTCAGCCCTCATCCTGAATCCTCAATCCTCAATCCTCAATCCTCAATATTCAATTCTCAATACTCAACCTTCAATAATCAATCCTCAATCCTCAATCCTCAACACTCAATCCTCAACCTTCAATCCTCAATCCTCAATTCTCAATCCACAATCATCAATCTTCAATCCTCAATACTCAATATTCAATACTCAATGTTCAATCCTCAACAGCCAATCCTCAATCTTCAATCCTCAACAGCCAATCCTCAATCCTCAATCCTCAATCCTCAATCCTCAATCCTCAATCCTCAATCCTCAGTCCTCAATCCTCAATCCTCAATTTTCAATCCTCAGTCCCCAATCCTCAATCTTCAACCCTCAATCCTCAACCCTCAATCCTCGATCCTGAGTCCTCAATCCTCAATGCTCAATCCTCAATGCTCAATCCGCAATACCCAATCCTCAATCTTCAATCCTCAATCCTCAATCCTCAATCCTTAATACTCAATCCTCTATCCTCAGTCCTCAAACCTTAATCCTGAACCCACAATCCTGAATCCTCAATCTTCTGCCCTCAGTCCTCAACAATCAGTTGTCAATCCTCAATCCCCAATGGAATATCATCAATTCACAGTTTTCAATACTCAATACTCAATCTGCAATCTTCAAATCTCTATCCACAAACATCAATACTCATCACTCAACACTCAACACTCCGTTCCCAGTCCTCAATCTTCAATCCTCAATCCTCGATCCTCAATCCTCAATCCTCAATTTTCTATCCTCAATACTCAATCTTCAATCCTCATTGCTCAATCCTCAATCCTCAATCCTCAGTCCTCAATCCACAATCCTCAATCCTCAGACCTCAATCCTCAATCGTCAGCCCGCGTCCTCAATCCTCAACACTCAATCCTCAATCCTCATTCTTCAATCCTCAATACCCAATCCTCAATACCCAATCCTCAATCTTCAATCCTCAATACTCAATCCTCAATCCTCAATCCTCAATCCACAATCCTCAAAATTCCATCCTCAGCCCCAGGTCCTCAATCCTCAATACTCAATCCTCAATCCTCAATCTTCAATCCTGAATACTCAATCTGCAATCCTCAATCCTCAATCCTCAATCCTCAACTCTCAATCCTCAAACGTCAATCCTCAATTCTCAATCCTCAATACTCAACCTTCAATCCTCAATTCTCAATCCTCAATCCTCAATCCTCAATTCTCAATCCTCATTCTTCAATCCTCAATACCCGATCCTCAATCCCCAGTCCTCAATCTTCAATCCTCAATGGTCAATTCTCAATCCTCAATCCTCAGTCCTCAATCCTCAATCCTCAATCCTCAATCGTCAGGCTTCAATCTTCAATACTCAATCTTCAATCCTCAATCCTCAATCCTCATTCCTCAGTCCTCATTCTTCAATCCTCAATACCCAATCCTCAATCTCCAATCTTCAACCCTCAATCCTCAATTCTCAATCCTCAATCCTCAGTCCTCAGACCTCAAACATCAATCCTCAACCCTCAGCCATCATCCTCAATCCTCAATCCTCATTCCTCAGTCATCAAACCTCAATCGTGAATCCTCAATCCTGAATCCACAACCTTCAGACCTCAGAACTGAACAATCAGATGTCAATCCTCAATCCTCAATAGAATGTCATCAATTCACAGTTTTCAATACTCAATACTCAATCTGCAATCTTCGATTTTCTATCCACAAACATCAATTCTCATCACTCAACCCTCAACACTCAGTCCCCAATCCTCAACCTTCAATCCTCAATCCTCAATCCTCAATCCTCAATCCTCAGACCTGAAACATAAATACTCAACCCTCAGTCCTCGTCCTCAATCCACAACCCTCAATCCTCGATCCTCAACCTTCAATCATCAATATTCATGCTTCAATCCTCAATCCTCAATCCTCAATACCCAATCCTCAGTCTTCAATCCTCTATCCTCAATCCGCAATCCTCAATCTTCAATCCTCAATACTCAATCCTCAATCCTCAATCCTCAAACCTCAATCCTTAATCCTCAATCGTCAGTCTTCAATCCTCAATATCCAACCCTCAATCTTCAATCCTCAATCCTCAATCCTCAATTATCAATCCTCAATCCCCAGTCCTCAATCCTCAATCCTCAATCCTCAAACCTCAATCCTCTGTCCTCAAACCTCAATCCTGAATCATCAATACTGAATCCTCAATCTTCAGCACTCAGTCCTCAACCATCAGTTGTCAATCCTCAATCCTCAATAGAATGTCATCAATTCACATTTCTCAATACTCAATACTCAATTTGCAATCTTCAAATCTCTATCCACAAATATCAATTCTCATCACTCAACCATCAACACTCAGTCCTCAATGTTCAATCCTCAATACTCAATTCTCAATCGTCAATCCTCAATACTGAATCTTCAATCCTCAATCCTCAATCCTCAATCCTCAATCCACAATCCTCAATCCTCATTCATCAATTTTCAATCCTCAATACTCAACTTTCAATCCTCAATCCTCAAACCTCAATCATTAATCCTCAATCGTCAGTCTTCAATCCTCAATATCCAACTTTCAATCTTCAATCCTCAATCCTCAATCCTCAATTCTCAATCCTCACTCCCCAGTCCTCAGTCCTCAAACTTCAATGCTCAAACCTTAGCCCAAATCGTCAGTCCTCAATCCTCAATCCTCAATCTTCAATCCTCAATCCTCATACCTCAAACATCAACACTCAACCCTCAGTCCTCGTCCTCAATCCACAACCCTCAATCCTCGATCCTCAATCTTCAATCCTCGTTCTTCCATCCTCAACACCCAATCCTCAATCTTCAATCCTCAATCCTCAATCCTCAATTCTCAATCCTCAATCCTCAATCCTCAGACCTCAAACATCAATACTCAAGCCTCAGTCCTCGTCCTCAATCCACAAACTTCAATCCTCAATCCTCAATCTTCAATTATCAATATTCAATGTCCAGTACTCAATCCTAAATCCTCAATCCTCAATCCTTAATCCTCAATTTTCAATCCGCAATACCCAATCCTGAATCTTCAATCCTCAATCCTCAATCCTCAATCCTCAATCCTCGATCCTCAATCCTCAATCCTCAGTCCTCAAAACTCAAACCTGAATCCTCAATCCTGAATCTTCAACCTTCAGAACTCAGTCCTCAACAATCAGTTGCCAATTCTCAATCCTCAATAGAATATAATCAACTCACAGTTTTCAATACTCAATACTGAATCTGCAATCTTCAAATTTCTATCCACAAACATCAATTCTCATCACTCAACCCTCAACACTCAGTCCCCAATCCTCAATCTTCAATCCTCAATACTCAATCCCCAATTCTCAATCCTCAATCTTCAATCCCCAATACTCAATCCTCAATCCTCAATCCTCAATCCTGAATCCTCAATCCTCAATCCTCAATTCTCATTCTTCAATCCTCAACACCCAATCCTCAATCTTCAATCCTCAATCCTCAATCCTCAATCCTCAATCCTCAATCCTCAATACTCAATCCTCAATCTTCAATCCTCATTCTTCAATCCTCAACACCCAATCCTCAATCTTCAATGCTCAATCCTCAATCCTCAATTCTCAATCCTCAATCCTCAATCGTCAGGCTTCAATCCTCAATACTCAATCTTCAATCCTCAATCCTCAATCC
This sequence comes from Calliopsis andreniformis, assembly GCF_051401765.1. Lineage (NCBI taxonomy): Eukaryota > Metazoa > Arthropoda > Insecta > Hymenoptera > Andrenidae > Calliopsis > Calliopsis andreniformis. The sequence continues at coordinate 2,218,471 of NW_027480481.1, forward strand.
TCATTCCTCAGTCCTCATTCTTCAATCCTCAATACCCAATCCTCAATCTTCAATCTTCAACCCTCAATCCTCAATTCTCAATCCTCAATCCTCAGTCCTCAGACCTCAAACATCAATCCTCAACCCTCAGCCCTCATCCTCAATCCTCAATCCTCATTCCTCAGTCATCAAACCTCAATCGTGAATCCTCAATCCTGAATCCACAATCTTCAGACCTCAGAACTGAACAATCAGATGTCAATCCTCAATCCTCAATAGAATGTCATCAATTCACAGTTTTCAATACTCAATACTCAATCTGCAACCTTCAAATTTCTATCCACAAACATCAATTCTCATCACTCAACCCTCAACACTCAGTCCCCAATCCTCAACCTTCAATCCTCAATCCTCAATCCTCAATCCTCAATCCTCAGACCTGAAACATAAATACTCAACCCTCAGTCCTCGTCCTCAATCCACAACCCTCAATCCTCGATCCTCAACCTTCAATCATCAATATTCAATCTTCAATCCTCAATCCTCAATCCTCAATACCCAATCCTCAGTCTTCAATCCTCAATCCTCAATCCTCAATCCTCAATCTTCAATCCTCAATACTCAATCCTCAATCCTCAATCCTCAAACCTCAATCCTTAATCCTCAATCGTCAGTCTTCAATCCTCAATATCCAACCCTCAATCTTCAATCCTCAATCCTCAATCCTCAATTATCAATCCTCAATCCCCAGTCCTCAATCCTCAATCCTCAATCCTCGATCCTCAATCCTCAATCCTCAGTCCTCAAAACTCAAACCTGAATCCTCAATCCTGAATCTTCAACCTTCAGAACTCAGTCCTCAACAATCAGTTGCCAATTCTCAATCCTCAATAGAATATAATCAACTCACAGTTTTCAATACTCAATACTGAATCTGCAATCTTCAAATTTCTATCCACAAACATCAATTCTCATCACTCAACCCTCAACACTCAGTCCCCAATCCTCAATCTTCAATCCTCAATACTCAATCCCCAATTCTCAATCCTCAATCTTCAATCCCCAATACTCAATCCTCAATCCTCAATCCTCAATCCTGAATCCTCAATCCTCAATCCTCAATTCTCATTCTTCAATCCTCAACACCCAATCCTCAATCTTCAATCCTCAATCCTCAATCCTCAATCCTCAATCCTCAATCCTCAATACTCAATCCTCAATCTTCAATCCTCATTCTTCAATACTCAACACCCAATCCTCAATCTTCAATGCTCAATCCTCAATCCTCAATTCTCAATCCTCAATCCTCAATCCTCAATCCTCAATCCTCGATCCTCATTCTACAATCCTCAATACCCAATCCTCAATCTTCAATCCTCAATCTTCAATCCTCAATAATCAATCTCCAATCCTAGATCCTCAGTCCCCAATCCTCAATCCTTAATCCTCAATCTTCAATCCTCAGACTTCAAACATCAATACTCAACCCTCAGACCTCGTCCTCAATCCACAACCCTCAATCCTCAATCCTCAATATTCAATCATTAACATTCAATCTTCAATCCTCAATCCTCAATCCTCAACCCTCAATCCTCAATGTTCAATCCTCAATACCCAATCCTCAGTCTTCAATCCTCAGTCCTCAATCCTCAATCCTCAATGCTCAGACCTCAAACCTCAATCCTGAATCCTCAATCCTGAATCCTCAATCCTGAATCCTCAATCTTCAGCCCTGAGTCCTCAACAATCAGTTGTCAATCCTCAATCCTGAATAGAATATCCTCAACTCACAGCTTTGAATACTCAATACTCAATCTGCAATCTTCAGATCTCTATCCACAAACATCAATTCTTATCACTCAACCCTCAATACTCAGTCCCTAATCCTCAATCTTCAATCCTCAATCCCCAATCCTCAATCCTCGATCCTCAATCTTAATCTTCTATCCTCAATACTCAATCTTCAACCCTCAATACTCAATCTTCAATCCTCAATCCTCAATCCTCAATCCTCAATCCACAATCCTCAATACTCAATCGTCAATCTTCAATCTTCAATACTCAATCATCAATCCTCAATCCTCAATCCTCAATCCTCAACCGTCAGTCCTTGTCCTGAGTCCACAACCCACAATCCTCAATACTCAATCTTCAATCCTCAATACTCAATATTCAGTCCTCAATCCTCAATCCTCAATCCTCAGTCCTCAATCCTCAATCCTCAATCCTCAATCCTCAATCCTCAATCCTCAATCCTCAATCCTCATTCTACGATCCTCAATACCCAATCCTCAATCCTCAATAGTCAATCCTCATTCTTCAATCCTCAATACCCAATCCTCAATCTTCAATCCTCAATACTCAATCCTCAATCCTCAATCCTCGATCCTCAATCCTCAATCCTCAAACTTCAATCCTCAGTCCCAAATCCTCAATCCTCAATACTCAATCCTCAATCCTCAATCTTCAATCCTCAATACTCGATCTTCAATCCTCAATCCTTAATCCTCAATCCTCAGTCCTCATTCTTCAATACTCAATACCCGATCCTCAATCTCCAGTCCTCAATCTTCAATCCTCAATGTTCAATCCTCAATCCTCAATGGTCAATCCTCAACCCTCAATCCTCAGTCCTCAATCCTCAATCCTCAACCCTCAAACCTCAATCCTCAACCGTCAGTCCTCGTCCTCAATCGCCAACACTCAATCCTCAATCCTCAATCTTCAATCCTCAATACTCAATACTCAATACCCAATCCTCAGTCTTCAATCCTCAATCCTCAATCCTCAAATCTCAATCCTCAACCCTCAATCCTCAATCTTCAATCCTCAATTCTCAATCCGCAATCCTCAATCCTCAACCTTCAATCCTCAATACTCAATCTTCAATGCTCAATCCTCAATCCTCAATCCTCAATCCTCAATCCTCAATCCTCAATCCTCAATCCTCAATCGTCAATCTTCAATCCTCAATACTCAATCTTCAATACTCAATCCTCAATCCTCAATCTTCAATCCTCAATCTTCAATCCTCAATCCTCAATCCTCAATACTCAATCCTCATTCTTCAATCCTCAATACCCAATCCTCAGTCTTCAATCCTCAATCCTCAAACATCAATCCGGAATCCTCAATCCTGAATCCTCAATCTTCAGCCGTCAGTCCTCAACAATCAATTCTCAATCCTCAATCCTCAATCTTCAATCCTCAATGCTCAATCCGCAATCCTCAATCCTCAATCTTCAATACTCAATACTCAATCTTCAATCCTCAATCCCCAATCTTCAATCCTCAATCCTCAATCCTCAATCCTCAATCGTCAATCCTCAACTCTCAGTACTCACACTCAATTCTCAATTCTCAATCCTCAATTCTCAATCCTCAATCCACAATCTTCAATCCTCAATAATCAATCTCCAATCCTAGATCCTCAGTCCCCAATCCTCAATCCTTAATCCTCAATATTCAATCGTCAGACTTCAAACATCAATACTCAACCCTCAGACCTCGTCCTCAATCCACAACCCTCAATCCTCAATCCTGAATATTCAACCATTAACATTCAATCTTCAATCCTCAATCCTCAATCCTCAACCCTCAATCCTCAATGTTCAATCCTCAATACCCAATCCTCAGTTTTCAATCCTCAATCCTCAATCCTCAATCCTCAATCCTCAGACCTCAAACCTCAATCCTGAATCCTCAATCCTGAATCCTCAATCCTGAATCCTCAGTCTTCAGCCCTGAGTCCTCAACAATCAGTTGTCAATCCTCAATCCTGAATAGAATATCCTCAATTCACAGCTTTGAATACTCAATACTCAATCTGCAATCTTCAGATCGCTATCCACAAACATCAATTCTTATCACTCAACCCTCAATACTCAGTCCCTAATCCTCAATCTTCAATCCTCAATCCCCAATCCTCAATCCTCAATCCTCAATCTTAATCTTCTATCCTCAATACTCAATCTTCAATCCTCAATACTCAATCTTCAATCCTCAATCCTCAATCCTCAATCCTCAATCCACAATCCTCAATACTCAATCGTCAATCTTCAATCCTCAATACTCAATCTTCAATCCTCAATCCTCAATCCTCAATCCTCAACCGTCAGTCCTCGTCCTGAGTCCACAACCCTCAATCCTCAATATTCAATCTTCAATCCTCAATACTCAATATTCAATCCTCAATCCTCAATCCTCAATCCTCAGTCCTCAATCCTCAATCCTCAATCCTCAATCCTCAATCCTCAATCCTCAATCCTCAATCCTCATTCTACAATCCTCAATACCCAATCCTCAATCTTCAATCCTCAATCTTCAATCCTCAATAATCAATCTCCAATCCTAGATCCTCAATCCCCAATCCTCAATCCTAAATCCTCAATCTTCAATCCTCAGACTTCAAACATCAATACTCAACCCTCAGACCTCGTCCTCAATCCACAACCCTCAATCCTCAATCCTCAATATTCAATCATTAACATTCAATCTTCAATCCTCAATCCTCAATCCTCAACCCTCAATCCTCAATGTTCAATCCTCAATACCCAATCCTCAGTCTTCAATCCTCAATCCTCAATCCTCAATCCTCAATCCTCAGACCTCAAACCTCAATCCTGAATCCTCAATCCTGAATCCTCAATCCTGAATCCTCAATCTTCAGCCCTGAGTCCTCAACAATCAGTTGTCAATCCTCAATCCTGAATGGAATATCCTCAATTCACAGCTTTGAATACTCAATACTCAATCTGCAATCTTCAGATCTCTATCCACAAACATCAATTCTTATCACTCAACCCTCAATACTCAGTCCCTAATCCTCAATCTTCAATCCTCAATCCCCAATCCTCAATCCTCAATCCTCAATCTTAATCTTCTATCCTCAATACTCAATCTTCAATCCTCAATACTCAATCTTCAATCCTCAATCCTCAATCCTCAATCCTCAATCCACAATCCTCAATACTCAATCGTCAATCTTCAATCCTCAATACTCAATCTTCAATCCTCAATCCTCAATCCTCAATCCTCAACCGTCGGTCCTCGACCTGAGTCCACAACCCTCAATCCTCAATACTCAATCTTCAATCCTCAATACTCAATATTCAATCCTCAATCCTCAATCCTCAATCCTCAATCCTCAATCCTCAATCCTCAATCCTCAATCCTCAATCCTCAATTCTCAATCCTCAATCCTCAATCCTCATTCTACAATCCTCAATACCCAATCCTCAATCTTCAATCCTCAATAATCAATCTCCAATCCTAGATCCTCAATCCCCAATCCTCAATCCTCAATCCTCAATCTTCAATCCGCAGAACCCAATCCTCAATCTTCTATCCTCAATACTCAATCCTCAATCCTCAATCCTCAATCCTCAATCTTCTATCCTCAATACTCAATCTTCAATGTTCAATCCTCAATCCTCAATCCTCAATCTTCAATCCGCAATCGTCAATCCTCAATCTTCAATACTCAATCCTCAATTCTCAATCCTCAATCCTCAATCCTCACTCTACAATCCTCAATACCCAATCCTCAATCTTCAATCCTCAATACTCAATATTCAATCCTCAATCCTCAATCCTCAATCCTCAATCCTCAATCCTCAATCCTCAATCCTCAATCCTCAATTCTCAATCCTCAATCCTCAATCCTCATTCTACAATCCTCAATACCCAGTCCTCAATCTTCAATCCTCAATAATCAATCTCCAATCCTAGATCCTCAATCCCCAATCCTCAATCCTCAATCCTCAATCTTCAATCCGCAGAACCCAATCCTCAATCTTCTATCCTCAATACTCAATCCTCAATCCTCAATCCTCAATCCTCAATCTTCTATCCTCAATACTCAATCTTCAATGTTCAATCCTCAATCCTCAATCCTCAATCTTCAATCCTCAATCATCAATCCTCAATCTTCAATACTCAATCCTCAACCCTCAATCCTCAATCCTCAGTACTCAACCATCAATCCTCAATTCTCAATACTCAATAGAATATCCTGAATTCTCAGGATTCTATACTCAAACCTCAATCCTCAACCCTCAGCCCTCATCCTCAAACCTCAATCCACAATCCTCAAACCTCGGTCCTCAACCGTCTGTCCTCGTCCTCAATCCTCAACCCTCAATCCTCAATCCTCCCATCTTCAATCATCAATACTCAATCTTAAAGCCTCAATCCTCAATCCTCAGTCCTCAAACCTCAATCCTGAATCCTCAGTCCTGAATCCTCAATCTTCAGCCCTGAGTCCTCAACAATCAGTTGTCAATCCTCAATCCTGATTAGAATATCCTCAATTCACAGCTTTCAATACTCAATACTCAATCGGCAATCTTCAGATCTCTATCCACAAACATCAATTCTCATCACTCAACACTCAATACTCAGTCCCTAATCCTCAATCTTCAATCCTCAATCCTCAATCCTCAATCCTCAATCCTGAATCTTAATCTTCTATCCTCAACACTCAATCTTCAATACTCAATACTCAATCTTCAATCCTCAATCCTCAATCCTCAATCCTCAATCCACAATCCTCAATCCTCAATCGTCAATCTTCAATCCTCAATACTCAATCTTCAATCCTCAATCCTCAATCCTCAATCCTCAAGCCTCATTCTTCAATCGTCAATACCCAATCCTCAATCTTCAATCCTCAATCCTCAATCCTCAATCCTCAATCCTCAATCCTCAATCCTCAGTCCCCAAACCTCAATCCGGAATCCTCGATCCTGAATCCTCAATCTTCAGCACTCAGGCCTCTACAATCAGTTGTCAATCCTCAATCCTCAATAGAATATCATCAATTCACAGTTTTCATTACTCAATACTCAATCTGCAATCTTCAAATCTCTATCCACAAACATCAGTTCTCATCACACAACCCTCAACACTCAGTCCCCAATCCTCAATGTTCAATCCTCACTCCTCAACCCTCAATCCACAGTCCTCAACCTTCATTCCTCAATATTGAATCTTCTATGCTCATTCCTCAATCCTCAATCCTCAATTCTCAATCCTCAATCGTCAATCTTCAATCCTCAATACTCAATCTTCAATCCTCAATACTCAATCCTCAATCCTCAATCCTCATTCTTCAATCCTCAATACCCAATCCTCAATCTTCAATCCTCAATCCTCAATCCTCAATTCTCAATCCTCAATCCTCAGTCCTCAGTCCTCAAACCTCAATCCTCAACCCTCAGCCCTCATCCTCAATCCTCAATCTTCAATCCTCAATTCTCAATCTTCAATCCTCAATCCTCAGTCCTCAATCTTCAATCCTCAATGCTCAATCCTCAATCCTCAATCCTCAGTCCTCAATCCTCAATCCTCAATCCTCAAACCTCAATCCTCAACCGTCAGTCCTCGTCCTCAAACCTCAACCCTCAATACTAAATCCTCAATCTTCAATCATCAATACTCAATCTTCAATCCTCAATCCTCAATCCTCAATCCCCAATCCTCAATCCTCAATCCTCAATCCTCAATCCTCAATCTTCAATCCTCAATCCTCAATCGTCAATCTTCAATCCTCAATACTCAATCTTCAGTCCTCAATCCTCAATCCTCAATCCTCAATCCTCATTCTTCAATCCTCAATACACAATCCTCAATCTTCAGTCCTCAATCTTCAATCCTCAATCTTCAATCCTCAATCCTCAATCCTCAAACTTCAATCCTCAGTCCCAAATCCTCAATCCTCAATACTCAATCCTCAATCCTCAATCTTCAATCCTCAATACTCGATCTTCAATCCTCAATCTTCAATCCTCAATCCTCAGTCCTCATTCTACAATACTCAATACCCGATCCTCAATCCCCAGTCCTCAATCTTCAATCCTCAATGGTCAATCCTAAATGCTCAATGGTCAATCCTCAATCCTCAATCCCCAGTCCTCAGTCCTCAATCCTCAACCCTCAAACCTCAATCCTCAACCGTCAGTCCTCGTCCTCAATCGCAAACACTCAATCCTCAATCCTCAATCTTCAATCCTCAATACTCAATATTCAATACCCAATCATCAGTCTTCAATCCTCAATCCTCAATCCACAAATCTCAATCCTCAATCCTCAGTCCTCAGTCCTCAAACCTCAATCCTCAACCCTCAGCCCTCATCCTGAATCCTCAATCCTCAATCCTCAATCCTCAATATTCAATTCTCAATACTCAACCTTCAATAATCAATCCTCAATCCTCAATCCTCAATACTCAATCCTCAACCTTCAATCCTCAATCCTCAATTCTCAATCCACAATCATCAATCTTCAATCCTCAATACTCAATATTCAATACTCAATGTTCAATCCTCAACAGCCAATCCTCAATCTTCAATCCTCAATCGTCAATCCTCAATCCTCAATCCTCAATCCTCAATCCTCAATCCTCAATCCTCAATCCTCAATCCTCAGTCCTCAATCCTCAATCCTCAATTTTCAATCCTCAGTCCCCAATCCTCAATCTTCAACCCTCAATCCTCAACCCTCAATCCTCGATCCTGAGTCCTCAATCCTCAATGCTCAATCCTCAATGCTCAATCCGCAATACCCAATCCTCAATCTTCAATCCTCAATCCTCAATCCTCAATCCTTAATACTCAACCCTCTATCCTCAGTCCTCAAACCTTAATCCTGAACCCACAATCCTGAATCCTCAATCTTCTGCCCTCAGTCCTCAACAATCAGTTGTCAATCCTCAATCCCCAATGGAATATCATCAATTCACAGTTTTCAATACTCAATACTCAATCTGCAATCTTCAAATCTCTATCCACAAACATCAATACTCATCACTCAACACTCAACACTCCGTTCCCAGTCCTCAATCTTCAATCCTCAATCCTCGATCCTCAATCCTCAATCCTCAATTTTCTATCCTCAATACTCAATCTTCAATCCTCATTGCTCAATCCTCAATCCTCAATCCTCAGTCCTCAATCCACAATCCTCAATCCTCAGACCTCAATCCTCAATCGTCAGCCCGCGTCCTCAATCCTCAACACTCAATCCTCAATCCTCATTCTTCAATCCTCAATACCCAATCCTCAATACCCAATCCTCAATCTTCAATCCTCAATACTCAATCCTCAATCCTCAATCCTCAATCCACAATCCTCAAAATTCCATCCTCAGCCCCAGGTCCTCAATCCTCAATACTCAATCCTCAATCCTCAATCTTCAATCCTGAATACTCAATCTGCAATCCTCAATCCTCAATCCTCAATCCTCAACCCTCAATCCTCAAACGTCAATCCTCAATTCTCAATCCTCAATACTCAACCTTCAATCCTCAATTCTCAATCCTCAATCCTCAATCCTCAATTCTCAATCCTCATTCTTCAATCCTCAATACCCGATCCTCAATCCCCAGTCCTCAATCTTCAATCCTCAATGGTCAATCCTCAATCCTCAATCCTCAGTCCTCAATCCTCAATCCTCAACCCTCAAACGTCAATCCTCAACCGTCAGTACTCGTCCTCAATCGTCAACACTCAATCCTCAATCCTCAATCTTCAATCCTCAATACTCAATATTTAATACGCAATCTTCAATCTTCAATCCTCAATCTTCAATCCTCAATCCTCAATCCTCAATACTCAATCCTCATTCTTCAATCCTCAATACCCAATCCTCAGTCTTCAATCCTCAATCTTCAAACCTCAATCCGGAATCCTCAATCCTGAATCCTCAATCTTCAGCCGTCAGTCCTCAACAATCAATTCTCAATCCTCAATCCTCAATCTTCAATCCTCAATCCTCAATCCGCAATCCTCTATCCTCAATCTTCAATCCTCAATACTCAATCTTCAATCCTCAATCCTCAATCCTCAATCCTCAATCCTCAATCCTCAATACTCAGTCTTCAATCCTCAATCCTCAATCCTCAATCCTCAATCCTCCCATCTTCAATCCTCAATACTCAATCTGCAATCCTCAATCCTCAATCCTCCATCCTCAACTCTCAATCCTCAAGCGTCAATCCTCAATTCTCAATCCTCAATACTCAACCTTCAATCCTCAATTCTCAATCTTCAATCCTCAACCCTCAATTCTCAATCCTCAATACTCAATCCTCAAACCTCAATCCTCAACCGTCAGTCCTCGTCCTCAATCCTCAAACCTCAATACGCAATCCTCAATATTCAATCATCAATACTCAATCTTCAATCCTCAATCCTCAATCCTCAATCCTCAATACCCAGTATTCAATACCCAATCCTCAGTCTTCAATCCTCAATCTTCAATCCTCAATACTCAATCTTCAATACTCAATCCTCAATCCTCAATCGTCAATCCTCATTCTTCAATCCTCAATACCCAATCCTCAATCTTCAATCCTCAATACTCAATCTTCAATCCTCAATCCTCAATCCTCAATCCTCAATCCTCAACCTTCAATCCTCAGTCCCAAATCCCCAATCCTCAATACTCAATCCTAAATCCTCAATCTTCAATCCTCAATACTCGATCTTCAATCCTCAATCCTCAATCCTGAATCCTCAGTCCTCATTCTTCAATACTCAATACCCGATCCTCAATCCCCAGTCCTCAATCTTCAATCCTCAATGGTCAATCCTCAATCCTCAATGGTCAATCCTCAATCCTCAGTCCCCAGTCCTCAATCCTCAATCCTCAACCCTCAAACCTCAATCCTCAACCGTCAGTCCTCGTCCTCAATCGCAAACACTCAATCCTCAATCCTCAATCTTCAATCCTCAATACCCAATATTCAATACCCAATCCTCAGTCTTCAATCCTCAATCCTCAATCCTCAAATCTCAATCCTCAATCCTCAGTCCTCAGTCCTCAAACCTCAATCCTCAACCCTCAGCCCTCATCCTCAATCCTCAATCCTCAATCCTCAATCCTCAATCTTCAATCCTCAATACTCAACCTTCAATAACCAATCCTCAATCCTCAATCCTCAGTCAACAATCCTCAATCTTCAATCGTCAATACTCAGCCTTCAATCCTCAATCCTCAATTCTCAGTCCTCAATCCTCCCATCTTCAATCCTCAATACTCAATCTGCAATCCTCAATCCTCAATCCTCCATCCTCAACTCTCAATCCTCAAGCGTCAATCCTCAATTCTCAATCCTCAATACTCAACCTTCAATCCTCAATTCTCAATCTTCAATCCTCAACCCTCAATTCTCAATCCTCAATACTCAATCCTCAAACCTCAATCCTCAACCGTCAGTCCTCGTCCTCAATCCTCAAACCTCAATACGCAATCCTCAATATTCAATCATCAATACTCAATCTTCAATCCTCAATCCTCAATCCTCAATCCTCAATACCCAGTATTCAATACCCAATCCTCAGTCTTCAATCCTCAATCTTCAATCCTCAATACTCAATCTTCAATACTCAATCCTCAATCCTCAATCGTCAATCCTCATTCTTCAATCCTCAATACCCAATCCTCAATCTTCAATCCTCAATACTCAATCTTCAATCCTCAATCCTCAATCCTCAATCCTCAATCCTCAACCTTCAATCCTCAGTCCCAAATCCCCAATCCTCAATACTCAATCCTAAATCCTCAATCTTCAATCCTCAATACTCGATCTTCAATCCTCAATCCTCAATCCTGAATCCTCAGTCCTCATTCTTCAATACTCAATACCCGATCCTCAATCCCCAGTCCTCAATCTTCAATCCTCAATGGTCAATCCTCAATCCTCAATGGTCAATCCTCAATCCTCAGTCCCCAGTCCTCAATCCTCAATCCTCAACCCTCAAACCTCAATCCTCAACCGTCAGTCCTCGTCCTCAATCGCAAACACTCAATCCTCAATCCTCAATCTTCAATCCTCAATACCCAATATTCAATACCCAATCCTCAGTCTTCAATCCTCAATCCTCAATCCTCAAATCTCAATCCTCAATCCTCAGTCCTCAGTCCTCAAACCTCAATCCTCAACCCTCAGCCCTCATCCTCAATCCTCAATCCTCAATCCTCAATCCTCAATCTTCAATCCTCAATACTCAACCTTCAATAACCAATCCTCAATCCTCAATCCTCAGTCAACAATCCTCAATCTTCAATCGTCAATACTCAGCCTTCAATCCTCAATCCTCAATTCTCAGTCCTCAATCCTCCCATCTTCAATCCTCAATACTCAATCTGCAATCCTCAATCCTCAATCCTCCATCCTCAACCCTCAATCCTCAAGCGTCAATCCTGTATCCTCAATCCTCAATCCTCAGACTTCAATCCTCAATTCTCAATCTTCAATCCTCAATCCTCAATTCTCAATCCTCAATACTCAATCCTCAAACCTCAATCCTCAACCGTCAGTCCTCGTCCTCAATCCTCAAACCTCAATACACAATCCTCAATATTCAATCATCAATACTCAATCTTCAATCCTCAATCCTGAATCCTCAATCCTCAATCCTCAATATTCAGCACACAACACTCATCCATCAATCCTCAATACTCAACCATCAATCCTCAATTCTCAATACTCAATAGAATATACTGAATTCTCATGGTTGAATACTCGACCCAAAATATTCAATAAACAAGTCTCAATCCTCAAACATCAATATTCAACACTCAATCCTCAACGCTCAGTCCTCTCTCTTCAATCCTACATCCTCAATCCTCAATCCTCAAGCGTCAATCCTCAATCCTCAATCTTCAACCCTCAATCCTCAGTCCTCAAACCTCAATCCGGAATCCTCAGTCCTGAATCCTCAATCTTCAGCCGTCAGTCCTCAACAATCAATTCTCAATCCTCAATCCTCAATCTTCAATCCTGAATCCTCAATCCGCGATCCTCAATCCTCAATCTTCAATCCTCAACCCTCAACTCTGAGTCATCAATCCTCAACACTCAGTAATCAACAATCAATCTTCAATCATCAATCCTCAATCATCCATTCTCAATCCTCAATCTTCAATCATCAACACTCAATACTCAACCCTCAATGCTTAATCCTCAATCCTCAATCATCCATTCTCAATACTCAATCTTCAATCATCAACACTCAATACTCAACCCTCTATGCTTAAACCTCAATCCTCAATCCTCAATCCTCAATCCTCAATCCTCAATCGTCAATCCTTAGTCATCAATCCTCAATCTTCAATCCTCAATATTCAATTTTCAACCCTCAATCATCAATCCTCAATTCTCAATCCTCAATCCTCAATCCTCAATCCTTAATCCTCGATTCTCGATCCTCAATCCTCAGTCCTCAGTCCTCAAACCTCAATCCTGAACCCTCAGCCCTCATCCTCCATCCTCAACCCTCAATCCTCAATCCTCAATCCTCAATCTTCAATCCTCAATATTCAATCTTCAATTCTCAATCCTCAATCCTCAATCCTCAATCCTCAATCGTCAATCCTCAATCCTCAATCCTCAATCCTCAATCGTCAATCCTCAATCGTCTATCCTCAATCCTCAACCACCAATCCTCAATCCGCAATCCCCAAACCTCAATCCTCAATCGTCAATCCTCAAACCTCAGCCTTCAATCCTCAAACCTTGATCCTCAATCCTCAACCCTCTGTCCTCATTCTTCAATTCTCAATCCTCAGTCCTCAGTCTTCAATCGTCAATCCTCAATCCTCAATCGTCAATCCTCAATCATCAACCATCAATCCCAAATCCTCAATCCTCAATCCTCAATCCTCAATCCTCAATCCTCAATTCTCAGCCCTCAATAGAAAATCCTCAATTCCCAGTATTCAATACTCGATCCTCAACCTACAATCTTCAAATCTCAGTTCCCGTACATCAATTCTCAACACTCTATCATCAACCTACAATCTTCAAATCTCAGTTCCCGTACATCAATTCTCAACACTCTATCCTCAACGCTCAGTCCTCAATCATCAATCAACAATCCTCAAACCTCTATATTCAATCTTCAATCCTCGACACTCAGTACTCAATCCTCAATCCTCAATCCCCAACACTCAATCCTCAACCCTCAGTAGTCAACCCTCAATACTCAATCCTCAATCCTCAATCTTCAATCCTCAATCCTCAATCTTCAATCCTCAATTCTCTGTCCTCAATCCTCTATCCTCAATCCTCAATCCTCAATCCTCAATCCTCAATCCTCAATCCTCAATTGTCAATCCTCAATCCTCAGCCATCAATCCTCAATCCTCAATCCCCAATCATCAATCATCAATCCTCAATCCTCAATCTTCAATCCTCAATACTCAATCCTCAATCCTCAGACCTCGATCCTCAATCCTCAATATTCAATTAACAATCCTGGAATCTGAAACCTCAATCCACAACCCTCAGTACTCAATCCTCAATCTTCAATCCTCTTACATCTACCATCAATCCTCAATACTTAATCCTCAATCCTCAATCCTCAATGCTCAATAGAAAATCCTCAATTCTCTGTTTTCAATACTCAACCCTCAATCTTTAATTTTCAAATCTCAGTTCAGAGACATCAATCCTCAACACTCTGTCCTCAACACTCAGTCCCCAATCTTCAATCATCAAATCCCAATCCATTATCTTCAGTCATCAATCCTCAGTCCACAACATTCAATCCTCAATAATCAACACTCAATCCTCGATCCTCAATCCTCAATCCTCAATCCTCAATCCTCAATCCTCAATCCTCAATCCTCAATCCACAACACTCAATCCTCAATCCTCAATCTTCAATCATCAATATTCAATCTTCAATCCTCAATGCTCAATCCTCAATCCCCAATCCTCAATCCTCAATCTTCAATCCTCAATCCTCAAACCTCAATCCTCAATCCTCAATCTTCAATCCTCAATACTCAATCTTCAATCCTCAATCCTCAATCCTCAATACTCAAAACTCATTCTTCAATCCTCAATACTCAATTTTCAATCCTCAATCGTCAATCCTCAATCCTCAATCCTCATTCTACAATCCTCGATACCCAATCCTCAATCTTCAATCTTCAATCCTCAATTCGCAATCCTCAATCCTCAATCCTCAGACCTCAAGTATCAATACTCAACCCTCAGTCCTCGTCCTCAATCCACAACCCTCAATCCTCAATCGTTAATCTTCATTCATCAATATTCAACCTTCAATCCTGAATCCACAATCCTCAATCCTCAGTCCTCAATCCTCAATCCTCAATTCTCAGCCCTCAATAGAAAATCCTCAATTCCCATTATTCAATACTCAATCCGCAACCTGCAATCTTCAAATCTCAGTTCCCGAACATCAATTCTCAACACTCTATCCTCAACACTCAGTCCTCAATCATCAATCAACAATCCTCAAACCTCTATATTCAATCTTCAATACTCGACACTCAATACTCAATCCTCAATCCTCAATCCTCCATCCTCAACCCTCAATCCTCAAGCGTCAATCCTGTATCCTCAATCCTCAATCCTCAGCCTTCAATCCTCAATTCTCAATCTTCAGCCCTCAGTCCTCAACAATCAATTGTCAATCCTCAATCCTCAATGGAATATCCTCAATTCACAGTTTTCAATACTCAATCCCCATAATTCAATCTTCAAATCTCAATCCACAAACATCAATTCTCATCACTCTACCCTCAACACTCAGTCCTCAATCTTCAATCCTCAATCCTCAATCCTCAATGTTCAATCCTCAATACTCAATCTTCAATCATCAACCCTCAATCCTCAATCCTCAATACTCAGTACTCAATCGTCAATCCTCAATCCCCAATCCTCAATCTTCAATCCTTAAACCTCAATCCTCAATCCTCAATCCTCAATCTTCAATCCTCAATACTCAATATAGAATCCTCAATCCTCAATCCTCAATCCTCCCATCTTCAATCCTCAATACTCAATCTGCAATCCTCAATCCTCAATCCTCGATCCTCAGCCCTCAATACTCAAGCGTCAATACTCAATCCTCACTACTCAATCCTCAATCTTCAATCCTCAATTCTCAATCTTCAATCCTCAATCGTCAATTCTCAACCCTCAATACTCAATCCTCAAACCTCAACCCTCAACCGACTTTCCTCGTCCTCAATCCTCAAACCTCAATCCGCAATCCTCAATATTCAATCATCAATACTCAATCTTCAATCCTCAATCCTCAATCCTCAATCCTCAATCCTCAATCCTCAATCCTCAATATTCAACACACAACCCTCATCCATCAATCCTCAATACTCAAACATCAATCCTCGATTCTCAATACTCAAAGGAATATACTGAATTCTCATGGTTGAATATTCAATCCCAAATATTCAATAATCAAATCTCAATCCTCAAACATCAATCCTCAACACTAAATCCTCTACACTCAGTCCTCTCTCTTCAATCCTCCATCCTCAATCCTCAATCCTCAAGCGTCAATCCTCAATCCTCAATCCTCAACCCTCAATCCTCAGTCCTCAAACATCAATCCCGAATTCTCAATCCTGAATCCTCAATCTTCAGCCCTCAGTCCTCAACAATCAGTTGTCAATCCTCAATCCTCAATAGAATATCCTCAATTCACAGTTTTCAATACTCAATCCCCATACTTCAATCTTCAAATCTCAATCCACAAACATCAATTCTCGTCACTCTACCCACAACACTCAGTCCTCAATCTTCAATCGTCAATCCTCAATCCTCAATCCTCAATGTTCAATCCTCAATACTCAATCTTCAATCATCAATCCTCAGTTCTCAATCCTCAATACTTAATACTAAATCGTCAATCCTCAATCCCTAATCCTCAACCTTCAATCCTCAATCCTCAATTCTCAATCCACAATCCTCAATCTTCAATCCTCAATACTTAATATTCAATACTCAATGTTCAATCCTCAACAGCCAATCCTCAATCTTCAATCCTCAATCGTCAATCCTCAATCCTCAATCCTCAATCCTCAATCCTCAATCCTCAATCCTCAATCCTCAGCCCTCAATCCTCAATCCTCAATTTTCAATCCTCAGTCCCCAATCCTCAATCTTCAACCCTCAATCCTCAACCCTCAATCCTCGATCCTCAGTCCTCAATCCTCAATGCTCAATCCTCAATGCTCAATCCGCAATACCCAATCCTCAATCTTCAATCCTCAATCCTCAATCCTCAATCCTTAATACTCAATCCCCTATCCTCAGTCCTCAAACCTTAATCCTGAATCCACAATCCTGAATCCTCAATCTTCAGCCCTCAGTCCTCAACAATCAGTTGTCAATCCTCAATCCTCAATCTTCAATCCTCAATCCTCAATCCGCAATCCTCAATCCTCAATCTTCAATCCTCAATACTCAACCTTCAATCCTCAATCCTCAATCCTCAATCCTCAATCCTCAATGCTCAATACTCAATCCTCAATCCTCAATCGTCAATCTTCAATCCTCAATACTCAATCTTCAATACTCAATCCTCAATCCTCAATCGTCAATCCTCATTCTTCAATCCTCAATACCCAATCCTCAATTTTCAATCCTCAATACTCAATCCTCAATCCTCAATACTCAATCGTCAACCCTCAATCCTCAATCCTCAATCCTCAATGTTCAATCCTCAATCACCAATCCTCAACCCTCAATCTTCAATACTCAATACTCAATCTTCAATCCTCAATCCTCAATCCTCAATCCTCAATCCTCAGTCCACAATCTTCATTCCTCAATCCTCAATCCCCAATCCTCAATCCTCAATCCTCAATCCTCAACCGTCAATCTTCAATCCTCATTACTCAATCTTCAATCCTCAATCCTCAATCCTCAATCGTCAATCCTCATTCTTCAATCCTCAATACCCAATCCTCAATCTTCAATCCTCAATACTCAATCCTCAATCCTCAATCCTCAATCCTCAATCCTCAATCCTCAAACTTCAATCCTCAGTCCCAAATCCCCAATCCTCAATACTCAATCCTAAATCCTCAATCTTCAATCCTCAATACTCGATCTTCAATCCTCAATCCTCAATCCTCAATCCTCAGTCCTCATTGTTCAATACTCAATAACCGATCCTCAATCCCCAGTCCTCAATCTTCAATCCTCAATGGTCAATCCTCAATCCTCAATGGTCAATCCTCAATCCTCAGTCCCCAGTCCTCAATCCTCAATCCTCAACCCTCAAACCTCAATCCTCAACCGTCAGTCCTCGTCCTCAATCGCAAACACTCAATCCTCAATCCTCAATCTTCAATCCTCAATACCCAATATTCAATACCCAATCCTCAGTCTTCAATCCTCAATCCTCAATCCTCAAATGTCAATCCTCAATCCTCAGTCCTCAGTCCTCAAACCTCAATCCTCAACCCTGAGCCCTCATCCTCAATCCTCAATCCTCAATCCTCAATCCTCAGCCTTCAATCCTCAATACTCAACCTTCAATAACCAATCCTCAATCCTCAATCCTCAATACTCAATACTCAATCGTCAATCCTCAATCCCCAATCCTCAATCTCCAATAATCAATCCTCAATCCCCAATCCTCAACCCTCAATCTTCAATACTCAATACTCAATCTTCAATCCTCAATCCTCAATCCTCAATCCTCAATCCTCAGTCCACAATCCTCAATCTTCAATCGTCAATACTCAGCCTTCAATCCTCAATCCTCAATTCTCAGTCCTCAATCCTCCCATCTTCAATCCTCAATACTCAATCTGCAATACTCAATCCTCAATCCTCCATCCTCAACCCTCAATCCTCAAGCTTCAATCCTGTATCCTCAATCCTCAATCCTCAGACTTCAATCCTCAATTCTCAATCTTCAATCCTCAATCCTCAATTCTCAATCCTCAATACTCAATCCTCAAACCTCAATCCTCAACCGTCAGTCCTCGTCCTCAATCCTCAAACCTCAATACACAATCCTCAATATTCAATCATCAATACTCAATCTTCAATCCTCAATCCTCAAGCCTCAATCCTCAATCCTCAATATTCAGCACACAACACTCATCCATCAATCCTCAATACTCAACCATCAATCCTCAATTCTCAATACTCAATAGAATATACTGAATTCTCATGGTTGAATACTCGATCCAAAATATTCAATAAACAAGTCTCAATCCTCAAACATCAATATGCAACACTCAATCCTCAACACTCAGTCCTCTCTCTTCAATCCTCCATCCTCAATCCTCAATCCTCAAGCGTCAATCCTCAATCCTCAATCCCTAATCCTCAACCCTCAATCCTCAGTCCTCAAACCTGAATCCCGAGTCCTCAATCCTGAATCCTCAATCTTCAGCCCTCAGTCCTCAACAATCAATTGTCAATCCTCAATGCTCAATAGAATATCCTCAATTCACAGTTTTCAATACTCAATCCCCATAATTCAATCTTCAAATCTCAATCCACAAACATCAATTCTGATCACTCTACCCTCAACACTCAGTCCTCAATCTTCAATCCTCAATCCTCAATCCTCAATACTCAATCCGCATTCTTCAATCCTCAATACCCAATCCTCAGTCTTCAATCCTCAATCTTCAAACCTCAATCCGGAATCCTCAATCCTGAATCCTCAATCTTCAGCCGTCAGTCCTCAACAATCAATTCTCAATCCTCAATCCTCAATCTTCAATCCTCAATCCTCAATCCGCAATCCTCAATCCTCAATCTTCAATCCTCAATACTCAATCTTCAATCCTCAATCCTCAATCCTCAATCCTCAATCCTCAATCCTCAATCCTGAATACTCAATCCTCAATCGTCAATCTTCAATCCTCAATACTCAATCTTCAATACTCAATCCTCAATCCTCAATCGTCAATCCTCATTCTTCAATCCTCAATACCCAATCCTCAATTTTCAATCCTCAATACTCAATCCTCAATCCTCAATACTCAATCGTCAACCCTCAATCCTCAATCCTCAATCCTCAATGTTCAATCCTCAATCACCAATCCTCAACTCTCAATCTTCAATACTCAATACTCAATCTTCAATCCTCAATCCTCAATCCTCAATCCTCAATCCTCAGTCCACAATCTTCATTCCTCAATCCTCAATCCCCAATCCTCAATCCTCAATCCTCAATCCTCAACCGTCAATCTTCAATCCTCATTACTCAATCTTCAATCCTCAATCCTCAATCCTCAATCGTCAATCCTCATTCTTCAATCCTCAATACCCAATCCTCAATCTTCAATCCTCAATACTCAATCCTCAATCCTCAATCCTCAATCCTCAATCCTCAATCCTCAAACTTCAATCCTCAGTCCCAAATCCCCAATCCTCAATACTCAATCCTAAATCCTCAATCTTCAATCCTCAATACTCGATCTTCAATCCTCAATCCTCAATCCTCAATCCTCAGTCCTCATTGTTCAATACTCAATAACCGATCCTCAATCCCCAGTCCTCAATCTTCAATCCTCAATGGTCAATCCTCAATCCTCAATGGTCAATCCTCAATCCTCAGTCCCCAGTCCTCAATCCTCAATCCTCAACCCTCAAACCTCAATCCTCAACCGTCAGTCCTCGTCCTCAATAGCAAACACTCAATCCTCAATCCTCAATCTTCAATCCTCAATACCCAATATTCAATACCCAATCCTCAGTCTTCAATCCTCAATCCTCAATCCTCAAATCTCAATCCTCAATCCTCAGTCCTCAGTCCTCAAACCTCAATCCTCAACCCTGAGCCCTCATCCTCAATCCTCAATCCTCAATCCTCAATCCTCAGCCTTCAATCCTCAATACTCAACCTTCAATAACCAATCCTCAATCCTCAATCCTCAATACTCAATACTCAATCGTCAATCCTCAATCCCCAATCCTCAATCTCCAATAATCAATCCTCAATCCCCAATCCTCAACCCTCAATCTTCAATACTCAATACTCAATCTTCAATCCTCAATCCTCAATCCTCAATCCTCAATCCTCAGTCCACAATCCACAATCTTCAATCGTCAATACTCAGCCTTCAATCCTCAATCCTCAATTCTCAGTCCTCAATCCTCCCATCTTCAATCCTCAATATTCAATTTTCAACCCTCAATCATCAATCCTCAATTCTCAATCCTCAATCCTCAATCCTCAATCCTTAATCCTCGATTCTCGATCCTGAATCCTCAGTCCTCAGTCCTCAAACCTCAATCCTGAACCCTCAGCCCTCATCCTCCATCCTCAACCCTCAATCCTCAATCCTCAATCCTCAATCTTCAATCCTCAATATTCAATCTTCAATTCTCAATCCTCAATCCTCAATCCTCAATCCTCAATCGTCAATCCTCAATCCTCAATCCTCAATCCTCAATCGTCAATCCTCAATCGTCTATCCTCAATCCTCAACCACCAATCCTCAATCCGCAATCCCCAAACCTCAATCCTCAATCGTCAATCCTCAAACCTCAGCCTTCAATCCTCAAACCTTGATCCTCAATCCTCAACCCTCTGTCCTCATTCTTCAATTCTCAATCCTCAGTCCTCAGTCTTCAATCGTCAATCCTCAATCCTCAATCGTCAATCCTCAATCATCAACCATCAATCCCAAATCCTCAATCTTCAATCCTCAATCCTCAATCCTCAATCCTCAATTCTCAGCCCTCAATAGAAAATCCTCAATTCCCAGTATTCAATACTCGATCCTCAACCTACAATCTTCAAATCTCAGTTCCCGTACATCAATTCTCAACACTCTATCCTCAACCTACAATCTTCAAATCTCAGTTCCCGTACATCAATTCTCAACACTCTATCCTCAACGCTCAGTCCTCAATCATCAATCAACAATCCTCAAACCTCTATATTCAATCTTCAATCCTCGACACTCAGTACTCAATCCTCAATCCTCAATCCCCAACACTCAATCCTCAACCCTCAGTAGTCAACCCTCAATACTCAATCCTCAATCCTCAATCTTCAATCCTCAATCCTCAATCTTCAATCCTCAATTCTCTGTCCTCAATCCTCTATCCTCAATCCTCAATCCTCAATCCTCAATCCTCAATCCTCAATCCTCAATTGTCAATCCTCAATCCTCAGCCATCAATCCTCAATCCTCAATCCCCAATCATCAATCATCAATCCTCAATCCTCAATCTTCAATCCTCAATACTCAATCCTCAATCCTCAGACCTCGATCCTCAATCCTCAATATTCAATTAACAATCCTGGAATCTGAAACCTCAATCCACAACCCTCAGTACTCAATCCTCAATCTTCAATCCTCTTACATCTACCATCAATCCTCAATACTTAATCCTCAATCCTCAATCCTCAATGCTCAATAGAAAATCCTCAATTCTCTGTTTTCAATACTCAACCCTCAATCTTTAATTTTCAAATCTCAGTTCAGAGACATCAATCCTCAACACTCTGTCCTCAACACTCAGTCCCCAATCTTCAATCATCAAATCCCAATCCATTATCTTCAGTCATCAATCCTCAGTCCACAACATTCAATCCTCAATAATCAACACTCAATCCTCGATCCTCAATCCTCAATCCTCAATCCTCAATCCTCAATCCTCAATCCTCAATCCTCAATCCACAACACTCAATCCTCAATCCTCAATCTTCAATCATCAATATTCAATCTTCAATCCTCAATGCTCAATCCTCAATCCCCAATCCTCAATCCTCAATCTTCAATCCTCAATCCTCAAACCTCAATCCTCAATCCTCAATCTTCAATCCTCAATACTCAATCTTCAATCCTCAATCCTCAATCCTCAATACTCAAAACTCATTCTTCAATCCTCAATACTCAATTTTCAATCCTCAATCGTCAATCCTCAATCCTCAATCCTCATTCTACAATCCTCGATACCCAATCCTCAATCTTCAATCTTCAATCCTCAATTCGCAATCCTCAATCCTCAATCCTCAGACCTCAAGTATCAATACTCAACCCTCAGTCCTCGTCCTCAATCCACAACCCTCAATCGTCAATCGTTAATCTTCATTCATCAATATTCAACCTTCAATCCTGAATCCACAATCCTCAATCCTCAGTCCTCAATCCTCAATCCTCAATTCTCAGCCCTCAATAGAAAATCCTCAATTCCCATTATTCAATACTCAATCCGCAACCTGCAATCTTCAAATCTCAGTTCCCGAACATCAATTCTCAACACTCTATCCTCAACACTCAGTCCTCAATCATCAATCAACAATCCTCAAACCTCTATATTCAATCTTCAATACTCGACACTCAATACTCAATCCTCAATCCTCAATCCTCCATCCTCAACCCTCAATCCTCAAGCGTCAATCCTGTATCCTCAATCCTCAATCCTCAGCCTTCAATCCTCAATTCTCAATCTTCAGCCCTCAGTCCTCAACAATCAATTGTCAATCCTCAATCCTCAATGGAATATCCTCAATTCACAGTTTTCAATACTCAATCCCCATAATTCAATCTTCAAATCTCAATCCACAAACATCAATTCTCATCACTCTACCCTCAACACTCAGTCCTCAATCTTCAATCCTCAATCCTCAATCCTCAATGTTCAATCCTCAATACTCAATCTTCAATCATCAACCCTCAATCCTCAATCCTCAATACTCAGTACTCAATCGTCAATCCTCAATCCCCAATCCTCAATCTTCAATCCTTAAACCTCAATCCTCAATCCTCAATCCTCAATCTTCAATCCTCAATACTCAATATAGAATCCTCAATCCTCAATCCTCAATCCTCCCATCTTCAATCCTCAATACTCAATCTGCAATCCTCAATCCTCAATCCTCGATCCTCAGCCCTCAATACTCAAGCGTCAATACTCAATCCTCACTACTCAATCCTCAATCTTCAATCCTCAATTCTCAATCTTCAATCCTCAATCGTCAATTCTCAACCCTCAATACTCAATCCTCAAACCTCAACCCTCAACCGACTTTCCTCGTCCTCAATCCTCAAACCTCAATCCGCAATCCTCAATATTCAATCATCAATACTCAATCTTCAATCCTCAATCCTCAATCCTCAATCCTCAATCCTCAATCCTCAATATTCAACACACAACCCTCATCCATCAATCCTCAATACTCAAACATCAATCCTCGATTCTCAATACTCAAAGGAATATGCTGAATTCTCATGGTTGAATATTCAATCCCAAATATTCAATAATCAAATCTCAATCCTCAAACATCAATCCTCAACACTCAATCCTCTACACTCAGTCCTCTCTCTTCAATCCTCCATCCTCAATCCTCAATCCTCAAGCGTCAATCCTCAATCCTCAATCCTCAACCCTCAATCCTCAGTCCTCAAACATCAATCCCGAATTCTCAATCCTGAATCCTCAATCTTCAGCCCTCAGTCCTCAACAATCAGTTGTCAATCCTCAATCCTCAATAGAATATCCTCAATTCACAGTTTTCAATACTCAATCCCCATACTTCAATCTTCAAATCTCAATCCACAAACATCAATTCTCGTCACTCTACCCACAACACTCAGTCCTCAATCTTCAATCGTCAATCCTCAATCCTCAATCCTCAATGTTCAATCCTCAATACTCAATCTTCAATCATCAACCCTCAGTTCTCAATCCTCAATACTTAATACTAAATCGTCAATCCTCAATCCCTAATCCTCAACCTTCAATCCTCAATCCTCAATTCTCAATCCACAATCCTCAATCTTCAATCCTCAATACTTAATATTCAATACTCAATGTTCAATCCTCAACAGCCAATCCTCAATCTTCAATCCTCAATCGTCAATCCTCAATCCTCAATCCTCAATCCTCAATCCTCAATCCTCAATCCTCAGCCCTCAATCCTCAATCCTCAATTTTCAATCCTCAGTCCCCAATCCTCAATCTTCAACCCTCAATCCTCAACCCTCAATCCTCGATCCTCAGTCCTCAATCCTCAATGCTCAATCCTCAATGCTCAATCCGCAATACCCAATCCTCAATCTTCAATCCTCAATCCTCAATCCTCAATCCTTAATACTCAATCCCCTATCCTCAGTCCTCAAACCTTAATCCTGAATCCACAATCCTGAATCCTCAATCTTCAGCCCTCAGTCCTCAACAATCAGTTGTCAATCCTCAATCCTCAATCTTCAATCCTCAATCCTCAATCCGCAATCCTCAATCCTCAATCTTCAATCCTCAATACTCAACCTTCAATCCTCAATCCTCAATCCTCAATCCTCAATCCTCAATGCTCAATACTCAATCCTCAATCCTCAATCGTCAATCTTCAATCCTCAATACTCAATCTTCAATACTCAATCCTCAATCCTCAATCGTCAATCCTCATTCTTCAATCCTCAATACCCAATCCTCAATTTTCAATCCTCAATACTCAATCCTCAATCCTCAATACTCAATCGTCAACCCTCAATCCTCAATCCTCAATCCTCAATGTTCAATCCTCAATCACCAATCCTCAACCCTCAATCTTCAATACTCAATACTCAATCTTCAATCCTCAATCCTCAATCCTCAATCCTCAATCCTCAGTCCACAATCTTCATTCCTCAATCCTCAATCCCCAATCCTCAATCCTCAATCCTCAATCCTCAACCGTCAATCTTCAATCCTCATTACTCAATCTTCAATCCTCAATCCTCAATCCTCAATCGTCAATCCTCATTCTTCAATCCTCAATACCCAATCCTCAATCTTCAATCCTCAATACTCAATCCTCAATCCTCAATCCTCAATCCTCAATCCTCAATCCTCAAACTTCAATCCTCAGTCCCAAATCCCCAATCCTCAATACTCAATCCTAAATCCTCAATCTTCAATCCTCAATACTCGATCTTCAATCCTCAATCCTCAATCCTCAATCCTCAGTCCTCATTGTTCAATACTCAATAACCGATCCTCAATCCCCAGTCCTCAATCTTCAATCCTCAATGGTCAATCCTCAATCCTCAATGGTCAATCCTCAATCCTCAGTCCCCAGTCCTCAATCCTCAATCCTCAACCCTCAAACCTCAATCCTCAACCGTCAGTCCTCGTCCTCAATCGCAAACACTCAATCCTCAATCCTCAATCCTCAATCCTCAAATGTCAATCCTCAATCCTCAGTCCTCAGTCCTCAAACCTCAATCCTCAACCCTGAGCCCTCATCCTCAATCCTCAATCCTCAATCCTCAATCCTCAGCCTTCAATCCTCAATACTCAACCTTCAATAACCAATCCTCAATCCTCAATCCTCAATACTCAATACTCAATCGTCAATCCTCAATCCCCAATCCTCAATCTCCAATAATCAATCCTCAATCCCCAATCCTCAACCCTCAATCTTCAATACTCAATACTCAAGCCTCAATCCTCAATCCTCAATATTCAGCACACAACACTCATCCATCAATCCTCAATACTCAACCATCAATCCTCAATTCTCAATACTCAATAGAATATACTGAATTCTCATGGTTGAATACTCGATCCAAAATATTCAATAAACAAGTCTCAATCCTCAAACATCAATATGCAACACTCAATCCTCAACACTCAGTCCTCTCTCTTCAATCCTCCATCCTCAATCCTCAATCCTCAAGCGTCAATCCTCAATCCTCAATCCCTAATCCTCAACCCTCAATCCTCAGTCCTCAAACCTGAATCCCGAGTCCTCAATCCTGAATCCTCAATCTTCAGCCCTCAGTCCTCAACAATCAATTGTCAATCCTCAATCCTCAATAGAATATCCTCAATTCACAGTTTTCAATACTCAATCCCCATAATTCAATCTTCAAATCTCAATCCACAAACATCAATTCTGATCACTCTACCCTCAACACTCAGTCCTCAATCTTCAATCCTCAATCCTCAATCCTCAATACTCAATCCGCATTCTTCAATCCTCAATACCCAATCCTCAGTCTTCAATCCTCAATCTTCAAACCTCAATCCGGAATCCTCAATCCTGAATCCTCAATCTTCAGCCGTCAGTCCTCAACAATCAATTCTCAATCCTCAATCCTCAATCTTCAATCCTCAATCCTCAATCCGCAATCCTCAATCCTCAATCTTCAATCCTCAATACTCAATCTTCAATCCTCAATCCTCAATCCTCAATCCTCAATCCTCAATCCTCAATCCTGAATACTCAATCCTCAATCGTCAATCTTCAATCCTCAATACTCAATCTTCAATACTCAATCCTCAATCCTCAATCGTCAATCCTCATTCTTCAATCCTCAATACCCAATCCTCAATTTTCAATCCTCAATACTCAATCCTCAATCCTCAATACTCAATCGTCAACCCTCAATCCTCAATCCCCAATCCTCAATGTTCAATCCTCAATCACCAATCCTCAACCCTCAATCTTCAATACTCAATACTCAATCTTCAATCCTCAATCCTCAATCCTCAATCCTCAATCCTCAGTCCACAACCTTCATTCCTCAATCCTCAATCCCCAATCCTCAATCCTCAATCCTCAATCCTCAACCGTCAATCTTCAATCCTCATTACTCAATCTTCAATCCTCAATCCTCAATCCTCAATCGTCAATCCTCATTCTTCAATCCTCAATCCTCAATCCTCAATCCTCAATCCTCAATCCTCAATCCTCAAACTTCAATCCTCAGTCCCAAATCCCCAATCCTCAATACTCAATCCTAAATCCTCAATCTTCAATCCTCAATACTCGATCTTCAATCCTCAATCCTCAATCCTCAATCCTCAGTCCTCATTGTTCAATACTCAATAACCGATCCTCAATCCCCAGTCCTCAATCTTCAATCCTCAATGGTCAATCCTCAATCCTCAATGGTCAATCCTCAATCCTCAGTCCCCAGTCCTCAATCCTCAATCCTCAACCCTCAAACCTCAATCCTCAACCGTCAGTCCTCGTCCTCAATAGCAAACACTCAATCCTCAATCCTCAATCTTCAATCCTCAATACCCAATATTCAATACCCAATCCTCAGTCTTCAATCCTCAATCCTCAATCCTCAAATCTCAATCCTCAATCCTCAGTCCTCAGTCCTCAAACCTCAATCCTCAACCCTGAGCCCTCATCCTCAATCCTCAATCCTCAATCCTCAATCCTCAGCCTTCAATCCTCAATACTCAACCTTCAATAACCAATCCTCAATCCTCAATCCTCAATACTCAATACTCAATCGTCAATCCTCAATCCCCAATCCTCAATCTCCAATAATCAATCCTCAATCCCCAATCCTCAACCCTCAATCTTCAATACTCAATACTCAATCTTCAATCCTCAATCCTCAATCCTCAATCCTCAATCCTCAGTCCACAATCCACAATCTTCAATCGTCAATACTCAGCCTTCAATCCTCAATCCTCAATTCTCAGTCCTCAATCCTCCCATCTTCAATCCTCAATACTCAATCTGCAATACTCAATCCTCAATCCTCCATCCTCAACCCTCAATCCTCAAGCGTCAATCCTGTATCCTCAATCCTCAATCCTCAGACTTCAATCCTCAATTCTCAATCTTCAATCCTCAATCCTCAATTCTCAATCCTCAATACTCAATCCTCAAACCTCAATCCTCAACCGTCAGTCCTCGTCCTCAATCCTCAAACCTCAATACACAATCCTCAATATTCAATCATCAATACTCAATCTTCAATCCTCAATCCTCAAGCCTCAATCCTCAATCCTCAATATTCAGCACACAACACTCATCCATCAATCCTCAATACTCAACCATCAATCCTCAATTCTCAATACTCAATAGAATATACTGAATTCTCATGGTTGAATACTCGATCCAAAATATTCAATAAACAAGTCTCAATCCTCAAACATCAATATGCAACACTCAATCCTCAACACTCAGTCCTCTCTCTTCAATCCTCCATCCTCAATCCTCAATCCTCAAGCGTCAATCCTCAATCCTCAATCCCTAATCCTCAACCCTCAATCGTCAGTCCTCAAACCTGAATCCCGAGTCCTCAATCCTGAATCCTCAATCTTCAGCCCTCAGTCCTCAACAATCAATTGTCAATCCTCAATCCTCAATAGAATATCCTCAATTCACAGTTTTCAATACTCAATCCCCATAATTCAATCTTCAAATCTCAATCCACAAACATCAATTCTCATCACTCTACCCTCAACACTCAGTCCTCAATCTTCAATCCACAATCCTCAATCCTCAATACTCAATCCGCATTCTTCAATCCTCAATACCCAATCCTCAGTCTTCAATCCTCAATCTTCAAACCTCAATCCGGAATCCTCAATCCTGAATCCTCAATCTTCAGCCGTCAGTCCTCAACAATCAATTCTCAATCCCCAATCCTCAATCTTCAATCCTCAATCCTCAATCCGCAATCCTCAATCCTCAATCTTCAATCCTCAATACTCAATCTTCAATCCTCAATCCTCAATCCTCAATCCTCAATCCTCAATCCTCAATCCTGAATACTCAATCCTCAATCGTCAATCTTCAATCCTCAATACTCAATCTTCAATACTCAATCCTCAATCCTCAATCGTCAATCCTCATTCTTCAATCCTCAATACCCAATCCTCAATTTTCAATCCTCAATACTCAATCCTCAATCCTCAATACTCAATCGTCAACCCTCAATCCTCAATCCTCAATCCTCAATGTTCAATCCTCAATCACCAATCCTCAACCCTCAATCTTCAATACTCAATACTCAATCTTCAATCCTCAATCCTCAATCCTCAATCCTCAATCCTCAGTCCACAATATTCATTCCTCAATCCTCAATCCCCAATCCTCAATCCTCAATCCTCAATCCTCAACCGTCAATCTTCAATCCTCATTACTCAATCTTCAATCCTCAATCCTCAATCCTCAATCGTCAATCCTCATTCTTCAATCCTCAATACCCAATCCTCAATCTTCAATCCTCAATACTCAATCCTCAATCCTCAATCCTCAATCCTCAATCCTCAATCCTCAAACTTCAATCCTCAGTCCCAAATCCCCAATCCTCAATACTCAATCCTAAATCCTCAATCTTCAATCCTCAATACTCGATCTTCAATCCTCAATCCTCAATCCTCAATCCTCAGTCCTCATTGTTCAATACTCAATAACCGATCCTCAACCCCAGTCCTCAATCTTCAATCCTCAATGGTCAATCCTCAATCCTCAATCGTCAATCCTCAATCCTCAGTCCCCAGTCCTCAATCCTCAATCCTCAACCCTCAAACCTCAATCCTCAACCGTCAGTCCTCGTCCTCAATCGCAAACACTCAATCCTCAATCCTCAATCTTCAATCCTCAATACCCAATATTCAATACCCAATCCTCAGTCTTCAATCCTCAATCCTCAATCCTCAAATCTCAATCCTCAATCCTCAGTCCTCAGTCCTCAAACCTCAATCCTCAACCCTGAGCCCTCATCCTCAATCCTCAATCCTCAATCCTCAATCCTCAGTCTTCAATCCTCAATACTCAACCTTCAATAACCAATCATCAATCCTCAATCCTCAATACTCAATACTCAATCGTCAATCCTCAATCCCCAATCCTCAATCTCCAATAATCAATCCTCAATCCCCAATCCTCAACCCTCAATCTTCAATACTCAATACTCAATCTTCAATCCTCAATCCTCAATCCTCAATCCTCAATCCTCAGTCCACAATCCTCAATCTTCAATCGTCAATACTCAGCCTTCAATCCTCAATCCTCAATTCTCAGTCCTCAATCCTCCCATCTTCAATCCTCAATACTCAATCTGCAATCCTCAATCCTCAATCCTCCATCCTCAACCCACAATCCTCAAGCGTCAATCCTGTATACTCAATCCTCAATCCTCAGACTTCAATCCTCAATTCTCAATCTTCAATCCTCAATCCTCAATTCTCAATCCTCAATACTCAATCCTCAAACCTCAATCCTCAACCGTCAGTCCTCGTCCTCAATCCTCAAACCTCAATACACAATCCTCAATATTCAATCATCAATACTCAATCTTCAATCCTCAATCCTCAAGCCTCAATCCTCAATCCTCAATATTCAGCACACAACACTCATCCATCAATCCTCAATACTCAACCATCAATCCTCAATTCTCAATACTCAATAGAATATACTGAATTCTCATGGTTGAATACTCGATCCAAAATATTCAATAAACAAGTCTCAATCCTCAAACATCAATATGCAACACTCAATCCTCAACACTCAGTCCTCTCTCTTCAATCCTCCATCCTCAATCCTCAATCCTCAAGCGTCAATCCTCAATCCTCAATCCCTAATCCTCAACCCTCAATCGTCAGTCCTCAAACCTGAATCCCGAGTCCTCAATCCTGAATCCTCAATCTTCAGCCCTCAGTCCTCAACAATCAATTGTCAATCCTCAATCCTCAATAGAATATCCTCAATTCACAGTTTTCAATACTCAATCCCCATAATTCAATCTTCAAATCTCAATCCACAAACATCAATTCTCATCACTCTACCCTCAACACTCAGTCCTCAATCTTCAATCCACAATCCTCAATCCTCAATACTCAATCCGCATTCTTCAATCCTCAATACCCAATCCTCAGTCTTCAATCCTCAATCTTCAAACCTCAATCCGGAATCCTCAATCCTGAATCCTCAATCTTCAGCCGTCAGTCCTCAACAATCAATTCTCAATCCCCAATCCTCAATCTTCAATCCTCAATCCTCAATCCGCAATCCTCAATCCTCAATCTTCAATCCTCAATACTCAATCTTCAATCCTCAATCCTCAATCCTCAATCCTCAATCCTCAATCCTCAATCCTGAATACTCAATCCTCAATCGTCAATCTTCAATCCTCAATACTCAATCTTCAATACTCAATCCTCAATCCTCAATCGTCAATCCTCATTCTTCAATCCTCAATACCCAATCCTCAATTTTCAATCCTCAATACTCAATCCTCAATCCTCAATACTCAATCGTCAACCCTCAATCCTCAATCCTCAATCCTCAATGTTCAATCCTCAATCACCAATCCTCAACCCTCAATCTTCAATACTCAATACTCAATCTTCAATCCTCAATCCTCAATCCTCAATCCTCAATCCTCAGTCCACAATATTCATTCCTCAATCCTCAATCCCCAATCCTCAATCCTCAATCCTCAATCCTCAACCGTCAATCTTCAATCCTCATTACTCAATCTTCAATCCTCAATCCTCAATCCTCAATCGTCAATCCTCATTCTTCAATCCTCAATACCCAATCCTCAATCTTCAATCCTCAATACTCAATCCTCAATCCTCAATCCTCAATCCTCAATCCTCAATCCTCAAACTTCAATCCTCAGTCCCAAATCCCCAATCCTCAATACTCAATCCTAAATCCTCAATCTTCAATCCTCAATACTCGATCTTCAATCCTCAATCCTCAATCCTCAATCCTCAGTCCTCATTGTTCAATACTCAATAACCGATCCTCAACCCCAGTCCTCAATCTTCAATCCTCAATGGTCAATCCTCAATCCTCAATCGTCAATCCGCAATCCTCAGTCCCCAGTCCTCAATCCTCAATCCTCAACCCTCAAACCTCAATCCTCAACCGTCAGTCCTCGTCCTCAATCGCAAACACTCAATCCTCAATCCTCAATCTTCAATCCTCAATACCCAATATTCAATACCCAATCCTCAGTCTTCAATCCTCAATCCTCAATCCTCAAATCTCAATCCTCAATCCTCAGTCCTCAGTCCTCAAACCTCAATCCTCAACCCTGAGCCCTCATCCTCAATCCTCAATCCTCAATCCTCAATCCTCAGTCTTCAATCCTCAATACTCAACCTTCAATAACCAATCCTCAATCCTCAATCCTCAATACTCAATACTCAATCGTCAATCCTCAATCCCCAATCCTCAATCTCCAATAATCAATCCTCAATCCCCAATCCTCAACCCTCAATCTTCAATACTCAATACTCAATCTTCAATCCTCAATCCTCAATCCTCAATCCTCAATCCTCAGTCCACAATCCTCAATCTTCAATCGTCAATACTCAGCCTTCAATCCTCAATCCTCAATTCTCAGTCCTCAATCCTCCCATCTTCAATCCTCAATACTCAATCTGCAATCCTCAATCCTCAATCCTCCATCCTCAACCCTCAATCCTCAAGCGTCAATCCTGTATACTCAATCCTCAATCCTCAGACTTCAATCCTCAATTCTCAATCTTCAATCCTCAATCCTCAATTCTCAATCCTCAATACTCAATCCTCAAACCTCAATCCTCAACCGTCAGTCCTCGTCCTCAATCCTCAAACCTCAATACACAATCCTCAATATTCAATCATCAATACTCAATCTTCAATCCTCAATCCTCAAGCCTCAATCCTCAATCCTCAATATTCAGCACACAACACTCATCCATCAATCCTCAATACTCAACCATCAATCCTCAATTCTCAATACTCAATAGAATATACTGAATTCTCATGGTTGAATACTCGATCCAAAATATTCAATAAACAAGTCTCAATCCTCAAACATCAATATGCAACACTCAATCCTCAACACTCAGTCCTCTCTCTTCAATCCTCCATCCTCAATCCTCAATCCTCAAGCGTCAATCCTCAATCCTCAATCCTCAATCCTCAACCCTCAATCCTCAGTCCTCAAACCTGAATCCCGAGTCCTCAATCCTGAATCCTCAATCTTCAGCCCTCAGTCCTGAACAATCAATTGTCAATCCTCAATCCTCAATAGAATATCCTCAATTCACAGTTTTCAATACTCAATCCCCATAATTCAATCTTCAAATCTCAATCCACAAACATCAATTCTCATCACTCTACCCTCAACACTCAGTCCTCAATCTTCAATCCTCAATCCTCAATCCTCAATGTTCAATCCTCAATACTCAATGTTCAATCATCAACCCTCAATCCTCAATCCTCAATTCTCAGTACTCAATCGTCAATCCTCAATCCCCAATCCTCAATCTTCAATCCTCAAACCTCAATCCTCAATCCTCAATCCTCAATCCTCAATCTTCAATCCTCAATACTCAATATTCAATCCTCAATCCTCAATCCTCAATCCTCCCATCTTCAATCCTCAATACTCAATCTGCAATCCTCAATCCTCAATCCTCGATCCTCAGCCCTCAATACTCAAGCGTCAATACTCAATCCTCACTCCTCAATCCTCAATCTTCAATCCTCAATTCTCAATCTTCAATCCTCAATCGTCAATTCTCAACCCTCAATACTCAATCCTCAAACCTCAACCCTCAACCGACTTTCCTCGTCCTCAAACCTCAAACCTCAATCCACAATCCTCAATATTCAATCAATCAATACTCAATCTTCAATCCTCAATCCTCAATCCTCAATCCTCAATCCTCAATCCTCAATATTCAACACACAACCCTCATCCATCAATCCTCAATACTCAACCATCAATCCTCGATTCTCAATACTCAAAGGAATATACTGAATTCTCATGGTTGAATATTCAATCCAAAATATTCAATAATCAAATCTCAATCCTCAAACATCAATCCTCAACACTCAATCCTCTACACTCAGTCCTCTCTCTCCAATCCTCAGTCCTCAATCCTCAATCCTCAATTTTCAATCCTCAGTCCCCAATCCTCAATCTTCAACCCTCAATCCTCAACCCTCAATCCTCGATCCTCAGTCCTCAATCCTCAATGCTCAATCCTCAATGCTCAATCCGCAATACCCAAAACTCAATCTTCAATCGTCAATCCTCAATCCTCAATCCTTAATACTCAATCCTCTATCCTCAGTCCTCAAACCTTAATCCTGAATCCACAATCCTGAAACCTCAATCTTCAGCCCTCAGTCCTCAACAATCAGTTGTCAATCCTCAATCCCCAATGGAATATCATGAATTCACAGTTTTCAATACTCAATACTCAATCTGCAATCTTCAAATCTCTATCCACAAACATCAATACTCATCACTCAACACTCAACACTCCGTTCCCAGTCCTCAATCTTCAATCCTCAATCCTCGATCCTCAATCCACAATCCTCAATTTTCTATCCTCAATACTCAATCTTCAATCCTCATTGCTCAATCCTCAATCCTCAATCCTCAGTCCTCAATCCACAATCCTCAATCCTCAGACCTCAATCCTCAATCGTCAGCCCGCGTCCTCAATCCTCAACACTCAATCCTCAATCCTCATTCTTCAATCCTCAATACCCAATCCTCAATACCCAATCCTCAATCTTCAATCCTCAATACTCAATCCTCAATCCTCAATCCTCAATCCACAATCCTCAAAATTCCATCCTCAGCCCCAAGTCCTCAATCCTCAATACTCAATCCTCAATGCTCAATCTTCAATCCTCAATACTCAATCTGCAATCCTCAATCCTTAATCCTCAATCCTCAACCCTCAATCCTCAAGCGTCAATCCTCAATTCTCAATCCTCAATACTCAACCTTCAATCCTCAATTCTCAATCTTCAATCCTCAATCCTCAATTCTCAATCCTCAATACTCAATCCTCAAACCTCGATCCTCATTCTTCAATCCTCAATACCCGATCCTCAATCCCCAGTCCTCAATCTTCAATCCTCAATGGTCAATCCTCAATCCTCAATCCTCAGTCCTCAATCCTCAATCCTCAACCCTCAAACGTCAATCCTCAACCGTCAGTACTCGTCCTCAATCGTCAACACTCAATCCTCAATCCTCAATCTTCAATCCTCAATACTCAATATTTAATACGCAATCTTCAATCTTCAATCCTCAATCTTCAATCCTTAATCCTCAATCCTCAATACTCAATCCGCATTCTTCAATCCTCAATACCCAATCCTCAGTCTTCAATGCTCAATCTTCAAACCTCAATCCGGAATCCTCAATCCTGAATCCTCAATCTTCAGCCGTCAGTCCTCAACAATCAATTCTCAATCCTCAATCCTCAATCTTCAATCCTCAATCCTCAATCCGCAATCCTCAATCCTCAATCTTCAATCCTCAATACTCAATCTTCAATCCTCAATCCTCAATCCTCAATCCTCAATCCTCAATCCTCAATCCTGAATACTCAATCCTCAATCGTCAATCTTCAATCCTCAATACTCAATCTTCAATCCTCATTCCTCAATCCTCAATCGTCAATCCTCATTCTTCAATCCTCAATACCCAATCCTCATTCTACAATCCTCAATACTCAATCCTCAATCCTCAATCCTCAATCCACAATCCTCAAAATTCAATCCTCAGTCCCAAATCCTCAATCCTCAATACTCAATCCTCAATCCTCAATCTTCAATCCTCAATACTCAATCTTCAATCCGCAATCCTCAATCCTCAATCCTCAATCCTCATTCTTCAATCCTCAATACCCGATCCTCAATCCCCAGCCCTCAATCTTCAATCGTCAATGGTCAATCCTCAATCCTCAATCCTCAGTCCTCGATCCTCAACCCTCAAACCTCAATCCTCAACCCTCAGCCCTCATCCTCAATCCTCAATCCTCAATCCTCAATCCTCAATCCCCAACACTCAATACTCAACCCTCAGTAGTCAACCCTCAATGCTCAATCCTCAATCCTCAATCTTCAATCCTCAATCCTCAATCTTCAATCCTCAATTCTCTGTCCTCAATCCTCTATCCTCAATCCTCAATCCTCAATCCTCAATCCTCAATCCTCAATCCTCAATCCTCAATTGTCAATCCTCAATCCTCAGCCATCAATCCTCAATTCTCAATCCCCAATCATCAATCATCAATCCTCAATCCTCAATCTTCAATCCTCAATACTCAATCTTCAATCCTCAGACCTCGATCCTCAATCCTCAATATTCAATTAACAATCCTGGATTCTGAAACCTCAAGCCACTACCCTCAGTACTCAATCCTCAATCTTCAATCCTCATACCTCTACCATCAATCCTCATTACTTAATTCTCAATCCTCAATCCTCAATGCTCAATAGAAAATCCTCAATTCTCTGTTTTCAATACTCAACCCACAATCTTTAATTTTCAAATCTCAGTTCAGAGACATCAATCCTCAACACTCTGTCCTCAACACTCAGTCCCCAATCTTCAATCATCAAATCTCAATTCATTATCTTCAGTCATCAATCCTCAGTCCACAACATTCAATCCTCAATAATCAACACTCAATCCTCAATCCTCAATCCTCAATCCTCAATCCTCAACCCTCAATCCTCGATCCTCAGTCCTCAATCCTCAATGCTCAATCCTCAATGCTCAATCCGCAATACCCAATCCTCAATCTTCAATCCTCAATCCTCAATCCTCAATCCTTAATACTCAATCCCCTATCCTCAGTCCTCAAACCTTAATCCTGAATCCACAATCCTGAATCCTCAATCTTCAGCCCTCAGTCCTCAACAATCAGTTGTCAATCCTCAATCCTCAATCTTCAATCCTCAATCCTCAATCCGCAATCCTCAATCCTCAATCTTCAATCCTCAATACTCAACCTTCAATCCTCAATCCTCAATCCTCAATCCTCAATCCTCAATGCTCAATACTCAATCCTCAATCCTCAATCGTCAATCTTCAATCCTCAATACTCAATCTTCAATACTCAATCCTCAATCCTCAATCGTCAATCCTCATTCTTCAATCCTCAATACCCAATCCTCAATTTTCAATCCTCAATACTCAATCCTCAATCCTCAATACTCAATCGTCAACCCTCAATCCTCAATCCTCAATCCTCAATGTTCAATCCTCAATCACCAATCCTCAACCCTCAATCTTCAATACTCAATACTCAATCTTCAATCCTCAATCCTCAATCCTCAATCCTCAATCCTCAGTCCACAATCTTCATTCCTCAATCCTCAATCCCCAATCCTCAATCCTCAATCCTCAATCCTCAACCGTCAATCTTCAATCCTCATTACTCAATCTTCAATCCTCAATCCTCAATCCTCAATCGTCAATCCTCATTCTTCAATCCTCAATACCCAATCCTCAATCTTCAATCCTCAATACTCAATCCTCAATCCTCAATCCTCAATCCTCAATCCTCAATCATCAAACTTCAATCCTCAGTCCCAAATCCCCAATCCTCAATACTCAATCCTAAATCCTCAATCTTCAATCCTCAATACTCGATCTTCAATCCTCAATCCTCAATCCTCAATCCTCAGTCCTCATTGTTCAATACTCAATAACCGATCCTCAATCCCCAGTCCTCAATCTTCAATCCTCAATGGTCAATCCTCAATCCTCAATGGTCAATCCTCAATCCTCAGTCCCCAGTCCTCAATCCTCAATCCTCAACCCTCAAACCTCAATCCTCAACCGTCAGTCCTCGTCCTCAATCGCAAACACTCAATCCTCAATCCTCAATCTTCAATCCTCAATACCCAATATTCAATACCCAATCCTCAGTCTTCAATCCTCAATCCTCAATCCTCAAATGTCAATCCTCAATCCTCAGTCCTCAGTCCTCAAACCTCAATCCTCAACCCTGAGCCCTCATCCTCAATCCTCAATCCTCAATCCTCAATCCTCAGCCTTCAATCCTCAATACTCAACCTTCAATAACCAATCCTCAATCCTCAATCCTCAATACTCAATACTCAATCGTCAATCCTCAATCCCCAATCCTCAATCTCCAATAATCAATCCTCAATCCCCAATCCTCAACCCTCAATCTTCAATACTCAATACTCAATCTTCAATCCTCAATCCTCAATCCTCAATCCTCAATCCTCAGTCCACAATCCTCAATCTTCAATCGTCAATACTCAGCCTTCAATCCTCAATCCTCAATTCTCAGTCCTCAATCCTCCCATCTTCAATCCTCAATACTCAATCTGCAATACTCAATCCTCAATCCTCCATCCTCAACCCTCAATCCTCAAGCTTCAATCCTGTATCCTCAATCCTCAATCCTCAGACTTCAATCCTCAATTCTCAATCTTCAATCCTCAATCCTCAATTCTCAATCCTCAATACTCAATCCTCAAACCTCAATCCTCAACCGTCAGTCCTCGTCCTCAATCCTCAAACCTCAATACACAATCCTCAATATTCAATCATCAATACTCAATCTTCAATCCTCAATCCTCAAGCCTCAATCCTCAATCCTCAATATTCAGCACACAACACTCATCCATCAATCCTCAATACTCAACCATCAATCCTCAATTCTCAATACTCAATAGAATATACTGAATTCTCATGGTTGAATACTCGATCCAAAATATTCAATAAACAAGTCTCAATCCTCAAACATCAATATGCAACACTCAATCCTCAACACTCAGTCCTCTCTCTTCAATCCTCCATCCTCAATCCTCAATCCTCAAGCGTCAATCCTCAATCCTCAATCCCTAATCCTCAACCCTCAATCCTCAGTCCTCAAACCTGAATCCCGAGTCCTCAATCCTGAATCCTCAATCTTCAGCCCTCAGTCCTCAACAATCAATTGTCAATCCTCAATCCTCAATAGAATATCCTCAATTCACAGTTTTCAATACTCAATCCCCATAATTCAATCTTCAAATCTCAATCCACAAACATCAATTCTGATCACTCT
Organism: Calliopsis andreniformis; assembly: GCF_051401765.1. NCBI lineage: Eukaryota > Metazoa > Arthropoda > Insecta > Hymenoptera > Andrenidae > Calliopsis > Calliopsis andreniformis. The sequence continues at coordinate 2,257,796 of NW_027480481.1, forward strand.
ACCCTCAACACTCAGTCCTCAATCTTCAATCCTCAATCCTCAATCCTCAATACTCAATCCGCATTCTTCAATCCTCAATACCCAATCCTCAGTCTTCAATCCTCAATCTTCAAACCTCAATCCGGAATCCTCAATCCTGAATCCTCAATCTTCAGCCGTCAGTCCTCAACAATCAATTCTCAATCCTCAATCCTCAATCTTCAATCCTCAATCCTCAATCCGCAATCCTCAATCCTCAATCTTCAATCCTCAATACTCAATCTTCAATCCTCAATCCTCAATCCTCAATCCTCAATCCTCAATCCTCAATCCTGAATACTCAATCCTCAATCGTCAATCTTCAATCCTCAATACTCAATCTTCAATACTCAATCCTCAATCCTCAATCGTCAATCCTCATTCTTCAATCCTCAATACCCAATCCTCAATTTTCAATCCTCAATACTCAATCCTCAATCCTCAATACTCAATCGTCAACCCTCAATCCTCAATCCTCAATCCTCAATGTTCAATCCTCAATCACCAATCCTCAACCCTCAATCTTCAATACTCAATACTCAATCTTCAATCCTCAATCCTCAATCCTCAATCCTCAATCCTCAGTCCACAATCTTCATTCCTCAATCCTCAATCCCCAATCCTCAATCCTCAATCCTCAATCCTCAACCGTCAATCTTCAATCCTCATTACTCAATCTTCAATCCTCAATCCTCAATCCTCAATCGTCAATCCTCAATCCTCAATCGTCAATCCTCATTCTTCAATCCTCAATACCCAATCCTCAATCTTCAATCCTCAATACTCAATCCTCAATCCTCAATCCTCAATCCTCAATCCTCAATCCTCAAACTTCAATCCTCAGTCCCAAATCCCCAATCCTCAATACTCAATCCTAAATCCTCAATCTTCAATCCTCAATACTCGATCTTCAATCCTCAATCCTCAATCCTCAATCCTCAGTCCTCATTGTTCAATACTCAATAACCGATCCTCAATCCCCAGTCCTCAATCTTCAATCCTCAATGGTCAATCCTCAATCCTCAATGGTCAATCCTCAATCCTCAGTCCCCAGTCCTCAATCCTCAATCCTCAACCCTCAAACCTCAATCCTCAACCGTCAGTCCTCGTCCTCAATCGCAAACACTCAATCCTCAATCCTCAATCTTCAATCCTCAATACCCAATATTCAATACCCAATCCTCAGTCTTCAATCCTCAATCCTCAATCCTCAAATCTCAATCCTCAATCCTCAGTCCTCAGTCCTCAAACCTCAATCCTCAACCCTGAGCCCTCATCCTCAATCCTCAATCCTCAATCCTCAATCCTCAGCCTTCAATCCTCAATACTCAACCTTCAATAACCAATCCTCAATCCTCAATCCTCAATACTCAATACTCAATCGTCAATCCTCAATCCCCAATCCTCAATCTCCAATAATCAATCCTCAATCCCCAATCCTCAACCCTCAATCTTCAATACTCAATACTCAATCTTCAATCCTCAATCCTCAATCCTCAATCCTCAATCCTCAGTCCACAATCCACAATCTTCAATCGTCAATACTCAGCCTTCAATCCTCAATCCTCAATTCTCAGTCCTCAATCCTCACATCTTCAATCCTCAATACTCAATCTGCAATACTCAATCCTCAATCCTCCATCCTCAACCCTCAATCCTCAAGCGTCAATCCTGTATCCTCAATCCTCAATCCTCAGACTTCAATCCTCAATTCTCAATCTTCAATCCTCAATCCTCAATTCTCAATCCTCAATACTCAATCCTCAAACCTCAATCCTCAACCGTCAGTCCTCGTCCTCAATCCTCAAACCTCAATACACAATCCTCAATATTCAATCATCAATACTCAATCTTCAATCCTCAATCCTCAAGCCTCAATCCTCAATCCTCAATATTCAGCACACAACACTCATCCATCAATCCTCAATACTCAACCATCAATCCTCAATTCTCAATACTCAATAGAATATACTGAATTCTCATGGTTGAATACTCGATCCAAAATATTCAATAAACAAGTCTCAATCCTCAAACATCAATATGCAACACTCAATCCTCAACACTCAGTCCTCTCTCTTCAATCCTCCATCCTCAATCCTCAATCCTCAAGCGTCAATCCTCAATCCTCAATCCCTAATCCTCAACCCTCAATCGTCAGTCCTCAAACCTGAATCCCGAGTCCTCAATCCTGAATCCTCAATCTTCAGCCCTCAGTCCTCAACAATCAATTGTCAATCCTCAATCCTCAATAGAATATCCTCAATTCACAGTTTTCAATACTCAATCCCCATAATTCAATCTTCAAATCTCAATCCACAAACATCAATTCTCATCACTCTACCCTCAACACTCAGTCCTCAATCTTCAATCCACAATCCTCAATCCTCAATACTCAATCCGCATTCTTCAATCCTCAATACCCAATCCTCAGTCTTCAATCCTCAATCTTCAAACCTCAATCCGGAATCCTCAATCCTGAATCCTCAATCTTCAGCCGTCAGTCCTCAACAATCAATTCTCAATCCCCAATCCTCAATCTTCAATCCTCAATCCTCAATCCGCAATCCTCAATCCTCAATCTTCAATCCTCAATACTCAATCTTCAATCCTCAATCCTCAATCCTCAATCCTCAATCCTCAATCCTCAATCCTGAATACTCAATCCTCAATCGTCAATCTTCAATCCTCAATACTCAATCTTCAATACTCAATCCTCAATCCTCAATCGTCAATCCTCATTCTTCAATCCTCAATACCCAATCCTCAATTTTCAATCCTCAATACTCAATCCTCAATCCTCAATACTCAATCGTCAACCTTCAATCCTCAATCCTCAATCCTCAATGTTCAATCCTCAATCACCAATCCTCAACCCTCAATCTTCAATACTCAATACTCAATCTTCAGTCCTCAATCCTCAATCCTCAATCCTCAATCCTCAGTCCACAATATTCATTCCTCAATCCTCAATCCCCAATCCTCAATCCTCAATCCTCAATCCTCAACCGTCAATCTTCAATCCTCATTACTCAATCTTCAATCCTCAATCCTCAATCCTCAATCGTCAATCCTCATTCTTCAATCCTCAATACCCAATCCTCAATCTTCAATCCTCAATACTCAATCCTCAATCCTCAATCCTCAATCCTCAATCCTCAATCCTCAAACTTCAATCCTCAGTCCCAAATCCCCAATCCTCAATACTCAATCCTAAATCCTCAATCTTCAATCCTCAATACTCGATCTTCAATCCTCAATCCTCAATCCTCAATCCTCAGTCCTCATTGTTCAATACTCAATAACCGATCCTCAACCCCAGTCCTCAATCTTCAATCCTCAATGGTCAATCCTCAATCCTCAATCGTCAATCCTCAATCCTCAGTCCCCAGTCCTCAATCCTCAATCCTCAACCCTCAAACCTCAATCCTCAACCGTCAGTCCTCGTCCTCAATCGCAAACACTCAATCCTCAATCCTCAATCTTCAATCCTCAATACCCAATATTCAATACCCAATCCTCAGTCTTCAATCCTCAATCCTCAATCCTCAAATCTCAATCCTCAATCCTCAGTCCTCAGTCCTCAAACCTCAATCCTCAACCCTGAGCCCTCATCCTCAATCCTCAATCCTCAATCCTCAATCCTCAGTCTTCAATCCTCAATACTCAACCTTCAATAACCAATCCTCAATCCTCAATCCTCAATACTCAATACTCAATCGTCAATCCTCAATCCCCAATCCTCAATCTCCAATAATCAATCCTCAATCCCCAATCCTCAACCCTCAATCTTCAATACTCAATACTCAATCTTCAATCCTCAATCCTCAATCCTCAATCCTCAATCCTCAGTCCACAATCCTCAATCTTCAATCGTCAATACTCAGCCTTCAATCCTCAATCCTCAATTCTCAGTCCTCAATCCTCCCATCTTCAATCCTCAATAATCAATCTGCAATCCTCAATCCTCAATCCTCCATCCTCAACCCTCAATCCTCAAGCGTCAATCCTGTATACTCAATCCTCAATCCTCAGACTTCAATCCTCAATTCTCAATCTTCAATCCTCAATCCTCAATTCTCAATCCTCAATACTCAATCCTCAAACCTCAATCCTCAACCGTCAGTCCTCGTCCTCAATCCTCAAACCTCAATACACAATCCTCAATATTCAATCATCAATACTCAATCTTCAATCCTCAATCCTCAAGCCTCAATGCTCAATCCTCAATATTCAGCACACAACACTCATCCATCAATCCTCAATACTCAACCATCAATCCTCAATTCTCAATACTCAATAGAATATACTGAATTCTCATGGTTGAATACTCGATCCAAAATATTCAATAAACAAGTCTCAATCCTCAAACATCAATATGCAACACTCAATCCTCAACACTCAGTCCTCTCTCTTCAATCCTCCATCCTCAATCCTCAATCCTCAAGCGTCAATCCTCAATCCTCAATCCTCAATCCTCAACCCTCAATCCTCAGTCCTCAAACCTGAATCCCGAGTCCTCAATCCTGAATCCTCAATCTTCAGCCCTCAGTCCTGAACAATCAATTGTCAATCCTCAATCCTCAATAGAATATCCTCAATTCACAGTTTTCAATACTCAATCCCCATAATTCAATCTTCAAATCTCAATCCACAAACATCAATTCTCATCACTCTACCCTCAACATCTCAGTCCTCAATCTTCAATCCTCAATCCTCAATCCTCAATGTTCAATCCTCAATACTCAATCTTCAATCATCAACCCTCAATCCTCAATCCTCAATTCTCAGTACTCAATCGTCAATCCTCAATCCCCAATCCTCAATCTTCAATCCTCAAACCTCAATCCTCAATCCTCAATCCTCAATCCTCAATCTTCAATCCTCAATACTCAATATTCAATCCTCAATCCTCAATCCTCAATCCTCCCATCTTCAATCCTCAATACTCAATCTGCAATCCTCAATCCTCAATCCTCGATCCTCAGCCCTCAATACTCAAGCGTCAATACTCAATCCTCACTCCTCAATCCTCAATCTTCAATCCTCAATTCTCAATCTTCAATCCTCAATCGTCAATTCTCAACCCTCAATACTCAATCCTCAAACCTCAACCCTCAACCGACTTTCCTCGTCCTCAAACCTCAAACCTCAATCCACAATCCTCAATATTCAATCATCAATACTCAATCTTCAATCCTCAATCCTCAATCCTCAATCCTCAATCCTCAATCCTCAATATTCAACACACAACCCTCATCCATCAATCCTCAATACTCAACCATCAATCCTCGATTCTCAATACTCAAAGGAATATACTGAATTCTCATGGTTGAATATTCAATCCAAAATATTCAATAATCAAATCTCAATCCTCAAACATCAATCCTCAACACTCAATCCTCTACACTCAGTCCTCTCTCTCCAATCCTCAGTCCTCAATCCTCAATCCTCAATTTTCAATCCTCAGTCCCCAGTCCTCAATCTTCAACCCTCAATCCTCAACCCTCAATCCTCGATCCTCAGTCCTCAATCCTCAATGCTCAATCCTCAATGCTCAATCCGCAATACCCAAAACTCAATCTTCAATCGTCAATCCTCAATCCTCAATCCTTAATACTCAATCCTCTATCCTCAGTCCTCAAACCTTAATCCTGAATCCACAATCCTGAAACCTCAATCTTCAGCCCTCAGTCCTCAACAATCAGTTGTCAATCCTCAATCCCCAATGGAATATCATGAATTCACAGTTTTCAATACTCAATACTCAATCTGCAATCTTCAAATCTCTATCCACAAACATCAATACTCATCACTCAACACTCAACACTCCGTTCCCAGTCCTCAATCTTCAATCCTCAATCCTCGATCCTCAATCCACAATCCTCAATTTTCTATCCTCAATACTCAATCTTCAATCCTCATTGCTCAATCCTCAATCCTCAATCCTCAGTCCTCAATCCACAATCCTCAATCCTCAGACCTCAATCCTCAATCGTCAGCCCGCGTCCTCAATCCTCAACACTCAATCCTCAATCCTCATTCTTCAATCCTCAATACCCAATCCTCAATACCCAATCCTCAATCTTCAATCCTCAATACTCAATCCTCAATCCTCAATCCTCAATCCACAATCCTCAAAATTCCATCCTCAGCCCCAAGTCCTCAATCCTCAATACTCAATCCTCAATGCTCAATCTTCAATCCTCAATACTCAATCTGCAATCCTCAATCCTTAATCCTCAATCCTCAACCCTCAATCCTCAAGCGTCAATCCTCAATTCTCAATCCTCAATACTCAACCTTCAATCCTCAATTCTCAATCTTCAATCCTCAATCCTCAATTCTCAATCCTCAATACTCAATCCTCAAACCTCGATCCTCATTCTTCAATCCTCAATACCCGATCCTCAATCCCCAGTCCTCAATCTTCAATCCTCAATGGTCAATCCTCAATCCTCAATCCTCAGTCCTCAATCCTCAATCCTCAACCCTCAAACGTCAATCCTCAACCGTCAGTACTCGTCCTCAATCGTCAACACTCAATCCTCAATCCTCAATCTTCAATCCTCAATACTCAATATTTAATACGCAATCTTCAATCTTCAATCCTCAATCTTCAATCCTCAATCCTCAATCCTCAATACTCAATCCGCATTCTTCAATCCTCAATACCCAATCCTCAGTCTTCAATGCTCAATCTTCAAACCTCAATCCGGAATCCTCAATCCTGAATCCTCAATCTTCAGCCGTCAGTCCTCAACAATCAATTCTCAATCCTCAATCCTCAATCTTCAATCCTCAATCCTCAATCCGCAATCCTCAATCCTCAATCTTCAATCCTCAATACTCAATCTTCAATCCTCAATCCTCAATCCTCAATCCTCAATCCTCAATCCTCAATCCTGAATACTCAATCCTCAATCGTCAATCTTCAATCCTCAATACTCAATCTTCAATCCTCATTCCTCAATCCTCAATCGTCAATCCTCATTCTTCAATCCTCAATACCCAATCCTCATTCTACAATCCTCAATACTCAATCCTCAATCCTCAATCCTCAATCCACAATCCTCAAAATTCAATCCTCAGTCCCAAATCCTCAATCCTCAATACTCAATCCTCAATCCTCAATCTTCAATCCTCAATACTCAATCTTCAATCCGCAATCCTCAATCCTCAATCCTCAATCCTCATTCTTCAATCCTCAATACCCGATCCTCAATCCCCAGCCCTCAATCTTCAATCGTCAATGGTCAATCCTCAATCCTCAATCCTCAGTCCTCGATCCTCAACCCTCAAACCTCAATCCTCAACCCTCAGCCCTCATCCTCAATCCTCAATCCTCAATCCTCAATCCTCAATCCCCAACACTCAATACTCAACCCTCAGTAGTCAACCCTCAATGCTCAATCCTCAATCCTCAATCTTCAATCCTCAATCCTCAATCTTCAATCCTCAATTCTCTGTCCTCAATCCTCTATCCTCAATCCTCAATCCTCAATCCTCAATCCTCAATCCTCAATCCTCAATCCTCAATTGTCAATCCTCAATCCTCAGCCATCAATCCTCAATTCTCAATCCCCAATCATCAATCATCAATCCTCAATCCTCAATCTTCAATCCTCAATACTCAATCTTCAATCCTCAGACCTCGATCCTCAATCCTCAATATTCAATTAACAATCCTGGATTCTGAAACCTCAAGCCACAACCCTCAGTACTCAATCCTCAATCTTCAATCCTCATACCTCTACCATCAATCCTCATTACTTAATTCTCAATCCTCAATCCTCAATGCTCAATAGAAAATCCTCAATTCTCTGTTTTCAATACTCAACCCTCAATCTTTAATTTTCAAATCTCAGTTCAGAGACATCAATCCTCAACACTCTGTCCTCAACACTCAGTCCCCAATCTTCAATCATCAAATCTCAATTCATTATCTTCAGTCATCAATCCTCAGTCCACAACATTCAATCCTCAATAATCAACACTCAATCCTCAATCCTCAATCCTCAATCCTCAATCCTCAACCCTCAATCCTCGATCCTCAGTCCTCAATCCTCAATGCTCAATCCTCAATGCTCAATCCGCAATACCCAATCCTCAATCTTCAATCCTCAATCCTCAATCCTCAATCCTTAATACTCAATCCCCTATCCTCAGTCCTCAAACCTTAATCCTGAATCCACAATCCTGAATCCTCAATCTTCAGCCCTCAGTCCTCAACAATCAGTTGTCAATCCTCAATCCTCAATCTTCAATCCTCAATCCTCAATCAGCAATCCTCAATCCTCAATCTTCAATCCTCAATACTCAACCTTCAATCCTCAATCCTCAATCCTCAATCCTCAATCCTCAATGCTCAATACTCAATCCTCAATCCTCAATCGTCAATCTTCAATCCTCAATACTCAATCTTCAATACTCAATCCTCAATCCTCAATCGTCAATCCTCATTCTTCAATCCTCAATACCCAATCCTCAATTTTCAATCCTCAATACTCAATCCTCAATCCTCAATACTCAATCGTCAACCCTCAATCCTCAATCCTCAATCCTCAATGTTCAATCCTCAATCACCAATCCTCAACCCTCAATCTTCAATACTCAATACTCAATCTTCAATCCTCAATCCTCAATCCTCAATCCTCAATCCTCAGTCCACAATCTTCATTCCTCAATCCTCAATCCCCAATCCTCAATCCTCAATCCTCAATCCTCAACCGTCAATCTTCAATCCTCATTACTCAATCTTCAATCCTCAATCCTCAATCCTCAATCGTCAATCCTCATTCTTCAATCCTCAATACCCAATCCTCAATCTTCAATCCTCAATACTCAATCCTCAATCCTCAATCCTCAATCCTCAATCCTCAATCCTCAAACTTCAATCCTCAGTCCCAAATCCCCAATCCTCAATACTCAATCCTAAATCCTCAATCTTCAATCCTCAATACTCGATCTTCAATCCTCAATCCTCAATCCTCAATCCTCAGTCCTCATTGTTCAATACTCAATAACCGATCCTCAATCCCCAGTCCTCAATCTTCAATCCTCAATGGTCAATCCTCAATCCTCAATTGTCAATCCTCAATCCTCAGTCCCCAGTCCTCAATCCTCAATCCTCAACCCTCAAACCTCAATCCTCAACCGTCAGTCCTCGTCCTCAATCGCAAACACTCAATCCTCAATCCTCAATCTTCAATCCTCAATACCCAATATTCAATACCCAATCCTCAGTCTTCAATCCTCAATCCTCAATCCTCAAATGTCAATCCTCAATCCTCAGTCCTCAGTCCTCAAACCTCAATCCTCAACCCTGAGCCCTCATCCTCAATCCTCAATCCTCAATCCTCAATCCTCAGCCTTCAATCCTCAATACTCAACCTTCAATAACCAATCCTCAATCCTCAATCCTCAATACTCAATACTCAATCGTCAATCCTCAATCCCCAATCCTCAATCTCCAATAATCAATCCTCAATCCCCAATCCTCAACCCTCAATCTTCAATACTCAATACTCAATCTTCAATCCTCAATCCTCAATCCTCAATCCTCAATCCTCAGTCCACAATCCTCAATCTTCAATCGTCAATACTCAGCCTTCAATCCTCAATCCTCAATTCTCAGTCCTCAATCCTCCCATCTTCAATCCTCAATACTCAATCCGCAATACTCAATCCTCAATCCTCCATCCTCAACCCTCAATCCTCAAGCTTCAATCCTGTATCCTCAATCCTCAATCCTCAGACTTCAATCCTCAATTCTCAATCTTCAATCCTCAATCCTCAATTCTCAATCCTCAATACTCAATCCTCAAACCTCAATCCTCAACCGTCAGTCCTCGTCCTCAATCCTCAAACCTCAATACACAATCCTCAATATTCAATCATCAATACTCAATCTTCAATCCTCAATCCTCAAGCCTCAATCCTCAATCCTCAATATTCAGCACACAACACTCATCCATCAATCCTCAATACTCAACCATCAATCCTCAATTCTCAATACTCAATAGAATATACTGAATTCTCATGGTTGAATACTCGATCCAAAATATTCAATAAACAAGTCTCAATCCTCAAACATCAATATGCAACACTCAATCCTCAACACTCAGTCCTCTCTCTTCAATCCTCCATCCTCAATCCTCAATCCTCAAGCGTCAATCCTCAATCCTCAATCCCTAATCCTCAACCCTCAATCCTCAGTCCTCAAACCTGAATCCCGAGTCCTCAATCCTGAATCCTCAATCTTCAGCCCTCAGTCCTCAACAATCAATTGTCAATCCTCAATCCTCAATAGAATATCCTCAATTCACAGTTTTCAATACTCAATCCCCATAATTCAATCTTCAAATCTCAATCCACAAACATCAATTCTGATCACTCTACCCTCAACACTCAGTCCTCAATCTTCAATCCTCAATCCTCAATCCTCAATACTCAATCCGCATTCTTCAATCCTCAATACCCAATCCTCAGTCTTCAATCCTCAATCTTCAAACCTCAATCCGGAATCCTCAATCCTGAATCCTCAATCTTCAGCCGTCAGTCCTCAACAATCAATTCTCAATCCTCAATCCTCAATCTTCAATCCTCAATCCTCAATCCGCAATCCTCAATCCTCAATCTTCAATCCTCAATACTCAATCTTCAATCCTCAATCCTCAATCCTCAATCCTCAATCCTCAATCCTCAATCCTGAATACTCAATCCTCAATCGTCAATCTTCAATCCTCAATACTCAATCTTCAATACTCAATCCTCAATCCTCAATCGTCAATCCTCATTCTTCAATCCTCAATACCCAATCCTCAATTTTCAATCCTCAATACTCAATCCTCAATCCTCAATACTCAATCGTCAACCCTCAATCCTCAATCCTCAATCCTCAATGTTCAATCCTCAATCACCAATCCTCAACCCTCAATCTTCAATACTCAATACTCAATCTTCAATCCTCAATCCTCAATCCTCAATCCTCAATCCTCAGTCCACAATCTTCATTCCTCAATCCTCAATCCCCAATCCTCAATCCTCAATCCTCAATCCTCAACCGTCAATCTTCAATCCTCATTACTCAATCTTCAATCCTCAATCCTCAATCCTCAATCGTCAATCCTCATTCTTCAATCCTCAATACCCAATCCTCAATCTTCAATCCTCAATACTCAATCCTCAATCCTCAATCCTCAATCCTCAATCCTCAATCCTCAAACTTCAATCCTCAGTCCCAAATCCCCAATCCTCAATACTCAATCCTAAATCCTCAATCTTCAATCCTCAATACTCGATCTTCAATCCTCAATCCTCAATCCTCAATCCTCAGTCCTCATTGTTCAATACTCAATAACCGATCCTCAATCCCCAGTCCTCAATCTTCAATCCTCAATGGTCAATCCTCAATCCTCAATGGTCAATCCTCAATCCTCAGTCCCCAGTCCTCAATCCTCAATCCTCAACCCTCAAACCTCAATCCTCAACCGTCAGTCCTCGTCCTCAATCGCAAACACTCAATCCTCAATCCTCAATCTTCAATCCTCAATACCCAATATTCAATACCCAATCCTCAGTCTTCAATCCTCAATCCTCAATCCTCAAATCTCAATCCTCAATCCTCAGTCCTCAGTCCTCAAACCTCAATCCTCAACCCTGAGCCCTCATCCTCAATCCTCAATCCTCAATCCTCAATCCTCAGCCTTCAATCCTCAATACTCAACATTCAATAACCAATCCTCAATCCTCAATCCTCAATACTCAATACTCAATCGTCAATCCTCAATCCCCAATCCTCAATCTCCAATAATCAATCCTCAATCCCCAATCCTCAACCCTCAATCTTCAATACTCAATACTCAATCTTCAATCCTCAATCCACAATCCTCAATCCTCAATCCTCAGTCCACAATCCACAATCTTCAATCGTCAATACTCAGCCTTCAATCCTCAATCCTCAATTCTCAGTCCTCAATCCTCCCATCTTCAATCCTCAATACTCAATCTGCAATACTCAATCCTCAATCCTCCATCCTCAACCCTCAATCCTCAAGCGTCAATCCTGTATCCTCAATCCTCAATCCTCAGACTTCAATCCTCAATTCTCAATCTTCAATCCTCAATCCTCAATTCTCAATCCTCAATACTCAATCCTCAAACCTCAATCCTCAACCGTCAGTCCTCGTCCTCAATCCTCAAACCTCAATACACAATCCTCAATATTCAATCATCAATACTCAATCTTCAATCCTCAATCCTCAAGCCTCAATCCTCAATCCTCAATATTCAGCACACAACACTCATCCATCAATCCTCAATACTCAACCATCAATCCTCAATTCTCAATACTCAATAGAATATACTGAATTCTCATGGTTGAATACTCGATCCAAAATATTCAATAAACAAGTCTCAATCCTCAAACATCAATATGCAACACTCAATCCTCAACACTCAGTCCTCTCTCTTCAATCCTCCATCCTCAATCCTCAATCCTCAAGCGTCAATCCTCAATCCTCAATCCCTAATCCTCAACCCTCAATCGTCAGTCCTCAAACCTGAATCCCGAGTCCTCAATCCTGAATCCTCAATCTTCAGCCCTCAGTCCTCAACAATCAATTGTCAATCCTCAATCCTCAATAGAATATCCTCAATTCACAGTTTTCAATACTCAATCCCCATAATTCAATCTTCAAATCTCAATCCACAAACATCAATTCTCATCACTCTACCCTCAACACTCCGCCCTCAATCTTCAATCCACAATCCTCAATCCTCAATACTCAATCCGCATTCTTCAATCCTCAATACCCAATCCTCAGTCTTCAATCCTCAATCTTCAAACCTCAATCCGGAATCCTCAATCCTGAATCCTCAATCTTCAGCCGTCAGTCCTCAACAATCAATTCTCAATCCCCAATCCTCAATCTTCAATCCTCAATCCTCAATCCGCAATCCTCAATCCTCAATCTTCAATCCTCAATACTCAATCTTCAATCCTCAATCCTCAATCCTCAATCCTCAATCCTCAATCCTCAATCCTGAATACTCAATCCTCAATCGTCAATCTTCAATCCTCAATACTCAATCTTCAATACTCAATCCTCAATCCTCAATCGTCAATCCTCATTCTTCAATCCTCAATACCCAATCCTCAATTTTCAATCCTCAATACTCAATCCTCAATCCTCAATACTCAATCGTCAACCCTCAATCCTCAATCCTCAATCCTCAATGTTCAATCCTCAATCACCAATCCTCAACCCTCAATCTTCAATACTCAATACTCAATCTTCAATCCTCAATCCTCAATCCTCAATCCTCAATCCTCAGTCCACAATATTCATTCCTCAATCCTCAATCCCCAATCCTCAATCCTCAATCCTCAATCCTCAACCGTCAATCTTCAATCCTCATTACTCAATCTTCAATCCTCAATCCTCAATCCTCAATCGTCAATCCTCATTCTTCAATCCTCAATACCCAATCCTCAATCTTCAATCCTCAATACTCAATCCTCATTCCTCAATCCTCAATCCTCAATCCTCAATCCTCAAACTTCAATCCTCAGTCCCAAATCCCCAATCCTCAATACTCAATCCTAAATCCTCAATCTTCAATCCTCAATACTCGATCTTCAATCCTCAATCCTCAATCCTCAATCCTCAGACCTCATTGTTCAATACTCAATAACCGATCCTCAACCCCAGTCCTCAATCTTCAATCCTCAATGGTCAATCCTCAATCCTCAATCGTCAATCCTCAATCCTCAGTCCCCAGTCCTCAATCCTCAATCCTCAACCCTCAAACCTCAATCCTCAACCGTCAGTCCTCGTCCTCAATCGCAAACACTCAATCCTCAATCCTCAATCTTCAATCCTCAATACCCAATATTCAATACCCAATCCTCAGTCTTCAATCCTCAATCCTCAATCCTCAAATCTCAATCCTCAATCCTCAGTCCTCAGTCCTCAAACCTCAATCCTCAACCCTGAGCCCTCATCCTCAATCCTCAATCCTCAATCCTCAATCCTCAGTCTTCAATCCTCAATACTCAACCTTCAATAACCAATCCTCAATCCTCAATCCTCAATACTCAATACTCAATCGTCAATCCTCAATCCCCAATCCTCAATCTCCAATAATCAATCCTCAATCCCCAATCCTCAATCCTCAATCCTCAATCCTCAAATCTCAATCCTCAATCCTCAGTCCTCAGTCCTCAAACCTCAATCCTCAACCCTGAGCCCTCATCCTCAATCCTCAATCCTCAATCCTCAGTCCTCAGTCCTCAAACCTCAATCCTCAACCCTCAGCCCTCATCCTCAACCCTCAATCCTAAACTCTCAATCCTCAAACCTCAAACCTCAATCCTCAACCGTCAGTCCTCGTCCTCAATCCTCAACACTCAATCCTCAATCCTCAATCTTCAATCCTCAATACTCAATATTCAATCCTCAATCCTCAATCCTCAATCCTCGATCTTCAATCCTCAATCCTCAATCCTCAATCCTCAATCCTCAATCCTCAGTCCTCAAAACTCAAACCTGAATCCTCAATCCTCAGACCTCAGGCATTAATGCTCAACCCTCAGTCCTCGTCCTCAATCCACAACACTCAATCCTGAATCCTCAATCTTCATTCATCAATATTCAACCGTCTATCCTCAATCCTCAATCCTCAATCCTCAATTCTCATTCTTCAATCCTCAACACCCAATCCTCAATCTTCAATCCTCAATCCTCAATCCTCAATCCTCAATCCTCAATCCTCAATCCTCATTCTACAATCCCCAATACCCAATCCTCAATCTTCAATCCTCAATCCTGAATCCTCAATTCTCAAACCTCAATCCACAGTCCTCAGCCCTCAAACCTCAATCCTCAAACCTCAGCCCTCATTCTCAATCCTCAATCCTCAATTCTCAGTCCTCAGCCCTCAAACCTCAATCCTCAACCCTAAGACCTCATCCTCAATCCTCAATTATCAATCCTCTATCCTCAATCTTCAATCCTCAATACTCAATCTTCAATCCTCAATCCTCAGTCCTCAAACCTCAATTCTGAATCCTCAATACTCAATCTTCAATCCTCAATCTTGAGTCCTCAATACTCAACTATCAGTCCTCAATTCTCAGTACTCAATCCTCTGTCCTCAATCTTCAATCCTCAATACTCAATCTTCAATCCACAATCCTCAATCCTCAATCCTCAATGCTCAATCCTCAATCCTCAATCCTCAACACTCAATATTCAATCCTCAATACTCAATCTGCAATCCTCAATCCTCAATCCTCAATCGTCAGTCTTCAATCCTCAATACTCAATCTTCAATCCTCAATCCTCAATCCTCAGTACTCAAACCTCATTCTACAATCCTCAATACCCATTCCTCAATCATCAATCCTCAGTCCTGAATCCTCAATACTCAATCCTCAATCCTCAGTCCTCAGTCCTCAAACCTCAATCCTCAACCCTCAGCCCTCATCCTCAACCCTCAATCCTAAACTCTCAATCCTCAAACCTCAAACCTCAATCCTCAACTGTCGGTCCTCGTCCTCAATCCTCAACCATCAATCCTCAATCCTCAATCTTCAATCATCAATACTCAATCTTCAGTCCTCAATCCTAAATCCTCAATCCTCAATCCTTAATCCTCAATTTTCAATCCGCAATACCCAATCCTCAATATTCAATCCTCAATCCTCAATCCTCAATCCTCAATCCTCGATCCTCAATCCTCAATCCTCAGTCCTCAAAAAGCAAACCTGAATCCTCAATCCTGAATCCTCAACCTTCAGAACACAGTCCTCAACAATCAGTTGCCAATTCTCAATCCTCAATAGAATATAATCAACTCACAGTTTTCAATACTCAATACTCAATCTGCAATCTTCAAATTTCTATCCACAAACATCAATTCTCATAACTCAACCCTCAACACTCAGTGCCCAATCCTCAATCTTCAATCCTCAATACTCAATCCCCAATTCTCAATCCTCAACATTCAATCCTCAATACTCAATCCTCAGTCCTCAATCCTCAATCCTGAATCCTCAATCCTCAATCCTCAGTTTTCACTCTTCAATCCTCAATCCTCAATCGTCAATCCTCGATCCTCAATCGTCAGTCTTCAATCCTGAATACTCAATCTACAATCCTCAATCCTCAATCCTCAATCCTCAAACCTCATTCTACAATCCTCAATGCACGATCCTCAATCCTCAATCCTCAATCTTCAATCCCCAATACTCAATCTTCAATCCTCAATCCTCAATACTCAATCCTCAATCCTCATTCTTCAATCCTCAATACCGAATCCTCAATCTTCAATCCACAATCCCCAATCCTCAGTTCGCAATCCTCAATCCTCAATCCTCAGACCTCAGGCATCAATACTCTACCCTCAGTCCTCGTCCTCAATCCAGAACCCTCAATCCTCAATCCTCAATCTTCATTCATCAATATTCAACCTTCTATCCTCAATCCTCAATCCTCAATCCTCAATCCCCAATACTCAATCTTCAATCCTCAACACCCAATCCTCAATCTTCCATCCTCAATCCTCAATCCTCAATCCTCAATCTTCAAACCTCAATCCTCTGTCCGCAAACCTCAATCCTGAATCCTCAATACTGAATTCTCAATCTTCAGCACTCAGTCCTCAACAATCAGTTGTCAATACTCAATCCTCAATAGAATGTCATCAATTCACATTTTTCAATACTCAATACTCAATCTGCCATCTTCAAATCTCTATCCACAAACATCAATTCTCATCACTCAACCATCAACACTCAGTCCTCAATGTTCAATCCTCAATCCTCAATTCTCAATCGTCAATCCTCAATAATAAATCTTCAATCCTCAATCCTCAATCCTCAATCCTCAATCCTCAATCCTCAATCCCAAATCTTCAATTTTCAATCCTCAATTCTCAATACTCAATAGAATATCCTGAATTCTCAGGATTCAATACTCAAACCTCAACACTCAACCCTCAATCCTCTATCCTCTATCCTCAATTCTCAATCTTCAATCCTCAATACTCAATCTTCAATCCTCCTTTCTAAATCCTCAATCCTCGATCCTGAATCCTCAATCGTCTTGCTTCAATCCTCAATACCCAATCCTCGGTCTTCAATCTTCAATCCTCATTCCTCAATTCTCAATCCTCAATCCTCAGTCCTCAGACCTCAAACCTCAATTACCAATCCGCAGCCCTCATCCTCATTCCTCACTCCTCAATCGTCAATCCTCAATCCTCAATCCTCAACCCTCAATCCTCAATGTTCAATCCTCAATACCCAATCCTCAGTCTTCAATCCTCAATCCTCAATCCTCAACCCTCAATCTTCAATCCTCAATCCTCAGTCCTCAAACCTCAATCCTCAATCCTCAATCCTCAATCGTCAGGCCTCAATCCTCAATACCCAATCCTCAGTCTTCAATCATCAATCTTCAATCCTCAATCTTCAACCCTCAATCCTCAGTCCTCAAACCTCAATTCTGAATCCTCAATCCTGAATCCTCAATCTTCAGCCCTCAATCCTCAACAATCAGTTGTCATTCCTCAATCCTCAATAGAATATCCTCAATTCACAGATTTTAATACTCAATACTCAATCTGCAATCTTCCAACGTGTATCCACAAACATCAATTTTCACCACTCAACCCTCAGCACTCATTCCTCAATGTTCAATCCTCAATCCTCAGCTCTCAATCTTCGATCCTCAATACTGAACCTTCAATCCTCAATCCTCAATTCTCAATCCTCAATCCTCAACCCTCATTCTTCAATCCTCAATACCCAATCCTCAATCTTCAGTCCTCAATCCTCAATCGTCAATCCTCAATCCTCAAACCTCAATCCTCTGTCCTCAAACCTCAATCCTGAATCCTCAATACTGAATCCTCAATCTTCAGCACTCAGTCCTCAACAATCAGTTGTCAATCCTCAATCCTCAATAGAATGTCATCAATTCACATTTCTCAATACTCAATACTCAATCTGCAATCTTCAAATCTCTATCCACAAACATCAATTCTCATCACTCAACCATCAACACTCAGTCCTCAATGTTCAATCCTCAATCCTCAATACTCAATCGTCAATCCTCAATACTAAATCTTCAATCCTCAATCCTCAATCCTCAATCCTCAATCCTCAATCCTCAATCATCAATTTTCAATCCTCGATTCTCAATGCTCAATAGAATATCCTGAATTCTCAGGATTCAATACTCAAACCTCAACACTCAACCCTCAATCCTCTGTCCTCAACCCTCAATTCTCAACCTTCAATCCTCAATACTCAATCTTCGATCCTCCATCGTAAATCCTCAATCCTCAATCCTCAATCCTCAATCGTCTTGCTTCAATCCTCAATACCCAATCCTCGGTCTTCAATCTTCAATCCTCATTCCTCAATTCTTAATCCTCAATCCTCAGTCCTCAGACCTCAAACCTCATTCTACAATCCTCAATACCCATTCCTCAATTCTCAATCCTCAATCCTCAATCCTCAACACTCAATCCTCAATCCTCAGACCTCAGTCCTCAAACCTCAATCCTCAACCCTCAGCCCTCATCCTCAAACCTCAATCCTAAACTCTCAATCCTCAAACCTCAAACCTCAATCCTCAACCGTCAGTTCTCGTCCTCAATCCTCAACCCGCAATCCTCAATCCTCAATCTTCAATCCTCAATACTCAATATTCAATCCTCAATCCTCAATCCTCAATCCTCAATCTTCAATCCTCAATCCTCAATCCTCAATCCTCAATCCTCAGTCCTCAAAACTCAAACCTGAATCCTCAATCCTCAGACCTAAGGCATTAATACTTAACCCTCAGTCCTCGTCCTCAATCCACAACCCTCAATCCTCAATCCTCAATCTTCATTCATTAATATTCAACAGTCTATCCTCAATCCTCAATTATCAATCCTCAATTATCATTCTTCAATCCTCAACACCCAATCCTCAATCTTCAATCCTCAATCCTCAATCCTCAATCCTCAATCCTCAATCCTCAATCCTCATTCTAAAATCCTCAATACCCAATCCTCAATCTTCAATCGTCAATCCTCAATCCTCAATTCTCAAACCTCAATCCTCAGTCCTCAGCCCTCAAACCTCAATCCTCAAACCTCAGCCCTCATTCTCAATCCTCAATCCTCAATTCTCAGTCCTCAGCCCTCAAACCTCAATCCTCAACCCTAAGACCTCATCCTCAATCCTCAATTATCAATCCTCAATCCTCAATCTTCAATCCTCAATACTCAATCTTCAATCCTCAATCCTCAATTCTCAATCCTCAATCCCCAGTCCTCAGTCCTCAATCCTCAATGCTCAAACCTTAGCCCACATCCTCAATCCTCAATCCTCAATCCTCAATCTTCAATCCTCAATACTCAATCCTCAATCTTCAATCCTCATTCTTCAATCCTCAACACCCAATCCTCAATCTTCAATGCTCAATCCTCAATCCTCAATTCTCAATCCTCAATCCTCAATCGTCAGGCTTCAATCCTCAATACTCAATCTTCAATCCTCAATCCTCAATCCTCATTCCTCAGTCCTCATTCTTCAATCCTCAATACCCAATCCTCAATCTTCAATCTTCAACCCTCAATCCTCAATTCTCAATCCTCAATCCTCTGTCCTCAGACCTCAAACATCAATCCTCAACCCTCAGCCCTCATCCTCAATCCTCAATCCTCATTCCTCAGTCATCAAACCTCAATCGTGAATCCTCAATCCTGAATCCACAATCTTCAGACCTCAGAACTGAACAATCAGATGTCAATCCTCAATCCTCAATAGAATGTCATCAATTCACAGTTTTCAATACCCAATACTCAATCTGCAATCTTCAAATTTCTATCCACAAACATCAATTCTCATCACTCAACCCTCAACACTCAGTCCCCAATCCTCAATCTTCAATCCTCAATCCTCAATCCTCAATCCTCAATCCTCAGACCTGAAACATAAATACTCAACCCTCAGTCCTCGTCCTCAATCCACAACCCTCAATCCTCGATCCTCAACCTTCAATCATCAATATTCAATCTTCAATCCTCAATCCTCAATCCTCAATACCCAATCCTCAGTCTTGAATCCTCAATCCTCAATCCTCAATCCTCAATCTTCAATCCTCAATACTCAATCCTCAATCCTCAATCCTCAAACCTCAATCCTTAATCCTCAATCGTCAGTCTTCAATCCTCAATATCCAACCCTCAATATTCAATCCTCAATCCTCAATCTTCAATCCTCAATCCTCATACCTCAAACATCAACACTCAACCCTCAGTCCTCGTCCTCAATCCACAACCCTCAATCCTCGATCCTCAATCTTCAATCCTCGTTCTTCCATCCTCAACACCCAATCCTCAATCTTCAATCCTCAATCCTCAATCCTCAATTCTTAATCCTCAATCCTCAATCCTCAGACCTCAAACATCAATACTCAAGCCTCAGTCCTCGTCCTCAATCCACAACCATCAATCCTCAATCCTCAATCTTCAATTATCAATATTCAATGTTCAGTACTCAATCCTAAATCCGCAATCCTCAATCCTTAATCCTCAATTTTCAATCCGCAATACCCAATCCTCAATCTTCAATCCTCAATCCTCAATCCTCAATCCTCAATCCTCGATCCTCAATCCTCAATCCTCAGTCCTCAAAACTCAAACCTGAATCCTCAATCCTGAATCTTCAACCTTCAGAACTCAGTCCTCAACAATCAGTTGCCAATTCTCAATCCTCAATAGAATATAATCAACTCACAGTTTTCAATACTCAATACTGAATCTGCAATCTTCAAATTTCTATCCACAAACATCAATTCTCATCACTCAACCCTCAACACTCAGTCCCCAATCCTCAATCTTCAATCCTCAATACTCAATCCCCAATTCTCAATCCTGAATCTTCAATCCCCAATACTCAATCCTCAATCCTCAATCCTCAATCCTGAATCCTCAATCCTCAATCCTCAATTCTCATTCTTCAATCCTCAACACCCAATCCTCAATCTTCAATCCTCAATCCTCAATCCTCAATCCTCAATCCTCAATCCTCAATCCTCAATCCTCATTCTACAATCCTCAATACCTAATCCTCAATCTTCAATCCTCAATCCTGAATCCTCAATTCTGAAACCTCAATCCACAGTCCTCAGCCCTCAAACCTCAATCCTCAACCCTCAGCCCCCATTCTCAATCCTCAATCCTCAATTCTCAGTCCTCAGCCCTCAAACCTCAATCCTCAACCCTCAGACCTCATCCTCAATCCTCAATTATCAATCCTCAATCCTCAATCTTCAATCCTCAATACTCAATCTTCAATCCTCAATCCTCAGTCCTCAAGCTTCAATTCTGAATCCTCAATACTCAATCTTCAATCCTCAATCCTCTGTCCTCAATACTCAACTATCAGTCCTCAATTCTCAATACTCAATCCTCAATCCTCAATCTTCAATCCTCAATACTCAATCTTCAATCCTCAATCCTCAATCCTCAATCCTCAATGCTCAATCCTCAATCCTCAAACCACAACCCTCAATCTTCAATCCTCAATACTCAATCTGCAATCCTCAATCCTCAATCCTCAATCCTCAATCCTCATTCTTCAATCCTCAATACCCATTCCTCAATCTTCAATCCTCAATCCACAATCCTCAACTCTCAATCCTCATTCTTCAATCCTCAACACGCAATCCTCAATCTTCAATCCTCAATCCTCAATCCTCAGACCTCAGTCCTCAACCTTCAATCCTCAATACTCAATCTTCAATCCTCAATCCTCAATCCTCAATCCTCAATCCTCATTCTTCAATCCTCAACTCCCAATCCTCAATCTTCAATCCTGAATCCTCAATCCTCAATTCTCAGTCCTCAATCCTCAATCCTCAATCCTCAGACCTCAAGCATCAAAACTCAACCCTCAGTCCTCGTACTCAATCCACAGCCCTCAATCCTCGATCATCAATATTCAATCATCAATATTCCATCTTCAATCCTCAATCCTCAATCCTCAATACTCAGTCCTCAATCCTCAATCCTCAATCCTCAATACTCAACCATCAATTCTCAATTCTCAATACTCAAGAGAATATCCTGAATTCTCAGGATTCAATACTCAAACCTCAACACTCAACCCTCAATCCTCAATCCTCAAACCTCAATCCTCAATCTTCAATCCTCCATCCTAAATCCTCAATCCTCAACCCTCAATCCTCAATCGTCTTGCTTCAATCCTCAATACCCAATCCTCGGTCTTCAATATTCAATCCTCATTCCTCAATTCTCAATCCTCAATCCTCAGTCCTCAGACCTCAAACCTCAATCCCCAATCCGCAGCCCTCATCCTCATTCCTCATTCCTCAATCGTCAATCCTCAATCCTCAATACTCAACCCTCAACCCTCAATGTTCAATCCTCAATACCCAATCCTCAGTCTTCAATCCTCAATCCTCAATCCTCAATCCTCAATCTTCAATCCTCAATCCTCAGTCCTCAAACCTCAATTCTGAATCCTCAATCCTGAAACCTCAATCTTAAGACCTCAGACATGAACAATCAGATGTCAATCCTCAACCCTCAACAGAATATCATCAATTCACAGTTTTCAATACTCAATACTCAATCTGCAATCTTCAAATTTCTGTCCACAAATGTCAATTCTCATCACTCAACCCTCAACACTCAATCCTCAATCCTCATTCCTCAATCCTCATTCTTCAATCCTCATTCTTCAATCCTCAACACCCAATCCTCAATCTTCAATGCTCAATCCTCAATCCTCAATTCTCAATCCTCAATCCTCAATCGTCAGGCTTCAATCCTCAATACTCAATCTTCAATCCTGAATCCTCAATCCTCATTCCTCAGTCCTCATTCTTCAATCCTCAATACCCAATCTTCAATCCTCAACACCCAATCCTCAATCTTCAATCCTCAATCCTCAATCCTCAATCCTCAATCCTCAAACCTCAATCCTCTGTCCTCAAACCTCAATCCTGAATCCTCAATCCTCAATCCTGAATCCTGAATCCTCAATCCTCAATCCTCAATTTTCGCTCTTCAATCCTCAATCCTCAATCGTCAATCCTCAATGTTCAATCCTCAATACCCAATCCTCAGTCTTCAATCCTCAATCCTCAATCCTCAATCCTCAATCTTCAATCCTCAATCCTCAGTCCTCAAACCTCAATTCTGAATCCTCAATCCTGAAACCTCAATCTTAAGACCTCAGACATGAACAATCAGATGTCAATCCTCAATCCTCAATAGAATATCATCAATTCACAGTTTTCAATACTCAATACTCAATCTGCAATCTTCAAATTTCTGTCCACAAATGTCAATTCTCATCACTCAACCCTCAACACTCAATCCTCAATCCTCATTTCTCAATCCTCATTCTTCAATCCTCATTCTTCAATCCTCAACACCCAATCCTCAATCTTCAATGCCCAATCCTCAATCCTCAATTCTAAATCCTCAATCCTCAATCGTCAGGCTTCAATCCTCAATACTCAATCTTCAATCCTCAATCCTCAATCCTCATTCCTCAATCCTCATTCTTCAATCCTCAATACCCAATCCTCAATCTTCAATCTTCAACCCTCAATCCTCAATTCTCAATCCTCAATCCTCAGTCCTCAGACCTCAAACATCAATCCTCAACCCTCAGCCCTCATCCTCAATCCTCAATCCTCAATCTTCAATCCTCAGTCCACAATCCTCATGCCTCAATCCTCAATCCTCATTCCTCAGTCATCAAACCTCAATCCTGAATCCTCAATCCTGAATCCTCAATCTCCAGACCTCAGTCCTCAACAATCAGTTGTCATTCCTCAATCCTCAATAGAATATCCTCAATGCACAGCTTTTAATACTCACTACTCAATCTGCAATCTTCCAACGTGTATCCACAAGCATCAATTTTCACCACTCAACCCTCAGCACTCATTCCTCAATGTTCAATCCTCAATCCTCAGCTCTCAATCTTCGATCCTCAATACTGAACCTTCAAACCTCAATCCTCAATTCTCAATCATCAATCCTCAATCCTCAGTCCTCAAACCACAATTCTGAATCCTCAATCCTGAATCCTCAATCTTCAGCCCTCAGTCCTCAACAATCAGTTGTCATTCCTCAATCCTCAATAGAATATCCTCAATTCACAGCTTTTAATACTCAATACTCAATCTGCAATCTTCCAACGTGTATCCACAAACATCAATTTTCACCACTCAGCCCTCAGCACTCATTCCTCAATGTTGAATCCTCAATCCTCAGCTCTCAATCTTCGATCCTCAATACTGAACCTTCAATCCTCAATTCTCAATTCTCAATCCTCAATCCTCAACCCTCATTCTTCAACCCTCAATACACAATCCTCAATCTTCAGTCCTCAATCCTCAATCCTCAATTCTCAATTCTCAATCCTCAATCCTCAATCCTCAATCCTCATACCTCAAACATCAATATTCAACCCTCAGTCCTCGTCCTCAAATCACAAACCTCAATCCTC
The DNA here is from genome assembly GCF_051401765.1 of Calliopsis andreniformis. Classification (NCBI taxonomy): domain Eukaryota; kingdom Metazoa; phylum Arthropoda; class Insecta; order Hymenoptera; family Andrenidae; genus Calliopsis; species Calliopsis andreniformis. Next base: position 2,282,367 of record NW_027480481.1, read on the forward strand.
AACCCTCAATCTTCAATCATCAATATTCAATCTTCAATCCTCAATACTCAATCTCAATCCTCAATCCTCAATCCTCAATCTTCCATCCCCAATACTCAATCTTCAATCCTCAATCCTCAATACTCAACCCTCAATCCTCATTCTTCAATCCTCAATACCCAATCCTCAATCTTCAATCCACAATCCCCAATCCTCAGTACGCAATCCTCAATCCTCAATCCTCAGACCTCAGGTATCAATACTCTACCCTCAGTCCTCGTCCTCAATCCACAACCCTGAATCCTCAATCCTCAACCTTCATTCATCAATATTCAACCTTCTATCCTCAATCCTCAATCCTCAAACCTCAATCCTCAATCCTCAATCTTCAATCCTCAACACCCAATCCTCAATCTTCAATCCTCAATCCTCAATCCTCAATCCTCAATCCTCAAACCTCAATCCTCTGTCCTCAAACCTCAATCCTGAATCCTCAATACTGAATCCTCAATCTTCAGCACTCAGTCCTCAACAATCAGTTGTCAATCCTCAGTCCTCAATAGAATGTCATCAATTCACATTTCTCAATACTCAATACTCAATCTGCAATCTTCAAATCTCTATCCAGAAATATCAATTCTTATCACTCAACCATCAACACTCAGTCCTCAATGTTCAATCCTCAATCCTCAATTCTCAATCGTCAATCCTCAATACTGAATCTTCAATCCTCAATCCTCAATCCTCAATCCTCAATCCACAATCCTCAATCCTCAATCATCAATTTTCAATCCTCAATACTCAACTTTCAATCCTCAATCCTCAAACCTCAATCCTTAATCCTCAATCGTCAGTCTTCAATCCTCAATATCCAACTTTCAATCTTCAATCCTCAATCCTCAATCCTCAATTCTCAATCCTCAATCCCCAGTCCTCAGTCCTCAAACTTCAATGCTCAAACCACAGCCCACATCGTCAGTCCTCAATCCTCAATCCTCAATCTTCAATCCACAATCCTCATACCTCAAACATCAACACTCAACCCTCAGTCCTCGTCCTCAATCCACAACCCTCAATCCTCGATCCTCAATCTTCAATCCTCATTCTTCCATCCTCAACACCCAATCCTCAATCTTCAATCCTCAATCCTCAATCCTCAATTCTCAATCCTCAATCCTCAATCCTCAGACCTCAAACATCAATACTCAAGCCTCAGTCCTCGTCCTCAATCCACAACCATCAATCCTCAATCCTCAATCTTCAATTATCAATATTCAATCTTCAGGCCTCAATCCTAAATCCTCAATCCTCAATCCTTAATCCTCAATTTTCAATCCGCAATACCCAATCCTCAATCTTCAATCCTCAATCCTCAATCCTCAATCCTCAATCCTCGATCCTCAAACCTCAGCCCTCATTCTCAATCCTCAATCCTCAATTCTCAGTCCTCAGCCCTCAAACCTCAATCCTCAACCCTAAGACCTCATCCTCAATCCTCAATTATCAATCCTCAATCCTCAATCTTCAATCCTCAATACTCAATCTTCAATCCTCAATCCTCAATTCTCAATCCTCAATCCCCAGTCCTCAGTCCTCAATCCTCAATGCTCAAACCTCAGCCCTCATTCTCAATCCTCAATCCTCAATTCTCAGTCCTCAGCCCTCAAACCTCAATCCTCAACCCTAAGACCTCATCCTCAATCCTCAATTATCAATCCTCAATCCTCAATCTTCAATCCTCAATACTCAATCTTCAATCCTCAATCCTCAATACTCAATCCTCAATCTTCAATCCTCATTCTTCAATCCTCAACACCCAATCCTCAATCTTCAATGCTCAATCCTCAATCCTCAATTCTCAATCCTCAATCCTCAATCGTCAGGCTTCAATCCTCAATACTCAATCTTCAATCCTCAATCCTCAATCCTCATTCCTCAGTCGTCATTCTTCAATCCTCAATACCCAATCCTCAATCTTCAATCTTCAACCCTCAATCCTCAATTCTCAATCCTCAATCCTCAGTCCTCAGACCTCAAACATCAATCCTCAATCCTCAGCCCTCATCCTCAATCCTCAATCCTCATTCCTCAGTCATCAAACCTCAATCGTGAATCCTCAATCCTGAATCCACAATCTTCAGACCTCAGAACTGAACAATCAGATGTCAATCCTCAATCCTCAATAGAATGTCATCAATTCACAGTTTTCAATACTCAATACTCAATCTGCAATCTTCAAATTTCTATCCACAAACATCAATTCTCATCACTCAACCCTCAACACTCAGTCCCCAATCCTCAACCTTCAATCCTCAATCCTCAATCCTCAATCCTCAATCCTCAGACCTGAAACATAAATACTCAACCCTCAGTCCTCGTCCTCAATCCACAACCCTCAATCCTCGATCCTCAACCTTCAATCATCAATATTCAATCTTCAATCCTCAATCCTCAATCCTCAATACCCAATCCTCAGTCTTCAATCCTCAATCCTCAATCCTCAATCCTCAATCTTCAATCCTCAATACTCAATCCTCAATCCTCAATCCTCAAACCTCAATCCTTAATCCTCAATCGTCAGTCTTCAATCCTCAATATCCAACCCTCAATCTTCAATCCTCAATCCTCAATCCTCAATTATCAATCCTCAATCCCCAGTCCTCAATCCTCAATCCTCAATCCTCAAACCTCAATCCTCTGTCCTCAAACCTCAATCCTGAATCCTCAATACTGAATCCTCAATCTTCAGCACTCAGTCCTCAACAATCAGTTGTCAATCCTCAATCCTCAATAGAATGTCATCAATTCACATTTCTCAATACTCAATACTCAATTTGCAATCTTCAAATCTCTATCCACAAATATCAATTCTCATCACTCAACCATCAACACTCAGTCCTCAATGTTCAATCCTCAATCCTCAATTCTCAATCGTCAATCCTCAATACTGAATCTTCAATCCTCAATCCTCAATCCTCAATCCTCAATCCACAATCCTCAATCCTCATTCATCAATTTTCAATCCTCAATACTCAACTTTCAATCCTCAATCCTTAATCCTCAATCGTCAGTCTTCAATCCTCAATATCCAACTTTCAATCTTCAATCCTCAATCCTCAATCCTCAATTCTCAATCCTCAATCCCCAGTCCTCAGTCCTCAAACTTCAATGCTCAAACCTTAGCCCACATCGTCAGTCCTCAATCCTCAATCCTCAATCTTCAATCCTCAATCCTCATACCTCAAACATCAACACTCAACCCTCAGTCCTCGTCCTCAATCCACAACCCTCAATCCTCGATCGTCAATCTTCAATCCTCGTTCTTCCATCCTCAACACCCAATCCTCAATCTTCAATCCTCAATCCTCAATGCTCAATTCTCAATCCTCAATCCTCAATCCTCAGACCTCAAACATCAATACTCAAGCCTCAGTCCTCGTCCTCAATCCACAACCATCAATCCTCAATCCTCAATCTTCAATTATCAATATTCAATGTTCAGTACTCAATCCTAAATCCTCAATCCTCAATCCTTAATCCTCAATTTTCAATCCGCAATACCCAATCCTCAATCTTCAATCCTCAATCCTCAATCCTCAATCCTCAATCCTCGATCCTCAATCCTCAATCCTCAGTCCTCAAAACTCAAACCTGAATCCTCAATCCTGAATCTTCAACCTTCAGAACTCAGTCCTCAACAATCAGTTGCCAATTCTCAATCCTCAATAGAATATAATCAACTCACAGTTTTCAATACTCAATACTGAATCTGCAATCTTCAAATTTCTATCCACAAACATCAATTCTCATCACTCAACCCTCAACACTCAGTCCCCAATCCTCAATCTTCAATCCTCAATACTCAATCCCCAATTCTCAATCCTCAATCTTCAATCCCCAATACTCAATCCTCAATCCTCAATCCACAATCCTGAATCTTCAATCCTCAATACTCAATTCTCATTCTTCAATCCTCAACACCCAATCCTCAATCTTCAATCCTCAATCCTCAATCCTCAATCCTCAATCCTCAATCCTCAATACTCAATCCTCAATCTTCAATCCTCATTCTTCAATCCTCAACACCCAATCCTCAATCTTCAATGCTCAATCCTCAATCCTCAATTCTCAATCCTCAACCCTCAATCGTCAGGCTTCAATCCTCAATACTCAATCTTCAATCCTCAATCCTCAATCCTCATTCCTCAGTCCTCATTCTTCAATCCTCAATACCCAATCCTCAATCTCCAATCTTCAACCCTCAATCCTCAATTCTCAATCCTCAATCCTCAGTCCTCAGACCTCAAACATCAATCCTCAACCCTCAGCCCTCATCCTCAATCCTCAATCCTCATTCCTCAGTCATCAAACCTCAATCGTGAATCCTCAATCCTGAATCCACAACCTTCAGACCTCAGAACTGAACAATCAGATGTCAATCCTCAATCCTCAATAGAATGTCATCAATTCACAGTTTTCAATACTCAATACTCAATCTGCAATCTTCGAATTTCTATCCACAAACATCAATTCTCATCACTCAACCCTCAACACTCAGTCCCCAATCCTCAACCTTCAATCCTCAATCCTCAATCCTCAATCCTCAATCCTCAGACCTGAAACATAAATACTCAACCCTCAGTCCTCGTCCTCAATCCACAACCCTCAATCCTCGATCCTCAACCTTCAATCATCAATATTCAATCTTCAATCCTCAATCCTCAATCCTCAATACCCAATCCTCAGTCTTCAATCCTCTATCCTCAATCCTCAATCCTCAATCTTCAATCCTCAATACTCAATCCTCAATCCTCAATCCTCAAACCTCAATCCTTAATCCTCAATCGTCAGTCTTCAATCCTCAATATCCAACCCTCAATCTTCAATCCTCAATCCTCAATCCTCAATTATCAATCCTCAATCCCCAGTCCTCAATCCTCAATCCTCAATCCTCAAACCTCAATCCTCTGTCCTCAAACCTCAATCCTGAATCCTCAATACTGAATCCTCAATCTTCAGCACTCAGTCCTCAACAATCAGTTGTCAATCCTCAATCCTCAATAGAATGTCATCAATTCACATTTCTCAATACTCAATACTCAATTTGCAATCTTCAAATCTCTATCCACAAATATCAATTCTCATCACTCAACCATCAACACTCAGTCCTCAATGTTCAATCCTCAATACTCAATTCTCAATCGTCAATCCTCAATACTGAATCTTCAATCCTCAATCCTCAATCCTCAATCCTCAATCCACAATCCTCAATCCTCATTCATCAATTTTCAATCCTCAATACTCAACTTTCAATCCTCAATCCTCAAACCTCAATCATTAATCCTCAATCGTCAGTCTTCAATCCTCAATATCCAACTTTCAATCTTCAATCCTCAATCCTCAATCCTCAATTCTCAATCCTCACTCCCCAGTCCTCAGTCCTCAAACTTCAATGCTCAAACCTTAGCCCAAATCGTCAGTCCTCAATCCTCAATCCTCAATCTTCAATCCTCAATCCTCATACCTCAAACATCAACACTCAACCCTCAGTCCTCGTCCTCAATCCACAACCCTCAATCCTCGATCCTCAATCTTCAATCCTCGTTCTTCCATCCTCAACACCCAATCCTCAATCTTCAATCCTCAATCCTCAATCCTCAATTCTCAATCCTCAATCCTCAATCCTCAGACCTCAAACATCAATACTCAAGCCTCAGTCCTCGTCCTCAATCCACAAACATCAATCCTCAATCCTCAATCTTCAATTATCAATATTCAATGTTCAGTACTCAATCCTAAATCCTCAATCCTCAATCCTTAATCCTCAATTTTCAATCCGCAATACCCAATCCTCAATCTTCAATCCTCAATCCTCAATCCTCAATCCTCAATCCTCGATCCTCAATCCTCAATCCTCAGTCCTCAAAACTCAAACCTGAATCCTCAATCCTGAATCTTCAACCTTCAGAACTCAGTCCTCAACAATCAGTTGCCAATTCTCAATCCTCAATAGAATATAATCAACTCACAGTTTTCAATACTCAATACTGAATCTGCAATCTTCAAATTTCTATCCACAAACATCAATTCTCATCACTCAACCCTCAACACTCAGTCCCCAATCCTCAATCTTCAATCCTCAATACTCAATCCCCAATTCTCAATCCTCAATCTTCAATCCCCAATACTCAATCCTCAATCCTCAATCCTCAATCCTGAATCCTCAATCCTCAATCCTCAATTCTCATTCTTCAATCCTCAACACCCAATCCTCAATCTTCAATCCTCAATCCTCAATCCTCAATCCTCAATCCTCAATCCTCAATACTCAATCCTCAATCTTCAATCCTCATTCTTCAATCCTCAACACCCAATCCTCAATCTTCAATGCTCAATCCTCAATCCTCAATTCTCAATCCTCAATCCTCAATCGTCAGGCTTCAATCCTCAATACTCAATCTTCAATCCTCAATCCTCAATCCTCATTCCTCAGTCCTCATTCTTCAATCCTCAATACCCAATCCTCAATCTTCAATCTTCAACCCTCAATCCTCAATTCTCAATCCTCAATCCTCAGTCCTCAGACCTCAAACATCAATCCTCAACCCTCAGCCCTCATCCTCAATCCTCAATCCTCATTCCTCAGTCATCAAACCTCAATCGTGAATCCTCAATCCTGAATCCACAATCTTCAGACCTCAGAACTGAACAATCAGATGTCAATCCTCAATCCTCAATAGAATGTCATCAATTCACAGTTTTCAATACTCAATACTCAATCTGCAACCTTCAAATTTCTATCCACAAACATCAATTCTCATCACTCAACCCTCAACACTCAGTCCCCAATCCTCAACCTTCAATCCTCAATCCTCAATCCTCAATCCTCAATCCTCAGACCTGAAACATAAATACTCAACCCTCAGTCCTCGTCCTCAATCCACAACCCTCAATCCTCGATCCTCAACCTTCAATCATCAATATTCAATCTTCAATCCTCAATCCTCAATCCTCAATACCCAATCCTCAGTCTTCAATCCTGAATCCTCAATCCTCAATCCTCAATCTTCAATCCTCAATACTCAATCCTCAATCCTCAATCCTCAAACCTCAATCCTTAATCCTCAATCGTCAGTCTTCAATCCTCAATATCCAACCCTCAATCTTCAATCCTCAATCCTCAATCCTCAATTATCAATCCTCAATCCCCAGTCCTCAATCCTCAATCCTCAATCCTCGATCCTCAATCCTCAATCCTCAGTCCTCAAAACTCAAACCTGAATCCTCAATCCTGAATCTTCAACCTTCAGAACTCAGTCCTCAACAATCAGTTGCCAATTCTCAATCCTCAATAGAATATAATCAACTCACAGTTTTCAATACTCAATACTGAATCTGCAATCTTCAAATTTCTATCCACAAACATCAATTCTCATCACTCAACCCTCAACACTCAGTCCCCAATCCTCAATCTTCAATCCTCAATACTCAATCCCCAATTCTCAATCCTCAATCTTCAATCCCCAATACTCAATCCTCAATCCTCAATCCTCAATCCTGAATCCTCAATCCTCAATCCTCAATTCTCATTCTTCAATCCTCAACACCCAATCCTCAATCTTCAATCCTCAATCCTCAATCCTCAATCCTCAATCCTCAATCCTCAATACTCAATCCTCAATCTTCAATTCTCATTCTTCAATACTCAACACCCAATCCTCAATCTTCAATGCTCAATCCTCAATCCTCAATTCTCAATCCTCAATCCTCAATCGTCAGGCTTCAATCCTCAATACTCAATCTTCAATCCTCAATCCTCAATCCTCATTCCTCAGTCCTCATTCTTCAATCCTCAATACCCAATCCTCAATCTTCAATCTTCAACCCTCAATCCTCAATTCTCAATCCTCAATCCTCAGTCCTCAGACCTCAAACATCAATCCTCAACCCTCAGCCCTCATCCTCAATCCTCAATCCTCATTCCTCAGTCATCAAACCTCAATCGTGAATCCTCAATCCTGAATCCACAATCTTCAGACCTCAGAACTGAACAATCAGATGTCAATCCTCAATCCTCAATAGAATGTCATCAATTCACAGTTTTCAATACTCAATACTCAATCTGCAACCTTCAAATTTCTATCCACAAACATCAATTCTCATCACTCAACCCTCAACACTCAGTCCCCAATCCTCAACCTTCAATCCTCAATCCTCAATCCTCAATCCTCAATCCTCAGACCTGAAACATAAATACTCAACCCTCAGTCCTCGTCCTCAATCCACAACCCTCAATCCTCGATCCTCAACCTTCAATCATCAATATTCAATCTTCAATCCTCAATCCTCAATCCTCAATACCCAATCCTCAGTCTTCAATCCTCAATCCTCAATCCTCAATCCTCAATCTTCAATCCTCAATACTCAATCCTCAATCCTCAATCCTCAAACCTCAATCCTTAATCCTCAATCGTCAGTCTTCAATCCTCAATATCCAACCCTCATTCTTCAATCCTCAATCCTCAATCCTCAATTATCAATCCTCAATCCCCAGTCCTCAATCCTCAATCCTCAATCCTCAAACCTCAATCCTCTGTCCTCAAACCTCAATCCTGAATCCTCAATACTGAATCCTCAATCTTCAGCACTCAGTCCTCAACAATCAGTTGTCAATCCTCAATCCTCAATAGAATATAATCAACTCACAGTTTTCAATACTCAATACTCAATCTGCAATCTTCAAATTTCTATCCACAAACATCAATTCTCATAACTCAACCCTCAACACTCAGTCCCCAATCCTCAATCTTCAATCCTCAATACTCAATCCCCAATTCTCAATCCTCAACATTCAATCCTCAATACTCAATCCTCAGTCCTCAATCCTCAATCCTGAATCCTCAATCCTCAATCCTCAGTTTTCACTCTTCAATCCTCAATCCTCAATCGTCAATCCTCGATCCTCAATCGTCAGTCTTCAATCCTGAATACTCAATCTACAATCCTCAATCCTCAATCCTCAATCCTCAAACCTCATTCTACAATCCTCAATGCACAATCCTCAATCCTCAATCCTCAATCTTCAATCCCCAATACTCAATCTTCAATCCTCAATCCTCAATACTCAATCCTCAATCCTCATTCTTCAATCCTCAATACCGAATCCTCAATCTTCAATCCACAATCCCCAATCCTCAGTTCGCAATCCTCAATCCTCAATCCTCAGACCTCAGGCATCAATACTCTACCCTCAGTCCTCGTCCTCAATCCAGAACCCACAATCCTCAATCCTCAATCTTCATTCATCAATATTCAACCTTCTATCCTCAATCCTCAATCCTCAATCCTCAATCCCCAATACTCAATCTTCAATCCTCAACACCCAATCCTCAATCTTCCATCCTCAATCCTCAATCCTCAATCCTCAATCTTCAAACCTCAATCCTCTGTCCGCAAACCTCAATCCTGAATCCTCAATACTGAATTCTCAATCTTCAGCACTCAGTCCTCAACAATCAGTTGTCAATACTCAATCCTCAATAGAATGTCATCAATTCACATTTTTCAATACTCAATACTCAATCTGCCATCTTCAAATCTCTATCCACAAACATCAATTCTCATCACTCAACCATCAACACTCAGTCCTCAATGTTCAATCCTCAATCCTCAATTCTCAATCGTCAATCCTCAATAATAAATCTTCAATCCTCAATCCTCAATCCTCAATCCTCAATCCTCAATCCTCAATCCCAAATCTTCAATTTTCAATCCTCAATTCTCAATACTCAATAGAATATCCTGAATTCTCAGGATTCAATACTCAAACCTCAACACTCAACCCTCAATCCTCTATCCTCTATCCTCAATCCTCAATCTTCAATCCTCAATACTCAATCTTCAATCCTCCTTTCTAAATCCTCAATCCTCGATCCTGAATCCTCAATCGTCTTGCTTCAATCCTCAATACCCAATCCTCGGTCTTCAATCTTCAATCCTCATTCCTCAATTCTCAATCCTCAGTCCTCAGTCCTCAGACCTCAAACCTCAATTACCAATCCGCAGCCCTCATCCTCATTCCTCACTCCTCAATCGTCAATCCTCAATCCTCAATCCTCAACCCTCAATCCTCAATGTTCAGTCCTCAATACCCAATCCTCAGTCTTCAATCCTCAATCCTCAATCCTCAACCCTCAATCTTCAATCCTCAATCCTCAGTCCTCAAACCTCAATTCTGAATCCTCATTCCTGAACCCTCAATCTTCAGACCTCAGACCTGAACAATCAGATGTCAATCCTCAATCCTCAATAGAATATCATCAATTCACAGTTTTCAATACTCAATCCTCAATCGTCAACCTTCAATCCTCAATGCTCAATCTTCAATCCTCAATACTCAATCCTCAATCCTCAATCCTCAATCTTCAATCCCCAATACTCAATCTTCAATCCTCAATCCTCAATACTCAATCCTCAATCCTCATTCTTCAATCCTCAATACCCAATCCTCAATCTTCAATCCACAATCCCCAATCCTCAGTTCGCAATCCTCAATCCTCAATCCTCAGACCTCAGGCATCAATACTCTACCCTCAGTCCTCGTCCTCAATCCAGAACCCTCAATCCTCAATACTCAATCTTCATTCATCAATATTCAACCATCTATCCTCAATCCTCAATCCTCAATCCTCAATCCCCAATACTCAATCTTCAATCCTCAACACCCAATCCTCAATCTTCAATCCTCAATCCTCAATCCTCAATCCTCAATCTTCAAACCTCAATCCTCTGTCCTCAAACCTCAATCCTGAATCCTCAATACTGAATTCTCAATCTTCAGCACTCAGTCCTCAACAATCAGTTGTCAATCCTCAATCCTCAATAGAATGTCATCAATTCACATTTTTCAATACTCAATACTCAATCTGCAATCTTCAAATCTGTATCCACAAACATCAATTCTCATCACTCAACCATCAACACTCAGTCCTCAATGTTCAATCCTCAATCCTCAATTCTCAATCGTCAATCCTCAATAATAAATCTTCAACCCTCAATCCTCAATCCTCAATCCTCAATCCTCAATCATCAATTTTCAATCCTCAATCTTCAATCCTCAATCCTCAGTCCTCAAACGTCAATTCTGAATCCTCAATCCTGAACCCACAATCTTCAGACCTCAGACCTGAACAATCAGATGTCAATCCTCAATCCTCAATAGAATATCATCAATTCACAGTTATCAATACTCAATCCTCAATCGTCAACCTTCAATCCTCAATGCTCAATCTTCAATCCTCAGTCCTCAATTCTCAATCCTCAGTCCTCAGACCTCAAACATCAATCCTCAACCCTCAGCCCTCATCCTCAATCCTCAATCCTCAATCTTCAATCCTCAGTCCACAATCCTCATGCCTCAATCCTCAATCCTCATTCCTCAGTCATCAAACCTCAATCCTGAATCCTCAATCCTGAATCCTCAATCTCCAGACCTCAGTCCTCAACAATCAGTTGTCATTCCTCAATCCTCAATAGAATATCCTCAATGCACAGCTTTTAATACTCACTACTCAATCTGCAATCTTCCAACGTGTATCCACAAGCATCAATTTTCACCACTCAACCCTCAGCACTCATTCCTCAATGTTCAATCCTCAATCCTCAGCTCTCAATCTTCGATCCTCAATACTGAACCTTCACACCTCAATCCTCAATTCTCAATCATCAATCCTCATTCCTCAATCCTCATACCTCAAACATCAATATTCAACCCTCAGTCATCGTCCTCAATCCACAAACCTCAATCCTCAACCCTCAATCTTCAATCATCAATATTCAATCATCAATCCTCAATACTCAATCCTAAATCCTCAATCCTCAATCCTCAATCCTCAATCCTCAATCTTCAATCCTCAATCCTCAGTCCTCAAACCACAATTCTGAATCCTCAATCCTGAATCCTCAATCTTCAGCCCTCAGTCCTCAACAATCAGTTGTCATTCCTCAATCCTCAATAGAATATCCTCAATTCACAGCTTTTAATACTCAATACTCAACCTGCAATCTTCCAACGTGTATCCACAAACATCAATTTTCACCACTCAGCCCTCAGCACTCATTCCTCAATGTTGAATCCTCAATCCTCAGCTCTCAATCTTCGATCCTCAATACTGAACCTTCAATCCTCAATTCTCAATTCTCAATCCTCAATCCTAAACCCTCATTCTTCAACCCTCAATACACAATCCTCAATCTTCAGTCCTCAATCCTCAATCCTCAATTCTCAATTCTCAATCCTCAATCCTCAATCCTCAATCCTCATACCTCAAACATCAATATTCAACCCTCAGTCCTCGTCCTCAAACCACAAACCTCAATCCTCAACCCTCAATCTTCAATCATCAATATTCAATCTTCAATCCTCAATACTCAATCTCAATCCTCAATCCTCAATCCTCAATCTTCCATCCCCAATACTCAATCTTCAATCCACAATCCTCAATACTCAACCCTCAATCCTCATTCTTCAATCCTCAATACCCAATCCTCAATCTTCAATCCACAATCCCCAATCCTCAGTACGCAATCCTCAATCCTCAATCCTCAGACCTCAGGTATCAATACTCTACCCTCAGTCCTCGTCCTCAATCCACAACCCTGAATCCTCAATCCTCAATCTTCATTCATCAATATTCAACCTTCTATCCTCAATCCTCAATCCTCAAACCTCAATCCTCAATCCTCAATCTTCAATCCTCAACACCCAATCCTCAATCTTCAATCCTCAATCCTCAATCCTCAATCCTCAATCCTCAAACCTCAATCCTCTGTCCTCAAACCTCAATCCTGAATCCTCAATACTGAATCCTCAATCTTCAGCACTCAGTCCTCAACAATCAGTTGTCAATCCTCAGTCCTCAATAGAATGTCATCAATTCACATTTCTCAATACTCAATACTCAATCTGCAATCTTCAAATCTCTATCCAGAAATATCAATTCTTATCACTCAACCATCAACACTCAGTCCTCAATGTTCAATCCTCAATCCTCAATTCTCAATCGTCAATCCTCAATACTGAATCTTCAATCCTCAATCCTCAATCCTCAATCCTCAATCCACAATCCTCAATCCTCAATCATCAATTTTCAATCCTCAATACTCAACTTTCAATCCTCAATCCTCAAACCTCAATCCTTAATCCTCAATCGTCAGTCTTCAATCCTCAATATCCAACTTTCAATCTTCAATCCTCAATCCTCAATCCTCAATTCTCAATCCTCAATCCCCAGTCCTCAGTCCTCAAACTTCAATGCTCAAACCATAGCCCACATCGTCAGTCCTCAATCCTCAATCCTCAATCCTCAGTCCTCAATCCTCAGACCTCAAACATCAATACTCAAGCCTCAGTCCTCGTCCTCAATCCACAACCATCAATCCTCAATCCTCAATCTTCAATTATCAATATTCAATCTTCAGGCCTCAATCCTAAATCCTCAATCCTCAATCCTTAATCCTCAATTTTCAATCCTCAATCCTCAATCCTCAATTCTCATTCTTCAATCCTCAACACCCAATCCTCAATCTTCAATCCTCAATCCTCAATCCTCAATCCTCAATCCTCAATCCTCATTCTACAATCCTCAATACCCAATCCTCAATCTTCAATCGTCAATCCTCAATCCTCAATTCTCAAACCTCAATCCTCAGTCCTCAGCCCTCAAACCTCAATCCTCCAACCTCAGCCCTCATTCTCAATCCTCAATCCTCAATTCTCAGTCCTCAGCCCTCAAACCTCAATCCTCAACCCTAAGACCTCATCCTCAATCCTCAATTATCAATCCTCAATCCTCAATCTTCAATCCTCAATACTCAATCTTCAATCCTCAATCCTCAATTCTCAATCCTCAATCCCCAGTCCTCAGTCCTCAATCCTCAATGCTCAAACCTTAGCCCACATCCTCAATCCTCAATCCTCAATCCTCAATCTTCAATCCTCAATACTCAATCCTCAATCTTCAATCCTCATTCTTCAATCCTCAACACCCAATCCTCAATCTTCAATGCTCAATCCTCAATCCTCAATTCTCAATCCTCAATCCTCAATCGTCAGGCTTCAATCCTCAATACTCAATCTTCAATCCTCAATCCTCAATCCTCATTCCTCAGTCCTCATTCTTCAATCCTCAATACCCAATCCTCAATCTTCAATCTTCAACCCTCAATCCTCAATTCTCAATCCTCAATCCTCTGTCCTCAGACCTCAAACATCAATCCTCAACCCTCAGCCCTCATCCTCAATCCTCAATCCTCATTCCTCAGTCATCAAACCTCAATCGTGAATCCTCAATCCTGAATCCACAATCTTCAGACCTCAGAACTGAACAATCAGATGTCAATCCTCAATCCTCAATAGAATGTCATCAATTCACAGTTTTCAATACCCAATACTCAATCTGCAATCTTCAAATTTCTATCCACAAACATCAATTCTCATCACTCAACCCTCAACACTCAGTCCCCAATCCTCAATCTTCAATCCTCAATCCTCAATCCTCAATCCTCAATCCTCAGACCTGAAACATAAATACTCAACCCTCAGTCCTCGTCCTCAATCCACAACCCTCAATCCTCGATCCTCAACCTTCAATCATCAATATTCAATCTTCAATCCTCAATCCTCAATCCTCAATACCCAATCCTCAGTCTTGAATCCTCAATCCTCAATCCTCAATCCTCAATCTTCAATCCTCAATACTCAATCCTCAATCCTCAATCCTCAAACCTCAATCCTTAATCCTCAATCGTCAGTCTTCAATCCTCAATATCCAACCCTCAATCTTCAATCCTCAATCCTCAATCCTCAATTATCAATCCTCAATCCCCAGTCCTCAATCCTCAATCCTCAATCCTCAAACCTCAATCCTCTGTCCTCAAACCTCAATCCTGAATCCTCAATACTGAATCCTCAATCTTCAGCACTCAGTCCTCAACAATCAGTTGTCAATCCTCAATCCTCAATAGAATGTCATCAATTCACATTTCTCAATACTCAATACTCAATTTGCAATCTTCAAATCTCTATCCACAAATATCAATTCTCATCACTCAACCATCAACACTCAGTCCTCAATGTTCAATCCTTAATCCTCAATTCTCAATCGTCAATCCTCAATACTGAATCTTCAATCCTCAATCCTCAATCCTCAATCCTCAATCCACAATCCTCAATCCTCAATCATCAATTTTCAATCCTCAATACTCAACTTTCAATCCTCAATCCTCAAACCTCAATCCTTAATCCTCAATCGTCAGTCTTCAATCCTCAATATCCAACTTTCAATCTTCAATCCTCAATCCTCAATCCTCAATTCTCAATCCTCAATCCCCAGTCCTCAGTCCTCAAACTTGAATGCTCAAACCTTAGCCCACATCGTCAGTCCTCAATCCTCAATCCTCAATCTTCAATCCTCAATCCTCATACCTCAAACATCAACACTCAACCCTCAGTCCTCGTCCTCAATCCACAACCCTCAATCCTCGATCCTCAATCTTCAATCCTCGTTCTTCCATCCTCAACACCCAATCCTCAATCTTCAATCCTCAATCCTCAATCCTCAATTCTTAATCCTCAATCCTCAATCCTCAGACCTCAAACATCAATACTCAAGCCTCAGTCCTCGTCCTCAATCCACAACCATCAATCCTCAATCCTCAATCTTCAATTATCAATATTCAATGTTCAGTACTCAATCCTAAATCCTCAATCCTCAATCCTTAATCCTCAATTTTCAATCCGCAATACCCAATCCTCAATCTTCAATCCTCAATCCTCAATCCTCAATCCTCAATCCTCGATCCTCAATCCTCAATCCTCAGTCCTCAAAACTCAAACCTGAATCCTCAATCCTGAATCTTCAACCTTCAGAACTCAGTCCTCAACAATCAGTTGCCAATTCTCAATCCTCAATAGAATATAATCAACTCACAGTTTTCAATACTCAATACTGAATCTGCAATCTTCAAATTTCTATCCACAAACATCAATTCTCATCACTCAACCCTCAACACTCAGTCCCCAATCCTCAATCTTCAATCCTCAATACTCAATCCCCAATTCTCAATCCTGAATCTTCAATCCCCAATACTCAATCCTCAATCCTCAATCCTCAATCCTGAATCCTCAATCCTCAATCCTCAATTCTCATTCTTCAATCCTCAACACCCAATCCTCAATCTTCAATCCTCAATCCTCAATCCTCAATCCTCAATCCTCAATCCTCAATCCTCAATCCTCATTCTACAATCCTCAATACCTAATCCTCAATCTTCAATCCTCAATCCTGAATCCTCAATTCTGAAACCTCAATCCACAGTCCTCAGCCCTCAAACCTCAATCCTCAACCCTCAGCCCCCATTCTCAATCCTCAATCCTCAATTCTCAGTTCTCAGCCCTCAAACCTCAATCCTCAACCCTCAGACCTCATCCTCAATCCTCAATTATCAATCCTCAATCCTCAATCTTCAATCCTCAATACTCAATCTTCAATCCTCAATCCTCAGTCCTCAAGCTTCAATTCTGAATCCTCAATACTCAATCTTCAATCCTCAATCCTCTGTCCTCAATACTCAACTATCAGTCCTCAATTCTCAATACTCAATCCTCAATCCTCAATCTTCAATCCTCAATACTCAATCTTCAATCCTCAATCCTCAATCCTCAATCCTCAATGCTCAATCCTCAATCCTCAAACCACAACCCTCAATCTTCAATCCTCAATACTCAATCTGCAATCCTCAATCCTCAATCCTCAATCCTCAATCCTCATTCTTCAATCCTCAATACCCATTCCTCAATCTTCAATCCTCAATCCACAATCCTCAACTCTCAATCCTCATTCTTCAATCCTCAACACGCAATCCTCAATCTTCAATCCTCAATCCTCAATCCTCAGACCTCAGTCCTCAACCTTCAATCCTCAATACTCAATCTTCAATCCTCAATCCTCAATCCTCAATCCTCAATCCTCATTCTTCAATCCTCAACTCCCAATCCTCAATCTTCAATCCTGAATCCTCAATCCTCAATTCTCAGTCCTCAATCCTCAATCCTCAATCCTCAGACCTCAAGCATTAAAACTCAACCCTCAGTCCTCGTACTCAATCCACAGCCCTCAATCCTCGATCATCAATATTCAATCATCAATATTCCATCTTCAATCCTCAATCCTCAATCCTCAATACTCAGTCCTCAATCCTCAATCCTCAATCCTCAATACTCAACCATCAATTCTCAATTCTCAATACTCAAGAGAATATCCTGAATTCTCAGGATTCAATACTCAAACCTCGACACTCAACCCTCAATCCTCAATCCTCAAACCTCAATCCTCAATCTTCAATCCTCCATCCTAAATCCTCAATCCTCAACCCTCAATCCTCAATCGTCTTGCTTCAATCCTCAATACCCAATCCTCGGTCTTCAATATTCAATCCTCATTCCTCAATTCTCAATCCTCAATCCTCAGTCCTCAGACCTCAAACCTCAATCCCCAATCCGCAGCCCTCATCCTCATTCCTCATTCCTCAATCGTCAATCCTCAATCCTCAATCCTCAACCCTCAACCCTCAATGTTCAATCCTCAATACCCAATCCTCAGTCTTCAATCCTCAATCCTCAATCCTCAATCCTCAATCTTCAATCCTCAATCCTC
This sequence comes from Calliopsis andreniformis, assembly GCF_051401765.1. NCBI lineage: Eukaryota > Metazoa > Arthropoda > Insecta > Hymenoptera > Andrenidae > Calliopsis > Calliopsis andreniformis. Next base: position 2,300,060 of record NW_027480481.1, read on the forward strand.
AGTCCTCAAACCTCAATTCTGAATCCTCAATCCTGAAACCTCAATCTTAAGGCCTCAGACATGAACAATCAGATGTCAATCCTCAACCCTCAACAGAATATCATCAATTCACAGTTTTCAATACTCAATACTCAATCTGCAATCTTCAAATTTCTGTCCACAAATGTCAATTCTCATCACTCAACCCTCAACACTCAATCCTCAATCCTCATTCCTCAATCCTCATTCTTCAATCCTCATTCTTCAATCCTCAACACCCAATCCTCAATCTTCAATGCTCAATCCTCAATCCTCAATTCTCAATCCTCAATCCTCAATCGTCAGGCTTCAATCCTCAATACTCAATCTTCAATCCTGAATCCTCAATCCTCATTCCTCAGTCCTCATTCTTCAATCCTCAATACCCAATCTTCAATCCTCAACACCCAATCCTCAATCTTCAATCCTCAATCCTCAATCCTCAATCCTCAATCCTCAAACCTCAATCCTCTGTCCTCAAACCTCAATCCTGAATCCTCAATCCTCAATCCTGAATCCTGAATCCTCAATCCTCAATCCTCAATTTTCGCTCTTCAATCCTCAATCCTCAATCGTCAATCCTCAATGTTCAATCCTCAATACCCAATCCTCAGTCTTCAATCCTCAATCCTCAATCCTCAATCCTCAATCTTCAATCCTCAATCCTCAGTCCTCAAACCTCAATTCTGAATCCTCAATCCTGAAACCTCAATCTTAAGACCTCAGACATGAACAATCAGATGTCAATCCTCAATCCTCAATAGAATATCATCAATTCACAGTTTTCAATACTCAATACTCAATCTGCAATCTTCAAATTTCTGTCCACAAATGTCAATTCTCATCACTCAACCCTCAACACTCAATCCTCAATCCTCATTTCTCAATCCTCATTCTTCAATCCTCATTCTTCAATCCTCAACACCCAATCCTCAATCTTCAATGCCCAATCCTCAATCCTCAATTCTAAATCCTCAATCCTCAATCGTCAGGCTTCAATCCTCAATACTCAATCTTCAATCCTCAATCCTCAATCCTCATTCCTCAATCCTCATTCTTCAATCCTCAATACCCAATCCTCAATCTTCAATCTTCAACCCTCAATCCTCAATTCTCAATCCTCAATCCTCAGTCCTCAGACCTCAAACATCAATCCTCAACCCTCAGCCCTCATCCTCAATCCTCAATCCTCAATCTTCAATCCTCAGTCCACAATCCTCATGCCTCAATCCTCAATCCTCATTCCTCAGTCATCAAACCTCAATCCTGAATCCTCAATCCTGAATCCTCAATCTCCAGACCTCAGTCCTCAACAATCAGTTGTCATTCCTCAATCCTCAATAGAATATCCTCAATGCACAGCTTTTAATACTCACTACTCAATCTGCAATCTTCCAACGTGTATCCACAAGCATCAATTTTCACCACTCAACCCTCAGCACTCATTCCTCAATGTTCAATCCTCAATCCTCAGCTCTCAATCTTCGATCCTCAATACTGAACCTTCAAACCTCAATCCTCAATTCTCAATCATCAATCCTCAATCCTCAATCCTCATACCTCAAACATCAATATTCAACCCTCAGTCCTCGTCCTCAATCCACAAACCTCAATCCTCAACCCTCAATCTTCAATCATCAATATTCAATCTTCAATCCTCAATACTCAATCCTAAATCCTCAATCCTCAATCCTCAATCCTCAATCTTCAATCCTCAATCCTCAGTCCTCAAACCACAATTCTGAATCCTCAATCCTGAATCCTCAATCTTCAGCCCTCAGTCCTCAACAATCAGTTGTCATTCCTCAATCCTCAATAGAATATCCTCAATTCACAGCTTTTAATACTCAATACTCAATCTGCAATCTTCCAACGTGTATCCACAAACATCAATTTTCACCACTCAGCCCTCAGCACTCATTCCTCAATGTTGAATCCTCAATCCTCAGCTCTCAATCTTCGATCCTCAATACTGAACCTTCAATCCTCAATTCTCATTTCTCAATCCTCAATCCTCAACCCTCATTCTTCAACCCTCAATACACAATCCTCAATCTTCAGTCCTCAATCCTCAATCCTCAATTCTCAATTCTCAATCCTCAATCCTCAATCCTCAATCCTCATACCTCAAACATCAATATTCAACCCTCAGTCCTAGTCCTCAAATCACAAACCTCAATCCTCAACCCTCAATCTTCAATCATCAATATTCAATTTTCAATCCTCAATACTCAATCTCAATCCTCAATCCTCAATCCTCAATCTTCCATCCCCAATACTCAATCTTCAATCCTCAATCCTCAATACTCAACCCTCAATCCTCATTCTTCAATCCTCAATACCCAATCCTCAATCTTCAATCCACAATCCCCAATCCTCAGTACGCAATCCTCAATCCTCAATCCTCAGACCTCAGGTATCAATACTCTACCCTCAGTCCTCGTCCTCAATCCACAACCCTGAATCCTCAATCCTCAATCTTCATTCATCAATATTCAACCTTCTATCCTCAATCCTCAATCCTCAAACCTCAATCCTCAATCCTCAATCTTCAATCCTCAACACCCAATCCTCAATCTTCAATCCTCAATCCTCAATCCTCAATCCTCAATCCTCAAACCTCAATCCTCTGTCCTCAAACCTCAATCCTGAATCCTCAATACTGAATCCTCAATCTTCAGCACTCAGTCCTCAACAATCAGTTGTCAATCCTCAGTCCTCAATAGAATGTCATCAATTCACATTTCTCAGTACTCAATACTCAATCTGCAATCTTCAAATCTCTATCCAGAAATATCAATTCTTATCACTCAACCATCAACACTCAGTCCTCAATGTTCAATCCTCAATCCTCAATTCTCAATCGTCAATCCTCAATACTGAATCTTCAATCCTCAATCCTCAATCCTCAATCCTCAATCCACAATCCTCAATCCTCAATCATCAATTTTCAATCCTCAATACTCAACTTTCAATCCTCAATCCTCAAACCTCAATCCTTAATCCTCAATCGTCAGTCTTCAATCCTCAATATCCAACTTTCAATCTTCAATCCTCAATCCTCAATCCTCAATTCTCAATCCTCAATCCCCAGTCCTCAGTCCTCAAACTTCAATGCTCAAACCACAGCCCACATCGTCAGTCCTCAATCCTCAATCCTCAATCTTCAATCCACAATCCTCATACCTCAAACATCAACACTCAACCCTCAGTCCTCGTCCTCAATCCACAACCCTCAATCCTCGATCCTCAATCTTCAATCCTCATTCTTCCATCCTCAACACCCAATCCTCAATCTTCAATCCTCAATCCTCAATCCTCAATTCTCAATCCTCAATCCTCAATCCTCAGACCTCAAACATCAATACTCAAGCCTCAGTCCTCGTCCTCAATCCACAACCATCAATCCTCAATCCTCAATCTTCAATTATCAATATTCAATCTTCAGGCCTCAATCCTAAATCCTCAATCCTCAATCCTTAATCCTCAATTTTCAATCCGCAATACCCAATCCTCAATCTTCAATCCTCAATCCTCAATCCTCAATCCTCAATCCTCGATCCTCAAACCTCAGCCCTCATTCTCAATCCTCAATCCTCAATTCTCAGTCCTCAGCCCTCAAACCTCAATCCTCAACCCTAAGACCTCATCCTCAATCCTCAATTATCAATCCTCAATCCTCAATCTTCAATCCTCAATACTCAATCTTCAATCCTCAATCCTCAATTCTCAATCCTCAATCCCCAGTCCTCAGTCCTCAATCCTCAATGCTCAAACCTCAGCCCTCATTCTCAATCCTCAATCCTCAATTCTCAGTCCTCAGCCCTCAAACCTCAATCCTCAACCCTAAGACCTCATCCTCAATCCTCAATTATCAATCCTCAATCCTCAATCTTCAATCCTCAATACTCAATCTTCAATCCTCAATCCTCAATACTCAATCCTCAATCTTCAATCCTCATTCTTCAATCCTCAACACCCAATCCTCAATCTTCAATGCTCAATCCTCAATCCTCAATTCTCAATCCTCAATCCTCAATCGTCAGGCTTCAATCCTCAATACTCAATCTTCAATCCTCAATCCTCAATCCTCATTCCTCAGTCGTCATTCTTCAATCCTCAATACCCAATCCTCAATCTTCAATCTTCAACCCTCAATCCTCAATTCTCAATCCTCAATCCTCAGTCCTCAGACCTCAAACATCAATCCTCAACCCTCAGCCCTCATCCTCAATCCTCAATCCTCATTCCTCAGTCATCAAACCTCAATCGTGAATCCGCAATCCTGAATCCACAATCTTCAGACCTCAGAACTGAACAATCAGATGTCAATCCTCAATCCTCAATAGAATGTCATCAATTCACAGTTTTCAATACTCAATACTCAATCTGCAATCTTCAAATTTCTATCCACAAACATCAATTCTCATCACTCAACCCTCAACACTCAGTCCCCAATCCTCAACCTTCAATCCTCAATCCTCAATCCTCAATCCTCAATCCTCAGACCTGAAACATAAATACTCAACCCTCAGTCCTCGTCCTCAATCCACAACCCTCAATCCTCGATCCTCAACCTTCAATCATCAATATTCAATCTTCAATCCTCAATCCTCAATCCTCAATACCCAATCCTCAGTCTTCAATCCTCAATCCTCAATCCTCAATCCTCAATCTTCAATCCTCAATACTCAATCCTCAATCCTCAATCCTCAAACCTCAATCCTTAATCCTCAATCGTCAGTCTTCAATCCTCAATATCCAACCCTCAATCTTCAATCCTCAATCCTCAATCCTCAATTATCAATCCTCAATCCCCAGTCCTCAATCCTCAATCCTCAATCCTCAAACCTCAATCCTCTGTCCTCAAACCTCAATCCTGAATCCTCAATACTGAATCCTCAATCTTCAGCACTCAGTCCTCAACAATCAGTTGTCAATCCTCAATCCTCAATAGAATGTCATCAATTCACATTTCTCAATACTCAATACTCAATTTGCAATCTCCAAATCTCTATCCACAAATATCAATTCTCATCACTCAACCATCAACACTCAGTCCTCAATGTTCAATCCTCAATCCTCAATTCTCAATCGTCAATCCTCAATACTGAATCTTCAATCCTCAATCCTCAATCCTCAATCCTCAATCCACAATCCTCAATCCTCATTCATCAATTTTCAATCCTCAATACTCAACTTTCAATCCTCAATCCTTAATCCTCAATCGTCAGTCTTCAATCCTCAATATCCAACTTTCAATCTTCAATCCTCAATCCTCAATCCTCAATTCTCAATCCTCAATCCCCAGTCCTCAGTCCTCAAACTTCAATGCTCAAACCTTAGCCCACATCGTCAGTCCTCAATCCTCAATCCTCAATCTTCAATCCTCAATCCTCATACCTCAAACATCAACACTCAACCCTCAGCCCTCGTCCTCAATCCACAACCCTCAATCCTCGATCGTCAACCTTCAATCCTCGTTCTTCCATCCTCAACACCCAATCCTCAATCTTCAATCCTCAATCCTCAATGCTCAATTCTCAATCCTCAATCCTCAATCCTCAGACCTCAAACATCAATACTCAAGCCTCAGTCCTCGTCCTCAATCCACAACCATCAATCCTCAATCCTCAATCTTCAATTATCAATATTCAATGTTCAGTACTCAATCCTAAATCCTCAATCCTCTATCCTTAATCCTCAATTTTCAATCCGCAATACCCAATCCTCAATCTTCAATCCTCAATCCTCAATCCTCAATCCTCAATCCTCGATCCTCAATCCTCAATCCTCAGTCCTCAAAACTCAAACCTGAATCCTCAATCCTGAATCTTCAACCTTCAGAACTCAGTCCTCAACAATCAGTTGCCAATTCTCAATCCTCAATAGAATATAATCAACTCACAGTTTTCAATACTCAATACTGAATCTGCAATCTTCAAATTTCTATCCACAAACATCAATTCTCATCACTCAACCCTCAACACTCAGTCCCCAATCCTCAATCTTCAATCCTCAATACTCAATCCCCAATTCTCAATCCTCAATCTTCAATCCCCAATACTCAATCCTCAATCCTCAATCCTCAATCCTGAATCCTCAATCCTCAATACTCAATTCTCATTCTTCAATCCTCAACACCCAATCCTCAATCTTCAATCCTCAATCCTCAATCCTCAATCCTCAATCCTCAATCCTCAATACTCAATCCTCAATCTTCAATCCTCATTCTTCAATCCTCAACACCCAATCCTCAATCTTCAATCCTCAATCCTCAATCCTCAATTCTCAATCCTCAATCCTCAATCGTCAGGCTTCAATCCTCAATCCTCAATCGTCAGGCTTCAATCCTCAATACTCAATCTTCAATCCTCAATCCTCAATCCTCATTCCTCAGTCCTCATTCTTCAATCCTCAATACCCAATCCTCAATCTCCAATCTTCAACCCTCAATCCTCAATTCTCAATCCTCAATCCTCAGTCCTCAGACCTCAAACATCAATCCTCAACCCTCAGCCCTCATCCTCAATCCTCAATCCTCATTCCTCAGTCATCAAACCTCAATCGTGAATCCTCAATCCTGAATCCACAACCTTCAGACCTCAGAACTGAACAATCAGATGTCAATCCTCAATCCTCAATAGAATGTCATCAATTCACAGTTTTCAATACTCAATACTCAATCTGCAATCTTCGAATTTCTATCCACAAACATCAATTCTCATCACTCAACCCTCAACACTCAGTCCCCAATCCTCAACCTTCAATCCTCAATCCTCAATCCTCAATCCTCAATCCTCAGACCTGAAACATAAATACTCAACCCTCAGTCCTCGTCCTCAATCCACAACCCTCAATCCTCGATCCTCAACCTTCAATCATCAATATTCAATCTTCAATCCTCAATCCTCAATCCTCAATACCCAATCCTCAGTCTTCAATCCTCTATCCTCAATCCTCAATCCTCAATCTTCAATCCTCAATACTCAATCCTCAATCCTCAATCCTAAATCCTCAATCCTCAATCCTTAATCCTCAATTTTCAATCCGCAATACCCAATCCTCAATCTTCAATCCTCAATCCTCAATCCTCAATCCTCAATCCTCGATCCTCAATCCTCAATCCTCAGTCCTCAAAACTCAAACCTGAATCCTCAATCCTGAATCTTCAACATTCAGAACTCAGTCCTCAACAATCAGTTGCCAATTCTCAATCCTCAATAGAATATAATCAACTCACAGTTTTCAATACTCAATACTGAATCTGCAATCTTCAAATTTCTATCCACAAACATCAATTCTCATCACTCAACCCTCAAGACTCAGTCCCCAATCCTCAATCTTCAATCCTCAATACTCAATCCCCAATTCTCAATCCTCAATCTTCAATCCCCAATACTCAATCCTCAATCCTCAATCCTCAATCCTGAATCCTCAATCCTCAATCCTCAATTCTCATTCTTCAATCCTCAACACCCAATCCTCAATCTTCAATCCTCAATCCTCAATCCTCAATCCTCAATCCTCAATCCTCAATCCTCATTCTACAATCCTCAATACCCAATCCTCAATCTTCAATCCTCAATCCTGAATCCTCAATTCTCTAACCTCAATCCACAGTCCTCAGCCCTCAAACCTCAATCCTCAACCCTCAGCCCCCATTCTCAATCCTCAATCCTCAATTCTCAGTCCTCAGCCCTCAAACCTCAATCCTCAACCCTCAGACCTCATCCTCAATCCTCAATTATCAATCCTCAATCCTCAATCCTCAGACCTGAAACATAAATACTCAACCCTCAGTCCTCGTCCTCAATCCACAACCCTCAATCCTCGATCCTCAACCTTCAATCATCAATATTCAATCTTCAATCCTCAATCCTCAATCCTCAATACCCAATCCTCAGTCTTCAATCCTCAATCCTCAATCCTCAATCCTCAATCTTCAATCCTCAATACTCAATCCTCAATCCTCAATCCTCAAACCTCAATCCTTAATCCTCAATCGTCAGTCTTCAATCCTCAATATCCAACCCTCAATCTTCAATCCTCAATCCTCAATCCTCAATTATCAATCCTCAATCCCCAGTCCTCAATCCTCAATCCTCAATCCTCAAACCTCAATCCTCTGTCCTCAAACCTCAATCCTGAATCCTCAATACTGAATCCTCAATCTTCAGCACTCAGTCCTCAACAATCAGTTGTCAATCCTCAATCCTCAATAGAATGTAATCAATTCACATTTCTCAATACTCAATACTCAATTTGCAATCTTCAAATCTCTATCCACAAATATCAATTCTCATCACTCAACCATCAACACTCAGTCCTCAATGTTCAATCCTCAATCCTCAATTCTCAATCGTCAATCCTCAATACTGAATCTTCAATCCTCAATCCTCAATCCTCAATCCTCAATCCACAATCCTCAATCCTCATTCATCAATTTTCAATCCTCAATACTCAACTTTCAATCCTCAATCCTCAAACCTCAATCATTAATCCTCAATCGTCAGTCTTCAATCCTCAATATCCAACTTTCAATCTTCAATCCTCAATCCTCAATCCTCAATTCTCAATCCTCACTCCCCAGTCCTCAGTCCTCAAACTTCAATGCTCAAACCTTAGCCCACATCGTCAGTCCTCAATCCTCAATCCTCAATCTTCAATCCTCAATCCTCATACCTCAAACATCAACACTCAACCCTCAGTCCTCGTCCTCAATCCACAACCCTCAATCCTCGATCCTCAATCTTCAATCCTCGTTCTTCCATCCTCAACACCCAATCCTCAATCTTCAATCCTCAATCCTCAATCCTCAATTCTCAATCCTCAATCCTCAATCCTCAGACCTCAAACATCAATACTCAAGCCTCAGTCCTCGTCCTCAATCCACAAACATCAATCCTCAATCCTCAATCTTCAATTATCAATATTCAATGTTCAGTACTCAATCCTAAATCCTCAATCCTCAATCCTTAATCCTCAATTTTCAATCCGCAATACCCAATCCTCAATCTTCAATCCTCAATCCTCAATCCTCAATCCTCAATCCTCGATCCTCAATCCTCAATCCTCAGTCCTCAAAACTCAAACCTGAATCCTCAATCCTGAATCTTCAACCTTCAGAACTCAGTCCTCAACAATCAGTTGCCAATTCTCAATCCTCAATAGAATATAATCAACTCACAGTTTTCAATACTCAATACTGAATCTGCAATCTTCAAATTTCTATCCACAAACATCAATTCTCATCACTCAACCCTCAACACTCAGTCCCCAATCCTCAATCTTCAATCCTCAATACTCAATCCCCAATTCTCAATCCTCAATCTTCAATCCCCAATACTCAATCCTCAATCCTCAATCCTCAATCCTGAATCCTCAATCCTCAATCCTCAATTCTCATTCTTCAATCCTCAACACCCAATCCTCAATCTTCAATCCTCAATCCTCAATCCTCAATCCTCAATCCTCAATCCTCAATACTCAATCCTCAATCTTCAATCCTCATTCTTCAATCCTCAACACCCAATCCTCAATCTTCAATGCTCAATCCTCAATCCTCAATTCTCAATCCTCAATCCTCAATCGTCAGGCTTCAATCCTCAATACTCAATCTTCAATCCTCAATCCTCAATCCTCATTCCTCAGTCCTCATTCTTCAATCCTCAATACCCAATCCTCAATCTTCAATCTTCAACCCTCAATCCTCAATTCTCAATCCTCAATCCTCAGTCCTCAGACCTCAAACATCAATCCTCAACCCTCAGACCTCATCCTCAATCCTCAATCCTCATTCCTCAGTCATCAAACCTCAATCGTGAATCCTCAATCCTGAATCCACAATCTTCAGACCTCAGAACTGAACAATCAGATGTCAATCCTCAATCCTCAATAGAATGTCATCAATTCACAGTTTTCAATACTCAATACTCAATCTGCAACCTTCAAATTTCTATCCACAAACATCAATTCTCATCACTCAACCCTCAACACTCAGTCCCCAATCCTCAACCTTCAATCCTCAATCCTCAATCCTCAGTCCTCAATCCTCAGACCTGAAACATAAATACTCAACCCTCAGTCCTCGTCCTCAATCCACAACCCTCAATCCTCGATCCTCAACCTTCAATCATCAATATTCAATCTTCAATCCTCAATCCTCAATCCTCAATACCCAATCCTCAGTCTTCAATCCTCAATCCTCAATCCTCAATCCTCAATCTTCAATCCTCAATACTCAATCCTCAATCCTCAATCCTCAAACCTCAATCCTTAATCCTCAATCGTCAGTCTTCAATCCTCAATATCCAACCCTCAATCTTCAATCCTCAATCCTCAATCCTCAATTATCAATCCTCAATCCCCAGTCCTCAATCCTCAATCCTCAATCCTCAAACCTCAATCCTCTGTCCTCAAACCTCAATCCTGAATCCTCAATACTGAATCCTCAATCTTCAGCACTCAGTCCTCAACAATCAGTTGTCAATCCTCAATCCTCAATAGAATGTCATCAATTCACATTTCTCAATACTCAATACTCAATTTGCAATCTTCAAATCTCTATCCACAAATATCAATTCTCATCACTCAACCATCAACACTCACTCCTCAATGTTCAATCCTCAATCCTCAATTCTCAATCGTCAATCCTCAATACTGAATCTTCAATCCTCAATCCTCAATCCTCAATCCTCAATCCACAATCCTCAATCCTCATTCATCAATTTTCAATCCTCAATACTCAACTTTCAATCCTCAATCCTCAAACCTCAATCCTTAATCCTCAATCGTCAGTCTTCAATCATCAATATCCAACTTTCAATCTTCAATCCTCAATCCTCAATCCTCAATTCTCAATCCTCAATCCCCAGTCCTCAGTCCTCAAACTTCAATGCTCAAACCTTAGCCCACATCGTCAGTCCTCAATCCTCAATCCTCAATCTTCAATCCTCAATCCTCATACCTCAAACATCAACACTCAACCCTCAGTCCTCGTCCTCAATCCACAACCCTCAATCCTCGATCCTCAATCTTCAATCCTCGTTCTTCCATCCTCAACACCCAATCCTCAATCTTCAATCCTCAATCCTCAATCCTCAATTCTCAATCCTCAATCCTCAATCCTCAGACCTCAAACATCAATACTCAAGCCTCAGTCCTCGTCCTCAATCCACAACCATCAATCCTCAATCCTCAATCTTCAATTATCAATATTCAATGTTCAGTACTCAATCCTAAATCCTCAATCCTCAATCCTTAATCCTCAATTTTCAATCCGCAATACCCAATCCTCAATCTTCAATCCTCAATCCTCAATCCTCAATCCTCAATCCTCGATCCTCAATCCTCAATCCTCAGTCCTCAAAACTCAAACCTGAATCCTCAATCCTGAATCTTCAACATTCAGAACTCAGTCCTCAACAATCAGTTGCCAATTCTCAATCCTCAATAGAATATAATCAACTCACAGTTTTCAATACTCAATACTGAATCTGCAATCTTCAAATTTCTATCCACAAACATCAATTCTCATCACTCAACCCTCAAGACTCAGTCCCCAATCCTCAATCTTCAATCCTCAATACTCAATCCCCAATTCTCAATCCTCAATCTTCAATCCCCAATACTCAATCCTCAATCCTCAATCCTCAATCCTGAATCCTCAATCCTCAATCCTCAATTCTCATTCTTCAATCCTCAACACCCAATCCTCAATCTTCAATCCTCAATCCTCAATCCTCAATCCTCAATCCTCAATCCTCAATCCTCATTCTACAATCCTCAATACCCAATCCTCAATCTTCAATCCTCAATCCTGAATCCTCAATTCTCTAACCTCAATCCACAGTCCTCAGCCCTCAAACCTCAATCCTCAACCCTCAGCCCCCATTCTCAATCCTCAATCCTCAATTCTCAGTCCTCAGCCCTCAAACCTCAATCCTCAACCCTCAGACCTCATCCTCAATCCTCAAGTATCAATCCTCAATCCTCAATCTTCAATCCTCAATACTCAATCTTCAATCCTCAATCCTCAGTCCTCAAGCTTCAATTCTGAATCCTCAATACTCAATCTTCAATCCTCAATCCTCTGTCCTCAATACTCAACTATCAGTCCTCAATTCTCAATACTCAATCCTCAATCCTCAATCCTCAATCCTCAATCCTCAATCCTCATTCTACAATCCTCAATACCCAATCCTCAATCTTCAATCCTCAATCCTGAATCCTCAATTCTCTAACCTCAATCCACAGTCCTCAGCCCTCAAACCTCAATCCTCAACCCTCAGCCCCCATTCTCAATCCTCAATCCTCAATTCTCAGTCCTCAGCCCTCAAACCTCAATCCTCAACCCTCAGACCTCATCCTCAATCCTCAATTATCAATCCTCAATACTCAATCTGCAATCCTCAATCCTCAATCCTCAATCCTCAATCCTCATTCTTCAATCCTCAATACCCATTCCTCAATCTTCAATCCTCAATCCACAATCCTCAACTCTCAATCCTCATTCTTCAATACTCAACACCCAATCCTCAATCTTCAATCCTCAATCCTCAATCCTCAGACCTCAATCCTCAATCTTCAATCCTCAATACTCAATCTTCAATCCTCAATCCTCAATCCTCAATCCTCAATCCTCATTCGTCAATCATCAACTCCCAATCCTCAATCTTCAATCCTGAATCCTCAATCCTCAATTCTCAGTCCTCAATCCTCAATCCTCAATCCTCAGACCTCAAGCATCAAAACTCAACCCTCAGTCCCCGTACTCAATCCACAGCCCTCAATCCTCGATCATCAATATTCAATCATCAATATTCCATCTTCAATCCTCAACCCTCAATCCTCAATACTCAGTCCTCAATCCTCAATCCTCAATCCTCAATACTCAACCATCAATTCTCAATTCTCAATACTCAAGAGAATATCCTGAATTCTCAGGATTCAATACTCAAACCTCAACACTCAACCCTCAATCCTCAATCCTCAAACCTCAATCCTCAATCTTCAATCCTCCATCCTAAATCCTCAATCCTCAATCCTCAATCCTCAATCGTCTTGCTTCAATCCTCAATACCCAATCCTCGGTCTTCAATATTCAATCCTCATTCCTGAATTCTCAATCCTCAATCCTCAGTCCTCAGACCTCAAACCTCAATCCCCAATCCGCAGCCCTCATCCTCATTCCTCATTCCTCAATCGTCAATCCTCAATCCTCAATCCTCAACCCTCAACCCTCAATGTTCAATCCTCAATACCCAATCCTCAGTCTTCAATCCTCAATCCTCAATCCTCAATCCTCAATCTTCAATCCTCAATCCTGAGTCCTCAAACCTCAATTCTGAATCCTCGATCCTGAAACCTCAATCTTAAGACCTCAGACATGAACAATCAGATGTCAATCCTCAATCCTCAATAGAATATCATCAATTCACAGTTTTCAATACTCAATACTCAATCTGCAATCTTCAAATTTCTGTCCACAAATGTCAATTCTCATCACTCAACCCTCAACACTCAATCCTCAATCCTCATTCCTCAATCCTCATTCTTCAATCCTCATTCTTCAATCCTCAACACCCAATCCTCAATCTTCAATGCTCAATCCTCAATCCTCAATTCTCAATCCTCAATCCTCAATCGTCAGGCTTCAATCCCCAATACTCAATCTTCAATCCTCAATCCTCAATCCTCATTCCTCAGTCCTCATTCTTCAATCCTCAATACCCAATCTTCAATCCTCAACACCCAATCCTCAATCTTCAATCTTCAATCCTCAATCCTCAATCCTCAATCCTCAAACCTCAATCCTCAATTTTCGCTCTTCAATCCTCAATCCTCAATCGTCAATCCTCGATCCTCAATCGTCAGTCTTCAATCCTCAATACTCAATCTTCAATCCTCAATGCTCAATCCTCAATCCTCAAACCTCATTCTACAATCCTCAATGCCCAATCCTCTATCTTCAATCCTCAATCGTCAATCCTCAATACTCAATCCTCAATCCTCACTCTTCAATCCTCAATACTCAATCTTCAATCCTCAATACTCAATCTTCAATCCTCAATCCTCAATCCTCAATCCTCAATTCTCATTCTTCAATCCTCAACACCCAATCCTCAATCTTCAATCCTCAATCCTCAATCCTCAATCCTCAATCCTCAATCCTCATTCTACAATCCTCAATATCCAATCCTCAATCTTCAACCGTCAATCCTCAATCCTCAATTCTCAAACCTCAATCCTCAGTCCTCAGCCCTCAAACCTCAATCCTCAAACCTCAGCACTCATTCACAACCCTCAATCCTCAATTCTCAGACCTCAGGACTCAAACCTCAATCCTCAACCCTAAGACCTCATCCTCAATCCTCAATTATCAATCCTCAATCCTCAATCTTCAATCCTCAATCCTCAGTCCTCAAACCTCAATTCTGAATCCTCAATACTAAATCTTCAATCCTCAATCTTCAGTCCTCAATACTCAACTATCAGTCCTCAATTCTCAATACTCAATCCTCAATCCTCATTCTTCAATCCTCAATACCCAATCCTCAATCTTCAATCCTCATTCCTCAATCCCCAATTCTCAATCCTCATTCTTCAATCCTCAACGCCCAATCCTCAATCTTCAATGCTCAATCCTCAATCCTCAATTCTCAATCCTCAATCCTCAATCGTCAGGCTTCAATCCTCAATACTCAATCTTCAATCCTCAATCCTCAATCCTCATTCCTCAGTCCTCGTTCTTCAATCCTCAATACCCAATCCTCAATCTTCAATCTTGAACCCTCAATCCACAATTCTCAATCCTCAATCCTCAGTCCTCAGACCTCAAACATCAATCCTCAAACCTGAGCCCTCATCCTCAATCCTCAATACTCAATCTTCAATCCTCAGTCCTCAATCCTCATGCCTCAATACTCAATGCTCATTACTCAGTCATCAAACCTCAATCTTGAATCCTCAATCCTCAGTCCTCAAACCTCAATTCTGAATCCTCAATCCTGAAACCTCAATCTTAAGACCTCAGACATGAACAATCAGATGTCAATCCTCAATCCTCAATAGAATATCATCAATTCACAGTTTTCAATACTCAATACTCAATCTGCAATCTTCAAGTTTCTGTCCACAAATGTCAATTCTCATCACTCAACCCTCAACACTCAATCCTCAATACTCATTCCTCAATCCTCATTCTTCAATCCTCATTCTTCAATCCTCAACACCCAATTCTCAATCTTCAATGCTCAATCCTCAATCCTCAATTCTCAATCCTCAATCCTCAATCGTCAGGCTTCAATCCTCAATACTCAATCTTCAATCCTCAATCCTCAACCCTCATTCATCAGTCCTCATTCTTCAATCCTCAATACCCAATCTTCAATCCTCAACACCCAATTCTCAATCTTCAATCCTCAATCCTCAATCCTCAATCCTCAATCCTCAAACCTCAATCCTCTGTCCTCAAACCTCAATCCTGAATCCTCAATCCTCAATCCTGAATCCTGAATCATCAATCCTCAATCCTCAATTTTCGCTCTTCAATCCTCAATCCTCAATCGTCAATCCTCGATCCTCAATCGTCAGTCTTCAATCCTCAATACTCAATCTTCAATCCTCAATGCTCAATCCTCAATCCTCAAACCTCATTCTACAATCCTCAATGCCCAATCCTCTATCTTCAATCCTCAATCGTCAATCCTCAATACTCAATCCTCAATCCTCACTCTTCAATCCTCAATACTCAATCTTCAATCCTCAATACTCAATCTTCAATCCTCAATCCTCAATCCTCAATCCTCAATTCTCATTCTTCAATCCTCAACACCCAATCCTCAATCTTCAATCCTCAATCCTCAATCCTCAATCCTCAATCCTCAATCCTCATTCTACAATCCTCAATATCCAATCCTCAATCTTCAACCGTCAATCCTCAATCCTCAATTCTCAAACCTCAATCCTCAGTCCTCAGCCCTCAAACCTCAATCCTCAAACCTCAGCCCTCATTCTCAACCCTCAATCCTCAATTCTCAGTCCTCAGGACTCAAACCTCAATCCTCAACCCTAAGACCTCATCCTCAATCCTCAATTATCAATCCTCAATCCTCAATCTTCAATCCTCAATCCTCAGTCCTCAAACCTCAATTCTGAATCCTCAATACTAAATCTTCAATCCTCAATCTTCAGTCCTCAATACTCAACTATCAGTCCCCAATTCTCAATACTCAATCCTCAATCCTCATTCTTCAATCCTCAATACCCAATCCTCAATCTTCAATCCTCATTCCTCAATCCCCAATTCTCAATCCTCATTCTTCAATCCTCAACACCCAATCCTCAATCTTCAATGCTCGATCCTCAATCCTCAATTCTCAATCCTCAATCCTCAATCGTCAGGCTTCAATCCTCAATACTCAATTTTCAATCCTCAATCCTCAATCCTCATTCCTCAGTCCTCATTCTTCAATCCTCAATACCCAATCCTCAATCTTCAATCTTGAACCCTCAATCCACAATTCTCAATCCTCAATCCTCAGTCCTCAGACCTCAAACATCAATCCTCAAACCTCAGCCCTCATCCTCAATCCTCAATACTCAATCTTCAATCCTCAGTCCTCAATCCTCATGCCTCAATACTCAATGCTCATTACTCAGTCATCAAACCTCAATCTTGAATCCTCAATCCTGAATCCTCAATCCTGAATCCTCAATCTTCAGACCTCAGACCTGAACAATCAGATGTCAATCCTCAATCCTCAATAGAATGTCATCAATTCACAGTTTTCAATACTCAATACTCAATCTGCAATCTTCAAATTTCTATCCACAAACATCAATTCTCATCACTCAACCCTCAACACTCAGTCCCCAATCATCAATATTCAATCTTCAGTCCTCAATCCTCAATGCTCAATACTCAATCTTCAATCCTCAATCCTCAATCTCAATACTCAACCATCAATCCTCAATTCTCAATACTCAATAGAATATCCTGAATTCTCAGGGTTCAATACTAAAACCTCAACGCTCAACCCTCAATCCTCAATCCTCAATCCTCAATGCTCAACCTTCAATCCTCAATACTCAATCTTCAATCCTCCATTCTCAATCCTAAATCCTCAATCCTCAATCCTCAATCGTCAGGCCTCAATCCTCAATACCCAATCCTCAGTCTTCAATCATCAGTCCTCAATCCTCAATAATCAATCCTCAATCCTCAGTCCTCAGACCTCACACCTCAATCCCCAACCCTCAGCCCTCATCCTCATTCCTCAATCCTCAATCGTCAATCTTCAACCCTCAATCCTCAACCCTCAATCCTCAATGTTCAATCCTCAATACCCAATCCTCAGTCTTCAAACCTCAATCCTCAATCCTCAATCTTCAATCCTCAATCCTCAGACCTCAAACCTCAATTCTGAATCCTCAATCCTGAATCCTCAATCTTCAGCCCTCAGTCCTCAACAATCAGTTGTCAGTCCTCAATCCTCAATAGAATATCCTCAATTCACAGCTTTTAATACTCAATACTCAATCTGCAATCTTCCAACGTGTATCCACAAACATCAATTTTCACCACTCAACCCTCAGCACTCATTCCTCAATGTTCAATCCTGAATCCTCAGCTCTCAATCTTCGATCCTCAATACTGAACCTTCAATCCTCAATCCTCAATTCTCAATCCTCAATCCTCAACACTCACTCTTCAATCCTCAATACCCAATCCTCAATCTTCAGTCCTCAATCCTAAATCCTCAATTCTCAATTCTCAATCCTCAATCCTCAATCCTCAATCCTCATACCTCAAACATCAATATTCAATCCTCAGTCCTGGTCCTCAATCCACAAACCTCAATCCTCAACCCTCAATCTTCAATCATCAATATTCAATCTTCAATCCTCAATACTCAATCCTCAATCCTCAATCCTCAATCCTCAATCTTCAATCCCCAATCCTCAATCCTCAATCCTCAATCCTCAATACTCAATCCTCAATCCTCATTCTTCAATCCTCAATACCCAATCCTCAATCTTCAATCCACAATCCCCAATCCTCAGTTCGCAATTCTCAATCCTCAATCCTCAGACCTCAGGCATCAATGCTCTACCCTCAGTCCTCGTCCTCAATCCACAACCCTGAATCCTCAATCCTCAATCTTCATTCATCAATATTCATCCTTCTATCCTCAATCCTCAATCCTCAATCCTCAATCCTCAATCCTCAATCTTCAATCCTCAACACCCAATCCTCAATCTTCAATCCTCAATCCTCAATCCTCAATCCTCAGTCCTCAAACCTCAATCCTCTGTCCTCAAACCTCAATCCTGAATCCTCAATACTGAATCCTCAATCTTCAGCACTCAGTCCTCAACAATCAGTTGTCAATCCTCAATCCTCAATAGAATGTCATCAATTCACATTTCTCAATACTCAATACTCAATCTGCAATCTTCAAATCTCTATCCACAAATATCAATTCTCATCACTCAACCATCAACACTCAGTCCTCAATGTTGAATCCTCAATCCTCAATTCCCAATAGTCAATCCTCAATACTGAATCTTCAATCCTCAATCCTCAATCCTCAATCCTCAATCCACAATCCTCAATCCTCAATCATCAATTTTCAATCCTTAATACTCAACTTTCAATCCTCAATCCTCAAACCTCAATCCTTAATCCTCAATCGTCAGTCTTCAATCCTCAATATCCAACTTTCAATCTTCAATCCTCAATCCTCAATCCTCAATTCTCAATCCTCAATCCCCAGTCCTCAGTCCTCAAACTCACAATGCTCAAACCTTAGCCCACATCGTCAGTCCTCAATCCTCAATCCTCAATCTTCAATCCTCAATCCTCAATCCTCAATTCTGAATCCTCAATCCTCAATCCTCAGACCTCAAACATCAATACTCAAGCCTCAGTCCTCGTCCTCAATCCACAACCATCAATCCTCAATCCTCAATCTTCAATCATCAATATTCAATCTTCAGTCCTCAATCCTAAATCCTCAATCCTCAATCCTTAATCCTCAATTTTCAATCCGCAATACCCAATCCTTAATCTTCAATCCTCAATCCTCAATCCTCAATCCTCAATACTCAATCCACAATCCTCAATCCTCAGTCCTCAAAACTCAAACCTGAATCCTCAATCCTGAATCCTCAACCTTCAGAACTCAGTCCTCAACAATCAGTTGTCAGTTCTCAATCCTCAATAGAATATAATCAACTCACAGTTTTCAATACTCAATACTCAATCTGCAATCTTCAAATTTCTATCCACAAACATCAATTCTCATCACACAACCCTAAACACTCAGTCCCCAATCCTCAATCTTCAACACTCAATCCTCAATTCTCAACACCCAATCCTCAATCTTCAATCCTCAATACTCAATCCTCAATCCTCAATCCTCAATCCTGAATCCTCAATCCTCAATCCTCAATTTTCACTCTTCAATCCTCAATCCTCAATCGCCAATCCTCGATCCTCAATCGTCAGTCTTCAATCCTCAATACTCAATCTTCAATCCTCAATGCTCAATCCTCAATCCTCAAACCTCATTCTACAATCGTCAATGCCCAAGCCTCTATCTTCAATCCTCAATCGTCAATCCTCAATACTCAATCCTCAATCCTCACTCTTCAATCCTCAATACTCAATCTTCAATCCTCAATACTTAATCTTCAATCCTCAATCCTCAATCCTCAATCCTCAATTCTCATTCTTCAATCCTCAACACCCAATCCTCAATCTTCAATCCTCAATCCTCAATCCTCAATCCTCAATCCTCAATCCTCATTCTACAATCCTCAATACCCAATCCTCAATCTTCAATCGTCAATCCTCAATCCTCAATTCTCAAACCTCAATCCTCAGTCCTCAGCCCTCAAACCTCAATCCTCAAACCTCAGCCCTCATTCTCAATCCTCAATCCTCAATTCTCAGTCCTCGGCCCACAAACCTCAATCCTCAACCCTAAGACCTCATCCTCAATCCTCAATTATCAATCCTCAGTCCTCAATCCTCATTCTTCAATCCTCAATACCCAATCCTCAATCTTCAATCCTCAATCCTCAATACTCAATACTCAATCCTCAATCCTCAGTCCTCAGTCCTCAAACCTCAATCCTCAACCCTCAGCCCTCATCCTCAATCCTCAATCCTCAATTCTCAATCCTCAATGTTCAATCCTCAATACCCAATCCTCAGTCTTCAATCCTCAATCCTCAATCCTCAATCTTCAATCCTCAATCCTCAGTCCTCAAACCTCAATTCTGAATCCTCAATCCTGAATCCTCAATCTTCAGCCCTCAGTCCTCAACAATCAGTTGTCATTCCTCAATCCTCAATAGAATATCCTCAATTCACAGCTTTTAATACTCTATACTCAATCTGCAATCTTCCAACGTGTATCCACAAACATCAATTTTCACCACTCAACCATCAGCACTCATTCCTCAATGTTCAATCCTCAATCCTCAGCTCTCAATCTTCGATCCTCAATACTGAACCTTCAAACCTCAATCCTCAATTCTCAATCATCAATCCTCAACCCTCATTCTTCAATCCTCAATACGCAATCCTCAATCTTCAGTCCTCAACCTCAATCCTCAATTCCCAATTCTCAATCCTCAATCCTCAATCCTCAATCCTCATACCTCAAACATCAATATTCAACCCTCAGTCCTCGTCCTCAATCCACAAACCTCAATCCTCAACCCTCAATCTTCAATCATCAATATTCAAACTTCAATCCTCAATACTCAATCCTCAATCCTCAATCCTCAATCCTCAACCTTCAATCCCCAATACTCAATCTTCAATCCTCAATCCTCAATACTCAATCCTCAATCCTCATTCTTCAATCCTCAATACCCAATCCTCAATCTTCAATCCACAATCCCCAGTCCTCAGTTCGCAATCCTCAATCCTCAGACCTCAGGCATCAATACTCTACCCTCAGTCCTCGTCCTCAATCCACAACCCTCGATCCTCAATCCTCAATCTTCAATCCTCAATCCTCAACCCTCAGTCTTCAATCCTCAATACCCAATCCTCAATCTTCAGTCCTCAATCCTCAATCCTCAATTCTCAATTCTCAGTCCTCAATCCTCAATCCTCAATCCTCATACCTCAAATATCAATATTCAACCCTCAGTCCTCGTCCTCAATCCACAAACCTCAATCCTCAACACTCAATCTTCAATCATCAATATTCAATCTTCAATCCTCAATACTCAATCCTCAATCCTCAATCCTCAATCCTCAATCTTCAATCCCCAATACTCAATCTTCAATCCTCAATCCTCAATACTCAATCCTCAATCCTCATTCTTCAATCCTCAACACCCAATCCTCAATCTTCAATGCTCAATCCTCAATCCTCAATTCTCAATCCTCAATCCTCAATCGTCAGGTTTCAATCCCCAATACTCAATCTTCAATCCTCAATCCTCAATCCTCATTCCTCAGTCCTCATTCTTCAATCCTCAATACCCAATCTTCAATCCTCAACACCCAATCCTCAATCTTCAATCCTCAATCCTCAATCCTCAATCCTCAATCCTCAAACCTCAATCCTCAATTTTCGCTCTTCAATCCTCAATCCTCAATCGTCAATCCTCGATCCTCAATCGTCAGTCTTCAATCCTCAATACTCAATCTTCAATCCTCAATGCTCAATCCTCAATCCTCAAACCTCATTCTACAATCCTCAATGCCCAATCCTCTATCTTCAATCCTCAATCGTCAATCCTCAATACTCAATCCTCAATCCTCACTCTTCAATCCTCAATACTCAATCTTCAATCCTCAATACTCAATCTTCAATCCTCAATCCTCAATCCTCAATCCTCAATTCTCATTCTTCAATCCTCAACACCCAATCCTCAATCTTCAATCCTCAATCCTCAATCCTCAATCCTCAATCCTCAATCCTCATTCTACAATCCTCAATATCCAATCCTCAATCTTCAACCGTCAATCCTCAATCCTCAATTCTCAAACCTCAATCCTCAGTCCTTAACCCTCAAACCTCAATCCTCAAACCTCAGCACTCATTCTCAACCCTCAATCCTCAATTCTCAGACCTCAGGACTCAAACCTCAATCCTCAACCCTAAGACCTCATCCTCAATCCTCAATTATCAATCCTCAATCCTCAATCTTCAATCCTCAATCCTCAGTCCTCAAACCTCAATTCTGAATCCTCAATACTAAATCTTCAATCCTCAATCTTCAGTCCTCAATACTCAACTATCAGTCCTCAATTCTCAATACTCAATCCTCAATCCTCATTCTTCAATCCTCAATACCCAATCCTCAATCTTCAATCCTCATTCCTCAATCCCCAATTCTCAAACATCAATCCTCAAACCTCAGCCCTCATCCTCAATCCTCAATACTCAATCTTCAATCCTCAGTCCTCAATCCTCATGCCTCAATACTCAATGCTCATTACTCAGTCATCAAACCTCAATCTTGAATCCTCAATCCTCAGTCCTCAAACCTCAATTCTGAATCCTCAATCCTGAAACCTCAATCTTAAGACCTCAGACATGAACAATCAGATGTCAATCCTCAATCCTCAATAGAATATCATCAATTCACAGTTTTCAATACTCAATACTCAATCTGCAATCTTCAAATTTCTGTCCACAAATGTCAATTCTCATCACTCAACCCTCAACACTCAATCCTCAATACTCATTCCTCAATCCTCATTCTTCAATCCTCATTCTTCAATCCTCAACACCCAATTCTCAATCTTCAATGCTCAATCCTCAATCCTCAATTCTCAATCCTCAATCCTCAATCGTCAGGCTTCAATCCTCAATACTCAATCTTCAATCCTCAATCCTCAACCCTCATTCCTCAGTCCTCATTCTTCAATCCTCAATACCCAATCTTCAATCCTCAACACCCAATTCTCAATCTTCAATCCTCAATCCTCAATCCTCAATCCTCAATCCTCAAACCTCAATCCTCTGTCCTCAAACCTCAATCCTGAATCCTCAATCCTCAATCCTGAATCCTGAATCCTCAATCCTCAATCCTCAATTTTCGCTCTTCAATCCTCAATCCTCAATCGTCAATCCTCGAACCTCAATCGTCAGTCTTCAATCCTCAATACTCAATCTTCAATCCTCAATGCTCAATCCTCAATCCTCAAACCTCATTCTACAATCCTCAATGCCCAATCCTCTATCTTCAATCCTCAATCGTCAATCCTCAATACTCAATCCTCAATCCTCACTCTTCAATCCTCAATACTCAATCTTCAATCCTCAATACTCAATCTTCAATCCTCAATCCTCAATCCTCAATCCTCAATTCTCATTCTTCAATCCTCAACACCCAATCCTCAATCTTCAATCCTCAATCCTCAATCCTCAATCCTCAATCCTCAATCCTCATTCTACAATCCTCAATATCCAATCCTCAATCTTCAACCGTCAATCCTCAATCCTCAATTCTCAAACCTCAATCCTCAGTCCTCAGCACTCAAACCTCAATCCTCAAACCTCAGCCCTCATTCTCAACCCTCAATCCTCAATTCTCAGTCCTCAGGACTCAAACCTCAATCCTCAACCCTAAGACCTCATCCTCAATCCTCAATTATCAATCCTCAATCCTCAATCTTCAATCCTCAATCCTCAGTCCTCAAACCTCAATTCTGAATCCTCAATACTAAATCTTCAATCCTCAATCTTCAGTCCTCAATACTGAACTATCAGTCCTCAATTCTCAATACTCAATCCTCAATCCTCATTCTTCAATCCTCAATACCCAATCCTCAATCTTCAATCCTCATTCCTCAATCCCCAATTCTCAATCCTCATTCTTCAATCCTCAACACCCAATCCTCAATCTTCAATGCTCGATCCTCAATCCTCAATTCTCAATCCTCAATCCTCAATCGTCAGTCTTCAATCCTCAATACTCAATTTTCAATCCTCAATCCTCAATCCTCATTCCTCAGTCCTCATTCTTCAATCCTCAATACCCAATCCTCAATCTTCAATCTTGAACCCTCAATCCACAATTCTCAATCCTCAATCCTCAGTCCTCAGACCTCAAACATCAATCCTCAAACCTCAGCCCTCATCCTCAATCCTCAATACTCAATCTTCAATCCTCAGTCCTCAATCCTCATGCCTCAATACTCAATGCTCATTACTCAGTCATCAAACCTCAATCTTGAATCCTCAATCCTGAATCCTCAATCCTGAATCCTCAATCTTCAGACCTCAGACCTGAACAATCAGATGTCAATCCTCAATCCTCAATAGAATGTCATCAATTCACAGTTTTCAATACTCAATACTCAATCTGCAATCTTCAAATTTCTATCCACAAACATCAATTCTCATCACTCAACCCTCAACACTCAGTCCCCAATCATCAATATTCAATCTTCAGTCCTCAATCCTCAATGCTCAATACTCAATCTTCAATCCTCAATCCTCAATCTCAATACTCAACCATCAATCCTCAATTCTCAATACTCAATAGAATATCCTGAATTCTCAGGGTTCAATACTAAAACCTCAACGCTCAACCCTCAATCCTCAATCCTCAATCCTCAATGCTCAACCTTCAATCCTCAATACTCAATCTTCAATCCTCCATTCTCAATCCTAAATCCTCAATCCTCAATCCTCAATCGTCAGGCCTCAATCCTCAATACCCAATCCTCAGTCTTCAATCATCAGTCCTCAATCCTCAATAATCAATCCTCAATCCTCAGTCCTCAGACCTCACACCTCAATCCCCAACCCTCAGCCCTCATCCTCATTCCTCAATCCTCAATCGTCAATCTTCAACCCTCAATCCTCAACCCTCAATCCTCAATGTTCAATCCTCAATACCCAATCCTCAGTCTTCAAACCTCAATCCTCAATCCTCAATCTTCAATCCTCAATCCTCAGTCCTCAAACCTCAATTCTGAATCCTCAATCCTGAATCCTCAATCTTCAGCCCTCAGTCCTCAACAATCAGTTGTCAGTCCTCAATCCTCAATAGAATATCCTCAATTCACAGCTTTTAATACTCAATACTCAATCTGCAATCTTCCAACGTGTATCCACAAACATCAATTTTCACCACTCAACCCTCAGCACTCATTCCTCAATGTTCAATCCTGAATCCTCAGCTCTCAATCTTCGATCCTCAATACTGAACCTTCAATCCTCAATCCTCAATTCTCAATCCTCAATCCTCAACACTCACTCTTCAATCCTCAATACCCAATCCTCAATCTTCAGTCCTCAATCCTAAATCCTCAATTCTCAATTCTCAATCCTCAATCCTCAATCCTCAATCCTCATACCTCAAACATCAATATTCAACCCTCAGTCCTCGTCCTCAATCCACAAACCTCAATCCTCAACCCTCAATCTTCAATCATCAATATTCAAACTTCAATCCTCAATACTCAATCCTCAATCCTCAATCCTCAATCCTCAACCTTCAATCCCCAATACTCAATCTTCAATCCTCAATCCTCAATACTCAATCCTCAATCCTCATTCTTCAATCCTCAATACCCAATCCTCAATCTTCAATCCACAATCCCCAATCCTCAGTTCGCAATCCTCAATCCTCAGACCTCAGGCATTAATACTCTACCCTCAGTCCTCGTCCTCAATCCACAACCCTCGATCCTCAATCCTCAATCTTCAATCCTCAATCCTCAATCTTCAATCCTCAACACCCAATCCTCAATCTTCAATCCTCAATCATCAATCCTCAATCCTCAACCCTCAAGCCTCAATCCTCTGTCCTCAAACCTCAATCCTGAATCCTCAATCTTGAATCCTCAATACTCAATCTTCAATAATCAATCCTCAATTCTCAATCCTCAATCCTCAATCCTCAATCCTCAGACCTGAAACATAAATACTCAACCCTCAGTCATCGTCCTCAATCCACAACACTCAATCCTCGATCCTCAATCTTCAATCATCAATATTCAATCTTCAATCCTCAATCCTCAATGCTCAATACTCAATCTTCAATCCTCAATCCTCAATCTCAATACTCAACCATCAATCCTCAATTCTCAATACTCAATAGAATATCCTGAATTCTCAGGGTTCAATACTAAAACCTCAACGCTCAACCCTCAATCCTCAATCCTCAATCCTCAATCCTCAACCTTCAATCCTCAATACTCAATCTTCAATCCTCCATTCTCAATCCTCAATCCTCAATCCTCAATCCTCAATCGTCAGGCCTCAATCCTCAATACCCAATCCTCAGTCTTCAATCATCAGTCCTCAATCCTCAGTCCTCAGACCTCACACCTCAATCCCCAACCCTCAGCCCTCATCCTCATTCCTCAATCCTCAATCGTCAATCCTCAACCCTCAATCCTCAACCCTCAATCCCCAATGTTCAATCCTCAATCCTCAGCTCTTAATCTTCGATCCTCAATACTGAACCTTCAATCCTCAATCCTCAATTCTCAATCCTCAATCCTCAACCCTCAGTCTTCAATCTTCAATACCAATCCTCAATCTTCAGTCCTCAATCCTCAATCCTCAATTCTCAATTCTCAATCCTCAATCCTCAATCCTCAATCCTCATACCTCAAACATCAATATTCAACCCTCAGTCCTCGTCCTCAATCCACAAACCTCAATCCTCAACACTCAATCTTCAATCATCAATATTCAATCTTCAATCCTCAATACTCAATCCTCAATCCTCAATCCTCAATCCTCAATCCTCAATCTTCAATCCCCAATACTCAATCTTCAATCCTCAATCCTCAATACTCAATCCTCAACCCTCATTCTTCAATGCTCAATACCCAATCCTTAATCTTCAATCCACAATCCCCAATCCTCAGTTCGGAATCCTCAATCCTCAATCCTCAGACCTCAGGCATCTATACTCTACCCTCAGTCCTCGTCCTCAATCCACAACCCTCGATCCTCAATCCTCAATCTTCAATCCTCAATCCTCAATCTTCAATCCTCAACACCCAATCCTCAATCTTCAATCCTCAATCATCAATCCTCAATCCTCAACCCTCAAGCCTCAATCCTCTGTCCTCAAACCTCAATCCTGAATCCTCAATCTTGAATCCTCAATACTCAATCTTCAATAATCAATCCTCAATTCTCAATCCTCAATCCTGAATCCTCAATCCTCAATCCTCAATTTTCACTCTTCAATCCTCAATCCTCAATCGCCAATCCTCGATCCTCAATCGTCAGTCTTCAATCCTCAATACTCAATCTTCAATCCTCAATGCTCAATCCTCAATCCTCAAACCTCATTCTACAATCGTCAATGCCCAAGCCTCTATCTTCAATCCTCAATCGTCAATCCTCAATACTCAATCCTCAATCCTCACTCTTCAATCCTCAATACTCAATCTTCAATCCTCAATACTTAATCTTCAATCCTCAATCCTCAATCCTCAATCCTCAATTCTCATTCTTCAATCCTCAACACCCAATCCTCAATCTTCAATCCTCAATCCTCAATCCTCAATCCTCAATCCTCAATCCTCATTCTACAATCCTCAATACCCAATCCTCAATCTTCAATCGTCAATCCTCAATCCTCAATTCTCAAACCTCAATCCTCAGTCCTCAGCCCTCAAACCTCAATCCTCAAACCTCAGCCCTCATTCTCAATCCTCAATCCTCAATTCTCAGTCCTCGGCCCACAAACCTCAATCCTCAACCCTAAGACCTCATCCTCAATCCTCAATTATCAATCCTCAGTCCTCAATCCTCATTCTTCAATCCTCAATACCCAATCCTCAATCTTCAATCCTCAATCCTCAATACTCAATACTCAATCCTCAATCCTCAGTCCTCAGTCCTCAAACCTCAATCCTCAACCCTCAGCCCTCATCCTCAATCCTCAATCCTCAATTCTCAATCCTCAATGTTCAATCCTCAATCCTCAGTCCTCAAACCTCAATTCTGAATCCTCAATCCTGAATCCTCAATCTTCAGCCCTCAGTCCTCAACAATCAGTTGTCATTCCTCAATCCTCAATAGAATATCCTCAATTCACAGCTTTTAATACTCTATACTCAATCTGCAATCTTCCAACGTGTATCCACAAACATCAATTTTCACCACTCAACCATCAGCACTCATTCCTCAATGTTCAATCCTCAATCCTCAGCTCTCAATCTTCGATCCTCAATACTGAACCTTCAAACCTCAATCCTCAATTCTCAATCATCAATCCTCAACCCTCATTCTTCAATCCTCAATACGCAATCCTCAATCTTCAGTCCTCAACCTCAATCCTCAATTCCCAATTCTCAATCCTCAATCCTCAATCCTCAATCCTCATACCTCAAACATCAATATTCAACCCTCAGTCCTCGTCCTCAATCCACAAACTTCAATCCTCAACCCTCAATCTTCAATCATCAATATTCAAACTTCAATCCTCAATACTCAATCCTCAATCCTCAATCCTCAATCCTCAACCTTCAATCCCCATTACTCAATCTTCAATCCTCAATCCTCAATACTCAATCCTCAATCCTCATTCTTCAATCCTCAATACCCAATCCTCAATCTTCAATCCACAATCCCCAATCCTCAGTTCGCAATCCTCAATCCTCAGACCTCAGGCATCAATACTCTACCCTCAGTCCTCGTCCTCAATCCACAACCCTCGATCCTCAATCCTCAATCTTCAATCCTCAATCCTCAACCCTCAGTCTTCAATCCTCAATACCCAATCCTCAATCTTCAGTCCTCAATCCTCAATCCTCAATTCTCAATTCTCAGTCCTCAATCCTCAATCCTCAATCCTCATACCTCAAACATCAATATTCAACCCTCAGTCCTCGTCCTCAATCCACAAACCTCAATCCTCAACACTCAATCTTCAATCATCAATATTCAATCTTCAATCCTCAATACTCAATCCTCAATCCTCAATCCTCAATCCTCAATCTTCAATCCCCAATACTCAATCTTCAATCCTCAATCCTCAATACTCAATCCTCAATCCTCATTCTTCAATGCTCAATACCCAATCCTCAATCTTCAATCCACAATCCCCAATCCTCAGTTCGCAATCCTCAATCCTCAATCCTCAGACCTCAGGCATCAATACTCTACCCTCAGTCCTCGTCCTCAATCCACAACCCTCGATCCTCAATCCTCAATCTTCAATCCTCAATCCTCAATCTTCAATCCTCAACACCCAATCCTCAATCTTCAATCCTCAATCATCAATCCTCAATCCTCAACCCTCAAGCCTCAATCCTCTGTCCTCAAACCTCAATCCTGAATCCTCAATCTTGAATCCTCAATACTCAATCTTCAATAATCAATCCTCAATTCTCAATCCTCAATCCTCAATCCTCAATCCTCAGAGCTGAAACATAAATACTCAACCCTCAGTCATCGTCCTCAATCCACAACACTCAATCCTCAATACTCAATATTCATTCATCAATATTCAACCGTCTATCCTCAATCCTCAATCCTCAATCCTCAATTCTCATTCTTCAATCCTCAACACCCAATCCTCAATCTTCAATCCTCAATCCTCAATCCTCAATCCTCAATCCTCAATCCTCAATCCTCATTCTACAATCCCCAATACCCAATCCTCAATCTTCAATCCTCAATCCTGAATCCTCAATTCTCAAACCTCAATCCACAGTCCTCAGCCCTCAAACCTCAATCCTCAAACCTCAGCCCTCATTCTCAATCCTCAATCCACAATTCTCAGTCCTCAGCCCTCAAACCTCAATCCTCAATCTTCAATCCTCAATATTCAATCTTCAATCCTCAATCCTCAGTCCTCAAACCTCAATTCTGAATCCTCAATACTCAATCTTCAATCCTCAATCCTCAATCCTCAATCCTCAATCCTCAATCCTCATTGTACAATCCTCAATACCCAATCCTCAATCTTCAATCGTCAATCCTCAATCCTCAATTCTCAAACCTCAATCCTCAGTCCTCAGCCCTCAAACCTCAATCCTCAAACCTTAGCCCTCATTCTCAATCCTCAATCCTCAATTCTCAGTCCTCAGCCCTCAAACCTCAATCCTCAACCCTAAGACCTCATCCTCAATCCTCAATTATCAATCCTCAGTCCTCAATCTTCAATCCTCAATCTTCAGTCCTCAATACTCAACTAGCAGTCCTCAACTCTCAGTACTCAATCCTCAATCCTCACTCTTCAATCCTCAGTACCCAATCCTCAATCTTCAATCCTCATTCCTCAATCCTCATTCCTCAATCCTCATTCTTCAACCCTCAACACCCAATCCTGAACCTTCAATCCTCAATCCTCAATCCTCAGACCTCAATCCTCAATTTTCAATCCTCAATCCTCAATCTTCAATCTTCAATCCTCAATCCTCAATCCTCAATTCTCAATCCTCAATCTTCAATCCCCAATACTCAGTCCTCCATACTCAATCCTCAATCCTGAATCCTCAATCCTCAATCCTCAATTTTCAAACCTCAATCCTCAATCGTCAGTCTTCAATCCTCAATACTTAATCTTCAATCCTCAATCCTAAATCCTCAATCCTCAAACCTCATTCTACAATCCTCAATAAGCAATCCTCAATCTTCAATCCTCAATCCTCAATCCTCAATACTCAATCCTCAATCCTCAGTCCGCAGTCCTCAAACCTCTATCCTCAACACTCAGCCCTCATCCTCAATCTTCAATCCTAAATTCAAAATCCTCAAACCTCAATCCTCAATCCTCAACCGGCAGTCCTCGTCCTCAATCCTCAACCCTCAATCCTCAATCCTCAATCTCCAATCCTCAATACTCAATGTTCAATCCACAATCTTCAATCTTCAATCCTCAATCCTCAATACTCAATCCACAATCCTCAATCCTCAGTCCTCAAAACTCAAACCTGAATCCTCAATCCTGAATCCTCAACCTTCAGAACTCAGTCCTCAACAATCAGTTGTCAGTTCTCAATCCTCAATAGAATATCCTCAATTCACAGCTTTTAATACTCAATACTCAATCTGCAATCTTCCAACGTGTATCCACAAACATCAATTTTCACCACTCAACCATCAGCACTCATTCCTCAATGTTCAATCGTCAATCCTCAGCTCTCAATCTTCGATCCTCAATACTGAACCTTCAAACCTCAATCCTCAATTCTCAATCATCAATCCTCAACCCTCATTCTTCAATCCTCAATACGCAATCCTCAATCTTCAGTCCTCAACCTCAATCCTCAATTCCCAATTCTCAATCCTCAATCCTCAATCCTCAATCCTCATACCTCAAACATCAATATTCAACCCTCAGTCCTCGTCCTCAATCCACAAACCTCAATCCTCAACCCTCAATCTTCAATCATCAATATTCAAACTTCAATCCTCAATACTCAATCCTCAATCCTCAATCCTCAATCCTCAACCTTCAATCCCCAATACTCAATCTTCAATCCTCAATCCTCAATACTCAATCCTCAATCCTCATTCTTCAATCCTCAATACCCAATCCTCAATCTTCAATCCACAATCCCCAATCCTCAGTTCGCAATCCTCAATCCTCAGACCTCAGGCATCAATACTCTACCCTCAGTCCTCGTCCTCAATCCACAACCCTCGATCCTCAATCCTCAATCTTCAATCCTCAATCCTCAATCTTCAATCCTCAACACCCAATCCTCAATCTTCAATCCTCAATCATCAATCCTCAATCCTCAACCCTCAAGCCTCAATCCTCTGTCCTCAAACCTCAATCCTGAATCCTCAATCTTGAATCCTCAATACTCAATCTTCAATAATCAATCCTCAATTCTCAATCCTCAATCCTCAATCCTCAATCCTCAATCCTCAGACCTGAAACATAAATACTCAACCCTCAGTCATCGTCCTCAATCCACAACCCTCAATCCTCGATCCTGAATCTTCAATCATCAATATTCAATCTTCAATCCTCAATCCTCAATGCTCAATACTCAATCTTCAATCCTCAATCCTCAATCTCAATACTCAACCATCAATCCTCAATTCTCAATACTCAATAGAATATCCTGAATTCTCAGGGTTCAATACTAAAACCTCAACGCTCAACCCTCAATCCTCAATCCTCAATCCTCAACCTTCAATCCTCAATACTCAATCTTCAATCCTCCATTCTCAATCCTCAATCCTCAATCCTCAATCCTCAATCGTCAGGCCTCAATCCTCAATACCCAATCCTCAGTCTTCAATCATCAGTCCTCAATCCTCAGTCCTCAGACCTCACACCTCAATCCCCAACCCTCAGCCCTCATCCTCATTCCTCAATCCTCAATCGTCAATCCTCAACCCTCAATCCTCAACCCTCAATCCTCAATGTTCAATCCTCAATCCTCAGCTCTTAATCTTCGATCCTCAATACTGAACCTTCAATCCTCAATCCTCAATTCTCAATCCTCAATCCTCAACCCTCAGTCTTCAATCCTCAATACCAATCCTCAATCTTCAGTCCTCAATCCTCAATCCTCAATTCTCAATTCTCAATCCTCAATCCTCAATCCTCAATCCTCATACCTCAAACATCAATATTCAACCCTCAGTCCTCGTCCTCAATCCACAAACCTCAATCCTCAACACTCAATCTTCAATCATCAATATTCAATCTTCAATCCTCAATACTCAATCCTCAATCCTCAATCCTCAATCCTCAATCTTCAATCCCCAATACTCAATCTTCAATCCTCAATCCTCAATACTCAATCCTCAACCCTCATTCTTCAATGCTCAATACCCAATCCTTAATCTTCAATCCACAATCCCCAATCCTCAGTTCGGAATCCTCAATCCTCAATCCTCAGACCTCAGGCATCAATACTCTACCCTCAGTCCTCGTCCTCAATCCACAACCCTCGATCCTCAATCCTCAATCTTCAATCCTCAATCCTCAATCTTCAATCCTCAACACCCAATCCTCAATCTTCAATCCTCAATCATCAATCCTCAATCCTCAACCCTCAAGCCTCAATCCTCTGTCCTCAAACCTCAATCCTGAATCCTCAATCTTGAATCCTCAATACTCAATCTTCAATAATCAATCCTCAATTCTCAATCCTCAATCCTCAATCCTCAATCCTCAGACCTGAAACATAAATACTCAACCCTCAGTCATCGTCCTCAATCCACAACACTCAATCCTCAATCCTCAATATTCATTCATCAATATTCAACCGTCTATCCTCAATCCTCAATCCTCAATCCTCAATCCTCAATCCTCAATTCTCATTCTTCAATCCTCAACACCCAATCCTCAATCTTCAATCCTCAATCCTCAATCCTCAATCCTCAATCCTCAATCCTCAATCCTCATTCTACAATCCCCAATACCCAATCCTCAATCTTCAATCCTCAATCCTGAATCCTCAATTCTCAAACCTCAATCCACAGTCCTCAGCCCTCAAACCTCAATCCTCAAACCTCAGCCCTCATTCTCAATCCTCAATCCTCAATTCTCAGTCCTCAGCCCTCAAACCTCAATCCTCAATCTTCAATCCTCAATATTCAATCTTCAATCCTCAATCCTCAGTCCTCAAACCTCAATTCTGAATCCTCAATACTCAATCTTCAATCCTCAATCTTGAGTCCTCCATACTCAACTATCAGTCCTCAATTCTCAATACTCAATCCTCTGTCCTCAATCTTCAATCCTCATACCTCAAACATCAATATTCAATCCTCAGTCCTCGTCCTCAAACCACAAACCTCAATCCTCAACCCTCAATCTTCAATCATCAATATTCAATCTTCAATCCTCAATACTCAATCTCAATCCTCAATCCTCAATCCTCAATCTTCCATCCCCAATACTCAATCTTCAATCCTCAATCCTCAATACTCAATCCTCAATCCTCATTCTTCAATCCTCAATACCCAACCCTCAATCTTCAATCCTCAATCCTCAATCCTCAATTATCAATCCTCAATCCCCAGTCCTCAATCCTCAATCCTCAATCCTCAAACCTCAATCCTCTGTCCTCAAACCTCAATCCTGAATCCTCAATACTGAATCCTCAATCTTCAGCACTCAGTCCTCAACAATCAGTTGTCAATCCTCAATCCTCAATAGAATGTCATCAATTCACATTTCTCAATACTCAATACTCAATTTGCAATCTTCAAATCTCTATCCACAAATATCAATTCTCATCACTCAACCATCAACACTCAGTCCTCAATGTTCAATCCTCAATCCTCAATTCTCAATCGTCAATCCTCAATACTGAATCTTCAATCCTCAATCCTCAATCCTCAATACTCAATCCACAATGCTCAATCCACAATCATCAATTTTCAATCCTCAATACTCAACTTTCAATCCTCAATCCTCAAACCTCAATCCTTAATCCTCAATCGTCAGTCTTCAATCCTCAATATCCAACTTTCAATCTTCAATCCTCAATCCTCAATCCTCAATTCTCAATCCTCAATCCCTAGTCCTCAGTCCTCAAACTTCAATGCTCAAACCTTAGCCCACATCGTCAGTCCTCAATCCTCAATCCTCAATCTTCAATCCTCAATCCTCATACCTCAAACATCAACACTCAACCCTCAGTCCTCGTCCTCAATCCACAACCCTCAATCCTCGATCCTCAATCTTCAATCCTCGTTCTTCCATCCTCAACACCCAATCCTCAATCTTCAATCCTCAATCCTCAATCCTCAATTCTCAATCCTCAATCCTCAATCCTCAGACCTCAAACATCAATACTCAAGCCTCAGTCCTCGTCCTCAATCCACAACCATCAATCCTCAATCCTCAATCTTCAATTATCAATATTCAATGTTCAGTACTCAATCCTAAATCCTCAATCCTCAATCCTTAATCCTCAATTTTCAATCCGCAATACCCAATCCTCAATCTTCAATCCTCAATCCTCAATCCTCAATCCTCAATCCTCGATCCTCAATCCTCAATCCTCAGTCCTCAAAACTCAAACCTGAATCCTCAATCCTGAATCTTCAACCTTCAGAACTCAGTCCTCAACAATCAGTTGCCAATTCTCAATCCTCAATAGAATATAATCAACTCACAGTTTTCAATACTCAATACTGAATCTGCAATCTTCAAATTTCTATCCACAAACATCAATTCTCATCACTCAACCCTCAACACTCAGTCCCCAATCCTCAATCTTCAATCCTCAATACTCAATCTCCAATTCTCAATCCTCAATCTTCAATCCCCAATACTCAATCCTCAATCCTCAATCCTCAATCCTGAATCCTCAATCCTCAATCCTCAATTCTCATTCTTCAATCCTCAACACCCAATCCTCAATCTTCAATCCTCAATCCTCAATCCTCAATCGTCAATCCTCAATCCTCAATCCTCATTCTACAATCCTCAATACCCAATCCTCAATCTTCAATCCTCAATCCTGAATCCTCAATTCTCAAACCTCAATCCACAGTCCTCAGCCCTCAAACCTCAATCCTCAACACTCAGCCCCCATTCTCAATCCTCAATCCTCAATTCTCAGTCCTCAGCCCTCAAACCTCAATCCTCAACCCTCAGACCTCATCCTCAATCCTCAATTATCAATCCTCAATCCTCAATCTTCAGTCCTCAATACTCAATCTTCAATCCTCAATCCTCAGTCCTCAAGCTTCAATTCTGAATCCTCAATACTCAATCTTCAATCCTCAATCCTCTGTCCTCAATACTCAACTATCAGTCCTCAATTCTCAATACTCAATCCTCAATCCTCAATCTTCAATCCTCAATACTCAATCTTCAATCCTCAATCTTCAATCCTCATTCCTCAATCCCCAATTCTCAATCCTCATTCTTCAATCCTCAACACCCAATCCTCAATCTTCAATGCTCAATCCTCAATCCTCAATTCTCAATCCTCAATCCTCAATCGTCAGGCTTCAATCCTCAATACTCAATCTTCAATCCTCAATCCTCAATCCTCATTCCTCAGTCCTCATTCTTCAATCCTCAATACCCAATCCTCAATCTTCAATCTTGATCCCTCAATCCACAATTCTCAATCCTCAATCCTCAGTCCTCAGACCTCAAACATCAATCCTCAAACCTCAGCCCTCATCCTCAATCCTCAATACTCAATCTTCAATCCTCAGTCCTCAATCCTCATGCCTCAATCCTCAATGCTCATTCCTCAGTCATCAAACCTCAATCTTGAATCCTCAATCCTGAATCCTCAATCCTGAATCCTCAATCTTCAGACCTCAGACCTGAACAATCAGATGTCAATCCTCAATCCTTAATAGAACATCATCAATTCACAGTTTTCAATACTCAATACTCAATCTGCAATCTTCAAATTTCTATCCACAAACATCAATTCTCATCACTCAACCCTCAACACTCAGTCCCCAATCCTCAATCTTCAATCCTCAATACTCAATCCCCAATTCTCAATCCTCAATCTTCAATCCCCAATACTCAATCCTCAATCCTCAATCCTCAATCCTGAATCCTCAATCCTCAATCCTCAATTTTCACTCTTCAATCCTCAATCCTCAATCGTCAATCCTAGATCCTCAATCGTCAGTCTTCAATCCTCAATACTCAATCTTCAATCCTCAATGCTCAATCCTCAATCCTCAAACCTCATTCTACAATCCTCAATGCCCAATCCTCTATCTTCAATCCTCAATCTTCAATCCTCAATCCTCAATCCTCAATCCTCAATCCTCAATCCTCATTGTACAATCCTCAATACCCAATCCTCAATCTTCAATCGTCAATCCTCAATCCTCAATTCTCAAACCTCAATCCTCAGTCCTCAGCCCTCAAACCTCAATCCTCAAACCTCAGCCCTCATTCTCAATCCTCAATCCTCAATTCTCAGTCCTCAGCCCTCAAACCTCAATCCTCAACCCTAAGACCACATCCTCAATCCTCAATTATCAATCCTCAATCCTCAATCTTCAATCCTCAATCTTCAGTCCTCAATACTCAACTATCAGTCCTCAATTCTCAGTACTCAATCCTCAATCCTCATTCTTCAATCCTCAATACCCAATCCTCAATCTTCAATCCTCATTCCTCAATCCTCATTCCTCAATCCTCATTCTTCAACCCTCAACACCCAATCCTGAACCTTCAATCCTCAATCCTCAATCCTCAGACCTCAATCCTCAATTTTCAATCCTCAATCCTCAATCTTCAATCTTCAATCCTCAATCCTCAATCCTCAATTCTCAATCCTCAATCTTCAATCCCCAATACTCAGTCCTCCATACTCAATCCTCAATCCTGAATCCTCAATCCTCAATCCTCAATTTTCAAACCTCAATCCTCAATCGTCAGTCTTCAATCCTCAATACTCAACCTTCAATCGTCAATCCTAAATCCTCAATCCTCAAACCTCATTCTACAATCCTCAATAAGCAATCCTCAATCTTCAATCCTCAATCCTCAATCCTCAGTCCGCAGTCCTCAAACCTCTATCCTCAACACTCAGCCCTCATCCTCAATCTTCAATCCTAAATTCTCAATCCTCAAACCTCAATCCTCAATCCTCAACCGGCAGTCCTCGTCCTCAATCCTCAACCCTCAATCCTCAATCCTCAATCTCCAATCCTCAATACTCAATGTTCAATTCACAATCCTCAATCTTCAATCCTGAATCCTCAATACTCAATCCACAATCCTCAATCCTCAGTCCTCAAAACTCAAACCTGAATCCTCAATCCTGAATCCTCAACCTTCAGAACTCAGTCCTCAACAATCAGTTGTCAGTTCTCAATCCTCAATAGAATATAATCAATTCACAGTTTTCAATACTCAATACTCAATCTGCAATCTTCAAATCTCTATCCACAAACATCAATTCTCGTCATTCAACCCTAAACACTCAGTCCCCAATCCTCAATCTTCAACACTCAATCCTCAATCCTCAACACCCAATCCTCAATCTCCAATCCTCAATCATCAATCCTCAATCCTCAACCCTCAAACCTCAATCCTCTGTCCTCAAACCTCAATCCTGAATCCTCAATCTTGAATCCTCAATACTCAATCTTCAATAATCAATCCTCAATTCTCAATCCTCAATACTCAATCCTCAATCCTCAGACCTGAAACATAAATACTCAACCCTCAGTCATCGTCCTCAATCCACAACCCTCAATCCTCGATCCTCAATCTTCAATCATCAATATTCAATCTTCAATCCTCAATCCTCAATGCTCAATACTCAATCTTCAATCCTCAATCCTCAATCTCAATACTCAACCAACAATCCTCAATTCTCAATACTCAATAGAATATCCTGAATTCTCAGGGTTCAATACTAAAACCTCAACGCTCAACCCTCAATCCTCAATCCTCAATCCTCAATCCTCAACCTTCAATCCTCAATACTCAATCTTCAATCCTCCATTCTCAATCCTCAATCCTCAATCCTCAATCCTCAATCGTCAGGCCTCAATCCTCAATACCCAATCCTCAGTCTTCAATCATCAGTCCTCAATCCTCAGTCCTGAGACCTCACACCTCAATCCCCAACCCTCAGCCCTCATCCTCATTCCTCAATCCTCAATCGTCAATCCTCAACCCTCAATCCTCAACCCTCAATCCTCAATGTTCAATCCTCAATCCACAGCTCTCAATCTTCGATCCTCAATACTGAACCTTCAATCCTCAATCCTCAATTCTCAATCCTCAATCCTCAACCCTCAGTCTTCAATCCTCAATACCCAATCCTCAATCTTCAGTCCTCAATCCTCAATCCTCAATTCTCAATTCTCAATCCTCAATCCTCAATCCTCAATCCTCACACCTCAAACATCAATATTCAAGCCTCAGTCCTCGTCCTCAATCCACAAACCTCAATCCTCAACCCTCAATCTTCAATCATAAATATTCAATCTTCAGTCCTCAATCCTAAATCCTCAATCCTCAATCCTTAATACTCAATTTTCAATCCGCAATACCCAATCCTTAATCTTCAATCCTCAATCCCCAATCCTCAATCCTCAATCCTCGATCCTCAATCCTCAATCCTCAGTCCTCAAAACTCAAACCTGAATCCTCAATACTGAATCCTCAACCTTCAGAACTCAGTCCTCAACAATCAGTTGCCAATTCTCAATCCTCAATAGAATATAATCAACTCACAGTTTTCAATACTCAATACTCAATCTGCAATCTACAAATCTCTATCCACAAACATCAATTCTCATCACTCAACCCTCAACACTCAGTCCCCAATCCTCAACCTTCAATCCTCAATACTCAATCCCCAATTCTCAATTCTCAATCTTCAATCCCCAATACTCAATCCTCAATCCTCAATCCTCAATCCTGAATACTCAATCCTCAATCCTCAATTTTCACTCTTCAATCCTCAATCCTCAATCGTCAATCCTCGATCCTCAATCGTCAGTCTTCAATCCTCAATACTCAATCTTCAATCCTCAATGCTCAATCCTCAATCCTCAAACCTCATTCTACAATCCTCAATGCCCAATCCTCTATCTTCAATCCTCAATCGTCAATCCTCAATACTCAATCCTCAATCCTCACTCTTCAATCCTCAATACTCAATCTTCAATCCTCAATACTCAATCTTCAATCCTCAATCCTCAATCCTCAATCCTCAATTCTCATTCTTCAATCCTCAACACCCAATCCTCAATCTTCAATCCTCAATCCTCAATCCTCAATCCTCAATCCTCAATCCTCATTCTACAATCCACAATACCCAATCCTCAATCTTCAATCGTCAATCCTCAATCCTCAATTCTCAAACCTCAATCCTCAGTCCTCAGCCCTCAAACCTCAATCCTCAAACCTCAGCCCTCATTCTCAATCCTCAATCCTCAATTCTCAGTCCTCGGCCCACAAACCTCAATCCTCAACCCTAAGACCTCATCCTCAATCCTCAATTATCAATCCTCAATCCTCAATCCTCATTCTTCAATCCTCAATACCCAATCCTCAATCTTCAATCCTCAATCCTCAATACTCAATACTCAATCCTCAATCCTCAGTCCTCAGTCCTCAAACCTCAATCCTCAACCCTCAGCCCTCATCCTCAATCCTCAATCCTCAATTCTCAATCATCAATGTTCAATCCTCAATACCCAATCCTCAGTCTTCAATCCTCAATCCTCAATCCTCAATCTTCAATCCTCAATCCTCAGTCCTCAAACCTCAATTCTGAATCCTCAATCCTGAATCCTCAATCTTCAGCCCTCAGTCCTCAACAATCAGTTGTCATTCCTCAATCCTCAATAGAATATCCTCAATTCACAGCTTTTAATACTCAATACTCAATCTGCAATCTTCAAAACGTGTATCCACAAACATCAATTTTCACCACTCAACCATCAGCACTCATCCCTCAATGTTCAATCCTCAATCCTCAGCTCTCAATCTTCGATCCTCAATACTGAACCTTCAAACCTCAATCCTCAATTCTCAATCATCAATCCTCAACCCTCATTCTTCAATCCTCAATACGCAATCCTCAATCTTCAGTCCTCAACCTCAATCCTCAATTCCCAATTCTCAATCCTCAATCCTCAATCCTCAATCCTCATACCTCAAACATCAATAGTCAACGCTCAGTCCTCGTCCTCAATCCACAAACCTCAATCCTCAACCCTCAATCTTCAATCATCAATATTCAAACTTCAATCCTCAATACTCAGTCCTCAATCCTCAATCCTCAATCCTCAACCTTCAATCCCCAATACTCAATCTTCAATCCTCAATCCTCAATACTCAATCCTCAATCCTCATTCTTCAATCCTCAATACCCAATCCTCAATCTTCAATCCACAATCCCCAATCCTCAGTTCGCAATCCTCAATCCTCAGACCTCAGGCATCAATACTCTACCCTCAGTCCCCGTCCTCAATCCACAACCCTCGATCCTCAATCCTCAATCTTCATTCATCAATATTCAGCTTTCTATCCTCAATCCTCAATCCTCAATCCTCAATCCTCAATCCTCAATCTTCAATCCTCAACACCCAATCCTCAATCTTGAATCCTCAATACTCAATCTTCAATAATCAATCCTCAATTCTCAATCCTCAATCCTCAATCCTCAATCCTCAGACCTGAAACATAAATACTCAACCCTCAGTCATCGTCCTCAATCCACAACCCTCAATCCTCGATCCTCAATCCTCAATCCTCAATCCTCAAACCTCAATCCTCTGTCCTCAAACCTCAATCCTGAATTCTCAATACTGAATCCTCAATCTTCAGCACTCAGTCCTCAACAATCAGTTGTCAATCCTCAATCCTCAATAGAATGTCATCAATTCACATTTCTCAATACTCAATACTCAACCTGCAATCTTCAAATCTCTATCCACAAATATCAATTCTCATCACTCAACCATCAACACTCAGTCCTCAATGTTCAATCCTCAATCCTCAATTCTCAATCGTCAATCCTCAATACTGAATCTTCAATCCTCAATCCTCAATCCTCAATCCTCAATACACAATTCTCAATCCTCACTCATCAATTTTCAATCCTCAATACTCAACTTTCAATCCTCAATCCTCAAACCTCAATCCTTAATCCTGAATCGTCAGTCTTCAATCCTCAATATCCAACTTTCAATCTTCAATCCTCAATCCTGAATCCTCAATTCTCAATCCTCAATCCCCAGTCCTCAGTCCTCAAACTTCAATGCTCAAACCTTAGCCCACATCGTCAGTCCTCAATCCTCAATCCTCAATCTTCAATCCTCAATCCTCGTACCTCAAACATCAACACTCAACCCTCAGTCCTCGTCCTCAGTCCACAACCCTCAATCCTCGATGCTCAATCTTCAATCCACATTCTTCCATCCTCAAAACCCAATCCCCAATCTTCAATCCTCAATCCTCAATCGTCAATTCTCAATCCTCAATCCTCAATCCTCAGACCTCAAACATCAATACTCAAGCCTCAGTCCTCGTCCTCAATCCACAACCATCAATCCTCAATCCTCAATCTTCAATCATCAATATTCAATCTTCAGTCCTCAATCCTAAATCCTCAATCCTCAATCCGTAATCCTCAATTTTCAATCCGCAATACCCAATCCTCAATCTTCAATCCTCAATCCTCAATCCTCAATCCTCAATCCTCGATCCTCAATCCTCAATCCTCAGTCCTCAAAACTCAAACCTGAATCCTCAATCCTGAATCCTCAACCTTCAGAACTCAGTCCACAACAATCAGTTGCCAATTCTCAATCCTCACTAGAATATAATCAACTCACAGTTTTCAATACTCAATACTCAATCTGCAATCTTCAAATTTCTATCCACAAACATCAATTCTCATCACTCAACCCTCAACACTCAGTCCCCAATCCTCAATCTTCAATCCTCAATACTCAATCCCCAATTCTCAATCCTCAATCTTCAATCCCCAATACTCAATCCTCAATCCTCAATCCTCAATCCTGAATCCTCAATCCTCAATCCTCAATTTTCACTCTTCAATCCTCAATCCTCAATCGTCAATCCTAGATCCTCAATCGTCAGTCTTCAATCCTCAATACTCAATCTTCAATCCTCAATGCTCAATCCTCAATCCTCAAACCTCATTCTACAATCCTCAATGCCCAATCCTCTATCTTCAATCCTCAATCTTCAATCCTCAATCCTCAATCCTCAATCCTCAATCCTCAATCCTCATTGTACAATCCTCAATACCCAATCCTCAATCTTCAATCGTCAATCCTCAATCCTCAATTCTCAAACCTCAATCCTCAGTCCTCAGCCCTCAAACCTCAATCCTCAAACCTCAGCCCTCATTCTCAATCCTCAATCCTCAATTCTCAGTCCTCAGCCCTCAAACCTCAATCCTCAACCCTAAGACCACATCCTCAATCCTCAATTATCAATCCTCAATCCTCAATCTTCAATCCTCAATCTTCAGTCCTCAATACTCAACTATCAGTCCTCAATTCTCAGTACTCAATCCTCAATCCTCATTCTTCAATCCTCAATACCCAATCCTCAATCTTCAATCCTCATTCCTCAATCCTCATTCCTCAATCCTCATTCTTCAACCCTCAACACCCAATCCTGAACCTTCAATCCTCAATCCTCAATCCTCAGACCTCAATCCTCAATTTTCAATCCTCAATCCTCAATCTTCAATCTTCAATCCTCAATCCTCAATCCTCAATTCTCAATCCTCAATCTTCAATCCCCAATACTCAGTCCTCCATACTCAATCCTCAATCCTGAATCCTCAATCCTCAATCCTCAATTTTCAAACCTCAATCCTCAATCGTCAGTCTTCAATCCTCAATACTCAATCTTCAATCGTCAATCCTAAATCCTCAATCCTCAAACCTCATTCTACAATCCTCAATAAGCAATCCTCAATCTTCAATCCTCAATCCTCAATCCTCAGTCCGCAGTCCTCAAACCTCTATCCTCAACACTCAGCCCTCATCCTCAATCTTCAATCCTAAATTCTCAATCCTCAAACCTCAATCCTCAATCCTCAACCGGCAGTCCTCGTCCTCAATCCTCAACCCTCAATCCTCAATCCTCAATCTCCAATCCTCAATACTCAATGTTCAATTCACAATCCTCAATCTTCAATCCTGAATCCTCAATACTCAATCCACAATCCTCAATCCTCAGTCCTCAAAACTCAAACCTGAATCCTCAACCTTCAGAACTCAGTCCTCAACAATCAGTTGTCAGTTCTCAATCCTCAATAGAATATAATCAATTCACAGTTTTCAATACTCAATACTCAATCTGCAATCTTCAAATCTCTATCCACAAACATCAATTCTCGTCATTCAACCCTAAACACTCAGTCCCCAATCCTCAATCTTCAACACTCAATCCTCAATCCTCAACACCCAATCCTCAATCTTCAATCCTCAATCATCAATCCTCAATCCTCAACCCTCAAACCTCAATCCTCTGTCCTCAAACCTCAATCCTGAATCCTCAATCTTGAATCCTCAATACTCAATCTTCAATAATCAATCCTCAATTCTCAATCCTCAATACTCAATCCTCAATCCTCAGACCTGAAACATAAATACTCAACCCTCAGTCATCGTCCTCAATCCACAACCCTCAATCCTCGATCCTCAATCTTCAATCATCAATATTCAATCTTCAATCCTCAATCCTCAATGCTCAATACTCAATCTTCAATCCTCAATCCTCAATCTCAATACTCAACCAACAATCCTCAATTCTCAATACTCAATAGAATATCCTGAATTCTCAGGGTTCAATACTAAAACCTCAACGCTCAACCCTCAATCCTCAATCCTCAATCCTCAATCCTCAACCTTCAATCCTCAATACTCAATCTTCAATCCTCCATTCTCAATCCTCAATCCTCAATCCTCAATCCTCAATCGTCAGGCCTCAATCCTCAATACCCAATCCTCAGTCTTCAATCATCAGTCCTCAATCCTCAGTCCTCAGACCTCACACCTCAATCCCCAACCCTCAGCCCTCATCCTCATTCCTCAATCCTCAATCGTCAATCCTCAACCCTCAATCCTCAACCCTCAATCCTCAATGTTCAATCCTCAATCCACAGCTCTCAATCTTCGATCCTCAATACTGAACCTTCAATCCTCAATCCTCAATTCTCAATCCTCAATCCTCAACCCTCAGTCTTCAATCCTCAATACCCAATCATCAATCTTCAGTCCTCAATCCTCAATCCTCAATTCTCAATTCTCAATCCTCAATCCTCAATCCTCAATCCTCACACCTCAAACATCAATATTCAAGCCTCAGTCCTCGTCCTCAATCCACAAACCTCAATCCTCAACCCTCAATCTTCAATCATAAATATTCAATCTTCAGTCCTCAATCCTAAATCCTCAATCCTCAATCCTTAATACTCAATTTTCAATCCGCAATACCCAATCCTTAATCTTCAATCCTCAATCCCCAATCCTCAATCCTCAATC
The DNA here is from genome assembly GCF_051401765.1 of Calliopsis andreniformis. NCBI lineage: Eukaryota > Metazoa > Arthropoda > Insecta > Hymenoptera > Andrenidae > Calliopsis > Calliopsis andreniformis. The sequence goes on from NW_027480481.1 coordinate 2,345,002, forward strand.
CTCGATCCTCAATCCTCAATCCTCAGTCCTCAAAACTCAAACCTGAATCCTCAATACTGAATCCTCAACCTTCAGAACTCAGTCCTCAACAATCAGTTGCCAATTCTCAATCCTCAATAGAATATAATCAACTCACAGTTTTCAATACTCAATACTCAATCTGCAATCTTCAAATTTCTATCCACAAACATCAATTCTCATCACTCAACCCTCAACACTCAGTCCCCAATCCTCAACCTTCAATCCTCAATACTCAATCCCCAATTCTCAATTCTCAATCTTCAATCCCCAATACTCAATCCTCAATCCTCAATCCTCAATCCTGAATACTCAATCCTCAATCCTCAATTTTCACTCTTCAATCCTCAATCCTCAATCGTCAATCCTCGATCCTCAATCGTCAGTCTTCAATCCTCAATACTCAATCTTCAATCCTCAATGCTCAATCCTCAATCCTCAAACCTCATTCTACAATCCTCAATGCCCAATCCTCTATCTTCAATCCTCAATCGTCAATCCTCAATACTCAATCCTCAATCCTCACTCTTCAATCCTCAATACTCAATCTTCAACCCTCAATACTCAATACTCAATACTCAATCCTCAATCCTCAGTCCTCAGTCCTCAAACCTCAATCCTCAACCCTCAGCCCTCATCCTCAATCCTCAATCCTCAATTCTCAATCATCAATGTTCAATCCTCAATACCCAATCCTCAGTCTTCAATCCTCAATCCTCAATCCTCAATCTTCAATCCTCAATCCTCAGTCCTCAAACCTCAATTCTGAATCCTCAATCCTGAATCCTCAATCTTCAGCCCTCAGTCCTCAACAATCAGTTGTCATTCCTCAATCCTCAATAGAATATCCTCAATTCACAGCTTTTAATACTCAATACTCAATCTGCAATCTTCAAAACGTGTATCCACAAACATCAATTTTCACCACTCAACCATCAGCACTCATCCCTCAATGTTCAATCCTCAATCCTCAGCTCTCAATCTTCGATCCTCAATACTGAACCTTCAAACCTCAATCCTCAATTCTCAATCATCAATCCTCAACCCACATTCTTCAATCCTCAATACGCAATCCTCAATCTTCAGTCCTCAACCTCAATCCTCAATTCCCAATTCTCAATCCTCAATCCTCAATCCTCAATCCTCATACCTCAAACATCAATAGTCAACGCTCAGTCCTCGTCCTCAATCCACAAACCTCAATGCTCAACCCTCAATCTTCAATCATCAATATTCAAACTTCAATCCTCAATACTCAGTCCTCAATCCTCAATCCTCAATCCTCAACCTTCAATCCCCAATACTCAATCTTCAATCCTCAATCCTCAATACTCAATCCTCAATCCTCATTCTTCAATCCTCAATACCCAATCCTCAATCTTCAATCCACAATCCCCAATCCTCAGTTCGCAATCCTCAATCCTCAGACCTCAGGCATCAATACTCTACCCTCAGTCCTCGTCCTCAATCCACAACCCTCGATCCTCAATCCTCAATCTTCATTCATCAATATTCAGCTTTCTATCCTCAATCCTCAATCCTCAATCCTCAATCCTCAATCCTCAATCTTCAATCCTCAACACCCAATCCTCAATCTTCAATCCTCAATCATCAATCCTCAATCCTCAACCCTCAAACCTCAATCCTCTGTCCTCAAACCTCAATCCTGAATCCTCAATCTTGAATCCTCAATACTCAATCTTCAATAATCAATCCTCAATTCTCAATCCTCAATCCTCAATCCTCAATCCTCAGACCTGAAACATAAATACTCAACCCTCAGTCATCGTCCTCAATCCACAACCCTCAATCCTCGATCCTCAATCCTCAATCCTCAATCCTCAAACCTCAATCCTCTGTCCTCAAACCTCAATCCTGAATTCTCAATACTGAATCCTCAATCTTCAGCACTCAGTCCTCAACAATCAGTTGTCAATCCTCAATCCTCAATAGAATGTCATCAATTCACATTTCTCAATACTCAATACTCAATCTGCAATCTTCAGATCTCTATCCACAAATATCAATTCTCATCACTCAACCATCAACACTCAGTCCTCAATGTTCAATCCTCAATCCTCAATCCTCAATCGTCAATCCTCAATACTGAATCTTCAATCCTCAATCCTCAATCCTCAATCCTCAATCCACAATTCTCAATCCTCAATCATCAATTTTCAATCCTCAATACTCAACTTTCAATCCTCAATCCTCAAACCTCAATCCTTAATCCTGAATCGTCAGTCTTCAATCCTCAATATCCAACTTTCAATCTTCAATCCTCAATCCTCAATCCTCAATTCTCAATCCTCAATCCCCAATCCTCAGTCTTCAATCCTCAATCCTCAATCCTCAATCTTCAATCCTCAATCCTCAGTCCTCCAACCTCAATTCTGAATCCTCAATCCTGAATCCTCAATCTTCAGCCCTCAGTCCTCAACAATCACTTGTCATTCCTCAATCCTCAATAGAATATCCTCAATTCACAGCTTTTAATACTCAATACTCAATCTGCAATCTTCCAACGTGTATCCACAAACATCAATTTTCACCACTCAACCCTCAGCACTAATTCCTCAATGTTCAATCCTCAATCCTCAGCTCTCAATCTTCGATCCTCAATACTGAACCTTCAATCCTCAATCCTCAATTCTCAATCCTCAGTCCTCAACCCTCATTCTTCAATCCTCAATACCCAATCCTCAATCTTCAGTCCTCAATCCTCAATCCTCAATCCTCAATTCTCAATCCTCAATCCCCAGTCCTCAGTCCTCAAACTTCAATGCTCAAACCTTAGCCCACATCGTCAGTCCTCAATCCTCAATCCTCAATCTTCAATCCTCAATCCTCATACCTCAAACGTCAACACTCAACCCACAGTCCTCGTCCTCAGTCCACAACCCTCAATCCTCGACCTCAATCTTCAATCCTCATTCTTCCATTCTCAACACCCAATCCTCAATCTTCAATCCTCAATCCTCAATCCTCAATTCTGAATCCTCAATCCTCAATCCTCAGACCTCAAACATCAATACTCAAGCCTCAGTCCTCGTCCTCAATCCACAACCATCAATCCTCAATCCTCAGTCTTCAATCATCAATATTCAATCTTCAGCCCTCAATCCTAAATCCTCAATCCTCAATCCTTAATCCTCAATTTTCAATCCGCAATACCCAATCCTCAATCTTCAATCCTCAATCCTCAATCCTCAATCCTCAATCCTCGATCCTCAATCCTCAATCCTCAGTCCTCAAAACTCAAACCTGAATCCTCAATCCTGAATCCTCAACCTTCAGAACCTAGTCCTCAACAATCAGTTGCCAATTCTCAATCCTCAATAGAATATAATCAACTCACAGTTTTCAATACTCAATACTCAATCTGCAATCTTCAAATTTCTATCCACAAACATCAATTCTCATCACTCAACCCTCAACGCTCAGTCCCCAATCCTCAATCTTCAATCCTCAATACTCAATCCCCAATTCTCAATTCTCAATCTTCAATCCCCAATACTCAATCCTCAATCCTCAATCCTCAATCCTGAATCCTCAATCCTCAATCCTCAATTTTCACTCTTCAATCCTCAATCCTCAATCGCCAATCCTCGATCCTCAATCGTCAGTCTTCAATCCTCAATACTCAATCTTCAATCCTCAATGCTCAATCCTCAATCCTCAAACCTCATTCTACAATCGTCAATGCCCAAGCCTCTATCTTCAATCCTCAATCGTCAATCCTCAATACCCAATCCTCAATCCTCACTCTTCAATCCTCAATACTCAATCTTCAATCCTCAATACTTAATCTTCAATCCTCAATCCTCAATCCTCAATCCTCAATTCTCATTCTTCAATCCTCAATCCTCAGTCCTCAGTCCTCAAACCTCGATCCTCAACCCTCAGCCCTCATCCTCAATCCTCAATCCTCAATTCTCAATCCTCAATGTTCAATCCTCAATACCCAATCCTCAGTCTTCAATCCTCAATCCTCAATCCTCAATCTTCAATCCTCAATCCTCAGTCCTCAAACCTCAATTCTGAATCCTCAATCCTGAATCCTCAATCTTCAGCCCTCAGTCCTCAACAATCAGTTGTCATTCCTCAATCCTCAATAGAATATCCTCAATTCACAGCTTTTAATACTCAATACTCAATCTGCAATCTTCCAACGTGTATCCACAAACATCAATTTTCACCACTCAACCATCAGCACTCATTCCTCAATGTTCAATCCTCAATCCTCAGCTCTCAATCTTCGATCCTCAATACTGAACCTTCAAACCTCAATCCTGAATTCTCAATCATCAATCCTCAACCCTCATTCTTCAATCCTCAATACGCAATCCTCAATCTTCAGTCCTCAACCTCAATCCTCAATTCCCAATTCTCAATCCTCAATCCTCAATCCTCAACCCTCATACCTCAAACATCAATATTCAACCCTCAGTCCTCGTCCTCAATCCACAAACCTCAATCCTCAACCCTCAATCTTCAATCATCAATATTCAAACTTCAATCCTCAATACTCAATCCTCAATCCTCAATCCTCAATCCTCAACCTTCAATCCCCAATACTCAATCTTCAATCCTCAATCCTCAATACTCAATCCTCAATCCTCATTCTTCAATCCTCAATACCCAATCCTCAATCTTCAATCCACAATCCCCAATCCTCAGGTCGCAATCCTCAATCCTCAGACCTCAGGCATCAATACTCTACCCTCAGTCCTCGTCCTCAATCCACAACCCTCGATCCTCAATCCTCAATCTTCAATCCTCAATCCTCAATCTTCAATCCTCAACACCCAATCCTCAATCTTCAATCCTCAATCATCAATCCTCAATCCTCAACCCTCAAACCTCAATCCTCTGTCCTCAAACCTCAATCCTGAATCCTCAATCTTGAATCCTCAATACTCAATCTTCAATAATCAATCCTCAATTCTCAATCCTCAATCCTCAATCCTCAATCCTCAGACCTGAAACATAAATACTCAACCCTCAGTCATCGTCCTCAATCCACAACCCTCAATCCTCGATCCTCAATCTTCAATCATCAATATTCAATCTTCAATCCTCAATCCTCAATGCTCAATACTCAATCTTCAATCCTCAATCCTCAATCTCAATACTCAACCATCAATCCTCAATTCTCAATACTCAGTAGAATATCCTGAATTCTCAGGGTTCAATACTAAAACCTCAACGCTCAACCCTCAATCCTCAATCCTCAATCCTCAATCCTCAACCTTCAATCCTCAATACTCAATCTTCAATCCTCCATTCTCAATCCTCAATCCTCAATCCTCAATCCTCAATCGTCAGGCCTCAATCCTCAATACCCAATCCTCAGTCTTCAATCATCAGTCCTCAATCCTCAGTCCTCAGACCTCACACCTCAATCCCCAACACTCAGCCCTCATCCTCATTCCTCAATCCTCAATCGTCAATCCTCAACCCTCAATCCTCAACCCTCAATCCTCAATGTTCAATCCTCAATCCTCAGCTCTTAATCTTCGATCCTCAATACTGAACCTTCAATCCTCAATCCTCAATTCTCAATCCTCAATCCTCAACCCTCAGTCTTCAATCCTCAATACCCAATCCTCAATCTTCAGTCCTCAATCCTCAATCCTCAATTCTCAATTCTCAATCCTCGATCCTCAATCCTCAATCCTCAATCCTCATACCTCAAACATCAATATTCAACCCTCAGTCCTCGTCCTCAAACCACAAACCTCAATCCTCAACACTCAATCTTCAATCATCAATATTCAATCTTCAATCCTCAATACTCAATCCTCAATCCTCAATCCTCAATCCTCAATCTTCAATCCCCAATACTCAATCTTCAATCCTCAATCCTCAATACTCAATCCTCAATCCTCATTCTTCAATGCTCAATACCCAATCCTCAATCTTCAATCCACAATCCCCAATCCTCAGTTCGCAATCCTCAATCCTCAATCCTCAGACCTCACGCATCAATACTCTACCCTCAGTCCTCGTCCTCAATCCACAACCCTGAATCCTCAATCCTCAATCTTCATTCATCAATATTCAACCTTCTATCCTCAATCCTCAAACCTCAATCCTCAATCCTCAATCCTCAATCTTCAATCCTCAACACCCAATCCTCAATCTTCAATCCTCAATCCTCAATCCTCAATCCTCAAACCTCAATCCTCTGTCCTCAAACCTCAATCCTGAATCCTCAATACTGAATCCTCAATCTTCAGCACTCAGTCCTCAACAATCAGTTGTCAATCCTTAATCCTCAATAGAATGTCATCAATTCACATTTCTCAATACTCAATACTCAATCTGCAATCTTCAAATCTCTATCCACAAATATCAATTCTCATCACTCAACCATCAACACTCAGTCCTCAATGTTCAATCCTCAATCCTCAATCCTCAATCGTCAATCCTCAATACTGAATCTTCAATCCTCAATCCTCAATCCTCAATCCTCAATCCTCAATCCACAATTCTCAATCCTCAATCATCAATTTTCAATCCTCAATACTCAACCTTCAATCCTCAATCCTCAAACCTCAATCCTTAATCCTGAATCGTCAGTCTTCAATCCTCAATATCCAACTTTCAATCTTCAATCCTCAATCCTCAATCCTCAATTCTCAATCCTCAATCCCCAGTCCTCAGTCCTCAAACTTCAATGCTCAAACCTTAGCCCACATCGTCAGTCCTCAATCCTCAATCCTCAATCTTCAATCCTCAATCCTCGTACCTCAAACATCAACACTCAACCCTCAGTCCTCGTCCTCAGTCCACAACCCTCAATCCTCGATGCTCAATCTTCAATCCTCATTCTTCCATCCTCAAAACCCAATCCTGAATCTTCAATCCTCAATCCTCAATCGTCAATTCTCAATCCTCAATCCTCAATCCTCGTACCTCAAACATCAATACTCAAGCCTCAGTCCTCGTCCTCAATCCACAACCATCAATCTTCAATCCTCAATCTTCAATCATCAATATTCAATCTTCGGTCCTCTATCCTAAATCCTCAATCCTCAATCCTTAATCCTCAATTTTCAATCCGCAATACCCAATCCTCAATCTTCAATCCTCAATCCTCAATCCTCAATCCTCAATCCTCGATCCTCAATCCTCAATCCTCAGTCCTCAAAACTCAAACCTGAATCCTCAATCCTGAATCCTCAACCTTCAGAACTCAGTCCACAACAATCAGTTGCTAATACTCAATCCTCAATAGAATATAATCAACTCACAGTTTTCAATACTCAATACTCAATCTGCAATCTTCAAATTTCTATCCACAAACATCAATTCTCATTACTCAACCCTCAACACTCAGTCCCCAATCCTCAATCTTCAATCCTCAATACTCAATCCCCAATTCTCAATCCTCAATCTTCAATCCCCAATACTCAATCCTCAATCCTCAATCCTCAATCCTGAATCCTCAATCCTCAATCCTCAATTTTCACTCTTCAATCCTCAATCCTCAATCGTCAATCCTAGATCCTCAATCGTCAGCCTTCAATCCTCAATACTCAATCTTCAATCCTCAATGCTCAATCCTCAATCCTCAAACCTCATTCTACAATCCTCAATGCCCAATCCTCTATCTTCAATCCTCAATCGTCAATCCTCAATACTCAATCCACAATCCTCACTCTTCAATCCTCAATACTCAATCTTCAATCCTCAATACTCAATATTCAATCCTCAATCCTCAATCCTCAATCCTCAATCCTCATTCTTCAATCCTCAACACCCAATCCTCAATCTTCAATCCTCAATCCTCAATCCTCAATCCTCAATCCTCAATCCTCAATCCTCAGTCCTCAGCCCACAAACCTCAATCCTCAACCCTAAGACCTCATCCTCAATCCTCAATTATCAATCCTCAATCCTCAATCCTGAATCCTCAATCTTCAGTCCTCAATACTCAACTATCAGTCCTCAATTCTCAATACTCAATCCTCAATCCTCATTCTTCAATCCTCAATACCCAATCCTCAATCTTCAATCCTCATTCCTCAATCCTCATTCCTCAATCCTCATTCTTCATCCCTCAACACCCAATCCTGCATCTTCAATCCTCAATCCTCAATCCTCAGACCTCAATCCTCAACCTTCAATCCTCAATACTCAATCCTCAATCCTCAGTCCGCAGTCCTCAAACCTCTATCCTCAACACTCAGCCCTCATCCTCAATCTTCAATCCTAAATTCTCAATCCTCAAACCTCAAACCTCAATCCTCAACCGGCAGTCCTCGTCCTCAAACCTCAACCCTCAATCCTCAATCCTCAATCTCCAATCCTCAATACTCAATGTTCAATCCACAATCCTCAATCTTCAACACTCAATCCTCAATCCTCAATCCTCAATCCTCAATCTTCAATCCTCAATACTCAACTTTCAATCCTCCATCCTCAATCCACAATCCTCAATCCTCAATCCTCCATCGTCAGGCAACAATGCTCAATACTCAATCTTCTATCCTCAATCCTCAATCCTAAATTCTCAGTCCTCAGCCCACAAACCTCAATTCTCAACCATCAGACCTCATCCTCAATCCTCAATTATCAATCCTCAATCCTCAATCTTCAATCCTGAATACTCAATCTTCAATCCTCAATCCTCAATTCTCAATCCTCGATCCTCAATCCTCAATCCTCAGTCCTCAAAACTCAAACCTGAATCCTCAATCCTGAATCCTCAACCTTCAGAACTCAGTCCACAACAATCAGTTGCCAATTCTCAATCCTCAATAGAATATAATCAACTCACAGTTTTCAATACTCAATACTCAATCTGCAATCTTCAAATTTCTTTCCACAAACATCAATTCTCATCACTCAACCCTCAACACTCAATCCCCAATTCTCAATCCTCAATCTTCAATCCCCAATACTCAATCCTCAATCCTCAATCCTCAATCCTGAATCCTCAATCCTCAATCCTCAATTTTCACTCTTCAATCCTCAATCCTCAATCGTCAATCCTAGATCCTCAATCGTCAGTCTTCAATCCTCAATACTCAATCTTCAATCCTCAATGCTCAATCCTCAATCCTCAAACCTCATTCTACAATCCTCAATGCCCAATCCTCTATCTTCAATCCTCAATCTTCAATCCTCAATCCTCAATCCTCAATCCTCAATCCTCAATCCTCATTGTACAATCCTCAATACCCAATCCTCAATCTTCAATCGTCAATCCTCAATCCTCAATTCTCAAACCTCAATCCTCAGTCCTCAGCCCTCAAACCTCAATCCTCAATCTTCAATCCTCAACACCCAATCCTCAAACTTCAATCCTCAATCCTCAATCCTCAATCCTCAACCCTCAAACCTCAATCCTCTATCCTCAAACCTCAATCCTGAATCCTCAATCTTCAATCCTCAATACTCAATCTTCAATAATCAATCCTCAATTCTCAATCCTCAATACTCAATCCTCAATCCTCAGACCTGAAACATAAATACTCAACCCCCAGTCATCGTCCTCAATCCACAACGCTCAATCCTCGATCCTCAATCTTCAATCATCAATATTCAATCTTCAATCCTCAATCCTCAATGCTCAATACTCAATCTTCAATCCTCAATCCTCAATCTCAATACTCAACCATCAATCCTCAATTCTCAATACTCAATAGAATATCCTGAATTCTCAGGGTTCAAAACTAAAACCTCAACGCTCAACCCTCAATCCTCAATCCTCAATCCTCAATCCTCAACCTTCAATCCTCAATACTCAATCTTCAATCCACCATTCTCAATCCTCAATCCTCAATCCTCAATCCTCAATCGTCAGGCCTCAATCCTCAATACCCGATCCTCAGTCTTCAATCATCAGTCCTCAATCCTCAGTCCTCAGACCTCACACCTCAATCCCCAACCCTCAGCCCTCATCCTCATTCCTCAATCCTCAATCGACAATCTTCAACCCTCAATCCTCAACCCTCAATCCTCAATGTTCAATCCTCAATCCGCAGCTCTCAATGTTCGATCCTCAATACTGAACCTTCAGTCCTCAATCCTCAATTCTCAATCCTCAATCCTCAACCCTCAGTCTTCAATCCTCAATACCCAATCCTCAATCTTCAGTCCTCAATCCTCAATCCTCAATTCTCAATTCTCAATCCTCAATCCTCAATCCTCAATCCTCATACCTCAAACATCAATATTCAACCCTCAGTCCTCGTCCTCAATCCACAAACCTCAATCCTCAACCCTCAATCTTCAATCATCAATATTCAATCTTCAATCCTCAATACTCAATCCTCAATCCTCAATCCTCAATCCTCAATCTTCAATCCCCAATCCTCAGTTCGCAATCCTCAATCCTCAATCCTCAGACCTCAGGCATCAATACTCTACCCTCAGTCCTCGTCCTCAATCCACAACCCTGAATCCTCAATCCTCAATTTTCATTCATCAATATTCAACCTTCTATCCTCAATCCTCAATCCTCAATCCTCAATCCTCAATCCTCAATCTTCAATCCTCAACACCCAATCCTCAATCTTCAATCCTCAATCATCAATCCTCAATCCTCAACCCTCAAACCTCAATCCTCTGTCCTCAAACCTCAATCCTGAATCCTCAATCTTGAATCCTCAATACTCAATCTTCAATAATCAATCCTCAATTCTCAATCCTCAATCCTCAATCCTCAATCCTCAGACCTGAAACATAAATACTCAACCCTCAGTCATCGTCCTCAATCCACAACCCTCAATCCTCGATCCTCAATCCACAATCCTCAATCCTCAAACCTCAATCCTCTGTCCTCAAACCTCAATCCTGAATTCTCAATACTGAATCCTGAATCTTCAGCACTCAGTCCTCAACAATCAGTTGTCAATCCTCAATCCTCAATAGAATGTCATCAATTCACATTTCTCAATACTCAATACTCAATCTGCAATCTTCAGATCTCTATCCACAAATATCAATTCTCATCACTCAACCATCAACACTCAGTCCTCAATGTTCAATCCTCAATCCTCAATCCTCAATCGTCAATCCTCAATACTGAATCTTCAATCCTCAATCCTCAATCCTCAATCCTCAATCCACAATTCTCAATCCTCAATCATCAATTTTCAATCCTCAATACTCAACTTTCAATCCTCAATCCTCAAACCTCAATCCTTAATCCTGAATCGTCAGTCTTCAATCCTCAATATCCAACTTTCAATCTTCAATCCTCAATCCTCAATCCTCAATTCTCAATCCTCAATCCCCAATCCTCAGTCTTCAATCCTCAATCCTCAATCCTCAATCTTCAATCCTCAATCCTCAGTCCTCCAACCTCAATTCTGAATCCTCAATCCTGAATCCTCAATCTTCAGCCCTCAGTCCTCAACAATCACTTGTCATTCCTCAATCCTCAATAGAATATCCTCAATTCACAGCTTTTAATACTCAATACTCAATCTGCAATGTTCCAACGTGTATCCACAAACATCAATTTTCACCACTCAACCCTCAGCACTAATTCCTCAATGTTCAATCCTCAATCCTCAGCTCTCAATCTTCGATCCTCAATACTGAACCTTCAATCCTCAATCCTCAATTCTCAATCCTCAGTCCTCAACCCTCATTCTTCAATCCTCAATAACCAATCCTCAATCTTCAGTCCTCAATCCTCAATCCTCAATCCTCAATTCTCAATCCTCAATCCCCAGTCCTCAGTCCTCAAACTTCAATGCTCAAACCTTAGCCCACATCGTCAGTCCTCAATCCTCAATCCTCAATCTTCAATCCTCAATCCTCATACCTCAAACGTCAACACTCAACCCACAGTCCTCGTCCTCAGTCCACAACCCTCAATCCTCGACCTCAATCTTCAATCCTCATTCTTCCATTCTCAACACCCAATCCTCAATCTTCAATCCTCAATCCTCAATCCTCAATTCTGAATCCTCAATCCTCAATCCTCAGACCTCAAACATCAATACTCAAGCCTCAGTCCTCGTCCTCAATCCACAACCATCAATCCTCAATCCTCAGTCTTCAATCATCAATATTCAATCTTCAGCCATCAATCCTAAATCCTCAATCCTCAATCCTTAATCCTCAATTTTCAATCCGCAATACCCAATCCTCAATCTTCAATCCTCAATCCTCAGTCCTCAATCCTCAATCCTCGATCCTCAATCCTCAATCCTCAATCCTGAATCCTCAATCTTGAATCCTCAATACTCAATCTTCAATAATCAATCCTCAATTCTCAATCCTCAATCCTTAACCCTCATACCTCAAACATCAATATTCAACCCTCAGTCCTCGTCCTCAATCCACAAACCTCAATCCTCAACCCTCAATCTTCAATCATCAATATTCAAACTTCAATCCTCAATACTCAATCCTCAATCCTCAATCCTCAATCCTCAACCTTCAATCCCCAATACTCAATCTTCAATCCTCAATCCTCAATACTCAATCCTCAATCCTCATTCTTCAATCCTCAATACCCAATCCTCAATCTTCAATCCACAATCCCCAATCCTCAGGTCGCAATCCTCAATCCTCAGACCTCAGGCATCAATACTCTACCCTCAGTCCTCGTCCTCAATCCACAACCCTCGATCCTCAATCCTCAATCTTCAATCCTCAATCCTCAATCTTCAATCCTCAACACCCAATCCTCAATCTTCAATCCTCAATCATCAATCCTCAATCCTCAACCCTCAAACCTCAATCCTCTGTCCTCAAACCTCAATCCTGAATCCTCAATCTTGAATCCTCAATACTCAATCTTCAATAATCAATCCTCAATTCTCAATCCTCAATCCTCAATCCTCAATCCTCAGACCTGAAACATAAATACTCAACCCTCAGTCATCGTCCTCAATCCACAACCCTCAATCCTCGATCCTCAATCTTCAATCATCAATATTCAATCTTCAATCCTCAATCCTCAATGCTCAATACTCAATCTTCAATCCTCAATCCTCAATCTCAATACTCAACCATCAATCCTCAATTCTCAATACTCAATAGAATATCCTGAATTCTCAGGGTTCAATACTAAAACCTCAACGCTCAACCCTCAATCCTCAATCCTCAATCCTCAATCCTCAACCTTCAATCCTCAATACTCAATCTTCAATCCTCCATTCTCAATCCTCAATCCTCAATCCTCAATCCTCAATCGTCAGGCCTCAATCCTCAATACCCAATCCTCAGTCTTCAATCATCAGTCCTCAATCCTCAGTCCTCAGACCTCACACCTCAATCCCCAACCCTCAGCCCTCATCCTCATTCCTCAATCCTCAATCGTCAATCCTCAACCCTCAATCCTCAACCCTCAATCCTCAATGTTCAATCCTCAATCCTCAGCTCTTAATCTTCGATCCTCAATACTGAACCTTCAATCCTCAATCCTCAATTCTCAATCCTCAATCCTCAACCCTCAGTCTTCAATCCTCAATACCCAATCCTCAATCTTCAGTCCTCAATCCTCAATCCTCAATTCTCAATTCTCAATCCTCGATCCTCAATCCTCAATCCTCAATCCTCATACCTCAAACATCAATATTCAACCCTCAGTCCTCGTCCTCAATCCACAAACCTCAATCCTCAACACTCAATCTTCAATCATCAATATTCAATCTTCAATCCTCAATACTCAATCCTCAATCCTCAATCCTCAATCCTCAATCTTCAATCCCCAATACTCAATCTTCAATCCTCAATCCTCAATACTCAATCCTCAATCCTCATTCTTCAATGCTCAATACCCAATCCTCAATCTTCAATCCACAATCCCCAATCCTCAGTTCGCAATCCTCAATCCTCAATCCTCAGACCTCACGCATCAATACTCTACCCTCAGTCCTCGTCCTCAATCCACAACCCTGAATCCTCAATCCTCAATCTTCATTCATCAATATTCAACCTTCTATCCTCAATCCTCAAACCTCAATCCTCAATCCTCAATCCTCAATCTTCAATCCCCAATACTCAATCTTCAATCCTCAATCCTCGATCCTCAATCCTCAATCCTCAGTCCTCAAAACTCAAACCTGAATCCTCAATCCTGAATCCTCAACCTTCAGAACTCAGTCCACAACAATCAGTTGCCAATACTCAATCCTCAATAGAATATAATCAACTCACAGTTTTCAATACTCAATACTCAATCTGCAATCTTCAAATTTCTATCCACAAACATCAATTCTCATCACTCAACCCTCAACACTCAGTCCCCAATCCTCAATCTTCAATCCTCAATACTCAATCCCCAATTCTCAATCCTCAATCTTCAATCCCCAATACTCAATCCTCAATCCTCAATCCTCAATCCTGAATCCTCAATCCTCAATCCTCAATTTTCACTCTTCAATCCTCAATCCTCAATCGTCAATCCTAGATCCTCAATCGTCAGCCTTCAATCCTCAATACTCAATCTTCAATCCTCAATGCTCAATCCTCAATCCTCAAACCTCATTCTACAATCCTCAATGCCCAATCCTCTATCTTCAATCCTCAATCGTCAATCCTCAATACTCAATCCACAATCCTCACTCTTCAATCCTCAATACTCAATCTTCAATCCTCAATACTCAATATTCAATCCTCAATCCTCAATCCTCAATCCTCAATTCTCATTCTTCAATCCTCAACACCCAATCCTCAATCTTCAATTCTCAATCCTCAATCCTCAATCCTCAATCCTCAATCCTCATTCTACAATCCTCAATACCCAATCCTCAATCTTCAATCGTCAATCCTCAATCCTCAATTCTCAAACCTCAATCCTCAGTCCTCAGCCCTCAAACCTCAATCCTCAAACCTCAGCCCTCATTCTCAATCCTCAATCCTCAATTCTCAGTCCTCAGCCCACAAACCTCAATCCTCAACCCTAAGACCTCATCCTCAATCCTCAATTATCAATCCTCAATCCTCAATCCTCATTCTTCAATCCTCAATACCCAATCCTCAATCTTCAATCCTCAATCCTCAATACTCAATACTCAATCCTCAATCCTCAGTCCTCAGTCCTCAAACCTCAATCCTCAACCCTCAGCCCTCATCCTCAATCCTCAATCCTTAATTCTCAATCCTCAATGTTAAATCCTCAATACCCAATCCTCAGTCTTCAATCCTCAATACTCAATCTTCAATCCTCAATCCTCAGTCCTCAAACCTCAATTCTGAATCCTCAATCCTTAATCCTCAATCTTCAGCCCTCAGTCCTCAACAATCAGTTGTCATTCCTCAATCCTCAAAAGAATATCCTCAATTCACAGCTTTTAATACTCAATACTCAATCTGCAATCTTCCAACGTGTATCCACAAAGATCAATTTTCACCACTCAACCATCAGCACTCATTCCTCAATGTTCAATCCTCAATCCTCAGCTCTCAATCTTCGATCCTCAATACTGAACCTTCAAACCTCAATCCTCAATTCTCAATCATCAATCCTCAACCCTCATTCTTCAATCCTCAATACGCAATCCTCAATCTTCAGTCCTCAACCTCAATCCTCAATTCCCAATTTTCAATCCTCAATCCTCAATCCTCAATCCTCATACCTCAAACATCAATATTCAACCATCAGTCCTCGTCCTCAATCCACAAACCTCAATCCTCAACCCTCAATCTTCAATCATCAATATTCAAACTTCAATCCTCAATACTCAATCCTCAATCCTCAATCCTCAATCCTCAACCTTCAATCCCCAATACTCAATCTTCAATCCTCAATCCTCAATACTCAATCCTCAATCCTCATTCTTCAATCCTCAATACCCAATCCTCAATCTTCAATCCACAATCCCCAATCCTCAGTTCGCAATCCTCAATCCTCAGACCTCAGGCATCAATACTCTACCCTCAGTCCTCGTCCTCAATCCACAACCCTCGATCCTCAATCCTCAATCTTCAATCCTCAATCCTCAATCTTCAATCCTCAACACCCAATCCTCAATCTTCAATCCTCAATACTCAATGTTCAATCCACAATCCTCAATCTTCAACACTCAATCCTCAATCCTCAATCCTCAATCCTCAATCTTCAATCCTCAATACTCAACTTTCAATCCTCCATCCTCAATCCACAATCCTCAATCCTCAATCCTCCATCGTCAGGCAACAATGCTCAATACTCAATCTTCTATCCTCAATCCTCAATCCTAAATCCTCAATCCTCAATCCTTAATCCTCAATTTTCAATCCGCAATACCCAATCCTCAATCTTCAATCCTCAATCCTCAATCCTCAATCCTCAATACTCAATCTTCAACCCTCAATCCTCAGTCCTCAAACCTCAATTCTGAATCCTCAATCCTGAATCCTCATCCTTCAGCCCTCAGTCCTCAACAATCGGTTGTCAATCCTCAATCCTCAATAGAATATACTCAATTCACAGTTTTCAATACACAATACTCAATCTGCAATCTTCAAATATCTATCCACAAACATCAATTCTCATCACCCAACCCTCAACGCTCAGTCCTCAATGTTTAATACTCAATCCTCAATTCTCAGCCTTCAATCCTCAATACTGAATCTTCAATCCTCAATCTTCAATCCTCAGTCCTCAATCCTCAATCCTCAGTCCTCGGTCCTCAGTCCTCAATCCTCAATCCTCAATCCTCAATGTTCAATCCGCAATAACCAAATCTCAATCTTCATTCCTCAATCCTCAATCCTCAATCCTCAGTCCTCAATCCTCAATCCTCAGTCCTCAAACCTTAATCCTGAATCCTCAATCCTGAATACTCTACCTTCAGCCCTCAGTCCTTAACAATCAGTTGTCAATCCTCAATCCTCAATAGAATATCATCAATTCACAGTTTTCAATACTCTATACTCAATCTGCAATCTTCAAGTCTCTATCCACAAACATCAATTCTCATCACTCAACCCTCAACACTCCGTCAGCAATCCTCAATCTTCAATCCTCAATCCTCAATCCTCAATTTTCAATCCTCAATACTCAATCTTCAATCCTCAATGCTGAATCCTCAATCCTCAATCTTCAGTCCTCAATCCACAATCATCTATCCTCAATCCCCAATCCTCAATCTTCAATCCTCAATCCTCAATCCTCAATCATGAATCCTCAATCTTCAATCCTCAATACTCAATCTGCAATCCTCAATCCTCAATCCTCAATTCTCAATGCTCAATCCTCAATCCTCAATCCTCAACCCTCAATCTTCAATCCCCAATACTCAATCTGCAATCCTCAATCCTCAATCATCAAACCTCAATCCTCATTCTTCAACCCTCAATACCCAATCCTCAATACCCAATCCTCAATCTTCAATCCTCAATCCTCAATCCTCAATTCTCAATTCTCAATCCTCAATCCTCAATCGTCAATCCTCAATACTCAATCCACAATCCTCACTCTTCAATCCTCAATACTCAATCTTCAATCCTCAATACTCAATATTCAATCCTCAATCCTCAATCCTCAATCCTCAATTCTCATTCTTCAATCCTCAACACCCAATCCTCAATCTTCAATTCTCAATCCTCAATCCTCAATCCTCAATCCTCAATCCTCATTCTACAATCCTCAATACCCAATCCTCAATCTTCAATCGTCAATCCTCAATCCTCAATTCTCAAACCTCAATCCTCAGTCCTCAGCCCTCAAACCTCAATCCTCAAACCTCAGCCCTCATTCTCAATCCTCAATCCTCAATTCTCAGTCCTCAGCCCACAAACCTCAATCCTCAACCCTAAGACCTCATCCTCAATCCTCAATTATCAATCCTCAATCCTCAATCCTCATTCTTCAATCCTCAATACCCAATCCTCAATCTTCAATCCTCAATCCTCAATACTCAATACTCAATCCTCAATCCTCAGTCCTCAGTCCTCAAACCTCAATCCTCAACCCTCAGCCCTCATCCTCAATCCTCAATCCTTAATTCTCAATCCTCAATGTTAAATCCTCAATACCCAATCCTCAGTCTTCAATCCTCAATACTCAATCTTCAATCCTCAATCCTCAGTCCTCAAACCTCAATTCTGAATCCTCAATCCTTAATCCTCAATCTTCAGCCCTCAGTCCTCAACAATCAGTTGTCATTCCTCAATCCTCAAAAGAATATCCTCAATTCACAGCTTTTAATACTCAATACTCAATCTGCAATCTTCCAACGTGTATCCACAAAGATCAATTTTCACCACTCAACCATCAGCACTCATTCCTCAATGTTCAATCCTCAATCCTCAGCTCTCAATCTTCGATCCTCAATACTGAACCTTCAAACCTCAATCCTCAATTCTCAATCATCAATCCTCAACCCTCATTCTTCAATCCTCAATACGCAATCCTCAATCTTCAGTCCTCAACCTCAATCCTCAATTCCCAATTTTCAATCCTCAATCCTCAATCCTCAATCCTCATACCTCAAACATCAATATTCAACCATCAGTCCTCGTCCTCAATCCACAAACCTCAATCCTCAACCCTCAATCTTCAATCATCAATATTCAAACTTCAATCCTCAATACTCAATCCTCAATCCTCAATCCTCAATCCTCAACCTTCAATCCCCAATACTCAATCTTCAATCCTCAATCCTCAATACTCAATCCTCAATCCTCATTCTTCAATCCTCAATACCCAATCCTCAATCTTCAATCCACAATCCCCAATCCTCAGTTCGCAATCCTCAATCCTCAGACCTCAGGCATCAATACTCTACCCTCAGTCCTCGTCCTCAATCCACAACCCTCGATCCTCAATCCTCAATCTTCAATCCTCAATCCTCAATCTTCAATCCTCAACACCCAATCCTCAATCTTCAATCCTCAATACTCAATGTTCAATCCACAATCCTCAATCTTCAACACTCAATCCTCAATCCTCAATCCTCAATCCTCAATCTTCAATCCTCAATACTCAACTTTCAATCCTCCATCCTCAATCCACAATCCTCAATCCTCAATCCTCCATCGTCAGGCAACAATGCTCAATACTCAATCTTCTATCCTCAATCCTCAATCCTAAATCCTCAATCCTCAATCCTTAATCCTCAATTTTCAATCCGCAATACCCAATCCTCAATCTTCAATCCTCAATCCTCAATCCTCAATCCTCAATACTCAATCTTCAACCCTCAATCCTCAGTCCTCAAACCTCAATTCTGAATCCTCAATCCTGAATCCTCATCCTTCAGCCCTCAGTCCTCAACAATCGGTTGTCAATCCTCAATCCTCAATAGAATATACTCAATTCACAGTTTTCAATACACAATACTCAATCTGCAATCTTCAAATATCTATCCACAAACATCAATTCTCATCACCCAACCCTCAACGCTCAGTCCTCAATGTTTAATACTCAATCCTCAATTCTCAGCCTTCAATCCTCAATACTGAATCTTCAATCCTCAATCTTCAATCCTCAGTCCTCAATCCTCAATCCTCAGTCCTCGGTCCTCAGTCCTCAATCCTCAATCCTCAATCCTCAATGTTCAATCCGCAATAACCAAATCTCAATCTTCATTCCTCAATCCTCAATCCTCAATCCTCAGTCCTCAATCCTCAATCCTCAGTCCTCAAACCTTAATCCTGAATCCTCAATCCTGAATACTCTACCTTCAGCCCTCAGTCCTTAACAATCAGTTGTCAATCCTCAATCCTCAATAGAATATCATCAATTCACAGTTTTCAATACTCTATACTCAATCTGCAATCTTCAAGTCTCTATCCACAAACATCAATTCTCATCACTCAACCCTCAACACTCCGTCAGCAATCCTCAATCTTCAATCCTCAATCCTCAATCCTCAATTTTCAATCCTCAATACTCAATCTTCAATCCTCAATGCTGAATCCTCAATCCTCAATCTTCAGTCCTCAATCCACAATCATCTATCCTCAATCCCCAATCCTCAATCTTCAATCCTCAATCCTCAATCCTCAATCATGAATCCTCAATCTTCAATCCTCAATACTCAATCTGCAATCCTCAATCCTCAATCCTCAGTTCTCAATGCTCAATCCTCAATCCTCAATCCTCAACCCTCAATCTTCAATCCCCAATACTCAATCTGCAATCCTCAATCCTCAATCATCAAACCTCAATCCTCATTCTTCAACCCTCAATACCCAATCCTCAATACCCAATCCTCAATCTTCAATCCTCAATCCTCAATCCTCAATTCTCAATTCTCAATCCTCAATCCTCAATCCTCAATCTTCAATCCCCAATACTCAATCTTCAATCCTCAATCCTCAATACTCAATCCTCAATCCTCATTCTTCAATCCTCAATACCCAATCCTCAATCTTCAATCCTCATTCCTCAATCCTCATTCCTCAATCCTCATTCTTCATCCCTCAACACCCAATCCTGAATCTTCAATCCTCAATCCTCAATCCTCAGACCTCAATCCTCAATCTTCAATCCTCAATACTCAATCTTCAATCTTCAATCCTCAATCCTCAATCCTCAATTCTCAATCCTCAATCTTCAATCCCCAATACTCAGTCCTCCATACTCAATCCTCAATCCTGAATCCTCAATCCTCAATCCTGAATTTTCAAACCTCAATCCTCAATCGTCAGTCTTCAATCCTCAATACTCAATCTTCAATCCTCAATCCTAAATCCTCAATCCTCAAACCTCATTCTACAATCCTCAATAAGCAATCCTCAATCTTCAATCCTCAATCCTCAATCCTCAATACTCAATCCTCAATCCTCAGTCCGCAGTCCTCAATCCTCTATCCTCAACACTCAGCCCTCATCCTCAATCTTCAATCCTAAATTCTCAATCCTCAAACCTCAAACCTCAATCCTCAACCGGCAGTCCTCGTCCTCAATCCTCAACCCTCAATCCTCAATCCTCAATCTCCAATCCTCAATACTCAATGTTCAATCCACAATCCTCAATCTTCAACACTCAATCCTCAATCCTCAATCCTCAATCCTCAATCTTCAATCCTCATACCTCAAACATCAACACTCAACCCTCAGTCCTCGTCCTCAGTCCACAACCCTCAATCCTCGATCCGCAATCTTCAATCCTCATTCTTCCATCCTCAACACCCAATCCTCAATCTTCAATCCTCAATCATCAATCCTCAATTCTCAATCCACAATCCTCAATCCTCAGACCTCAAACATCAATACTCAAGCCTCAGTCCTTGTCCTCAATCCACAACCATCAATCCTCTATCCTCAATCTTCAATCATCAATATTCAATCTTCAGTCCTTAATTCTAAATCCTCAATCCTCAATCCTTAATCCTCAATTTTCAATCCGCAATACCCAATCCTCAATATTCAATCCTCAATCCCCAATTCTCAATCCTCAATCTTCAATCCCCAATACTCAATCCTCAATCCTCAATCCTCAATCCTGAATCCTCAATCCTCAATCCTCAATTTTCACTCTTCAATCCTCAATCCTCAATCGTCAATCCTCGATCCTCAATCGTCAGTCTTCAATCCTCAATACTCAATCTTCAATCCTCAATGCTCAATCCTCAATCCTCAAACCTCATTCTACAATCCTCAATGCCCAATCCTCTATCTTCAATCCTCAATCGTCAATCCTCAATACTCAATCCTCAATCCTCACTCTTCAATCCTCAATACTCAATCATCAATCCTCAATCCTCAACCCTCAAACCTCAATCCTCTGTCCTCAAACCTCAATCCTGAATCCTCAATCTTGAATCCTCAATACTCAATCTTCAATAATCAATCCTCAATTCTCAATCCTCAATCCTCAATCCTCAATCCTCAGACCTCAAACATAAATACTCAACCCTCAGTCATCGTCCTCAATCCACAACCCTCAATCCTCGATCCTCAATCTTGAATCCTCAATACTCAATCTTCAATCCTCAATCCTCAGTCCTCAAACCTCAATTCTGAATCCTCAATCCTGAATCCTCAATCTTCAGCCCTCAGTCCTCAACAATCAGTTGTCATTCCTCAATCCTCAAAAGAATATCCTCAATTCACAGCTTTTAATACTCAATACTCAATCTGCAATCTTCCAACGTGTATCCACAGACATCAATTTTCACCACTCAACCATCAGCACTCATTCCTCAATGTTCAATCCTCAATCCTCAGCTCTCAATCTTCGATCCTCAATACTGAACCTTCAAACCTCAATCCTCAATTCTCAATCATCAATCCTCAACCCTCATTCTTCAATCCTCAATACGCAATCCTCAATCTTCAGTCCTCAACCTCAATCCTCAATTCCCAATTCTCAATCCTCAATCCTCAATCCTCAATCCTCATACCTCAAACATCAATATTCAACCCTCAGTCCTCGTCCTCAATCCACAAACCTCAATCCTCAACCCTCAATCTTCAATCATCAATATTCAAACTTCAATCCTCAATACTCAATCCTCAATCCTCAATCCTCAATCCTCAACCTTCAATCCCCAATACTCAATCTTCAATCCTCAATCCTCAATACTCAATCCTCAATCCTCATTCTTCAATCCTCAATACCCAATCCTCAATCTTCAATCCACAATCCCCAATCCTCAGTTCGCAATCCTCAATCCTCAGACCTCAGGCATCAATACTCTACCCTCAGTCCTCGTCCTCAATCCACAACCCTCGATCCTCAATCCTCAATCTTCAATCCTCAATCCTCAATCTTCAATCCTCAACACCCAATCCTCAATCTTCAATCCTCAATCATCAATCCTCAATCCTCAACCCTCAAACCTCAATCCTCTGTCCTCAAACCTGAATCCTGAATCCTCAATCTTGAATCCTCAATACTCAATCTTCAATAATCAATCCTCAATTCTCAATCCTCAATCCTCAATCCTCAATCCTCAGACCTCAAACATAAATACTCAACCCTCAGTCATCGTCCTCAATCCACAACCCTCAATCCTCGATCCTCAATCTTCAATCATCAATATTCAATCTTCAATCCTCAATCCTCAATGCTCAATACTCAATCTTCAATCCTCAATCCTCAATCTCAATACTCAACCATCAATCCTCAATTCTCAATACTCAATAGAATATCCTGAATTCTCAGGGTTCAATACTAAAACCTCAACGCTCAACCCTCAATGCTCAATCCTCAATCCTCAATCCTCAACCTTCAATCCTCAATACTCAATCTTCAATCCTCCATTCTCAATCCTCAATCCTCAATCCTCAATCCTCAATCGTCAGGCCTCAATCCTCAATACCCAATCCTCAGTCTTCAATCAACAGTCCTCAATCATCAGTCCTCAGACCTCACACCTCAATCCCCAACCCTCAGCCCTCATCCTCATTCCTCAATCCTCAATCGTCAATCCTCAACCCTCAATCCTCAACCCTCAATCCTCAATGTTCAATCCTCAATCCTCAGCTCTTAATCTTCGATCCTCAATACTGAACCTTCAATCCTCAATCCTCAATTCTCAATCCTCAATCCTCAACCCTCAGTCTTCAATCCTCAATACCCAATACTCAATCTTCAGTCCTCAATCCTCAATCCTCAATTCTCAATTCTCAATCCTCAATCCTCAATCCTCAATCCTCATACCTCAAACATCAATATTCAACCCTCAGTCCTCGTCCTCAATCCACAAACCTCAATCCTCAATTCTCAATCTTCAATCATCAATATTCAATCTTCAGTCCTCAATCCTAAATCCTCAATCCTCAATCCTTAATCCTCAATTTTCAATCCGCAATACCCAATCCTCAATCTTCAATCCTCAATCCTCAATCCTCAATCCTCAATCCTCGATCCTCAATCCTCAATCCTCAGTCCTCAAAACTCAAACCTGAATCCTCAATCCTGAATCCTCAACCTTCAGAACTCAGTCCACAACAATCAGTTGCCAATTCTCAATCCTCAATAGAATATAATCAACTCACAGTTTTCAATACTCAATACTCAATCTGCAATCTTCAAATTTCTATCCACAAACATCAATTCTCATCACTCAACCCTCAACACTCAGTCCCCAATCCTCAATCTTCAATCCTCAATACTCAATCCCCAATTCTCAATCCTCAATCTTCAATCCCCAATACTCAATCCTCAATCCTCAATCCTCAATCCTGAATCCTCAATCCTCAATCCTCAATTTTCACTCTTCAATCCTCAATCCTCAATCGTCAATCCTAGATCCTCAATCGTCAGTCTTCAATCCTCAATACTCAATCTTCAATCCTCAATGCTCAATTCTCAATCCTCAAACCTCATTCTACAATCCTCAATGCCCAATCCTCTATCTTCAATCCTCAATCGTCAATCCTCAATACTCAATCCACAATCCTCACTCTTCAATCCTCAATACTCAATCTTCAATCCTCAATACTCAATATTCAATCCTCAATCCTCAATCCTCAATTCTCAATCCTCATTCTTCAATCCTCAACACCCAATCCTCAATCTTCAATCCTCAATCCTCAATCCCCAATCCTCAATCCTCAATCCTCAATTCTCAGTCCTCAGCCCACAAACCTCAATCCTCAACCCTAAGACCTCATCCTCAATCCTCAATTATCAATCCTCAATCCTCAATCTTGAATCCTCAATCTTCAGTCCTCAATACTCAACTATCAGTCCTCAATTCTCAATACTCAATCCTCAATCCTCATTCTTCAATCCTCAATACCCAATCCTCAACCTTCAATCCTCATTCCTCAATCCTCATTCCTCAATCCTCATTCTTCATCCCTCAACACCCAATCCTGAATCTTCAATCCTCAATCCTCAATCCTCAGACCTCAATCCTCAATCTTCAATCCTCAATACTCAATCTTCAATCTTCAATCCTCAATCCTCAATCCTCAATTCTCAATCCTCAATCTTCAATCCCCAATACTCAGTCCTCCATACTCAATCCTCAATCCTGAATCCTCAATCCTCAATCCTCAATTTTCAAACCTCAATCCTCAATCGTCAGTCTTCAATCCTCAATACTCAATCTTCAATCCTCAATCCTAAATCCTCAATCCTCAAACCTCATTCTACAATCCTCAATAAGCAATCGTCAATCTTCAATCCTCAATCCTCAATCCTCAATACTCAATCCTCAATCCTCAGTCCGCAGTCCTCAAACCTCTATCCTCAACACTCAGCCCTCATCCTCAATCTTCAATCCTAAATTCTCAATCCTCAAACCTCAAACCTCAATCCTCAACCGGCAGTCCTCGTCCTCAATCCTCAACCCTCAATCCTCAATCCTCAATCTCCAATCCTCAATACTCAATGTTCAATCCACAATCCTCAATCTTCAACACTCAATCCTCAATCCTCAATCCTCAATCCTCAATCTTCAATCCTCAATACTCAACTTTCAATCCTCCATCCTCAATCCACAATCCTCAATCCTCAATCCTCCATCGTCAGGCAACAATGCTCAATACTCAATCTTCTATCCTCAATCCTCAATCCTAAATCCTCAATCCTCAATCCTTAATCCTCAATTTTCAATCCGCAATACCCAATCCTCAATCTTCAATCCTCAATCCTCAATCCTCAATCCTCAATACTCAATCTTCAACCCTCAATCCTCAGTCCTCAAACCTCAATTCTGAATCCTCAATCCTGAATCCTCATCCTTCAGCCCTCAGTCCTCAACAATCGGTTGTCAATCCTCAATTCTCAATAGAATATACTCAATTCACAGTTTTCAATACACAATACTCAATCTGCAATCTTCAAATATCTATCCACAAACATCAATTCTCATCACCCAACCCTCAACACTCAGTCCTCAATGTTTAATACTCAATCCTCAATTCTCAGCCTTCAATCCTCAATACTGAATCTTCAATCCTCAATCTTCAATCCTCAGTCCTCAATCCTCAATCCTCAGTCCTCGATCCTCAGTCCTCAATCCTCAATCCTCAATCCTCAATGTTCAATCCGCAATAACCAATTCTCAATCTTCATTCCTCAATCCTCAATCCTCAATCCTCAGTCCTCAATCCTCAATCCTCAGTCCTCAAACCTTAATCCTGAATCCTCAATCCTGAATACTCTACCTTCAGCCCTCAGTCCTTAACAATCAGTTGTCAATCCTCAATCCTCAATAGAATATCATCAATTCACAGTTTTCAATACTCTATACTCAATCTGCAATCTTCAAGTCTCTATCCACAAACATCAATTCTCATCACTCAACCCTCAACACTCCGTCAGCAATCCTCAATCTTCAATCCTCAATCCTCAATCCTCAATTTTCAATCCTCAATACTCAATCTTCAATCCTCAATGCTCAATCCTCAATCCTCAATCTTCAGTCCTCAATCCACAATCATCTGTCCTCAATCCCCAATCCTCAATCTTCAATCCTCAATCCTCAATCCTCAATCCTGAATCCTCAATCTTCAATCCTCAATACTCAATCTGCAATCCTCAATCCTCAATCCTCAATTCTCAATGCTCAATCCTCAATCCTCAATCCTCAACCCTCAATCTTCAATCCCCAATACTCAATCTGCAATCCTCAATCCTCAATCATCAAACCTCAATCCTCATTCTTCAACCCTCAATACCCAATCCTCAATACCCAATCCTCAATCTTCAATCCTCAATCCTCAATCCTCAATTCTCAATTCTCAATCCTCAATCCTCAATCCTCAATCTTCAATCCCCAATACTCAATCTTCAATCCTCAATCCTCAATACTCAATCCTCAATCCTCATTCTTCAATCCTCAATGCCCAATCCTCAATCTTCAATCCACAATCCCCAATCCTCAGTTCGCAATCCTCAATCCTCAATCCTCAGACCTCAGGCATCAACACTCTACCCTCAGTCCTCGTCCTCAATCCACAACCCTGAATCCTCAATCCTCAATCTTCACTCATCAATATTCAACCTCCTATCCCCAATCCTCAATCCTCAATCCTCAATCCTCAATCCTCAATCCTCAATCCTCAACACCCAATCCTCAATCTTCAATCCTCAATCCTCAATCCTCAATCCTCAATCCTCAAACCTCAATCCTCAGTCCTCAAACCTCAATCCTGAATCCTCAATACTGAATCCTCAATCTTCAGCACTCAGTCCTCAAGAGTCAGTTGTCAATCCTCAATCCTCAATAGAATATCATCAATTCACATTTCTCAATACTCAATACTCAATCTGCAATCTTCAAATCTCTATTCACAAATATCAATTCTCATCACTCAACCATCAACACTCAGTCCTCAATGTTCAATCCTCAATCCTCAATCCTCAATCCTCAATCCTCAATCCTCAATTCTCAGTCCTCAGCCCACAAACCTCAATCCTCAACCCTAAGACCTCATCCTCAATCCTCAATTATCAATCCTCAATCCTCAATCTTGAATCCTCAATCTTCAGTCCTCAATACTCAACTATCAGTCCTCAATTCTCAATACTCAATCCTCAATCCTCATTCTTCAATCCTCAATACCCAATCCTCAATCTTCAATCCTCATTCCTCAATCCTCATTCCTCAATCCTCATTCTTCATCCCTCAACACCCAATCCTGAACCTTCAATCCTCAATCCTCAATCCTCAGACCTCAATCCTCAATCTTCAATCCTCAATACTCAATCTTCAATCTTCAATCCTCAATCCTCAATCCTCAATTCTCAATCCTCAATCTTCAATCCCCAATACTCAGTCCTCCATACTCAATCCTCAATCCTGAATCCTCAATCCTCAATCCTCAATTTTCAAACCTCAATCCTCAATCGTCAGTCTTCAATCCTCAATACTCAATCTTCAATCCTCAATCCTAAATCCTCAATCCTCAAACCTCATTCTACAATCCTCAATAAGCAATCCTCAATCTTCAATCCTCAATCCTCAATCCTCAATACTCAATCCTCAATCCTCAGTCCGCAGTCCTCAATCCTCTATCCTCAACACTCAGCCCTCATCCTCAATCTTCAATCCTAAATTCTCAATCCTCAAACCTCAAACCTCAATCCTCAACCGGCAGTCCTCGTCCTCAATCCTCAACCCTCAATCCTCAATCCTCAATCTCCAATCCTCAATACTCAATGTTCAATCCACAATCCTCAATCTTCAACACTCAATCCTCAATCCTCAATCCTCAATCCTCAATCCTCAATCCTCAATCCTCAAACCTCAATCCTCAGTCCTCAAACCTCAATCCTGAATCCTCAATACTGAATCCTCAATCTTCAGCACTCAGTCCTCAAGAGTCAGTTGTCAATCCTCAATCCTCAATAGAATATCATCAATTCACATTTCTCAATACTCAATACTCAATCTGCAATCTTCAAATCTCTATTCACAAATATCAATTCTCATCACTCAACCATCAACACTCAGTCCTCAATGTTCAATCCTCAATCCTCAATCCTCAATCCTCAATCCTCAATCCTCAATTCTCAGTCCTCAGCCCACAAACCTCAATCCTCAACCCTAAGACCTCATCCTCAATCCTCAATTATCAATCCTCAATCCTCAATCTTGAATCCTCAATCTTCAGTCCTCAATACTCAACTATCAGTCCTCAATTCTCAATACTCAATCCTCAATCCTCATTCTTCAATCCTCAATACCCAATCCTCAATCTTCAATCCTCATTCCTCAATCCTCATTCCTCAATCCTCATTCTTCATCCCTCAACACCCAATCCTGAATCTTCAATCCTCAATCCTCAATCCTCAGACCTCAATCCTCAATCTTCAATCCTCAATACTCAATCTTCAATCTTCAATCCTCAATCCTCAATCCTCAATTCTCAATCCTCAATCTTCAATCCTCAATACCCAATCCTCAATCTTCAATCCACAATCCCCAATCCTCAGATCGCAATCCTCAATCCTCAGACCTCAGGCATCAATACTCTACCCTCAGTCCTCGTCCTCAATCCACAACCCTCGATCCCCAAATCCTCAATATTCATTCATCAATATTCAACCTTCTATCCTCAATCCTCAATCCTCAATACTCAATCCTCAATCCTCATTCTTCAATCCTCAATACCCAATCCTCAATCTTCAATCCACAACCCCCAATCCTCAGTTCGCAATCCTCAATCCACAGACCTCAGGCATCAATACTCTACCCTCAGTCCTCGTCCTCAATCCACAACCCTCGATCCTCAATCCTCAATCTTCATTCATCAATATTCAACCTTCTATCCTCAATCCTCAATCCTCAATCCTCAATCCTCAATCCTCAATCTTCAATCCTCGACACCCAATCCTCAATCTTCAATCCTCAATCCTCAATCCTCAATCCTCAACCCTCAAACCTCAATCCTCTGTCCTCAAACCTCAATCCTGAATCCTCAATCTTCAATCCTCAATACTCAATCTTCAATAATCAATCCTCAATTCTCAATCCTCAATCCTCAATCCTCAATCCTCAGACCTGAAACATAAATACTCAACCCTCAGTCATCGTCCTCAATCCACAACCCTCAATCCTCGATCCTCAATCTTCAATCATCAATATTCAATCTTCAATCCTCAATCCTCAATGCTCAATACTCAATCTTCAATCCTCAATCCTCAATCTCAATACTCAACCATCAATCCTCAATTCTCAATACTCAATAGAATATCCTGAATTCTCAGGGTTCAATACTAAAACCTCAACGCTCAACCCTCAATCCTCAATCCTCAATCCTCAATCCTCAACCTTCAATCCTCAATACTCAATCTTCAATCCTCCATTCTCAATCCTCAATCCTCAATCCTCAATCCTCAATCGGCAGGCCTCAATCCTCAATACCCAATCCTCAGTCTTCAATCATCAGTCCTCAATCCTCAGTCCTCAGACCTCACACCTCAATCCCCAACCCTAAGACCTCATCCTCAATCCTCAATTATCAATCCTCAATCCTCAATCTTCAATCCTCATTCTTCATCCCTCAACACCCAATCCTGAATCTTCAATCCTCAATCCTCAATCCTCAGACCTCAATCCTCAATCTTCAATCCTCAATACTCAATCTTCAATCTTCAATCCTCAATCCTCAATCCTCAATTCTCAATCCTCAATCTTCAATCCCCAATACTCAGTCCTCCATACTCAATCCTCAATCCTCAATTTTCAGACCTCAATCCTCAATCGTCAGTCTTCAATCCTCAATACTCAATCT
The DNA here is from genome assembly GCF_051401765.1 of Calliopsis andreniformis. Lineage (NCBI taxonomy): Eukaryota > Metazoa > Arthropoda > Insecta > Hymenoptera > Andrenidae > Calliopsis > Calliopsis andreniformis. The sequence goes on from NW_027480481.1 coordinate 2,375,068, forward strand.
TCAATCCTCAATCCTAAATCCTCAATCCTCAAACCTCATTCTACTATCCTCAATAAGCAATCCTCAATCTTCAATCCTCAATCCTCAATCCTCAATACTCAACCTCAATCCTCAGTCCGCAGTCCTCAAACCTCTATCCTCAACACTCAGCCCTCATCCTCAATCTTCAATCCTAAATTCTCAATCCTCAAACCTCAAACCTCAATCCTCAACCGGCAGTCCTCGTCCTCAATCCTCAACCCTCAATCCTCAATCCTCAATCTCCAATCCTCAATACTCAATGTTCAATCCACAATCCTCAATCTTCAATCCTCAATCCTCAATCCTCAGTCCTCAAAACTCAAACCTGAATCCTCAATCCTGAATCCTCAACCTTCAGAACTCAGTCCTCAACAATCAGATGTCAGTTCTCAATCCTCAATAGAATATAATCAATTCACAGTTTTCAATACTCAATACTCAACCTGCAATCTTCAAATCTCTATCCACAAACATCAATTCTCGTCATTCAACCCTCAACACTCAGTCCCCAATCGTCAATCTTCAACACTCAATCCTCAATCCACAATCCTCAATCCTCAATCTTCAATTCTCAATACTCAACTTTCAATCCTCCATCCTCAATCCACAATCCTCAATCCTCAATCCTCCATCGTCAGGCAACAATGCTCAATACTCAATCTTCTATCCTCAATCCTCAATCCTAAATTCTCAGTCCTCAGCCCTCAAACCTCAATCCGCAACCCTCAGACCTCATCCTCAATCCTCAATTATCAATCCTCAATCCTCAATCTTCAATCCTGAATACTCAATCTTCAATCCTCAATCCTTAATTCTCAATCCTCAATCCTCAGTCCTCAGTCCTCAAACCACAATCCTCAACCCTCAGCTCTGCACCTCAATCCAAAATCCTCAATCCTCGATCCGCAATCTTCAATCCTCATTCTTCCATCCTCAACACCCAATCCTCAATCTTCAATCCTCAATCCTCAATCGTCAATTCTCAATCCTAAATCCTCAATCCTCAATCCGTAATCCTCAATTTCCAATCCGCAATACCCAATCCTCAATCTTCAATCCTCAATCCTCAATGCTCAATCCTCAATCCTCGATCCTCAATCCTCAATCCTCAGTCCTCAAAACTCAAACCTGAATCCTCAATCCTGAATCCTCAACTTTCAGAACTCAGTCCTCAACAATCAGTTGCCAATTCTCAATCCTCAATAGAATATAATCAACTCACAGTTTTCAATACTCAATACTCAATCTGCAATCTTCAAATTTCTATCCACAAATATCAATTCTCATCACTCAACCCTCAACACTCAGTCCCCAATCCTCAATCTTCAATCCTCAATACTCAATCCCCAATTCTCAATCCTCAATCTTCAATCCCCAATACTCAATCCTCAATCCTCAATCCTCAATCCTGAATCCTCAATCCTCAATCCTCAATTTTCACTCTTCAATCCTCAATCCTCAATCGTCAATCCTCGATCCTCAATCGTCAGTCTTCAATCCTCAATACTCAATCTTCAATCCTCAATGCTCAATCCTCAATCCTCAAACCTCATTCTACAATCCTCAATGCCCAATCCTCTATCTTCAATCCTCAATCGTCAATCCTCAATACTCAATCCTCAATCCTCACTCTTCAATCCTCAATACTCAATCTTTAATCCTCAATCCTCAATCCCCAATCCTCAACCCCCAATCCTCAATCCTCATTCCTCAATCCCCAATCCTCAATCCTCATTCTTCAATCCTCAACACCCAATCCTCAATCTTCAATTCTCAATCGTCAATCCTCAATACTGAATCTTCAATCCTCAATCATCAATCCTCAATCCTCAATCCACAATCCTCAATCCTCAATCATCAATTTTCAATCCTCAATACTCAACTTTCAATCCTCAATCCTCAAACCTCATTCTTCCATCCTCAACACCCAATCCTCAATCCTCAATTCTCAATCGTCAATCCTCAATACTGAATCTTCAATCCTCAGTCATCAATCCTCAATCCTCAATCCACAATCCTCAATCCTCAATCATCAATTTTCAATCCTCAATACTCATCTTTCAATCCTCAATCCTCAAACCTCAATCCTTAATCCTCAATCGTCAGTCGTCAGTCCTCAATATCCAACTTTCAATCTTCAATCCTCAATCCTCAATCCTCAATTCTCAATCCTCAATCCCCAGTCCTCAGTCCTCAAACTTCAATGCTCAAACCTTAGCCCACATCGTCAGTCCTCAATCCTCAATCCTCAATCTTCAATCCTCAATCCTCATACCTCAAACATCAACACTCAACCCTCAGACCTCGTCCTCAGTCCACAACCCACAGTCCTCGATCCGCAATCTTCAATCCTCATTCTTCCATCCTCAACACCCAATCCTCAATCTTCAATCCTCAATCCTCAATCGTCAATTCTCAATCCTCAATCCTCAATCCTCAGACCTCAAACATCAATACTCAAGCCTCAGTCCTCGTCCTCAATCCACAACCATCAATCCTCAATCCTCACTCTTCAATCATCAATATTCAATCTTCAGTCCTCAATCCTAAATCCTCAATCCTCAATCCTTAATCCTCAATTTTCAATCCGCAATACCCAATCCTCAATCTTGAATCCTCAATCCTCAATCCTCAATCCTCGATCCTCAATCCTCAATCCTCAGTCCTCAAAACTCAAACCTGAATCCTCAATCCTGAATCCTCAACCTTCAGAACTCAGTGCTCAACAATCAGTTGCCAATTCTCAATCCTCAATAGAATATAATCAACTCACAGTTTTCAATACTCAATACTCAATCTGCAATCTTCAAATTTCTATCCACAAATATCAATTCTCATCACTCAACCCTCAACACTCAGTCCCCAATCCTCAATCCTCAATCCTCAATAGTCAATCCCCAATTCTCAATCCTCAATCTTCAATCCCCAATACTCAATCCTCAATCCTCAATCCTCAATCCTGAATCCTCAATCCTCAATCCTCAATTTTCACTCTTCAATCCTCAATCCTCAATCGTCAATCCTCGATCCTCAATCGTCAGTCTTCAATCCTCAATACTCAATCTTCAATCCTCAATGCTCAATCCTCAATCCTCAAACCTCATTCTACAATCCTCAATGCCCAATCCTCTATCTTCAATCCTCAATCGTCAATCCTCAATACTCAATCCTCAATCCTCACTCTTCAATCCTCAATACTCAATCTTCAATCCTCAATCCTCAATCCCCAATCCTCAACCCCCAATCCTCAATCCTCATTCCTCAATCCCCAATCCTCAATCCTCATTCTTCAATCCTCAACACCCAATCCTCAATCTTCAATGCTCAATCCTCAATCCTCAACTCTCAATCCTCAATCCTCAATCGTCAGGCTTCAATCCTCAATACTCAATCTTCAATCCTCAATCCTCAATCCTCATTCCTCAGTCCTCATTCTTGAATCCTCAATACCCAATCCTCAATCTTCAATCTTGAACCCTCAATCCACAATTCTCAATCCTCAATCCTCAGTCCTCAGACCTCAAACATCAATCCTCAACCCTCAGCCCTCATCCTCAATCCTCAATCCTCAATCTTCAATCCTCAGTCCTCAATCCTCATGCCTCAATCCTCAATGCTCATTCCTCAGTCATCAAACCTCAATCCTGAATCCTCAATCCTGAATCCTCAATCCTGAATCCTCAATCTTCAGACCTCAGACCTGAACAATCAGATGTCAATCCTCAATCCTCAATAGAATGTTATCAATTCACAGTTTTCAATACTCAATACTCAATCTGCAATCTTCAAATTTCTATCCACAAACATCAATTCTCATCACTCAACCCTCAACACTCAGTCCCCAATCATCAATATTCAATCTTCAATCCTCAATCCTCAATGCTCAATACTCAATCTTCAATCCTCAATCCTCAATCTCAATACTCATCCATCAATCCTCAATTCTCAATACTCAATAGAATATCCTGAATTCTCAGGGTTCAATACTAAAACCTCAACGCTCAACCCTCAATCCTCAATCCTCAATCCTCAATCCTCAACCTTCAATCCTCAATACTCAATCTTCAATCCTCCATTCTCAATCCTAAATCCTCAATCCTCAATCCTCAATCGTCAATCTTCAACCCTCAATCCTCAACCCTCAATCCTCAATGTTCAATCCTCAATACCCAATCCTCAGTCTTCAATCCTCAATCCTCAATCCTCAATCCTCAATCTTCAATCCTCTATCCTCAGTCCTCAAACCTCAATTCTGAATCCTCAATCCTGAATCCTCAATCTTCAGCCCTCAGTCCTCAACAATCACTTGTCATTCCTCAATCCTCAATAGAATATCCTCAATTCACAGATTTTAATACTCAATACTCAATCTGCAATCTTTCAACGTGTATCCACAAACATCAATTTTCACCACTCAACCCTCAGCACCCATTCCTCAATGTTCAATCCTCAATCCTCAGCTCTCAATCTTCGATCCTCAATACTGAACCTTCAATCCTCAATCCTCAGTTCTCAATCCTCAATCCTCAACCCTCATTCTTCAATCCTCAATACCCAATCCTTAATCTTCAGTCCTCAATCCTCAATCCTCAATTCTCAATTCTCAATCCTAAATCCTCAATCCTCAATCCTCATACCTCAAACATCAATATTCAACCCTCAGTCCTGGTCCTCAATCCACAAACCTCAATCCTCAACCCACAATCTTCAATCATCAATATTCAATCTTCAATCCTCAATACTCAATCCTCAATCCTCAATCCTCGATCCTCAATCTTCAATCCCCAATACTCAATCTTCAATCCTCAATCCTCAATACTCAATCCTCAATCCTCATTCTTCAATCCTCAATACCCAACCCTCAATCTTCAATCCACAATCCCCAACCCTCAGTTCGCAATCCTCAATCCTCAATCCTCAGACCTCAGGCATCAATACTCTACCCTCAGTCCTCGTCCTCAATCCACAACCCTGAATCCTCAATCCTCAATCTTCATTCATCAATATTCAACCTTCTATCCTCAATCCTCAATCCTCAATCCGCAATCCTCAATCCTCAATCTTCAATCCTTAACACCCAATCCTCAATCTTCAATCCTCAATCCTCAATCCTCAATCCTCAATCCTCAAACCTCAATCCTCTGTCCTCAGACCTCAATGCTCAACCCTCAGCCCTCATCCTCAAACCTCAATCCTAAACTCTCAATCCTCAAACCTCAAACCTCAATCCTCAACCGTCAGTTCTCGTCCTCAATCCTCAACCCTCAATCCTCAATCCTCAATCTTCAATCCTCAATCCTCAATCCTCAATCCTCAACCCTCAATCTTCAATCCTCAATCCTCAATCCTCAATCCTCAACCTTCAATCCTCAATACTCAATCTTCAATCCTCCATTCTCAATCCTCAATCCTCAATCCTCAATCCTCAATCGTCAGGCCTCAATCCTCAATACCCAATCCTCAGTCTTCAATCATCAATCTTCAATCCTCAATCTTCAATCCTCAATCCTCAGTCCTCAAACCTCAATTCTGAATCCTCAATCCTGAATCCTCAATCTTCAGCCCTCAGTCCTCAACAATCAGTTGTCATTCCTCAATCCTCAATAGAATATACTCAATTCACAGATTTTAATACTCAATACTCAATCTGCAATCTTCCAACGTGTATCCACAAACATCAATTTTCACCACTCAACCCTCAGCACTCATTCCTCAATGTTCAATCCTCAATCCTCAGCTCTCAATCTTCGATCCTCAATACGGAACCTTCAATCCTCAATCCTCAATTCTCAATCCTCAATCCTCAACCCTCATTCTTCAATCCTCAATACCCAATCCTCAATCTTCAGTCCTCAATTCTCAATCCTCAATTCTCAATTCTCAATCCTCAATCCTCAATCCTCAATCCTCATACCTCAAACATCAATATTCAACCCTCAGTCCTCGTCCTCAATCCACAAACCTCAATCCTCAACCCTCAATCTTCAATCATCAATATTCAACCTTCAATCCTCAATACTCAATCCTCAATCCTCAATCCTCAAATCCTCAATCTTCAATCCCCAATACTCAATCTTCAATCCTCAATCCTCAATACTCAATCCTCAATCCTCATTCTTCAGTCCTCAATACCCAATCCTCAATCTTCAATCCACAATCCCCAATCCTCAGTTCGCAATCCTCAATCCTCAGTCCTCAGACCTCAGGCATCAATACTCTACCCTCAGTCCTCGTCCTCAATCCACAACCCTCAATCCTCAATCCTCAATCTTCATCCATCAATATTCAACCTTCTATCCTCAATCCTCAATCCTCAATCCTCAATCCTCAATCTTCTATCCTCAACACCCAATCCTCAATCTTCAATCCTCAATCCTCAATCCTCAATCCTCAATCCTCAATCCTCAATCGTCAGGCCTCAATCCTCAATACCCAATCCACAGTCTTCAATCATCAATCTTCAATCCTCAATTTTCAACCCTCAATCCTCAGTCCTCAAACCTCAATTCTGAATCCTCAATCCTGAATCCTCAATCTTCAGCCCTCAGTCCTCAACAATCAGTTGTCATTCCTCAATCCTCAATAGAATATCCTCAATTCACAGATTTTAATACTCAATACTCAATCTGCAATCTTCCAACGTGTATCCACAAACATCAATTTTCACCACTCAACCCTCAGCACTCATTCCTCAATGTTCAATCCTCAATCCTCAGCTCTCAATTTTCGATCCTCAATACTGAACCTTCAATCCTCAATCCTCAATTCTGAATCCTCAATCCTCAACCCTCAATCCTCAATTTTCAAACCTCAATCCTCAATCGTCAGTCTTCAATCCTCAATACTCAATCTTCAATCCTCAATCCTAAATCCTCAATCCTCAAACCTCATTCTACAATCCTCAATAAGCAATCCTCAATCTTCAATCCTCAATCCTCAATCCTCAATACTCAATCCTCAATCCTCAGTCCGCAGTCCTCAAACCTCTATCCTCAACACTCAGCCCTCATCCTCAATCTTCAATCCTAAATTCTCAATCCTCAAACCTCAAACCTCAATCCTCAACCGGCAGTCCTCGTCCTCAATCCTCAACCCTCAATCCTCAATCCTCAATCTCCAATCCTCAACACTCAATCCTCAATCCTCAATCCTCAATCCTCAATCTTCAATCCTCAATACTCAACTTTCAATCCTCCATCCTCAATCCACAATCCTCAATCCTCAATCCTCCATCGTCAGGCAACAATGCTCAATACTCAATCTTCTATCCTCAATCCTCAATCCTAAATCCTCAATCCTCAATCCTTAATCCTCAATTTTCAATCCGCAATACCCAATCCTCAATCTTCAATACTCAATCCTCAATCCTCAATCCTCAATACTCAATCTTCAATCCTCAATCCTCAGTCCTCAAACCTCAATTCTGAATCCTCAATCCTGAATCCTCATCCTTCAGCCCTCAGTCCTCAACAATCGGTTGTCAATCCTCAATCCTCTATAGAATATACTCAATTCACAGTTTTCAATACACAATACTCAATCTGCAATCTTCAAATATCTATCCACAAACATCAATTCTCATCACCCAACCCTCAACACTCAGTCCTCAATGTTTAATACTCAATCCTCAATTCTCAGCCTTCAATCCTCAATACTGAATCTTCAATCCTCAATCTTCAATCCTCAGTCCTCAATCCTCAATCCTCAGTCCTCGATCCTCAGTCCTCAATCCTCAATCCTCAATCCTCAATGTTCAATCCGCAATAACCAATTCTCAATCTTCATTCCTCAATCCTCAATCCTCAATCCTCAGTCCTCAATCCTCAAACCTCAGTCCTCAAACCTTAATCCTGAATCCTCAATCCTGAATACTCTACCTTCAGCCCTCAGTCCTTAACAATCAGTTGTCAATCCTCAATCCTCAATAGAATATCATCAATTCACAGTTTTCAATACTCTATACTCAATCTGCAATCTTCAAATCTCTATTCACAAATATCAATTCTCATCACTCAACCATCAACACTCAGTCCTCAATGTTCAATCCTCAATCCTCAATCCTCAATCCTCAATCCTCAATCCTCAATTCTCAGTCCTCAGCCCACAAACCTCAATCCTCAACCCTAAGACCTCATCCTCAATCCTCAATTATCAATCCTCAATCCTCAATCTTGAATCCTCAATCTTCAGTCCTCAATACTCAACTATCAGTCCTCAATTCTCAATACTCAATCCTCAATCCTCATTCTTCAATCCTCAATACCCAATCCTCAATCTTCAATCCTCATTCCTCAATCCTCATTCCTCAATCCTCATTCTTCATCCCTCAACACCCAATCCTGAACCTTCAATCCTCAATCCTCAATCCTCAGACCTCAATCCTCAATCTTCAATCCTCAATACTCAATCTTCAATCTTCAATCCTCAATCCTCAATCCTCAATTCTCAATCCTCAATCTTCAATCCCCAATACTCAGTCCTCCATACTCAATCCTCAATCCTGAATCCTCAATCCTCAATCCTCAATTTTCAAACCTCAATCCTCAATCGTCAGTCTTCAATCCTCAATACTCAATCTTCAATCCTCAATCCTGAATCCTCAATCCTCAAACCTCATTCTACAATCCACAATAAGCAATCCTCAATCTTCAATCCTCAATCCTCAATCCTCAATACTCAATCCTCAATCCTCAGTCCGCAGTCCTCAATCCTCTATCCTCAACACTCAGCCCTCATCCTCAATCTTCAATCCTAAATTCTCAATCCTCAAACCTCAAACCTCAATCCTCAACCGGCAGTCCTCGTCCTCAATCCTCAACCCTCAATCCTCAATCCTCAATCTCCAATCCTCAATACTCAATGTTCAATCCACAATCCTCAATCTTCAACACTCAATCCTCAATCCTCAATCCTCAATCCTCAATCCTCAATCCTCAATCCTCAAACCTCAATCCTCAGTCCTCAAACCTCAATCCTGAATCCTCAATACTGAATCCTCAATCTTCAGCACTCAGTCCTCAAGAGTCAGTTGTCAATCCTCAATCCTCAATAGAATATCATCAATTCACATTTCTCAATACTCAATACTCAATCTGCAATCTTCAAATCTCTATTCACAAATATCAATTCTCATCACTCAACCATCAACACTCAGTCCTCAATGTTCAATCCTCAATCCTCAATCCTCAATCCTCAATCCTCAATCCTCAATTCTCAGTCCTCAGCCCACAAACCTCAATCCTCAACCCTAAGACCTCATCCTCAATCCTCAATTATCAATCCTCAATCCTCAATCTTGAATCCTCAATCATCAGTCCTCAATACTCAACTATCAGTCCTCAATTCTCAATACTCAATCCTCAATCCTCATTCTTCAATCCTCAATACCCAATCCTCAATCTTCAATCCTCATTCCTCAATCCTCATTCCTCAATCCTCATTCTTCATCCCTCAACACCCAATCCTGAATCTTCAATCCTCAATCCTCAATCCTCAGACCTCAATCCTCAATCTTCAATCCTCAATACTCAATCTTCAATCTTCAATCCTCAATCCTCAATCCTCAATTCTCAATCCTCAATCTTCAATCCTCAATACCCAATCCTCAATCTTCAATCCACAATCCCCAATCCTCAGATCGCAATCCTCAATCCTCAGACCTCAGGCATCAATACTCTACCCTCAGTCCTCGTCCTCAATCCACAACCCTCGATCCCCAAATCCTCAATATTCATTCATCAATATTCAACCTTCTATCCTCAATCCTCAATCCTCAATACTCAATCCTCAATCCTCATTCTTCAATCCTCAATACCCAATCCTCAATCTTCAATCCACAACCCCCAATCCTCAGTTCGCAATCCTCAATCCACAGACCTCAGGCATCAATACTCTACCCTCAGTCCTCGTCCTCAATCCACAACCCTCGATCCTCAATCCTCAATCTTCATTCATCAATATTCAACCTTCTATCCTCAATCCTCAATCCTCAATCCTCAATCCTCAATCCTCAATCTTCAATCCTCGACACCCAATCCTCAATCTTCAATCCTCAATCCTCAATCCTCAATCCTCAACCCTCAAACCTCAATCCTCTGTCCTCAAACCTCAATCCTGAATCCTCAATCTTCAATCCTCAATACTCAATCTTCAATAATCAATCCTCAATTCTCAATCCTCAATCCTCAATCCTCAATCCTCAGACCTGAAACATAAATACTCAACCCTCAGTCATCGTCCTCAATCCACAACCCTCAATCCTCGATCCTCAATCTTCAATCATCAATATTCAATCTTCAATCCTCAATCCTCAATGCTCAATACTCAATCTTCAATCCTCAATCCTCAATCTCAATACTCAACCATCAATCCTCAATTCTCAATACTCAATAGAATATCCTGAATTCTCAGGGTTCAATACTAAAACCTCAACGCTCAACCCTCAATCCTCAATCCTCAATCCTCAATCCTCAACCTTCAATCCTCAATACTCAATCTTCAATCCTCCATTCTCAATCCTCAATCCTCAATCCTCAATCCTCAATCGGCAGGCCTCAATCCTCAATACCCAATCCTCAGTCTTCAATCATCAGTCCTCAATCCTCAGTCCTCAGACCTCACACCTCAATCCCCAACCCTAAGACCTCATCCTCAATCCTCAATTATCAATCCTCAATCCTCAATCTTCAATCCTCATTCTTCATCCCTCAACACCCAATCCTGAATCTTCAATCCTCAATCCTCAATCCTCAGACCTCAATCCTCAATCTTCAATCCTCAATACTCAATCTTCAATCTTCAATCCTCAATCCTCAATCCTCAATTCTCAATCCTCAATCTTCAATCCCCAATACTCAGTACTCCATACTCAATCCTCAATCCTCAATTTTCAGACCTCAATCCTCAATCGTCAGTCTTCAATCCTCAATACTCAATCTTCAATCCTCAATCCTAAATCCTCAATCCTCAAACCTCATTCTACTATCCTCAATAAGCAATCCTCAATCTTCAATCCTCAATCCTCAATCCTCAATACTCAACCTCAATCCTCAGTCCGCAGTCCTCAAACCTCTATCCTCAACACTCAGCCCTCATCCTCAATCTTCAATCCTAAATTCTCAATCCTCAAACCTCAAACCTCAATCCTCAACCGGCAGTCCTCGTCCTCAATCCTCAACCCTCAATCCTCAATCCTCAATCTCCAATCCTCAATACTCAATGTTCAATCCACAATCCTCAATCTTCAATCCTCAATCCTCAATCCTCAGTCCTCAAAACTCAAACCTGAATCCTCAATCCTGAATCCTCAACCTTCAGAACTCAGTCCTCAACAATCAGATGTCAGTTCTCAATCCTCAATAGAATATAATCAATTCACAGTTTTCAATACTCAATACTCAACCTGCAATCTTCAAATCTCTATCCACAAACATCAATTCTCGTCATTCAACCCTCAACACTCAGTCCCCAATCGTCAATCTTCAACACTCAATCCTCAATCCACAATCCTCAATCCTCAATCTTCAATTCTCAATACTCAACTTTCAATCCTCCATCCTCAATCCACAATCCTCAATCCTCAATCCTCCATCGTCAGGCAACAATGCTCAATACTCAATCTTCTATCCTCAATCCTCAATCCTAAATTCTCAGTCCTCAGCCCTCAAACCTCAATCCGCAACCCTCAGACCTCATCCTCAATCCTCAATTATCAATCCTCAATCCTCAATCTTCAATCCTGAATACTCAATCTTCAATCCTCAATCCTTAATTCTCAATCCTCAATCCTCAGTCCTCAGTCCTCAAACCACAATCCTCAACCCTCAGCTCTGCACCTCAATCCAAAATCCTCAATCCTCGATCCGCAATCTTCAATCCTCATTCTTCCATCCTCAACACCCAATCCTCAATCTTCAATCCTCAATCCTCAATCGTCAATTCTCAATCCTAAATCCTCAATCCTCAATCCGTAATCCTCAATTTCCAATCCGCAATACCCAATCCTCAATCTTCAATCCTCAATCCTCAATGCTCAATCCTCAATCCTCGATCCTCAATCCTCAATCCTCAGTCCTCAAAACTCAAACCTGAATCCTCAATCCTGAATCCTCAACTTTCAGAACTCAGTCCTCAACAATCAGTTGCCAATTCTCAATCCTCAATAGAATATAATCAACTCACAGTTTTCAATACTCAATACTCAATCTGCAATCTTCAAATTTCTATCCACAAATATCAATTCTCATCACTCAACCCTCAACACTCAGTCCCCAATCCTCAATCTTCAATCCTCAATACTCAATCCCCAATTCTCAATCCTCAATCTTCAATCCCCAATACTCAATCCTCAATCCTCAATCCTCAATCCTGAATCCTCAATCCTCAATCCTCAATTTTCACTCTTCAATCCTCAATCCTCAATCGTCAATCCTCGATCCTCAATCGTCAGTCTTCAATCCTCAATACTCAATCTTCAATCCTCAATGCTCAATCCTCAATCCTCAAACCTCATTCTACAATCCTCAATGCCCAATCCTCTATCTTCAATCCTCAATCGTCAATCCTCAATACTCAATCCTCAATCCTCACTCTTCAATCCTCAATACTCAATCTTTAATCCTCAATCCTCAATCCCCAATCCTCAACCCCCAATCCTCAATCCTCATTCCTCAATCCCCAATCCTCAATCCTCATTCTTCAATCCTCAACACCCAATCCTCAATCTTCAATTCTCAATCGTCAATCCTCAATACTGAATCTTCAATCCTCAATCATCAATCCTCAATCCTCAATCCACAATCCTCAATCCTCAATCATCAATTTTCAATCCTCAATACTCAACTTTCAATCCTCAATCCTCAAACCTCATTCTTCCATCCTCAACACCCAATCCTCAATCCTCAATTCTCAATCGTCAATCCTCAATACTGAATCTTCAATCCTCAGTCATCAATCCTCAATCCTCAATCCACAATCCTCAATCCTCAATCATCAATTTTCAATCCTCAATACTCATCTTTCAATCCTCAATCCTCAAACCTCAATCCTTAATCCTCAATCGTCAGTCGTCAGTCCTCAATATCCAACTTTCAATCTTCAATCCTCAATCCTCAATCCTCAATTCTCAATCCTCAATCCCCAGTCCTCAGTCCTCAAACTTCAATGCTCAAACCTTAGCCCACATCGTCAGTCCTCAATCCTCAATCCTCAATCTTCAATCCTCAATCCTCATACCTCAAACATCAACACTCAACCCTCAGACCTCGTCCTCAGTCCACAACCCACAGTCCTCGATCCGCAATCTTCAATCCTCATTCTTCCATCCTCAACACCCAATCCTCAATCTTCAATCCTCAATCCTCAATCGTCAATTCTCAATCCTCAATCCTCAATCCTCAGACCTCAAACATCAATACTCAAGCCTCAGTCCTCGTCCTCAATCCACAACCATCAATCCTCAATCCTCACTCTTCAATCATCAATATTCAATCTTCAGTCCTCAATCCTAAATCCTCAATCCTCAATCCTTAATCCTCAATTTTCAATCCGCAATACCCAATCCTCAATCTTGAATCCTCAATCCTCAATCCTCAATCCTCGATCCTCAATCCTCAATCCTCAGTCCTCAAAACTCAAACCTGAATCCTCAATCCTGAATCCTCAACCTTCAGAACTCAGTGCTCAACAATCAGTTGCCAATTCTCAATCCTCAATAGAATATAATCAACTCACAGTTTTCAATACTCAATACTCAATCTGCAATCTTCAAATTTCTATCCACAAATATCAATTCTCATCACTCAACCCTCAACACTCAGTCCCCAATCCTCAATCCTCAATCCTCAATAGTCAATCCCCAATTCTCAATCCTCAATCTTCAATCCCCAATACTCAATCCTCAATCCTCAATCCTCAATCCTGAATCCTCAATCCTCAATCCTCAATTTTCACTCTTCAATCCTCAATCCTCAATCGTCAATCCTCGATCCTCAATCGTCAGTCTTCAATCCTCAATACTCAATCTTCAATCCTCAATGCTCAATCCTCAATCCTCAAACCTCATTCTACAATCCTCAATGCCCAATCCTCTATCTTCAATCCTCAATCGTCAATCCTCAATACTCAATCCTCAATCCTCACTCTTCAATCCTCAATACTCAATCTTCAATCCTCAATCCTCAATCCCCAATCCTCAACCCCCAATCCTCAATCCTCATTCCTCAATCCCCAATCCTCAATCCTCATTCTTCAATCCTCAACACCCAATCCTCAATCTTCAATGCTCAATCCTCAATCCTCAACTCTCAATCCTCAATCCTCAATCGTCAGGCTTCAATCCTCAATACTCAATCTTCAATCCTCAATCCTCAATCCTCATTCCTCAGTCCTCATTCTTGAATCCTCAATACCCAATCCTCAATCTTCAATCTTGAACCCTCAATCCACAATTCTCAATCCTCAATCCTCAGTCCTCAGACCTCAAACATCAATCCTCAACCCTCAGCCCTCATCCTCAATCCTCAATCCTCAATCTTCAATCCTCAGTCCTCAATCCTCATGCCTCAATCCTCAATGCTCATTCCTCAGTCATCAAACCTCAATCCTGAATCCTCAATCCTGAATCCTCAATCCTGAATCCTCAATCTTCAGACCTCAGACCTGAACAATCAGATGTCAATCCTCAATCCTCAATAGAATGTTATCAATTCACAGTTTTCAATACTCAATACTCAATCTGCAATCTTCAAATTTCTATCCACAAACATCAATTCTCATCACTCAACCCTCAACACTCAGTCCCCAATCATCAATATTCAATCTTCAATCCTCAATCCTCAATGCTCAATACTCAATCTTCAATCCTCAATCCTCAATCTCAATACTCATCCATCAATCCTCAATTCTCAATACTCAATAGAATATCCTGAATTCTCAGGGTTCAATACTAAAACCTCAACGCTCAACCCTCAATCCTCAATCCTCAATCCTCAATCCTCAACCTTCAATCCTCAATACTCAATCTTCAATCCTCCATTCTCAATCCTAAATCCTCAATCCTCAATCCTCAATCGTCAATCTTCAACCCTCAATCCTCAACCCTCAATCCTCAATGTTCAATCCTCAATACCCAATCCTCAGTCTTCAATCCTCAATCCTCAATCCTCAATCCTCAATCTTCAATCCTCTATCCTCAGTCCTCAAACCTCAATTCTGAATCCTCAATCCTGAATCCTCAATCTTCAGCCCTCAGTCCTCAACAATCACTTGTCATTCCTCAATCCTCAATAGAATATCCTCAATTCACAGATTTTAATACTCAATACTCAATCTGCAATCTTTCAACGTGTATCCACAAACATCAATTTTCACCACTCAACCCTCAGCACCCATTCCTCAATGTTCAATCCTCAATCCTCAGCTCTCAATCTTCGATCCTCAATACTGAACCTTCAATCCTCAATCCTCAGTTCTCAATCCTCAATCCTCAACCCTCATTCTTCAATCCTCAATACCCAATCCTTAATCTTCAGTCCTCAATCCTCAATCCTCAATTCTCAATTCTCAATCCTAAATCCTCAATCCTCAATCCTCATACCTCAAACATCAATATTCAACCCTCAGTCCTGGTCCTCAATCCACAAACCTCAATCCTCAACCCACAATCTTCAATCATCAATATTCAATCTTCAATCCTCAATACTCAATCCTCAATCCTCAATCCTCGATCCTCAATCTTCAATCCCCAATACTCAATCTTCAATCCTCAATCCTCAATACTCAATCCTCAATCCTCATTCTTCAATCCTCAATACCCAACCCTCAATCTTCAATCCACAATCCCCAACCCTCAGTTCGCAATCCTCAATCCTCAATCCTCAGACCTCAGGCATCAATACTCTACCCTCAGTCCTCGTCCTCAATCCACAACCCTGAATCCTCAATCCTCAATCTTCATTCATCAATATTCAACCTTCTATCCTCAATCCTCAATCCTCAATCCGCAATCCTCAATCCTCAATCTTCAATCCTTAACACCCAATCCTCAATCTTCAATCCTCAATCCTCAATCCTCAATCCTCAATCCTCAAACCTCAATCCTCTGTCCTCAGACCTCAATGCTCAACCCTCAGCCCTCATCCTCAAACCTCAATCCTAAACTCTCAATCCTCAAACCTCAAACCTCAATCCTCAACCGTCAGTTCTCGTCCTCAATCCTCAACCCTCAATCCTCAATCCTCAATCTTCAATCCTCAATCCTCAATCCTCAATCCTCAACCCTCAATCTTCAATCCTCAATCCTCAATCCTCAATCCTCAACCTTCAATCCTCAATACTCAATCTTCAATCCTCCATTCTCAATCCTCAATCCTCAATCCTCAATCCTCAATCGTCAGGCCTCAATCCTCAATACCCAATCCTCAGTCTTCAATCATCAATCTTCAATCCTCAATCTTCAATCCTCAATCCTCAGTCCTCAAACCTCAATTCTGAATCCTCAATCCTGAATCCTCAATCTTCAGCCCTCAGTCCTCAACAATCAGTTGTCATTCCTCAATCCTCAATAGAATATACTCAATTCACAGATTTTAATACTCAATACTCAATCTGCAATCTTCCAACGTGTATCCACAAACATCAATTTTCACCACTCAACCCTCAGCACTCATTCCTCAATGTTCAATCCTCAATCCTCAGCTCTCAATCTTCGATCCTCAATACGGAACCTTCAATCCTCAATCCTCAATTCTCAATCCTCAATCCTCAACCCTCATTCTTCAATCCTCAATACCCAATCCTCAATCTTCAGTCCTCAATTCTCAATCCTCAATTCTCAATTCTCAATCCTCAATCCTCAATCCTCAATCCTCATACCTCAAACATCAATATTCAACCCTCAGTCCTCGTCCTCAATCCACAAACCTCAATCCTCAACCCTCAATCTTCAATCATCAATATTCAACCTTCAATCCTCAATACTCAATCCTCAATCCTCAATCCTCAAATCCTCAATCTTCAATCCCCAATACTCAATCTTCAATCCTCAATCCTCAATACTCAATCCTCAATCCTCATTCTTCAGTCCTCAATACCCAATCCTCAATCTTCAATCCACAATCCCCAATCCTCAGTTCGCAATCCTCAATCCTCAGTCCTCAGACCTCAGGCATCAATACTCTACCCTCAGTCCTCGTCCTCAATCCACAACCCTCAATCCTCAATCCTCAATCTTCATCCATCAATATTCAACCTTCTATCCTCAATCCTCAATCCTCAATCCTCAATCCTCAATCTTCTATCCTCAACACCCAATCCTCAATCTTCAATCCTCAATCCTCAATCCTCAATCCTCAATCCTCAATCCTCAATCGTCAGGCCTCAATCCTCAATACCCAATCCACAGTCTTCAATCATCAATCTTCAATCCTCAATTTTCAACCCTCAATCCTCAGTCCTCAAACCTCAATTCTGAATCCTCAATCCTGAATCCTCAATCTTCAGCCCTCAGTCCTCAACAATCAGTTGTCATTCCTCAATCCTCAATAGAATATCCTCAATTCACAGATTTTAATACTCAATACTCAATCTGCAATCTTCCAACGTGTATCCACAAACATCAATTTTCACCACTCAACCCTCAGCACTCATTCCTCAATGTTCAATCCTCAATCCTCAGCTCTCAATTTTCGATCCTCAATACTGAACCTTCAATCCTCAATCCTCAATTCTGAATCCTCAATCCTCAACCCTCAATCCTCAATTTTCAA
Source organism: Calliopsis andreniformis (assembly GCF_051401765.1). Lineage (NCBI taxonomy): Eukaryota > Metazoa > Arthropoda > Insecta > Hymenoptera > Andrenidae > Calliopsis > Calliopsis andreniformis. The sequence goes on from NW_027480481.1 coordinate 2,392,854, forward strand.
ACCTCAATCCTCAATCGTCAGTCTTCAATCCTCAATACTCAATCTTCAATCCTCAATCCTAAATCCTCAATCCTCAAACCTCATTCTACAATCCTCAATAAGCAATCCTCAATCTTCAATCCTCAATCCTCAATCCTCAATACTCAATCCTCAATCCTCAGTCCGCAGTCCTCAAACCTCTATCCTCAACACTCAGCCCTCATCCTCAATCTTCAATCCTAAATTCTCAATCCTCAAACCTCAAACCTCAATCCTCAACCGGCAGTCCTCGTCCTCAATCCTCAACCCTCAATCCTCAATCCTCAATCTCCAATCCTCAACACTCAATCCTCAATCCTCAATCCTCAATCCTCAATCTTCAATCCTCAATACTCAACTTTCAATCCTCCATCCTCAATCCACAATCCTCAATCCTCAATCCTCCATCGTCAGGCAACAATGCTCAATACTCAATCTTCTATCCTCAATCCTCAATCCTAAATCCTCAATCCTCAATCCTTAATCCTCAATTTTCAATCCGCAATACCCAATCCTCAATCTTCAATACTCAATCCTCAATCCTCAATCCTCAATACTCAATCTTCAATCCTCAATCCTCAGTCCTCAAACCTCAATTCTGAATCCTCAATCCTGAATCCTCATCCTTCAGCCCTCAGTCCTCAACAATCGGTTGTCAATCCTCAATCCTCTATAGAATATACTCAATTCACAGTTTTCAATACACAATACTCAATCTGCAATCTTCAAATATCTATCCACAAACATCAATTCTCATCACCCAACCCTCAACACTCAGTCCTCAATGTTTAATACTCAATCCTCAATTCTCAGCCTTCAATCCTCAATACTGAATCTTCAATCCTCAATCTTCAATCCTCAGTCCTCAATCCTCAATCCTCAGTCCTCGATCCTCAGTCCTCAATCCTCAATCCTCAATCCTCAATGTTCAATCCGCAATAACCAATTCTCAATCTTCATTCCTCAATCCTCAATCCTCAATCCTCAGTCCTCAATCCTCAAACCTCAGTCCTCAAACCTTAATCCTGAATCCTCAATCCTGAATACTCTACCTTCAGCCCTCAGTCCTTAACAATCAGTTGTCAATCCTCAATCCTCAATAGAATATCATCAATTCACAGTTTTCAATACTCTATACTCAATCTGCAATCTTCAAATCTCTATTCACAAATATCAATTCTCATCACTCAACCATCAACACTCAGTCCTCAATGTTCAATCCTCAATCCTCAATCCTCAATCCTCAATCCTCAATCCTCAATTCTCAGTCCTCAGCCCACAAACCTCAATCCTCAACCCTAAGACCTCATCCTCAATCCTCAATTATCAATCCTCAATCCTCAATCTTGAATCCTCAATCTTCAGTCCTCAATACTCAACTATCAGTCCTCAATTCTCAATACTCAATCCTCAATCCTCATTCTTCAATCCTCAATACCCAATCCTCAATCTTCAATCCTCATTCCTCAATCCTCATTCCTCAATCCTCATTCTTCATCCCTCAACACCCAATCCTGAACCTTCAATCCTCAATCCTCAATCCTCAGACCTCAATCCTCAATCTTCAATCCTCAATACTCAATCTTCAATCTTCAATCCTCAATCCTCAATCCTCAATTCTCAATCCTCAATCTTCAATCCCCAATACTCAGTCCTCCATACTCAATCCTCAATCCTGAATCCTCAATCCTCAATCCTCAATTTTCAAACCTCAATCCTCAATCGTCAGTCTTCAATCCTCAATACTCAATCTTCAATCCTCAATCCTGAATCCTCAATCCTCAAACCTCATTCTACAATCCACAATAAGCAATCCTCAATCTTCAATCCTCAATCCTCAATCCTCAATACTCAATCCTCAATCCTCAGTCCGCAGTCCTCAATCCTCTATCCTCAACACTCAGCCCTCATCCTCAATCTTCAATCCTAAATTCTCAATCCTCAAACCTCAAACCTCAATCCTCAACCGGCAGTCCTCGTCCTCAATCCTCAACCCTCAATCCTCAATCCTCAATCTCCAATCCTCAATACTCAATGTTCAATCCACAATCCTCAATCTTCAACACTCAATCCTCAATCCTCAATCCTCAATCCTCAATCCTCAATCCTCAATCCTCAAACCTCAATCCTCAGTCCTCAAACCTCAATCCTGAATCCTCAATACTGAATCCTCAATCTTCAGCACTCAGTCCTCAAGAGTCAGTTGTCAATCCTCAATCCTCAATAGAATATCATCAATTCACATTTCTCAATACTCAATACTCAATCTGCAATCTTCAAATCTCTATTCACAAATATCAATTCTCATCACTCAACCATCAACACTCAGTCCTCAATGTTCAATCCTCAATCCTCAATCCTCAATCCTCAATCCTCAATCCTCAATTCTCAGTCCTCAGCCCACAAACCTCAATCCTCAACCCTAAGACCTCATCCTCAATCCTCAATTATCAATCCTCAATCCTCAATCTTGAATCCTCAATCATCAGTCCTCAATACTCAACTATCAGTCCTCAATTCTCAATACTCAATCCTCAATCCTCATTCTTCAATCCTCAATACCCAATCCTCAATCTTCAATCCTCATTCCTCAATCCTCATTCCTCAATCCTCATTCTTCATCCCTCAACACCCAATCCTGAATCTTCAATCCTCAATCCTCAATCCTCAGACCTCAATCCTCAATCTTCAATCCTCAATACTCAATCTTCAATCTTCAATCCTCAATCCTCAATCCTCAATTCTCAATCCTCAATCTTCAATCCTCAATACCCAATCCTCAATCTTCAATCCACAATCCCCAATCCTCAGATCGCAATCCTCAATCCTCAGACCTCAGGCATCAATACTCTACCCTCAGTCCTCGTCCTCAATCCACAACCCTCGATCCCCAAATCCTCAATATTCATTCATCAATATTCAACCTTCTATCCTCAATCCTCAATCCTCAATACTCAATCCTCAATCCTCATTCTTCAATCCTCAATACCCAATCCTCAATCTTCGATCCACAACCCCCAATCCTCAGTTCGCAATCCTCAATCCTCAGACCTCAGGCATCAATACTCTACCCTCAGTCCTCGTCCTCAATCCACAACCCTCGATCCTCAATCCTCAATCTTCATTCATCAATATTCAACCTTCTATCCTCAATCCTCAATCCTCAATCCTCAATCCTCAATCCTCAATCTTCAATCCTCGACACCCAATCCTCAATCTTCAATCCTCAATCCTCAATCCTCAATCCTCAACCCTCAAACCTCAATCCTCTGTCCTCAAACCTCAATCCTGAATCCTCAATCTTCAATCCTCAATACTCAATCTTCAATAATCAATCCTCAATTCTCAATCCTCAATCCTCAATCCTCAATCCTCAGACCTGAAACATAAATACTCAACCCTCAGTCATCGTCCTCAATCCACAACCCTCAATCCTCGATCCTCAATCTTCAATCATCAATATTCAATCTTCAATCCTCAATCCTCAATGCTCAATACTCAATCTTCAATCCTCAATCCTCAATCTCAATACTCAACCATCAATCCTCAATTCTCAATACTCAATAGAATATCCTGAATTCTCAGGGTTCAATACTAAAACCTCAACGCTCAACCCTCAATCCTCAATCCTCAATCCTCAATCCTCAACCTTCAATCCTCAATACTCAATCTTCAATCCTCCATTCTCAATCCTCAATCCTCAATCCTCAATCCTCAATCGGCAGGCCTCAATCCTCAATACCCAATCCTCAGTCTTCAATCATCAGTCCTCAATCCTCAGTCCTCAGACCTCACACCTCAATCCCCAACCCTAAGACCTCATCCTCAATCCTCAATTATCAATCCTCAATCCTCAATCTTCAATCCTCATTCTTCATCCCTCAACACCCAATCCTGAATCTTCAATCCTCAATCCTCAATCCTCAGACCTCAATCCTCAATCTTCAATCCTCAATACTCAATCTTCAATCTTCAATCCTCAATCCTCAATCCTCAATTCTCAATCCTCAATCTTCAATCCCCAATACTCAGTCCTCCATACTCAATCCTCAATCCTCAATTTTCAGACCTCAATCCTCAATCGTCAGTCTTCAATCCTCAATACTCAATCTTCAATCCTCAATCCTAAATCCTCAATCCTCAAACCTCGTTCTACTATCCTCAATAAGCAATCCTCAATCTTCAATCCTCAATCCTCAATCCTCAATACTCAACCTCAATCCTCAGTCCGCAGTCCTCAAACCTCTATCCTCAACACTCAGCCCTCATCCTCAATCTTCAATCCTAAACTCTCAATCCTCAAACCTCAAACCTCAATCCTCAACCGGCAGTCCTCGTCCTCAATCCTCAACCCTCAATCCTCAATCCTCAATCTCCAATCCTCAATACTCAATGTTCAATCCACAATCCTCAATCTTCAATCCTCAATCCTCAATCCTCAGTCCTCAAAACTCAAACCTGAATCCTCAATCCTGAATCCTCAACCTTCAGAACTCAGTCCTCAACAATCAGATGTCAGTTCTCAATCCTCAATAGAATATAATCAATTCACAGTTTTCAATACTCAATACTCAACCTGCAATCTTCAAATCTCTATCCACAAACATCAATTCTCGTCATTCAACCCTCAACACTCAGTCCCCAATCGTCAATCTTCAACACTCAATCCTCAATCCACAATCCTCAATCCTCAATCTTCAATTCTCAATACTCAACTTTCAATCCTCCATCCTCAATCCACAATCCTCAATCCTCAATCCTCCATCGTCAGGCAACAATGCTCAATACTCAATCTTCTATCCTCAATCCTCAATCCTAAATTCTCAGTCCTCAGCCCTCAAACCTCAATCCGCAACCCTCAGACCTCATCCTCAATCCTCAATTATCAATCCTCAATCCTCAATCTTCAATCCTGAATACTCAATCTTCAATCCTCAATCCTTAATTCTCAATCCTCAATCCTCAGTCCTCAGTCCTCAAACCACAATCCTCAACCCTCAGCTCTGCACCTCAATCCAAAATCCTCAATCCTCGATCCGCAATCTTCAATCCTCATTCTTCCATCCTCAACACCCAATCCTCAATCTTCAATCCTCAATCCTCAATCGTCAATTCTCAATCCTAAATCCTCAATCCTCAATCCGTAATCCTCAATTTCCAATCCGCAATACCCAATCCTCAATCTTCAATCCTCAATCCTCAATGCTCAATCCTCAATCCTCGATCCTCAATCCTCAATCCTCAGTCCTCAAAACTCAAACCTGAATCCTCAATCCTGAATCCTCAACTTTCAGAACTCAGTCCTCAACAATCAGTTGCCAATTCTCAATCCTCAATAGAATATAATCAACTCACAGTTTTCAATACTCAATACTCAATCTGCAATCTTCAAATTTCTATCCACAAATATCAATTCTCATCACTCAACCCTCAACACTCAGTCCCCAATCCTCAATCTTCAATCCTCAATACTCAATCCCCAATTCTCAATCCTCAATCTTCAATCCCCAATACTCAATCCTCAATCCTCAATCCTCAATCCTGAATCCTCAATCCTCAATCCTCAATTTTCACTCTTCAATCCTCAATCCTCAATCGTCAATCCTCGATCCTCAATCGTCAGTCTTCAATCCTCAATACTCAATCTTCAATCCTCAATGCTCAATCCTCAATCCTCAAACCTCATTCTACAATCCTCAATGCCCAATCCTCTATCTTCAATCCTCAATCGTCAATCCTCAATACTCAATCCTCAATCCTCACTCTTCAATCCTCAATACTCAATCTTTAATCCTCAATCCTCAATCCCCAATCCTCAACCCCCAATCCTCAATCCTCATTCCTCAATCCCCAATCCTCAATCCTCATTCTTCAATCCTCAACACCCAATCCTCAATCTTCAATTCTCAATCGTCAATCCTCAATACTGAATCTTCAATCCTCAATCATCAATCCTCAATCCTCAATCCACAATCCTCAATCCTCAATCATCAATTTTCAATCCTCAATACTCAACTTTCAATCCTCAATCCTCAAACCTCATTCTTCCATCCTCAACACCCAATCCTCAATCCTCAATTCTCAATCGTCAATCCTCAATACTGAATCTTCAATCCTCAGTCATCAATCCTCAATCCTCAATCCACAATCCTCAATCCTCAATCATTTAATTTTCAATCCTCAATACTCATCTTTCAATCCTCAATCCTCAAACCTCAATCCTTAATCCTCAATCGTCAGTCGTCAGTCCTCAATATCCAACTTTCAATCTTCAATCCTCAATCCTCAATCCTCAATTCTCAATCCTCAATCCCCAGTCCTCAGTCCTCAAACTTCAATGCTCAAACCTTAGCCCACATCGTCAGTCCTCAATCCTCAATCCTCAATCTTCAATCCTCAATCCTCATACCTCAAACATCAACACTCAACCCTCAGACCTCGTCCTCAGTCCACAACCCACAGTCCTCGATCCGCAATCTTCAATCCTCATTCTTCCATCCTCAACACCCAATCCTCAATCTTCAATCCTCAATCCTCAATCGTCAATTCTCAATCCTCAATCCTCAATCCTCAGACCTCAAACATCAATACTCAAGCCTCAGTCCTCGTCCTCAATCCACAACCATCAATCCTCAATCCTCACTCTTCAATCATCAATATTCAATCTTCAGTCCTCAATCCTAAATCCTCAATCCTCAATCCTTAATCCTCAATTTTCAATCCGCAATACCCAATCCTCAATCTTGAATCCTCAATCCTCAATCCTCAATCCTCGATCCTCAATCCTCAATCCTCAGTCCTCAAAACTCAAACCTGAATCCTCAATCCTGAATCCTCAACCTTCAGAACTCAGTGCTCAACAATCAGTTGCCAATTCTCAATCCTCAATAGAATATAATCAACTCACAGTTTTCAATACTCAATACTCAATCTGCAATCTTCAAATTTCTATCCACAAATATCAATTCTCATCACTCAACCCTCAACACTCAGTCCCCAATCCTCAATCCTCAATCCTCAATAGTCAATCCCCAATTCTCAATCCTCAATCTTCAATCCCCAATACTCAATCCTCAATCCTCAATCCTCAATCCTGAATCCTCAATCCTCAATCCTCAATTTTCACTCTTCAATCCTCAATCCTCAATCGTCAATCCTCGATCCTCAATCGTCAGTCTTCAATCCTCAATACTCAATCTTCAATCCTCAATGCTCAATCCTCAATCCTCAAACCTCATTCTACAATCCTCAATGCCCAATCCTCTATCTTCAATCCTCAATCGTCAATCCTCAATACTCAATCCTCAATCCTCACTCTTCAATCCTCAATACTCAATCTTCAATCCTCAATCCTCAATCCCCAATCCTCAACCCCCAATCCTCAATCCTCATTCCTCAATCCCCAATCCTCAATCCTCATTCTTCAATCCTCAACACCCAATCCTCAATCTTCAATGCTCAATCCTCAATCCTCAACTCTCAATCCTCAATCCTCAATCGTCAGGCTTCAATCCTCAATACTCAATCTTCAATCCTCAATCCTCAATCCTCATTCCTCAGTCCTCATTCTTGAATCCTCAATACCCAATCCTCAATCTTCAATCTTGAACCCTCAATCCACAATTCTCAATCCTCAATCCTCAGTCCTCAGACCTCAAACATCAATCCTCAACCCTCAGCCCTCATCCTCAATCCTCAATCCTCAATCTTCAATCCTCAGTCCTCAATCCTCATGCCTCAATCCTCAATGCTCATTCCTCAGTCATCAAACCTCAATCCTGAATCCTCAATCCTGAATCCTCAATCCTGAATCCTCAATCTTCAGACCTCAGACCTGAACAATCAGATGTCAATCCTCAATCCTCAATAGAATGTTATCAATTCACAGTTTTCAATACTCAATACTCAATCTGCAATCTTCAAATTTCTATCCACAAACATCAATTCTCATCACTCAACCCTCAACACTCAGTCCCCAATCATCAATATTCAATCTTCAATCCTCAATCCTCAATGCTCAATACTCAATCTTCAATCCTCAATCCTCAATCTCAATACTCATCCATCAATCCTCAATTCTCAATACTCAATAGAATATCCTGAATTCTCAGGGTTCAATACTAAAACCTCAACGCTCAACCCTCAATCCTCAATCCTCAATCCTCAATCCTCAACCTTCAATCCTCAATACTCAATCTTCAATCCTCCATTCTCAATCCTAAATCCTCAATCCTCAATCCTCAATCGTCAATCTTCAACCCTCAATCCTCAACCCTCAATCCTCAATGTTCAATCCTCAATACCCAATCCTCAGTCTTCAATCCTCAATCCTCAATCCTCAATCCTCAATCTTCAATCCTCTATCCTCAGTCCTCAAACCTCAATTCTGAATCCTCAATCCTGAATCCTCAATCTTCAGCCCTCAGTCCTCAACAATCACTTGTCATTCCTCAATCCTCAATAGAATATCCTCAATTCACAGATTTTAATACTCAATACTCAATCTGCAATCTTTCAACGTGTATCCACAAACATCAATTTTCACCACTCAACCCTCAGCACCCATTCCTCAATGTTCAATCCTCAATCCTCAGCTCTCAATCTTCGATCCTCAATACTGAACCTTCAATCCTCAATCCTCAGTTCTCAATCCTCAATCCTCAACCCTCATTCTTCAATCCTCAATACCCAATCCTTAATCTTCAGTCCTCAATCCTCAATCCTCAATTCTCAATTCTCAATCCTAAATCCTCAATCCTCAATCCTCATACCTCAAACATCAATATTCAACCCTCAGTCCTGGTCCTCAATCCACAAACCTCAATCCTCAACCCACAATCTTCAATCATCAATATTCAATCTTCAATCCTCAATACTCAATCCTCAATCCTCAATCCTCGATCCTCAATCTTCAATCCCCAATACTCAATCTTCAATCCTCAATCCTCAATACTCAATCCTCAATCCTCATTCTTCAATCCTCAATACCCAACCCTCAATCTTCAATCCACAATCCCCAACCCTCAGTTCGCAATCCTCAATCCTCAATCCTCAGACCTCAGGCATCAATACTCTACCCTCAGTCCTCGTCCTCAATCCACAACCCTGAATCCTCAATCCTCAATCTTCATTCATCAATATTCAACCTTCTATCCTCAATCCTCAATCCTCAATCCGCAATCCTCAATCCTCAATCTTCAATCCTTAACACCCAATCCTCAATCTTCAATCCTCAATCCTCAATCCTCAATCCTCAATCCTCAAACCTCAATCCTCTGTCCTCAGACCTCAATGCTCAACCCTCAGCCCTCATCCTCAAACCTCAATCCTAAACTCTCAATCCTCAAACCTCAAACCTCAATCCTCAACCGTCAGTTCTCGTCCTCAATCCTCAACCCTCAATCCTCAATCCTCAATCTTCAATCCTCAATCCTCAATCCTCAATCCTCAACCCTCAATCTTCAATCCTCAATCCTCAATCCTCAATCCTCAACCTTCAATCCTCAATACTCAATCTTCAATCCTCCATTCTCAATCCTCAATCCTCAATCCTCAATCCTCAATCGTCAGGCCTCAATCCTCAATACCCAATCCTCAGTCTTCAATCATCAATCTTCAATCCTCAATCTTCAATCCTCAATCCTCAGTCCTCAAACCTCAATTCTGAATCCTCAATCCTGAATCCTCAATCTTCAGCCCTCAGTCCTCAACAATCAGTTGTCATTCCTCAATCCTCAATAGAATATACTCAATTCACAGATTTTAATACTCAATACTCAATCTGCAATCTTCCAACGTGTATCCACAAACATCAATTTTCACCACTCAACCCTCAGCACTCATTCCTCAATGTTCAATCCTCAATCCTCAGCTCTCAATCTTCGATCCTCAATACGGAACCTTCAATCCTCAATCCTCAATTCTCAATCCTCAATCCTCAACCCTCATTCTTCAATCCTCAATACCCAATCCTCAATCTTCAGTCCTCAATTCTCAATCCTCAATTCTCAATTCTCAATCCTCAATCCTCAATCCTCAATCCTCATACCTCAAACATCAATATTCAACCCTCAGTCCTCGTCCTCAATCCACAAACCTCAATCCTCAACCCTCAATCTTCAATCATCAATATTCAACCTTCAATCCTCAATACTCAATCCTCAATCCTCAATCCTCAAATCCTCAATCTTCAATCCCCAATACTCAATCTTCAATCCTCAATCCTCAATACTCAATCCTCAATCCTCATTCTTCAGTCCTCAATACCCAATCCTCAATCTTCAATCCACAATCCCCAATCCTCAGTTCGCAATCCTCAATCCTCAGTCCTCAGACCTCAGGCATCAATACTCTACCCTCAGTCCTCGTCCTCAATCCACAACCCTCAATCCTCAATCCTCAATCTTCATCCATCAATATTCAACCTTCTATCCTCAATCCTCAATCCTCAATCCTCAATCCTCAATCCTCAATCTTCTATCCTCAACACCCAATCCTCAATCTTCAATCCTCAATCCTCAATCCTCAATCCTCAATCCTCAATCCTCAATCGTCAGGCCTCAATCCTCAATACCCAATCCACAGTCTTCAATCATCAATCTTCAATCCTCAATTTTCAACCCTCAATCCTCAGTCCTCAAACCTCAATTCTGAATCCTCAATCCTGAATCCTCAATCTTCAGCCCTCAGTCCTCAACAATCAGTTGTCATTCCTCAATCCTCAATAGAATATCCTCAATTCACAGATTTTAATACTCAATACTCAATCTGCAATCTTCCAACGTGTATCCACAAACATCAATTTTCACCACTCAACCCTCAGCACTCATTCCTCAATGTTCAATCCTCAATCCTCAGCTCTCAATTTTCGATCCTCAATACTGAACCTTCAATCCTCAATCCTCAATTCTGAATCCTCAATCCTCAACCCTCAATCCTCAATTTTCAAACCTCAATCCTCAATCGTCAGTCTTCAATCCTCAATACTCAATCTTCAATCCTCAATCCTAAATCCTCAATCCTCAAACCTCATTCTACAATCCTCAATAAGCAATCCTCAATCTTCAATCCTCAATCCTCAATCCTCAATACTCAATCCTCAATCCTCAGTCCGCAGTCCTCAAACCTCTATCCTCAACACTCAGCCCTCATCCTCAATCTTCAATCCTAAATTCTCAATCCTCAAACCTCAAACCTCAATCCTCAACCGGCAGTCCTCGTCCTCAATCCTCAACCCTCAATCCTCAATCCTCAATCTCCAATCCTCAATACTCAATGTTCAATCCACAATCCTCAATCTTCAACACTCAATCCTCAATCCTCAATCCTCAATCCTCAATCTTCAATCCTCAATACTCAACTTTCAATCCTCCATCCTCAATCCACAATCCTCAATCCTCAATCCTCCATCGTCAGGCAACAATGCTCAATACTCAATCTTCTATCCTCAATCCTCAATCCTAAATCCTCAATCCTCAATCCTTAATCCTCAATTTTCAATCCGCAATACACAATCCTCAATCTTCAATACTCAATCCTCAATCCTCAATCCTCAATACTCAATCTTCAATCCTCAATCCTCAGTCCTCAAACCTCAATTCTGAATCCTCAATCCTGAATCCTCATCCTTCAGCCCTCAGTCCTCAACAATCGGTTGTCAATCCTCAATCCTCTATAGAATATACTCAATTCACAGTTTTCAATACACAATACTCAATCTGCAATCTTCAAATATCTATCCACAAACATCAATTCTCATCACCCAACCCTCAACACTCAGTCCTCAATGTTTAATACTCAATCCTCAATTCTCAGCCTTCAATCCTCAATACTGAATCTTCAATCCTCAATCTTCAATCCTCAGTCCTCAATCCTCAATCCTCAGTCCTCGATCCTCAGTCCTCAATCCTCAATCCTCAATCCTCAATGTTCAATCCGCAATAACCAATTCTCAATCTTCATTCCTCAATCCTCAATCCTCAATCCTCAGTCCTCAATCCTCAAACCTCAGTCCTCAAACCTTAATCCTGAATCCTCAATCCTGAATACTCTACCTTCAGCCCTCAGTCCTTAACAATCAGTTGTCAATCCTCAATCCTCAATAGAATATCATCAATTCACAGTTTTCAATACTCTATACTCAATCTGCAATCTTCAAGTCTCTATCCACAAACATCAATTCTCATCACTCAACCCTCAACACTCCGTCAGCAATCCTCAATCTTCAATCCTCAATCCTCAATCCTCAATTTTCAATCCTCAATACTCAATCTTCAATCCTCAATGCTCAATCCTCAATCCTCAATCTTCAGTCCTCAATCCACAATCATCTATCCTCAATCCCCAATCCTCAATCTTCAATCCTCAATCCTCAATCCTCAATCCTGAATCCTCAATCTTCAATCCTCAATACTCAATCTGCAATCCTCAATCCTCAATCCTCAATTCTCAATGCTCAATCCTCAATCCTCAATCCTCAGCCCTCAATCTTCAATCCCCAATACTCAATCTGCAATCCTCAATCCTCAATCATCAAACCTCAATCCTCATTCTTCAACCCTCAATACCCAATCCTCAATACCCAATCCTCAATCTTCAATCCTCAATCCTCAATCCTCAATTCTCAATTCTCAATCCTCAATCCTCAATCCTCAATCTTCAATCCCCAATACTCAATCTTCAATCCTCAATCCTCAATACTCAATCCTCAATCCTCATTCTTCAATCCTCAATGCCCAATCCTCAATCTTCAATCCACAATCCCCAATCCTCAGTTCGCAATCCTCAATCCTCAATCCTCAGACCTCAGGCATCAACACTCTACCCTCAGTCCTCGTCCTCAATCCACAACCCTGAATCCTCAATCCTCAATCTTCACTCATCAATATTCAACCTTCTATCCCCAATCCTCAATCCTCAATCCTCAATCCTCAATCCTCAATCCTCAATCCTCAACACCCAATCCTCAATCTTCAATCCTCAATCCTCAATCCTCAATCCTCAATCCTCAAACCTCAATCCTCAGTCCTCAAACCTCAATCCTGAATCCTCAATACTGAATCCTCAATCTTCAGCACTCAGTCCTCAAGAGTCAGTTGTCAATCCTCAATCCTCAATAGAATATCATCAATTCACATTTCTCAATACTCAATACTCAATCTGCAATCTTCAAATCTCTATTCACAAATATCAATTCTCATCACTCAACCATCAACACTCAGTCCTCAATGTTCAATCCTCAATCCTCAATCCTCAATCCTCAATCCTCAATCCTCAATCCTCAGTCCTCAGCCCACAAACCTCAATCCTCAACCCTAAGACCTCATCCTCAATCCTCAATTATCAATCCTCAATCCTCAATCTTGAATCCTCAATCTTCAGTCCTCAATACTCAACTATCAGTCCTCAATTCTCAATACTCAATCCTCAATCCTCATTCTTCAATCCTCAATACCCAATCCTCAATCTTCAATCCTCATTCCTCAATCCTCATTCCTCAATCCTCATTCTTCATCCCTCAACACCCAATCCTGAATCTTCAATCCTCAATCCTCAATCCTCAGACCTCAATCCTCAATCTTCAATCCTCAATACTCAATCTTCAATCTTCAATCCTCAATCCTCAATCCTCAATTCTCAATCCTCAATCTTCAATCCCCAATACTCAGTCCTCCATACTCAATCCTCAATCCTGAATCCTCAATCCTCAATCCTCAATTTTCAAACCTCAATCCTCAATCGTCAGTCTTCAATCCTCAATACTCAATCTTCAATCCTCAATCCTAAATCCTCAATCCTCAAACCTCATTGTACAATCCTCAATAAGCAATCCTCAATCTTCAATCCTCAATCCTCAATCCTCAATACTCAATCCTCAATCCTCAGTCCGCAGTCCTCAAACCTCTATCCTCAACACTCAGCCCTCATCCTCAATCTTCAATCCTAAATTCTCAATCCTCAAACCTCAAACCTCAATCCTCAACCGGCAGTCCTCGTCCTCAATCCTCAACCCTCAATCCTCAATCCTCAATCTCCAATCCTCAATACTCAATGTTCAATCCACAATCCTCAATCTTCAATCCTCAATCCTCAATACTCAATCCACAATCCTCAATCCTCAGTCCTCAAAACTCAAACCTGAATCCTCAATCCTGAATCCTCAACCTTCAGAACTCAGTCCTCAACAATCAGTTGTCAGTTCTCAATCCTCAATAGAATATAATCAATTCACAGTTTTCAATACTCAATACTCAACCTGCAATCTTCAAATCTCTATCCACAAACATCAATTCTCGTCATTCAACCCTCAACACTCAGTCCCCAATCGTCAATCTTCAACACTCAATCCTCAATCCTCAATCCTCAATCCTCAATCTTCAATTCTCAATACTCAACTTTCAATCCTCCATCCTCAATCCACAATCCTCAATCCTCAATCCTCCATCGTCAGGCAACAATGCTCAATACTCAATCTTCTATCCTCAATCCTCAATCCTAAATTCTCAGTCCTCAGCCCTCAAACCTCAATCCGCAACCCTCAGACCTCATCCTCAATCCTCAATTATCAATCCTCAATCCTCAATCTTCAATCCTGAATACTCAATCTTCAATCCTCAATCCTTAATTCTCAATCCTCAATCCTCAGTCCTCAGTCCTCAAACCACAATCCTCAACCCCCAGCTCTGGACCTCAATCCACAATCCTCAATCCTCGATCCGCAATCTTCAATCCTCATTCTTCCATCCTCAACACCCAATCCTCAATCTTCAATCCTCAATCCTCAATCGTCAATTCTCAATCCTCAATCCTCAATCCTCAGACCTCAAACATCAATACTCAAGCCTCAGTCCTCGTCCTCAATCCACAACCATCAATCCTCAATCCTCATTCTTCCATCCTCAACACCCAATCCTCAATCCTCAATTCTCAATCGTCGATCCTCAATACTGAATCTTCAATCCTCAATCATCAATCCTCAATCCTGAATCCACAATCCTCAATCCTCAATCATCAATTTTCAATCCTCAATACTCAACTTTCAATCCTCAATCCTCAAACCTCAATCCTTAATCCTCAATCGTCAGTCTTCAGTCCTCAATATCCAACTTTCAATCTTCAATCCTCAATCCTCAATCCTCAATTCTCAATCCTCATTCCCCAGTCCTCAGTCCTCAAACTTCAATGCTCAAACCTTAGCCCACATCGTCAGTCCTCAATCCTCAATCCTCAATCTTCAATCCTCAATCCTCATACCTCAAACATCAACACTCAACCCTCAGTCCTCGTCCTCAGTCCACAACCCTCAATCCTCGATCCGCAATCTTCAATCCTCATTCTTCCATCCTCAACACCCAATCCTCAATCTTCAATCCTCAATCCTCAATCGTCAATTCTCAATCCTCAATCCTCAATCCTCAGACCTCAAACATCAATACTCAAGCCTCAGTCCTCGTCCTCAATCCACAACCATCAATCCTCAATCCTCACTCTTCAATCATCAATATTCAATCTTCAGTCCTCAATCCTAAATCCTCAATCCTCAATCCTTAATCCTCAATTTTCAATCCGCAATACCCAATCCTCAATCTTCAATCCTCAATCCTCAATCCTCAATCCTCAATCCTCGATCCTCAATCCTCAATCCTCAGTCCTCAAAACTCAAACCTGAATCCTCAATCCTGAATCCTCAACTTTCAGAACTCAGTCCTCAACAATCAGTTGCCAATTCTCAATCCTCAATAGAATATAATCAACTCACAGTTTTCAATACTCAATACTCAATCTGCAATCTTCAAATTTCTATCCACAAATATCAATTCTCATCACTCAACCCTCAACACTCAGTCCCCAATCCTCAATCTTCAATCCTCAATACTCAATCCCCAATTCTCAATCCTCAATCTTCAATCCCCAATACTCAATCCTCAATCCTCAATCCTCAATCCTGAATCCTCAATCCTCAATCCTCAATTTTCACTCTTCAATCCTCAATCCTCAATCGTCAATCCTCGATCCTCAATCGTCAGTCTTCAATCCTCAATACTCAATCTTCAATCCTCAATGCTCAATCCTCAATCCTCAAACCTCATTCTACAATCCTCAATGCCCAATCCTCTATCTTCAATCCTCAATCGTCAATCCTCAATACTCAATCCTCAATCCTCACTCTTCAATCCTCAATACTCAATCTTCAATCCTCAATCCTCAATCCCCAATCCTCAACCCCCAATCCTCAATCCTCATTCCTCAATCCCCAATCCTCAATCCTCATTCTTCAATCCTCAACACCCAATCCTCAATCTTCAATTCTCAATCGTCAATCCTCAATACTGAATCTTCAATCCTCAATCATCAATCCTCAATCCTCAATCCACAATCCTCAATTCCTAACCTTCAATCCTCAATACTCAATCTTCGATCCTCCATCGTAAATCCTCAATCCTCAATCCTCAATCCTCAATCGTCTTGCTTCAATCCTCAATACCCAATCCTCGGTCTTCAATCTTCAATCCTCATTCCTCAATTCTTAATCCTCAATCCTCAGTCCTCAGACCTCAAACCTCATTCTACAATCCTCAATACCCATTCCTCAATTCTCAATCCTCAATCCTCAATCCTCAATACTCAATCCTCAATCCTCAGACCTCAGTCCTCAAACCTCAATCCTCAACCCTCAGCCCTCATCCTCAAACCTCAATCCTAAACTCTCAATCCTCAAACCTCAAACCTCAATCCTCAACCGTCAGTTCTCGTCCTCAATCCTCAACCCGCAATCCTCAATCCTCAATCTTCAATCCTCAATACTCAATATTCAATCCTCAATCCTCAATCCTCAATCCTCAATCTTCAATCCTCAATCCTCAATCCTCAATCCTCAATCCTCAATCCTCAGTCCTCAAAACTCAAACCTGAATCCTCAATCCTCAGACCTCAGGCATTAATACTTAACCGTCAGTCCTCGTCCTCAATCCACAACCCTCAATCCTCAATCCTCAATCTTCATTCATCAATATTCAACCGTCTATCCTCAATCCTCAATCCTCAATCCTCAGTTCTCATTCTTCAATCCTCAACACCCAATCCTCAATCTTCAATCCTCAACCCTCAATCCTCAATCCTCAATCCTCATTCTTCAATCCGCAACACCTAATCCTCAATCTTCAATCCTCAATCCTCAATCCTCAGACCTCTATCCTCAATCTTCAATCCTCAATACACAATCTTCAATCCTCAATCCTCAATCCTCAATCCACAATGCTCATTCTTCAATCCTAAACACCCAATCCTCAAACTTCAACCCTCAATCCTCAATCCTCAATCCTCAATCCTCAATCCTCAATCCTCAATCCTCAATCCTCATTCTTCAATCCTCAATACCCAATCCTCAATCTTCAATCCTCAATCCACAATCCTCAACTCTCAATCCTCATTCTTCAATCCTCAACACCCAATCCTCAATCTTCAATCCTCAATCCGCAGACCTCAATCCTCAATCTTCAATCCTCAATACTCAATCTTCAATCCTCAATCCTCAATCCTCAATCCTCAATCCTCATTCTTCAATCCTCAACACCCAATCCTCAATCTTCAATCCTCAATCATCAATCCTCAATTCTCAGTCCTCAATCCTCAATCCTCAATCCTCAGACCTCAAGCATCAAAACTCAACCCTCAGTCCTCGTACTCAATCCACAGCCCTCAATCCTCGATCATCAATCTTCAATCATCAATATTCAATCTTCAATCCTCAATCCTCAATCCTCAATACTCTGTCCTCAATCCTCAATCCTCAATCCTCAATACTCAACCATCAATTCTCAATTCTCAATACTCTATCCTCAATCCACAATGCTCATTCTTCAATCCTAAACACCCAATCCTCAAACTGCAATCCTCAATCCTCAATCCTCAATCCTCAATCCTCAATCTTCAATTCTCAATACTCAATCTTCAATCCTCAATCCTCAGTCCTCAAACTTCAATTCTGAATCCTCAATACTCAATCTTCAATCCTCAATCCTCTGTCCTCAATACTCAACTATCAGTCCTCAATGATCAATACTCAATCCTCAATCCTCAATCTTCAATCCTCAATACTCAATCTTCAATCCTCAATCCTCAATCCTCAATCGTCAATCCTCAATCCTCATTCTTCAATCCTCAATACCCAATCCTCAATCTTCAATCCTCAATCCACAATCCTCAGCTCTCGATCCTCATTCTTCAATCCTCATCACCCAATCCTCAATCTTCAATCCTCAATCCTCAATCCGCAGACCTCAATCCTCAATCTTCAATCCTCAATACTCAATCTTCAATCCTCAATCCTCAATCCTCAATCCTCAATCCTCATTCTTCAATCCTCAACACCCAATCCTCAATCTTCAACCCTGAATCATCAATCCTCAATTCTCAGTCCTCAATCCTCAATCCTCAATCCTCAGACCTCAAGCATCAAAACTCAACCCTCAGTCCTCGTACTCAATCCACAGCCCTCAATCCTCGATCATCAATCTTCAATCATCAATATTCAATCTTCAATCCCCAATCCTCAATCCTCAATACTCTGTCCTCAATCCTCAATCCTCAATCCTCAATACTCAACCATCAATTCTCAATTCTCAATACTCAAGAGAATATCCTGAATTCTCAGGATTCAATACTCAAACCTCAACACTCAGCCCTCAATCCTCAATCCTCAATCGTCAGGCCTCAATCCTCAATACCCAATCCTCAGTCTTCAATCATCAATCTTCAATCCTCAATCTTCAATCCTCAATCCTCTGTCCTCAAACCTCAATTCTGAATCCTCAATCCTGATTCCTCAATCTTCAGCCCTCAGTCCTCAACAATCAGTTGTCATTCCTCAATCCTCAATAGGATATCCTCAATTCACAGATTTTAATACTCAATACTCAATCTGCAATCTTCCAACGTGTATCCACAAACATCAATTTTCACCACTCAACCCTCAGCACTCATTCCTCAATGTACAATCCTCAATCCTCAGCTCTCAATCTTCGATCCTCAATACTGATCCGTCAATCCTCAATCCTCAATTCTCATTCCTAAATCCTCAACCCTCATTCTTCAATCCTCAATACCCAATCCTCAATCTTCAGTCCTCAATTCTCAATCCTCAATTCTCAATTCTCAATCCTCAATCCTCAATCCTCAATCCTCATACCTCAAACATCAATATTCAACCCTCAGTCCTCGTCCTCAATCCACAAACCTCAATCCTCAACCCTCAATCTTCAATCATCAATATTCAATCTTCAATCCTCAATACTCAATCCTCAATCCTCAATCCTCAATCCTCAATCTTCAATCCCCAATACTCAATCTTCAATCCTCAATCCTCAATACTCAATCCTCAATCCTCATTCTTCAATCCTCAATACCCAATCCTCAATCTTCAATCCACAATCCCCAATCCTCAGTTCGCAATCCTCAATCCTCAGTCCTCAGACCTCAGGCATCAATACTCTACCCTGAGTCCTCGTCCTCAATCCACAAACCTCAATCCTCAATCCTCAATCTTCATTCATCAATATTCAACCTTCTATCCTCAATCCTCAATCCTCAATCCTCAATCCTCAATCCTCAATCTTCAATCCTCAACACCCAATCCTCAATCTTCAATCCTCAATCCTCAATCCTCAATCCTCAATCCTCAAACCTCAATCCTCTGTCCTCAGACCTCAATCCTGAATCCTCAATACTGAATCCTCAATCTTCAATCCTCAATCATCAGTCCTCAATCCTCAATCCTCGATCCTCAATCCTCAATCCTCAGTCCTCAAAACGCAAACCTGAATCCTCAATCCTGAATCCTCAACCTTCAGAACCTAGTCCTCAACAATCAGTTGCCAATTCTCAATCCTCAATAGAATATTATCAACTCACAGTTTTCAATACTCAATACTCAATCTGCAATCTTCAAATTTCTATCCACAAACATCAATTCTCATCACTCAACCCTCAACGCTCAGTCCCCAATCCTCAATCTTCAATCCTCAATACTCAATCCCCAATTCTCAATTCTCAATCTTCAATCCCCAATCCTCAATCCTCAATCCTCAATCCTCAATCTTCAATCCTCAATCCTCAATCCTCAATCCTCAATCCTCAATCCTCAGTCCTCAAAACTCAAACCTGAATCCTCAATCCTCAGACCTCAGGCATTAATACTTAACCGTCAGTCCTCGTCCTCAATCCACAACCCTCAATCCTCAATCCTCAATCTTCATTCATCAATATTCAACCGTCTATCCTCAATCCTCAATCCTCAATCCTCAGTTCTCATTCTTCAATCCTCAACACCCAATCCTCAATCTTCAATCCTCAACCCTCAATCCTCAATCCTCAATCCTCATTCTTCAATCCGCAACACCTAATCCTCAATCTTCAATCCTCAATCCTCAATCCTCAGACCTCTATCCTCAATCTTCAATCCTCAATACACAATCTTCAATCCTCAATCCTCAATCCTCAATCCACAATGCTCATTCTTCAATCCTAAACACCCAATCCTCAAACTTCAACCCTCAATCCTCAATCCTCAATCCTCAATCCTCAATCCTCAATCCTCAATCCTCAATCCTCATTCTTCAATCCTCAATACCCAATCCTCAATCTTCAATCCTCAATCCACAATCCTCAACTCTCAATCCTCATTCTTCAATCCTCAACACCCAATCCTCAATCTTCAATCCTCAATCCTCAATCCGCAGACCTCAATCCTCAATCTTCAATCCTCAATACTCAATCTTCAATCCTCAATCCTCAATCCTCAATCCTCAATCCTCATTCTTCAATCCTCAACACCCAATCCTCAATCTTCAATCCTCAATCATCAATCCTCAATTCTCAGTCCTCAATCCTCAATCCTCAATCCTCAGACCTCAAGCATCAAAACTCAACCCTCAGTCCTCGTACTCAATCCACAGCCCTCAATCCTCGATCATCAATCTTCAATCATCAATATTCAATCTTCAATCCTCAATCCTCAATCCTCAATACTCTGTCCTCAATCCTCAATCCTCAATCCTCAATACTCAACCATCAATTCTCAATTCTCAATACTCTATCCTCAATCCACAATGCTCATTCTTCAATCCTAAACACCCAATCCTCAAACTGCAATCCTCAATCCTCAATCCTCAATCCTCAATCCTCAATCTTCAATTCTCAATACTCAATCTTCAATCCTCAATCCTCAGTCCTCAAACTTCAATTCTGAATCCTCAATACTCAATCTTCAATCCTCAATCCTCTGTCCTCAATACTCAACTATCAGTCCTCAATGATCAATACTCAATCCTCAATCCTCAATCTTCAATCCTCAATACTCAATCTTCAATCCTCAATCCTCAATCCTCAATCGTCAATCCTCAATCCTCATTCTTCAATCCTCAATACCCAATCCTCAATCTTCAATCCTCAATCCACAATCCTCAGCTCTCGATCCTCATTCTTCAATCCTCATCACCCAATCCTCAATCTTCAATCCTCAATCCTCAATCCGCAGACCTCAATCCTCAATCTTCAATCCTCAATACTCAATCTTCAATCCTCAATCCTCAATCCTCAATCCTCAATCCTCATTCTTCAATCCTCAACACCCAATCCTCAATCTTCAACCCTGAATCATCAATCCTCAATTCTCAGTCCTCAATCCTCAATCCTCAATCCTCAGACCTCAAGCATCAAAACTCAACCCTCAGTCCTCGTACTCAATCCACAGCCCTCAATCCTCGATCATCAATCTTCAATCATCAATATTCAATCTTCAATCCCCAATCCTCAATCCTCAATACTCTGTCCTCAATCCTCAATCCTCAATCCTCAATACTCAACCATCAATTCTCAATTCTCAATACTCAAGAGAATATCCTGAATTCTCAGGATTCAATACTCAAACCTCAACACTCAGCCCTCAATCCTCAATCCTCAATCGTCAGGCCTCAATCCTCAATACCCAATCCTCAGTCTTCAATCATCAATCTTCAATCCTCAATCTTCAATCCTCAATCCTCTGTCCTCAAACCTCAATTCTGAATCCTCAATCCTGATTCCTCAATCTTCAGCCCTCAGTCCTCAACAATCAGTTGTCATTCCTCAATCCTCAATAGGATATCCTCAATTCACAGATTTTAATACCCAATACTCAATCTGCAATCTTCCAACGTGTATCCACAAACATCAATTTTCACCACTCAACCCTCAGCACTCATTCCTCAATGTACAATCCTCAATCCTCAGCTCTCAATCTTCGATCCTCAATACTGATCCGTCAATCCTCAATCCTCAATTCTCATTCCTAAATCCTCAACCCTCATTCTTCAATCCTCAATACCCAATCCTCAATCTTCAGTCCTCAATTCTCAATCCTCAATTCTCAATTCTCAATCCTCAATCCTCAATCCTCAATCCTCATACCTCAAACATCAATATTCAACCCTCAGTCCTCGTCCTCAATCCACAAACCTCAATCCTCAACCCTCAATCTTCAATCATCAATATTCAATCTTCAATCCTCAATACTCAATCCTCAATCCTCAATCCTCAATCCTCAATCTTCAATCCCCAATACTCAATCTTCAATCCTCAATCCTCAATACTCAATCCTCAATCCTCATTCTTCAATCCTCAATACCCAATCCTCAATCTTCAATCCACAATCCCCAATCCTCAGTTCGCAATCCTCAATCCTCAGTCCTCAGACCTCAGGCATCAATACTCTACCCTGAGTCCTCGTCCTCAATCCACAAACCTCAATCCTCAATCCTCAATCTTCATTCATCAATATTCAACCTTCTATCCTCAATCCTCAATCCTCAATCCTCAATCCTCAATCCTCAATCTTCAATCCTCAACACCCAATCCTCAATCTTCAATCCTCAATCCTCAATCCTCAATCCTCAATCCTCAAACCTCAATCCTCTGTCCTCAGACCTCAATCCTGAATCCTCAATACTGAATCCTCAATCTTCAATCCTCAATCATCAGTCCTCAATCCTCAATCCTCGATCCTCAATCCTCAATCCTCAGTCCTCAAAACGCAAACCTGAATCCTCAATCCTGAATCCTCAACCTTCAGAACCTAGTCCTCAACAATCAGTTGCCAATTCTCAATCCTCAATAGAATATTATCAACTCACAGTTTTCAATACTCAATACTCAATCTGCAATCTTCAAATTTCTATCCACAAACATCAATTCTCATCACTCAACCCTCAACGCTCAGTCCCCAATCCTCAATCTTCAATCCTCAATACTCAATCCCCAATTCTCAATTCTCAATCTTCAATCCCCAATACTCAATCCTCAATCCTCAATCCTCAATCCTGAATCCTCAATCCTCAATCCTCAATTTTCACTCTTCAATCCTCAATCCTCAATCGTCAATCCTCGATCCTCAATCGTCAGTCTTCAATCCTCAATACTCAATCTTCAATGCTCAATGCTCAATCCTCAATCTTCAGTCCTCAACCTCAATCCTCAATTCCCAATTCTCAATCCTCAATCCTCAATCCTCAATCCTCATACCTCAAACATCAATATTCAACCCTCAGTCCTCGTCCTCAATCCACAAACCTCAATCCTCAACCCTCAATCTTCAATCATCAATATTCAAACTTCAATCCTCAATACTCAATCCTCAATCCTCAATCCTCAATCCTCAATCTTCAATCCCCAATACTCAATCTTCAATCCTCAATCCTCAATACTCAATCCTCAATCCTCATTCTTCAATCCTCAATACCCAATCCTCAATCTTCAATCCACAATCCCCAATCCTCAGATCGCAATCCTCAATCCTCAGACCTCAGGCATCAATACTCTACCCTCAGTCCTCGTCCTCAATCCACAACCCTCGATCCTCAATCCTCAATCTTCATTCATCAATATTCAACCTTCTATCCTCAATCCTCAATCCTCAATACTCAATCCTCAATCCTCATTCTTCAATCCTCAATACCCAATCCTCAATCTTCAATCCACAATCCCCAATCCTCAGTTCGCAATCCTCAATCCTCAGACCTCAGGCATCAATACTCTACCCTCAGTCCTCGTCCTCAATCCACAACCCTCGATCCTCAATCCTCAATCTTCATTCATCAATATTCAACCTTCTATCCTCAATCCTCAATCCTCAATCCTCAATCCTCAATCCTCAATCTTCAATCCTCGACACCCAATCCTCAATCTTCAATCCTCAATCCTCAATCCTCAATCCTCAACCCTCAAACCTCAATCCTCTGTCCTCAAACCTCAATCCTGAATCCTCACTCTTCAATCCTCAATACTCAATCTTCAATAATCAATCCTCAATTCTCAATCCTCAATCCTCAATCCTCAATCCTCAGACCTGAAACATAAATACTCAACCCTCAGTCATCGTCCTCAATCCACAACCCTCAATCCTCGATCCTCAATCTTCAATCATCAATATTCAATCTTCAATCCTCAATCCTCAATGCTCAATACTCAATCTTCAATCCTCAATCCTCAATCTCAATACTCAACCATCAATCCTCAATTCTCAATACTCAATAGAATATCCTGAATTCTCAGGGTTCAATACTAAAACCTCAACGCTCAACCCTCAATCCTCAATCCTCAATCCTCAATCCTCAACCTTCATTCCTCAATACTCAATCTTCAATCCTCCATTCTCAATCCTCAATCCTCAATCCTCAATCCTCAATCGTCAGGCCTCAATCCTCAATCCTCAATCGTCAGGCCTCAATCCTCAATACCCAATCCTCAGTCTTCAATCATCAGTCCTCAATCCTCAGTCCTCAGACCTCACACCTCAATCCCCAACCCTAAGACCTCATCCTCAATCCTCAATTATCAATCCTCAATCCTCAATCTTCAATCCTCAACCTTCAGTCCTCAATACTCAACTATCAGTCCTCAATTCTCAATACTCAATCCTCAATCCTCATTCTTCGATCCTCAATACCCAATCCTCAATCTTCAATCCTCATTCCTCAATCCTCATTCCTCAATCCTCATTCTTCAACCCTCAACACCCAATCCTGAATCTTCAATCCTCAATCCTCAATCCTCAGACCTCAATCCTCAATCTTCAATCCTCAATACTCAATCTTCAATCTTCAATCCTCAATCCTCAATCCCCAATCCTCAATCCTCAACCTTCAATCCCCAATACTCAGTCCTCCATACTCAATCCTCAATCCTGAATCCTCAATCCTCAATCCTCAATTTTCAAACCTCAATCCTCAATCGTCAGTCTTCAATCCGCAATACTCAATCTTCAATCCTCAATCCTAAATCCTCAATCCTCAAACCTCATTCTACAATCCTCAATAAGCAATCCTCAATCTTCAATCCTCAATCCTCAATCCTCAATACTCAATCCTCAATCCTCAATCCTCAGTCCGCAGTCCTCAAACCTCAATCCTCAACCCTCCGCCCTCATCCTCAATCTTCAATCCTAAATTCTCAATCCTCAAACCTCAAACCTCAATCCTCAACCGGCAGTCCTCGTCCTCAATCCTCAACCCTCAATCCTCAATCCTCAATCTCCAATCCTCAATACTCAATGTTCAATCCACAATCCTCAATCTTCAATCCTCAATCCTCAATACTCAATCCACAATCCTCAATCCTCAGTCCTCAAAACTCAAACCTGAATCCTCAATCCTGAATCCTCAACCTTCAGAACTCAGTCCTCAACAATCAGTTGTCAGTTCTCAATCCTCAATAGAATATAATCAACTCACAGTTTTCAATACTCAATACTCAATCTGCAATCTTCAAATTTCTATCCACAAACATCAATTCTCATCACTCAACCCTCAACACTCAGTCCCCAATCCTCAATCTTCAATCCTCAATACTCAATCCCCAATTCTCAATCCTCAATCTTCAATCCCCAATACTCAATCCTCAATCCTCAATCCTCAATCCTGAATCCCCAATCCTCAATCCTCAATTTTCACTCTTCAATCCTCAATCCTCAATCGTCAATCCTAGATCCTCAATCGTCAGTCTTCAATCCTCAATACTCAATCTTCAATCCTCAATGCTCAATCCTCAATCCTCAAACCTCATTCTACAATCCTCAATGCCCAATCCTCTATCTTCAATCCTCAATCGTCAATCCTCAATACTCAATCCACAATCCTCACTCTTCAATCCTCAATACTCAATCTTCAATTCCTCAATCCTCAATCCTCAATCCTCAATCCTTATTCTTCAATCCTCAACACCCAATCCTCAATCTTCAATCCTCAATCCTCAATCCTCAATCCTCAATCCTCAATCCTCATTGTACAATCCTCAATACCCAATCCTCAATCTTCAATCGTCAATCCTCAATCCTCAATTCTCAAACCTCAATCCTCAGTCCTCAGCCCTCAAACCTCAATCCTCAAACCTCAGCCCTCATTCTCAATCCTCAATCCTCAATTCTCAGCTCTCAATCTTCGATCCTCAATACTGAACCTTCAATCCTCAATCCTCAATTCTCAATCCTCAATCCTCAACCCTCATTCTTCAATCCTCAATACCCAATCCTCAATCTTCAGTCCTCAATTCTCAATCCTCAATTCTCAATTCTCAATCCTCAATCCTCAATCCTCAATCCTCATACCTCAAACATAAATATTCAACCCTCAGTCCTCGTCCTCAACCCAGAAACCTCAATCCTCAACCCTCAATCTTCAATCATCAATATTCAACCTTCAATCCTCAATACTCAATCCTCAATCCTCAAACCTCAATCCTCAATCT
Source organism: Calliopsis andreniformis (assembly GCF_051401765.1). Classification (NCBI taxonomy): domain Eukaryota; kingdom Metazoa; phylum Arthropoda; class Insecta; order Hymenoptera; family Andrenidae; genus Calliopsis; species Calliopsis andreniformis. The sequence goes on from NW_027480481.1 coordinate 2,419,644, forward strand.
TCAATCCCCAATACTCAATCTTCAATCCTCAATCCTCAATACTCAATCCTCAATCCTCATTCTTCAGTCCTCAATACCCAATCCTCAATCTACAATCCACAATCCCCAATCCTCAGTTCGCAATCCTCAATCCTCAGTGCTCAGACCTCAGGCATCAATACTCTACCCTCAGTCCTCGTCCTCAATCCACAACCCTCAATCCTCAATCCTCAATCTTCATCCATCAATATTCAACCTTCTATCCTCAATCCCCAATCCTCAATCCTCAATCCTCAATCCTCAATCTTCTATCCTCAACACCCAATCCTCAATCTTCAATCCTCAATCCTCAATCCTCAATCCTCAATCCTCAATCCTCAATCGTCAGGCCTCAATCCTCAATACCCAATCCTCAGTCTTCAATCATCAATCTTCAATCCTCAATCTTCAACCCTCAATCCTCAGTCCTCAAACCTCAATTCTGAATCCTCAATCCTGAATCCTCAATCTTCAGCCCTCAGTCCTCAACAATCAGTTGTCATTCCTCAATCCTCAATAGAATATCCTCAATTCACAGATTTTAATACTCAATACTCAATCTGCAATCTTCCAACGTGTATCCACAAACATCAATTTTCACCACTCAACCCTCAGCACTCATTCCTCAATGTTCAATCCTCAATCCTCAGCTCTCAATCTTCGATCCTCAATACTGAACCTTCAATCCTCAATCCTCAATTCTCAATCCTCAATCCTCAACCCTCATTCTTCAATCCTCAATACCCAATCCTCAATGTTCAGTCCTCAATCCTCAATCGTCAATCCTCAATCCTCAAACCTCAATCCTAAACTCTCAATCCTCAAACCTCAAACCTCAATCCTCAACCGTCAGTTCTCGTCCTCAATCCTCAACCCGCAATCCTCAATCCTCAATCTTCAATATTCAATCCTCAATCCTCAATCCTCAATCCTCAATCTTCAATCCTCAATCCTCAATCCTCAATCCTCAATCCTCAATCCTCAGTCCTCAAAACTCAAACCTGACTCCTCAATCCTCAGACCACAGGCATTAATACTTAACCCTCAGTCCTCGTCCTCAATCCACAACGCTCAATCCTCAATCCTCAATCTTCATTCATCAATATTCAACCGTCTATTCTCAGTCCTCAATCCTCAATCCTCAATTCTCATTCTTCAATCCTCAACACCCAATCCTCAATCTTCAATCCTCAATCCTCAATCCTCAATCCTCAGTCCTCAATCCTCAATCCTCATTCTACAATCCTCAATACCCAATCCTCAATCTTCAGTCCTCAATCCTGAATCCTCAATTCTCAAACCTCAATCCACAGTCCTCAGCCCTCAAACCTCAATCCTCAAACCTCAGCCCTCATTCTCAATCCTCAATCCTCAATTCTCAGTCCTCAGCCCTCAAACCTCATTCCTCAACCCTAAGACGTCATCCTCAATCCTCAATTATCAATCCCCAATCCTCATCTTCAATCCTCAATACTCAATCTTCAATCCTCAATCCTCAGTCCTCAAACCTCAAATCTGAATCCTCAATACTCAATCTTCAATCCTCAACTTTGAGTCCTCAATACTCAACTATCAGTCCTCAATTCTCAATACTCTATCCTCTGTCCTCAATCTTCAATCCTCAATACTCAATCTTGAATCCACAATCCTCAATCCTCAATCCTCAATGCTCAATCCTCAATCCTCAATCCTCAACACTCAATATTCAATCCTCAATACTCAATCTGCAATCCTCAATCCTCAATCCTCAATCCTCAATCCTCATTCTTCAATCCTCAATACCCAATCCTCAATCTTCAATCCTCAACCCTCAATCCTCAATCCTCAATCCTCATTCTTCAATCCTCAACACCCAATCCTCAATCTTCAATCCTCAATACTCATAACTCAAACATCAATATTCAACCCTCAGTCCTCGTCCTCAATCCACAAACCTCAATCCTCAATCCTCAATCTTCAATCCCCAATACTCAATCTTCAATCCTCAATCCTCAATACTCAATCCTCAATCCTCATTCTTCAATCCTCAATACCCAATCCTCAATCTTCAATCCACAATCCCCAATCCTCAGTTCGCAATCCTCAATCCTCAATCCTCAGACCTCAGGCATCAATACTCTACCCTCAGTCCTCGTCCTCAATCCACAACCCTGAATCCTCAACCCTCAATCTTCATTCATCAATATTCAACCTTCTATCCTCAATCCTCAATCCTCAATCCTCAATCCTCAATCCTCAATCTTCAATCCTCAACACCCAATCCTCAATCTTCAATCCTCAATCCTCAATCCTCAATCCTCAATCCTCAAACCTCAATCCTCTGTCCTCAGACCTCAATCCTGAATCCTCAATACTGAATCCTCAATCTTCAGCAATCAGTCCTCAACAATCAGTTGTCAATCCTCAATCCTCAATAGAATGTCTTCAATTCACATTTCTCAATACTCAATACTCAATCTGCAATCTTCAAATCTCTATCCACAAACATCAATTCTCATCACTCAACCATCAACACTCAGTCCTCAATGTTCAATCCTCAATCCTCAATTCTCAATCGTCAATCCTCAATACTAAATCTTCAATCCTCAATCCTCAATCCTCAATCCTCAATCCTCAATCCTCAATCCTCAATCCTCAATCATCAATTTTCAATCCTCAATTCTCAATACTCAATAGAATATCCTGAATTCTCAGGATTCAATACTCAAACCTCAACACTCAACCCTCAATCCTCTATCCTCAATCCTCAATTCTCAATCCTCAATTCTCATTCTTCAATCCTCAACTCCCAATCCTCAATCTTCAATCCTCAATCCTCAATCCTCAATCCTCAGTCCTCAATCCTCAATCCTCATTCTACAATCCTCAATACCCAATCCTCAATCTTCAATCCTCAATCCTGAATCCTCAATTCTCAAACCTCAATCCACAGTCCTCAGCCCTCAAACCTCAATCCTCAAACCTCAGCCCTCATTCTCAATCCTCAATCCTCAATTCTCAGTCCTCAGCCCTCAAACCTCAATCCTCAACCCTAAGACCTCATCCTCAATCCTCAATTATCAATCCTCAATCCTCATCTTCAATCCTCAATACTCAATCTTCAATCCTCAATCCTCAGTCCTCAAACCTCAATTCTGAATCCTCAATACTCAATCTTCAATCCTCAACCTTGAGTCCTCAATACTCAACTATCAGTCCTCAATTCTCAACACTCTATCCTCTGTCCTCAATCTTCAATCCTCAATACTCAATCTTCAATCCACAATCCTCAATCCTCAATCCTCAATGCTCAATCCTCAATCCTCAATCCTCAACGCTCAATACTCAACCCTCAAACCTCAATCCTCTGTCCTCAAACCTCAATCCTGAATCCTCAATCTTCAATCCTCAATACTCAATCTTCAATAATCAATCCTCAATCCTCAATCCTCAATCCTCAATCCTCAATCCTGAGACCTGAAACATAAATACCCAACCCTCAGTCATCGTCCTCAATCCACAACCCTCAATCCTCGATCCTCAATCTTCAATCATCAATATACAATCTTCAATCCTCAATCCTCAATGCTCAATACTCAATCTTCAATCCTCAATCCTCAATCTCAATACTCAACCATCAATCCTCAATTCTCAATACTCAATAGAATATCTTGAATTCTCAGGGTTCAACACTAAAACCTCAGCGCTCAACCCTCAATCCTCAATCCTCAACCTTCAATCCTCAATACTCAATCTTCAATCCTCCATTCTCAATCCTAAATCCTCAATCCTCAATCCTCAATCGTCAGGCCTCAATCCTCAATACCCAATCCTCAGTCTTCAATCATCAGTCCTCAATCCTCAATAATCAATCCTCAATCCTCAGTCCTCATACCTCACACCTCAATCCCCAACCCTCAGCCCTCATCCTCATTCCTCAATCCTCAATCGTCAATCTTCAACCCTCAATACTCAATCTTCAATCCTCAATCCTCAATCCTCAATCCTCAATCCTCAATCCTCAATCCTCATTCTTCAATCCTCAATTCCCAATCCTCAATCTTCAATCCTCAATCCACAATCCTCAACTCTCAATCCTCATTCTTCAATCCTCAACACCCAATCCTCAATCTTCAATCCTCAATCCTCAATCCGCAGACCTCAATCCTCAATCTTCAATCCTCAATACTCAATCCTCAATCCTCAATCCTCAATCCTCAATCCTCAATCCTCATTCTTCAATCCTCAACACCCAATCCTCAATCTTCAATCCTGAATCATCAATCCTCAATTCTCAGTCCTCAATCCTCAATCCTCAATCCTCAGACCTCAAGCATCAAAACTCAACCCTCAGTCCTCGTACTCAATCCACAGCCCTCAATCCTCGATCATCAATCTTCAATCATCAATATTCAATCTTCAATCCCCAATCCTCAATCCTCAATACTCTGTCCTCAATCCTCAATCCTCAATCCTCAATACTCAACCATCAATTCTCAATTCTCAATACTCAAGAGAATATCCTGAATTCTCAGGATTCAATACTCAAACCTCAACACTCAACCCTCAATCCTCAATCCTCAATCCTCAATCGTCAGGCCTCAATCCTCAGTACCCAATCCTCAGTCTTCAATCATCAATCTTCAATCCTCAATCTTCAATCCTCAATCCTCAGTCCTCAAACCTCAATTCTGAATCCTCAATCCTGATTCCTCAATCTTCAGCCCTCAGTCCTCAACAATCAGTTGTCATTCCTCAATCCTCAATAGAATATCCTCAATTCACAGATTTTAATACTCAACACTCAATCTGCAACCTTCCAACGTGTATCCACAAACATCAATTTTCACCACTCAACCCTCAGCACTCATTCCTCAATGTTCAATCCTCAATCCTCAGCTCTCAATCTTCGATCCTCAATACTGATCCTTCAATCCTCAATCCTCAATTCTCATTCCTCAATCCTCAGCCCTCATTCTTCAATCCTCAATACCCAATCCTCAATGTTCAGTCCTCAATTCTCAATCCTCAATTCTCAATTCTCAATCCTCAATCCTCAATCCTCAATCCTCATACCTCAAACATCAATATTCAACCCTCAGTCCTCGTCCTCAATCCACAAACCTCAATCCTCAACCCTCAATCTTCAATCATCAATATTCAATCTTCAATCCTCAATACTCAATCCTCAATCCTCAATCCTCAATCCTCAATCTTCAATTCCCAATACTCAATCTTCAATCCTCAATCCTCAATACTCAATCCTCAATCCTCATTCTTCAATCCTCAATACCCAATCCTCAATCTTCAATCCACAATCCCCAATCCTCAGTTCGCAATCCTCAATCCTCAGTCCTCAGACCTAAGGCATCAATACTCTACCCTCAGTCCTCGTCCTCAATCCACAACCCTCAATCCTCAATCTTCATCCATCAATGTTCAACCTTCTATCCTCAATCCTCAATCCTCAATCCTCAATCCTCAATCCTCAATCTTCTATCCTCAACACCCAATCCTCAATCTTCAATCCTCAATCCTCAATCCTCAATCCTCAATCCTCAATCCTCAATCGTCAGGCCTCAATCCTCAATACCCAATCCTCAGTCTTCAATCATCAATCTTCAATCCTCAATCTTCAATCCTCAATCCTCAGTCCTCAAACCTCAATTCTGAATCCTCAATCCTGAATCCTCAATCTTCAGCCCTCAGTCCTCAACAATCAGTTGTCATTCCTCAATCCTCAATAGAATATCCTCAATTCACAGATTCTAATACTCAATACTCAATCTGCAATCTTCCAACGTGTATCCACAAACATCAATTTTCACCACTCAACCCTCAGCACTCATTCCTCAATGTTCAATCCTCAATCCTCAGCTCTCAATCTTCGATCCTCAATACTGAACCTTCAATCCTCAATCCTCAATTCTCAATCCTCAATCCTCAACCCTCATTCTTCAATCCTCAATACCCAATCCTCAATCTTCAGTCCTCAATTCTCAATCCTCAATTCTCAATTCTCAATCCTCAATCGTCAGGCCTCAATCCTCAATACCCAATCCTCAGTCTTCAATCATCAATCTTCAATCCTCAATCTTCAATCCTCAATCCTCAGTCCTCAAACCTCAATTCTGAATCCTCAATCCTGAATCCTCAATCTTCAGCCCTCAGTCCTCAACAATCAGTTGTCATTCCTCAATCCTCAATAGAATATCCTCAATTCACAGATTTTAATACTCAATACTCAATCTGCAATCTTCCAACGTGTATCCACAAACATCAATTTTCACCACTCAACCCTCAGCACTCATTCCTCAATGTTCAATCCTCAATCCTCAGCTCTCAATCTTCGATCCTCTATACTGAACCTTCAATCCTCAATCCTCAATTCTCAATCCTCAATCCTCAACCCTCATTCTTCAATCCACAATACCCAATCCTCAACCTTCAGTCCTCAATTCTCAATCCTCAATTCTCAATTCTCAATCCTCAATCCTCAATCCTCAATACTCATAACTCAAACATCAATATTCAACCCTCAGTCCTCGTCCTCAATCCACAAACCTCAATCCTCAATCCTCAATCTTCAATCCCCAATACTCAATCTTCAATCCTCAATCCTCAATACTCAATCCTCAATCCTCATTCTTCAATCCTCAATACCCAATCCTCAATCTTCAATCCACAATCCCCAATCCTCAGTTCGCAATCCTCAATCCTCAATCCTCAGACCTCAGGCATCAATACTCTACCCTCAGTCCTCGTCCTCAATCCACAACCCTGAATCCTCAATCCTCAATCTTCATTCATCAATATTCAACCTTCTATCCTCAATCCTCAATCCTCAATCCTCAATCCTCAATCCTCAATCTTCAATCCTCAACACCCAATCCTCAATCTTCAATCCTCAATCCTCAATCCTCAATCCTCAATCCTCAAACCTCAATCCTCTGTCCTCAGACCTCAATCCTGAATCCTCAATACTGAATCCTCAATCTTCAGCACTCAGTCCTCAACAATCAGTTGTCAATCCTCAATCCTCAATAGAATGTCTTCAATTCACATTTCTCAATACTCAATACTCAATCTGCAATCTTCAAATCTCTATCCACAAACATCAATTCTCATCACTCAACCATCAACACTCAGTCCTCAATGTTCAATCCTCAATCCTCAATTCTCAATCGTCAATCCTCAATACTAAATCTTCAATCCTCAATCCTCAATCCTCAATCCTCAATCCTCAATCCTCAATCCTCAATCATCAATTTTCAATCCTCAATTCTCAATACTCAATAGAATATCCTGAATTCTCAGGATTCAATACTCAAACCTCAACACTCAACCCTCAATCCTCTATCCTCAATCCTCAATTCTCAATCCTCAATTCTCATTCTTCAATCCTCAACTCCCAATCCTCAATCTTCAATCCTCAATCCTCAATCCTCAATCCTCAGTCCTCAATCCTCAATCCTCATTCTACAATCCTCAATACCCAATCCTCAATCTTCAATCCTCAATCCTGAATCCTCAATTCTCAAACCTCAATCCACAGTCCTCAGCCCTCAAACCTCAATCCTCAAACCTCAGCCCTCATTCTCAATCCTCAATCCTCAATTCTCAGTCCTCAGCCCTCAAACCTCAATCCTCAACCCTAAGACCTCATCCTCAATCCTCAATTATCAATCCTCAATCCTCATCTTCAATCCTCAATACTCAATCTTCAATCCTCAATCCTCAGTCCTCAAACCTCAATTCTGAATCCTCAATACTCAATCTTCAATCCTCAACCTTGAGTCCTCAATACTCAACTATCAGTCCTCAATTCTCAACACTCTATCCTCTGTCCTCAATCTTCAATCCTCAATACTCAATCTTCAATCCACAATCCTCAATCCTCAATCCTCAATGCTCAATCCTCAATCCTCAATCCTCAACGCTCAATACTCAACCCTCAAACCTCAATCCTCTGTCCTTAAACCTCAATCCTGAATCCTCAATCTTCAATCCTCAATACTCAATCTTCAATAATCAATCCTCAATCCTCAATCCTCAATCCTCAATCCTCAATCCTGAGACCTGAAACATAAATACCCAACCCTCAGTCATCGTCCTCAATCCACAACCCTCAATCCTCGATCCTCAATCTTCAATCATCAATATACAATCTTCAATCCTCAATCCTCAATGCTCAATACTCAATCTTCAATCCTCAATCCTCAATCTCAATACTCAACCATCAATCCTCAATTCTCAATACTCAATAGAATATCTTGAATTCTCAGGGTTCAACACTAAAACCTCAGCGCTCAACCCTCAATCCTCAATCCTCAACCTTCAATCCTCAATACTCAATCTTCAATCCTCCATTCTCAATCCTAAATCCTCAATCCTCAATCCTCAATCGTCAGGCCTCAATCCTCAATACCCAATCCTCAGTCTTCAATCATCAGTCCTCAATCCTCAATAATCAATCCTCAATCCTCAGTCCTCAAACCTCACACCTCAATCCCCAACCCTCAGCCCTCATCCTCATTCCTCAATCCTCAATCGTCAATCTTCAACCCTCAATCCTCAACCCTCAATCCTCAATGTTCTATCCTCAATACCCAATCCTCAGTCTTCAATCCTCAATCCTCAATCCTCAATCTTCAATCCTCAATCCTCAGTCCTCAAACCTCAATTCTGAATCCTCAATCCTGAGTCCTCAATCTTCAGCCCTCAGTCCTCAACAATCAGTTGTCTTTCCTCAATCCTCAATAGAATATCCTCAATTCACAGCTTTTAATACTCAATACTCAATCTGCAATCTTCCAACGTGTATCCACAAACATCAATTTTCACCACTCAACCCTCATCACTCATTCCTCAATGTTCAATCCTCAATCATCAGCTCTCAATCTTCGATCCTCAATACTGAACCTTCAATCCTCAATCCTCAATTCTCAATCCTCAATCCTCAACCCTCATTCTTCAATCCTCAATACACAAGCCTCAATCCTCAATTCTCAATCCTCAATCTTCAATCCCCAATACTCAGTCCTCCATACTCAATCCTCAATCCTGAATCCTCAATCCTCAATCCTCAATTTTCAATCTTTAATCCTCAATCCTCAATCCTCAATCCTCAATCCTCAATCGTCAGTCTTCAATCCTCAATACTCAATCTTCAATCCTCAATCCTAAATCCTCAGTCCTCAAACCTCATTCTACAATCCTCAATAACCAATCCTCAATCTTCAATCCTCAATCCTCAATCCTCAATTCTCAAACCTCAATCCACAGTTCTCAGCCCTGAAACTTCAATCCTCAAACCTCAGCCCTCATTCTCAATCCTCAATCCTCAATTCTCAGTCCTCAGCCCTCAAACCTCAATCCTCAACCCTAAGACCTCATCCTCAATCCTCAATTATCAATCCTCAATCCTCAATCTTCAATCCTCAATACTCAATCTACAATCCTCAATCCTCAATTCTCAATCCTCAATCCCCAGTCCTCAGTCCTCAATCCTCAATGCTCAAACCTTAGCCCACATCCTCAATCCTCAATCCTCAATCTTCAATCCTCAATACCCAATCCTCAATCTTCAATCCTCATTCTTCAATCCTCAACACCCAATCCACAATCTTCAATGCTCAATCCTCAATCCTCAATTCTCAATCCTCAATCCTCAATCGTCAGGCTTCAATCCTCAATACTCAATCTTCAATCCTCAATCCTCAATCCTCATTCCTCAGTCCTCATTCTTCAATCCTCAATCCTGAATCCTCAATCCTGAATCCTCAATCCTGAATCCTCAATCTTCAGACCTCAGACCTGAACAATCAGATGTCAATCCTCAATCCTCAATAGAATGTCATCAATTCACAGTTTTCAATACTCAATACTCAATCTGCAATCTTCAAATTTCTATCCATAAACATCAATTCTCATCACTCAACCCTCAACACTCAGTCCCCAATCCTCAATCTTCAATCCTCAATCCTCAGTCCTCAATTCTCAATCCTCAATCTTCAATCCTCAATACTCTATCTTCAATCCTCAATCCTCTATCCTCAATCCCCAAACCTCATTCTAAAATCCTCAATACCCAATCCTCAATCTTCAATCCTCAATCCTCAATCTTCTATCCTCAACACCCAATCCTCAATCTTCAATCCTCAATCCTCAATCCTCAATCCTCAATCCTCAATCCTCAATCGTCAGGTCTCAATCCTCAATACCCAATCCTCAGTCTTCAATCATCAATCTTCAATCCTCAATATTCAATCCTCAATCCTCAGTCCTCAAACCTCAATTCTGAATCCTCAATCCTGAATCCTCAATCTTCAGCCCTCAGTCCTCAACAATCAGTTGTCATTCCTCAATCCTCAATAGAATATCCTCAATTCACAGATTTTAATACTCAATACTCAATCTGCAATCTTCCAACGTGTATCCACAAACATCAATTTTCACCACTCAACCCTCAGCACTCATTCCTCAATGTTCAATCCTCAATCCTCAGCTCTCAATCTTCGATCCTCAATACTGAACCTTCAATCCTCAATCCTCTATTCTCAATCCTCAATCCTCAACCCTCATTCTTCAATCCTCAACACCCAATCCTCAATCTTCAGTCCTCAATCCTCAATCCTCAATCCTCAATCCTCAAACCTCAATCCTCTGTCCTCAAACCTCAATCCTGAATCCTCAATACTGAATCCTCAATCTTCAGCACTCAGTCCTCAACAATCAGTTGTCAATCCTCAATCCTCAATAGAATGTCATCAATTCACATTTCTCAATACTCAATACTCAATCTGCAATCTTCAAATCTCTATCCACAAACATCAATTCTCATCACTCAACCATCAACACTCAGTCCTCAATGTTCAATCCTCAATCCTCAATTCTCAATCGTCAATCCTCAATACTAAATCTTCAATCCTCAATCCTCAATCCTCAATCCTCAATCCTCAATCCTCAATCCTCAATCATCAATTTTCAATCCCTAATACTCAACTTTCAATCCTCAATCCTCAAACCTCAATCCTTAATCCTCGATCGTCAGTCTTCAATCCTCAATATCCGACTTTCAATCTTCAATCCTCAATCCTCAATCCTCAATCTTCAATCTTCAATCCCCAATACTCAATCTTCAATCCTCAATCCTCAATACTCAATCCTCAATCCTCATTCTTCAACCCTCAATACCCAATCCTCAATCTTCAATCCACAATCCCCAATCCTCAGTTCGCAATCCTCAATCCTCAATCCTCAGACCTCAGGCATCAATACTCTACCCTCTGTCCTCGTCCTCAGTCCACAACCCTGAATCCTCAACCCTCAATCTTCATTCATCTATATTCAATCTTCAATCCTCAATACTCAATCCTCAATCCTCAATCCTCAATCCTCAATCTTCAATCCCCAATACTCAATCTTCAATCCTCAATCCTCAATACTCAATCCTCAATCCTCATTCTTCAACCCTCAATACCCAATCCTCAATCTTCAATCCGCAATCCCCAATCCTCAGTTCGCAATCCTCAATCCTCAATCCTCAGACCTCAGGCATCAATACTCTACCCTCAGTCCTCGTCCTCAATCCACAACCCTGAATCCTCAACCCTCAATCTTCATTCATCTATATTCAACCTTCTATCCTCAATCCTCAATCCTCAATCCTCAATCCTCAATCCTCAATCTTCAATCCTCAACACCCAATCCTCAATCTTCAATCCTCAATCCTCAATCCTCAATCCTCAATCCTCAAACCTCAATCCTCTGCTCTCAAACCTCAATCCTGAATCCTCAATACTGAATCCTCAATCTTCAGCACTCAGTCCTCAACAATCAGTTGTTAATCCTCAATCCTCAATAGAATGTCATCAATTCACATTTCTCAATACTCAATACTCAATCTGCAATCTTCAAATCTCTATCCACAAATATCAATTCTCATCACTCAACCATCAACACTCAGTCCTCAATGTTCAATCCTCAATCCTCAATTCTCAATAGTCAATCCTCAATACTGAATCTTCAATCCTCAATCCTCAATCCTCAATCCTCAATCCACAATCCTCAATCCTCAATCATCAATTTTCAATCCTTAATACTCAACTTTCAATCCTCAATCCTCAAACCTCAATCCTTAATCCTCAATCGTCAGTCTTCAATCCTCAATATCCGACTTTCAATCTTCAATCCTCAATCCTCAATCCTCAATTCTCAATCCTCAATCCCCAGTCCTCAGTCCTCAAACTTCAATGCTCAAACCTTAGCCCACATCGTCAGTCCTCAATCCTCAATCCTCAATCTTCAATCCTCAATCCTCATACCTCAAACATCAACACTCAACCCTCAGTCCTCGTCCTCAGTCCACAACCCTCAATCCTCGACCTCAATCTTCAATCCTCATTCTTCCATCCTCAACACCCAATCCTCAATCTTCAATCCTCAATCCTCAATCATCAATTCTCAATCCTCAATCCTCAATCCTCAGACCTCAAACATCAATACTCAAGCCTCAGTCCTCGTCCTCAATCCACAACCATCAATCCTCAATCCTCAATCTTCAATCATCAATATTCAATCTTCAGTCCTCAATCCTAAATCCTCAATCCTCAATCCTTAATCCTCAATTTTCAATCCGCAATACCCAATCCTCAATCTTCAATCCTCAATCCTCAATCCTCAATCCTCAATCCTCGATCCTCAATCCTCAATCCTCAGTCCTCAAAACTCAAACCTGAATCCTCAATCCTGAATCCTCAACCTTCAGAACTCAGTCCTCAACAATCAGTTGCCAATTCTCAATCCTCAATAGAATATAATCAACTCACAGTTTTCAATACTCAATACTCAATCTGCAATCTTCAAATTTCTATCTACAAACATCAATTCTCATCACTCAACCCTCAACACTCAGTACCCAATCCTCAATCTTCAATCCTCAATACACAATCCCCAATTCTCAATTCTCAATCTTCAATCCCCAATACTCAATCCTCAATCCTCAATCCTCAATCCTGAATCCTCAATCCTCAATCCTCAACTTTCACTCTTCAATCCTCAATCCTCAATCGTCAATCCTCGATCCTCAATCGTCAGTCTTCAATCCTCAATACTCAATCTTCAATCCTCAATGCTCAATCCTCAATCCTCAAACCTCATTCTACAATCCTCAATGCCCAATCCTCTATCTTCAATCCTCAATCGTCAATCCTCAATACTCAATACTCAATCCTCACTCTTCAATCCTCAATACTCAATCTTCAATCCTCAATACTGAATCTTCAATCCTCAATCCTCAATCCTCAATCCTCAATTCTCATTCTTCTATCCTCAACACCCAATCCTCAATCTTCAATCCTCAATCCTCAATCCTCAATCCTCAATCCTCAATCCTCATTCTACAATCCTCAATACCCAATCCTCAATCTTCAATCGTCAATCCTCAATCCTCAATTCTCAAACCTCAACCCTCAGACCTCAGCCCTCAAACCTCAATCCTCAAACCTCAGCCCTCATTCTCAATCCTCAATCCTCAATTCTCAGTCCTCAGCCCACAAACCTCAATCCTCAACCCTAAGACCTCATCCTCAATCCTCAATTATCAATCCTCAATCCTCAATCTTCAATCCTCAATACTCAATCTTCAATCCTCAATCCTCGGTCCTCAAACCTCAATTCTGAATCCTCAATACTCAATCTTCAATCCTCAATCTTCAGTCCTCAATACTCAACTATCAGTCCTCAATTCTCAATCCTCAATCCTCAATCCTCATTCTTCAATCCTCAATACCCAATCCTCAATCTTCAATCGTCAATCCTCAATCCTCAATTCTCAAACCTCAATCCTCAATCCTCAGTCCTCAGTCCTCAATCCTCTATGCTCAAACCTTAGCCCACATCCTCAATCCTCAATCCTCAATCTTCAATCCTCAATACTCAATCCTCAATCTTCAATCCTCATTCTTCAATCCTCAACACCCAATCCTCAATCTTCAATGCTCAATCCTCAATCCTCAATTCTCAATCCTCAATCCTCAATCGTCAGGCTTCAATCCTCAATACTCAATCTTCAACCCTCAATCCTCAATCCTCATTCCTCAGTCCTCATTCTTCAATCCTCAATACCCAATCCTCAATCTTGAATCTTCAACCCTCAAACCTCAATTCTCAATCCTCAATCCTCAGTCCTCAGACCTCAAACATCAATCCTGAACCCTCAGCCCTCATCCTCAATCCTCAATCCTCAATCTTCAATCCTCAGTCCTCAATCCTCATGCCTCAATCCTCAATGCTCATTCCTCAGTCATCAAACCTCAATCCTGAATCCTCAATCCTGAATCCTCAATCTTCAGACCTCAGACCTGAATAATCAGATGTCAATCCTCAATCCTCAATAGAATGTCGTCAATTCACAGTTTTCAATACTCAATACTCAATCTGCAATCTTCAAATTTCTATCCACAAACATCAATTCTCATCACTCAACCCTCAACACTCAGTCCCCAATCCTCAATCTTCAATCCTCGATCCTCAGTCCTCAATTCTCAATCCTCAATCTTCAATCCTCAATACTCTATCTTCAATCCTCAATCCTCTATCCTCAATCCCCAAACCTCATTCTAAAATCCTCAATACCCAATCCTCAATCTTCAATCCTCAATCCTCAATACTCAATACTCAATCCTCAATCCTCAGTCCTCAGTCCTCAAACCTCAATCCTCAATCCTCAGCCCTCATCCTCAATCCTCAATCCTCAATCCTCAATCCTCAATCTTCAATCCTCAATCCTCAGTCCTCAAACCTCAATTCTGGATCCTCAATCCTGAATCCTCAATCTTCAGCCCTCAGTCCTCAACAATCAGTTGTCATCCCTCAATCCTCAATAGAATATCATCAATTCACAGCTTTTAATACTCAATACTCAATCTGCAATCTTCCAACGTGTATCCACAAACATCAATTTTCACCACTCAACCCTCAGCACTCATCCCTCAATGTTCAATCCTCAATCCTCAGCTCTCAATCTTCGATCCTCAATACTGAACCTTCAAACCTCAATCCTCAATTCTCAATCATCAATCCTCAACCCTCATTCTTCAATCCTCAATACGCAATCCTCAATCTTCAGTCCTCAACCTCAATCCTCAATTCCCAATTCTCAATCCTCAATCCTCAATCCCCAATCCTCAATCCTCATTCTTCAATCCTCAATACTCAATACTCAATCCTCAATCCTCAGTCCTCAGTCCTCAAACCTCAATCCTCAATCCTCACCCCTCATCCTCAATCCTCAATCCTCAATTCTCAATCCTCAATGTTCAATCCTCAATACCCAATCCTCAGCCTTCAATCCTCAATCCTCAATCCTCAATTCTCAATCCTCAATCCTCAATCCTCAGACCTCAAACATCAACACTCAACCCTCAGTCCTCGACCTCAATCCACAGCCCTCAATCCTCGATCCTCAATCTTCAATCATCAATATTCAACCTTCAATCCTCAATCCTCAGTCCTCAATACTCAAACCTCACTCCTCAATACTCAACTGTCAATCCTCAATTCTCAATACTCAATATGATATCCTGAATTCTCAGGATTCAATACTCAAACCTCAACCCTCAATAATCAGCCCTCATACTCAATCCTCAATCCTCAATCCTCAACCCTCAATCGTCAATCCTCAATCCTCAATCCTCAATCCTCAACCTTCAATCCTCAATACTCAATCCCCAATTCTCAATCCTCAATCTTCAATCCCCAATACTCAATCCTCAATCCTCAATCCTCAATCCTGTATCCTCAATCCTCAATCCTCAATTTTCACTCTTCAATCCTCAATCCTCAATCGTCAATCCTCGATCCTCAATCGTCAGTCTTCAATCCTCAATACTCAATCTTCAATCCTCAATGCTGAATCCTCAATCCTCAAACCTCATTCTACAATCCTCAATGCCCAATCCTCTATCTTCAATCCTCAATCGTCAATCCTCAATACTCAATCCTCAATCCTCACTCTTCAATCCTCAATACTCAATCTTCAATCCTCAATACTCAATCTTCAATCCTCAATCCTCAATCCTCAATCCTCAATTCTCACTCTTCAATCCTCAACACCCAATCCTCAATCTTCAATCCTCGATCGTCAATCCTCAATCCTCAATCCTCAATCCTCATTCTACAATCCTCAATACCCAATCCTCATTCTTCAATCGTCAATCCTCAATCCTCAATTCTCAAACCTCAATCCTCAGACCTCAGCCCTCAAACCTCAATCCTCAAACCTCAGCCCTCATTCTCAATCCTCAATCCTCAATTCTCAGTCCTCAGCCCTCAAACCTCAATCCTCAACCCTAAGACCTCATCCTCAATCCTCAATTATCAATCCTCAATCCTCAATCATCAATCCTCAATACTCAATCGTCAATCCTCAATCCTCAGTCCACAAACCTCAATTCTGAATCCTCAATACTCAATCTTCAATCCTCAATCTTCAGTCCTCAATACTCAACTATCAGTCCTCAATACTCAATACTCAATCCTCAATCCTCATTCTTCAATCCTCAATACCCAATCCTCAATCTTCAATCCTCATTCCTCTATCCTCAATCCTCAATCCTCATTCTTCAATACTCAACGCCCAATCCTCAATCTTCAATGCTCAATCCTCAATCCTCAATTCTCAATCCTCAATCCTCAATCGTCAGGCTTCAATCCTCAATACTCAATCTTCAACCCTCAATCCTCAATCCTCATTCCTCAGTCCTCATTCTTCAATCCTCAATACCCAATCCTCAATCTTGAATCTTCAACCCTCAAACCTCAATTCTCAATCCTCAATCCTCAGTCCTCAGACCTCAAACATCAATCCTGAACCCTCAGCCCTCATCCTCAATCCTCAATCCTCAATCTTCAATCCTCAGTCCTCAATCCTCATGCCTCAATCCTCAATGCTCATTCCTCAGTCATCAAACCTCAATCCTGAATCCTCAATCCTGAATCCTCAATCTTCAGACCTCAGACCTGAATAATCAGATGTCAATCCTCAATCCTCAATAGAATGTCGTCAATTCACAGTTTTCAATACTCAATACTCAATCTGCAATCTTCAAATTTCTATCCACAAACATCAATTCTCATCACTCAACCCTCAACACTCAGTCCCCAATCCTCAATCTTCAATCCTCGATCCTCAGTCCTCAATTCTCAATCCTCAATCTTCAATCCTCAATACTCTATCTTCAATCCTCAATCCTCTATCCTCAATCCCCAAACCTCATTCTAAAATCCTCAATACCCAATCCTCAATCTTCAATCCTCAATCCTCAATACTCAATACTCAATCCTCAATCCTCAGTCCTCAGTCCTCAAACCTCAATCCTCAATCCTCAGCCCTCATCCTCAATCCTCAATCCTCAATCCTCAATCCTCAATCTTCAATCCTCAATCCTCAGTCCTCAAACCTCAATTCTGGATCCTCAATCCTGAATCCTCAATCTTCAGCCCTCAGTCCTCAACAATCAGTTGTCATCCCTCAATCCTCAATAGAATATCATCAATTCACAGCTTTTAATACTCAATACTCAATCTGTAATCTTCCAACGTGTATCCACAAACATCAATTTTCACCACTCAACCCTCAGCACTCATCCCTCAATGTTCAATCCTCAATCCTCAGCTCTCAATCTTCGATCCTCAATACTGAACCTTCAAACCTCAATCCTCAATTCTCAATCATCAATCCTCAACCCTCATTCTTCAATCCTCAATACGCAATCCTCAATCTTCAGTCCTCAACCTCAATCCTCAATTCCCAATTCTCAATCCTCAATCCTCAATCCCCAATCCTCAATCCTCATTCTTCAATCCTCAATACTCAATACTCAATCCTCAATCCTCAGTCCTCAGTCCTCAAACCTCAATCCTCAATCCTCAGCCCTCATCCTCAATCCTCAATCCTCAATTCTCAATCCTCAATGTTCAATCCTCAATACCCAATCCTCAGTCTTCAATCCTCAATCCTCAATCCTCAATTCTCAATCCTCAATCCTCAATCCTCAGACCTCAAACATCAACACTCAACCCTCAGTCCTCGACCTCAATCCACAGCCCTCAATCCTCGATCCTCAATCTTCAATCATCAATATTCAACCTTCAATCCTCAATCCTCAGTCCTCAATACTCAAACCTCACTCCTCAATACTCAACTGTCAATCCTCAATTCTCAATACTCAATATAATATCCTGAATTCTCAGGATTCAATACTCAAACCTCAACCCTCAATAATCAGCCCTCATACTCAATCCTCAATCCTCAATCCTCAACCCTCAATCGTCAATCCTCAATCCTCAATCCTCAATCCTCAACCTTCAATCCTCAATACTCAATCCCCAATTCTCAATCCTCAATCTTCAATCCCCAATACTCAATCCTCAATCCTCAATCCTCAATCCTGTATCCTCAATCCTCAATCCTCAATTTTCACTCTTCAATCCTCAATCCTCAATCGTCAATCCTCGATCCTCAATCGTCAGTCTTCAATCCTCAATACTCAATCTTCAATCCTCAATGCTGAATCCTCAATCCTCAAACCTCATTCTACAATCCTCAATGCCCAATCCTCTATCTTCAATCCTCAATCGTCAATCCTCAATACTCAATCCTCAATCCTCACTCTTCAATCCTCAATACTCAATCTTCAATCCTCAATACTCAATCTTCAATCCTCAATCCTCAATCCTCAATCCTCAATTCTCACTCTTCAATCCTCAACACCCAATCCTCAATCTTCAATCCTCAATCCTCAATCCTCAATCCTCAATCCTCAATCCTCATTCTACAATCCTCAATACTCAATCTTCAATCCTCAATCCTAAATCCTCAGTCCTCAAACCTCATTCTACAATCCTCAATAACCAATCCTCAATCTTCAATCCTCAATCCTCAATCCTCAATTCTCAAACCTCAATCCTCAGTCCTCAGCCCTCAAACATCAATCCTCAAACCTCAGCCCTCATTCTCAATCCTCAATCCTCAATTCTCAGTCCTCAGCCCTCAAACCTCAATCCTCAACCCTAAGACCTCATCCTCAATCCTCAATTATCAATCCTCAATCCTCAATCTTCAATCCTCAATACTCAATCTACAATCCTCAATCCTCAATTCTCAATCCTCAATCCCCAGTCCTCAGTCCTCAATCCTCAATGCTCAAACCTTAGCCCACATCCTCAATCCTCAACCCTCAATCTTCAATCCTGAATACCCAATCCTCAATCTTCAATTCTCATTCTTCAATCCTCAACACCCAATCCTCAACCTTCAATGCTCAATCCTCAATCCTCAATTCTCAATCCTCAATCCTCAATCGTCAGGCTTCAATCCTCAATACTCAATCTTCAATCCTCAATCCTCAATCCTCATTCCTCAGTCCTCATTCTTCAATCCTCAATCCTGAATCCTCAATCCTGAATCCTCAATCCTGAATCCTCAATCTTCAGACCTCAGACCTGAACAATCAGATGTCAATCCTCAATCCTCAATAGAATGTCATCAATTCACAGTTTTCAATACTCAATACTCAATCTGCAAACTTCAGATTTCTATCCACAAACATCAATTCTCATCACTCAACCCTCAACACTCAGTCCCCAATCCTCAATCTTCAATCCTCAATCCTCAGTCCTCAATTCTCAATCCTCAGACTTCAATCCTCAATACTCTATCTTCAATCCTCAATCCTCTATCCTCAATCCCCAAACCTCATTCTAAAATCCTCAGTACCCAATCCTCAATCTTCAATCCTCAATCCTCAATACTCAATACTCAATCCTCAATACTCAGTCCTCAGTCCTCAAACCTCAATCCTCAATCCTCAGACCTCATCCTCAATCCTCAATCCTCAATTCTCAATCCTCAATGTTCAATCCTCAATACCCAATCCTCAGTCTTCAATCCTCAATCCTCAATCCTCAATCTTCAATCCTCAACCCTCAGTCCTCAAACCCCAATTCTGAATCCTCAATCCTGAATCCTCAATCTTCAGCCCTCAGTCCTCAACAATCAGTTGTCATTCCTCAATCCTCAATAGAATATCCTCAATTCACAGCTTTTAATACTCAATACTCAATCTGCAATCTTCCAACGTGTATCCACAAACATCAATTTTCACCAATCAACCCTCAGCACTCATTCCTCAATGTTCAATCCTCAATCCTCAGCTCTCAACCTTCGATCCTCAATACTGAACCTTCAATCCTCAATCCTCAATTCTCAATCCTCAATCCTCAACCCTCATTCTTCAATCCTCAATACCCAATCCTCAATCTTCAGTCCTCAATCCTCAATCCTCAATCCTCAATCCTCAAACCTCAATCCTCTGTCCTCAAACCTCAACCCTGAATCCTCAATACTGAATTCTCAATCTTCAGCACTCAGTCCTCAACAATCAGTTGTCAATCCTCAATCCTCAATAGAATGTCATCAATTCACATTTCTCAATACTCAATACTCAATCTGCAATCTTCAAATCTCTATCCACAAACATCAATTCTCATCACTCAACCATCAACACTCAGTCCTCAATGTTCTATCCTCAATCCTCAATTCTCAATCGTCAATCCTCAATACTAAATCTTCAATCCTCAATCCTCAATCCTCAATCCTCAATCCTCAATCCTCAATCCTCAATCATCAATTTTCAATCCTCAATTCTCAATACTCAATAGAATATCCTGAATTCTCAGGATTCAATACTCAAACCTCAACACTCAACCCTCAATCCTCTATTCTCAATCCTCAATTCTCAATCTTCAATCCTCAATACTCAATCTTCGATCCTCCATCGTAAATCCTCAATCCTCAATCCTCAATCCTCAATCCTCAATCCTCAATGCTCAATCCTCAATCCTCAAACCACGACCCTCAATCTTCAATCCTCAATACTCAATCTGCAATCCTCAATCCTCAATCCTCAATCCTCAATCCTCATTCTTCAATCCTCAATACCCAATCCTCAATCTTCAATCCTCAATCCACAATCCTCAACTCTCAATCCTCATTCTTCAATCCTCAACACCCAATCCTCAATCTTCAATCCTCAATCCTTAATCCTCAGACCTCAATCCTCAATCTTCAATCCTCAATACTCAATCTTCAATCCTCAATCCTCAATCCTCAATCCTCAATCCTCATTCTACAATCCTCAACACCCAATCCTCAATCTTCAATCCTGAATCCTCAATCCTCAATTCTCAGTCCTCAATCCTCAATCCTCAATCCTCAGACCTCAAGCATCAAAACTCATCCCTCAGTCCTCGTACTCAATCCACAGCCCTCAATCCTGGATCATCAATCTTCAATCATCAATATTCAATCTTCAATCCTCAATCCTCAATCCTCAATACTCAGTCCTCAATCATCAATCCTCAATCCGCAATACTCAACCATCAATTCTCAATTCTCAATACTCAAGAGAATATCCTGAATTCTCAGGATTCAATACTCAAACCTCAACACTCAACCCTCAATCCTCAATCCTCAATCCTCACTCCTCAATCTTCAATCCTCCATCCTAAATCCTCAATCCTCAATCCTCAATCCTCAATCGTCTTGCTTCAATCCTCAATACCCAATCCTCGGTCTTCAATCTTCAATCCTCATTCCTCAATTCTCAATCCTCAATCCTCAGTCCTCAGACCTCAAACCTCAATCCCCAATCCGCAGCCCTCATCCTCATTCCTCATTCCTCAATCGTCAATCCTCAATCCTCAATCCTCAACCCCCAATCCCCAATGTTCAATCCTCAATACCCAATCCTCAGTCTTCAATCCTCAATCCTCAATCCTCAATCCTCAATCTTCAATCCTCAATCCTCAATCCTCAATCCTCAATCCACTATCCTCAATCCTCAATCATCAATTTTCAATCCTTAATACTCAACTTTCAATCCTCAATCCTCAAACCTCAATCCTTAATCCTCAATCGTCAGTCTTCAATCCTCAATATCCAACTTCCAATCTTCAATCCTCAATCCTCAATCCTCAATTCTCAATCCTCAATCCCCAGTCCTCAGTCCTCAAACTTCAATGCTCAAACCTTAGCCCACATCGTCAGTCCTCAATCCTCAATCCTCAATCTTCAATCCTCAATCCTCATACCTCAAACATCAACACTCAACCCACAGTCCTCGTCCTCAGTCCACAACCCTCAATCCTCGACCTCAATCTTCAATCCTCATTCTTCCATCCTCAACACCCAATCCTCAATCTTCAATCCTCAATCCTCAATCCTCAATTCTGAATCCTCAATCCTCAATCCTCAGACCTCAAGCATCAATACTCAAGCCTCAGTCCTCGTCCTCAATCCACAACCATCAATCCTCAATCCTCAATCTTCAATCATCAATATTCAATCTTCAGTCCTCAATCCTTAATCCTCAATTTTCAATCCGCAATACCCAATCCTCAATCTTCAATCCTCAATCCTCAATCCTCAATCCTCAATCCTCGATCCTCAATCCTCAATCCTCAGTCCTCAAAACTCAAACCTGAATCCTCAATCCTGAATCCTCAACTTTCAGAACTCAGTCCTCAACAATCAGTTGCCAATTCTCAATCCTCAATAGAATATAATCAACTCACAGTTTTCAATACTCAATACTCAATCTGCAATCTTCAAATTTCTATCCACAAACATCAATTCTAATCACTCAACCCTCAACACTCAGTCCCCAATCCTCAATCTTCAATCCTCAATACTCAATCCTCAATTTTCACTCTTCAATCCTCAATCCTCAATCGTCAATCCTCGATCCTCAATCGTCAGTCTTCAAACCTCAATACTCAATCTTCAATCCTCAATGCTCAATCCTCAATCCTCAAACCTCATTCTACAATCCTCAATGCCCAATCCTCTATCTTCAATCCTCAATCGTCAATCCTCAATACTCAATCCTCAATCCTCACTCTTCAATCCTCAATACTCAATCTTCAATCCTCAATACTCAATCTTCAATCCTCAATCCTCAATCCTCAATCCTCAATTCTCAAACCTCAATCCTCAGTCCTCAGCCCTCAAACCTCAATCCTCAAACCTCAGCCCTCATTCTCAATCCTCAATCCTCAATTCTCAGTCCTCAGCCCACAAACCTCAATCCTCAACCCTAAGACCTCATCCTCATTCCTCAATTATCAATCCTCAATCCTCAATCCTCATTCTTCAATCCTCAATACCCAATCCTCAATCTTCAATCCTCAATCCTCAATACTCAATACTCAATCCTCAATCCTCAGTCCTCAGTCCTCAAACCTCAATCCTCAATCCTCAGACCTCATCCTCAATCCTCAATCCTCAATTCTCAATCCTCAATGTTCAATCCTCAATACCCAATCCTCAGTCTTCAATCCTCAATCCTCAATCCTCAACCTTCAATCCTCAACCCTCAGTCCTCAAACCCCAATTCTGAATCCTCAATCCTGAATCCTCAATCTTCAGCCCTCAGTCCTCAACAATCAGTTGTCATTCCTCAATCCTCAATAGAATATCCTCAATTCACAGCTTTTAATACTCAATACTCAATCTGCAATCTTCCAACGTGTATCCACAAACATCAATTTTCACCACTCAACCCTCAGCACTCATTCCTCAATGTTCAATCCTCAATCCTCAGCTCTCGTCTTCGATTCTCAATACTGAACCTTCAAACCTCAATCCTCAATTCTCAATCAGCAATCCTCAACCCTCATTCTTCAATCCTCAATACGCAATCCTCAATCTTCAGTCCTCAACCTCAATCCTCAATTCCCAATTCTCAATCCTCAATCCTCAATCCTCAATCCTCATACCACAAACATGAGTATTCAACCCTCAGTCCTCGTCCTCAATCCACAAACCTCAATCCTCAACCCTCAATCTTCAATCATCAATATTCAATCTTCAATCCTCAATACTCAATCCTCAATCCTCAATCCTCAATCCTCAATCTTCAATCCCCAATACTCAATCTTCAATCCTCAATCCTCAATACTCAATCCTGAATCCTCATTCTTCAATCCTCAATACCCAATCCTCAATCTTCAATCCACAATCCCCAATCCTCAGTTCGCAATCCTCAATCCTCAATCCCCAGTCCTCCGTCCTCAAACTTCAATGCTCAAACCTTAGCCCACATCGTCAGTCCTCAATCCTCAATCCTCAATCTTCAATCCTCAATCCTCATACCTCAAACATCAACACTCAACCCTCAGTCCTCGTCCTCAGTCCACAACCCTCAATCCTCGATCCCCAATCATCAATCATCAATATTCAATCTTCAGTCCTCAATCCTAAATCCTCAATCCTCAATCCTTAATCCTCAATTTTCAATCCGCAATACCCAATCCTCAATCTTCAATCCTCAATCCTCAATCCTCAATCCTCAATCCTCGATCCTCAATCCTCAATCCTCAGTCCTCAAAACTCAAACCTGAATCCTCAACCCTGAATCCTCAACCTTCAGAACTCAGTCCTCAACAATCAGTTGCCAATTCTCAATCCTCAATAGAATATAATCAACTCACAGTTTTCAATACTCAATACTCAATCTGCAATCTTCAAATTTCTATCCACAAATATCAATTCTCATCACTCAACCCTCAACACTCAGTCCCCAATCCTCAATCTTCAATCCTCAATACTCAATCCCCAATTCTCAATCCTCAATCTTGAATCCCCAATACTCAATCCTCAATGCTCAATCCTCAATCCTGAATCCTCAATCCTCAATCCTCAATTTTCACTCTTCAATCCTCAATCCTCGATCGTCAATCCTCGATCCTCAATCGTCAGTCTTCAATCCTCAATACTAAATCTTCAATCCTCAATGCTCAATCCTCAATCCTCAAACCTCATTCTACAATCCTCAATGCCCAATCCTCTATCTTCAATCCTCAATCGTCAATCCTCAATACTCAATCCTCAATCCTCACTCTTCAATCCTCAATACTCAATCTTCAATCTTCAATCCTCAATCCCCAATCCTCAACCCCCAATCCTCAATCCTCATTCCTCAATCCCTAATCCTCAATCGTCATTCTTCAATCCTCAACACCCAATCCTCAATCTTCAATGCTGAATCCTCAATCCTCAACTCTCAATCCTCAATCCTCAATCGTCAGGCTTCAATCCTCAATACTCAATCTTCAATCCTCAATCCTCAATCCTCATTCCTCAGTCCTCATTCTTGAATCCTCAATACCCAATCCTCAATCTTCAATCTTGAACCCTCAATCCACAATTCTCAATCCTCAATCCTCAGTCCTCAGACCTCAAAAATCAATCCTCAACCCTCAGCCCTCATCCTCAATCCTCAATCCTCAATCTTCAATCCTCAGTCCTCAATCCTCATGCCTCAATCCTCAATGCTCATTCCTCAGTCATCAAACCTCAATCCTGAATCCTCAATCCTGAATCCTCAATCCTCAATCCTCAATCTTCAGACCTCAGACCTGAACAATCAGATGTCAATCCTCAATCCTCAATAGAATGTCATCAATTCAAAGTTTTCAATACTCAATACTCAATCTGCAATCTTCAAATTTCTATCCACAAACATCAATTCTCATCACTCAACCCTCAACACTCAGTCCCCAATCATCAATATTCAATCTTCAATCCTCAATCCTCAATGCTCAATACTCAATCTTCAATCCTCAATCCTCAATCTCAATACTCAACCATCAATCCTCAATTCTCAATACTCAATAGAATATCCTGAATTCTCCGGGTTCAATACTAAAACCTCAACGCTCAACCCTCAATCCTCAATCCTCAATCCTCAATCCTCAACCTTCAATCCTCAATACTCAATCTTCAATCCTCCGTTCTCAATCCTAAACCCTCAATCCTCAATCCTCAATCGTCAATCTTCAACCCTCAATCCTCAACCCTCAATCCTCAATGTTCAATCCTCAATACCCAATCCTCAGTCTTCAATCCTCAATCCTCAATCCTCAATCCTCAATCTTCAATCCTCAATCCTCAGTCCTCAAACCTCAATTCTGAATCCTCAATCCTGAATCCTCAATCTTCAGCCCTCAGTCCTCAACAATCACTTGTCATTCCTCAATCCTCAATAGAATATCCTCAATTCACAGCTTTTAATACTCAATACTCAATCTGCAATCTTCCAACGTGTATCCACAAACATCAATTTTCACCACTCAACCCTCAGCACCCATTCCTCAATGTTCAATCCTCAATCCTCAGCTCTCAATCTTCGATCCTCAATACTGAACCTTCAATACTCAATCCTCAATTCTCAATCCTCAATCCTCAACCCTCATTCTTCAATCCTCAATACCCAATCCTCAATCTTCAGTCCTCAATCCTCAATCCTCAATTCTCAATTCTCAATCCTAAATCCTCAATCCTCAATCCTCATACCTCAAACATCAATATTCAACCCTCAGTCCTGGTCCTCAATCCACAAACCTCAATCCTCAACCCACAATCTTCAATCATCAATATTCAATCTTCAATCCTCAATACTCAATCCTCAATCCTCAATCCTCGATCCTCAATCTTCAATCCCCAATACTCAATCTTCAATCCTCAATCCTCAATACTCAATCCTCAATCCTCATTCTTCAATCCTCAATACCCAATCCTCAATGTTCAATCCACAATCCCCAACCCTCAGTTCGCAATCCTCAATCCTCAATCCTCAGACCTCAGGCATCAATACTCTACCCTCAGTCCTCGTCCTCAATCCACAACCCTGAATCCTCAATCCTCAATCTTCATTCATCAATATTCAACCTTCTATCCTCAATCCTCAATCCTCAATCCGCAATCCTCAATCCTCAATCTTCAATCCTTAACACCCAATCCTCAATCTTCAATCCTCAATCCTCAATCCTCAATCCTCAATCCTCAAACCTCAATCCTCTGTCCTCAGACCTCAATCCTCAACCCTCAGCCCTCATCCTCAAACCTCAATCCTAAACTCTCAATCCTCAAACCTCAAACCTCAATCCTCAACCGTCAGTTCTCGTCCTCAATCCTCAACCCTCAATCCTCAATCCTCAATCTTCAATCCTCAATCCTCAATCCTCAATCCTCAACCCTCAATCTTCAATCCTCAATCCTCAATCCTCAATCCTCAACCTTCAATCCTCAATACTCAATCTTCAATCCTCCATTCTCAATCCTCAATCCTCAATCGTCAGGCCTCAATCCTCAATACCCAATCCTCAGTCTTCAGTCATCAATCTGCAATCCTCAATCTTCAATCCTCAATCCTCAGTCCTCAAACCTCAATTCTGAATCCTCAATCCTGAATCCTCAATCTTCAGCCCTCAGTCCTCAACAATCAGTTGTCATTCCTCAATCCTCAATAGAATATCCTCAATTCACAGATTTTAATACTCAATACTCAATCTGCAATCTTCCAACGTGTATCCACAAACATCAATTTTCACTACTCAACCCTCAGCACTCATTCCTCAATGTTCAATCCTCAATCCTCAGCTCTCAATCTTCGATCCTCAATACTGAACCTTCAATCCTCAATCCTCAATTCTCAATCCTCAATCCTCAACCCTCATTCTTCAATCCTCAATACCCAATCCTCAATCTTCAGTCCTCAATTCTCAATCCTCAATTCTCAATTCTCAATCCTCAATCCTCAATCCTCAATCCTCATACCTCAAACATCAATATTCAACCCTCAGTCCTCGTCCTCAATCCACAAACCTCAATCCTCAACCCTCAATTCTCAATCCTCAACTTTCAATCCCCAATAATCAATCTTCAATCCTCAATCCTCAATCCTCAATCCTGAATCCTCAATCCTCATTCCTCAGTCTTCAATCCACAATCCCCAATCCTCAGTTCGCAATCCTCAATCCTCAATCCTCAGACCTCAGGCATCAATACTCAACCCTCAGTCCTCGTCCTCAATCCACAACCCTCAATCCTCAATCCTCAATATTCATTCATCAATATTCAACCTTCTATCCTCAATCCTCAATCGTCAATCCTCAATCCTCAATCCTCAATGTTCAATCCGCAATACCCAATGCCTAATCTTCAATCCTCAATCCTCAATCCTCAATCCTCAGTCCTCAATCCTCAATCCTCAGTCCCCAAACCTTAATCCTGAATCCTCAATCCTGAATACTCTATCTTCAGCCCTCAGTCCTCAACAATCAGTTGTCATTCCTCAATCCTCAATAGAATATCCTCAATTCACAGATTTTAATACTCAATACTCAATCTGCAATCTTCCAACGTGTATCCACAAACATCAATTTTCACCACTCAACCCTCAGCACTCATTCCTCAATGTTCAATCCTCAATCCTCAGCTCTCAATCTTCGATCCTCAATACTGAACCTTCAATCCTCAATCCTCTATTCTCAATCCTCAATCCTCAACCCTCATTCTTCAATCCTCAATACCCAATCCTCAATCTTCAGTCCTCAATCCTCAATCCTCAATCCTCAAACCTCAATCCTCTGTCCTCAAACCTCAATCCTGAATCCTCAATACTGAATCCTCAATCTTCAGCACTCAGTCCTCAACAATCAGTTGTCAATCCTCAATCCTCAATAGAATGTCATCAATTCACATTTCTCAATACTCAATACTCAATCTGCAATCTTCAAATCTCTATCCACAAACATCAATACTCATCACTCAACCATCAACACTCAGTCCTCAATGTTCAACCCTCAATCCTCAATTCTCAATCGTCAATCCTCAATACTAAATCTTCAATCCTGAATCCTCAATCCTCAATCCTCAATCCTCAATCCTCAATCCTCAATCATCAATTTTCAATCCTCAATTCTCAATACTCAATAGAATATCCTGAATTCTCAGGATTCAATACTCAAACCTCAACACTCAACCCTCAATCCTCTATCCTCAATCCTCAATTCTCAATCTTCAATCCTCAATACTCAATCTTCGATCCTCCATCGTAAATCCTCAATCCTCAATCCTCAATCCTCAATCGTCTTGCTTCAATCCTCAATACCCAATCCTCGGTCTTCAATCTTCAATCCTCATTCCTCAATTCTTAATCCTCAATCCTCAGTCCTCAGACCTCAAACCTCATTCTACAATCATCAATACCCATTCCTCAATTCTCAGTCCTCAATCCTCAATCCTCAATACTCAATCCTCAATCCTCAGTCCTCAGTCCTCAAACCTCAATCCTCAACCCTCAGCCCTCATCCTCAAACCTCAATCCTAAACTCTCAATCCTCAAACCTCAAACCTCAATCCTCAACCGTCAGTTCTCGTCCTCAATCCTCAACCCTCAATCCTCAATCCTCAATCTTCAGTCCTCAATACTCAATATTCAATCCTCAATCCTCAATCCTCAATCCTCAATCTTCAATCCTCAATCCTCAATCCTCAATCCTCAATCCTCAGTCCTCAAAACTCAAACCTGAATCCTCAATCCTCAGACCTCAGGCATTAATACTCAACCCTCAGTCCTCGTCCTCAATCCACAACCCTCAATCATCAATCCTCAATCTTCATTCATCAATATTCAACCGTCTATCCTCAATCCTCAATCCTCAGTCCTCAATTCTCATTCTTCAATCCTCAACACCCAATCCTCAATCTTCAATCCTCAATCCTCAATCCTCAATCCTCAGTCCTCAATCCTCAATCCTCATTCTACAATCCTCAATACCCAATCCTCAATCATCAATCCTCAATCCTGAATCCTCAATTCTCAAACCTCAATCCACAGTCCTCAGCCCTCAAACCTCAATCCTCAAACCTCAGCCCTCATTCTCAATCCTCAATCCTCAATTCTCAGTCCTCAGCCCTCAAACCTCAATCCTCAACTCTAAGACCTCATCCTCAATCCTCAATTATCAATCCTCAATCCTCATCTTCAATCCTCAATACTCAATCTTCAATCCTCAATCCTCAGTCCTCAAACCTCAATTCTGGATCCTCAATTCTCAATCTTCAATCCTCAAACTTGAGTCCTCAATACTCAACTATCAGTCCTCAATTCTCAATACTCTATCCTCTGTCCTCAATCTTCAATCCTCAATACTCAATCTTGAATCCACAATACTCAATCCTCAATCCTCAATGCTCAATCCTCAATCCTCAATCCTCAACACTCAATATTCAATCCTCAATACTCAATCTGCAATCCTCAATCCTCAATCCTCAATCCTCAATCCACATTCTTCAATCCTCAGTACCCAATCCTCAATCTTCAATCCTCAACCCTCAATCCTCAATCCTCAATCCTCATTCTTCAATCCTCAACACCCAATCCTCAATCTTCAATCCTCAATCCTCAATCCTCAATTCTCAATCCTCAATCCTCAATCCTCAGACCTCACTCCTCAATACTCAACTGTCAATCCTCAATTCTCAATACTCAATATAATATCCTGAATTCTCAGGATTCAATACTCAAACCTCAACCCTCAATAATCAGCCCTCATCCTCAATCCTCAATCCTCAACCCTCAACCCTCAATCTTCAATCCTCAATCCTCAATCCTCAATCCTCAACCTTCAATCCTCAATACTCAATCTTCAATCCTCCATTCTCAATCCTCAATCCTCAATCCTCAATCCTCAATCGTCAGGCCTCAATCCTCAATACCCAATCCTCAGTCTTCAATCATCAATCTTCATTCCTCAATCTTCAATCCTCAATCCTCAGTCCTCAAACCTCAATTCTGAATCCTCAAACCTGATTCCTCAATCTTCAGCCCTCAGTCCTCAACAATCAGTTGTCATTCCTCAATCCTCAATAGAATATCCTCAATTCACAGATTTTAATACTCAATACTCAATCTGCAATCTTCCAACGTGTATCCACAAACATCAATTTTCACCACTCAACCCTCAGCACTCATTCCTCAATGTTCAATCCTCAATCCTCAGCTCTCAATCTTCGATCCTCAATACTGAACCTTCAATCCTCAATCCTCAATTCTCAATCCTCAATCCTCAACCCTCATTCTTCAGTCCTCAATACCCAATCCTCAATCTTCAGTCCTCAATTCTCAATCCTCAATTCTCAATTCTCAATCCTCAATCCTCAATCCTCAATCCTCATACCTCAAACATCAATATTCAACCCTCAGTCCTCGTCCTCAATCCACAAACCTCAATCCTCAACCCTCAATCTTCAATCATCAATATTCAATCTTCAATCCTCAATACTCAATCCTCAATCCTCAATCCTCAATCCTCAATCTTCAATCCCCAATACTCAATCTTCAATCCTCAATCCTCAATACTCAATCCTCAATCCTCATTCTTCAATCCTCAATACCCAATCCTCAATCTTCAATTCAGAATCCCCAATCCTCAGTTCGCAATCCTCAATCCTCAGTCCTCAGACCTCAGGCATCAATACTCTACCCTCAGTCCTCGACCTCAATCCACAACCCTCAATCCTCAATCCTCAATCTTCATCCATCAATATTCAACCTTCTATCCTCAATCCTCAATCCTCAATCCTCAATCCTCAATCCTCAATCTTCTATCCTCAACACCCAATCCTCAATCTTCAATCCTCAATCCTCAATCCTCAATCCTCAATCATCAATCCTCAATCGTCAGGCCTCAATCCTCAATACCCAATCCTCAGTCTTCAATCATCAATCTTCAATCCTCAATCTTCAATCCTCAATCCTCAGTCCTCAAACCTCAATTCTGAATCCTCAATCCTGAATCCTCAATCTTCAGCCCTCAGTCCTCAACAATCAGTTGTCATTCCTCAATCCTCAATAGAATATCCTCAATTCACAGATTCTAATACTCAATGCTCAATCTGCAATCTTCCAACGTGTATCCACAAACATCAATTTTCACCACTCAACCCTCAGCACTCATTCCTCAATGTTCAATCCTCAATCCTCAGCTCTCAATCTTCGATCCTCAATACTGAACCTTCAATCTTCAATCCTCAATTCTCAATCCTCAATCCTCAACCCTCATTCTTCAATCCTCAATACCCAATCCTCAATCTTCAGTCCTCAATTCTCAATCCTCAATTCTCAATTCTCAATCCTCAATCGTCAGGCCTCAATCCTCAATACCCAATCCTCAGTCTTCAATCATCAATCTTCAATCCTCAATCTTCAATCCTCAATCCTCAGTCCTCAAACCTCAATTCTGAATCCTCAATCCTGAGTCCTCAATCTTCAGCCCTCAGTCCTCAACAATCAGTTGTCTTTCCTCAATCCTCAATAGAATATCCTCAATTCACAGCTTTTAGTACTCAATACTCAATCTGCAATCTTCCAACGTGTATCCACAAACATCAATTTTCACCACTCAACCCTCAGCACTCATTCCTCAATGTTCAATCCTCAATCCTCAGCTCTCAATCTTCGATCCTCAATACTGAACCTTCAATCCTCAATCCTCAATTCTCAATCCTCAATCCTCAACCCTCATTCTTCAATCCTCAATACACAATCCTCAATCTTCAGTCCTCAATCCTCAATCCTCAATTCTCAATTCCCAATCCTCAATCCTCAATCCTCAATCCTCATACCTCAAACATCAATATTCAACCCTCAGTCCTCGTCCTCAATCTACAAACCTCAATCCTCAACCCTCAATCTTCAATCATCAATATTCAATCTTCAATCCTCAATACTCAATCCTCAATCCTCAATCCTCAATCCTCAATCTTCAATCCCCAATACTCAATCTTCAATCCTCAATCCTCAATACTCAATCCTCAATCCTCATTCTTCAATCCTCAATACCCAATCCTCAATCTTCAATCCACAATCCCCAATCCTCAGTTCGCAATCCTCAATCCTCAATCCTCAGACCTCAGGCATCAATACTCTACCCTCAGTCCTCGTCCTCAATCCACAACCCTGAAGCCTCAATCCTCAATCTTCATTCATCAATATTCAACCTTCTATCCTCAATCCTCAATCCTCAATCCTCAATCCTCAATCCTCAATCTTCAATCCTCAACACCCAATCCTCAATCTTCAATCCTCAATCCGCAATCCTCAACCCTCAATCCTCAAACCTCAATCCTCTGTCCTCAAACCTCAATCCTGAATCCTCAATACTGAATCCTCAATCTTCATTACTCAGTCCTCAACAATCAGTTGCCAATTCTCAATCCTCAATAGAATATAATCAACTCACAGTTTTCAATACTCAATACTCAATCTGCAATCTTCAAATTTCTATCTACAAACATCAATTCTCATCACTCAACCCTCAACACTCAGTCCCCAATCCTCAATCTTCAATCCTCAATACTCAATCCCCAATCCTCAATTCTCAATCTTCAATCCCCAATACTCAATCCTCAATACTCAATCCTCAATCCTGAATCCTCAATCCTCAATCCTCAATTTTCACTCTTCAATCCTCAATCCTCAATCGTCAATCCTCGATCCTCAATCGTCAGTCTTCAATCCTCAATACTCAATCTTCAATCCTCAATGCTCAATCCTCAATCCTCAAACCTCATTCTACAATCCTCAATGCCCAATCCTCTATCTTCAATCCTCAATCGTCAATCCTCAATACTCAATCCTCAATCCTCACTCTTCAATCCTCAATACTCAATCTTCAATCCTCAATACTCAATCTTCAATCCTCAATCCTCAATCCTCAATCCTCAATTCTCATTCTTCTATCCCCAACACCCAATCCTCAATCTTCAATCCTCAATCCTCAATCCTCAATCCTCAATCCTCAATCCTCATTCTACAATCCTCAATACCCAATCCTCAATCTTCAATCGTCAATCCTCAATCCTCAATTCTCAAACCTCAACCCTCAGACCTCAGCCCTCAAACCTCAATCCTCAAACCTCAGCCCTCATTCTCAATCCTCAATCCTCAATTCTCAGTCCTCAGCCCACAAACCTCAATCCTCAACCCTAAGACCTCATCCTCAATCCTCAATTATCAATCCTCAATCCTCAATCTTCAATCTTCAATACTCAATCTTCAATCCTCAATCCTCAGTCCTCAAACCTCAATTCTGAATCCTCAATACTCAATCTTCAATCCTCAATCTTCAGTCCTCAATACTCAACTATCAGTCCTCAATTCTCAATACTCAATCCTCAATCCTCATTCTTCAATCCTCAATACCCAATCCTCAACCTTCAATCCTCATTCCTCAATCCTCAATCCTCAATCCTCAATCCTCAGACCTGAAACATAAATACTCAACCCTCAGTCCTCGTCCTCAATCAACAACCCTCAATCCTCGATCCTCAATCTTCAATCATCAATATTCAATCTTCAATCCTCAATCCTCAATGCTCAATACTCAATCTTAAATCCTCAATCCTCAATCTCAATACTCAACCATCAATCCTCAATTCTCAATACTCAATAGAATATCCTGAATTCTCAGGGTTCAATACTAAAACCTCAACACTCAACCCTCAATCCTCAATCCTCAAACCTCAATCCTCAACCTTCAATCCTCAATACTCAATCTTCAATCCTCCATTCTCAATCCTCAATTCTCAATCCTCAATCGTCAGGCCTCAATCCTCAATACTCAATCCTCAATCCTCAGTCCTCAGACCTCACACCTCAATCCCCAACCCTCAGCCCTCATCCTCATTCCTCAATCCTCAATCGTCAATCTTCAACCCTCAATCCTCAACCCTCAATCCTCAATGTTCAATCCTCAATACCCAATCCTCAGTCTTCAATCCTCAATCCTCAATCCCCAATCCTCAATCCTCATTCTTCAATCCCCAACACCCAATCCTCAATCTTCAATCCTCAATCCTCAATCCCCAATCCTCAATCCTCATTCTTCAATCCTCAACACCCAATCCTCAATCTTCAATCCTCAATCCTCAATCCTCAATACTCAAACCTCACTCCTCAATACACAACTATCAATCCTCATCCTCATTTCTCAATCCTCAATCGTTAATCCTCTATCCTCAATCCTCAACCCTCAATCCTCAATGTTCAATCCTCAATCCTCAATCTTCAATCTTCAATCCTCAATACCCAATCCTCAATCTTCAATCCTCAATCCTCAGTCCTCAAACCTCAATTCTGAATCCCCAATCTTCAGCCCTCAGTCCTCATACCTCAAACATCAATATTAAACCCTCAGTCCTCGTCCTCAATCCACAAACCTCAATCCTCAACCCTCACTTCTCAATCCTGAATCTTCAATCCCCAATAATCAATCTTCAAACCTCAATCCTCAATCCTCAATCCTGAATCCTCGATCCTCAATCCTCAATCCTCAGTCCTCAAAACTCAAACCAGAATCCTCAATCCTGAATCCTCAACCTTCAGAGCTCAGACCTCAACAATCAGTTGCCAATTCTCAATCCTCAATAGAATATAATCAACTCACAGTTTTCAATACTCAATACTCAATCTGCAATCTTCAAATTTCTATCCACAAACATCAATTCTCATCACTCAACCCTCAACACTGAGTGCCCAATCCTCAATCTTCAATCCTCAATACTCAATCCCCAATTCTCAATCCTCAATCTTCAATCCCCAATACTCAATCCTCAATCCTCAATCCTCAATCCTGACTCCTCAATCCTCAATCCTCAATTTTCACTCTTCAATCCTCAATCCTCAATCGTCAATCCTCGATCCTCAATCGTCAGTCTTCAATCCTCAATACTCAATCTTCAATCCTAAATGCTCAATCCTCAATCCTCAAACCTCATTCTACAATCCTCAATGCCCAATCCTCTATCTTCAATCCTCAATCGTCAATCCTCAATACTCAATCCTCAATCCTCACTTTTCAATCCTCGATACTCAATCTTCAATCCTCAATCCTCAATCCCCAATCCTCAATCCTCATTCTTCAAGCCTCAACACCCAATCCTCAATCTTCAATCCTCAATCCTCAATCTTCAATCCTCAATCATCATACCTCAAACATCAACACTCAACCCTCAGTCCTCGTCCTCAGTCCACAACCCTCAATCCTCGACCTCAATCTTCAATCCTCATTCTTCCATTATCAACACCCAATCCTCAATCTTCAGTCCTCAATCCTCAATCCTCAATTCTCAATCCTCAATCCTCAATCCTCAGACCTCAAACATCAATACTCAAGCCTCAGTCCTCGTCCTCAATCCACAACCATCAATCCTCAATCCTCAATCTTCAATCATCAATATTCAATCTTCAGTCCTCAATCCTAAATCCTCAATCCTCAATCCTTAATCCTCAATTTTCAATCCGCAATACCCAATCCTCAATCCTCAATCCTCAATCCTCAATCCTCAATCCTCAATCCTCGATCCTCAATCCTCAATCCTCAGTCCTCAAAACTCAAACATGAATCCTCAATCCTGAATCCTCAACCTTCAGAACTCAGTCCTCAACAATCAGTTGCCAATTCTCAATCCTCAATAGAATATAATCAACTCACAGTTTTCAATACTCAATACTCAATCTGCAATCTTCAAATTTCTATCTACAAACATCAATTCTCATCACTCAACCCTCAACACTCAGTCCCCAATCCTCAATTTTCACTCTTCAATCCTCAATCCTCAATCGTCAATCCTCGATCCTCAATCGTCAGTCTTCAATCCTCAATACTCAATCTTCAATCCTCAATGCTCAATCCTCAATCCTCAAACCTCATTCTACAATCCTCAATGCCCAATCCTCTATCTTCAATCCTCAATCGTCAATCCTCAATACTCAATCCTCAATCCTCACTCTTCAATCCTCAATACTCAATCTTCAATCCTCAATACTCAATCTTCAATCCTCAATCCTCAATCCTCAATCCTCAATTCTCATTCTTCTATCCCCAACACCCAATCCTCAATCTTCAATCCTCAATCCTCAATCCTCAATCCTCAATCCTCAATCCTCATTCTACAATCGTCAATCCTCAATACTAAATCTTCAATCCTCAATCCTCAATCCTCAATCCTCAATCCTCAATCCTCAATCCTCAATCATCAACTTTCAGTCCTCAATTCTCAATACTCAATAGAATATCCTGAATTCTCAGGATTCAATACTCAAACCTCAACACTCAACCCTCAATCCTCTATCCTCAATCCTCAATTCTCAATCCTCAATTCTCATTCTTCAATACTCAACACCCAATCCTCAATCTTCAATCCTCAATCCTCAATCCTCAATCATCAATTTTCAATCCTTAATACTCAACTTTCAATCCTCAATCCTCAAACCTCAATCCTTAATCCTCAATCGTCAGTCTTCAATCCTCAATATCCGACTTTCAATCTTCAATCCTCAATCCTCAATCCTCAATTCTCAATCCTCAATCCCCAGTCCTCAGTCCTCAAACTTCAATGCTCAAACCTTAGCCCACATCGTCAGTCCTCAATCCTCAATCCTCAATCTTCAATCCTCAATCATCATACCTCAAACATCAACACTCAACCCTCAGTCCTCGTCCTCAGTCCACAACCCTCAATCCTCGACCTCAATCTTCAATCCTCATTCTTCCATTATCAACACCCAATCCTCAATCTTCAGTCCTCAATCCTCAATCCTCAATTCTCAATCCTCAATCCTCAATCCTCAGACCTCAAACATCAATACTCAAGCCTCAGTCCTCGTCCTCAATCCACAACCATCAATCCTCAATCCTCAATCTTCAATCATCAATATTCAATCTTCAGTCCTCAATCCTAAATCCTCAATCCTCAATCCTTAATCCTCAATTTTCAATCCGCAATACCCAATCCTCAATCTTCAATCCTCAATCCTCAATCCTCAATCCTCAATCCTCGATCCTCAATCCTCAATCCTCAGTCCTCAAAACTCAAACATGAATCCTCAATCCTGAATCCTCAACCTTCAGAACTCAGTCCTCAACAATCAGTTGCCAATTCTCAATCCTCAATAGAATATAATCAACTCACAGTTTTCAATACTCAATACTCAATCTGCAATCTTCAAATTTCTATCTACAAACATCAATTCTCATCACTCAACCCTCAACACTCAGTCCCCAATCCTCAATTTTCACTCTTCAATCCTCAATCCTCAATCGTCAATCCTCGATCCTCAATCGTCAGTCTTCAATCCTCAATACTCAATCTTCAATCCTCAATGCTCAATCCTCAATCCTCAAACCTCATTCTACAATCCTCAATGCCCAATCCTCTATCTTCAATCCTCAATCGTCAATCCTCAATACTCAATCCTCAATCCTCACTCTTCAATCCTCAATACTCAATCTTCAATCCTCAATACTCAATCTTCAATCCTCAATCCTCAATCCTCAATCCTCAATTCTCATTCTTCTATCCCCAACACCCAATCCTCAATCTTCAATCCTCAATCCTCAATCCTCAATCCTCAATCCTCAATCCTCATTCTACAATCCTCAATACCCAATCCTCAATCTTCAATCGTCAATCCTCAATCCTCAATTCTCAAACCTCAACCCTCAGACCTCAGCCCTCAAACCTCAATCCTCAAACCTCAGCCCTCATTCTCAATCCTCAATCCTCAATTCTCAGTCCTCAGCCCACAAACCTCAATCCTCAACCCTAAGACCTCATCCTCAATCCTCAATTATCAATCCTCAATCCTCAATCTTCAATCTTCAATACTCAATCTTCAATCCTCAATCCTCAGTCCTCAAACCTCAATTCTGAATCCTCAATACTCAATCTTCAATCCTCAATCTTCAGTCCTCAATACTCAACTATCAGTCCTCAATTCTCAATACTCAATCCTCAATCCTCATTCTTCAATCCTCAATACCCAATCCTCAACCTTCAATCCTCATTCCTCAATCCTCAATCCTCAATCCTCAATCCTCAGACCTGAAACATAAATACTCAACCCTCAGTCCTCGTCCTCAATCAACAACCCTCAATCCTCGATCCTCAATCTTCAATCATCAATATTCAATCTTCAATCCTCAATCCTCAATGCTCAATACTCAATCTTAAATCCTCAATCCTCAATCTCAATACTCAACCATCAATCCTCAATTCTCAATACTCAATAGAATATCCTGAATTCTCAGGGTTCAATACTAAAACCTCAACACTCAACCCTCAATCCTCAATCCTCAAACCTCAATCCTCAACCTTCAATCCTCAATACTCAATCTTCAATCCTCCATTCTCAATCCTCAATTCTCAATCCTCAATCGTCAGGCCTCAATCCTCAATACTCAATCCTCAATCCTCAGTCCTCAGACCTCACACCTCAATCCCCAACCCTCAGCCCTCATCCTCATTCCTCAATCCTCAATCGTCAATCTTCAACCCTCAATCCTCAACCCTCAATCCTCAATGTTCAATCCTCAATACCCAATCCTCAGTCTTCAATCCTCAATCCTCAATCCCCAATCCTCAATCCTCATTCTTCAATCCCCAACACCCAATCCTCAATCTTCAATCCTCAATCCTCAATCCCCAATCCTCAATCCTCATTCTTCAATCCTCAACACCCAATCCTCAATCTTCAATCCTCAATCCTCAATCCTCAATACTCAAACCTCACTCCTCAATACACAACTATCAATCCTCATCCTCATTTCTCAATCCTCAATCGTTAATCCTCTATCCTCAATCCTCAACCCTCAATCCTCAATGTTCAATCCTCAATCCTCAATCTTCAATCTTCAATCCTCAATACCCAATCCTCAATCTTCAATCCTCAATCCTCAGTCCTCAAACCTCAATTCTGAATCCCCAATCTTCAGCCCTCAGTCCTCATACCTCAAACATCAATATTAAACCCTCAGTCCTCGTCCTCAATCCACAAACCTCAATCCTCAACCCTCAATTCTCAATCCTCAATCTTCAATCCCCAATAATCAATCTTCAAACCTCAATCCTCAATCCTCAATCCTGAATCCTCGATCCTCAATCCTCAATCCTCAGTCCTCAAAACTCAAACCAGAATCCTCAATCCTGAATCCTCAACCTTCAGAGCTCAGACCTCAACAATCAGTTGCCAATTCTCAATCCTCAATAGAATATAATCAACTCACAGTTTTCAATACTCAATACTCAATCTGCAATCTTCAAATTTCTATCCACAAACATCAATTCTCATCACTCAACCCTCAACACTGAGTGCCCAATCCTCAATCTTCAATCCTCAATACTCAATCCCCAATTCTCAATCCTCAATCTTCAATCCCCAATACTCAATCCTCAATCCTCAATCCTCAATCCTGACTCCTCAATCCTCAATCCTCAATTTTCACTCTTCAATCCTCAATCCTCAATCGTCAATCCTCGATCCTCAATCGTCAGTCTTCAATCCTCAATACTCAATCTTCAATCCTAAATGCTCAATCCTCAATCCTCAAACCTCATTCTACAATCCTCAATGCCCAATCCTCTATCTTCAATCCTCAATCGTCAATCCTCAATACTCAATCCTCAATCCTCACTTTTCAATCCTCGATACTCAATCTTCAATCCTCAATCCTCAATCCCCAATCCTCAATCCTCATTCTTCAAGCCTCAACACCCAATCCTCAATCTTCAATGCTCAATCCTCAATCCTCAATCCTCAATCGTCAGGCCTCAATCCTCAATACCCAATCCTCAGTCTTCAATCATCAATCTTCAATCCTCAATCTTCAATCCTCAATCCTCAGTCCTCAAACCTCAATTCTGAATCCTCAATCCTGAATCCCCAATCTTCAGCCCTCAGTCCACAACAATCAGTTGTCATTCCTCAACCCTCAATAGAATATCCTCAATTCACAGCTTTCAATACTCAATACTCAATCTGCAATCTTAAAACGTGTATACACAAACATCAATTTTCACCACTCAAACCTCGGCACTCATTCCTCATTGTTCAATCCTCAATTATCAGCTCTCAATCTTCGATCCTCAATACTGAACCTACTATCCTCAATCCTCAATTCTCAATCCTCAATCCTCAACCCTCATTCTTCAATCCTCAGTACCCAATCCTCAATCTTCAATCCTCAATCCTCAATCCTCAATTCTCAATTCTCAATCCTCAATCCTCAATCCTCAATCCTCATACCTCAAACATCAATATTAAACCCTCAGTCCTCGTCCTCAATCCACAAACCTCAATCCTCAACCCTCAATTCTCAATCCTCAACCTTCAATCCCCAATAATCAATCTTCAATCCTCAATCCTCAATCCTCAATCCTGAATCCTCAATCCTCATTCCTCAATCTTCAATCCACAATCCCCAATCCTCAGTTCGCAATCCTCAATCCTCAATCCTCAGACCTCAGGCATCAATACTCAACCCTCAGTCCTCGTCCTCAATCCACAACCCTCAATCCTCAATCCTCAATATTCATTCATCAATATTCAACCTTCTATCCTCAATCCTCAATCGTCAATCCTCAATCCTCAATCCTCAATGTTCAATCCGCAATACCCAATGCTCAATCTTCAATCCTCAATCCTCAATCCTCAATCCTCAGTCCTCAATCCTCAATCCTCAGTCCCCAAACCTTAATCCTGAATCCTCAATCCTGAATACTCTATCTTCAGCCCTCAGTCCTCAACAATCAGTTGTCATTCCTCAATCCTCAATAGAATATCCTCAATTCACAGATTTTAATACTCAATACTCAATCTGCAATCTTCCAACGTGTATCCACAAACATCAATTTTCACCACTCAACCCTCAGCACTCATTCCTCAATGTTCAATCCTCAATCCTCAGCTCTCAATCTTCGATCCTCAATACTGAACCTTCAATCCTCAATCCTCTATTCTCAATCCTCAATCCTCAACCCTCATTCTTCAATCCTCAATACCCAATCCTCAATCTTCAGTCCTCAATCCTCAATCCTCAATCCTCAATCCTCAAACCTCAATCCTCTGTCCTCAAACCTCAATCCTGAATCCTCAATACTGAATCCTCAATCTTCAGCACTCAGTCCTCAACAATCAGTTGTCAATCCTCAATCCTCAATAGAATGTCATCAATTCACATTTCTCAATACTCAATACTCAATCTGCAATCTTCAAATCTCTATCCACAAACATCAATTCTCATCACTCAACCATCAACACTCAGTCCTCAATGTTCAATCCTCAATCCTCAATTCTCAATCGTCAATCCTCAATACTAAATCTTCAATCCTCAATCCTCAATCCTCAATCCTCAATCCTCAATCCTCAATCCTCAATCATCAACTTTCAATCCTCAATTCTCAATACTCAATAGAATATCCTGAATTCTCAGGATTCAATACTCAAACCTCAACACTCAACCCTCAATCCTCTATCCTCAATCCTCAATTCTCAATCCTCAATTCTCATTCTTCAATACTCAACACCCAATCCTCAATCTTCAATCCTCAATCCTCAATCCTCAATCATCAATTTTCAATCCTCAGTTCTCAATCCTCAA
This sequence comes from Calliopsis andreniformis, assembly GCF_051401765.1. Taxonomy (NCBI): domain Eukaryota; kingdom Metazoa; phylum Arthropoda; class Insecta; order Hymenoptera; family Andrenidae; genus Calliopsis; species Calliopsis andreniformis. The sequence continues at coordinate 2,461,992 of NW_027480481.1, forward strand.
TCCTCAATCCTCAGACCTCAAACATCAATACTCAAGCCTCAGTCCTCGTCCTCAATCCACAACCATCAATCCTCAATCCTCAATCTTCAATCATCAATATTCAATCTTCAGTCCTCAATCCTAAATCCTCAATCCTCAATCCTTAATCCTCAATTTTCAATCCGCAATACCCAATCCTCAATCTTCAATCCTCAATCCTCAATCCTCAATCCTCAATCCTCGATCCTCAATCCTCAATCCTCAGTCCTCAAAACTCAAACATGAATCCTCAATCCTGAATCCTCAACCTTCAGAACTCAGTCCTCAACAATCAGTTGCCAATTCTCAATCCTCAATAGAATATAATCAACTCACAGTTTTCAATACTCAATACTCAATCTGCAATCTTCAAATTTCTATCTACAAACATCAATTCTCATCACTCAACCCTCAACACTCAGTCCCCAATCCTCAATTTTCACTCTTCAATCCTCAATCCTCAATCGTCAATCCTCGATCCTCAATCGTCAGTCTTCAATCCTCAATACTCAATCTTCAATCCTCAATGCTCAATCCTCAATCCTCAAACCTCATTCTACAATCCTCAATGCCCAATCCTCTATCTTCAATCCTCAATCGTCAATCCTCAATACTCAATCCTCAATCCTCACTCTTCAATCCTCAATACTCAATCTTCAATCCTCAATACTCAATCTTCAATCCTCAATCCTCAATCCTCAATCCTCAATTCTCATTCTTCTATCCCCAACACCCAATCCTCAATCTTCAATCCTCAATCCTCAATCCTCAATCCTCAATCCTCAATCCTCATTCTACAATCCTCAATACCCAATCCTCAATCTTCAATCGTCAATCCTCAATCCTCAATTCTCAAACCTCAACCCTCAGACCTCAGCCCTCAAACCTCAATCCTCAAACCTCAGCCCTCATTCTCAATCCTCAATCCTCAATTCTCAGTCCTCAGCCCACAAACCTCAATCCTCAACCCTAAGACCTCATCCTCAATCCTCAATTATCAATCCTCAATCCTCAATCTTCAATCTTCAATACTCAATCTTCAATCCTCAATCCTCAGTCCTCAAACCTCAATTCTGAATCCTCAATACTCAATCTTCAATCCTCAATCTTCAGTCCTCAATACTCAACTATCAGTCCTCAATTCTCAATACTCAATCCTCAATCCTCATTCTTCAATCCTCAATACCCAATCCTCAACCTTCAATCCTCATTCCTCAATCCTCAATCCTCAATCCTCAATCCTCAGACCTGAAACATAAATACTCAACCCTCAGTCCTCGTCCTCAATCAACAACCCTCAATCCTCGATCCTCAATCTTCAATCATCAATATTCAATCTTCAATCCTCAATCCTCAATGCTCAATACTCAATCTTAAATCCTCAATCCTCAATCTCAATACTCAACCATCAATCCTCAATTCTCAATACTCAATAGAATATCCTGAATTCTCAGGGTTCAATACTAAAACCTCAACACTCAACCCTCAATCCTCAATCCTCAAACCTCAATCCTCAACCTTCAATCCTCAATACTCAATCTTCAATCCTCCATTCTCAATCCTCAATTCTCAATCCTCAATCGTCAGGCCTCAATCCTCAATACTCAATCCTCAATCCTCAGTCCTCAGACCTCACACCTCAATCCCCAACCCTCAGCCCTCATCCTCATTCCTCAATCCTCAATCGTCAATCTTCAACCCTCAATCCTCAACCCTCAATCCTCAATGTTCAATCCTCAATACCCAATCCTCAGTCTTCAATCCTCAATCCTCAATCCCCAATCCTCAATCCTCATTCTTCAATCCCCAACACCCAATCCTCAATCTTCAATCCTCAATCCTCAATCCCCAATCCTCAATCCTCATTCTTCAATCCTCAACACCCAATCCTCAATCTTCAATCCTCAATCCTCAATCCTCAATACTCAAACCTCACTCCTCAATACACAACTATCAATCCTCATCCTCATTTCTCAATCCTCAATCGTTAATCCTCTATCCTCAATCCTCAACCCTCAATCCTCAATGTTCAATCCTCAATCCTCAATCTTCAATCTTCAATCCTCAATACCCAATCCTCAATCTTCAATCCTCAATCCTCAGTCCTCAAACCTCAATTCTGAATCCCCAATCTTCAGCCCTCAGTCCTCATACCTCAAACATCAATATTAAACCCTCAGTCCTCGTCCTCAATCCACAAACCTCAATCCTCAACCCTCAATTCTCAATCCTCAATCTTCAATCCCCAATAATCAATCTTCAAACCTCAATCCTCAATCCTCAATCCTGAATCCTCAATCCTCATTCCTCAATCTTCAATCCACAATCCCCAATCGTCAGTTCGCAATCCTCAATCCTCAATCCTCAGACCTCAGGCATCAATACTCAACCCTCAGTCCTCGTCCTCAATCCACAACCCTCAATCCTCAATCCTCAATATTGATTCATCAATATTCAACCTTCTATCCTCAATCCTCAATCCCCAATCCTCAATCCTCAATCCTCAATGTTCAATCCCTAATCATCAATCCTCATTCTTCAATCCCCAGTACCCAATCCTCAATCTTCAATCCTCAATCCTCAATCCTCAATCCTCAATCCTCAATCCTCAATCCTCAATCCTGAATCCTCAATACTGAATCCTCAATCATCAGCACTCAGTCCTCAACAATCAGTTGTCAATCCTCAATCCTCAATAGAATGTCATCAATTCACACTTTTCAATACTCAATACTCAATCTGCAATCTTCAAATCTCTATCCACAAATATCAATTCTCATCACTCAGCCATCAACACTCAGTCCTCAATGTTCAATCCTCAATCCTCAATTCTCAATCGTCAATCCTCAATACTGAATCTTCAATCCTCAATCCTCAATCCTCAATCCTCAATCCTCAATCTTCAATCCTCAACACCCAATCCTCAATCTTCAATCCTCAGTCCTCAGTCCTCAAACCTCAATCCTCAACCCTCAGCCCTCATCCTCAATCCTCAATCCTCAATTCTCAATCCTCAAACCTCAAACCTCAATCATCAACCGACAGTCCTAGTCCTCAATCCTCAGCCATCAATCCTCAATCCTCAATCTTCAATCCTCAATATTCAACATTCAATACTCAATCCTCTATCCTCAATCATCAATACTCAATCCTCAATCGTCAATCCTCAATCCCCAATCCTCAATCTTCAAACCTCAATACTCAATCCTCAATTCTCAATCCTCAATCTTCAATCCCCAATAATCAATCTTCAATCCTCAATCCTCAATCCTCAATCCTGAATCCTCAATCCTCATTCCTCAATCTTCAATCCACAATCCCCAATCCTCAGTTCGCAATCCTCAATCCTCAATCCTCAGACCTCAGGCATCAATACTCAACCCACAATCCTCGTCCTCAATCCACAACCCTCAATCCTCAATCCTCAATATTCATTCATCAATATTCAACCTTCTATCCTCAATCCTCAATCCTCAATCCTCAATCCTCAATCCTCAATCCTCAATACTCGATGTTCAATCCGCAATACCCAATGCTCAATCTTCAATCCTCAATGCTCAATCCTCAATCCTCAATCCTCAGTCCTCAATCCACAATCATCAATCCTCAATCCCCAATCCTCAATCTTCAATCCTCAATCCTCAATACTCAATCCTCAATCCTCAATCTTCAATCCTCAATACTCAATCTTCAATCCTCAATCCGCAATCCTCAATCCTCAATGCTCAATCCTCAATCCTCAATCCTCAACCCTCAATCTTCAATTCTCATTACTCAATCTGCAATCCTCAATCCTCAATCCTCAAACCTCAATCCTCATTCTTCAATCCTCAATACCCAATCCTCAATACCCAATCCTCAATCTTCAATCCTCAATTCTAAATCCTCAATTCTCAATCCTCAATCCTCAATCCTCAATCCACAGACCTCAATCCGCAATCTTCAATCCTCAATACTCAATCTTCAATCCTCAATCCTCAATCCCCAATCCTCAATCCTCATTCTTCAATCCTCAACACCCAATCCTCAATCTTCAATCCTCAATCCTCAATCCTCAATTCTCAATCCTCAATCCTCAATCCTCAGACCTCAAACATCAACACTCAACCCTCAGTCCTCGACCTCAATCCACAGCCCTCAATCCTCGATCCTCAATCTTCAATCATCAATATTCAACCTTCAATCCTCAATCCTCAGTCCTCAATACTCAAACCTCACTCCTCAATACTCAACTGTCAATCCTCAATTCTCAATACTCAATACAATATCCTGAATTCTCAGGATTCAATACTCAAACCTCAACCCTCAATAATCAGCCCTCATCCTCAATCCTCAATCCTCAATCCTCAACCCTCAATCTTCAATCCTCAATCCTCAATCCTCAATCCTCAACCTTCAATCCTCAATACTCAATCCCCAGTTCTCAATCCTCAATCTTCAATCCCCAATACTCAATCCTCAATCCTCAATCCTCAATCCTGTATCCTCAATCCTCAATCCTCAATTTTCACTCTTCAATCCTCAATCCTCAATCGTCAATCCTCGATCCTCAATCGTCAGTCTTCAATCCTCAATCCTCAATCTTCAATCCTCAATCATCATACCTCAAACATCAACACTCAACCCTCAGTCCTCGTCCTCAGTCCACAACCCTCAATCCTCGACCTCAATCTTCAATCCTCATTCTTCCATTATCAACACCCAATCCTCAATCTTCAGTCCTCAATCCTCAATCCTCAATTCTCAATCCTCAATCCTCAATCCTCAGACCTCAAACATCAATACTCAAGCCTCAGTCCTCGTCCTCAATCCACAACCATCAATCCTCAATCCTCAATCTTCAATCATCAATATTCAATCTTCAGTCCTCAATCCGAAATCCTCAATCCTCAATCCTTAATCCTCAATTTTCAATCCGCAATACCCAATCCTCAATCTTCAATCCTCAATCCTCAATCCTCAATCCTCAATCCTCGATCCTCAATCCTCAATCCTCAGTCCTCAAAACTCAAACATGAATCCTCAATCCTGAATCCTCAACCTTCAGAACTCAGTCCTCAACAATCAGTTGCCAATTCTCAATCCTCAATAGAATATAATCAACTCACAGTTTTCAATACTCAATACTCAATCTGCAATCTTCAAATTTCTATCTACAAACATCAATTCTCATCACTCAACCCTCAACACTCAGTCCCCAATCCTCAATTTTCACTCTTCAATCCTCAATCCTCAATCGTCAATCCTCGATCCTCAATCGTCAGTCTTCAATCCTCAATACTCAATCTTCAATCCTCAATGCTCAATCCTCAATCCTCAAACCTCAATCCTCAATCCTCAATTCTCATTCTTCTATCCCCAACACCCAATCCTCAATCTTCAATCCTCAATCCTCAATCCTCAATCCTCAATCCTCAATCCTCAATCCTCATTCTACAATCCTCAATACCCAATCCTCAATCTTCAATCGTCAATCCTCAATCCTCAATTCTCAAACCTCAACCCTCAGACCTCAGCCCTCAAACCTCAATCCTCAAACCTCAGCCCTCATTCTCAATCCTCAATCCTCAATTCTCAGTCCTCAGCCCACAAACCTCAATCCTCAACCCTAAGACCTCATCCTCAATCCTCAATTATCAATCCTCAATCCTCAATCTTCAATCTTCAATACTCAATCTTCAATCCTCAATCCTCAGTCCTCAAACCTCAATTCTGAATCCTCAATACTCAATCTTCAATCCTCAATCTTCAGTCCTCAATACTCAACTATCAGTCCTCAATTCTCAATACTCAATCCTCAATCCTCATTCTTCAATCCTCAATACCCAATCCTCAACCTTCAATCCTCATTCCTCAATCCTCAATCCTCAATCCTCAATCCTCAGACCTGAAACATAAATACTCAACCCTCAGTCCTCGTCCTCAATCAACAACCCTCAATCCTCGATCCTCAATCTTCAATCATCAATATTCAATCTTCAATCCTCAATCCTCAATGCTCAATACTCAATCTTAAATCCTCAATCCTCAATCTCAATACTCAACCATCAATCCTCAATTCTCAATACTCAATAGAATATCCTGAATTCTCAGGGTTCAATACTAAAACCTCAACACTCAACCCTCAATCCTCAATCCTCAAACCTCAATCCTCAACCTTCAATCCTCAATACTCAATCTTCAATCCTCCATTCTCAATCCTCAATTCTCAATCCTCAATCGTCAGGCCTCAATCCTCAATACTCAATCCTCAATCCTCAGTCCTCAGACCTCACACCTCAATCCCCAACCCTCAGCCCTCATCCTCATTCCTCAATCCTCAATCGTCAACCTTCAACCCTCAATCCTCAACCCTCAATCCTCAATGTTCAATCCTCAATACCCAATCCTCAGTCTTCAATCCTCAATCCTCAATCCCCAATCCTCAATCCTCATTCTTCAATCCCCAACACCCAATCCTCAATCTTCAATCCTCAATCCTCAATCCCCAATCCTCAATCCTCATTCTTCAATCCTCAACACCCAATCCTCAATCTTCAATCCTCAATCCTCAATCCTCAATACTCAAACCTCACTCCTCAATACACAACTATCAATCCTCATCCTCATTTCTCAATCCTCAATCGTTAATCCTCTATCCTCAATCCTCAACCCTCAATCCTCAATGTTCAATCCTCAATCCTCAATCTTCAATCTTCAATCCTCAATACCCAATCCTCAATCTTCAATCCTCAATCCTCAGTCCTCAAACCTCAATTCTGAATCCCCAATCTTCAGCCCTCAGTCCTCATACCTCAAACATCAATATTAAACCCTCAGTCCTCGTCCTCAATCCACAAACCTCAATCCTCAACCCTCAATTCTCAATCCTCAATCTTCAATCCCCAATAATCAATCTTCAAACCTCAATCCTCAATCCTCAATCCTGAATCCTCAATCCTCATTCCTCAATCTTCAATCCACAATCCCCAATCGTCAGTTCGCAATCCTCAATCCTCAATCCTCAGACCTCAGGCATCAATACTCAACCCTCAGTCCTCGTCCTCAATCCACAACCCTCAATCCTCAATCCTCAATATTGATTCATCAATATTCAACCTTCTATCCTCAATCCTCAATCCCCAATCCTCAATCCTCAATCCTCAATGTTCAATCCCTAATCATCAATCCTCGTTCTTCAATCCCCAGTACCCAATCCTCAATCTTCAATCCTCAATCCTCAATCCTCAATCCTCAATCCTCAATCCTCAATCCTCAATCCTGAATCCTCAATACTGAATCCTCAATCATCAGCACTCAGTCCTCAACAATCAGTTGTCAATCCTCAATCCTCAATAGAATGTCATCAATTCACACTTTTCAATACTCAATACTCAATCTGCAATCTTCAAATCTCTATCCACAAATATCAATTCTCATCACTCAGCCATCAACACTCAGTCCTCAATGTTCAATCCTCAATCCTCAATTCTCAATCGTCAATCCTCAATACTGAATCTTCAATCCTCAATCCTCAATCCTCAATCCTCAATCCTCAATCTTCAATCCTCAACACCCAATCCTCAATCTTCAATCCTCAGTCCTCAGTCCTCAAACCTCAATCCTCAACCCTCAGCCCTCATCCTCAATCCTCAATCCTCAATTCTCAATCCTCAAACCTCAAACCTCAATCATCAACCGACAGTCCTAGTCCTCAATCCTCAGCCATCAATCCTCAATCCTCAATCTTCAATCCTCAATATTCAACATTCAATACTCAATCCTCTATCCTCAATCATCAATACTCAATCCTCAATCGTCAATCCTCAATCCCCAATCCTCAATCTTCAAACCTCAATACTCAATCCTCAATTCTCAATCCTCAATCTTCAATCCCCAATAATCAATCTTCAATCCTCAATCCTCAATCCTCAATCCTGAATCCTCAATCCTCATTCCTCAATCTTCAATCCACAATCCCCAATCCTCAGTTCGCAATCCTCAATCCTCAATCCTCAGACCTCAGGCATCAATACTCAACCCACAATCCTCGTCCTCAATCCACAACCCTCAATCCTCAATCCTCAATATTCATTCATCAATATTCAACCTTCTATCCTCAATCCTCAATCCTCAATCCTCAATCCTCAATCCTCAATCCTCAATCCTCGATGTTCAATCCGCAATACCCAATGCTCAATTTTCAATCCTCAATGCTCAATCCTCAATCCTCAATCCTCAGTCCTCAATCCACAATCATCAATCCTCAATCCCCAATCCTCAATCTTCAATCCTCAATCCTCAATACTCAATCCTCAATCCTCAATCTTCAATCCTCAATACTCAATCTTCAATCCTCAATCCTCAATCCTCAATCCTCAATGCTCAATCCTCAATCCTCAATCCTCAACCCTCAATCTTCAATTCTCATTACTCAATCTGCAATCCTCAATCCTCAATCCTCAAACCTCAATCCTCATTCTTCAATCCTCAATACCCAATCCTCAATCTTCAATCCTCAATTCTAAATCCTCAATTCTCAATCCTCAATCCTCAATCCTCAATCCTCAATCCACAGACCTCAATCCTCAATCTTCAATCCTCAATACTCAATCTTCAATCCTCAATCCTCAATCCCCAATCCTCAATCCTCATTCTTCAATCCTCAACACCCAATCCTCAATCTTCAATCCTCAATCCTCAATCCTCAATTCTCAATCCTCAATCCTCAATCCTCAGACCTCAAACATCAACACTCAACCCTCAGTCCTCGACCTCAATCCACAGCCCTCAATCCTCGATCCTCAATCTTCAATCATCAATATTCAACCTTCAATCCTCAATCCTCAGTCCTCAATACTCAAACCTCACTCCTCAATACTCAACTGTCAATCCTCAATTCTCAATACTCAATACAATATCCTGAATTCTCAGGATTCAATACTCAAACCTCAACCCTCAATAATCAGCCCTCATCCTCAATCCTCAATCCTCAATCCTCAACCCTCAATCTTCAATCCTCAATCCTCAATCCTCAATCCTCAACCTTCAATCCTCAATACTCAATCCCCAATTCTCAATCCTCAATCTTCAATCCCCAATACTCAATCCTCAATCCTCAATCCTCAATCCTGTATCCTCAATCCTCAATCCTCAATTTTCACTCTTCAATCCTCAATCCTCAATCGTCAATCCTCGATCCTCAATCGTCAGTCTTCAATCCTCAATACTCAATCTTCAATCCTCAATGCTGAATCCTCAATCCTCAAAGCTCATTCTACAATCCTCAATGCCCAATCCTCTATCTTCAATCCTCAATCGTCAATCCTGAATACTCAATCCTCAATCCTCACTCTTCAATCCTCAATACTCAATCTTCAATCCTCAATACTCAATCTTCAATCCTCAATCCTCAATCCTCAATCCTCAATTCTCATTCTTCAATCCTCAACACCCAATCCTCAATCTTCAATCCTCAATCCTCAATCCTCAATCCTCAATCCTCAATCCTCATTCTACAATCCTCAATACCCAATCCTCAATCTTCAATCGTCAATCCTCAATCCTCAATTCTCAAACCTCAATCCTCAGTCCTCAGCCCTCAAACCTCAATCCTCAAACCTCAGACCTCATTCTCATTCCTCAATCCTCAATTCTCAGTCCTCAGCCCTCAAACATCAATCCTCAACCCTAAGACCTCATCCTCAAACCTCAATTATCAATCCTCAATCCTCAATCTTCAATCCTCAATACTCAATCTTCAATCCTCAATCCTCAGTCCTCAAACCTCAATTCTGAATCCTCAATACTCAATCTTCAATCCTCAATCTTCAGTCCTCAATACTCAACTATCAGTCCTCAATACTCAATACTCAATCCTCAATCCTCATTCTTCAATCCTCAATACCCAATCCTCAATCTTCAATCCTCATTCCTCAATCCTCAATCCTCAATCCTCAATCCTCAGTCCTCAGACCTCAAACATCAATCCTGAACCCTCAGCCCTCATCCTCAATCCTCAATCCTCAATCTTCAATCCTCAGTCCTCAATCCTCATGCCTCAATCCTCAATGCTCATTCCTCAGTCATCAAACCTCAATCCTGAATCCTCAATCCTGAATCCTCAATCTTCAGACCTCAGACCTGAATAATCAGATGTCAATCCTCAATCCTCAATAGAATGTCGTCAATTCACAGTTTTCAATACTCAATACTCAATCTGCAATCTTCAAATTTCTATCCACAAACATCAATTCTCATCACTCAACCCTCAACACTCAGTCCCCAATCCTCAATCTTCAATCCTCAATCCTCAGTCCTCAATTCTCAATCCTCAATCTTCAATCCTCAATGCTCTATCTTCAATCCTCAATCCTCTATCCTCAATCCCCAAACCTCATTCTAAAATCCTCAATACCCAATCCTGAATCTTCAATCGTCAATCCTCAATACTCAATACTCAATCCTCAATCCTCAGTCCTCAGTCCTCAAACCTCAATCCTCAATCCTCAGCCCTCATCCTCAATCCTCAATCCTCAATCCTCAATCCTCAACGTTCAATCCTCAATACCCAATCCTCAGTCTTCAATCCTCAATCCTCAATCCTCAATCTTCAATCCTCAATCCTCAGTCCTCAAACCTCAATTCTGAATCCTCAATCCTGAATCCTCAATCTTCAGCCCTCAGTCCTCAACAATCAGTTGTCATTCCTCAATCCTCAATAGAATATCATCAATTCACAGCTTTTAATACTCAATACTCAATCTGCAATCTTCCAACGTGTATCCACAAACATCAATTTTCACCACTCAACCCTCAGCACTCATCCCTCAATGTTCAATCCTCAATCCTCAGCTCTCAATCTTCGATCCTCAATACTGAACCTTCAAACCTCAATCCTCAATTCTCAATCATCAATCCTCAACCCTCATTCTTCAATCCTCAATACGCAATCCTCAATCTTCAGTCCTCAAGCTCAATCCTCAATTCCCAATTCTCAATCCTCAATCCTCAATTCCCAATCCTCAATCCTCATTCTTCAATCCTCAATACTCAATACTCAATCCTCAATCCTCAGTCCTCAGTCCTCAAACCTCAATCCTCAATCCTCAGCCCTCATACTTAATCCTCAATCCTCAATTCTCAATCCTCAATGTTCAATCCTCAATACCCAATCTTCAGTCTTCAATCCTCAATCCTCAATCCTCAATTCTCAATCCTCAATCCTCAATCCTCAGACCTCAAACATCAACACTCAACCCTCAGTCCTCGACCTCAATCCACAGCCCTCAATCCTCGATCCTCAATCTTCAATCATCAATATTCAACCTTCAATCCTCAATCCTCAGTCCTCAATACTCAAACCTCACTCCTCAATACTCAACTGTCACTCCTCAATTCTCAATACTCAATATAATATCCTGAATTCTCAGGATTCAATACTCAAACCTCAACCCTCAATAATCAGCCCTCATCCTCAATCCTCAATCCTCAATCCTCAACCCTCAATCTTCAATCCTCAATCCTCAATCCTCAATCCTCAACCTTCAATCCTCAATACTCAATCCCCAATTCTCAATCCTCAATCTTCAATCCCCAATACTCAATCCTCAATCCTCAATCCTCAATCCTGTATCCTCAATCCTCAATCCTCAATTTTCACTCTTCAATCCTCAATCCTCAATCGTCAATCCTCGATCCTCAATCGTCAGTCTTCAATCCTCAATACTCAATCTTCAATCCTCAATGCTGAATCCTCAATCCTCAAACCTCATTCTACAATCCTCAATGCCCAATCCTCTATCTTCAACCCTCAATCGTCAATCCTCAATACTCAATCCTCAATCCTCACTCTTCAATCCTCAATACTCAATCTTCAATCCTCAATACTCAATCTTCAATCCTCAATCCTCAATCCTCAATCCTCAATTCTCATTCTTCAATCCTCAACACCCAATCCTCAATCTTCAATCCTCAATCCTCAATCCTCAATCCTCAATCCTCAATCCTCATTCTACAATCCTCAATACCCAATCCTCAGTCTTCAATCGTCAATCCTCAATCCTCAATTCTCAAACCTCAATCCTCAGTCCTCAGACCTCAAACCTCAATCCTCAAACCTCAGCCCTCATTCTCAATCCTCAATCCTCAATTCTCAGTCCTCAATACTCAATCTTCAATCCTCAATCCTCAGTCCTCAAACCTCAATTCTGAATCCTCAATACTCAATCTTCAATCCTCAATCTTCAGTCCTCAATACTCAACTATCAGTCCTCAATACTCAATACTCAATCCTCAATCCTCATTCTTCAGTCCTCAATACCCAATCCTCAACCTTCAATCCTCATTCCTCAATCCTCAATCCTCAATCCTCAATCCTCAGACCTGAAACATAAATACTCAACCCTCAGTCCTCGTCCTCAATCAACAACCCTCAATCCTCGATCCTCAATCTTCAATCATCAATATTCAATCTTCAATCCTCAATACTCAATGCTCAATACTCAATCTTAAATCCTCAATCCTCAATCTCAATACTCAACCATCAATCCTCAATTCTCAATACTCAATAGAATATCCTGAATTCTCAGGGTTCAATACTAAAACCTCAACACTCAACCCTCAATCCTCAATCCTCAAACCTCAATCCTCAACCTTCAATCCTCAATACTCAATCTTCAATCCTCCATTCTCAATCCTCAATTCTCAGTCCTCAATCGTCAGGCATCAATCCTCAATACTCAATCCTCAATCCTCAGTCCTCAGACCTCACACCTCAATCCCCAACCCTCAGCCCTCATCCTCATTCCTCAATCCTCAATCGTCAATCTTCAACCCTCAATCCTCAACCCTCAATCCTCAATGTTCAATCCTCAATACCCAATCCTCAGTCTTCAATCCTCAATCCTCAATCCCCAATCCTCAATCCTCATTCTTCAATCCTCAACACCCAATCCTCAATCTTCAATCCTCAATCCTCAATCCCCAATCCTCAATCCTCATTCTTCAATCCTCAACACCCAATCCTCAATCTTCAATCCTCAATCCTCAATCCTCAATACTCAAACCTCACTCCTCAATACACAACTATCAATCCTCATCCTCATTCCTCAATCCTCAATCGTTAATCGTCTATCCTCAATCCTCAACCCTCAATCCTCAATGTTCAATCCTCAATCCTCAATCTTCAATCTTCAATCCTCAATACCCAATCCTCAATCTTCAATCCTCAATCCTCAGTCCTCAAACCTCAATTCTGAATCCCCAATCTTCAGCCCTCAGTCCTCATACCTCAAACATCAATATTAAACCCTCAGTCCTCGTCCTCAATCCACAACCCTCAATCCTCAATCCTCAATATTCATTCATCAATATTCAACCTTCTATCCTCAATCCTCAATCCCCAATCCTCAATCCTCAATCCTCAATGTTCAATCCCTAATCATCAATCCTCATTCTTCAATCCCCAGTACCCAATCCTCAATCTTCAATCCTCAATCCTCAATCCTCAATCCTCAATCCTCAATCCTCAATCCTCAATCCTGAATCCTCAATACTGAATCCTCAATCATCAGCACTCAGTCCTCAACAATCAGTTGTCAATCCTCAATCCTCAATAGAATGTCATCAATTCACACTTTTCAATACTCAATACTCAATCTGCAATCTTCAAATCTCTATCCACAAATATCAATTCTCATCACTCAGCCATCAACACTCAGTCCTCAATGTTCAATCCTCAATCCTCAATTCTCAATCGTCAATCCTCAATACTGAATCTTCAATCCTCAATCCTCAATCCTCAATCCTCAATCCTCAATCTTCAATCCTCAACACCCAATCCTCAATCTTCAATCCTCAAACCTCAATCCTCAGTCCTCAGTCCTCAAACCTCAATCCTCAACCCTCAGCCCTCATCCTCAATCCTCAATCCTCAATTCTCAATCCTCAAACCTCAAACCTCAATCATCAACCGACAGTCCTAGTCCTCAATCCTCAGTCATCAATCCTCAATCCTCAATCTTCAATCCTCAATATTCAACATTCAATACTCAATCCTCTATCCTCAATCATCAATACTCAATCCTCAATCGTCAATCCTCAATCCCCAATCCTCAATCTTCAAACCTCAATACTCAATCCTCAATTCTCAATCCTCAATCTTCAATCCCCAATAATCAATCTTCAATCCTCAATCCTCAATCCTCAATCCTGAATCCTCAATCCTCATTCCTCAATCTTCAATCCACAATCCCTAATCCTCAGTTCGCAATCCTCAATCCTCAATCCTCAGACCTCAGGCATCAATACTCAACCCACAATCCTCGTCCTCAATCCACAACCCTCAATCCTCAATCCTCAATATTCATTCATCAATATTCAACCTTCTATCCTCAATCCTCAATCCTCAATCCTCAATCCTCAATCCTCAATCCTCAATCCTCAATGTTCAATCCGCAATACCCAATGCTCAATCTTCAATCCTCAATGCTCAATCCTCAATCCTCAATCCTCAGTCCTCAATCCACAATCATCAATCCTCAATCCCCAATCCTCAATCTTCAATCCTCAGTCCTCAATACTCAATCCTCAATCCTCAATCTTCAATCCTCAATACTCAATCTTCAATCCTCAATCCTCAATCCTCAATCCTCAATGCTCAATCCTCAATACTCAATCCTCAACCCTCAATCTTCAATTCTCATTACTCAATCTGCAATCCTCAATCCTCAATCCTCAAACCTCAATCCTCATTCTTCAATCCTCAATACCCAATCCTCAATACCCAATCCTCAATCTTCAATCCTCAATTCTCAATCCTCAATTCTCAATCCTCAATCCTCAATCCTCAATCCACAGACCTCAATCCTCAATCTTCAATCCTCAATACTCAATCTTCAATCCTCAATCCTCAATCCCCAATCCTCAATCCTCATTCTTCAATCCTCAACACCTAATCCTCAATCTTCAATCCTCAATCCTCAATCCTCAGACCTCAAACATCAACACTCAACCCTCAGTCCTCGACCTCAATCCACAGCCCTCAATCCTCGATCCTCAATCTTCAATCATCAATATTCAACCTTCAATCCTCAATCCTCAGTCCTCAATACTCAAACCTCGCTCCTCAATACTCAACTGTCAATCCTCAATTCTCAATACTCAATATAATATCCTGAATTCTCAGGATTCAATACTCAAACCTCAACCCTCAATAATCAGCCCTCATCCTCAATCCTCAATCCTCAATCCTCAACCCTCAATCTTCAATCCTCAATCCTCAATCCTCAATCCTCAACCTTCAATCCTCAATACTCAATCCCCAATTCTCAATCCTCAATCTTCAATCCCCAATACTCAATCCTCAATCCTCAATCCTCAATCCTGTATCCTCAATCCTCAATCCTCAATTTTCACTCTTCAATCCTCAATCATCAATCGTCAATCCTCGATCCTCAATCGTCAGTCTTCAATCCTCAATACTCAATCTTCAATCCTCAATGCTGAATCCTCAATCCTCAATTCTCATTCTTCAATCCTCAACACCCAATCCTCAATCTTCAATCCTCAATCCTCAATCCTCAATCCTCAATCCTCAATCCTCATTCTACAATCCTCAATACCCAATCCTCAATCTTCAATCGTCAATCCTCAATCCTCAATTCTCAAACCTCAATCCTCAGTCCTCAGACCTCAAACCTCAATCATCAAACCTCAGCCCTCATTCTCATTCCTCAATCCTCAATTCTCAGTCCTCAGCCCTCAAACCTCAATCCTCAACCCTAAGACCTCATCCTCAAACCTCAATTATCAATCCTCAATCCTCAATCTTTAATCCTCAATACTCAATCTTCAATCCTCAATCCTCAGTCCTCAAACCTCAGTTCTGAATCCTCAATACTCAATCTTCAATCCTCAATCTTCAGTCCTCAATACTCAACTATCAGTCCTCAATACTCAATACTCAATCCTCAATCCTCATTCTTCAATCCTCAATACCCAATCCTCAATCTTCAATCCTCATTCCTCAATCCTCAATCCTCAATCCTCATTCTTCAATCCTCGACACCCAATCCTCAATCTTCAATCCTCAATCCTCAATCCTCAGACCTCAATCCTCAATCTTCAATCCTCAATACTCAATCTTCAATCTTCAATCCTCAATCCTCAATCCTCAATTCTCAATCCTCAATCTTCAATCCCCAATACTCAGTCCTCCATACTCAATCCTCAATCCTGAATCCTCAATCCTCAATCCTCAATTTTCAATCTTTAATCCTCAATCCTCAATCCTCAATCTTCAATCCTCAATCGTCAGTCTTCAATCCTCAATACTCAATCTTCAATCCTCAATACTAAATCCTCAATCCTCAAACCTCAATCCTCAATCCTCAGCCCTCATACTTAATCCTCAATCCTCAATTCTCAATCCTCAATGTTCAATCCTCAATACCCAATCTTCAGTCTTCAATCCTCAATCCTCAATCCTCAATTCTCAATCCTCAATCCTCAATCCTCAGACCTCAAACATCAACACGCAACCCTCAGTCCTCGACCTCAATCCACAGCCCTCAATCCTCGATCCTCAATCTTCAATCATCAATATTCAACATTCAATCCTCAATCCTCAGTCCTCAATACTCAAACCTCACTCCTCAATACTCAACTGTCACTCCTCAATTCTCAATACTCAATATAATATCCTGAATTCTCAGGATTCAATACTCAAACCTCAACCCTCAATAATCAGCCCTCATCCTCAATCCTCAATCCTCAATCCTCAACCCTCAATCTTCAATCCTCAATCCTCAATCCTCAATCCTCAACCTTCAATCCTCAATACTCAATCCCCAATTCTCAATCCTCAATCTTCAATCCCCAATACTCAATCCTCAATCCTCAATCCTCAATCCTGTATCCTCAATCCTCAATCCTCAATTTTCACTCTTCAATCCTCAATCTTCAATCCTCAATCCTCAATCCTCAATCCTCAATCCTCAATCCTCAATCCTCAATCCTGAATCCTCAATACTGAATCCTCAATCATCAGCACTCAGTCCTCAACAATCAGTTGTCAATCCTCAATCCTCAATAGAATGTCATCAATTCACACTTTTCAATACTCAATACTCAATCTGCAATCTTCAAATCTCTATCCACAAATATCAATTCTCATCACTCAGCCATCAACACTCAGTCCTCAATGTTCAATCCTCAATCCTCAATTCTCAATCGTCAATCCTCAATACTGAATCTTCAATCCTCAATCCTCAATCCTCAATCCTCAATCCTCAATCTTCAATCCTCAACACCCAATCCTCAATCTTCAATCCTCAAACCTCAATCCTCAGTCCTCAGTCCTCAAACCTCAATCCTCAACCCTCAGCCCTCATCCTCAATCCTCAATCCTCAATTCTCAATCCTCAAACCTCAAACCTCAATCATCAACCGACAGTCCTAGTCCTCAATCCTCAGTCATCAATCCTCAATCCTCAATCTTCAATCCTCAATATTCAACATTCAATACTCAATCCTCTATCCTCAATCATCAATACTCAATCCTCAATCGTCAATCCGCAATCCCCAATCCTCAATCTTCAAACCTCAATACTCAATCCTCAATTATCAATCCTCAATCTTCAATCCCCAATAATCAATCTTCAATCCTCAATCCTCAATCCTCAATCCTGAATCCTCAATCCTCATTCCTCAATCTTCAATCCACAATCCCTAATCCTCAGTTCGCAA
The DNA here is from genome assembly GCF_051401765.1 of Calliopsis andreniformis. Taxonomy (NCBI): domain Eukaryota; kingdom Metazoa; phylum Arthropoda; class Insecta; order Hymenoptera; family Andrenidae; genus Calliopsis; species Calliopsis andreniformis. Next base: position 2,479,737 of record NW_027480481.1, read on the forward strand.
TCCTCAATCCTCAATCCTCAGACCTCAGGCATCAATACTCAACCCACAATCCTCGTCCTCAATCCACAACCCTCAATCCTCAATCCTCAATATTCATTCATCAATATTCAACCTTCTATCCTCAATCCTCAATCCTCAATCCTCAATCCTCAATCCTCAATCCTCAATCCTCAATGTTCAATCCGCAATACCCAATGCTCAATCTTCAATCCTCAATGCTCAATCCTCAATCCTCAATCCTCAGTCCTCAATCCACAATCATCAATCCTCAATCCCCAATCCTCAATCTTCAATCCTCAGTCCTCAATACTCAATCCTCAATCCTCAATCTTCAATCCTCAATACTCAATCTTCAATCCTCAATCCTCAATCCTCAATCCTCAATGCTCAATCCTCAATCCTCAATCCTCAACCCTCAATCTTCAATTCTCATTACTCAATCTGCAATACTCAATCCTCAATCCTCAAACCTCAATCCTCATTCTTCAATCCTCAATACCCAATCCTCAATACCCAATCCTCAATCTTCAATCCTCAATTCTCAATCCTCAATTCTCAATCCTCAATCCTCAATCCTCAATCCACAGACCTCAATCCTCAATCTTCAATCCTCAATACTCAATCTTCAATCCTCAATCCTCAATCCCCAATCCTCAATCCTCATTCTTCAATCCTCAACACCTAATCCTCAATCTTCAATCCTCAATCCTCAATCCTCAGACCTCAAACATCAACACTCAACCCTCAGTCCTCGACCTCAATCCACAGCCCTCAATCCTCGATCCTCAATCTTCAATCATCAATATTCAACCTTCAATCCTCAATCCTCAGTCCTCAATACTCAAACCTCGCTCCTCAATACTCAACTGTCAATCCTCAATTCTCAATACTCAATATAATATCCTGAATTCTCAGGATTCAATACTCAAACCTCAACCCTCAATAATCAGCCCTCATCCTCAATCCTCAATCCTCAATCCTCAACCCTCAATCTTCAATCCTCAATCCTCAATCCTCAATCCTCAACCTTCAATCCTCAATACTCAATCCCCAATTCTCAATCCTCAATCTTCAATCCCCAATACTCAATCCTCAATCCTCAATCCTCAATCCTGTATCCTCAATCCTCAATCCTCAATTTTCACTCTTCAATCCTCAATCATCAATCGTCAATCCTCGATCCTCAATCGTCAGTCTTCAATCCTCAATACTCAATCTTCAATCCTCAATGCTGAATCCTCAATCCTCAATTCTCATTCTTCTATCCTCAACACCCAATCCTCAATCTTCAATCCTCAATCCTCAATCCTCAATCCTCAATCCTCAATCCTCATTCTACAATCCTCAATACCCAATCCTCAATCTTCAATCGTCAATCCTCAATCCTCAATTCTCAAACCTCAATCCTCAGTCCTCAGACCTCAAACCTCAATCATCAAACCTCAGCCCTCATTCTCATTCCTCAATCCTCAATTCTCAGTCCTCAGCCCTCAAACCTCAATCCTCAACCCTAAGACCTCATCCTCAAACCTCAATTATCAATCCTCAATCCTCAATCTTTAATCCTCAATACTCAATCTTCAATCCTCAATCCTCAGTCCTCAAACCTCAGTTCTGAATCCTCAATACTCAATCTTCAATCCTCAATCTTCAGTCCTCAATACTCAACTATCAGTCCTCAATACTCAATACTCAATCCTCAATCCTCATTCTTCAATCCTCAATACCCAATCCTCAATCTTCAATCCTCATTCCTCAATCCTCAATCCTCAATCCTCTTTCTTCAATCCTCGACACCCAATCCTCAATCTTCAATCCTCAATCCTCAATCCTCAGACCTCAATCCTCAATCTTCAATCCTCAATACTCAATCTTCAATCTTCAATCCTCAATCCTCAATCCTCAATTCTCAATCCTCAATCTTCAATCCCCAATACTCAGTCCTCCATACTCAATCCTCAATCCTGAATCCTCAATCCTCAATCCTCAATTTTCAATCTTTAATCCTCAATCCTCAATCCTCAATCTTCAATCCTCAATCGTCAGTCTTCAATCCTCAATACTCAATCTTCAATCCTCAATACTAAATCCTCAATCCTCAAACCTCAATCCTCAATCCTCAGCCCTCATACTTAATCCTCAATCCTCAATTCTCAATCCTCAATGTTCAATCCTCAATACCCAATCTTCAGTCTTCAATCCTCAAACCTCAATCCTCAATTCTCAATCCTCAATCCTCAATCCTCAGACCTCAAACATCAACACTCAACCCTCAGTCCTCGACCTCAATCCACAGCCCTCAATCCTCGATCCTCAATCTTCAATCATCAATATTCAACCTTCAATCCTCAATCCTCAGTCCTCAATACTCAAACCTCACTCCTCAATACTCAACTGTCACTCCTCAATTCTCAATACTCAATATAATATCCTGAATTCTCAGGATTCAATACTCAAACCTCAACCCTCAATAATCAGCCCTCATCCTCAATCCTCAATCCTCAATCCTCAACCCTCAATCTTCAATCCTCAATCCTCAATCCTCAATCCTCAACCTTCAATCCTCAATACTCAATCCCCAATTCTCAATCCTCAATCTTCAATCCCCAATACTCAATCCTCAATCCTCAATCCTCAATCCTGTATCCTCAATCCTCAATCCTCAATTTTCACTCTTCAATCCTCAATCCTCAATCGTCAATCCTCGATCCTCAATCGTCAGTCTTCAATCCTCAATACTCAATCTTCAATCCTCAATGCTGAATCCTCAATCCTCAAACCTCATTCTACAATCCTCAATGCCCAATCCTCTATCTTCAACCCTCAATCGTCAATCCTCAATACTCAATCCTCAATCCTCACTCTTCAATCCTCAATACTCAATCTTCAATCCTCAATACTCAATCTTCAATCCTCAATCCTCAATCCTCAATCCTCAATTCTCATTCTTCAATCCTCAACACCCAATCCTCAATCTTCAATCCTCAATCCTCAATCCTCAATCCTCAATCCTCAATCCTCATTCTACAATCCTCAATCCTCAATCCTCATTCTTCAATCCTCAATACCCAATCCTCAATCTTCAATCCTCATTCCTCAATCCTCAATCCTCAGTCCTCATTCTTCAATCCTCAGCACCCAATCCTCAATCTTCAATCCTCAATCCTCAATCCTCAGACCTCAATCCTCAATCTTCAATCCTCAATACTCAATCTTCAATCTTCAATCCTCAATCCTCAATCCTCAATTCTCAATCCTCAATCTTCAATCCCCAATACTCAGTCCTCCATACTCAATCCTCAATCCTGAATCCTCAATCCTCAATCCTCAATTTTCAATCTTTAATCCTCAATCCTCAATCCTCAATCCTCAATCCTCAATCGTCAGTCTTCAATCCTCAATACTCAATCTTCAATCCTCAATCCTAAATCCTCAGTCCTCAAACCTCATTCTACAATCCTCAATAACCAATCCTCAATCTTCAATCCTCAATCCTCAATCCTCAATTCTCAAACCTCAATCCTCAGTCCTCAGCCCTCAAACCTCAATCCTCAAACCTCAGCCCCCATTCTCAATCCTCAATCCTCAATTCTCAGTCCTCAGCCCTCAAACCTCAATCCTCAACCCTAAGACCTCATCCTCAATCCTCAATTATCAATCCTCAATCCTCAATCTTCAATCCTCAACACTCTATCTACAATCCTCAATCCTCAATTCGCAATCCTCAATCCCCAGTCCTCAGTCCTCAATCCTCAATGCTCAAACCTTAGCCCACATCCTCAATCCTCAATCCTCAATCTTCAATCCTGAATACCCAATCCTCAATCTTCAATCCTCATTCTTCAATCCTCAACACCCAATCCTCAATCTTCAATGCTCAATCCTCAATCCTCAATTCTCAATCCTCAATCCTCAATCGTCAGGCTTCAATCCTCAATACTCAATCTTCAATCCTCAATCCTCAATCCTCATTCCTCAGTCCTCATTCTTCAATCCTCAATCCTCAATCCTCAATCGTCAGACCTCAAGCATCAAAACTCATCCCTCAGTCCTCGTACTCAATCCACAGCCCTCAATCCTGGATCATCAATCTTCAATCATCAATATTCAATCTTCAACCCTCAATCCTCAATCCTCAATACTCAGTCCTCAATCCTCAATCCTCAATCCTCAATACTCAACCATCAATTCTCAATTCTCAATACTCAAGAGAATATCCTGATTTCTCAGGATTCAATACTCAAACCTCAACACTCAACCCTCAATCCTCAATCCTCAATCCTCAATCCTCAATCTTCAATCCTCCATCCTAAATCCTCAATCCTCAATCCTCAATCCTCAATCGTCTTGCTTCAATCCTCAATACCCAATCCTCGGTCTTCAATCCTCAATCCTCAATCCTCAATCCTCAATCCTCGATCCTCAATCCTCAGTCCTCAGCCCACAAACCTCAATCCTCAACCCTAAGACCTCATCCTCAATCCTCAATTATCAATCCTCAATCCTCAATCTTCAATCCTCAATACTCAATCTTCAATCCTCAATCCTCAGTCCTCAAACCTCAATTCTGAATCCTCAATACTCAATCTTCAATCCTCAATCTTCAGTCCTCAATACTCAACTATCAGTCCTCAATTCTCAATACTCAATCCTCAATCCTCATTCTTCAATCCTCAATACCCAATCCTCAACCTTCAATCCTCATTCCTCAATCCTCAATCCTCAATCCTCAATCCTCAGACCTGAAACATAAATACTCAACCCTCAGTCTTCGTCCTCAATCAACAACCCTCAATCCTCGATCCTCAATCTTCAATCATCAATATTCAATCTTCAATCCTCAATCCTCAATGCTCAATACTCAATCTTAAATCCTCAATCCTCAATCTCAATACTCAACCATCAATCCTCAATTCTCAATACTCAATAGAATATCCTGAATTCTCAGGGTTCAATACTAAAACCTCAACACTCAGCCCTCAATCCTCAATCCTCAATCCGCAATCCTCAACCTTCAATCCTCAATACTCAATCTTCAATCCTCCATTCTCAATCCTCAATTCTCAATCCTCAATCGTCAGGCCTCAATCCTCAATACTCAATCCTCAATCCTCAGTCCTCAGACCTCATACCTCAATCCCCAACCCTCAGACCTCATCCTCATTCCTCAATCCTCAATCGTCAATCTTCAACTCTCAATCCTCAACCCTCAATCCTCAATGTTCAATCCTCAATACCCAATCCTCAACCTTCAATCCTCATTCCTCAATCCTCAATCCTCAATCCTCAATCCTCAGACCTGAAACATAAATACTCAACCCTCAGTCCTCGTCCTCAATCAACAACCCTCAATCCTCGATCCTCAATCTTCAATCATCAATATTCAATCTTCAATCCTCAATCCTCAATGCTCAATACTCAATCTTAAATCCTCAATCCTCAATCTCAATACTCAACCATCAATCCTCAATTCTCAATACTCAATAGAATATCCTGAATTCTCAGGGTTCAATACTAAAACCTCAACACTCAGCCCTCAATCCTCAATCCTCAATCCGCAATCCTCAACCTTCAATCCTCAATACTCAATCTTCAATCCTCCATTCTCAATCCTCAATTCTCAATCCTCAATCGTCAGGCCTCAATCCTCAATACTCAATCCTCAATCCTCAGTCCTCAGACCTCATACCTCAATCCCCAACCCTCAGACCTCATCCTCATTCCTCAATCCTCAATCGTCAATCTTCAACCCTCAATCCTCAACCCTCAATCCTCAATGTTCAATCCTCAATACCCAATCCTCAGTCTTCAATCCTCAATCCTCAATCCCCAATCCTCAATCCTCATTCTTCAATCCTCAACACCCAATCCTCAATCTTCAATCCTCAATCCTCAATCCTAAATCCTCAATCCTCAATCCTCAATCCCCAATCGTCTTGTTTCAATCCTCAATACCCAATCCTCCGTCTTCAATCTTTAATCTTCATTCCTCAATTCTCAATCCTCAATCCTCAGTCCTCAGACCTCAAACCTCAATCCCCAATCCGCAGCCCTCATCCTCATTCCTCATTCCTCAATCGTCAATCCTCAATCCTCAATACTCAACCCCCAATCCTCAATGTTCAATCCTCAATACCCAATCCTCAGTCTTCAATCCTCAATCCTCAATCCTCAATCCTCAATCTAACAATCCTCAATCCTCAATCCTCAATCCTCAATCCACTATCCTCAATCCTCAATCATCAATTTTCAATCCTTAATACTCAACTTTCAATCCTCAATCCTCAAACCTCAATCCTTAATCCTCAATCGTCAGTCTTCAATCCTCAATATCCAACTTTCAATCTTCAATCCTCAATCCTCAATCCTCAAATCTCAATCCTCAATCCCCAGTCCTCAGTCCTCAAACTTCAATGCTCAAACCTTAGCCCACATCGTCAGTCCTCAATCCTCAATCCTCAATCTTCAATCCTCAATCCTCACTCTTCAATCCTCAATACTCAATCTTCAATCCTCAATACTCAATCTTCAATCCTCAATCCTCAATCCTCAATCCTCAATTCTCATTCTTCAATCCTCAACACCCAATCCTCAATCTTCAGTCCTCAATCCTCAATCCTCAATCCTCAATCCTCAATCCTCATTCTACAATCCTCAATACCCAATCCTCAATCTTCAATCGTCAATCCTCAATCCTCAATTCTCAAACCTCAATCCTCAGTCCTCAGCCCTCAAACCTCAATCCTCAAACCTCAGCCCTCATTCTCAATCCTCAATCCTCAATTCTCAGTCCTCAGCCCTCAAACCTCAATCCTCAACCCTAAGACCTCATCCTCAAACCTCAATTATCAATCCTCAATCCTCAATCTTCAATCCTCAATACTCAATCTTCAATCCTCAATCCTCAGTCCTCAAACCTCAATTCTGAATCCTCAATACTCAATCTTCAATCCTCAATCTTCAGTCCTCAATACTCAACTATCAGTCCTCAATACTCAATACTCAATCCTCAATACTCATTCTTCAATCCTCAATACCCAATCCTCAATCTTCAATCCTCATTCCTCAATCCTCAATCCTCAATCCTCATTCTTCAATCCTCAACACCCAATCCTCAATCTTCAATCCTCAATCCTCAATCCTCAGACCTCAATCCTCAATCTTCAATCCTCAATACTCAATCTTCGATCTTCAATCCTCAATCCTCAATCCTCAATCCTCAATTCTCAATCCTCAATCTTCAATCCCCAATACTCAGTCCTCCATACTCAATCCTCAATCCTGAATCCTCAATCCTCAATCCTCAATTTTCAATCTTTAATCCTCAATCCTCAATCCTCAATCCTCAATCCTCAATCGTCAGTCTTCAATCCTCAATACTCAATCTTCAATCCTCAATCCTCAGTCCTCAAACCTCAATTCTGAATCCTCAATACTCAATCTTCAATCCTCAATCTTCAGTCCTCAATACTCAACTATCAGTCCTCAATCCTCAATACTCAATCTACAATCCTCAATCCTCAATTCTCAATCGTCAGGCTTCAATCCTCAATACTCAATCTTCAATCCTCAATCCTCAATCCTCATTCCTCAGTCCTCATTCTTCAATCCTCAATCCTGAATCCTCAATCCTGAATCCTCAATCTTCAGACCTCAGACCTGAACAATCAGATGTCAATCCTCAATCCTCAATAGAATGTCGTCAATTCACAGTTTTCAATACTCAATACTCAATCTGCAATCTTCAAATTTCTATCCACAAACATCAATTCTCATCACTCAACCCTCAACACTCAGTCCCCAATCCTCAATCTTCAATCCTCAATCCTCAGTCCTCAATTCTCAATCCTCAATCTTCAATCCTCAATACTCTATCTTCAATCCTCAATCCTCTATCCTCAATCCCCAAACCTCATTCTAAAATCCTCAATACCCAATCCTCAATCTTCAATCCTCAATCCTCAATACTCAATACTCAATACTCAATCCTCAATCCTCAGTCCTCAGTCCTCAAACCTCAATCCTCAATCCTCAGCCCTCATCCTCAATCCTCAATCCTCAATCCTCAATCCTCAATGTTCAATCCTCAATACCCAATCCTCAGACTTCAATCCTCAATCCTCAATCCTCAATCTTCAATCCTCAATCCTCAGTCCTCAAACCTCAATTCTGAATCCTCAATCCTGAATCCTCAATCTTCAGCCCTCAGTCCTCAACAATCAGTTGTCATTCCTCAATCCTCAATAGAATATCCTCAATTCACAGCTTTTAATACTCAATACTCTATCTGCAATCTTCCAACGTGTATCCACAAACATCAATTCTCACCACTCAACCCTCAGCACTCATCCCTCAATGTTCAATCCTCAATCCTCAGCTCTCAATCTTCGATCCTCAATACTGAACCTTCAAACCTCAATCCTCAATTCTCAATCATCAATCCTCAACCCTCATTCTTCAATCCTCAATACGCAATCCTCTATCTTCAGCCCTCAACCTCAATCCTCAATTCCCAATTCTCAATACTCAATCTTCAATCCTCAATACTCAATCCTCAATCTTCAATCCTCATTCTTCAATCCTCAACACCCAATCCTCAATCTTCAATGCTCAATCCTCAATCCTCAATTCTCAATCCTCAATCCTCAATCGTCAGGCTTCAATCCTCAATACTCAATCTTCAATCCTCAATCCTCAATCCTCATTCCTCAGTCCTCATTCTTCAATCCTCAATACCCAATCCTCAATCTTGAATCTTCAACCCTCAAACCTCAATTCTCAATCCTCAATCCTCAGTCCTCAGACCTCAAAAATCAATCCTCAACCCTCAGCCCTCATCCTCAATCCTCAATCCTCAATCTTCAATCCTCAGTCCTCAATCCTCATGCCTCAATCCTCAATGCTCATTCCTCAGTCATCAAACCTCAATCCTGAATCCTCAATCCTGAATCCTCAATCTTCAGACCTCAGACCTGAACAATCAGATGTCAATCCTCAATCCTCAATAGAATGTCGTCAATTCACAGTTTTCAATACTCAATACTCAATCTGCAATCTTCAAATTTCTATCCACAAACATCAATTCTCATCACTCAACCCTCAACACTCAGTCCCCAATCCTCAATCTTCAATCCTCAATCCTCAGTCCTCAATTCTCAATCCTCAATCTTCAATCCTCAATACTCTATCTTCAATCCTCAATCCTCTATCCTCAATCCCCAAACCTCATTCTAAAATCCTCAATACCCAATCCTCAATCTTCAATCCTCAATCCTCAGTACTCAATACTCAATCCTCAATCCTCAGTCCTCAGTCCTCAAACCTCAATCCTCAATCCTCAGCCCTCATCCTCAATCCTCAATTCTCAATCCTCAATCCTCAATGTTCAATCCTCAATACCCAATCCTCAGTCTTCAATCCTCAATCCTCAATCCTCAATCTTCAATCCTCAATCCTCAGTACTCAAACCTCAATTCTGAATCCTCAATCCTGAATCCTCAATCTTCAGCCCTCAGTCCTCAACAATCAGTTGTCATTCCTCAATCCTCAATGGAATATCCTCAATTCACAGCTTTTAATACTCAATACTCTATCTGCAATCTTCCAACGTGTATCCACAAACATCAATTTTCACCACTCAACCCTCAGCACTCATCCCTCAATGTTCAATCCTCAATCCTCAGCTCTCAATCTTCGATCCTCAATACTGAACCTTCAAACCTCAATCCTCAATTCTCAATCATCAATCCTCAACCCTCATTCTTCAATCCTCAATACGCAATCCTCAATCTTCAGTCCTCAACCTCAATCCTCAATTCCCAATTCTCAATCCTCAATCCTCAATCCCCAATCCTCAATCCTCAACCCTCAATCTTCAATACTCAATACTCAATCTTCAATCCTCAATCCTCAATCCTCAATCCTCAATCCTCAATCCTCAGCCCTCATCCTCAATCCTCTATCCTCAATTCTCAATCCTCAATGTTCAATCCTCAATACCCAATCCTCAGTCTTCAATCCTCAATCCTCAATCCTCAATTCTCAATCCTCAATCCTCAATCCTCAGACCTCAAACATCAACACTCAACCCTCAGTCCTCGACCTCAATCCACAGCCCTCAATCCTCGATCCTCAATCTTCAATCATCAATATTCAACCTTCAATCCTCAATCCTCAGTCCTCAATACTCAAACCTCACTCCTCAATACTCAACTGTCAATCCTCAATTCTCAATACTCAATATAATAGCCTGAATTCTCAGGATTCAATACTCAAACCTCAACCCTCAATAATCAGCCCTCATCCTCAATCCTCAATCCTCAATCCTCAACCCTCAATCTTCAATCCTCAATCCTCAATCCTCAATCCTCAACCTTCAATCCTCAATACTCAATCCCCAATTCTCAATCCTCAATCTTCAATCCCCAATACACAATCCTCAATCCTCAATCCTCAATCCTGTATCCTCAATCCTCAATCCTCAATTTTCACTCTTCAATCCTCAATCCTCAATCGTCAATCCTTGATCCTCAATCGTCAGTCTTCAATCCTCAATACTCAATCTTCAATCCTCAATGCTGAATCCTCAATCCTCAAACCTCATTCTACAATCCTCAATGCCCAATCCTCTATCTTCAATCCTCAATCTTCAATCATCAATCCTCAATCCTCAATTCTCAAACCTCAATCCTCAGTCCTCAGCCCTCAAACCTCAATCCTCAAACCTCAGCCCTCATTCTCAATCCTCAATCCTCAATTCTCAGTCCTCAGCCCTCAAACCTCAATCCTCAACCCTAAGACCTCATCCTCAATCCTCAATTATCAATCCTCAATCCTCATTCTTCAATCCTCAATACTCAATACTCAATCCTCAATCCTCAGTCCTCAGTCCTCAAACCTCAATCCTCAATCCTCAGCCCTCATCCTCAATCCTCTATCCTCAATTCTCAATCCTCAATGTTCAACCCTCAATACCCAATCCTCAGTCTTCAATCCTCAATCCTCAATCCTCAATTCTCAATCCTCAATCCTCAATCCTCAGACCTCAAACATCAACACTCAACCCTCAGTCCTCGACCTCAATCCACAGCCCTCAATCCTCGATCCTCAATCTTCAATCATCAATATTCAACCTTCAATCCTCAATCCTCAGTCCTCAATACTCAAACCTCACTCCTCAATACTCAACTGTCAATCCTCAATTCTCAATACTCAATATAATAGCCTGAATTCTCAGGATTCAATACTCAAACCTCAACCCTCAATAATCAGCCCTCATCCTCAATCCTCAATCCTCAATCCTCAACCTTCAATCCTCAATACTCAATCCCCAATTCTCAATCCTCAATCTTCAATCCCCAATACACAATCCTCAATCCTCAATCCTCAATCCTGTATCCTCAATCCTCAATCCTCAATTTTCACTCTTCAATCCTCAATCCTCAATCGTCAATCCTTGATCCTCAATCGTCAGTCTTCAATCCTCAATACTCAATCTTCAATCCTCAATGCTGAATCCTCAATCCTCAAACCTCATTCTACAATCCTCAATGCCCAATCCTCTATCTTCAATCCTCAATCGTCAATCCTCAATACTCAATCCTCAATCCTCACTCTTCAATCCTCAATACTCAATCTTCAATCCTCAATACTCAATCTTCAATCCTCAATCCTCAATCCTCAATCCTCAATCCTCAATTCTCATTCTTCAATCCTCAACACCCAATCCTCAATCTTCAATCCTCAATCCTCAATCCTCAATCCTCAATCCTCAATCCTCATTCTACAATCCTCAATACCCAATCCTCAATCTTCAATCGTCAATCCTCAATCCTCAATTCTCAAACCTCAATCCTCAGTCCTCAGCCCTCAAACCTCAATCCTCAAACCTCAGCCCTCATTCTCAATCCTCAATCCTCAATTCTCAGTCCTCAGCCCTCAAACCTCAATCCTCAACCCTAAGACCTCATCCTCAATCCTCAATTATCAATCCTCAATCCTCAATCTTCAATCCTCAATACTCAATCTTCAATCCTCAATCCTTAGTCCTCAAACCTCAATTCTGAATCCTCAATACTCAATCTTCAATCCTCAATCTTCAGTCCTCAATACTCAACTATCAGTCCTCAATTCTCAATACTCAATCCTCAATCCTCATTCTTCAATCCTCAAAACCCAATCCTCAACCTTCAATCCTCATTCCTCAATCCTCAATCCTCAATCCTCAATCCTCAGACCTGAAACATAAATACTCAACCCTCAGTCCTCGTCCTCAATCAACAACCCTCAATCCTCGATCCTCAATTTTCAATCATCAATATTCAATCCTCAGTCCTCACTCTTCAATCCTCAATACTCAATCTTCAATCCTCAATACTCAATCTTCAATCCTCAATCCTCAATCCTCAATCCTCAATTCTCATTCTTCAATCCTCAACACCCAATCCTCAATCTTCAGTCCTCAATCCTCAATCCTCAATCCTCAATCCTCAATCCTCATTCTACAATCCTCAATACCCAATCCTCAATCTTCAATCGTCAATCCTCAATCCTCAATTCTCAAACCTCAATCCTCAGTCCTCAGCCCTCAAACCTCAATCCTCAAACCTCAGCCCTCATTCTCAATCCTCAATCCTCAATTCTCAGTCCTCAGCCCTCAAATCTCAATCCTCAACCCTAAGACCTCATCCTCAAACCTCAATTATCAATCCTCAATCCTCAATCTTCAATCCTCAATACTCAATCTTCAATCCTCAATCCTCAGTCCTCAAACCTCAATTCTGAATCCTCAATACTCAATCTTCAATCCTCAATCTTCAGTCCTCAATACTCAACTATCAGTCCTCAATACTCAATACTCAATCCTCAATACTCATTCTTCAATCCTCAATACCCAATCCTCAATCTTCAATCCTCATTCCTCAATCCTCAATCCTCAATCCTCATTCTTCAATCCTCAACACCCAATCCTCAATCTTCAATCCTCAATCCTCAATCCTCAGACCTCAATCCTCAATCTTCAATCCTCAATACTCAATCTTCGATCTTCAATCCTCAATCCTCAATCCTCAATCCTCAATTCTCAATCCTCAATCTTCAATCCCCAATACTCAGTCCTCCATACTCAATCCTCAATCCTGAATCCTCAATCCTCAATCCTCAATTTTCAATCTTTAATCCTCAATCCTCAATCCTCAATCCTCAATCCTCAATCGTCAGTCTTCAATCCTCAATACTCTATCTTCAATCCTCAATCCTATATCCTCAATCCCCAAACCTCATTCTAAAATCCTCAATACCCAATCCTCAATCTTCAATCCTCAATCCTCAATACTCAATACTCAATACTCAATCCTCAATCCTCAGTCCTCAGTCCTCAAACCTCAATCCTCAATCCTCAGCCCTCATCCTCAATCCTCAATCCTCAATCCTCAATCCTCAATGTTCAATCCTCAATACCCAATCCTCAGACTTCAATCCTCAATCCTCAATCCTCAATCTTCAATCCTCAATCCTCAGTCCTCAAACCTCAATTCTGAATCCTCAATCCTGAATCCTCAATCTTCAGCCCTCAGTCCTCAACAATCAGTTGTCATTCCTCAATCCTCAATAGAATATCCTCAATTCACAGCTTTTAATACTCAATACTCTATCTGCAATCTTCCAACGTGTATCCACAAACATCAATTTTCACCACTCAACCCTCAGCACTCATCCCTCAATGTTCAATCCTCAATCCTCAGCTCTCAATCTTCGATCCTCAATACTGAACCTTCAAACCTCAATCCTCAATTCTCAATCATCAATCCTCAACCCTCATTCTTCAATCCTCAATACGCAATCCTCTATCTTCAGCCCTCAACCTCAATCCTCAATTCCCAATTCTCAATCCTCAATCTTCAATCCTCAATACTCAATCCTCAATCTTCAATCCTCATTCTTCAATCCTCAACACCCAATCCTCAATCTTCAATGCTCAATCCTCAATCCTCAATTCTCAATCCTCAATCCTCAATCGTCAGGCTTCAATCCTCAATACTCAATCTTCAATCCTCAATCCTCAATCCTCATTCCTCAGTCCTCATTCTTCAATCCTCAATACCCAATCCTCAATCTTGAATCTTCAACCCTCAAACCTCAATTCTCAATCCTCAATCCTCAGTCCTCAGACCTCAAAAATCAATCCTCAACCCTCAGCCCTCATCCTCAATCCTCAATCCTCAATCTTCAATCCTCAGTCCTCAATCCTCATGCCTCAATCCTCAATGCTCATTCCTCAGTCATCAAACCTCAATCCTGAATCCTCAATCCTGAATCCTCAATCTTCAGACCTCAGACCTGAACAATCAGATGTCAATCCTCAATCCTCAATAGAATGTCGTCAATTCACAGTTTTCAATACTCAATACTCAATCTGCAATCTTCAAATTTCTATCCACAAACATCAATTCTCATCACTCAACCCTCAACACTCAGTCCCCAATCCTCAATCTTCAATCCTCAATCCTCAGTCCTCAATTCTCAATCCTCAATCTTCAATCCTCAATACTCTATCTTCAATCCTCAATCCTCTATCCTCAATCCCCAAACCTCATTCTAAAATCCTCAATACCCAATCCTCAATCTTCAATCCTCAATCCTCAGTACTCAATACTCAATCCTCAATCCTCAGTCCTCAGTCCTCAAACCTCAATCCTCAATCCTCAGCCCTCATCCTCAATCCTCAATTCTCAATCCTCAATCCTCAATGTTCAATCCTCAATACCCAATCCTCAGTCTTCAATCCTCAATCCTCAATCCTCAATCTTCAATCCTCAATCCTCAGTACTCAAACCTCAATTCTGAATCCTCAATCCTGAATCCTCAATCTTCAGCCCTCAGTCCTCAACAATCAGTTGTCATTCCTCAATCCTCAATGGAATATCCTCAATTCACAGCTTTTAATACTCAATACTCTATCTGCAATCTTCCAACGTGTATCCACAAACATCAATTTTCACCACTCAACCCTCAGCACTCATCCCTCAATGTTCAATCCTCAATCCTCAGCTCTCAATCTTCGATCCTCAATACTGAACCTTCAAACCTCAATCCTCAATTCTCAATCATCAATCCTCAACCCTCATTCTTCAATCCTCAATACTCAATCCTCAATCCTCAGTCCTCAGTCCTCAAACCTCAATCCTCAATCCTCAGCCCTCATCCTCAATCCTCTATCCTCAATTCTCAATCCTCAATGTTCAATCCTCAATACCCAATCCTCAGTCTTCAATCCTCAATCCTCAATCCTCAATTCTCAATCCTCAATCCTCAATCCTCAGACCTCAAACATCAACACTCAACCCTCAGTCCTCGACCTCAATCCACAGCCCTCAATCCTCGATCCTCAATCTTCAATCATCAATATTCAACCTTCAATCCTCAATCCTCAGTCCTCAATACTCAAACCTCACTCCTCAATACTCAACTGTCAATCCTCAATTCTCAATACTCAATATAATAGCCTGAATTCTCAGGATTCAATACTCAAACCTCAACCCTCAATAATCAGCCCTCATCCTCAATCCTCAATCCTCAATCCTCAACCCTCAATCTTCAATCCTCAATCCTCAATCCTCAATCCTCAACCTTCAATCCTCAATACTCAATCCCCAATTCTCAATCCTCAATCTTCAATCCCCAATACACAATCCTCAATCCTCAATCCTCAATCCTGTATCCTCAATCCTCAATCCTCAATTTTCACTCTTCAATCCTCAATCCTCAATCGTCAATCCTTGATCCTCAATCGTCAGTCTTCAATCCTCAATACTCAATCTTCAATCCTCAATGCTGAATCCTCAATCCTCAAACCTCATTCTACAATCCTCAATGCCCAATCCTCTATCTTCAATCCTCAATCGTCAATCCTCAATACTCAATCCTCAATCCTCACTCTTCAATCCTCAATACTCAATCTTCAATCCTCAATACTCAATCTTCAATCCTCAATCCTCAATCCTCAATCCTCAATCCTCAATCCTCATTCTTCAATCCTCAACACCCAATCCTCAATCTTCAATCCTCAATCCTCAATCCTCAATCCTCAATCCTCAATCCTCATTCTACAATCCTCAATACCCAATCCTCAATCTTCAATCATCAATCCTCAATCCTCAATTCTCAAACCTCAATCCTCAGTCCTCAGCCCTCAAACCTCAATCCTCAAACCTCAGCCCTCATTCTCAATCCTCAATCCTCAATTCTCAGTCCTCAGCCCTCAAACCTCAATCCTCAACCCTAAGACCTCATCCTCAATCCTCAATTATCAATCCTCAATCCTCATTCTTCAATCCTCAATACTCAATACTCAATCCTCAATCCTCAGTCCTCAGTCCTCAAACCTCAATCCTCAATCCTCAGCCCTCATCCTCAATCCTCTATCCTCAATTCTCAATCCTCAATGTTCAATCCTCAATACCCAATCCTCAGTCTTCAATCCTCAATCCTCAATCCTCAATTCTCAATCCTCAATCCTCAATCCTCAGACCTCAAACATCAACACTCAACCCTCAGTCCTCGACCTCAATCCACAGCCCTCAATCCTCGATCCTCAATCTTCAATCATCAATATTCAACCTTCAATCCTCAATCCTCAGTCCTCAATACTCAAACCTCACTCCTCAATACTCAACTGTCAATCCTCAATTCTCAATACACAATATAATAGCCTGAATTCTCAGGATTCAATACTCAAACCTCAACCCTCAATAATCAGCCCTCATCCTCAATCCTCAATCCTCAATCCTTAACCCTCAATCTTCAATCCTCAATCCTCAATCCTCAATCCTCAACCTTCAATCCTCAATACTCAATCCCCAATTCTCAATCCTCAATCTTCAATCCCCAATACACAATCCTCAATCCTCAATCCTCAATCCTGTATCCTCAATCCTCAATCCTCAATTTTCACTCTTCAATCCTCAATCCTCAATCGTCAATCCTTGATCCTCAATCGTCAGTCTTCAATCCTCAATACTCAATCTTCAATCCTCAATGCTGAATCCTCAATCCTCAAACCTCATTCTACAATCCTCAATGCCCAATCCTCTATCTTCAATCCTCAATCGTCAATCCTCAATACTCAATCCTCAATCCTCACTCTTCAATCCTCAATACTCAATCTTCAATCCTCAATACTCAATCTTCAATCCTCAATCCTCAATCCTCAATCCTCAATCCTCAATTCTCATTCTTCAATCCTCAACACCCAATCCTCAATCTTCAATCCTCAATCCTCAATCCTCAATCCTCAATCCTCAATCCTCATTCTACAATCCTCAATACCCAATCCTCAATCTTCAATCGTCAATCCTCAATCCTCAATTCTCAAACCTCAATCCTCAGTCCTCAGCCCTCAAACCTCAATCCTCAAACCTCAGCCCTCATTCTCAATCCTCAATCCTCAATTCTCAGTCCTCAGCCCTCAAACCTCAATCCTCAACCCTAAGACCTCATCCTCAATCCTCAATTATCAATCCTCAATCCTCAATCTTCAATCCTCAATACTCAATCTTCAATCCTCAATCCTTAGTCCTCAAACCTCAATTCTGAATCCTCAATACTCAATCTTCAATCCTCAATCTTCAGTCCTCAATACTCAACTATCAGTCCTCAATTCTCAATACTCAATCCTCAATCCTCATTCTTCAATCCTCAGACCTGAAACATAAATACTCAACCCTCAGTCCTCGTCCTCAATCAACAACCCTCAATCCTCGATCCTCAATTTTCAATCATCAATATTCAATCTTCAATCCTCAATCCTCAATGCTCAATACTCAATCTTAAATCCTCAACCCTCAATCTCAATACTCAACCATCAATCCTCAATACTCAATACTCAATAGAATATCCTGAATTCTCAGGGTTCAATACTAAAACCTCAACACTCAACCCTCAATCCTCAATCCTCAATTCTCATTCTTCAATCCTCAACACCCAATCCTCAATCTTCAATCCTCAATTCTCAATCCTCAATCCTCAATCCTCATTCCTCATTCTACAATCCTCAATACCACATCCTCAATCTTCAATCGTCAATCCTCAATCCTCAATTCTCAAACCTCAATCCTCAGTCCTCAGCCCTCAAACCTCAATCCTCTAACCTCAGCCCTCATTCTCATTCCTCAATCCTCAATTCTCAGTCCTCAGCACTCAAACCTCAATCCTCAACCCTAAGACCTCATCCTCAAACCTCAATTATCAATCCTCAATCCTCAATCTTCAATCCTCAATACTCAATCTTCAATCCTCAATCCTCAGTCCTCAAACCTCAATTCTGAATCCTCAATACTCAGTCTTCAATCCTCAATCTTCAGTCCTCAATACTCAACTATCAGTCCTCAATACTCAATACTCAATCCTCAATCCTCATTCTTCAATCCTCAATACCCAATCCTCAATCTTCAATCCTCATCCTGAATCCTCAATCCTCAATCCTCATTCTTCAATCCTCAACACCCAATCCTCAATCTTCAATCCTCAATCCTCAATCCTCAGACCTCAATCCTCAATCTTCAATCCTCAATACTCAATCTTCAATCTTCAATCCTCAATCCTCAATCCTCAATTCTCAATCCTCAATCTTCAATCCCCAATACTCAGTCCTCCATACTCAATCCTCAATCCTGAATCCTCAATCCTCAATCCTCAATTTTCAATCTTTAATCCTCAATCCTCAATCCTCAATCTTCAATCCTCAATCGTCAGTCTTCAATTCTCAATACTCAATCTTCAATCCTCCATACTAAATCCTCAATCCTCAAACCTCATTCTACAATCCTCAATAACCAATCCTCAATCTTCAATCCTCAATCCTCAATCCTCAATTCTCAAACCTCAATCCTCAGTCCTCAGCCCTCAAACCTCAATCTTCAAACCTCAGCCCTCATTCTCAATCCTCAATCCTCAATTCTCAGTCCTCAGCCCTCAAACCTCAATCCTCAACCCTAAGACCTCATCCTCAATCCTCAATTATCAATCCTCAATCCTCAATCTTCAATCCTCAATACTCAATCTACAATCCTCAATCCTCAATTCTCAATCCTCAATCCCCAGTCCTCAGTCCTCAATCCTCAATGCTCAAACCTTAGCCCACATCCTCAATCCTCAATCCTCAATCTTCAATCCTCAATACTCAATCCTCAATCTTCAATCCTCATTCTTCAATCCTCAACACCCAATCCTCAATCTTCAATGCTCAATCCTCAATCCTCAATGCTCAATCCTCAATCCTCAAACCACAACCCTCAATTTTCAATCCTCAATACTCAATCTGCAATCCTCAATCCTCAATCCTCAATCCTCAATCCTCATTCTTCAATCCTCAATACCCAATCCTCAATCTTCAATCCTCAATCCACAATCCTCAACTCTCAATCCTCATTCTTCAATCCTCAACACCCAATCCTCAATCTTCAATCCTCAATCCTCAATCCTCAGACCTCAATCCTCAATCTTCAATCCTCAATACTCAATCTTCAATCCTCAATCCTCAATCCTCAATCCTCAATCCTCATTCTTCAATCCTCAACACCCAATCCTCAATCTTCAATCCTGAATCCTCAATCCTCAATTCTCAGTCCTCAATCCTCAGTCCTCAATCCTCAGACCTCAAGCATCAAATCTCATCCCTCAGTCCTCGTACTCAATCCACAGCCCTCAATCCTGGATCATCAATCTTCAATCATCAATATTCAATCTTCAATCCTCAATCCTCAATCCTCAATACTCAGTCCTCAATCCTCAATCCTCAATCCTCAATACTCAACCATCAATTCTCAATTCTCAATACTCAAGAGAATATCCTGAATTCTCAGGATTCAATACTCAAACCTCAACACTCAACCCTCAATCCTCAATCCTCAATCCTCAATCCTCAATCTTCAATCCTCCATCCTAAATCCTCAATCCTCAATCCTCAATCCTCAATCGTCTTGCTTCAATCCTCAATACCCAATCCTCGGTCTTCAATCTTCAATCCTCATTCCTCAATTCTCAATCCTCAATCCTCAGTCCTCAGACCTCAAACCTCAATCCCCAATCCGCAGCCCTCATCCTCATTCCTCATTCCTCAATCGTCAATCCTCAATCCTCAATCCTCAACCCCCAATCCTCAATGTTCAATCCTCAATACCCAATCCTCAGTCTTCAATCCTCAATCCTCAATCCTCAATCCTCAATCTTCAATCCTCAATCCTCAATCCTCAATCCTCAATCCACTATCCTCAATCCTCAATCATCAATTTTCAATCCTTAATACTCAACTTTCAATCCTCAATCCTCAAACCTCAATCCTTTATCCTCAATCGTCAGTCTTCAATCCTCAATATCCAACTTTCAATCTTCAATCCTCAATCCTCAATCCTCAATTCTCAATCCTCAATCCCCAGTCCTCAGTCCTCAAACTTCAATGCTCAAACCTTAGCCCACATCGTCAGTCCTCAATCCTCAATCCTCAATCTTCAATCCTCAATCCTCATACCTCAAACATCAACACTCAACCCACAGTCCTCGTCCTCAGTCCACAACCCTCAATCCTCGACCTCAATCTTCAATCCTCATTCTTCCATCCTCAACACCCAATCCTCAATCTTCAATCCTCAATCCACAATCCTCAATTCTGAATACTCAATCCTCAATCCTCAGACCTCAAGCATCAATACTCAAGCCTCAGTCCTCGTCCTCAATCCACAACCATCAATCCTCAATCCTCAATCTTCAATCATCAATATTCAATCTTCAGTCCTCAATCCTAAATCCTCAATCCTCAATCCTTAATCCTCAATTTTCAATCCGCAATACCCAATCCTCAATCTTCAATCCTCAATCCTCAATCCTCAATCCTCAATCCTCGATCCTCAATCCTCAATCCTCAGTCCTCAAAACTCAAACCTGAATCCTCAATCCTGAATCCTCAACTTTCAGAACTCAGTCCTCAACAATCAGTTGCCAATTCTCAATCCTCAATAGAATATAATCAACTCACAGTTTTCAATACTCAATACTCAATCTGCAATCTTCAAATTTCTATCCACAAACATCAATTCTCATCACTCAACCCTCAACACTCAGTCCCCAATCCTCAATCTTCAATCCTCAATACTGAATCCTCAATTTTCACTCTTCAATCCTCAATCCTCAATCGTCAATCCTCGATCCTCAATCGTCAGTCTTCCATCCTCAATACTCAATCTTCAATCCTCAATGCTCAATCCTCAATCCTCAAACCTCATTCTACAATCCTCAATGCCCAATCCTCTATCTTCAATCCTCAATCGTCAATCCTCAATACTCAATCCTCAATCCTCACTCTTCAATCCTCAATACTCAATCTTCAATCCTCAATACTCAATCTTCAATCCTCAATCCTCAATCCTCAATCCTCAATTCTCAAACCTCAATCCTCAGTCCTCAGCCCTCAAACCTCATTCCTCAAACCTCAGCCCTCATTCTCAATCCTCAATCCTCAATTCTCAGTCCTCAGCCCACAAACCTCAATCCTCAACCCTAAGACCTCATCCTCAATCCTCAATTATCAATCCTCAATCCTCAATCCTCATTCTTCAATCCTCAATACCCAATCCTCAATCTTCAGTCCTCAATCCTCAATACTCAATACTCAATCCTCAATCCTCAGTCCTCAGTCCTCAAACCTCAATCCTCAACCCTCAGCCCTCATCCTCAATCCTCAATCCTCAATTCTCAATCCTCAATGTTCAATCCTCAATACCCAATCCTCAGTCTTCAATCCTCAATCCTCAATCCTCAATCTTCAATCCTCAATCCTCAGTCCTCAAATCTCAATTCTGAATCCTCAATCCTGAATCCTCAATCTTCAGCCCTCAGTCCTCAACAATCAGTTGTCATTCCTCAATCCTCAATAGAATATCCTCAATTCACAGCTTTTAATACTCAATACTCAATCTGCAATCTTCCAACGTGTATCCACAAACATCAATTTTCACCACTCAACCCTCAGCACACATTCCACAATGTTCAATCCTCAATCCTCAGCTCTCGTCTTCGATTCTCAATACTGAACCTTCAAACCTCAATCCTCAATTCTCAATCATCAATCCTCAACCCTCATTCTTCAATCCTCAATACGCAATCCTCAATCTTCAGTCCTCAACCTCAATCCTCAATTCCCAATTCTCAATCCTCAATCCTCAATCCTCAATCCTCATACCACAAACATCAATATTCAACCCTCAGTCCTCGTCCTCAATCGACAAACCTCAATCCTCAACCCTCAATCTTCAATCATCAATATTCAATCTTCAATCCTCAATACTCAATCCTCAATCCTCAATCCTCAATCCTCAATCTTCAATCCCCAATACTCAATCTTCAATCCTCAATCCTCAATAATCAATCCTGAATCCTCATTCTTCAATCCTCAATACCCAATCCTCAATCTTCAATCCACAATCCCCAATCCTCAGTTCGCAATCCTCAATCCTCAATCCTCAGACCTCAGGCATCAATACTCTACCCTCAGTCCTCGTCCTCAATCCACAACCCTTAATCCTCAATCCTCAATCTTCATTCATCAATATTCAACCTTCTATCCTCAATCCTCAATCCTCAATCCTCAATCCTCAATCCTCAATCTTCAATCCTCAACACCCAATCCTCAATCTTCAATCCTCAATCCTCAATCCTCAATCCTCAACCCTCAAACCTCAATCCTCTGTCCTCAAACCTCAATCCTGAATCCTCAATCTTCAATCCTCAATACTCAATCTTCAATAATCAATCCTCAATTCTCAATTCTCAATCCTCAATCCTCAATCCTCAATCCTCATTCTTCAACCCTCAATACCCAATCCTCAATCTTCAATCCACATTCCCCAATCCTCAGTTCGCAATCCTCAATCCTCAATCCTCAGACCTCAGGCATCAATACTCTACCCTCAGTCCTCGTCCTCAATCCACAACCCTGAATCCTCAACCCTCAATCTTCATTCATCAATATTCAACCTTCTATCCTCAATCCTCAATCCTCAATCCTCAATCCTCAATCCTCAATCTTCAATCCTCAACACCCAATCCTCAATCTTCAATCCTCAATCCTCAATCCTCAATCCTCAATCCTCAAACCTCAATCCTCTGTCCTCAAACCTCAATCCTGAATCCTCAATGCTGAATCCTCAATCTTCAGCACTCAGTCCTCAACAATCAGTTGTCAATCCTCAATCCTCAATAGAATGTCATCAATTCACATTTCTCAATACTCAATACTCAATCTGCAATCTTCAAATCTCTATACACAGATATCAATTCTCATCACTCAACCATCAACACTCAGTCCTCAATGTTCAATCCTCAATCCTCAATTCTCAATAGTCAATCCTCAATACTGAATCTTCAATCCTCAATCCTCAATCCTCAATCCTCAATCCACAATCCTCAATCCTCAATCATCAATTTTCAATCCTTAATACTCAACTTTCAATCCTCAATCCTCAAACCTCAATCCTTAATCCTCAATCGTCAGTCTTCAATCCTCAATATCCAACTTTCAATCTTCAATCCTCAATCCTCAATCCTCAATTCTCAATCCTCAATCCCCAGTCCTCAGTCCTCAAACTTCAATGCTCAAACCTTAGCCCACATCGTCAGTCCTCAATCCTCAATCCTCAATCTTCAATCCTCAATCCTCATACCTCAAACATCAACACTCAACCCTCAGTCCTCGTCCTCAGTCCACAACCCTCAATCCTCGACCTCAATCTTCTATCCTCATTCTTCCATCCTCAACACCCAATCCTCAATCTTCAATCCTCAATCCTCAATCCTCAATTCTCAATCCTCAATCCTCAATCCTCAGACCTCAAACATCAATACTCAAGCCTCAGTCCTCGTCCTCAATCCACAACCATCAATCGTCAATCCTCAATCTTCAATCATCAATATTCAATCTTCAGTCCTCAATCCTAAATCCTCAATCCTCAATCCTTAATCCTCAATTTTCAATCCGCAATACCCAATCCTCAATCTTCAATCCTCAATCCTCAATCCTCAATCCTCAATCCTCGATCCTCAATCCTCAATCCTCAGTCCTCAAAACTCAAACCTGAATCCTCAATCCTGAATCCTCAACCTTCAGAACTCAGTCCTCAACAATCAGTTGCCAATTCTCAATCCTCAATAGAATATAATCAACTCACAGTTTTCAATACTCAATACTCAATCTGCAATCTTCAAATTTCTATCTACAAACATCAATTCTCATCACTCAATCCTCAACACTCAGTCCCCAATCCTCAATCTTCAATCATCAATACTCAATCCCCAATTCTCAATTCTCAATCTTCAATCCCCAATACTCAATCCTCAATCCTCAATCCTCAATCCTGAATCCTTAATCCTCAATCCTCAATTTTCACTCTTCAATCCTCAATCCTCAATCGTCAATCCTCGATCCTCAATCGTCAGTCTTCAATCCTCAATACTCAATCTTCAATCCTCAATACTCAATCTTCAATCCTCAATCCTCAATCCTCAATCCTCAATTCTCATTCTTCTATCCTCAACACCCAATCCTCAATCTTCAATCCTCAATCCTCAATCCTCAATCCTCAATCCTCAATCCTCATTCTACAATCCTCAATACCCAATCCTCAATCTTCAATCGTCAATCCTCAATCCTCAATTCTCAAACCTCAACCCTCAGACCTCAGCCCTCAAACCTCAATCCTCAAGCCTCAGCCCTCATTCTCAATCCTCAATCCTCAATTCTCAGTCCTCAGCCCACAAACCTCAATCCTCAACCCTAAGACCTCATCCTCAATCCTCAATTATCAATCCTCAATCCTCAATCTTCAATCCTCAATACTCAATCTTCAATCCTCAATCCTCAGTCCTCAAACCTCAATTCTGAATCCTCAATACTCAATCTTCAATCCTCAATCTTCAGTCCTCAATACTCAACTATCAGTCCTCAATTCTCAATACTCAACCCTCAATCCTCATTCTTCAATCCTCAATACCCAATCCTCAACCTTCAATCCTCATTCCTCAATCCTCAATCCTCAATCCTCAATCCTCAGACCTGAAACATAAATACTCAACCCTCAGTCCTCGTCCTCAATCAACAACCCTCAATCCTCGATCCTCAATCTTCAATCATCAATATTCAATCTTCAATCCTCAATCCTCAATGCTCAATACTCAATCTTAAATCCTCAATCCTCAATCTCAATACTCAACCATCAATCCTCAATTCTCAATACTCAATAGAATATCCTGAATTCTCAGGGTTCAATACTAAAACCTCAACACTCAACCCTCAATCCTCAATCCTCAATCCGCAATCCTCAACCTTCAATCCTCAATACTCAATCGTCAATCCTCCATTCTCAATCCTCAATTCTCAATCCTCAATCGTCAGGACTCAATCCTCAATACTCAATCCTCAATCCTCAGTCCTCAGACCTCACACCTCAATCCCCAACCCTCAGCCCTCATCCTCATTCCTCAATCCTCAATCGTCAATCTTCAACCCTCAATCCTCAACCCTCAATCCTCAATGTTCAATCCTCAATACCCAATCCTCAGTCTTCAATCCTCAATCCTCAATCCCCAATCCTCAATACTCATTCTTCAATCCTCAACACCCAATCCTCAATCTTCAATCCTCAATCCTCAATCCCCAATCCTCAATCCTCATTCTTCAATCCTCAACACCCAATCCTCAATCTTCAATCCTCAATCCTCAATCATCAATACTCAAACCTCACTCCTCAATACACAACTATCAATCCTCATCCTCATTCCTCAATCCTCAATCGTTAATCCTCTATCCTCAATCCTCAACCCCCAATCCTCAATGTTCAACCCTCAATCCTCAATCTTCAATCTTCAATCCTCAATACCCAATCCTCAATCTTCAATCCTCAATCCTCAGTCCTCAAACCTCAATTCTGAATCCTCAATCCTGAATCCCCAATCTTCAGCGCTCAGTCCTCAACAATCAGTTGTCATTCCTCAATCCTCAATAGAATATCCTCAATTCACAGCTTTCAATACTCAATACTCAATCTGCAATCTTAAAATGTGTATCCACAAACATCAATTTTCACCACTCAAACCTCGGCACTCATTCCTCAATGTTCAATCCTCAATCCTCAGCTCTCAATCATCGATCCTCAATACTGAACCTACAATCCTCAATCCTCAATTCTCAATCCTCAATCCTCAACCCCCATTCTTCAATCCTCAGTTCCCAATCCTCAATCTTCAATCCTCAATCCTCAATCCTCAATTCTCAATTCTCAATCCTCAATCCTCAATCCTCAATCCTCATACCTCAAACATCAATATTAAACCCTCAGTCCTCGTCCTCAATCCACAAACCTCAATCCTCAACCCTCAATTCTCAATCCTGAATCTTCAATCCCCAATAATCAATCTTCAAACCTCAATCCTCAATCCTCAATCCTGAATCCTCAATCCTCATTCCTCAATCTTCAATCCACAATCCCCAATCGTCAGTTCGCAATCCTCAATCCTCAATCCTCAGACCTCAGGCATCAATACTCAACCCTCAGTCCTCGTCCTCAATCCACAACCCTCAATCCACAATCCTCAATATTCATTCATCAATATTCAACCTTCTATCCTCATTCCTCAATCCCCAATCCTCAATCCACAATCCTCAATGTTCAATCCCTAATCATCAATCCTCATTCTTCAATCCCCAGTACCCAATCCTCAATCTTCAATCCTCAATCCTCAATCCTCAATCCTCAATCCTCAATCCTCAATCCTCAATCCTCAGTTCGCAATCCTCAATCTTCAATCCTCAATACTCAATCTTCAATCCTCAATCCTAAATCCCCAATCCTCAATCCTCATTCTTCAATCCTCAACACCCAATCCTCAATCTTCAATCCTCAATCCTCAATCCTCAATTCTCAATCCTCAATCCTCAATCCTCAGACCTCAAACATCAACACTCAACCCTCAGTCCTCGACCTCAATCCACAGCCCTCAATCCTCGATCCTCAATCTTCAATCATCAATATTCAACCTTCAATCCTCAATCATCAGTCCTCAATACTCAAACCTCACTCCTCAATACTCAACTGTCAATCCTCAATTCTCAATACTCAATATAATATGAGGAAATTCTCAGGATTCAATACTCAAACCTCAACCCTCAATAATCAGCCCTCATCCTCAATCCTCAATCCTCAAACCTCAACCCTCAATCTTCAATCCTCAATCCTCAATCCTCAATCCTCAACCTTCAATCCTCAATACTCAATCCCCAATTCTCAATCCTCAATCTTCAATCCCCAATACTCAATCCTCAATCCTCAATCCTCAATCCTGTATCCTCAATCCTCAATCCTCAATTTTCACTCTTCAATCCTCAATCCTCAATCGTCAATCCTCGATCCTCAATCGTCAGTCTTCAATCCTCAATACTCAATCTTCAATCCTCAATTCTCAGTCCTCAGCCCTCAAACCTCAATCCTCAACCCTAAGACCTCATCCTCAAACCTCAATTATCAATCCTCAATCCTCAATCTTCAATCCTCAATACTCAATCTTCAATCCTCAATCCTCAGTCCTCAAACCTCAATTCTGAATCCTCAATACTCAATCTTCAATCCTCAATCTTCAGTCCTCAATACTCAACTATCAGTCCTCAATACTCAATACTCAATCCTCAATCCTCATTCTTCAATCCTCAATACACAATCCTCAATCTTCAATCCTCATTCCTCAATCCTCATTCCTCAATCCTCATTCTTCAATCCTCAACACCCAATCCTCAATCTTCAATCCTCAATCCTCAATCCTCAGACCTCAATCCTCAATCTTCAATCCTCAATACTCAATCTTCAATCTTCAATCCTCAATCCTCAATCCTCAATTCTCAATCCTCAAACCCCAGTCCTCAGTCCTCAAACTTCAATGCACAAACCTTAGCCCACATCGTCAGTCCTCAATCCTCAATCCTCAATCTTCAATCCTCAATCCTCATACCTCAAACATCAACACTCAACCCACAGTCCTCGTCCTCAGTCCACAACCCTCAATCCTCGACCTCAATCTTCAATCCTCATTCTTCCATCCTCAACACCCAATCCTCAATCTTCAATCCTCAATCCTTAATCCTCAATTCTGAATCCTCAATCCTCAATCCTCAGACCTCAAGCATCAATACTCAAGCCTCAGTCCTCGTCCTCAATCCACAACCATCAATCCTCAATCCTCAATCTTCAATCATCAATATTCAATCTTCAGTCCTCAATCCTAAATCCTCAATCCTCAATCCTTAATCCTCAATTTTCAATCCGCAATACCCAATCCTCAATCTTCAATCCTCAATCCTCAATCCTCAATCCTCAATCCTCGATCCTCAATCCTCAATCCTCAGTCCTCAAAACTCAAACCTGAATCCTCAATCCTGAATCCTCAACTTTCAGAACTCAGTCCTCAACAATCAGTTGCCAATTCTCAATCCTCAATAGAATATAATCAACTCACAGTTTTCAATACTCAATACTCAATCTGCAATCTTCAAATTTCTATCCACAAACATCAATTCTCATCACTCAACCCTCAACACTCAGTCCCCAATCCTCAATCTTCAATCCTCAATACTCAATCCTCAATTTTCACTCTTCAATCCTCAATCCTCAATCGTCAATCCTCGATCCTCAATCGTCAGTCTTCAATCCTCAATACTCAATCTTCAATCCTCAATGCTCAATCCTCAATCCTCAAACCTGATTCTACAATCCTCAATGCCCAATCCTCTATCTTCAATCCTCAATCGTCAATCCTCAATACTCAATCCTCAATCCTCACTCTTCAATCCTCAATACTCAATCTTCAATCGTCAATACTCAATCTTCAATCCTCAATCCTCAATCCTCAATCCTCAATTCTCATTCTTCAATCCTCAACACCCAATCCTCAATCTTCAATCCTCAATCCTCAATCCTCATTCCTCAATCCTCAATCCTCATTCTACAATCCTCAATACCCAATCCTCAATCTTCAATCGTCAATCCTCAATCCTCAATTCTCAAACCTCAATCCTCAGTCCTCAGCCCTCAAACCTCAATCCTCAAACCTCAGCCCTCATTCTCAATCCTCAATCCTCAATTCTCAGTCCTCAGCCCACAAACCTCAATCCTCAACCCTCAGCCCTCATCCTCAATCCTCAATCCTCAATTCTCAATCCTCAAACCTCAAACCTCAATCATCTAGCGACAGTCCTAGTCCTCAATCCTCAGCCCTCAATCCTCAATCCTCAATCTTCAATCCTCAATATTCAACATTCAATACTCAATCCTCTATCCTCAGTCATCAATACTCAATCCTCAATCGTCAATCCTCAATCCCCCATCCTCAATCTTCAAACCTCAATCCTCAATCCTCAATTCTCAATCCTCAATCTTCAATCCCCAATAATCAATCTTCAATCCTCAATCCTCAATCCTCAATCCTGAATCCTCAATCCTCATTCCTCAATCTTCAATCCACAATCCGCAATCCTCAGTTCGCAATCATCAATCCTCAATCCTCAGACCTCAGGCATCAATACTCAACCCACAATCCTCGTCCTCAATCCACAACCCTCAATCCTCAATCCTCAATATTCATTCATCAATATTCAACCTTCTATCCTCAATCCTCAATCCTCAATCCTCAATCCTCAATCCTCAATCCTCAATGTTCAATCCGCAATACCCAATGCTCAATCTTCAATCCTCAATGCTCAATCCTCAATCCTCAATCCTCAGTCCTCAATCCACAATCATCAATCCTCAATCCCCAATCCTCAATCTTCAATCCTCAATCCTCAATACTCAATCCTCAATCCTCAATCTTCAACCCTCAATACTCAATCTTCCATCCTCAATCCTCAATCCTCAATTCTCAATCCTCAATCCTCAATCCTCAACCCTCAATCTTCAATCCTCATTCTACAATCCTCAATGCCCAATCCTCTATCTTCAATCCTCAATCGTCAATCCTCAATACTCAATACTCAATCCTCAATCGTCAGGCTTCAATCCTCAATACTCAATCTTCAATCCTCAATCCTCAATCCTCATTCCTCAGTCCTCATTCTTCAATCCTCAATACCCAATCCTCAATCTTGAATCTTCAACCCTCAAACCTCAATTCTCAATCCTCAATCCTCAGTCCTCAGAACTCAAAAATCAATCCTCAACCCTCAGCCCTCATCCTCAATCCTCAATCCTCAATCTTCAATCCTCAGTCCTCAATCCTCATGCCTCAATCCTCAATGCTCATTCCTCAATCCTCAATCCTCAGACCTCAAACATCAACACTCAACCCTCAGTCCTCGACCTCAATCCACAGCCCTCAATCCTCGATCCTCAATCTTCAATCATCAATATTCAACCTTCAATCCTCAATCCTCAGTCCTCAATACTCAAACCTCACTCCTCAATACTCAACTGTCAATCCTCAATTCTCAATACTCAATATAATAGCCTGAATTCTCAGGATTCAATACTCAAACCTCAACCCTCAATAATCAGCCCTCATCCTCAATCCTCAATCCTCAATCCTCAACCCTCAATCTTCAATCCTCAATCCTCAATCCTCAATCCTCAACCTTCAATCCTCAATACTCAATCCCCGATTCTCAATCCTCAATCTTCAATCCCCAATACACAATCCTCAATCCTCAATCCTCAATCCTGTATCCTCAATCCTCAATCCTCAATTTTCACTCTTCAATCCTCAATCCTCAATCGTCAATCCTTGATCCTCAATCGTCAGTCTTCAATCCTCAATACTCAATCTTCAATCCTCAATGCTGAATCCTCAATCCTCAAACCTCATTCTACAATCCTCAATGCCCAATCCTCTATCTTCAATCCTCAATCGTCAATCCTCAATACTCAATCCTCAATCCTCACTCTTCAATCCTCAATACTCAATCTTCAATCCTCAATACTCAATCTTCAATCCTCAATCCTCAATCCTCAATCCTCAATCCTCAATTCTCATTCTTCAATCCTCAACACCCAATCCTCAATCTTCAATCCTCAATCCTCAATCCTCAATCCTCAATCCTCAATCCTCATTCTACAATCCTCAATACCCAATCCTCAATCTTCAATCGTCAATCCTCAATCCTCAATTCTCAAACCTCAATCCTCAGTCCTCAGCCCTCAAACCTCAATCCTCAAACCTCAGCCCTCATTCTCAATCCTCAATCCTCAATTCTCAGTCCTCAGCCCTCAAACCTCAATCCTCAACCCTAAGACCTCATCCTCAATCCTCAATTATCAATCCTCAATCCTCATTCTTCAATCCTCAATACTCAATACTCAATCCTCAATCCTCAGTCCTCAGTCCTCAAACCTCAATCCTCAATCCTCAGCCCTCATCCTCAATCCTCTATCCTCAATTCTCAATCCTCAATGTTCAATCCTCAATACCCAATCCTCAGTCTTCAATCCTCAATCCTCAATCCTCAATTCTCAATCCTCAATCCTCAATCCTCAGACCTCAAACATCAACACTCAACCCTCAGTCCTCGACCTCAATCCACAGCCCTCAATCCTCGATCCTCAATCTTCAATCATCAATATTCATCCTTCAATCCTCAATCCTCAGTCCTCAATACTCAAACCTCACTCCTCAATACTCAACTGTCAATCCTCAATTCTCAATACTCAATATAATAGCCTGAATTCTCAGGATTCAATACTCAAACCTCAACCCTCAATAATCAGCCCTCATCCTCAATCCTCAATCCTCAATCCTCAACCCTCAATCTTCAATCCTCAATCCTCAATCCTCAATCCTCAACCTTCAATCCTCAATACTCAATCCCCAATTCTCAATCCTCAATCTTCCATCCCCAATACACAATCCTCAATCCTCAATCCTCAATCCTGTATCCTCAATCCTCAATCCTCAATTTTCACTCTTCAATCCTCAATCCTCAATCGTCAATCCTTGATCCTCAATCGTCAGTCTTCAATCCTCAATACTCAATCTTCAATCCTCAATGCTGAATCCTCAATCCTCAAACCTCATTCTACAATCCTCAATGCCCAATCCTCTATCTTCAATCCTCAATCGTCAATCCTCAATACTCAATCCTCAATCCTCACTCTTCAATCCTCAATACTCAATCTTCAATCCTCAATACTCAATCTTCAATCCTCAATCCTCAATCCTCAATCCTCAATCCTCAATTCTCATTCTTCAATCCTCAACACCCAATCCTCAATCTTCAATCCTCAATCCTCAATCCTCAATCCTCAATCCTCAATCCTCATTCTACAATCCTCAATACCCAATCCTCAATCTTCAATCGTCAATCCTCAATCCTCAATTCTCAAACCTCAATCCTCAGTCCTCAGCCCTCAAACCTCAATCCTCAAACCTCAGCCCTCATTCTCAATCCTCAATCCTCAATTCTCAGTCCTCAGCCCTCAAACCTCAATCCTCAACCCTAAGACCTCATCCTCAATCCTCAATTATCAATCCTCAATCCTCATTCTTCAATCCTCAATACTCAATACTCAATCCTCAATCCTCAGTCCTCAGTCCTCAAACCTCAATCCTCAATCCTCAGCCCTCATCCTCAATCCTCTATCCTCAATTCTCAATCCTCAATGTTCAATCCTCAATACCCAATCCTCAGTCTTCAATCCTCAATCCTCAATCCTCAATTCTCAATCCTCAATCCTCAATCCTCAGACCTCAAACATCAACACTCAACCCTCAGTCCTCGACCTCAATCCACAGCCCTCAATCCTCGATCCTCAATCTTCAATCATCAATATTCATCCTTCAATCCTCAATCCTCAGTCCTCAATACTCAAACCTCACTCCTCAATACTCAACTGTCAATCCTCAATTCTCAATACTCAATATAATAGCCTGAATTCTCAGGATTCAATACTCAAACCTCAACCCTCAATAATCAGCCCTCATCCTCAATCCTCAATCCTCAATCCTCAACCCTCAATCTTCAATCCTCAATCCTCAATCCTCAATCCTCAACCTTCAATCCTCAATACTCAATCCCCAATTCTCAATCCTCAATCTTCCATCCCCAATACACAATCCTCAATCCTCAATCCTCAATCCTGTATCCTCAATCCTCAATCCTCAATTTTCACTCTTCAATCCTCAATCCTCAATCGTCAATCCTTGATCCTCAATCGTCAGTCTTCAATCCTCAATACTCAATCTTCAATCCTCAATGCTGAATCCTCAATCCTCAAACCTCATTCTACAATCCTCAATGCCCAATCCTCTATCTTCAATCCTCAATCGTCAATCCTCAATACTCAATCCTCAATCCTCACTCTTCAATCCTCAATACTCAATCTTCAATCCTCAATACTCAATCTTCAATCCTCAATCCTCAATCCTCAATCCTCAATCCTCAATTCTCATTCTTCAATCCTCAACACCCAATCCTCAATCTTCAATCCTCAATCCTCAATCCTCAATCCTCAATCCTCAATCCTCATTCTACAATCCTCAATACCCAATCCTCAATCTTCAATCGTCAATCCTCAATCCTCAATTCTCAAACCTCAATCCTCAGTCCTCAGCCCTCAAACCTCAATCCTCAAACCTCAGCCCTCATTCTCAATCCTCAATCCTCAATTCTCAGTCCTCAGCCCTCAAACCTCAATCCTCAACCCTAAGATCTCATCCTCAATCCTCAATTATCAATCCTCAATCCTCAATCTTCAATCCTCAATACTCAATCTTCAATCCTCAATCCTCAGTCCTCAAACCTCAATTCTGAATCCTCAATACTCAATCTTCAATCCTCAATCTTCAGTCCTCAATACTCAACTATCAGTCCTCAATACACAATACTCAATCCTCAATCCTCAGTCCTCAGTCCTCAAACCTCAATCCTCAATCCTCAGCCCTCATCCTCAATCCTCTATCCTCAATTCTCAATCCTCAATGTTCAATCCTCAATACCCAATCCTCAGTCTTCAATCCTCAATCCTCAATCCTCAATTCTCAATCCTCAATCCTCAATCCTCAGACCTCAAACATCAACACTCAACCCTCAGTCCTCGACCTCAATCCACAGCCCTCAATCCTCGATCCTCAATCTTCAATCATCAATATTCAACCTTCAATCCTCAATCCTCAGTCCTCAATACTCAAACCTCACTCCTCAATACTCAACTCTCAATCCTCAATTCTCAATACTCAATATAATAGCCTGAATTCTCAGGATTCAATACTCAAACCTCAACCCTCAATAATCAGCCCTCATCCTCAATCCTCAATCCTCAACCCTCAATCTTCAATCCTCAATCCTCAATCCTCAATCCTCAACCTTCAATCCTCAATACTCAATCCCCAATTCTCAATCCTCAATCTTCAATCCCCAATACACAATCCTCAATCCTCAATCCTCAATCCTGTATCCTCAATCCTCAATCCTCAATTTTCACTCTTCAATCCTCAATCCTCAATCGTCAATCCTTGATCCTCAATCGTCAGTCTTCAATCCTCAATACTCAATCTTCAATCCTCAATGCTGAATCCTCAATCCTCAAACCTCATTCTACAATCCTCAATGCCCAATCCTCTATCTTCAATCCTCAATCGTCAATCCTCAATACTCAATCCTCAATCCTCACTCTTCAATCCTCAATACTCAATCTTCAATCCTCAATACTCAATCTTCAATCCTCAATCCTCAATCCTCAATCCTCAATCCTCAATTCTCATACTTCAATCCTCAACACCCAATCCTCAATCTTCAATCCTCAATCCTCAATCCTCAATCCTCAATCCTCAATCCTCATTCTACAATCCTCAATACCCAATCCTCAGTCTTCAATCGTCAATCCTCAATCCTCAATTCTCAAACCTCAATCCTCAGTCCTCAGCCCTCAAACCTCAATCCTCAAACCTCAGCCCTCATTCTCAATCCTCAATCCTCAATTCTCAGTCCTCAGCCCTCAAACCTCAATCCTCAACCATAAGACCTCATCCTCAATCCTCAATTATCAATCCTCAATCCTCATTCTTCAATCCTCAATACTCAATACTCAATCCTCAATCCTCAGTCCTCAGTCCTCAATCCTCAATCCTCATTCTACAATCCTCAATACCCAATCCTCAATCTTCAATCGTCAATCCTCAATCCTCAATTCTCAAACCTCAATCCTCAGTCCTCAGCCCTCAAACCTCAATCCTCAAACCTCAGCCCTCATTGTCAATCCTCAATCCTCAATTCTCAGTCCTCAGCCCTCAAACCTCAATCCTCAACCCTAAGACCTCATCCTCAATCCTCAATTATCAATCCTCAATCCTCATTCTTCAATCCTCAATACTCAATACTCAATCCTCAATCCTCAATCCCCAATCCTCAATCCTCAATCCTGAATCATCAATCCTCAATCCTCAATCTTCAATCCTGAATCCTCAATCGTCAATCTTCAATCCTCAATACTCAATCTTCAATCCTCAATCCTCAATCCTCAATTCTCAGTCCTCAATCCTCAATCCTCAGACCTCAAACATCAATACTCAACCCTCAGTCCCCGTCCTCAATCAACAACCCTCAATTCTCAATACTCAGTCCTCAAACCTCAATCATCAATCCTCAGACCTCAATCCTCAACCGTCAGTACTCGTCCTCAATCGTCAACACTCAATCCTCAATCCTCAATCTTCAATCCTCAAAATTCAATCCTCAGTCCTCAATCTTCAATCCTCAATCCTCAATCCTCAAACCTCAATGTTCAATCCTCAATACTCAATCTTCAATCTTCAACCCTCAATTCTCAATCCTCAAGACTCAATACTCAATACTCAATCGTCAATCCTCAATCTCCAATCCTCAATCTTGAATCCTCAGTCCTCAATCCTCAATCCTCAATCCTCAGTCCTCAATCTTCAGTCATCAATACTCAATCTTCAATCCTCAATCCTCAATCCTCAATCCCCAATCCTCAATCCTCAATCCTCAATCCCCAATCCTCAATCTTCAATCCTCAATACTCATTCGTCAATCTTCAATCCTCAATACTCAATCTTCAATCCTCAATCCTCAATCCTCAATCCTCAATCCTCATTCTTCAAACCTCAATACACAATCCTCAATCTTCAATACTCAATCCTCAATCCTCAATTCTCAGTCCTCAATCCTCAATCCTCAGACCTCAAACATCAATACTCAACCCTCAGTCCTCGTCCTCAATCCACAACCCTTAATTCTCAATACTCAGTCCTCAAACCTCAATCATCAATCCTCAGACCTCAATCCTCAACCGTCAGTCCCCGTCCTCAATCCTCAAACATCAATCCTCAACCCTCAATCTTCAATCATCAATACTCAATCTTCAATCCTCAATCCGCAATCCTCAATCCTCAATCCTCAATCCTCAACATTCAACACACAACCCTCAACCATCAATCCTCAATACTCAAACATCGACCCTCAATTCTCAATACTCAGTAGAATATCCTGAATTCCCATGATTCAATACTCAATCCTCAATATTCAATAAACAAATCCCAATCCTCAAACATCAACTCACAACACTCAATCCTCAATACTCAGTCCTCTCTCTTCAATCCTACATCCTCAATCCTCAATCCTCAAGCGTCAATCCTCAATCCTCAATCCTCAACCCTCAATCCTCAGTCCTCAAACCTGAATCCGGAATCCTCAATCCTGAATCCTCAATCTTCAGCCGTCAGTCCTCAACAATCAATTCTCAATCCTCAATCCTCAATCTTCAATCCTCAATCCTCAATCCGCAATCCTCAATCCTCAATCTTCAATCCTCAATACTCAATCTTCTATCCTCAATCCTCAATCCTCAATCCTCAATCCTCAATCCTCAATCCTCAATCCTCAATCCTCAATCCTCAATCGTCAATCTTCAATCCTCAATACTCAATCTTCAATCCTCAATCCTCAATCCTCAATCGTCAATCCTCATTCTTCAATCCTCAATACCCAATCCTCAATCTTCAATCCTCATTACTCAAACCTCAATCCTCAATACTCAATCCTCAATCCTCAAACTTCAATCCTCAGTCCCAAATCCTCAATCCTCAATACTCAATCCTCAATCCTCAATCTTCAATCCTCAATGCTCAATCTTCAATCCTCAATCCTCAATCCTGAATCCTCAATCCTCATTCTTCAACCCTCAATACCCGATCCTCAATCCCCAGTCCTCAATCTTCAATCCTCAATGGTCAATCCTCAATCCTCAATCCTCAGTCCTCAATCCTCAATCCTCAACCCTCAAACGTCAACCCTCAACCGTCAGTACTCGTCCTCAATCGTCAACACTCCATCCTCAATCCTCAATCCTCAATCCTCAATCGTCAATCTTCAATCCTCAATACTCAATCTTCAATCCTCAATCCTCAATCCTCAATCGTCAATCCTCATTCTTCAATCCTCAATACCCAATCCTCAATCTTCAATCCTCATTACTCAAACCTCAATCCTCAATACTCAATCCTCAATCCTCAAACTTCAATCCTCAGTCCCAAATCCTCAATCCTCAATACTCAATCCTCAATCCTCAATCTTCAATCCTCAATACTCAATCTTCAATCCTCAATCCTCAATCCTCAATCCTCAATCCTCATTCTTCAATCCTCAATACACAATCCTCAATCTTCAATCCTCAATCCTCAATCCTCAATTCTCAGTCCTCAATCCTCAATCCTCAGACCTCAAACATCAATACTCAACCCTCAGTCCTCGTCCTCAATCCACAACACTCAATCCTCAATACTCAGTCCTCAAACCTCAATCCTCAATCCTCAGACCTCAATCCTCAACCGTCAGTCCCCGTCCTCAATCCTCAAACATCAATCCTCAACCCTCAATCTACAATCATCAATACTCAATCTTCAATCCTCAATCCTCAATCCTCAATCCTCAATCCTCAACATTCAACACACGACCCTCAACCATCAATCCTCAATACTCAACCATCAATCCTCAATACTCAACCATCAATCCTCAATTCTCAATACTCAGTAGAATATACTGAATTCCCATGATTCAATACTCAATCCTCAATATTCAATAATCAAATCTCAATCCTCAAACATCAACCCTCAACACTCAATCCTCAATACTCAGTCCTCTCTCTTCAATCCTACATCCTCAATCCTCAATCCTCAAGCGTCAATCCTCAATCCTCAATCCTCAACCCTCAATCCTCAGTCCTCAAACCTCAATCCGGAATCCTCAATCCTGAATCCTCAATCTTAAGCCGTCAGTCCTCAACAATCAATTCTCAACCCTCAATCCTCAATCTTCAAACCTCAATCCTCAATCCGCAATCCTCAATCCTCAATCTTCAATCCTCAATACTCAATCTTCTATCCTCAATCTTCAATCCTCAATCCTCAATCCTCAATCCTCAATCCTCAATCCTCAATCCTCAATCGTCAATATTCAATCCTCAATACTCAATCTTCTATCCTCAATCCTCAATCCTCAATCGTCAATCCTCATTCTTCAATCCTCAATACCCAATCCTCAACCTTCAATCATCAATACTCAATCCTCAATCCTCAATCCTCAATCCCCAATCCTCAAACTTCAATCCTCAGTCCCAAATTCTCAATCCTCAATACTCAATCCTCAATCCTCAATCTTCAATCCTCAATGCTCAATCTTCAATCCTCAATCCTCAATCCTGAATCCTCAATCCTCATTCTTCAATTCTCAATACCCGATCCTCAGTCCCCAGTCCTCAATCTTCAATCCCCAATGGTCAACCCTCAATCCTCAATCCTCAGTCCTCAATCCTCAATCCTCAACCCTCAAACCTCAATCCTCAACCGTCAGTCCTAGTCCTCAATCGTCAACACTCAATCCTCAATCCTCAATATTCAATCATCAATACTCAATCTTCAATCCTCAATCCTCAATCCTCAATCCTCAATCCTCAATCCTCAATATTCAACACACGACCCTCATCCATCAATCCTCAAAACTCAAACATCAATCCTCAATTCTCAATACTCAATGGAATATACTCAATTCTCATGGTTGAATACTCAATCCAAAATATTCAATAATCAAGTCTCAATCCTGAAACATCAATCCTCAACACTCAATCCTCAACACTCAGTCCTCTCTCTTCAATCCTCAGGCGTCAATCCTCAATCCTCAACCCTCAATCCTCAGCCCTCAAACCTCAATCCCGAGTCCTCAATCCTGAATCCTCAATCTTCAGCCCTCAGTCCTCAACAATCAATTGTCAATCCTCAATCCTCAATAGAATATCCTCAATTCACAGTTTTCAATACTCAATCCCCATTCTTCAATCTTCAAATCTCAATCCACAAACATCAATTCTCATCACTCTACCCTCAACACTCAGTCCTCAATCTTCAATCCTCAATCCTCAATCCTCAAACCTCAATGTTGAATCCTCAATACTCAACCTTCAATCATCACGCCTCAATTCTCAATCCTCAATACTCAATACTCAATCGTCAATCCTCAATCCCCAATCCTCAATCTTGAATCCTCAATCCTCAATCCTCAATCCTCAATCCTCAATCCTCAATCTTCAATCATCAATACTCAATCTTCAATCCTCAATCCTCAATCCTCAATCCCCAATCCTCAATCCTCAATCCTCAATCCTCAATCCTCAATCTTCAATCCTCAATCCTCAATCGTCAATCTTCAATCCTCAATACTCAATCTTCAATCCTCAATCCTCAATCCTCAATCCTCAATCCTCAATCCTCATTCTTCAATCCTCAACACACAATCCTCAATCTTCAATCCTCAATCCTCAATCCTCAATTCTCAGTCCTCAATCCTCAATCCTCAGACCTCAAACATGAATACACAACCCTCAGTCCTCGTCCTCAATCCACAACCCTCAATTCTCAATACTCAGTCCTCAAACCTCAATCATCAATCCTCAGACCTCAATCCTCAACCGTCAGTCCCCGTCCTCAATCCTCAAACATCAATCCTCAACCCTCAATCTTCAATCATCAATACTCAATCTTCAATCCTCAATCCTCAATTCTGAATCCTCAATCCTCAATCCTCAATCCTCAATCCTCAATCCTCAATCCTCAATCGTCAGTCTTCAATCCTCAATACTCAATCTTCAATCCTCAATCCTCAATCCTCCATTCTCAATCCTCAATCGTCATTCTTCAATCCTCAATACCCAATCCTCAATCTTCAATCCTCAATCCTCAATCCTCAATTCTCAATCCTCAATCCTCAGTCCTCAGACCTCAAACCTCAAACCTCAACCCTCAGCCCTCATCCTCAATCCTCAATCCTCAATCTTCAATCCTCAATCCTTAATCCTCAATACTCAATCTTCAGTCCTCAATCCTCAGTCCTCAAACCTCAATTCTGAATTCTCAATCCTGAATCCTCAATCTTCAATCCTCAATCCCCAATCCTCAATCTTCAATCCTCAATCCTCAATCCTCAATCCTCAATCCTCAATCCTCAATCTTCAATCCTCAACACTCAATCTTCAATCCTCAATCCTCAATCCTCAATCCTCAATCCTCAATCCTCAATCCTCAATCCTCAATCCTCAATACTCAATCTGCAATCCTCAATCCTCAATCCTCAATCCTCAATCCTCATTCTTCAATCCTCAACACCGAATCCTCAATCTTCAATCCTCAATCCTCAATCCTCAATTCTCAATCCTGAATCCTGAATCCTCATACTTCAAACATCAATACTCAACCCCCAGTCCTCGTCCTCAATCCACAACCCTCAATCCTCAATCCTCAATCTTCAATCATCAATATTCAGTCTTCAATCCTCAATCCTCAATCCTCAATCCACATCCCTCAATCCTCAATGTTCAATACTCAATACCCAATCCTCAATCTTCAATCCTCAATCCTCAATCCTCAACCCTCAATCCTCAGTCCTCAAACCTCATCCCTCAATCCTCAATGTTCAATACTCAATACCCAATCCTCAATCTTCAATCCTCAATCCTCAGTCCTCAAACCTCAATCCTGAATTCTCAATCCTGAATCCTCAACCTTCAGCCAGAGTCCTCAGCGATCAGTTGTCAATCCTCAATCCTCAATAGAATATCCTCAATTCACAGCTTTCAATACTCAATACTCAATCTGCAATCTTAAGATCTCTAACCACAAACATCAATTCTCATCACTCAACCCTCAGTACCCAGTCCCCAATCCTCAATCTGCAAAACCTCAACCCTCAATCCTCAATCCTCAATCATCAATCCTCAATCCTCAATCCTCATTCCTCAATCCTCAATCCTCAATACTCAATACTCAATCTGCAATCCTCAATCCTCAATCCTCAATCCTCAATCCTCAATCCTCATTCTTCAATCCTCAATACCGAATGCTCAATCTTCAATCCTCAATCCTCAATCCTCAATTCTCAATCCTGAATCCTCAATCCTCATACTTCAAACATCAATACTCAACCCTCAGTCCTCGTCCTCAATCCACAACCCTCAATCCTCAATCCTCAATCTTCAATCCTCAATACTCAATCCTCAATCCTCAATACTCAACCCTCAATCCTCAAACTTCAATCCTCAGTCCCAAATCCTCAATCCTCAATACTCAATCCTCAATCCTCAATCTTCAATCCTCAATGCTCAATCTTCAATCCTCAATCCTCAATCCTGAATCCTCAATCCTCATTCTTCAACCCTCAATACCCGATCCTCAATCCCCAGTCCTCAATCTTCAATCCTCAATGGTCAATCCTCAATCCTCAATCCTCTGTCCTCAATCCTCAATCCTCAACCCTCAAACGTCAATCCTCAACCGTCAGTACTCGTCCTCAATCGTCAACACTCAATCCTCAATCCTCAATCTTCAATCCTCAATACTCAATATTCAATACTCAATCTTCAATCTTCAATCCTCAATCTTCAATCCTCAATCCTCAATCCTCAATCGTCAATCCTCATTCCTCAATCCTCAATACCCAATCCTCAATCTTCAATCCTCAATACTCAATCCTCAATCCTCAATCCTCAATCCTCAATCCTCAAAATTCAATCCTCTGTCCCAAATCCTCAATCCTCAATACTCAATCCTCAATCCTCAATCTTCAATCCTCAATACTCAATCTTCGATCCGCAATCCTCAATCCT
Organism: Calliopsis andreniformis; assembly: GCF_051401765.1. Taxonomy (NCBI): domain Eukaryota; kingdom Metazoa; phylum Arthropoda; class Insecta; order Hymenoptera; family Andrenidae; genus Calliopsis; species Calliopsis andreniformis. The sequence goes on from NW_027480481.1 coordinate 2,521,922, forward strand.
CAATCCTCAATCCTCATTCTTCAATCCTCAATACCCGATCCTCAATCCCCAGCCCTCAATCTTCAATCCTCAATGGTCAATCCTCAATCCTCAATCCTCATGCCTCGATCCTCAATCCTCAAACCTCAATCCTCAACCCCCAGCCCTCATCCTCAATCCTCAATCCTCAATCCTCAATCCACAATCTTCAATCCTCAATACTCAGCCTTCAATAATCAATCCTCAATCATCAATCCTCAATACTCAATACTCAATCGTCAATCCTCAATCCCCAGTCCTCAATCTCCAATAATCAATCCTCAATCCTCAATCCTCAACCCTCAATCTTCAATACTCAATACTCAATCTTCAATCCTCAATCCTCAATCCTCAATCCTCAATCCTCAGTCCACAATCCTCAATCTTCAATCCTCAATACTCAGTCTTCAATCCTCAATCCTCAATCCTCAATCCTCAACCCTCCCATCTTCAATCATCAATACTCAATCTGCAATCCTCAATCCTCAATCCTCCATCCTCAACCCTCAAACCTCAAGCGTCAATCCTCAATTCTCAATCCTCAATCTTCAATCCTCAATACTCAATCCTCAATCCACAATCCTCAATCCTCAATCCTCAATCCTCAATCTTCAATCCTCAATACTCAACCTTCAATAATCAAACCTCAATCCTCAATCCTCAATACTCAATACTCAATCGTCAATCCTCAATCCCCAATCCTCAATCTCCAATAATCAATCCTCAATCCTCAATCCTCAACCCTCAATCTTCAATACACAATCCTCAATCTTCAATCCTCAATCCTCAATCCTCAATCCTCAATCCTCAATGCTCAATCTTCAATCCTCAATACACAATCTTCAATCCTCAATCCTCAGTCCTCAATCTTCAATCCTCAGTGCTCAATCCTCAATCCTCAATCCTCAATCCTCAGTCCTCAATCCTCAATCCTCAATCCTCAAACCTCAATCCTCAACCGTCAGTCCTCGTCCTCAAACCTCAACCCTCAATCCTCAATCCTCAATCTGCAATCATCAATACTCAATCTTCAATCCTCAATCCTCAATCCTCAATCCTCAATACTCAACCTTCAATAATCAATCCTCAATGCTCAATCCTCAATACTCAATACTCAATCGTCAATCCTCAATCCCCAATCCTCAATCTCCAATAATCAATCCTCAATCCTCAATCCTCAACCCTCAATCTTCAATACTCAATACTCAATCTTCAATCCTCAATCCTCAATCCTCAATCCTCAATCCTCAGTCCACAATCCCCAATCTTCAATCCTCAATACTCAGTCTTCAATCCTCAATCCTCAATCCTCAATCCTCAATCCTTAATCCTCCCATCTTCAATCCTCAATACTCAATCTGCAATCCTCAATCCTCAATCCTCCATCCTCAATACTCAATCCTCAAACCTCAATCCTCAACCGTGAGTCCTCGTCCTCAATCCTCAAACCTCAATACACAATCCTCAATATTCAATCATCAATACTCAATCTTCAATCCTCAATCCTCAATCCTCAATCCTCAATCCTCAGTCCACAATCCTCAATATTCAATCCTCAACCCTCAATCCTCAGTCCTCAAACCTCAATCCGGAATCCTCAATCCTGAATCCTCAATCTTCAGCCGTCAGTCCTCAACAATCAATTCTCAATCCTCAATCCTCAATCCTCAATCATCAATCCTCAATCCTCAATCCTCAATCGTCAATCTTCAATCCTCAATACTCAATCTTCAATCCTCAATCCTCAATCCTCAATCGTCAATCCTCATTCTTCAATCCTCAATACCCAATCCTCAATCTTCAATCCTCAATACTCAATCCTCAATCCTCAGTACTCAACCCTCAATCCTCAAACTTCAATCCTCAGTCCCAAATCCTCAATCCTCAATACTCAATCCTCAATCCTCAATCTTCAATCCTCAATGCTCAATCTTCAATCCACAATCCTCAATCCTGAATCCTCAATCCTCATTCTCCAATCCTCAATACCCGATCCTCAATCCCCAGTCCTCAATCTTCAATCCTCAATGGTCAATCCTCAATCCTCAATCCTCTGTCCTCAATCCTCAATCCTCAACCCTCAAACGTCAATCCTCAACCGTCAGTACTCGTCCTCAATCGTCAACACTCAATCCTCAATCCTCAATCTTCAATCCTCAATACTCAATATTCAATACTCAATCTTCAATCTTCATTCCTCAATCTTCAATCCTCAATCCTCAATCCTCAATCGTCAATCCTCATTCCTCAATCCTCAATACCCAATCCTCAATCTTCAATCCTCAATACTCAATCCTCAATCCTCAATCCTCAAAATTCAATCCTCAGTCCCAAATCCTCAATCCTCAATACTCAATCCTCAATCCTCAATCTTCAATCCTCAATACTCAATCTTCGATCCGCAATCCTCAATCCTCAATCCTCAATCCTCATTCTTCAATCCTCAATACACGATCCTCAATCCCCAGCCCTCAATCTTCAATCCTCAATGGTCAATCCTCAATCCTCAATCCTCAGGCCTCGATCCTCAATCCTCAAACCTCAATCCTCAACCCCCAGCCCTCATCCTCAATCCTCAATCCTCAATCCTCAATCCACAATCTTCAATCCTCAATACTCAACCTTCAATAATCAATCCTCAATCCTCAATCCTCAATACTCAATACTCAATCGTCAATCCTCAATCCCCATTCCTCAATCTCCAATAATCAATCCTCAATCCTCAATCCTCAACCCTCAATCTTCAATACTCAATACTCAATCTTCAATCCTCAATCCTCAATCCTCAATCCTCAATCCTCAGTCCACAATCCTCAATCTTCAATCCTCAATATTCAGTCTTCAATCCTCAATCCTCAATCCTCAATCCTCAAACCTCCCATCTTCAATCATCAATACTCAATCTGCAATCCTCAATCCTCAATCCTCCATCCTCAACCCTCAAACCTCAAGCGTCAGTCCTCAATTCTCAATCCTCAATCTTCAATCCTCAATACTCAATCCTCAATCCACAATCCTCAATCCTCAATCCTCAATCCTCAATCTTCAATCCTCAATACTCAACCTTCAATAATCAAACCTCAATCCTCAATCCTCAATACTCAATACTCAATCGTCAATCCTCAATCCCCAATCCTCAATCTCCTATAATCAATCCTCAATCCTCAATCCTCAACCCTCAATCTTCAATACACAATCCTCAATCTTCAATCCTCAATCCTCAATACACAATCCTCAATCCTCAATCCTCAATCTTCAATCCTCAATACTCAATCTTCAATCCTCAATCCTCAGTCCTCAATCTTCAATCCTCAGTGCTCAATCATCAATCCTCAATCCTCAGTCCTCAATCCTCAATCCTCAATCCTCAAACCTCAATCCTCGACCGTCAGTCCTCGTCCTCAAACCTCAACCCTCAATCCTCAATCCTCAATCTTCAATCATCAATACTCAATCTTCAATCCTCAATCCTCAATCCTCAATCCCCAATCCTCAATCCTCAATCCTCAATCCTCAATCCTCAATCCTCAATCCTCAATCCTCAATCGTGAATCTTCAATCCTCAATACTCAATCTTCAATCGTCAATCCTCAATCCTCAATCGTCAATCCTCATTCTTCAATCCTCAATACCGAAACCTCAATCTTCAATCCTCAATACTCAATCCTCAATCCTCAATACTCAATCCTCAATCATCAAACTTCAATCCTCAGTCCCAAATCTTCAATCCTCAATACTCAATCCTCAATCCTCAATCTTCAATCCTCAATGCTCAATCTTCAATCCTCAATCCTCAATCCTGAATCCTCAATCCTCATTCTTCAATCCTCAATACCCGATCCTCAATCCCCAGTCCTCAATCGTCAATCCTCAATGGTCAATCCTCAATCCTCAATCCTCTGTCCTCAATCCTCAATCCTCAACCCTCAAACGTCAATCCTCAACCGTCAGTACTCGTCCTCAATCGTCAACACTCAATCCTCAATCCTCAATCTTCAATCCTCAATACTCAATATTCAATACTCAATCTTCAATCTTCAATCCTCAATCTTCAATCCTCAATCCTCAATCCTCAATCCTCAATCCTCATTCTTCAATCATCAATACCCAATCCTCAGTCTTCAATCCTCAATCCTCAAACCTCAATCCGGAATCCTCAATCCTGAATCCTCAATCTTCAGCCGTCAGACCTCAACAATCAATTCCCAATCCTCAATCCTCAATCTTCAATCCTCAATCCTCAGCCCTCATTCTCAATCCTCAATCCTCAATCCTCAATCCACAATCTTCAATCCTCAATACTCAACCTTCAATAATCAATCCTCAATCCTCAATCCTCAATACTCAATACTCAATCGTCAATCCTCAATACCCAATCCTCAATCTCCAATAATCAATCCTCAATCCTCAATCCTCAATCCTCAACCCTCAACCTTCAATACTCAATACTCAATCTTCAATCCTCAATCCTCAATCCTCAATCCTCAATCCTCAGTCCACAATCCTCAATCTTCAATCCTCAATACTCAGTCTTCAATCCTCAATCCTCAATCCTCAATCCTCAATCCTTAATCCACCCATCTACAATCCTCAATACTCAATCTGCAATCCTCAATCCTCAATCCTCCATCCTCAACACTCAATCCTCAAGCGTCAATCCTCAATTCTCAATCCTCAATCCCCAACCTTCAATCCTCAATTCTCAATCTTCAATCCTCAATCCTCAATTCTCAATCCTGAATACTCAATCCTCAAACCTCAATCCTCAACCGTGAGTCCTCGTCCTCAATCCTCAATCCTCAATCCTCAATCCTCAATATTCAACACACAACCCTCATCTATCAATCCTCAATACTCAACCATCAATCCTCAATTCTCCATACTCAATAGAATATACTGAATTCTCATGGTTGAATACTCAATCCAAAATATTCAATAATCAAGTCTCAATCCTCAAACATCAATCCTCAACACTCAATCGTCAACACTCAGTCCTCTCTCTTCAATCCTCCATCCTCAATCCTCAATCGTCAAGCGTCAATCCTCAATCCTCAACCCTCTATCCTCAGTCCTCAAACCTCAATCCCGAGTCCTCAATCCTGAATCCTCAATCTTCAGCCCTCAGTCCTCAACAATCAATTGTCAATCCTGAATCCTCAATAGAATATCCTCAATTCACAGTTTTCAATACTCAATCCCCATTCTTCAATCTTCAAATCTCATTCCACAAACGTCAATTCTCATCACTCTACCCTCAACACTCAGTCCTCAATCTTCAATTCTCAATCCTCAATCCTCAATCCTCAATGTTCAATCCTCAATACTCAATCTTCAATCATCAACCCTCAATTCTCAATACTCAATACTCAATACTCAATCGTCAATCCTCAATCCCCAATCCTCAATCTTCAATCCTCAATCCTCAATCCTCAATCCTCAATCCTCAATCCTCAATCTTCAATCATCAATACTCAATCTTCAATCCTCAATCCTCAATCCTCAATCCCCAATCCTCAATCCTCAATCCTCAATCCTCAATCCTCAATACTCAATCCTCAATCCTCAATCTTCTATCCTCAATGCTCAATCTTCAATCCTCAATCCTCAATCCTGAATCCTCAATCCTCACTCTTCAATCCTCAATACCCGATCCTCAATCCCCAGTCCTCAATCTTCAATCCTCAATGGTCAATCCTCAATCCTCAATCCTCAGTCCTCAATCCTCAATCCTCAATCCTCAATCTTCAATCCTCAATACTCAATCTTCTATCCTCAATTCTCAATCCTCAATCCTCAATCCTCAATCCTCAATCCTCGATCCTCAATCCTCAATCGTCAATCTTCAATCCTCAATACTCAATCTTCAATCCTCAATCCTCAATCCTCAATCGTCAATCCTCATTCTTCAATCCTCAATACCCAATCCTCAATCTTCAATCCTCATTACTCAAACCTCAATCCTCAATACTCAATCCTCAATCCTCAAACTTCAATCCTCAGTCCCAAATCCTCAATCCTCAATACTCAATCCTCAATCCTCAATCTTCAATCCTCAATGCTCAATCTTCAATCCTCAATCCTCAATCCTGAATCCTCAATCCTCATTCTTCAATCCTCAATACCCGATCCTCAATCCCCAGTCCTCAATCTTCAATCCTCAATGGTCAATCCTCAATCCTCAATCCTCAGTCCTCAATCCTCAATCCTCAACCCTCAAACGTCAACCCTCAACCGTCAGTACTCGTCCTCAATCGTCAACACTCCATCCTCAATCCTCAATCCTCAATCCTCAATCGTCAATCTTCAATCCTCAATACTCAATCTTCAATCCTCAATCCTCAATCCTCAATCGTCAATCCTCATTCATCAATCCTCAATACCCAATCCTCAACCTTCAATCCTCATTACTCAAACCTCAATCCTCAATACTCAATCCTCAATCCTCAAACTTCAATCCTCAGTCCCAAATCCTCAATCCTCAATACTCAATCCTCAATCCTCAATCTTCAATCCTCAATACTCAATCTTCAATCCTCAATCCTCAATACTCAGTCCTCAAACCTCAATCCTCAATCCTCAGACCTCAATCCTCAACCGTCAGTCCCCGTCCTCAATCCTCAAACATCAATCCTCAACCCTCAATCTACAATCATCAATACTCAATCTTCAATCCTCAATCCTCAATCCTCAATCCTCAATACTCAATCCTCAATCCTCAATCTTCTATCCTCAATGCTCAATCTTCAATCCTCAATCCTCAATCCTGAATCCTCAATCCTCACTCTTCAATCCTCAATACCCGATCCTCAATCCCCAGTCCTCAATCTTCAATCCTCAATGGTCAATCCTCAATCCTCAATCCTCAGTCCTCAATCCTCAATCCTCAATCCTCAATCTTCAATCCTCAATACTCAATCTTCTATCCTCAATCCTCAATCCTCAATCCTCAATCCTCAATCCTCGATCCTCAATCCTCAATCGTCAATCTTCAATCCTCAATACTCAATCTTCAATCCTCAATCCTCAATCCTCAATCGTCAATCCTCATTCTTCAATCCTCAATACCCAATCCTCAATCTTCAATCCTCATTACTCAAACCTCAATCCTCAATACTCAATCCTCAATCCTCAAACTTCAATCCTCAGTCCCAAATCCTCAATCCTCAATACTCAATCCTCAATCCTCAATCTTCAATCCTCAATGCTCAATCTTCAATCCTCAATCCTCAATCCTGAATCCTCAATCCTCATTCTTCAATCCTCAATACCCGATCCTCAATCCCCAGTCCTCAATCTTCAATCCTCAATGGTCAATCCTCAATCCTCAATCCTCAGTCCTCAATCCTCAATCCTCAACCCTCAAACGTCAACCCTCAACCGTCAGTACTCGTCCTCAATCGTCAACACTCCATCCTCAATCCTCAATCCTCAATCCTCAATCATCAATCTTCAATCCTCAATACTCAATCTTCAATCCTCAATCCTCAATCCTCAATCGTCAATCCTCATTCATCAATCCTCAATACCCAATCCTCAACCTTCAATCCTCATTACTCAAACCTCAATCCTCAATACTCAATCCTCAATCCTCAAACTTCAATCCTCAGTCCCAAATCCTCAATCCTCAATACTCAATCCTCAATCCTCAATCTTCAATCCTCAATACTCAATCTTCAATCCTCAATCCTCAATACTCAGTCCTCAAACCTCAATCCTCAATCCTCAGACCTCAATCCTCAACCGTCAGTCCCCGTCCTCAATCCTCAAACATCAATCCTCAACCCTCAATCTACAATCATCAATACTCAATCTTCAATCCTCAATCCTCAATCCTCAATCCTCAATCCTCAACATTCAACACACGACCCTCAACCATCAATCCTCAATACTCAACCATCAATCCTCAATACTCAACCATCAATCCTCAATTCTCAATACTCAGTAGAATATACTGAATTCCCATGATTCAATACTCAATCCTCAATATTCAATAATCAAATCTCAATCCTCAAACATCAACCCTCAACACTCAATCCTCAATACTCAGTCCTCTCTCTTCAATCCTACATCCTCAATCCTCAATCCTCAAGCGTCAATCCTCAATCCTCAATCCTCAACCCTCAATCCTCAGTCCTCAAACCTCAATCCGGAATCCTCAATCCTGAATCCTCAATCTTAAGCCGTCAGTCCTCAACAATCAATTCTCAACCCTCAATCCTCAATCTTCAAACCTCAATCCTCAATCCGCAATCCTCAATCCTCAATCTTCAATCCTCAATACTCAATCTTCTATCCTCAATCTTCAATCCTCAATCCTCAATCCTCAATCCTCAATCCTCAATCCTCAATCCTCAATCGTCAATATTCAATCCTCAATACTCAATCTTCTATCCTCAATCCTCAATCCTCAATCGTCAATCCTCATTCTTCAATCCTCAATACCCAATCCTCAACCTTCAATCCTCAATACTCAATCCTCAATCCTCAATCCTCAATCCTCAATCCTCAAACTTCAATCCTCAGTCCCAAATCCTCAATCCTCAATACTCAATCCTCAATCCTCAATCTTCAATCCTCAATGTTCAATCTTCAATCCTCAATCCTCAATCCTGAATCCTCAATCCTCATTCTTCAATTCTCAATACCCGATCCTCAGTCCCCAGTCCTCAATCTTCAATCCCCAATGGTCAACCCTCAATCCTCAATCCTCAGTCCTCAATCCTCAATCCTCAACCCTCAAACCTCAATCCTCAACCGTCAGTCCTCGTCCTCAATCGTCAACACTCAATCCTCAATCCTCAATATTCAATCATCAATACTCAATCTTCAATCCTCAATCCTCAATCCTCAATCCTCAATCCTCAATCCTCAATATTCAACACACAACCCTCATCCATCAATCCTCAAAGCTCAACCATCAATCCTCAATTCTCAATACTCAATAGAATATACTCAATTCTCATGGTTGAATACTCAATCCAAAATATTCAATAATCAAGTCTCAATCCTCAAACATCAATCCTCAACACTCAATCCTCAACACTCAGTCCTCTCTCTTCAATCCTCAGGCGTCAATCCTCAATCCTCAACCCTCAATCCTCAGTCCTCAAACCTCAATCCCGAGTCCTCAATCCTGAATCCTCAATCTTCAGCCCTCAGTCCTCAACAATCAATTGTCAATCCTCAATCCTCAATAGAATATCCTCAATTCACAGTTTTCAATACTCAATCCCCATTCTTCAGTCTTCAAATCTCAATCCACAAACATCAATTCTCATCACTCTACCCTCAACACTCAGTCCTCAATCTTCAATCCTCAATCCTCAATCCTCAATCCTCAATCCACAATACTCAATCCTCATTCTTCAATCCTCAATACCCAATCCTCAGTCTTCAATCCTCAATCCTCAAACATCAATCCGGAATCCTCAATCCTGAATACTCAATCTTCAGCCGTCAGTCCTCAACAATCAATTCTCAATCCTCAATCCTCAATCTTCAATCCTCAATGCTCAATCCGCAATCCTCAATCCTCAATCTTCAATCCTCAATACTCAATCTTCAATCCTCAATCCCCAATCCTCAATCCTCAATCCTCAATCCTCAATCCTCAATCGTCAATCTTCAATCCTCAATACTCAATCTTCAATCCTCAATCCTCAATCCTCAATCGTCAATCCTCATTCTTCAATCCTCAATACCCAATCCTCAATCTTCAATCCTCAATACTCAATCCTCAATCCTCAATCCTCAATCCTCAATCCTCAATCCTCAAACTTCAATCCTCAGTCCCAAATCCTCAATCCTCAATACTCAATCCTCAATCCTCAATCTTCAATCCTCAATACTCGATCTTCAATCCTCAATCCTTAATCCTCAATCCTCAGTCCTCATTCTTCAATACTCAAAACCCGATCCTCAATCCCCAGTCCTCAATCTTCAATCCTCAATTGTCAATCCTCAATCCTCAATGGTCAATCCTCAACCCTCAATCCGCAGTCCCCAATCCGCAATCCTCAACCCTCAAGCCTCAATCCTCAACCGTCAGTCCTCGTCCTCAATCGTCAACACTCAATCCTCAATCCTCAATCTTCAATCCTCAATACTCAATATTCAATACCCAATCCTCAGTCTTCAATCCTCAATCCTCAATCCTCAAATCTCAATCCTCAATCCTCAGTCCTCAGTCCTCAAACCTCAATCCTCAACCCTCAGCCCTCATCCTCAATCCTCAATCCTCAATCCTCAATCCTCAATCTTCAATCCTCAATACTCAACCTTCAATAATCAATCCTCAATCCTCAATCCTCAATACTCAATACTCAATCGTCAATCCTCAATCCCCAATCCTCTATCTCCAATAATCAATCCTCAATCCCCAATCCTCAACCCTCAATCTTCAATACTCAATACTCAATCTTCAATCCTCAACCCTCAATCCTCAATCCTCAATCCTCAGTCCACAATCCTCAATCTTCAATCGTCAATACTCAACCCTTAATCCTCAATTATCAATCTTCATTCCTCAATACTCTATCTTCAATCCGCAATCCTCAATCCTCGGTCCTCAATCCTCAATCCTCAATCTCCAATCCTGAATACTCAATCTTCAATCCTCGATCCTCAATCCTCAATCCTCAATCCTCAATCCTCATTCTTCAATCCTGAATACTCAATCTTCAATCCTCGATCCTCAATCCTCAATCCTCAATCCTCAATCCTCATTCTTCAATCCTCAATACCCAATCCCCAATCTTCAATCCTTAATCCTCAATCCTCAATTCTCAGCCCTCAAACCTCAGTCCTCAGTCCTCAAACCTGAATCCTCAAACCTCAGCCCTCATAATCAGTCCTCAATTCTCAATCCTCAATCCTTAATCTTCAATCCTCAATACTCAATATTCAATCCACAATCCTCAGTCCTCAAATCTCTATTCTGAATCCTCAATCCTGCACCCTCAATCCTCAGCACTCAGTCCTCAACAATCAGTTGTCAATCCTCAATCCCCTATAGAACATCCTCAATTCACAGTTTTCAATACTCAATACTCAATCTGCATTCCTCAAATCTCTATCCAGAAACATCAATTGTCATCACTCAACCCTGAACGCTCAGTCCTCAATGTTCAGTCCTCAATCCTCAATTCTCAATCTTCAATCCTCAATACTCAATATTCAATCCTGAATCCTCAATCCTCAATCCTCAATCCTCAATCCTCAATCCTCAACCCTCAATACTCAATCCTCAATCCTCATTCTACAATCCTCAATACCCAATCCTCAATCTTCAATCCTCAATCTTCAATCCTCAATCTACAATCCTCAATCCTCAATCCTCAATACTCAATCGTCAATCCTCAATCCCCAATCCTCAATCTCCAATAATCAATCCTCAATCCACAATCCTCAACCCTCAATCTTCAATACTCAATACTCAATCTTCAATCCTCAATCCTCAATCCTCAATCCTCAATCCTCAGTCCACAATCCTCAATCTTCAATCCTCAATACACAGTCTTCAATCCTCAATCCTCAATCCTCAATCCTCAACCCTCCCATCTTCAATCATCAATACTCAATCTGCAATCCTCAATCCTCAATCCTCCATCCTCAACCCTCAAACCTCAAGCGTCAATCCTCAATTCTCAATCCTCAATCATCAACCTTCAATCCTCAATTCTCAATCTTCAATCCTCAATCCTCAATTCTCAATCCTCAATCCTCAATCCTCAATCCTCAATCCTCAATCCTCAATCCTCAATCCTCAATCCTCAATCCTCAATCCTCAATCGTCAATATTCAATCCTCAATACTCAATCTTCTATCCTCAATCCTCAATCCCCAATCGTCAAGCCTCATTCTTCAATCCTCAATACCCAATCCTCAATCTTCAATCCTCAATACTCAATCCTCAATCCTCAATCCTCAATCCTCAATCCTCAATCCTCAATCTTCAATCCTCAATACTCAACCTTCAATAATCAAACCTCAATCCTCAATCCTCAATACTCAATACTCAATCGTCAATCCTCAATCCCCAATCCTCAATCTCCAATAATCAATCCTCAATCCTCAATCCTCAACCCTCAATCTTCAATACACAATCCTCAATCTTCAATCCTCAATCCTCAATCCTCAATTTTCAGTCCTCAATCCTCAATCCTCAGACCTCAAACATCAATACTCAACCCTCAGACCCCGTCCTCAATCCTCAAACATCAATCCTCAACCCTCAATCTTCAATCATCAATACTCAATCTTCAATCCTCAATCCGCAATACTCAATCCTCAACCCTCAATCATCAACATTCAACACACGACCCTCAACCATCAATCCACAATACTCAACCATCAATCCTTAATTCTCAATACTCAGTAGATTATCCTGAATTCCCATGATTCAATACTCAATCCTCAATATTCAATAATCAAATCTCAATCCTCAAACATCAAATCTCAACACTCAATCCTCAATACTCAGTCCTCTCTCTTCAATCCTACATCCTCAATCCTCAATCCTCAAGGGTCAATCCTCAATTCTCAATCCTCAACCCTCAATCCTCAGTCCTCAAACCTCAATCCGGAATCCTCAATCCTGAATCCTCAATCTTCAGCCGTCAGTCCTCAACAATCAATTCTCAATCCTCAATCCTCAATCTTCAATCCTCAATTCTCAATCCGCAATCCTCAATCCTCAACCTTCAATCCTCAATACTCAATCTTCAATCCTCAATCCTCAATCCTCAATCCTCAATCCTCAATCCTCAATCCTCAATCCTCACTCCTCAATCCTCAATCGTCAATCTTCAATCCTCAATCCACAATCCTCAATCCTCAATCATCAATCTTCAATCCTCAATACTCAATCTTCAATCCTCAATCCTCAATCCTCAATCCTCAAGCCTCATTCTTCAATCGTCAATACCCAATCCTCAATCTTCAATCCTCAATCCTCAATCCTCAGTCCTCAATCCTCAATCCTCAATCCTCAGTCCTCAAACCTCAATCCGGAATCCTCGATCCTGAATCCTCAATCTTCAGCACTCAGGCCTCTACAATCAGTTGTCAATCCTCAATCCTCAATAGAATATCATCAATTCACAGTTTTCATTACTCAATACTCAATCTGCAATCTTCAAATCTCTATCCACAAGCATCAGTTCTCATCACACAACCCTCAACACTCAGTCCCCAATCCTCAATGTACAATCCTCAATCCTCAACATTCAATCCACAGTCCTCAACCTTCATTCCTCAATATTGAATCTTCTATGCTCATTCCTCAATCCTCAATCCTCAATTCTCAATCCTCAATCGTCAATCTTCAATCCTCAATTCTCAATCTTCAATCCTCAACACTCAATCCTCAATCCTCAATCCTCATTCTACAATCCTCAATACCCAATCCTCAATCTTCAATCCTCAATCCTCAATCCTCAATTCTCAGTCCTCAATCCTCAGTCCTCAGTCCTCAAACCTCAATCCTCAACCCTCAGACCTCATCCTCAATCCTCAATCTTCAATCCTCAATACTCAATCTTCAATCCTCAATCCTCAGTCCTCAATCTTCAATCCTCAATGCTCAACCCTCAATCCTCAATCCTCAGTCCTCAATCCTCAATCCTCAATCCTCAAACCTCTATCCACAACCGTCAGTCCTCGTCCTCAAACCTCAACCCTCAATCCTCAATCCTCAATCTTCAATCATCAATACTCAATCTTCAATCCTCAATCCTCAATCCTCAATCCCCAATCCTCAATCCTCAATCCTCAATCCTCAATCCTCAATCTTCAATCCTCAATCCTCAATCGTCAATCTTCAATCCTCAATACTCAATCTTCAATCCTCAATCCTCAATCCTCAATCCTCATTCTTCAATCCTCAATACACAATCCTCAATCTTCAGTCCTCAATCCTCAATCCTCAATTCTCAGTCCTCAATCCTCAATCCTCAGACCTCAATCATCAATACTCAACCCTCAGTCCTCGCCCTCAATCCGCAACACTCAATCGTCAATCCTCAGTCCTCAAACCTCAATCCTCAATCCTCAGACCTCAATCCTCAACCGTCAGTCCCCGTCCTCAATCCTCAAACATCAATCCTCAACCCTCAATTTTCAATCATCAATACTCAATCTTCAATCCTCAATCCTCAATCCTCAATCCTCAATCCTCAATCCTGAATCCTCAATCCTCAACATTCAACACACGACCCTCAACCATCAATCCTCAATACTCAACCATCAATCCTCAATACTCAACCATCAATCCTCAATTCTCAATACTCAATAGAATATCCTGAATTCCCATGACTCAATACTCAATCCTCAATATTCAATAATCAAATTTCAATCCTCAAACATCAACTCTCAACACTCAATCCTCAATACTCAGTCCTCTCTCTTCAATCGTACATTCTCAATCCTCAATCCTCAAGCGTCAATCCTCAATCCTCAATCCTCAACCCTCAATCCTCAGTCCTCAAACCTCAATCCGGAATCCTCAATCCTGAATCCTCAATCTTCAGCCGTCAGTCCTCAACAATCAATTCTCAATCCTCAATCCTCAATCATCAATCCTCAATCCTCAATCCGCAATCCTCAATACTCAATCTTCAATCCTCAATACTCAATCCTCAATCCTCAATCCTCATTCTTCAATCCTCAATACCCAATCCTCAATCTTCAATCCTCAATCCTCAATCCTCAATTCTCAATCCTCAATCCTCAGTCCTCAGTCCTCAAACCTCAATCCTCAACCCTCAGCCCTCATCCTCAATCCTCAATCTTCAATCCTCAATTCTCAATCTTCAATCCTCAATCCTCAGTCCTCAATCTTCAATCCTCAATGCTCAATCCTCAATCCTCAATCCTCAGTCCTCAATCCTCAATCCTCAATCCTCAAACCTCAATCCTCAACCGTCAGTCCTCGTCCTCAAACCTCAACCCTCAATACTCAATCCTCAATCTTCAATCATCAATACTCAATCTTCAATCCTCAATCCTCAATCCTCAATCCCCAATCCTCAATCCTCAATCCTCAATCCTCAATCCTCAATCTTCAATCCTCAATCCTCAATCGTCAATCTTCAATCCTCAATACTCAATCTTCAATCCTCAATCCTCAATCCTCAATCCTCAATCCTCATTCTTCAATCCTCAATACACAATCCTCAATCTTCAGTTCTCAATCCTCAATCCTCAATTCTCAGTCCTCAATCCTCAATCCTCAGACCTCAAACATCAATACTCAACCCTCAGTCCTCGCCCTCAATCCACAACCCTCAATCGTCAATCCTCAGTCCTCAAACCTCAATCCTCAATCCTCAGACCTCAATCCTCAACCGTCAGTCCCCGTCCTCAATCCTCAAACATCAATCCTCAACCCTCAATTTTCAATCATCAATACTCAATCTTCAATCCTCAATCCTCAATCCTCAACCCTCAATACTCAATCCTCAATCCTCATTCTACAATCCTCAATACCCAATCCTCAATCTTCAATCCTCAATCTTCAATCCTCAATCTACAATCCTCAATCCTCAATCCTCAATACTCAATCGTCAATCCTCAATCCCCAATCCTCAATCTCCAATAATCAATCCTCAATCCTCAATCCTCAACCCTCAATCTTCAATACTCAATACTCAATCTTCAATCCTCAATCCTCAATCCTCAATCCTCAATCCTCAGTCCACAATCCTCAATCTTCAATCCTCAATACACAGTCTTCAATCCTCAATCCTCAATCCTCAATCCTCAACCCTCCCATCTTCAATCATCAATACTCAATCTGCATTCCTCAATCCTCAATCCTCCATCCTCAACCCTCAAACCTCAAGCGTCAATCCTCAATTCTCAATCCTCAATCATCAACCTTCAATCCTCAATTCTCAATCTTCAATCCTCAATCCTCAATTCTCAATCCTCAATCCTCAATCCTCAATCCTCAATCCTCAATCCTCAATCCTCAATCCTCAATCCTCAATCCTCAATCCTCAATCGTCAATATTCAATCCTCAATACTCAATCTTCTATCCTCAATCCTCAATCCCCAATCGTCAAGCCTCATTCTTCAATCCTCAATACCCAATCCTCAATCTTCAATCCTCAATACTCAATCCTCAATCCTCAATCCTCAATCCTCAATCCTCAATCCTCAATCTTCAATCCTCAATACTCAACCTTCAATAATCAAACCTCAATCCTCAATCCTCAATACTCAATACTCAATCGTCAATCCTCAATCCCCAATCCTCAATCTCCAATAATCAATCCTCAATCCTCAATCCTCAACCCTCAATCTTCAATACACAATCCTCAATCTTCAATCCTCAATCCTCAATCCTCAATTTTCAGTCCTCAATCCTCAATCCTCAGACCTCAAACATCAATACTCAACCCTCAGACCCCGTCCTCAATCCTCAAACATCAATCCTCAACCCTCAATCTTCAATCATCAATACTCAATCTTCAATCCTCAATCCGCAATACTCAATCCTCAACCCTCAATCATCAACATTCAACACACGACCCTCAACCATCAATCCACAATACTCAACCATCAATCCTTAATTCTCAATACTCAGTAGAATATCCTGAATTCCCATGATTCAATACTCAATCCTCAATATTCAATAATCAAATCTCAATCCTCAAACATCAAATCTCAACACTCAATCCTCAATACTCAGTCCTCTCTCTTCAATCCTACATCCTCAATCCTCAATCCTCAAGGGTCAATCCTCAATTCTCAATCCTCAACCCTCAATCCTCAGTCCTCAAACCTCAATCCGGAATCCTCAATCCTGAATCCTCAATCTTCAGCCGTCAGTCCTCAACAATCAATTCTCAATCCTCAATCCTCAATCTTCAATCCTCAATTCTCAATCCGCAATCCTCAATCCTCAACCTTCAATCCTCAATACTCAATCTTCAATCCTCAATCCTCAATCCTCAATCCTCAATCCTCAATCCTCAATCCTCAATCCTCAATCCTCAATCCTCAATCGTCAATCTTCAATCCTCAATCCACAATCCTCAATCCTCAATCATGAATCTTCAATCCTCAATACTCAATCTTCAATCCTCAATCCTCAATCCTCAATCCTCAAGCCTCATTCTTCAATCGTCAATACCCAATCCTCAATCTTCAATCCTCAATCCTCAATCCTCAGTCCTCAATCCTCAATCCTCAATCCTCAATCCTCAATCCTCAATCCTCAATCCTCAATCCTCACTCCTCAATCCTCAATCGTCAATCTTCAATCCTCAATCCACAATCCTCAATCCTCAATCATCAATCTTCAATCCTCAATACTCAATCTTCAATCCTCAATCCTCAATCCTCAATCCTCAAGCCTCATTCTTCAATCGTCAATACCCAATCCTCAATCTTCAATCCTCAATCCTCAATCCTCAGTCCTCAATCCTCAATCCTCAATCCTCAGTCCTCAAACCTCAATCCGGAATCCTCGATCCTGAATCCTCAATCTTCAGCACTCAGGCCTCTACAATCAGTTGTCAATCCTCAATCCTCAATAGAATATCATCAATTCACAGTTTTCATTACTCAATACTCAATCTGCAATCTTCAAATCTCTATCCACAAGCATCAGTTCTCATCACACAACCCTCAACACTCAGTCCCCAATCCTCAATGTTCAATCCTCAATCCTCAACATTCAATCCACAGTCCTCAACCTTCATTCCTCAATATTGAATCTTCTATGCTCATTCCTCAATCCTCAATCCTCAATTCTCAATCCTCAATCGTCAATCTTCAATCCTCAATTCTCAATCTTCAATCCTCAACACTCAATCCTCAATCCTCAATCCTCATTCTACAATCCTCAATACCCAATCCTCAATCTTCAATCCTCAATCCTCAATCCTCAATTCTCAGTCCTCAATCCTCAGTCCTCAGTCCTCAAACCTCAATCCTCAACCCTCAGACCTCATCCTCAATCCTCAATCTTCAATCCTCAATACTCAATCTTCAATCCTCAATCCTCAGTCCTCAATCTTCAATCCTCAATGCTCAACCCTCAATCCTCAATCCTCAGTCCTCAATCCTCAATCCTCAATCCTCAAACCTCTATCCACAACCGTCAGTCCTCGTCCTCAAACCTCAACCCTCAATCCTCAATCCTCAATCTTCAATCATCAATACTCAATCTTCAATCCTCAATCCTCAATCCTCAATCCCCAATCCTCAATCCTCAATCCTCAATCCTCAATCCTCAATCTTCAATCCTCAATCCTCAATCGTCAATCTTCAATCCTCAATACTCAATCTTCAATCCTCAATCCTCAATCCTCAATCCTCATTCTTCAATCCTCAATACACAATCCTCAATCTTCAGTCCTCAATCCTCAATCCTCAATTCTCAGTCCTCAATCCTCAATCCTCAGACCTCAATCATCAATACTCAACCCTCAGTCCTCGCCCTCAATCCGCAACACTCAATCGTCAATCCTCAGTCCTCAAACCTCAATCCTCAATCCTCAGACCTCAATCCTCAACCGTCAGTCCCCGTCCTCAATCCTCAAACATCAATCCTCAACCCTCAATTTTCAATCATCAATACTCAATCTTCAATCCTCAATCCTCAATCTTCAATCCTCAATACTCAATCTTCTATCCTCAATCCTCAATCCTCAATCCTCAATCCTCAATCCTCGATCCTCAATCCTCAATCGTCAATCTTCAATCCTCAATACTCAATCTTCAATCCTCAATCCTCAATCCTCAATCGTCAATCCTCATTCTTCAATCCTCAATACCCAATCCTCAATCTTCAATCCTCATTACTCAAACCTCAATCCTCAATACTCAATCCTCAATCCTCAAACTTCAATCCTCAGTCCCAAATCCTCAATCCTCAATACTCAATCCTCAATCCTCAATCTTCAATCCTCAATGCTCAATCTTCAATCCTCAATCCTCAATCCTGAATCCTCAATCCTCATTCTTCAATCCTCAATACCCGATCCTCAATCCCCAGTCCTCAATCTTCAATCCTCAATGGTCAATCCTCAATCCTCAATCCTCAGTCCTCAATCCTCAATCCTCAACCCTCAAACGTCAACCCTCAACCGTCAGTACTCGTCCTCAATCGTCAACACTCCATCCTCAATCCTCAATCCTCAATCCTCAATCATCAATCTTCAATCCTCAATACTCAATCTTCAATCCTCAATCCTCAATCCTCAATCGTCAATCCTCATTCATCAATCCTCAATACCCAATCCTCAACCTTCAATCCTCATTACTCAAACCTCAATCCTCAATACTCAATCCTCAATCCTCAAACTTCAATCCTCAGTCCCAAATCCTCAATCCTCAATACTCAATCCTCAATCCTCAATCTTCAATCCTCAATACTCAATCTTCAATCCTCAATCCTCAATACTCAGTCCTCAAACCTCAATCCTCAATCCTCAGACCTCAATCCTCAACCGTCAGTCCCCGTCCTCAATCCTCAAACATCAATCCTCAACCCTCAATCTACAATCATCAATACTCAATCTTCAATCCTCAATCCTCAATCCTCAATCCTCAATCCTCAACATTCAACACACGACCCTCAACCATCAATCCTCAATACTCAACCATCAATCCTCAATACTCAACCATCAATCCTCAATTCTCAATACTCAGTAGAATATACTGAATTCCCATGATTCAATACTCAATCCTCAATATTCAATAATCAAATCTCAATCCTCAAACATCAACCCTCAACACTCAATCCTCAATACTCAGTCCTCTCTCTTCAATCCTACATCCTCAATCCTCAATCCTCAAGCGTCAATCCTCAATCCTCAATCCTCAACCCTCAATCCTCAGTCCTCAAACCTCAATCCGGAATCCTCAATCCTGAATCCTCAATCTTAAGCCGTCAGTCCTCAACAATCAATTCTCAACCCTCAATCCTCAATCTTCAAACCTCAATCCTCAATCCGCAATCCTCAATCCTCAATCTTCAATCCTCAATACTCAATCTTCTATCCTCAATCTTCAATCCTCAATCCTCAATCCTCAATCCTCAATCCTCAATCCTCAATCCTCAATCGTCAATATTCAATCCTCAATACTCAATCTTCTATCCTCAATCCTCAATCCTCAATCGTCAATCCTCATTCTTCAATCCTCAATACCCAATCCTCAACCTTCAATCCTCAATACTCAATCCTCAATCCTCAATCCTCAATCCTCAATCCTCAAACTTCAATCCTCAGTCCCAAATCCTCAATCCTCAATACTCAATCCTCAATCCTCAATCTTCAATCCTCAATGTTCAATCTTCAATCCTCAATCCTCAATCCTGAATCCTCAATCCTCATTCTTCAATTCTCAATACCCGATCCTCAGTCCCCAGTCCTCAATCTTCAATCCCCAATGGTCAACCCTCAATCCTCAATCCTCAGTCCTCAATCCTCAATCCTCAACCCTCAAACCTCAATCCTCAACCGTCAGTCCTCGTCCTCAATCGTCAACACTCAATCCTCAATCCTCAATATTCAATCATCAATACTCAATCTTCAATCCTCAATCCTCAATCCTCAATCCTCAATCCTCAATCCTCAATATTCAACACACAACCCTCATCCATCAATCCTCAAAGCTCAACCATCAATCCTCAATTCTCAATACTCAATAGAATATACTCAATTCTCATGGTTGAATACTCAATCCAAAATATTCAATAATCAAGTCTCAATCCTCAAACATCAATCCTCAACACTCAATCCTCAACACTCAGTCCTCTCTCTTCAATCCTCAGGCGTCAATCCTCAATCCTCAACCCTCAATCCTCAGTCCTCAAACCTCAATCCCGAGTCCTCAATCCTGAATCCTCAATCTTCAGCCCTCAGTCCTCAACAATCAATTGTCAATCCTCAATCCTCAATAGAATATCCTCAATTCACAGTTTTCAATACTCAATCCCCATTCTTCAGTCTTCAAATCTCAATCCACAAACATCAATTCTCATCACTCTACCCTCAACACTCAGTCCTCAATCTTCAATCCTCAATCCTCAATCCTCAATCCTCAATCCACAATACTCAATCCTCATTCTTCAATCCTCAATACCCAATCCTCAGTCTTCAATCCTCAATCCTCAAACATCAATCCGGAATCCTCAATCCTGAATACTCAATCTTCAGCCGTCAGTCCTCAACAATCAATTCTCAATCCTCAATCCTCAATCTTCAATCCTCAATGCTCAATCCGCAATCCTCAATCCTCAATCTTCAATCCTCAATACTCAATCTTCAATCCTCAATCCCCAATCCTCAATCCTCAATCCTCAATCCTCAATCCTCAATCGTCAATCTTCAATCCTCAATACTCAATCTTCAATCCTCAATCCTCAATCCTCAATCGTCAATCCTCATTCTTCAATCCTCAATACCCAATCCTCAATCTTCAATCCTCAATACTCAATCCTCAATCCTCAATCCTCAATCCTCAATCCTCAATCCTCAAACTTCAATCCTCAGTCCCAAATCCTCAATCCTCAATACTCAATCCTCAATCCTCAATCTTCAATCCTCAATACTCGATCTTCAATCCTCAATCCTTAATCCTCAATCCTCAGTCCTCATTCTTCAATACTCAAAACCCGATCCTCAATCCCCAGTCCTCAATCTTCAATCCTCAATTGTCAATCCTCAATCCTCAATGGTCAATCCTCAACCCTCAATCCGCAGTCCCCAATCCGCAATCCTCAACCCTCAAGCCTCAATCCTCAACCGTCAGTCCTCGTCCTCAATCGTCAACACTCAATCCTCAATCCTCAATCTTCAATCCTCAATACTCAATATTCAATACCCAATCCTCAGTCTTCAATCCTCAATCCTCAATCCTCAAATCTCAATCCTCAATCCTCAATCCTCAATTCTCAGTCCTCAATCCTCAGTCCTCAGTCCTCAAACCTCAATCCTCAACCCTCAGACCTCATCCTCAATCCTCAATCTTCAATCCTCAATACTCAATCTTCAATCCTCAATCCTCAGTCCTCAATCTTCAATCCTCAATGCTCAACCCTCAATCCTCAATCCTCAGTCCTCAATCCTCAATCCTCAATCCTCAAACCTCTATCCACAACCGTCAGTCCTCGTCCTCAAACCTCAACCCTCAATCCTCAATCCTCAATCTTCAATCATCAATACTCAATCTTCAATCCTCAATCCTCAATCCTCAATCCCCAATCCTCAATCCTCAATCCTCAATCCTCAATCCTCAATCTTCAATCCTCAATCCTCAATCGTCAATCTTCAATCCTCAATACTCAATCTTCAATCCTCAATCCTCAATCCTCAATCCTCATTCTTCAATCCTCAATACACAATCCTCAATCTTCAGTCCTCAATCCTCAATCCTCAATTCTCAGTCCTCAATCCTCAATCCTCAGACCTCAATCATCAATACTCAACCCTCAGTCCTCGCCCTCAATCCGCAACACTCAATCGTCAATCCTCAGTCCTCAAACCTCAATCCTCAATCCTCAGACCTCAATCCTCAACCGTCAGTCCCCGTCCTCAATCCTCAAACATCAATCCTCAACCCTCAATTTTCAATCATCAATACTCAATCTTCAATCCTCAATCCTCAATCCTCAATCCTCAATCCTCAATCCTGAATCCTCAATCCTCAACATTCAACACACGACCCTCAACCATCAATCCTCAATACTCAACCATCAATCCTCAATACTCAACCATCAATCCTCAATTCTCAATACTCAATAGAATATCCTGAATTCCCATGACTCAATACTCAATCCTCAATATTCAATAATCAAATTTCAATCCTCAAACATCAACTCTCAACACTCAATCCTCAATACTCAGTCCTCTCTCTTCAATCGTACATTCTCAATCCTCAATCCTCAAGCGTCAATCCTCAATCCTCAATCCTCAACCCTCAATCCTCAGTCCTCAAACCTCAATCCGGAATCCTCAATCCTGAATCCTCAATCTTCAGCCGTCAGTCCTCAACAATCAATTCTCAATCCTCAATCCTCAATCATCAATCCTCAATCCTCAATCCGCAATCCTCAATACTCAATCTTCAATCCTCAATACTCAATCCTCAATCCTCAATCCTCATTCTTCAATCCTCAATACCCAATCCTCAATCTTCAATCCTCAATCCTCAATCCTCAATTCTCAATCCTCAATCCTCAGTCCTCAGTCCTCAAACCTCAATCCTCAACCCTCAGCCCTCATCCTCAATCCTCAATCTTCAATCCTCAATTCTCAATCTTCAATCCTCAATCCTCAGTCCTCAATCTTCAATCCTCAATGCTCAATCCTCAATCCTCAATCCTCAGTCCTCAATCCTCAATCCTCAATCCTCAAACCTCAATCCTCAACCGTCAGTCCTCGTCCTCAAACCTCAACCCTCAATACTCAATCCTCAATCTTCAATCATCAATACTCAATCTTCAATCCTCAATCCTCAATCCTCAATCCCCAATCCTCAATCCTCAATCCTCAATCCTCAATCCTCAATCTTCAATCCTCAATCCTCAATCGTCAATCTTCAATCCTCAATACTCAATCTTCAATCCTCAATCCTCAATCCTCAATCCTCAATCCTCATTCTTCAATCCTCAATACACAATCCTCAATCTTCAGTTCTCAATCCTCAATCCTCAATTCTCAGTCCTCAATCCTCAATCCTCAGACCTCAAACATCAATACTCAACCCTCAGTCCTCGCCCTCAATCCACAACCCTCAATCGTCAATCCTCAGTCCTCAAACCTCAATCCTCAATCCTCAGACCTCAATCCTCAACCGTCAGTCCCCGTCCTCCATCCTCAAACATCAATCCTCAACCCTCAATTTTCAATCATCAATACTCAATCTTCAATCCTCAATCCTCAATCCTCAACCCTCAATACTCAATCCTCAATCCTCATTCTACAATCCTCAATACCCAATCCTCAATCTTCAATCCTCAATCTTCAATCCTCAATCTACAATCCTCAATCCTCAATCCTCAATACTCAATCGTCAATCCTCAATCCCCAATCCTCAATCTCCAATAATCAATCCTCAATCCTCAATCCTCAACCCTCAATCTTCAATACTCAATACTCAATCTTCAATCCTCAATCCTCAATCCTCAATCCTCAATCCTCAGTCCACAATCCTCAATCTTCAATCCTCAATACACAGTCTTCAATCCTCAATCCTCAATCCTCAATCCTCAACCCTCCCATCTTCAATCATCAATACTCAATCTGCATTCCTCAATCCTCAATCCTCCATCCTCAACCCTCAAACCTCAAGCGTCAATCCTCAATTCTCAATCCTCAATCATCAACCTTCAATCCTCAATTCTCAATCTTCAATCCTCAATCCTCAATTCTCAATCCTCAATCCTCAATCCTCAATCCTCAATCCTCAATCCTCAATCCTCAATCCTCAATCCTCAATCCTCAAT
The DNA here is from genome assembly GCF_051401765.1 of Calliopsis andreniformis. Taxonomy (NCBI): domain Eukaryota; kingdom Metazoa; phylum Arthropoda; class Insecta; order Hymenoptera; family Andrenidae; genus Calliopsis; species Calliopsis andreniformis. The sequence goes on from NW_027480481.1 coordinate 2,546,404, forward strand.
CCTCAATCGTCAATATTCAATCCTCAATACTCAATCTTCTATCCTCAATCCTCAATCCCCAATCGTCAAGCCTCATTCTTCAATCCTCAATACCCAATCCTCAATCTTCAATCCTCAATACTCAATCCTCAATCCTCAATCCTCAATCCTCAATCCTCAATCCTCAATCTTCAATCCTCAATACTCAACCTTCAATAATCAAACCTCAATCCTCAATCCTCAATACTCAATACTCAATCGTCAATCCTCAATCCCCAATCCTCAATCTCCAATAATCAATCCTCAATCCTCAATCCTCAACCCTCAATCTTCAATACACAATCCTCAATCTTCAATCCTCAATCCTCAATCCTCAATTTTCAGTCCTCAATCCTCAATCCTCAGACCTCAAACATCAATACTCAACCCTCAGACCCCGTCCTCAATCCTCAAACATCAATCCTCAACCCTCAATCTTCAATCATCAATACTCAATCTTCAATCCTCAATCCGCAATACTCAATCCTCAACCCTCAATCATCAACATTCAACACACGACCCTCAACCATCAATCCACAATACTCAACCATCAATCCTTAATTCTCAATACTCAGTAGAATATCCTGAATTCCCATGATTCAATACTCAATCCTCAATATTCAATAATCAAATCTCAATCCTCAAACATCAAATCTCAACACTCAATCCTCAATACTCAGTCCTCTCTCTTCAATCCTACATCCTCAATCCTCAATCCTCAAGGGTCAATCCTCAATTCTCAATCCTCAACCCTCAATCCTCAGTCCTCAAACCTCAATCCGGAATCCTCAATCCTGAATCCTCAATCTTCAGCCGTCAGTCCTCAACAATCAATTCTCAATCCTCAATCCTCAATCTTCAATCCTCAATTCTCAATCCGCAATCCTCAATCCTCAACCTTCAATCCTCAATACTCAATCTTCAATCCTCAATCCTCAATCCTCAATCCTCAATCCTCAATCCTCAATCCTCAATCCTCAATCCTCAATCCTCAATCGTCAATCTTCAATCCTCAATCCACAATCCTCAATCCTCAATCATGAATCTTCAATCCTCAATACTCAATCTTCAATCCTCAATCCTCAATCCTCAATCCTCAAGCCTCATTCTTCAATCGTCAATACCCAATCCTCAATCTTCAATCCTCAATCCTCAATCCTCAGTCCTCAATCCTCAATCCTCAATCCTCAATCCTCAATCCTCAATCCTCAATCCTCAATCCTCACTCCTCAATCCTCAATCGTCAATCTTCAATCCTCAATCCACAATCCTCAATCCTCAATCATCAATCTTCAATCCTCAATACTCAATCTTCAATCCTCAATCCTCAATCCTCAATCCTCAAGCCTCATTCTTCAATCGTCAATACCCAATCCTCAATCTTCAATCCTCAATCCTCAATCCTCAGTCCTCAATCCTCAATCCTCAATCCTCAGTCCTCAAACCTCAATCCGGAATCCTCGATCCTGAATCCTCAATCTTCAGCACTCAGGCCTCTACAATCAGTTGTCAATCCTCAATCCTCAATAGAATATCATCAATTCACAGTTTTCATTACTCAATACTCAATCTGCAATCTTCAAATCTCTATCCACAAGCATCAGTTCTCATCACACAACCCTCAACACTCAGTCCCCAATCCTCAATGTTCAATCCTCAATCCTCAACATTCAATCCACAGTCCTCAACCTTCATTCCTCAATATTGAATCTTCTATGCTCATTCCTCAATCCTCAATCCTCAATTCTCAATCCTCAATCGTCAATCTTCAATCCTCAATTCTCAATCTTCAATCCTCAACACTCAATCCTCAATCCTCAATCCTCATTCTACAATCCTCAATACCCAATCCTCAATCTTCAATCCTCAATCCTCAATCCTCAATTCTCAGTCCTCAATCCTCAGTCCTCAGTCCTCAAACCTCAATCCTCAACCCTCAGACCTCATCCTCAATCCTCAATCTTCAATCCTCAATACTCAATCTTCAATCCTCAATCCTCAGTCCTCAATCTTCAATCCTCAATGCTCAACCCTCAATCCTCAATCCTCAGTCCTCAATCCTCAATCCTCAATCCTCAAACCTCTATCCACAACCGTCAGTCCTCGTCCTCAAACCTCAACCCTCAATCCTCAATCCTCAATCTTCAATCATCAATACTCAATCTTCAATCCTCAATCCTCAATCCTCAATCCCCAATCCTCAATCCTCAATCCTCAATCCTCAATCCTCAATCTTCAATCCTCAATCCTCAATCGTCAATCTTCAATCCTCAATACTCAATCTTCAATCCTCAATCCTCAATCCTCAATCCTCATTCTTCAATCCTCAATACACAATCCTCAATCTTCAGTCCTCAATCCTCAATCCTCAATTCTCAGTCCTCAATCCTCAATCCTCAGACCTCAATCATCAATACTCAACCCTCAGTCCTCGCCCTCAATCCGCAACACTCAATCGTCAATCCTCAGTCCTCAAACCTCAATCCTCAATCCTCAGACCTCAATCCTCAACCGTCAGTCCCCGTCCTCAATCCTCAAACATCAATCCTCAACCCTCAATTTTCAATCATCAATACTCAATCTTCAATCCTCAATCCTCAATCCTCAATCCTCAATCCTCAATCCTCAACATTCAACACACGACCCTCAACCATCAATCCTCAATACTCAACCATCAATCCTCAATACTCAACCATCAATCCTCAATTCTCAATACTCAATAGAATATCCTGAATTCCCATGACTCAATACTCAATCCTCAATATTCAATAATCAAATTTCAATCCTCAAACATCAACTCTCAACACTCAATCCTCAATACTCAGTCCTCTCTCTTCAATCGTACATTCTCAATCCTCAATCCTCAAGCGTCAATCCTCAATCCTCAATCCTCAACCCTCAATCCTCAGTCCTCAAACCTCAATCCGGAATCCTCAATCCTGAATCCTCAATCTTCAGCCGTCAGTCCTCAACAATCAATTCTCAATCCTCAATCCTCAATCATCAATCCTCAATCCTCAATCCGCAATCCTCAATACTCAATCTTCAATCCTCAATACTCAATCCTCAATCCTCAATCCTCATTCTTCAATCCTCAATACCCAATCCTCAATCTTCAATCCTCAATCCTCAATCCTCAATTCTCAATCCTCAATCCTCAGTCCTCAGTCCTCAAACCTCAATCCTCAACCCTCAGCCCTCATCCTCAATCCTCAATATTCAATCCTCAATTCCCAATCTTCAATCCTCAATCCTCAGTCCTCAATCTTCAATCCTCAATGCTCAATCCTCAATCCTCAATCCTCAATCCTCAATCTTCAATCCTCAATCCTCAATCGTCAATCTTCAATCCTCAATACTCAATCTTCAATCCTCAATCCTCAATCCTCAATCCTCATTCTTCAATCCTCAATACACAATCCTCAATCTTCAGTCCTCAATCCTCAATCCTCAATTCTCAGTCCTCAATCCTCAATCCTCAATCCTCAATCCTCAATCGTCAATCTTCAATCCTCAATCCACAATCCTCAATCCTCAATCATCAATCTTCAATCCTCAATACTCAATCTTCAATCCTCAATCCTCAATCCTCAATCCTCAAGCCTCATTCTTCAGTCGTCAATACCCAATCCTCAATCTTCAATCCTCAATCCTCAATCCTCAGTCCTCAATCCTCAATCCTCAATCCTCAATCCTCAATCCTCAATCCTCAATCCTCAATCCTCACTCCTCAATCCTCAATCGTCAATCTTCAATCCTCAATCCACAATCCTCAATCCTCAATCATCAATCTTCAATCCTCAATACTCAATCTTCAATCCTCAATCCTCAATCCTCAATCCTCAAGCCTCATTCTTCAATCGTCAATACCCAATCCTCAATCTTCAATCCCCAATCCTCAATCCTCAGTCCTCAATCCTCAATCCTCAATCCTCAGTCCTCAAACCTCAATCCGGAATCCTCGATCCTGAATCCTCAATCTTCAGCACTCAGGCCTCTACAATCAGTTGTCAATCCTCAATCCTCAATAGAATATCATCAATTCACAGTTTTCATTACTCAATACTCAATCTGCAATCTTCAAATCTCTATCCACAAGCATCAGTTCTCATCACACAACCCTCAACACTCAGTCCCCAATCCTCAATGTTCAATCCTCAATCCTCAACATTCAATCCACAGTCCTCAACCTTCATTCCTCAATATTGAATCTTCTATGCTCATTCCTCAATCCTCAATCCTCAATTCTCAATCCTCAATCGTCAATCTTCAATCCTCAATTCTCAATCTTCAATCCTCAACACTCAATCCTCAATCCTCAATCCTCATTCTACAATCCTCAATACCCAATCCTCAATCTTCAATCCTCAATCCTCAATCCTCAATTCTCAGTCCTCAATCCTCAGTCCTCAGTCCTCAAACCTCAATCCTCAACCCTCAGACCTCATCCTCAATCCTCAATCTTCAATCCTCAATACTCAATCTTCAATCCTCAATCCTCATTCCTCAATCTTCAATCCTCAATGCTCAACCCTCAATCCTCAATCCTCAGTCCTCAATCCTCAATCCGCAATCCTCAAACCTCTATCCACAACCGTCAGTCCTCGTCCTCAAACCTCAACCCTCAATCCTCAATCCTCAATCTTCAATCATCAATACTCAATCTTCAATCCTCAATCCTCAATCCTCAATCCCCAATCCTCAATCCTCAATCCTCAATCCTCAATCCTCAATCTTCAATCCTCAATCCTCAATCGTCAATCTTCAATCCTCAATACTCAATCTTCAATCCTCAATCCTCAATCCTCAATCCTCATTCTTCAATCCTCAATACACAATCCTCAATCTTCAGTCCTCAATCCTCAATCCTCAATTCTCAGTCCTCAATCCTCAATCCTCAGACCTCAATCATCAATACTCAACCCTCAGTCCTCGCCCTCAATCCGCAACACTCAATCGTCAATCCTCAGTCCTCAAACCTCAATCCTCAATCCTCAGACCTCAATCCTCAACCGTCAGTCCCCGTCCTCAATCCTCAAACATCAATCCTCAACCCTCAATTTTCAATCATCAATACTCAATCTTCAATCCTCAATCCTCAATCCTCAATCCTCAATCCTCAATCCTCAACATTCAACACACGACCCTCAACCATCAATCCTCAATACTCAACCATCAATCCTCAATACTCAACCATCAATCCTCAATTCTCAATACTCAATAGAATATCCTGAATTCCCATGACTCAATACTCAATCCTCAATATTCAATAAGCAAATTTCAATCCTCAAACATCAACTCTCAACACTCAATCCTCAATACTCAGTCCTCTCTCTTCAATCGTACATTCTCAATCCTCAATCCTCAAGCGTCAATCCTCAATCCTCAATCCTCAACCCTCAATCCTCAGTCCTCAAACCTCAATCCGGAATCCTCAATCCTGAATCCTCAATCTTCAGCCGTCAGTCCTCAACAATCAATTCTCAATCCTCAATCCTCAATCATCAATCCTCAATCCTCAATCCGCAATCCTCAATACTCAATCTTCAATCCTCAATACTCAATCCTCAATCCTCAATCCTCATTCTTCAATCCTCAATACCCAATCCTCAATCTTCAATCCTCAATCCTCAATCCTCAATTCTCAATCCTCAATCCTCAGTCCTCAGTCCTCAAACCTCAATCCTCAACCCTCAGCCCTCATCCTCAATCCTCAATCTTCAATCCTCAATTCTCAATCTTCAATCCTCAATCCTCAGTCCTCAATCTTCAATCCTCAATGCTCAATCCTCAATCCTCAATCCTCAATCCTCAATCTTCAATCCTCAATCCTCAATCGTCAATCTTCAATCCTCAATACTCAATCTTCAATCCTCAATCCTCAATCCTCAATCCTCATTCTTCAATCCTCAATACACAATCCTCAATCTTCAGTCCTCAATCCTCAATCCTCAATTCTCAGTCCTCAATCCTCAATCCTCAATCCTCAATCCTCAATCGTCAATCTTCAATCCTCAATCCACAATCCTCAATCCTCAATCATCAATCTTCAATCCTCAATACTCAATCTTCAATCCTCAATCCTCAATCCTCAATCCTCAAGCCTCATTCTTCAATCGTCAATACCCAATCCTCAATCTTCAATCCTCAATCCTCAATCCTCAGTCCTCAATCCTCAATCCTCAATCCTCAATCCTCAATCCTCAATCCTGAATCCTCAATCCTCACTCCTCAATCCTCAATCGTCAATCTTCAATCCTCAATCCACAATCCTCAATCCTCAATCATCAATCTTCAATCCTCAATACTCAATCTTCAATCCTCAATCCTCAATCCTCAATCCTCAAGCCTCATTCTTCAATCGTCAATACCCAATCCTCAATCTTCAATCCTCAATCCTCAATCCTCAGTCCTCAATCCTCAATCCTCAATCCTCAGTCCTCAAACCTCAATCCGGAATCCTCGATCCTGAATCCTCAATCTTCAGCACTCAGGCCTCTACAATCAGTTGTCAATCCTCAATCCTCAATAGAATATCATCAATTCACAGTTTTCATTACTCAATACTCAATCTGCAATCTTCAAATCTCTATCCACAAGCATCAGTTCTCATCACACAACCCTCAACACTCAGTCCCCAATCCTCAATGTTCAATCCTCAATCCTCAACATTCAATCCACAGTCCTCAACCTTCATTCCTCAATATTGAATCTTCTATGCTCATTCCTCAATCCTCAATCCTCAATTCTCAATCCTCAATCGTCAATCTTCAATCCTCAATTCTCAATCTTCAATCCTCAACACTCAATCCTCAATCCTCAATCCTCATTCTACAATCCTCAATACCCAATCCTCAATCTTCAATCCTCAATCCTCAATCCTCAATTCTCAGTCCTCAATCCTCAGTCCTCAGTCCTCAAACCTCAATCCTCAACCCTCAGACCTCATCCTCAATCCTCAATCTTCAATCCTCAATACTCAATCTTCAATCCTCAATCCTCAGTCCTCAATCTTCAATCCTCAATGCTCAACCCTCAATCCTCAATCCTCAGTCCTCAATCCTCAATCCGCAATCCTCAAACCTCTATCCACAACCGTCAGTCCTCGTCCTCAAACCTCAACCCTCAATCCTCAATCCTCAATCTTCAATCATCAATACTCAATCTTCAATCCTCAATCCTCAATCCTCAATCCCCAATCCTCAATCCTCAATCCTCAATCCTCAATCCTCAATCTTCAATCCTCAATCCTCAATCGTCAATCTTCAATCCTCAATACTCAATCTTCAATCCTCAATCCTCAATCCTCAATCCTCATTCTTCAATCCTCAATACACAATCCTCAATCTTCAGTCCTCAATCCTCAATCCTCAATTCTCAGTCCTCAATCCTCAATCCTCAGACCTCAATCATCAATACTCAACCCTCAGTCCTCGCCCTCAATCCGCAACACTCAATCGTCAATCCTCAGTCCTCAAACCTCAATCCTCAATCCTCAGACCTCAATCCTCAACCGTCAGTCCCCGTCCTCAATCCTCAAACATCAATCCTCAACCCTCAATTTTCAATCATCAATACTCAATCTTCAATCCTCAATCCTCAATCCTCAATCCTCAATCCTCAATCCTCAACATTCAACACACGACCCTCAACCATCAATCCTCAATACTCAACCATCAATCCTCAATACTCAACCATCAATCCTCAATTCTCAATACTCAATAGAATATCCTGAATTCCCATGACTCAATACTCAATCCTCAATATTCAATAAGCAAATTTCAATCCTCAAACATCAACTCTCAACACTCAATCCTCAATACTCAGTCCTCTCTCTTCAATCGTACATTCTCAATCCTCAATCCTCAAGCGTCAATCCTCAATCCTCAATCCTCAACCCTCAATCCTCAGTCCTCAAACCTCAATCCGGAATCCTCAATCCTGAATCCTCAATCTTCAGCCGTCAGTCCTCAACAATCAATTCTCAATCCTCAATCCTCAATCATCAATCCTCAATCCTCAATCCGCAATCCTCAATACTCAATCTTCAATCCTCAATACTCAATCCTCAATCCTCAATCCTCATTCTTCAATCCTCAATACCCAATCCTCAATCTTCAATCCTCAATCCTCAATCCTCAATTCTCAATCCTCAATCCTCAGTCCTCAGTCCTCAAACCTCAATCCTCAACCCTCAGCCCTCATCCTCAATCCTCAATCTTCAATCCTCAATTCTCAATCTTCAATCCTCAATCCTCAGTCCTCAATCTTCAATCCTCAATGCTCAATCCTCAATCCTCAATCCTCAGTCCTCAATCCTCAATCCTCAATCCTCAAACCTCAATCCTCAACCGTCAGTCCTCGTCCTCAAACCTCAACCCTCAATACTCAATCCTCAATCTTCAATCATCAATACTCAATCTTCAATCCTCAATCCTCAATCCTCAATCCCCAATCCTCAATCCTCAATCCTCAATCCTCAATCCTCAATCTTCAATCCTCAATCCTCAATCGTCAATCTTCAATCCTCAATACTCAATCTTCAATCCCCAATCCTCAATCCTCAATCCTCAATCCTCATTCTTCAATCCTCAATACACAAACCTCAATCTTCAGTTCTCAATCCTCAATCCTCAATTCTCAGTCCTCAATCCTCAATCCTCAGACCTCAAACATCAATACTCAACCCTCAGTCCTCGCCCTCAATCCACAACCCTCAATCGTCAATCCTCAGTCCTCAAACCTCAATCCTCAATCCTCAGACATCAATCCTCAACCGTCAGTCCCCGTCCTCAATCCTCAAACATCAATCCTCAACCCTCAATTTTCAATCATCAATACTCAATCTTCAATCCTCAATCCTCAATCCTCAATCCTCAATCCTCAATCATCAACATTCAACACACGACCCTCAACCATCAATCCTCAATACTCAACCATCAATCCTCAATTCTCAATACTCAATAGAATATCCTGAATTCCCATGATTCAATACTCAATCCTCAATATTCAATAATCAAATCTCAATTCTCAAACATCAACTCTCAACACTCAATCCTCAATACTCAGTCCTCTTTCTTCAATCCTACATTCTCAATCCTCAATCCTCAAGCGTCAATCCTCAATCCTCAATCCTCAACCCTCAATCCTCAGTCCTCAAACCTCAATCCGGAATCCTCAATCCTGAATCCTCAATCTTCAGCCGTCAGTCCTCAACAATCAATTCTCAATCCTCAATCCTCAATCATCAATCCTCAATCCTCAATCCGCAATCCTCAATCCTCAATCTTCAATCCTCAATGCTCAATCTTCAATCCTCAATCCTCAATCCTTAATCCTCAATCCTCAATCCTCAATCCTCAATCCTCAAACCTCAATCGTCAATCTTCAATCCTCAATACTCAATCTTCAATACTCAACCCTCAATCCTCAATCGTCAATCCTCATTCTTCAATCCTCAATACCCAATCCTCAATCTTCAATCCTCAATACTCAATCCTCAATCCTCAATACACAATCGTCAACCCTCAATCCTCAATCCTCAATCTTCAATCCTCAATACTCAATATTCAATACTCAATCCTCAATCTTCAATCCTCAATCTTCAATCCTCAATCCTCAATCCTCAATACTCAATCTTCAATCCTCAATCCTCAATCCTCAATCCTCAATCCTCAATCCTCAACTCTCAGTACTCACACTCAATTCTCAATTCTCAATCCTCAATCCTCAATCCTCAATCCTCAATCTTCAATCCTCAATAATCAATCTCCAATCCTAGATCCTCAATCCCCAATCCTCAATCCTTAATCCTCAATCTTCAATCCTCAGACTTCAAACATCAATACTCAACCCTCAGACCTCGTCCTCAATCCACAACCCTCAATCCTCAATCCTCAATATTCAACCATTAACATTCAATCTTCAATCCTCAATCCTCAATCCTCAACCCTCAATCCTCAATGTTCAATCCTCAATACCCAATCCTCAGTCTTCAATCCTCAATCCTCAATCCTGAATCGTCAATCCTCAGACCTCAAACCTCAATCCTGAATCCTCAATCCTGAATCCTCAATCCTGAATCCTCAATCTTCAGCCCTGAGTCCTCAACAATCAGTTGTCAATCCTCAATCCTGAATAGAATATCCTCAATTCACAGCTTTGAATACTCAATACTCAATCTGCAATCTTCAGATCTCTATCCACAAACATCAGTTCTTATCACTCAACCCTCAATACTCAGTCCCTAATCCTCAATCATCAATCCTCAATCCCCAATCCTCAATCCTCAATCCTCAATCTTAATCTTCTATCCTCAATACTCAATCTTCAACCCTCAATACTCAATCTTCAATCCTCAATCCTCAATCCTCAATCCTCAATCCTCAATCCACAATCCTCAATACTCAATCGTCAATCTTCAATCCTCAATACTCAACCTTCAATCCTCAATCCTCAATCCTCAATCCTCAACCGTTAGTCCTCGTCCTGAGTCCACAACCCTCAATCCTCTATACTCAATCTTCAATCCTCAATACTCAATATTCAATCCTCAATCCTCAATCCTCAATCCTCAATCCTCAATCCTCAATCCTCATTCCTCAATCCTCAATCCTCTATCCTCAATCCTCAATCCTCAATCCTCATTCTACAATCCTCAATACCCAATCCTCAATCTTCAATCCTCAATCTTCAATCCTCAATAATCAATCTCCAATCCTAGATCCTCAATCCCCAATCCTCAATCCTTAATCCCCAATCTTCAATCCTCAGACTTCAAACATCAATACTCAACCCTCAGACCTCGTCCTCAATCCACAACCCTCAATCCTCAATCCTCAATATTCAACCATTAACATTCAATATTCAATCCTCAATCCTCAATCCTCAACCCTCAATCCTCAATGTTCAATCCTCAATACCCAATCCTTAGTCTTCAATCCTCAATCCTCAATCCTCAATCGTCAATCCTCAGACCTCAAACCTCAATCCTGAATCCTCGATCCTGAATCCTCAATCCTGAATCCTCAATCTTCAGCCCTGAGTCCTCAACAATCAGTTGTCAATCCTCAATCCTGAATAGAATATCCTCAATTCACAGCTTTGAATACTCAATACTCAATCTGCAATCTTCAGATCTCTATCCACAAACATCAGTTCTTATCACTCAACCCTCAATACTCAGTCCCTAATCCTCAATCATCAATCCTCAATCCCCAATCCTCAATCCTAAATCCTCAATCTTAATCTTCTATCCTCAATACTCAATCTTCAATCCTCAATACTCAATCTTCAATCCTCAATCCTCAATCCTCAATCCTCAATCCTCAATCCACAATCCTCAATACTCAATCGTCAATCTTCAATCCTCAATACTCAATCTTCAATCCTCAATCCTCAATCCTCAATCCTCAACCGTCAGTCCTCGTCCTGAGTCCACAACCCTCAATCCTCTATACTCAATCTTCAATCCTCAATACTCAATATTCAATCCTCAATCCTCAATCCTCAATCCTCAATCCTCAATCCTCATTCCTCAATCCTCAATCCTCAATCCTCAATCCTCAATCCTCAATCCTCATTCTACAATCCTCAATACCCAATCCTCAATCTTCAATCCTCAATCTACAATCCTCAATAATCAATCTCCAATCCTAGATCCTCAGTCCCCAATCCTCAATCCTTAATCCTCAATCTTCAATCCTCAGACTTCAAACATCAATACTCAACCCTCAGACCTCTTCCTCAATCCACAACCCTCAATCCTCAATCCTCAATATTCAATCATTAACATTCAATCTTCAATCCTCAATCCTCAATCCTCAACCCTCAATCCTCAATGTTCAATCCTCAATACCCAATCCTCAGTCTTCAATCCTCAGTCCTCAATCCTCAATCCTCAATGCTCAGACCTCAAAGCTCAATCCTGAATCCTCAATCCTGAATCCTCAATCCTGAATCCTCAATCTTCAGCCCTGAGTCCTCAACAATCAGTTGTCAATCCTCAATCCTGAATAGAATATCCTCAACTCACAGCTTTGAATACTCAATACTCAATCTGCAATCTTCAGATCTCTATCCACAAACATCAATTCTTATCACTCAACCCTCAATACTCAGTCCCTAATCCTCAATCTTCAATCCTCAATCCCCAATCCTCAATCCTCGATCCTCAATCTTAATCTTCTATCCTCAATACTCAATCTTCAATCCTCAATACTCAATCTTCAATCCTCAATCCTCAATCCTCAATCCTCAATCCACAATCCTCAATACTCAATCGTCAATCTTCAATCTTCAATACTCAATCTTCAATCCTCAATCCTCAATCCTCAATCCTCAACCGTCAGTCCTCGTCCTGAGTCCACAACCCACAATCTTCAATACTCAATCTTCAATCCTCAATACTCAATATTCAGTCCTCAATCCTCAATCCTCAATCCTCAGTCCTCAATCCTCAATCCTCAATCCTCAATCCTCAATCCTCAATCCTCAATCCTCAATCCTCATTCTACGATCCTCAATACCCAATCCTCAATCCTCAATAGTCAATCCTCATTCTTCAATCCTCAATACTCAATCCTCAATCCTCAATCCTCGATCCTCAATCCTCAATCCTCAAACTTCAATCCTCAGTCCCAAATCCTCAATCCTCAATACTCAATCCTCAATCCTCAATCTTCAATCCTCAATACTCGATCTTCAATCCTCAATCCTTAATCCTCAATCCTCAGTCCTCATTCTTCAATACTCAATACCCGATCCTCAATCTCCAGTCCTCAATCTTCAATCCTCAATGTTCAATCCTCAATCCTCAATGGTCAATCCTCAACCCTCAATCCTCAGTCCTCAATCCTCAATCCTCAACCCTCAAACCTCAATCCTCAACCGTCAGTCCTCGTCCTCAATCGTCAACACTCAATCCTCAATCCTCAATCTTCAATCCTCAATACTCAATATTCAATACCCAATCCTCAGTCTTCAATCCTCAATCCTCAATCCTCAAATCTCAATCCTCAACCCTCAATCCTCAATCTTCAATCCTCAATTCTCAATCCGCAATCCTCAATCCTCAACCTTCAATCCTCAATACTCAATCTTCAATGCTCAATCCTCAATCCTCAATCCTCAATCCTCAATCCTCAATCCTCAATCCTCAATCCTCAATCGTCAATCTTCAATCCTCAATACTCAATCTTCAATACTCAATCCTCAATCCTCAATCTTCAATCCTCAATCTTCAATCCTCAATCCTCAATCCTCAATACTCAATCCTCATTCTTCAATCCTCAATACCCAATCCTCAGTCTTCAATCCTCAATCCTCAAACATCAATCCGGAATCCTCAATCCTGAATCCTCAATCTTCAGCCGTCAGTCCTCAACAATCAATTCTCAATCCTCAATCCTCAATCTTCCATCCTCAATGCTCAATCCGCAATCCTCAATCCTCAATCTTCAATCCTCAATACTCAATCTTCAATCCTCAATCCCCAATCTTCAATCCTCAATCCTCAATCCTCAATCCTCAACCGTCAATCTTCAATCCTCAATACTCAATCTGCAATCCTCAATCCTCAATCCTCAATCGTCAATCCTCATTCTTCAATCCTCAATACCCAATCCTCAATCTTCAATCCTCAATACTCAATCCTCAATCCTCAATCCTCAACCCTCAATCCTCAATCCTCAACCCTCAAACCTCAATCCTCCACCGTCAGTCCTCGCCCTCAATCGTCAACACTCAATCCTCAATCCTCAATCTTCAATCCTCAATACTCAATATTCAATACCCAATCCTCAGTCTTCAATCCTCAATCCTCAATCCTCAAATCTCAATCCTCAATCCTCAGCCCTCAGTCCTCAAACCTCAATCCTCAACCCTCAGCCCTCATCCTCAATCCTCAATCCTCAATCCTCAATCCTCAATCTTCAATCCTCAATACTCAACCTTCAATAATCAATCCTCAATCCTCAATCCTCAATACTCAATACTCAATCGTCAATCCTCAATCCCCAATCCTCTATCTCCAATAATCAATCCTCAATCCTCAATCCTCAACCCTCAATCCTCAATCCTCAATCCTGAATCCTCAGTAATCAATCCTCAATCTTCAATACTCAATCGTCAATCCTCATTCCTCAATCCTCAATCCTCAATCCTCGTTCCTCAAACCTCAATCCTCAACTCTCAGTACTCACACTCAATTCTCAATTCTCAATCCTCAATTCTCAATCCTCAATCCTCAATCTTCAATCCTCAATAATCAATCTCCAATCCTAGATCCTCAATCCCCAATCCTCAATCCTTAATCCTCAATCTTCAATCCTCAGACTTCAAACATCAATACTCAACCCTCAGACCTCGTCCTCAATCCACAACCCTCAATCCTCAATCCTGAATATTCAATCATTAACATTCAATCTTCAATCCTCAATCCTCAATCCTCAACCCTCAATCCTCAATGTTCAATCCTCAATACCCAATCCTCAGTCTTCAATCCTCAATCCTCAATCCTCAATCCTCAATCCTCAGACCTCAAACCTCAATCCTGAATCCTCAATCCTCAATCCTCATTCTACAATCCTCAATACCCAATCCTCAATCTTCAATCCTCAATCTTCAATCCTCAATAATCAATCTCCAATCCTAGATCCTCAATCCCCAATCCTCAATCCTTAATCCCCAATCTTCAATCCTCAGACTTCAAACATCAATACTCAACCCTCAGACCTCGTCCTCACTCCACAACCCTCAATCCTCAATCCTCAATATTCAACCATTAACATTCAATCTGCAATCCTCAATCCTCAATCCTCAACCCTCAATCCTCAATGTTCAATCCTCAATACCCAATCCTTAGTCTTCAATCCTCAATCCTCAATCCTCAATCGTCAATCCTCAGACCTCAAACCTCAATCCTGAATCCTCGATCCTGAATCCTCAATCCTGAATCCTCAATCTTCAGCCCTGAGTCCTCAACAATCAGTTGTCAATCCTCAATCCTGAATAGAATATCCTCAATTCACAGCTTTGAATACTCAATACTCAATCTGCAATCTTCAGATCTCTATCCACAAACATCAGTTCTTATCACTCAACCCTCAATACTCAGTCCCTAATCCTCAATCATCAATCCTCAATCCCCAATCCTCAATCCTCAATCCTCAATCTTAATCTTCTATCCTCAATACTCAATCTTCAATCCTCAATACTCAATCTTCAATCCTCAATCCTCAATCCTCAATCCTCAATCCTCAATCCACAATCCTCAATACTCAATCGTCAATCTTCAATCCTCAATACTCAATCTTCAATCCTCAATCCTCAATCCTCAATCCTCAACCGTCAGTCCTCGTCCTGAGTCCACAACCCTCAATCCTCTATACTCAATCTTCAATCCTCAATACTCAATATTCAATCCTCAATCCTCAATCCTCAATCCTCAATCCTCAATTCTCATTCCTCAATCCTCAATCCTCAATCCTCAATCCTCAATCCTCAATCCTCATTCTACAATCCTCAATACCCAATCCTCAATCTTCAATCCTCAATCTTCAATCCTCAATAATCAATCTCCAATCCTAGATCCTCAGTCCCCAATCCTCAATCCTTAATCCTCAATCTTCAATCCTCAGACTTCAAACATCAATACTCAACCCTCAGACCTCGTCCTCAATCCACAACCCTCAATCCTCAATCCTCAATATTCAATCATTAACATTCAATCTTCAATCCTCAATCCTCAATCCTCAACCCTCAATCCTCAATGTTCAATCCTCAATACCCAATCCTCAGTCTTCAATCCTCAGTCCTCAATCCTCAATCCTCAATGCTCAGACCTCAAACCTCAATCCTGAATCCTCAATTCTGAATCCTCAATCTTCAGCCCTGAGTCCTCAACAATCAGTTGTCAATCCTCAATCCTGAATAGAATATCCTCAACTCACAGCTTTGAATACTCAATACTCAATCTGCAATCTTCAGATCTCTATCCACAAACATCAATTCTTATCACTCAACCCTCAATACTCAGTCCCTAATCCTCAATCTTCAATCCTCAACCCCAATCCTCAATCCTCGATCCTCAATCTTAATCTTCTATCCTCAATACTCAATCTTCAATCCTCAATACTCAATCTTCAATCCTCAATCCTCAATCCTCAATCCTCAATCCACAATCCTCAATACTCAATCGTCAATCTTCAATCTTCAATACTCAATCTTCAATCCTCAATCCTCAATCCTCAATCCTCAACCGTCAGTCCTCGTCCTGAGTCCACAACCCACAATCCTCAATACTCAATCTTCAATCCTCAATACTCAATATTCAGTCCTCAATCCTCAATCCTCAATCCTCAGTCCTCAATCCTCAATCCTCAATCCTCAACCCTCAATCCTCAATCCTCAATCCTCAATCCTCATTCTACGATCCTCAATACCCAATCCTCAATCCTCAATAGTCAATCCTCATTCTTCAATCCTCAATACCCAATCCTCAATCTTCAATCCTCAATACTCAATCCTCAATCCTCAATCCTCGATCCTCAATCCTCAATCCTCAAACTTCAATCCTCAGTCCCAAATCCTCAATCCTCAATACTCAATCCTCAATCCTCAATCTTCAATCCTCAATACTCGATCTTCAATCCTCAATCCTTAATCCTCAATCCTCAGTCCTCATTCTTCAATACTCAATACCCGATCCTCAATCTCCAGTCCTCAATCTTCAATCCTCAATGTTCAATCCTCAATAATCAATCTCCAATCCTAGATCCTCAATCCCCAATCCTCAATCCTTAATCCCCAATCTTCAATCCTCAGACTTCAAACATCAATACTCAACCCTCAGACCTCGTCCTCAATCCACAACCCTCAATCCTCAATCCTCAATATTCAACCATTAACATTCAATCTTCAATCCTCAATCCTCAATCCTCAACCCTCAATCCTCAATGTTCAATCCTCAATACCCAATCCTTAGTCTTCAATCCTCAATCCTCAATCCTCAATCGTCAATCCTCAGACCTCAAACCTCAATCCTGAATCCTCGATCCTGAATCCTCAATCCTGAATCCTCAATCTTCAGCCCTGAGTCCTCAACAATCAGTTGTCAATCCTCAATCCTGAATAGAATATCCTCAATTCACAGCTTTGAATACTCAATACTCAATCTGCAATCTTCAGATCTCTATCCACAAACATCAGTTCTTATCACTCAACCCTCAATACTCAGTCCCTAATCCTCAATCATCAATCCTCAATCCCCAATCCACAATCCTCAATCCTCAATCTTAATCTTCTATCCTCAATACTCAATCTTCAATCCTCAATACTCAATCTTCAATCCTCAATCCTCAATCCTCAATCCTCAATCCTCAATCCACAATCCTCAATACTCAATCGTCAATCTTCAATCCTCAATACTCAATCTTCAATCCTCAATCCTCAATCCTCAATCCTCAACCGTCAGTCCTCGTCCTGAGTCCACAACCCTCAATCCTCTATACTCAATCTTCAATCCTCAATACTCAATATTCAATCCTCAATCCTCAATCCTCAATCCTCAATCCTCAATCCTCATTCCTCAATCCTCAATCCTCAATCCTCAATCCTCAATCCTCAATCCTCATTCTACAATCCTCAATACCCAATCCTCAATCTTCAATCCTCAATCTTCAATCCTCAATAATCAATCTCCAATCCTAGATCCTCAGTCCCCAATCCTCAATCCTTAATCCTCAATCTTCAATCCTCAGACTTCAAACATCAATACTCAACCCTCAGACCTCGTCCTCAATCCACAACCCTCAATCCTCAATCCTCAATATTCAATCATTAACATTCAATCTTCAATCCTCAATCCTCAATCCTCAACCCTCAATCCTCAATGTTCAATCCTCAATACCCAATCCTCAGTCTTCAATCCTCAGTCCTCAATCCTCAATCCTCAATGCTCAGACCTCAAACCTCAATCCTGAATCCTCAATCCTGAATCCTCAATTCTGAATCCTCAATCTTCAGCCCTGAGTCCTCAACAATCAGTTGTCAATCCTCAATCCTGAATAGAATATCCTCAACTCACAGCTTTGAATACTCAATACTCAATCTGCAATCTTCAGATCTCTATCCACAAACATCAATTCTTATCACTCAACCCTCAATACTCAGTCCCTAATCCTCAATCTTCAATCCTCAATCCCCAATCCTCAATCCTCGATCCTCAATCTTAATCTTCTATCCTCAATACTCAATCTTCAACCCTCAATACTCAATCTTCAATCCTCAATCCTCAATCCTCAATCCTCCATCCACAATCCTCAATACTCAATCGTCAATCTTCAATCCTCAATACTCAATCTTCAATCCTCAATCCTCAATCCTCAATCCTCAACCGTCAGTCCTCGTCCTGAGTCCACAACCCTCAATCCTCTATACTCAATCTTCAATCCTCAATACTCAATATTCAATCCTCAATCCTCAATCCTCAATCCTCAATCCTCAATCCTCATTCCTCAATCCTCAATCCTCAATCCTCAATCCTCAATCCTCAATCCTCATTCTACAATCCTCAATACCCAATCCTCAATCTTCAATCCTCAATCTTCAATCCTCAATAATCAATCTCCAATCCTAGATCCTCAGTCCCCAATCCTCAATCCTTAATCCTCAATCTTCAATCCTCAGACTTCAAACATCAATACTCAACCCTCAGACCTCGTCCTCAATCCACAACCCTCAATCCTCAATCCTCAATATTCAATCATTAACATTCAATCTTCAATCCTCAATCCTCAATCCTCAACCCTCAATCCTCAATGTTCAATCCTCAATACCCAATCCTCAGTCTTCAATCCTCAGTCCTCAATCCTCAATCCTCAATGCTCAGACCTCAAACCTCAATCCTGAATCCTCAATCCTGAATCCTCAATCCTGAATCCTCAATCTTCAGCCCTGAGTCCTCAACAATCAGTTGTCAATCCTCAATCCTGAATAGAATATCCTCAACTCACAGCTTTGAATACTCAATACTCAATCTGCAATCTTCAGATCTCTATCCACAAACATCAATTCTTATCACTCAACCCTCAATACTCAGTCCCTAATCCTCAATCTTCAATCCTCAATCCCCAATCCTCAATCCTCGATCCTCAATCTTAATCTTCTATCCTCAATACTCAATCTTCAACCCTCAATACTCAATCTTCAATCCTCAATCCTCAATCCTCAATCCTCAATCCACAATCCTCAATACTCAATCGTCAATCTTCAATCTTCAATACTCAATCATCAATCCTCAATCCTCAATCCTCAATCCTCAACCGTCAGTCCTTGTCCTGAGTCCACAACCCACACTCCTCAATACTCAATCTTCAATCCTCAATACTCAATATTCAGTCCTCAATCCTCAATCCTCAATCCTCAGTCCTCAATCCTCAATCCTCAATCCTCAATCCTCAATCCTCAATCCTCAATCCTCAATCCTCATTCTACGATCCTCAATACCCAATCCTCAATCCTCAATAGTCAATCCTCATTCTTCAATCCTCAATACCCAATCCTCAATCTTCAATCCTCAATACTCAATACTCAATCCTCAATCCTAGATCCTCAATCCCCAATCCTCAATCCTTAATCCTCAATCTTCAATCCTCAGACTTCAAACATCAATACTCAACCCTCAGACCTCGTCCTCAATCCACAACCCTCAATCCTCAATCCTCAATATTCAACCATTAACATTCAATCTTCAATCCTCAATCCTCAATCCTCAACCCTCAATCCTCAATGTTCAATCCTCAATACCCAATCCTCAGTCTTCAATCCTCAATCCTCAATCCTCAATCGTCAATCCTCAGACCTCAAACCTCAATCCTGAATCCTCAATCCTGAATCCTCAATCCTGAATCCTCAATCTTCAGCCCTGAGTCCTCAACAATCAGTTGTCAATCCTCAATCCTGAATAGAATATCCTCAATTCACAGCTTTGAATACTCAATACTCAATCTGCAATCTTCAGATCTCTATCCACAAACATCAGTTCTTATCACTCAACCCTCAATACTCAGTCCCTAATCCTCAATCATCAATCCTCAATCCCCAATCCTCAATCCTCAATCCTCAATCTTAATCTTCTATCCTCAATACTCAATCTTCAATCCTCAATACTCAATCTTCAATCCTCAATCCTCAATCCTCAATCCTCAATCCTCAATCCACAATCCTCAATACTCAATCGTCAATCTTCAATCCTCAATACTCAACCTTCAATCCTCAATCCTCAATCCTCAATCCTCAACCGTTAGTCCTCGTCCTGAGTCCACAACCCTCAATCCTCTATACTCAATCTTCAATCCTCAATACTCAATATTCAATCCTCAATCCTCAATCCTCAATCCTCAATCCTCAATCCTCATTCCTCAATCCTCAATCCTCTATCCTCAATCCTCAATCCTCAATCCTCATTCTACAATCCTCAATACCCAATCCTCAATCTTCAATCCTCAATCTTCAATCCTCAATAATCAATCTCCAATCCTAGATCCTCAATCCCCAATCCTCAATCCTTAATCCCCAATCTTCAATCCTCAGACTTCAAACATCAATACTCAACCCTCAGACCTCGTCCTCAATCCACAACCCTCAATCCTCAATCCTCAATATTCAACCATTAACATTCAATATTCAATCCTCAATCCTCAATCCTCAACCCTCAATCCTCAATGTTCAATCCTCAATACCCAATCCTTAGTCTTCAATCCTCAATCCTCAATCCTCAATCGTCAATCCTCAGACCTCAAACCTCAATCCTGAATCCTCGATCCTGAATCCTCAATCCTGAATCCTCAATCTTCAGCCCTGAGTCCTCAACAATCAGTTGTCAATCCTCAATCCTGAATAGAATATCCTCAATTCACAGCTTTGAATACTCAATACTCAATCTGCAATCTTCAGATCTCTATCCACAAACATCAGTTCTTATCACTCAACCCTCAATACTCAGTCCCTAATCCTCAATCATCAATCCTCAATCCCCAATCCTCAATCCTAAATCCTCAATCTTAATCTTCTATCCTCAATACTCAATCTTCAATCCTCAATACTCAATCTTCAATCCTCAATCCTCAATCCTCAATCCTCAATCCTCAATCCACAATCCTCAATACTCAATCGTCAATCTTCAATCCTCAATACTCAATCTTCAATCCTCAATCCTCAATCCTCAATCCTCAACCGTCAGTCCTCGTCCTGAGTCCACAACCCTCAATCCTCTATACTCAATCTTCAATCCTCAATACTCAATATTCAATCCTCAATCCTCAATCCTCAATCCTCAATCCTCAATCCTCATTCCTCAATCCTCAATCCTCAATCCTCAATCCTCAATCCTCAATCCTCATTCTACAATCCTCAATACCCAATCCTCAATCTTCAATCCTCAATCTACAATCCTCAATAATCAATCTCCAATCCTAGATCCTCAGTCCCCAATCCTCAATCCTTAATCCTCAATCTTCAATCCTCAGACTTCAAACATCAATACTCAACCCTCAGACCTCTTCCTCAATCCACAACCCTCAATCCTCAATCCTCAATATTCAATCATTAACATTCAATCTTCAATCCTCAATCCTCAATCCTCAACCCTCAATCCTCAATGTTCAATCCTCAATACCCAATCCTCAGTCTTCAATCCTCAGTCCTCAATCCTCAATCCTCAATGCTCAGACCTCAAACCTCAATCCTGAATCCTCAATCCTGAATCCTCAATCCTGAATCCTCAATCTTCAGCCCTGAGTCCTCAACAATCAGTTGTCAATCCTCAATCCTGAATAGAATATCCTCAACTCACAGCTTTGAATACTCAATACTCAATCTGCAATCTTCAGATCTCTATCCACAAACATCAATTCTTATCACTCAACCCTCAATACTCAGTCCCTAATCCTCAATCTTCAATCCTCAATCCCCAATCCTCAATCCTCGATCCTCAATCTTAATCTTCTATCCTCAATACTCAATCTTCAATCCTCAATACTCAATCTTCAATCCTCAATCCTCAATCCTCAATCCTCAATCCACAATCCTCAATACTCAATCGTCAATCTTCAATCTTCAATACTCAATCTTCAATCCTCAATCCTCAATCCTCAATCCTCAACCGTCAGTCCTCGTCCTGAGTCCACAACCCACAATCTTCAATACTCAATCTTCAATCCTCAATACTCAATATTCAGTCCTCAATCCTCAATCCTCAATCCTCAGTCCTCAATCCTCAATCCTCAATCCTCAATCCTCAATCCTCAATCCTCAATCCTCAATCCTCATTCTACGATCCTCAATACCCAATCCTCAATCCTCAATAGTCAATCCTCATTCTTCAATCCTCAATACTCAATCCTCAATCCTCAATCCTCGATCCTCAATCCTCAATCCTCAAACTTCAATCCTCAGTCCCAAATCCTCAATCCTCAATACTCAATCCTCAATCCTCAATCTTCAATCCTCAATACTCGATCTTCAATCCTCAATCCTTAATCCTCAATCCTCAGTCCTCAATCCACAATCCTCAATACTCAATCGTCAATCTTCAATCCTCAATACTCAACCTTCAATCCTCAATCCTCAATCCTCAATCCTCAACCGTTAGTCCTCGTCCTGAGTCCACAACCCTCAATCCTCTATACTCAATCTTCAATCCTCAATACTCAATATTCAATCCTCAATCCTCAATCCTCAATCCTCAATACTCAATCCTCATTCCTCAATCCTCAATCCTCTATCCTCAATCCTCAATCCTCAATCCTCATTCTACAATCCTCAATACCCAATCCTCAATCTTCAATCCTCAATCTTCAATCCTCAATAATCAATCTCCAATCCTAGATCCTCAATCCCCAATCCTCAATCCTTAATCCCCAATCTTCAATCCTCAGACTTCAAACATCAATACTCAACCCTCAGACCTCGTCCTCAATCCACAACCCTCAATCCTCAATCCTCAATATTCAACCATTAACATTCAATATTCAATCCTCAATCCTCAATCCTCAACCCTCAATCCTCATTGTTCAATCCTCAATACCCAATCCTTAGTCTTCAATCCTCAATCCTCAATCCTCAATCGTCAATCCTCAGACCTCAAACCTCAATCCTGAATCCTCGATCCTGAATCCTCAATCCTGAATCCTCAATCTTCAGCCCTGAGTCCTCAACAATCAGTTGTCAATCCTCAATCCTGAATAGAATATCCTCAATTCACAGCTTTGAATACTCAATACTCAATCTGCAATCTTCAGATCTCTATCCACAAACATCAGTTCTTATCACTCAACCCTCAATACTCAGTCCCTAATCCTCAATCATCAATCCTCAATCCCCAATCCTCAATCCTAAATCCTCAATCTTAATCTTCTATCCTCAATACTCAATCTTCAATCCTCAATACTCAATCTTCAATCCTCAATCCTCAATCCTCAATCCTCAATCCTCAATCCACAATCCTCAATACTCAATCGTCAATCTTCAATCCTCAATACTCAATCTTCAATCCTCAATCCTCAATCCTCAATCCTCAACCGTCAGTCCTCGTCCTGAGTCCACAACCCTCAATCCTCTATACTCAATCTTCAATCCTCAATACTCAATATTCAATCCTCAATCCTCAATCCTCAATCCTCAATCCTCAATCCTCATTCCTCAATCCTCAATCCTCAATCCTCAATCCTCAATCCTCAATCCTCATTCTACAATCCTCAATACCCAATCCTCAATCTTCAATCCTCAATCTACAATCCTCAATAATCAATCTCCAATCCTAGATCCTCAGTCCCCAATCCTCAATCCTTAATCCTCAATCTTCAATCCTCAGACTTCAAACATCAATACTCAACCCTCAGACCTCTTCCTCAATCCACAACCCTCAATCCTCAATCCTCAATATTCAATCATTAACATTCAATCTTCAATCCTCAATCCTCAATCCTCAACCCTCAATCCTCAATGTTCAATCCTCAATACCCAATCCTCAGTCTTCAATCCTCAGTCCTCAATCCTCAATCCTCAATGCTCAGACCTCAAACCTCAATCCTGAATCCTCAATCCTGAATCCTCAATCCTGAATCCTCAATCTTCAGCCCTGAGTCCTCAACAATCAGTTGTCAATCCTCAATCCTGAATAGAATATCCTCAACTCACAGCTTTGAATACTCAATACTCAATCTGCAATCTTCAGATCTCTATCCACAAACATCAATTCTTATCACTCAACCCTCAATACTCAGTCCCTAATCCTCAATCTTCAATCCTCAATCCCCAATCCTCAATCCTCGATCCTCAATCTTAATCTTCTATCCTCAATACTCAATCTTCAATCCTCAATACTCAATCTTCAATCCTCAATCCTCAATCCTCAATCCTCAATCCACAATCCTCAATACTCAATCGTCAATCTTCAATCTTCAATACTCAATCTTCAATCCTCAATCCTCAATCCTCAATCCTCAACCGTCAGTCCTCGTCCTGAGTCCACAACCCACAATCCTCAATACTCAATCTTCAATCCTCAATACTCAATATTCAGTCCTCAATCCTCAATCCTCAATCCTCAGTCCTCAATCCTCAATCCTCAATCCTCAACCCTCAATCCTCAATCCTCAATCCTCAATCCTCATTCTACGATCCTCAATACCCAATCCTCAATCCTCAATAGTCAATCCTCATTCTTCAATCCTCAATACCCAATCCTCAATCTTCAATCCTCAATACTCAATCCTCAATCCTCAATCCTCGATCCTCAATCCTCAATCCTCAAACTTCAATCCTCAGTCCCAAATCCTCAATCCTCAATACTCAATCCTCAATCCTCAATCATCAATCCTCAATACTCGATCTTCAATCCTCAATCCTTAATCCTCAATCCTCAGTCCTCATTCTTCAATACTCAATACCCGATCCTCAATCTCCAGTCCTCAATCTTCAATCCTCAATGTTCAATCCTCAATCCTCAATGGTCAATCCTCAACCCTCAATCCTCAGTCCTCAATCCTCAATCCTCAACCCTCAAACCTCAATCCTCAACCGTCAGTCCTCGTCCTCAATCGTCAACACTCAATCCTCAATCCTCAATCTTCAATCCTCAATACTCAATATTCAATACCTAATCCTCAGTCTTCAATCCTCAATCCTCAATCCTCAAATCTCAATCCTCAACCCTCAATCCTCAATCTTCAATCCTCAATTCTCAATCCGCAATCCTCAATCCTCAACCTTCAATCCTCAATACTCAATCTTCAATGCTCAATCCTCAATCCTCAATCCTCAATCCTCAATCCTCAATCCTCAATCCTCAATCCTCAATCGTCAATCTTCAATCCTCAATACTCAATCTTCAATACTCAATCCTCAATCCTCAATCTTCAATCCTCAATCTTCAATCCTCAATCCTCAATCCTCAATACTCAATCCTCATTCTTCAATCCTCAATACCCAATCCTCAGTCTTCAATCCTCAATCCTCAAACATCAATCCGGAATCCTCAATCCTGAATCCTCAATCTTCAGCCGTCAGTCCTCAACAATCAATTCTCAATCCTCAATCCTCAATCTTCAATCCTCAATGCTCAATCCGCAATCCTCAATCCTCAATCTTCAATCCTCAATACTCAATCTTCAATCCTCAATCCCCAATCTTCAATCCTCAATCCTCAATCCTCAATCCTCAACCGTCAATCTTCAATCCTCAATACTCAATCTGCAATCCTCAATCCTCAATCCTCAATCGTCAATCCTCATTCTTCAATCCTCAATACCCAATCCTCAATCTTCAATCCTCAATACTCAATCCTCAATCCTCAATCCTCAACCCTCAATCCTCAATCCTCAATCCTCAACCCTCAAACCTCAATCCTCCACCGTCAGTCCTCGTCCTCAATCGTCAACACTCAATCCTCAATCCTCAATCTTCAATCCTCAATACTCAATATTCAATACCCAATCCTCAGTCTTCAATCCTCAATCCTCAATCCTCAAATCTCAATCCTCAATCCTCAGCCCTCAGTCCTCAAACCTCAATCCTCAACCCTCAGCCCTCATCCTCAATCCTCAATCCTCAATCCTCAATCCTCAATCTTCAATCCTCAATACTCAACCTTCAATAATCAATCCTCAATCCTCAATCCTCAATACTCAATACTCAATCGTCAATCCTCAATCCCCAATCCTCTATCTCCAATAATCAATCCTCAATCCTCAATCCTCAACCCTCAATCCTCAATCCTCAATCCTGAATCCTCAGTAATCAATCCTCAATCTTCAATACTCAATCGTCAATCCCCATTCCTCAATCCTCAATCCTCAATCCTCGTTCCTCAAACCTCAATCCTCAACTCTCAGTACTCACACTCAATTCTCAATTCTCAATCCTCAATTCTCAATCCTCAATCCTCAATCTTCAATCCTCAATAATCAATCTCCAATCCTAGATCCTCAATCCCCAATCCTCAATCCTTAATCCTCAATCTTCAATCCTCAGACTTCAAACATCAATACTCAACCCTCAGACCTCGTCCTCAATCCACAACCCTCAATCCTCAATCCTGAATATTCAATCATTAACATTCAATCTTCAATCCTCAATCCTCAATCCTCAACCCTCAATCCTCAATGTTCAATCCTCAATACCCAATCCTCAGTCTTCAATCCTCAATTCTCAATCCTCAATCCTCAATCCTCAGACCTCAAACCTCAATCCTGAATCCTCAATCCTCAATCCTCATTCTACAATCCTCAATACCCAATCCTCAATCTTCAATCCTCAATCTTCAATCCTCAATAATCAATCTCCAATCCTAGATCCTCAATCCCCAATCCTCAATCATTAATCCCCAATCTTCAATCCTCAGACTTCAAACATCAATACTCAACCCTCAGACCTCGTCCTCAATCCACAACCCTCAATCCTCAATCCTCAATATTCAACCATTAACATTCAATCTTCAATCCTCAATCCTCAATCCTCAACCCTCAATCCTCAATGTTCAATCCTCAATACCCAATCCTTAGTCTTCAATCCTCAATCCTCAATCCTCAATCGTCAATCCTCAGACCTCAAACCTCAATCCTGAATCCTCGATCCTGAATCCTCAATACTGAATCCTCAATCTTCAGCCCTGAGTCCTCAACAATCAGTTGTCAATCCTCAATCCTGAATAGAATATCCTCAATTCACAGCTTTGAATACTCAATACTCAATCTGCAATCTTCAGATCTCTATCCACAAACATCAGTTCTTATCACTCAACCCTCAATACTCAGTCCCTAATCCTCAATCATCAATCCTCAATCCCCAATCCTCAATCCTCAATCCTCAATCTTAATCTTCTATCCTCAATACTCAATCTTCAATCCTCAATACTCAATCTTCAATCCTCAATCCTCAATCCTCAATCCTCAATCCTCAATCCACAATCCTCAATACTCAATCGTCAATCTTCAATCCTCAATACTCAATCTTCAATCCTCAATCCTCAATCCTCAATCCTCAACCGTCAGTCCTCGTCCTGAGTCCACAACCCTCAATCCTCTATACTCAATCTTCAATCCTCAATACTCAATATTCAATCCTCAATCCTCAATCCTCAATCCTCAATCCTCAATCCTCATTCCTCAATCCTCAATCCTCAATCCTCAATCCTCAATCCTCAATCCTCATTCTACAATCCTCAATACCCAATCCTCAATCTTCAATCCTCAATCTTCAATCCTCAATAGTCAATCTCCAATCCTAGATCCTCAGTCCCCAATCCTCAATCCTTAATCCTCAATCTTCAATCCTCAGACTTCAAACATCAATACTCAACCCTCAGACCTCGTCCTCAATCCACAACCCTCAATCCTCAATCCTCAATATTCAATCATTAACATTCAATCTTCAATCCTCAATCCTCAATCCTCAACCCTCAATCCTCAATGTTCAATCCTCAATACCCAATCCTCAGTCTTCAATCCTCAGTCCTCAATCCTCAATCCTCAATGCTCAGACCTCAAACCTCAATCCTGAATCCTCAATCCTGAATCCTCAATCCTGAATCCTCAATCTTCAGCCCTGAGTCCTCAACAATCAGCTGTCAATCCTCAATCCTGAATAGAATATCCTCAACTCACAGCTTTGAATACTCAATACTCAATCTGCAATCTTCAGATCTCTATCCACAAACATCAATTCTTATCACTCAACCCTCAATACTCAGTCCCTAATCCTCAATCTTCAATCCTCAATCCCCAATCCTCAATCCTCGATCCTCAATCTTAATCTTCTATCCTCAATACTCAATCTTCAACCCTCAATACTCAATCTTCAATCCTCAATCCTCAATCCTCAATCCTCAATCCACAATCCTCAATACTCAATCGTCAATCTTCAATCTTCAATACTCAATCATCAATCCTCAATCCTCAATCCTCAATCCTCAACCGTCAGTCCTTGTCCTGAGTCCACAACCCACAATCCTCAATACTCAATCTTCAATCCTCAATACTCAATATTCAGTCCTCAATCCTCAATCCTCAATCCTCAGTCCTCAATCCTCAATCCTCAATCCTCAATCCTCAATCCTCAATCCTCAATCCTCAATCCTCATTCTACGATCCTCAATACCCAATCCTCAATCCTCAATAGTCAATCCTCATTCTTCAATCCTCAATACCCAATCCTCAATCTTCAATCCTCAATACTCAATCCTCAATCCTCAATCCTCGATCCTCAATCCTCAATCCTCAAACTTCAATCCTCAGTCCCAAATCCTCAATCCTCAATACTCAATCCTCAATCCTCAATCTTCAATCCTCAATACTCGATCTTCAATCCTCAATCCTTAATCCTCAATCCTCAGTCCTCATTCTTCAATACTCAATACCCGATCCTCAATCTCCAGTCCTCAATCTTCAATCCTCAATGTTCAATCCTCAATCCTCAATGGTCAATCCTCAACCCTCAATCCTCAGTCCTCAATCCTCAATCCTCAACCCTCAAACCTCAATCCTCAACCGTCAGACCTCGTCCTCAATCGCCAACACTCAATCCTCAATCCTCAATCTTCAATCCTCAATACTCAATACTCAATACCCAATCCTCAGTCTTCAATCCTCAATCCTCAATCCTCAAATCTCAATCCTCAACCCTCAATCCTCAATCTTCAATCCTCAATTCTCAATCCGCAATCCTCAATCCTCAACCTTCAATCCTCAATACTCAATCTTCAATGCTCAATCCTCAATCCTCAATCCTCAATCCTCAATCCTCAATCCTCAATCCTCAATCCTCAATCGTCAATCTTCAACCCTCAATACTCAATCTTCAATACTCAATCCTCAATCCTCAATCTTCAATCCTCAATCTTCAATCCTCAATCCTCAATTCTCAATACTCAATCCTCATTCTTCAATCCTCAATACCCAATCCTCAGTCTTCAATCCTCAATCCTCAAACATCAATCCGGAATCCTCAATCCTGAATCCTCAATCTTCAGCCGTCAGTCCTCAACAATCAATTCTCAATCCTCAATCCTCAATCTTCAATCCTCAATGCTCAATCCGCAATCCTCAATCCTCAATCTTCAATACTCAATACTCAATCTTCAATCCTCAATCCCCAATCTTCAATCCTCAATCCTCAATCCTCAATCCTCAATCGTCAATCCTCAACTCTCAGTACTCACACTCAATTCTCAATTCTCAATCCTCAATTCTCAATCCTCAATCCACAATCTTCAATCCTCAATAATCAATCTCCAATCCTAGATCCTCAATCCCCAATCCTCAATCCTTAATCCTCAATATTCAATCCTCAGACTTCAAACATCAATACTCAACCCTCAGACCTCGTCCTCAATCTACAACCCTCAATCCTCAATCCTGAATATTCAACCATTAACATTCAATCTTCAATCCTCAATCCTCAATCCTCAACCCTCAATCCTCAATGTTCAATCCTCAATACCCAATCCTCAGTTTTCAATCCTCAATCCTCAATCCTCAATCCTCAATCCTCAGACCTCAAACCTCAATCCTGAATCCTCAATCCTGAATCCTCAATCCTGAATCCTCAGTCTTCAGCCCTGAGTCCTCAACAATCAGTTGTCAATCCTCAATCCTGAATAGAATATCCTCAATTCACAGCTTTGAATACTCAATACTCAATCTGCAATCTTCAGATCTCTATCCACAAACATCAATTCTTATCACTCAACCCTCAATACTCAGTCCCTAATCCTCAATCTTCAATCCTCAATCCCCAATCCTCAATCCTCAATCCTCAATCTTAATCTTCTATCCTCAATACTCAATCTTCAATCCTCAATACTCAATCTTCAATCCTCAATCCTCAATCCTCAATCCTCAATCCACAATCCTCAATACTCAATCGTCAATCTTCAATCCTCAATACTCAATCTTCAATCCTCAATCCTCAATCCTCAATCCTCAACCGTCAGTCCTCGTCCTGAGTCCACAACCCTCAATCCTCAATATTCAATCTTCAATCCTCAATACTCAATATTCAATCCTCAATCCTCAATCCTCAATCCTCAGTCCTCAATCCTCAATCCTCAATCCTCAATCCTCAATCCTCAATCCTCAATCCTCAATCCTCATTCTACAATCCTCAATACCCAATCCTCAATCTTCAATCCTCAATCTTCAATCCTCAATAATCAATCTCCAATCCTAGATCCTCAATCCCCAATCCTCAATCCTAAATCCTCAATCTTCAATCCTCAGACTTCAAACATCAATACTCAACCCTCAGACCTCGTCCTCAATCCACAACCCTCAATCCTCAATCCTCAATATTCAATCATTAACATTCAATCTTCAATCCTCAATCCTCAATCCTCAACCCTCAATCCTCAATGTTCAATCCTCAATACCCAATCCTCAGTCTTCAATCCTCAATCCTCAATCCTCAATCCTCAATCCTCAGACCTCAAACCTCAATCCTGAATCCTCAATCCTGAATCCTCAATCCTGAATCCTCAATCTTCAGCCCTGAGTCCTCAACAATCAGTTGTCAATCCTCAATCCTGAATGGAATATCCTCAATTCACAGCTTTGAATACTCAATACTCAATCTGCAATCTTCAGATCTCTATCCACAAACATCAATTCTTATCACTCAACCCTCAATACTCAGTCCCTAATCCTCAATCTTCAATCCTCAATCCCCAATCCTCAATCCTCAATCCTCAATCTTAATCTTCTATCCTCAATACTCAATCTTCAATCCTCAATACTCAATCTTCAATCCTCAATCCTCAATCCTCAATCCTCAATCCACAATCCTCAATACTCAATCGTCAATCTTCAATCCTCAATACTCAATCTTCAATCCTCAATCCTCAATCCTCAATCCTCAACCGTCGGTCCTCGACCTGAGTCCACAACCCTCAATCCTCAATACTCAATCTTCAATCCTCAATACTCAATATTCAATCCTCAATCCTCAATCCTCAATCCTCAATCCTCAATCCTCAATCCTCAATCCTCAATCCTCAATTCTCAATCCTCAATCCTCATTCTACAATCCTCAATACCCAATCCTCAATCTTCAATCCTCAATAATCAATCTCCAATCCTAGATCCTCAATCCCCAATCCTCAATCCTCAATCCTCAATCTTCAATCCGCAGAACCCAATCCTCAATCTTCTATCCTCAATACTCAATCCTCAATCCTCAATCCTCAATCCTCAATCTTCTATCCTCAATACTCAATCTTCAATGTTCAATCCTCAATCCTCAATCCTCAATCTTCAATCCGCAATCATCAATCCTCAATCTTCAATACTCAATCCTCAATTCTCAATCCTCAATCCTCAATCCTCACTCTACAATCCTCAATACCCAATCCTCAATCTTCAATCCTCAATACTCAATATTCAATCCTCAATCCTCAATCCTCAATCCTCAATCCTCAATCCTCAATCCTCAATCCTCAATCCTCAATTCTCAATCCTCAATCCTCAATCCTCATTCTACAATCCTCAATACCCAGTCCTCAATCTTCAATCCTCAATAATCAATCTCCAATCCTAGATCCTCAATCCCCAATCCTCAATCCTCAATCCTCAATCTTCAATCCGCAGAACCCAATCCTCAATCTTCTATCCTCAATACTCAATCCTCAATCCTCAATCCTCAATCCTCAATCTTCTATCCTCAATACTCAATCTTCAATGTTCAATCCTCAATCCTCAATCCTCAATCTTCAATCCTCAATCATCAATCCTCAATCTTCAATACTCAATCCTCAACCCTCAATCCTCAATCCTCAGTACTCAACCATCAATCCTCAATTCTCAATACTCAATAGAATATCCTGAATTCTCAGGATTCTATACTCAAACCTCAATCCTCAACCCTCAGCCCTCATCCTCAAACCTCAATCCACAATCCTCAAACCTCGGTCCTCAACCGTCTGTCCTCGTCCTCAATCCTCAACCCTCAATCCTCAATCCTCCCATCTTCAATCATCAATACTCAATCTTAAAGCCTCAATCCTCAATCCTCAGTCCTCAAACCTCAATCCTGAATCCTCAGTCCTGAATCCTCAATCTTCAGCCCTGAGTCCTCAACAATCAGTTGTCAATCCTCAATCCTGATTAGAATATCCTCAATTCACAGCTTTCAATACTCAATACTCAATCGGCAATCTTCAGATCTCTATCCACAAACATCAATTCTCATCACTCAACACTCAATACTCAGTCCCTAATCCTCAATCTTCAATCCTCAATCCTCAATCCTCAATCCTCAATCCTGAATCTTAACCTTCTATCCTCAACACTCAATCTTCAATACTCAATACTCAATCTTCAATCCTCAATCCTCAATCCTCAATCCTCAATCCACAATCCTCAATCCTCAATCGTCAATCTTCAATCCTCAATACTCAATCTTCAATCCTCAATCCTCAATCCTCAATCCTCAAGCCTCATTCTTCAATCGTCAATACCCAATCCTCAATCTTCAATCCTCAATCCTCAATCCTCAATCCTCAATCCTCAATCCTCAATCCTCAATCCTCAATCCTCAGTCCTCAAACCTCAATCCGGAATCCTCGATCCTGAATCCTCAATCTTCAGCACTCAGGCCTCTACAATCAGTTGTCAATCCTCAATCCTCAATAGAATATCATCAATTCACAGTTTTCATTACTCAATACTCAATCTGCAATCTTCAAATCTCTATCCACAAACATCAGTTCTCATCACACAACCCTCAACACTCAGTCCCCAATCCTCAATGTTCAATCCTCAATCCTCAACCCTCAATCCACAGTCCTCAACCTTCATTCCTCAATATTGAATCTTCTATGCTCATTCCTCAATCCTCAATCCTCAATTCTCAATCCTCAATCGTCAATCTTCAATCCTCAATACTCAATCTTCAATCCTCAATACTCAATCCTCAATCCTCAATCCTCATTCTTCAATCCTCAATACCCAATCCTCAATCTTCAATCCTCAATCCTCAATCCTCAATTCTCAATCCTCAATCCTCAGTCCTCAGTCCTCAAACCTCAATCCTCAACCCTCAGCCCTCATCCTCAATCCTCAATCTTCAATCCTCAATTCTCAATCTTCAATCCTCAATCCTCAGTCCTCAATCTTCAATCCTCAATGCTCAATCCTCAATCCTCAATCCTCAGTCCTCAATCCTCAATCCTCAATCCTCAAACCTCAATCCTCAACCGTCAGTCCTCGTCCTCAAACCTCAACCCTCAATACTAAATCCTCAATCTTCAATCATCAATACTCAATCTTCAATCCTCAATCCTCAATCCTCAATCCCCAATCCTCAATCCTCAATCCTCAATCCTCAATCCTCAATCTTCAATCCTCAATCCTCAATCGTCAATCTTCAATCCTCAATACTCAATCTTCAGTCCTCAATCCTCAATCCTCAATCCTCAATCCTCATTCTTCAATCCTCAATACACAATCCTCAATCTTCAGTCCTCAATCTTCAATCCTCAATCTTCAATCCTCAATCCTCAATCCTCAAACTTCAATCCTCAGTCCCAAATCCTCAATCCTCAATACTCAATCCTCAATCCTCAATCTTCAATCCTCAATACTCGATCTTCAATCCTCAATCTTCAATCCTCAATCCTCAGTCCTCATTCTACAATACTCAATACCCGATCCTCAATCCCCAGTCCTCAATCTTCAATCCTCAATGGTCAATCCTAAATGCTCAATGGTCAATCCTCAATCCTCAATCCCCAGTCCTCAGTCCTCAATCCTCAACCCTCAAACCTCAATCCTCAACCGTCAGTCCTCGTCCTCAATCGCAAACACTCAATCCTCAATCCTCAATCTTCAATCCTCAATACTCAATATTCAATACCCAATCATCAGTCTTCAATCCTCAATCCTCAATCCACAAATCTCTATCCTCAATCCTCAGTCCTCAGTCCTCAAACCTCAATCCTCAACCCTCAGCCCTCATCCTGAATCCTCAATCCTCAATCCTCAATCCTCAATATTCAATTCTCAATACTCAACCTTCAATAATCAATCCTCAATCCTCAATCCTCAATACTCAATCCTCAACCTTCAATCCTCAATTCTCAATCCTCAATCCTCAGTCCTCAGTCCTCAAACCTCAATCCTCAACCCTCAGCCCTCATCCTCAATCCTCAATCTTCAATCCTCAATTCTCAATCTTCAATCCTCAATCCTCAGTCCTCAATCTTCAATCCTCAATGCTCAATCCTCAATCCTCAATCCTCAGTCCTCAATCCTCAATCCTCAATCCTCAAACCTCAATCCTCAACCGTCAGTCCTCGTCCTCAAACCTCAACCCTCAATACTAAATCCTCAATCTTCAATCATCAATACTCAATCTTCAATCCTCAATCCTCAATCCTCAATCCCCAATCCTCAATCCTCAATCCTCAATCCTCAATCCTCAATCTTCAATCCTCAATCCTCAATCGTCAATCTTCAATCCTCAATACTCAATCTTCAGTCCTCAATCCTCAATCCTCAATCCTCAATCCTCATTCTTCAATCCTCAATACACAATCCTCAATCTTCAGTCCTCAATCTTCAATCCTCAATCTTCAATCCTCAATCCTCAATCCTCAAACTTCAATCCTCAGTCCCAAATCCTCAATCCTCAATACTCAATCCTCAATCCTCAATCTTCAATCCTCAATACTCGATCTTCAATCCTCAATCTTCAATCCTCAATCCTCAGTCCTCATTCTACAATACTCAATACCCGATCCTCAATCCCCAGTCCTCAATCTTCAATCCTCAATGGTCAATCCTAAATGCTCAATGGTCAATCCTCAATCCTCAATCCCCAGTCCTCAGTCCTCAATCCTCAACCCTCAAACCTCAATCCTCAACCGTCAGTCCTCGTCCTCAATCGCAAACACTCAATCCTCAATCCTCAATCTTCAATCCTCAATACTCAATATTCAATACCCAATCATCAGTCTTCAATCCTCAATCCTCAATCCACAAATCTCAATCCTCAATCCTCAGTCCTCAGTCCTCAAACCTCAATCCTCAACCCTCAGCCCTCATCCTGAATCCTCAATCCTCAATCCTCAATCCTCAATATTCAATTCTCAATACTCAACCTTCAATAATCAATCCTCAATCCTCAATCCTCAATACTCAATCCTCAACCTTCAATCCTCAATCCTCAATCCTCAATCCTTAATACTCAATCCTCTATCCTCAGTCCTCAAACCTTAATCCTGAACCCACAATCCTGAATCCTCAATCTTCTGCCCTCAGTCCTCAACAATCAGTTGTCAATCCTCAATCCCCAATGGAATATCATCAATTCACAGTTTTCAATACTCAATACTCAATCTGCAATCTTCAAATCTCTATCCACAAACATCAATACTCATCACTCAACACTCAACACTCCGTTCCCAGTCCTCAATCTTCAATCCTCAATCCTCGATCCTCAATCCTCAATCCTCAATTTTCTATCCTCAATACTCAATCTTCAATCCTCATTGCTCAATCCTCAATCCTCAATCCTCAGTCCTCAATCCACAATCCTCAATCCTCAGACCTCAATCCTCAATCGTCAGCCCGCGTCCTCAATCCTCAACACTCAATCCTCAATCCTCATTCTTCAATCCTCAATACCCAATCCTCAATACCCAATCCTCAATCTTCAATCCTCAATACTCAATCCTCAATCCTCAATCCTCAATCCACAATCCTCAAAATTCCATCCTCAGCCCCAGGTCCTCAATCCTCAATACTCAATCCTCAATCCTCAATCTTCAATCCTGAATACTCAATCTGCAATCCTCAATCCTCAATCCTCAATCCTCAACTCTCAATCCTCAAACGTCAATCCTCAATTCTCAATCCTCAATACTCAACCTTCAATCCTCAATTCTCAATCCTCAATCCTCAATCCTCAATTCTCAATCCTCATTCTTCAATCCTCAATACCCGATCCTCAATCCCCAGTCCTCAATCTTCAATCCTCAATGGTCAATCCTCAATCCTCAATCCTCAGTCCTCAATCCTCAATCCTCAATCCTCAATCGTCAGGCTTCAATCCTCAATACTCAATCTTCAATCCTCAATCCTCAATCCTCATTCCTCAGTCCTCATTCTTCAATCCTCAATACCCAATCCTCAATCTCCAATCTTCAACCCTCAATCCTCAATTCTCAATCCTCAATCCTCAGTCCTCAGACCTCAAACATCAATCCTCAACCCTCAGCCCTCATCCTCAATCCTCAATCCTCATTCCTCAGTCATCAAACCTCAATCGTGAATCCTCAATCCTGAATCCACAACCTTCAGACCTCAGAACTGAACAATCAGATGTCAATCCTCAATCCTCAATAGAATGTCATCAATTCACAGTTTTCAATACTCAATACTCAATCTGCAATCTTCGATTTTCTATCCACAAACATCAATTCTCATCACTCAACCCTCAACACTCAGTCCCCAATCCTCAACCTTCAATCCTCAATCCTCAATCCTCAATCCTCAATCCTCAGACCTGAAACATAAATACTCAACCCTCAGTCCTCGTCCTCAATCCTCAGTCCTCAATCCACAATCATCAATCCTCAATCTTCAATGCTCAATCCTCAATCCTCAATCCTCAATCCTCAATTCTCAATCCTCAATCCTCAGTCCGCAGTCCTCAAACCTCAGTCCTCAAACCTCAGCCATCATCCTCAATCGTCAATCCTCGTTCCTCAATCCTGAATCCTCAATCCTCAATCTTCAATCCTCCATACACAATCTTCAATCCTCAATCCTCAATCATCAATCCTCAATCCTCAATCCTCAGTCATCAATCCTCAGTCCTCATCCTCAATTCTCAATTCTTAATCCTCAATCCTCAATCCTCAGTCTTCAATCCTCAAAATTCAATCCTCAATACTCAGTCTTCAATCCTCAATCCTCTATCCTCAATCCTCAGTCCGCAATCCTCAACATTCAATCCTCAATCTTCAATACTCAATCCACAATCCTCAATCCTCAATCCTCAATCCTCAATATGCAACCTTCAATCCTCCATACTCAATCTTCAATCCTCAATCCTCAATCATCAATCCTCAATCATCAACCTTCAATCCTCAATACTCGATCTTCAATCCTCAATTCCCAATCCTCAATCGTCCATCCTCAATCCTCAATCCTCAGTCATCAATCCTCAATCTTCAATACTCAATCCTCAATCCTCAATCCTCAATCCTCAATCCTCAATCCTCAATCCTCATTCCTCAAACCTCAATCCTCAGTCCTCAATCCACAATCATCAATCCTCAATCTTCAATACTCAATCCTCAATCCTCAATCCTCAATCCTCAATACTGGGTCTTCAATCCTCAATCCTCAATCCTCAATCCTCAACCCTCAGCCCTCATCCTCAATTCTCAACCCTCAATCCTCAATCCTCAATCTTCAATCCTCAATAATCAACCTCCTAACCTAGATCCTCAATCCCCAATACTCTATCCTTAATCCTCAATATTCAATCCTCTATCCCCAGTCCACAATCTTCAATCCCCAAAGCTCAATAATCAATCCTCAATCCTCAGTCCTGAATCGTCAAATATCAGTCCACAATCTTCAATACTCAATCCTCAATCCTCAATCCTCAATCCTCAATCCTCAATCCTCAATCATCAATCCTGAATCTTCAATACTCAATCCTCAATCCTCAATCCTCAATCCTCAATCGTCAATCCTCATTCTTCAATCCTCAATACCCAATCCTCAATCCTCAATCCTAAATCCTCAATTCTCAATCCTCAATCCTCAGTCCTCAGTCCTTCAACCTCAGTCCTCAAACCTCAGCCATCATCCTCAATCGTCAATCCTCGTTCCTTAATCCTCAATCCTCAATCTTCAATCCTCCATACTCAATCTTCAATCCTCAATCCTCAATCATCAATCCTCAACCCTCAGCCCTCATCCTCAAACCTCAATCCTGAATCCTCAAACCTCAATCTTCAATCCTCAATACTCAGTCTCCAATCCTCAACCCTCAATCCTCAATCCTCAATCCTCAGTCCTCAATTCTCAATCCTCAATCCTCAACCCTCAGCCCTCATCCTCAATCCTCAATCCTGAATCCTCAATCCTCAATCCTCAATCTTCAATCCTCAATACTCAATCCTCAATCCTCAATCCTCAATCCTCAGTCCTCAATCCACAATCATCAATCCTCAATCTTCAATCCTCAATCCTCAATCCTCAATCTTCAATCCTCCGTACTCAATCTTCAATCCTCAATCCTCAATCATCAATCCTCAATCCTCAATCCTCAGTCATCAATCCTCAATCTTCAATACTCAATCCTCAATCATCAATCCTCAATCCTCAATCCTCAATCCTCATTCCTCAAACCTCAATCCTCAACCCTTAGTCCTCATCCTCAATTCTCAATTCTTAATCCTCAACCCTCAATCCTCAATCTTCAATCCTAAATAATAAATCCTCAATACTCAGTCTTCAATCCTCAATCCTCAATCCTCAATCCTCAGTCCGCAATCCTCAATCATCAATCCTCAATCTTCAATACTCAATCCTCAATCCTCAATCCTCAATCCTCAATACTCAACCTTCAATCCTCCATACTCAATCTTCAATCCTCAATCCTCAATCATCAATCCTCAATCCTCAATCCTCAATCCTCAGTCATCAATCCTCAATCTTCAATACGCAATCCTCAATCCTCAATCCTCTATCCTCAATCCTCAGTCCTCAATCCACAATCATCAATCCCCAATCTTCAATACTCAATCCTCAATCCTCAATCCTCAATCCTAATACTGCGTCTTCAATCCTCAATCCTCAATCCTCAATCCTCAACCCTCAGCCCTCATCCTCAATCCTCAATCCTCAGTCCTCAAACCTCAATCTTCAATCCTCAATACTCAGTCTTCAATCCTCAATCCTCAATCCTCAATGCTCAATCCTCAATCCTCAATTCTCAATCCTCAATCCTCAACCCTCAGCCCTCATCCTCAATCCTCAATCCTGAATCCTCAATCCTCAATCCTCAATCCTCAACCCTCAGTCCTCATCCTCAATTCTCAATTCTCAATTCTTAATCCTCAATCCTCAATCCTCAATCTTCAATCCTCAATAATCAATCCTCAATACTCAGTCTTCAATCCTCAATCCTCAATCCTCAATCCTCGGTCCGCAATCCTCAATCATCAATCCTCAATCTTCTATACTCAATCCTCAATCCTCAATCCTCAATCCTCAATGCTCAACATTCAATCCTACATACTCAATCTTCAATCCTCAATCCTCAATCATCAATCCTCAATCCTCAATCCTCAGTCATCAATCCTCAATCTTCAATACTCAATCCTCAATCCTCAATACTCAATCTTCAATCCTCAATCCTAAATCCTCGATCCTCAATCCTCAATCCTCAATCATCAATCCTCAATCTTCAACACACAATCCTCAATCGCCAATCTTCAATCCT
Source organism: Calliopsis andreniformis (assembly GCF_051401765.1). NCBI lineage: Eukaryota > Metazoa > Arthropoda > Insecta > Hymenoptera > Andrenidae > Calliopsis > Calliopsis andreniformis. Next base: position 2,586,436 of record NW_027480481.1, read on the forward strand.
CAATCCTCAATCCTCAATCCTCAATACTCAACCATCAATCCTCAATTCTCAATACTCAATAGAATATCCTGAATTCTCAGTATTCAATACTTAAACCTCAATCCTCAAACCTCAGGCCACATACTCCATCCTCAATCCTCAATCCTCAAACCTCAATCTTCAATCCTCAATAGTCAATCTTCGATCCTCAATCCTCAACCCTCAATCCTCAATCCTCAATCCTCAGTCATGAATACTCAATCTTCAATACTCAATCCTCAATACTCAATCCTCCATCCTCAACCCTCAATCCTCAATCCTCAATCTTCAATCATCAATACTCAATCTTCAATCCTCAATACCCAATCCTAAATGCTCAATCCTCAATCCTCAATTCTCAATCCTCAATCCTCAGTCCTCAGTCCTCAAACCTCAATCCTCAATCCTCAATACTCAACCTTCAATCCTCCATACTCAATCTTCAATCCTCAATCCTCAATCATCAATCCCCAATCCTCAATCCTCAGTCATCAATCCTCAATCTTCAATACTCAATCCTCAATTCTCTATCCTCAATCCTCAATCCTCAGTCCTCAATCCACAATCATCAATCCTCAATCTTCAATACTCAATCCTCAATCCTCAATCCTCGATCTTCAGTCATCAGTCCTCAATCCTCAATCCTCAAACCTGAATCCTCAACCGTCAGTCCACGTCCTCAAACCTCAATCCCGAATCCTCTATCCTGAATCGTCAATCTTCAGCCCTCAGTCCTCAACAATCAATTGTCAATCCTCAGTCCTCATTAGAGTATCCTCAATTCACAGTTTTCAGTACTCAATCCCCAATCTTCAATCTTCAAATCTCTGTCTACAAACATCAATTCGCATCACTCAAAACTCAACACTCAGTCCTCAATCTTCAGTCCTAAATCCTCAATCCTCAATCTTCAATACTCAATACTCAATCTTCAATCCTCAATCCTCAATACTCAATCCTCACTCCTCAATCCTCAATCTTCAATCCTCAATAATCAGTCATCAATACTCAGTCTTCAATCCTCAATCCTCAATCCGCAATCCTCAGTACGCAATCCTCAATCATCAATCCTCAATCTTCAATACTCAATCCTCAAACCTCAATCCTCAATCCTCAATACTCAACCTTCAACCCTCCATACTCAATCTTCAATCCTCAATTCTCAATCATCAATCCTCAATCCTCAATCCTCAATCCTCAATCCTCAATCCTCAATCCTCAATCCTCATTTTTCAATCCTCAATACCCAATCTTCAATCTTCAATCCTCAATCATCAATCCTCAATTCTCAATCCTTAATCCTCAATCCTCAGACCTCAAACATCAATACTCAACCCTCAGTCCTCGTCCTCAATCCACAACCCTCAATCCTCAATCCTCAATCTTCAATTCTCAATCCTCAATCCTCAATCCTCAATCCTCAATCCTCAGTCCTCAACCGTCAATCCTGAATCCTCAATCCTGAATCCTCAATCTTCAGCCCTCAGTCCTCAACCATCAATCCTCAATTCTCAATACTCAATAGAATATCCTGAATTCTCATGTTTCAATACTCAATCCACAAAATTCAATAATCAAATCTCAATCCTCAAACATCATTTCTCAACTCTCAATCCTCAATACTCAGTCCTCTCTCTTCAATACTCCATCCTCAATCCTCAATCCTCAAGCGTCAATCCTCAATCCTCAATCCTCATCCCTCAATCCTCAGTCCTCAAACCTCAACCCGGAGTCCTAAATCTTGAATCCTCAACCTTCAGCCGTCGGTCCTCAACAATCAATTGTCAATCCCCAATCCTCAGTAGAATATCCTCAATTCACAGTTTTCATTACTCAATACTCAATCTGCAATCTTCAAATCTCTATCCACAAACATCAATACTCATCACTCAACCCTCAATCCTCAATCGTCAATCTTCAATCCTCTATACTCAATATTCAACCCTCAATCCTCAATCCTCAAGCCTCAATCCTCACTCTTCAATCCTCAATACCCAATCCTCAATCTATAATCCTGAATCCTCAATCCCCAATTCTCAATCCTCAATCCTCAGTCCTCAGCTCTCAAACCTCAATCCTCAACCCTCAGCCCTCATCCTCATTCCTCATTCCTCAATGCTCAATCCTCAATCTTCAATCCTCAATACTCAATCTTCAATCCTCAATCCTCAATTCTCAATCCTCAATGCTCAATCCACAATCTTCAATCCTCAATCCCGAATCCTCAATCTTCAATCCTCAATCCTCAATCCTCAATCCTCAATCCTCAATCTTCAATCCTCAATACTCAATATTCAATCCTCAATCCTCAATCCTCAATCCTCAATCCTCAAACCTCAATCTTCAATCCTCAATACTCAATCCTCAATCCTCAATACGCAACCATCAATCCTCAATTCTCAATACTCAATCTAATATCCTGAATTCTCAGTATTCAATACTCAAACCTCAACGCTCAACCCTCAGCCCTCATCCTCCATCCTCAATCCTCAATCCTCAATCCTCAATCTTCAATCCTCAATACTCAATCTTCGATTCTCAATCCTCAATCCTCAATCCTCAATCCCAATCCTCAATCTTCAATCCTCTATCCTCAATCCTCAATCCTCAATCCTCAATCCGCAATCATCAATCCTCAATCTTCAACACTCAATCCTCAATCCTCAATCCTCAATCTTCAATCCTCAATCCTAAATCCTCGATCCTCAATCCTCAATCCTCAATCCTCAATCCTCAATATTCAATACACAACCCTCAAACATCAACCCTCAGTACTCAATCGTCAGTCCTCAATCCTCAATACTCAATCTTCAATCCTCAATCCTCAATCCTCAATCCTCATTCTTCAATCCTCAATACCCAATCCTCAATCTTCAATCCTCAATCCCCAATCCTCAATCCTTAATCCTCAATCTTCAATCCTCAATCCCCAGTCCAAAATCTTCAATCCTCAATGCTAAATCCTCAATCCTAAATCCTCAGTCATCAGTCCTCAATCCTCAATCCCCAAACCTGAGTCCTCAACCGTCAGTCCTCGTCCTCAAACCTCAATCCCGAATCCTCAATCCTGAAACGTCAATCTTCAGCCCTCAGTCCTCAACAATCAATTGTCAATCCTCAGTCCCCATTAGAATATCCTCAGTTCACAGTTTTCAGTACTCAATCCCCAATCTTCAATCTTCAAATCTCAGTCTACAAACATCAATTCGCATCACTCAAAACTCAACACTCAGTCCTCAATCTTCATTCCTCAATCCTCAATCCTCAATCTTTAATCCTCAATACTCAATCTTCAATCCTCAATCCTCAATTCTCAATCCTCAGTCCTCAATCCTCAATCGCCAATACTCAATCCCCAATCCTCAATCTTCAATCCTCAGTCCTCAGTCCTCAATCATCAATACTCAATGATCAATCCTCAATACTCAACCTTCAATCCTCAACCCTCAATCCTCAAACCACATTCCTCAATCCTCAATCATCAACCTTCAATCCTCAATACTCAATCTTCAATCCTCAATTCCCAATCCTCAATCGTCAATCCCCAATCCTCAATCCTCAATACTCGATCTTCAATCCTCAATCCTCAATCCTCAATCCTCAGTCCTCAGTCATCAATCCTCAATCTTCAATACTCAATCCTCAATCCTCAATCCTCAATCCTCAATCCTCAATCCTCAATACTCGATCTTCAATCCTCAATCCTCAATCCTCAATCCTCAACCCTCAGCCCTCATCCTCAAACCTCAATCCTGAATCCTCAATCCTCAATACTCAATACTCAATCCTCAACCCTCAATCCTCAGTCATCAATACTCAATCTTCAATACTCAATCCTCAATCCTCAACCCTCATTCCTCAATCCTCAATCCTCAAACCTCAATCCTCAACCCTCAGTCCTCATCCTCAATTCTCAATTCTCAATCCTCAATCCTCAATCCCCGATCTTCAATCCTCAATAATCAATCTCCAATCCTAGATCCTCAATCCCCAATCTTCAATCCTTAATCCTCAACATTCAATCCTCATTCCCGAGTCCTCAATCTTCAATCCTCAATGCTCAATCCTCAATCCTCAATCATCAGTCCTCAATCCTCAACCCTCAAACCTCAAACCTCAATCCTTAACCGTTAGTCCTCGTCCTCAATCGTCAACGCTCAATCCTCAATCCTCAATCTTCAATCCTCAATACTCAATATTCAATACTTAATCCTCAATCTTCAATCCTCAATCTTCAATCCTCAATCCTCAATCCTCAATCCTCAATCCTCATTCTTCAATCCTCAATACGCAATCCTCAATCTTCAATCCTCAATCGTCAATCCTCAATCCCCAATCCTCAATCTTCAGTCCACAATCCTCAATCCTCAATCCTCAACACTCAATCTTCAATACTCAATACTCAATCTTCAATCCTCAATCCTCAATCCTCAATCCTCAATCCTCAGTCCTCAATCCTCAATCTACAATACTCAATACTCAGTCTTCGATCCTCTATCCTCAATCCTCAGTCCTCAATCCTCATTCTTCAATCCTCAACACAATCCTCAATATTCAATCCTCAATCCTCAATCCTCAATTCTCAATCCTCAATCCTCAATCCTCAATATTCAACACTCAAGCCTCAAACATCAATCCTCAATACTCAATCATCAATCCTCAATTCTCAATACTCAACAGAATATCCTGAATTCTCATGGTTCTGTCCTCAATCCACAATATTCAATAATCAAATCTCAATCCTCAAACATCAATTCTCAACACTCAATCCTCAATACTCAGTCCTATCTCTTCAATCCTCCATCCTCAATCCTCAACCCTCAAGCGTCAATCCTCAATCCTCAATCCTCAACACTCAATCCACAGTCCTCAAACCTCAGTCCGGAATACTCAATCTTGAATTCCTGAACCTTCAGCCGTTGGTCCTCAACAATCTATCGTCAATCCCCAATCCTCAATAGAATATCCTCAATTCACAGTTTTCAATACTCAATCCCCATTCTTCAATCTTCAAATCTCAATCCACAAACATCAATTCTCATCACTCAACCCTCAGCACTCAGTCCTCAATCTTCAATCCACAATCCTAAATCCTCAATCTTCAATCCTCAATCCTCAATTCTCAATCCTCAATACTCAATCCTCAATCCTCAATCCTCAATCCTCAATCCTCAATCCTCAATCCTCATTTTTCAATCCTCAATACCCAATCTTCAATCTTCAATCCTCAATCATCAATCCTCAATTCTCAATCCTTAATCCTCAATCCTCAGACCTCAAACATCAATACTCAACCCTCAGTCCTCGTCCTCAATCCACAACCCTCAATCCTCAATCCTCAATCTTCAATTCTCAATCCTCAATCCTCAATCCTCAATCCTCAATCCTCAGTCCTCAACCGTCAATCCTGAATCCTCAATCCTGAATCCTCAATCTTCAGCCCTCAGTCCTCAACCATCAATCCTCAATTCTCAATACTCAATAGAACATCCTGAATTCTCATGTTTCAATACTCAATCCACAAAATTCAATAATCAAATCTCAATCCTCAAACATCATTTCTCAACTCTCAATCCTCAATACTCAGTCCTCTCTCTTCAATACTCCATCCTCAATCCTCAATCCTCAAGCGTCAATCCTCAATCCTCAATCCTCATCCCTCAATCCTCAGTCCTCAAACCTCAACCCGGAATCCTAAATCTTGAATCCTCAACCTTCAGCCGTCGGTCCTCAACAATCAATTGTCAATCCCCAATCCTCAGTAGAATATCCTCAATTCACAGTTTTCATTACTCAATACTCAATCTGCAATCTTCAAATCTCTATCCACAAACATCAATACTCATCACTCAAAACTCAATCCTCAATCGTCAATCTTCAATCCTCTATACTCAATATTCAACCCTCAATCCTCAATCCTCAAACCTCAATCCTCACTCTTCAATCCTCAATACCCAATCCTCAATCTATAATCCTGAATCCTCAATCCCCAATTCTCAATCCTCAATCCTCAGTCCTCAGCTCTCAAACCTCAATCCTCAACCCTCAGCCCTCATCCTCATTCCTCATTCCTCAATGCTCAATCCTCAATCTTCAATCCTCAATACTCAATCTTCAATCCTCAATCCTCAATTCTCAATCCTCAATGCTCAATCCTCAATCTTCAATCCTCAATCCCGAATCCTCAATCTTCAATCCTCAATCCTCAATCCTCAATCCTCAATCCTCAATCTTCAATCCTCAATACTCAATATTCAATCCTCAATCCTCAATCCTCAATCCTCAATCCTCAATCCTCAATCCTCAATCTTCAATCATCCATACTCAAACTGCAATCCTCAATCCTCAGTCCTCACACCTCAATCCTCATTCTTCGACCCTCAATACCGAATCCTCAATCTTCAATCCTCAATCCTCAATTCTCAATACTCATTCTTCAGTCCCCAATACGCAATCTTCAATCTTCAATCCTCAATCCTTATCCTTAATCCTCAATTCTCCATCCTCAATCCTCAATCCTCAGACATCAAACATCAATACTCAACCCTCAATCCTCGTCCTCAATCCACATCCCTCAATCCTCGATCCTCAAACTTCAATCATCAATATTCAATCTCCAATCCTAGATCCTCAATCCCCAATCCTCAATCCTTAATCCTCAATCTTCAGCCCTGAGTCCTCAACAATCAGTTGTCAATCCTCAATCCCGAATAGAATATCCTCAATTCACAGCTTTCAATACTCAATACTCAATCTGCAATCTTCAGATTTCTATCCACAAACATCAATTCTCATCACTCAACCCTCAATACTCAGTCCCTAATCATCAATCTTCAATCCTCAACCCTCAATCCTCAATCCTCAATCCTCAATCTTAATCTTCTATCCTCCATACTCAATCTTCAATCCTCAATACTCAGTCTTCAATCCTCAATCCTCAATCCTCAATCCTCAATCCACAATCCTCTATACTCAACCGTCAATCTTCAATCCTCAATACTCAATCTCCAATCCTCAATACTCAATCCTCAATCCTCAATCTTCATTCTTCAATCGTCAATAACCAATCCTCAATCTTCAATCCTCAATCCTCAATCCTCAATCCTCAATCCTCAATCCTCAATCCTCAGTCCTCAAACCTCAATCCGGAATCCTCGATCCTGAATCCTCAATCTTCAGCACTCAGGCCTCTACAATCAGTTGTCAATCCTCAATCCTCTATAGAATATCCCCAATTCACAGTTTTCAATACTCAATACTCAATCTGCAATCTTCAGATCTCTATCCACAAACATCAATTCTCATCACTCAACCCTCAATCCTCAGTACCAAATCCTCAACCTTCAAGAGTCAACAATCAATCCTCAATCTTCAATCCTCAATACTCAATCTTCAATCCTCAATCCCCAATCCTCAGTCCTCAATCCTCATTCTCCAATCCTCAATACCCAATCCTAAATCTTCAATCCTCAATCATCAGTACTCAATTCTCAATCCTCAATTCTTAGCCCTCTGACGTCAAACATCAATACTCAACCCTCAGTCCTCGTCCTCAATCCACAACCCTCGATCCTCAATCCTCAATCTTCAATCATCAATATTCAATCTTCAGTTCTCAATCCTCAATCCTCAATCCTCAATCCTCAATCCTCAATGTTCAATCCGCAATACCCAAACCTCAATCTTCAATCCTCAATCCTCAACCCTCAATCCTCAATCCTCAATCCTCAACCTTCAATCCTCAATACTCAATCTTCAACCCTCAATCCTCAATCCTCAATCCTCAATCCTCATTATTCAATCCTCAACACCCAATCCTCAATCTTCAATCCGCAATCCTCAATCCTCAATTCTCAATCATCAATCCTCAATCCTCAGACCTCAAGCATCAATACTCAACCCTCAGTCCTCGTCCTCAATCCACAACCCTCAATCCTCGATCCTCAATCTTCAGTACTCAACCCTCAATCCTCAATGCTCAATCCTCAGTACCCAATCCTCAATCTTCAACCCTCAATTCACAATCCTCAATCGCCAATCCTCAATCCTCAATCCTCATTCCACAAACCTCAATCTTCAATCCTCAATCCTGAATCCTCAATCCTCAATCATCATTCCTCAATCCTCAGCCCTCAACCCTCAAACCTCAATCCTCAACCGTCAGTCCTCGTCCTCAATCGTCAACCCTCAATCCTCAATCCTCAATCCTCAGTCCTCAATCCTCAATCTACAATCCTCAATACTCAGTCTTCAATCCTCAATCCTCAATGCTCAATCCTCAGTCCTCATTCTTCAATCCTCAATACACAATCCTCAATATTCAATGCTCAATCCTCAATCCTCAATCCTCAATTCTCAATCCTCAATCCTCAATCCTCAATATTCAACACTCAAGCCTCAATCATCAATCCTCAATTCTCAATACTCAATTGAGTATCCTGAATTCTCATGGTTCAATACTCAATCCACAATATTCAATAATCAAATCTCAATCCTCAAACATCCATTCTCAACACTCAATACTCAACACTCAGTCCTCTCTCTTCAATCCTCCATACTCAACCCTCAATCCTCAAGCGTCAATCCTCAATCCTCTATCCTCAACCCTCAATCCTCAGTCCTCAAACCTCAATCCCGAATCCTCAATCCTGAATCCTCCACCTTCAGCCCTCAGTCTTCAAAAATCAATTGTCAATCCTCAATGCTCAATAGAATATCCTCAATTCACAGTTTTCAATACTGAACCCCATCCTTCAATCTTCAAATCTCAATCCACAAACATCAATCCTCATAACTCAACCATCAACACCCAGTCCTCAATCTTCAATCCTCAATCCTCAATCCTCAACCTTCAATCCTCAATACTCAATACTCAATCCTCAATTCTCAGTCCTCAATACTCAATCCTCAATCGTCAATCCTCAATCCCCAATCCTCAATCTTCAATCCTCAATTCTCAATAATCAATCCTCAATCCTCAATATTCAACACACAACCCTCAACCGTCAATCCTCAACACTCAACCATCAATCCTCAATTCTCAATACTCAATAGAATATCCTGAATTCTCATGGTTCAATACGCAATCCACAAAATTCAATAATCAAGTCTCAATCCTCAAACATCAATTCTCAACACTCGATCCTCAATACTCAGTCCTCTCTCTTCAATCCTCCATCCTCAATCCTCAACCCTCAATCCTCAGTCATCAATACTCAATCTTCAATACTCAATCCTCAATCCTCAATCATCAACCCTCAATCTTCAATCCTCAACCCTCAATCCTCATTCCTCAAACCTCAATCCTCAACTCTCAGCCCTCATCCTCAATTCTCAATCCTCAATACCCAATCCTCAATCTTCAATCCTCAATCCTCAATCCTCAATCCTCAATCCTCAATCCTCAATCCTCAATCCACAGACCTCAAACAGCAATGCTCAACCCTCAGCCCTCGTCCTCAGTCCACAACCGTCAATCCTCAATCCTCAATCTTCAATCATCAATATTCAATCTTCAGTTCTCAATCCTCAATCCTCAATCCTCAATCCTCAATCCTCAATGTTCAATCCCCTATACCCAAACCTCAATCTTCAATCCTCAATCCTCAACCCTCAATCCTCAATCCTCAATCCTCAACCTTCAATCCTCAATACTCAATCTTCAACCCTCAATCCTCAATCCTCAATCCTCAATCCTCATTCTTCAGTCCTCAGTCCTCAATCTTCAATCCTCAATACTCAACCTTCAATAATCAATCCTCAATTCTCAATCCTCAATACTCAATCCTCAATCGTCAATCCTCAATCCCCAATCCTCAACCTTCAGTCCACAATCCTCAGTCCTCAATCCTCAACCCTCAATCTTCAATACTCAATACTCAATCTTCAATCCTCAATCCTCAATCCTCAAACCTCAAGCATGAATACTCAACCCCCTGTCCTCGTCCTCAATCCACAACCCTCAATCCTCGATCCTCAATCTTCAATACTCAACCCTCAATCCTCAATGCTCAATCCTCAATACCCAATCCTCAATCTTCAACCCTCAATCCACAATCCTCAATCCCCAATCCTCAATCCTCAATCCTCATTCCACAAACCTCAATCCTGAATCCTCAATCCTGAATCCTCAATCTTCAGCCCACAGTCCTCAACTATCAGTTGTCAATCCTCAATCCTCAATAGAATATCCTCACTTCACAGGATTCAATACTCAATACTCAACCTGCAATCTTCAAATCTCTATCCACAAACATCAATTCTCATCACTCAACCCTCAATACTCAGTCCCCAATCCTCAATCTTCAACCCTCAATCCTCAATCCTCAATCCTCAATCCTCAATACTCAATCTTCAATCTTCAATCCTCAATACTCAATCCTCAATCCTCAACCCTCAATCCTCAATCCTCATTCTCCAATCCTCAATACCCAATCCTCAATCTTCAGTCCTCAATCCTCAATCCTCAATCCTCAATTCTCAATCCTCAACCCCAGTCCTCAGTCCTCAAACCTCAATCCTCAATCCTCAGCCCTCATCCTCAATCCTCAATCCTCAATCATCAACACTCAAGCGTCAATCCTCAATCCTCAATCCTGAAACCTCAATCCACAGTCCTCAAACCTCAATCTGGAATCCTCAATCTTGAATCCTGTACCTTCAGCCGTTGGTCCTCAACAATCTATCGTCAATCCCCAATCCTCAATAGAATATCCTCAATTCACAGTTTTCAATACTCAATCCCCACTCTTCAATCTTCAAATCTCAGTCTACAAACATCAATTCGCATCACTCAAAACTCAACACACGGTCCTCAATCTTCAGTCCTCAATCCTCAATCCTCAATCTTTAATCCTCAATACTCAATCTTCAATCCTCAATCCTCAATTCTCAATCCTCAGTCCTCAATCCTCAATCGCCAATACTCAATCCCCAATCCTCAATCTTCAATCCTCAGTCCTCAGTCCTCAATCATCAATACTCAATGATCAATCCTCAATACTCAACCTTCAATCCTCAACCCTCAATCCTCAAACCACATTCCGCAATCCTCAATCATCAACCTTCAATCCTCAATACTCAAACTTCAATCCTCAATTCCCAATCCTCAATCGTCAATCCTCAATCCTCAATCCTCAGTCATCAATCCTCAATCTTCAATACTCAATCCTCAATCCTCAATCCTCAATCCTCAATCCTCAATCCTCAATCCTCATTCCTCAAACCTCAATCCTCAACCCTCGGTCATCATCCTCAACTCTCAATTCTCAATCCTCAATCCTCAATCCTCAATCTTCAATCCTCAATAATCAATCCTCAATCCTCAATCCTCAATCCTCAATCCTCAGTCCGCAATCCTCAACATTCAATACTCAATCTTCAATACTCAATCCTCTATCCTCAACCCTCGGTCATCATCCTCAACTCTCAATTCTCAATCCTCAATCCTCAATCCTCAATCTTCAATCCTCAATAATCAATCCTCAATCCTCAATCCTCAATCCTCAATCCTCAATCCTCATTCCTCAAACCTCAATCCTCAACCCTCGGTCATCATCCTCAACTCTCAATTCTCAATCCTCAATCCTCAATCCTCAATCTTCAATCCTCAATAATCAATCCTCAATCCTCAATCCTCAATCCTCAATCCTCAATCATCAATCCTGAAGCTTCAATACTCAATCCTCAATCCTCAATCCTCAATCCTCAATCGTCAATCCTCATTCTTCAATCCTCAATACACAATCCTATATCCTCAATCCTAAATCCTCAATTCTCAATCCTCAATCCTCAGTCCTCAGTCCTCAAACCTCAGTCCTCAAACCTCAGCCATCATCCTCCATCGTCAATCCTCGTTCCTCAATCCTCAATCCTCAATCTTCAATCCTCCATACTCAATCTTCAATCCTCGATCCTCAATCATCAATCCTCAATCCTCAATCCTCAGTCATGAAACCTCAATCTTCAATACTCAGTCCTCAATTATCCATCCTCAATCCTCAATCCTCATTCCTCATTCCTCAATCCTTAATCCTCAATCCTCAGTCCGCAATCCTCAACATTCAATACTCAATCTTCAATACTCAATCCTCTATCCTCAATCCTCAATCGTCAATCCTCAATACTCAACCTTCAATCCTCCATACTCAATCTTCAATCCTCAATCCTCAATCATCAATCCTCAATCCTCAATCCTCCGTCATCAATCCTCAATCTTCAATACTCAATCCTCAATCCTCAATCCTCAATCCTCAATACTCGATCTTCAATCCTCAATCCTCAATCCTCAATCCTCAGCCCTCAGCCCTCACCCTCAAACCTCAATCCTGAATCCTCAAACCTCATTCTTCAATCCTCAATACTCAGTCTTCAATCCTCAATCCGCAATCCTCAATCATCAATCCTCAATCCTCAATTCTCAATCGTCAATCCTCAACCCTCAGCCCTCATCCTCAATCCTCAATCCTGAATCCTCAATCCTCAATCTTCAATCCTCAATACTCAGTCTTCAATCCTCAATCCTCAATCCTCAATCCTCAGTCCTCAATCCACAATCATCAATCCTCAATCTTCAATGCTCAATCCTCAATCCTCAATCCTCAATCCTCAATTCTCAATCCTCAATCCTCAGTCCGCAGTCCTCAAACCTCAGTCCTCAAACCTCAGCCATCATCCTCAATCGTCAATCCTCGTTCCTCAATCCTCAATCCTCAATCCTCAATCTTCAATCCTCCATACTCAATCTTCAATCCTCAATCCTCAATCATCAATCCTCAATCCTCGACCCTCAGTCACCAATCCTCAATCTTCAATACTCAATCATCAATCATCAATCCTCAATCCTCAATTCTCAATCCTCATTCCTCAAACCTCAATCCTCAACCCTCAGTCCGCAATCCTCAACATTCAATCCTCAATCTTCAATACTCAATCCTCAATCCTCAATCCTCAATCCTCAATCCTCAATATTCAACCTTCAATCCTCCATACTCAATCTTCAATCCTCAATCCTCAATCATCAATCCTCAATCATCAACCTTCAATCCTCAATACTCAATCTTCAATCCTCAATTCCCAATCCTCAATCGTCAATCCTCAATCCTCAATCCTCAGTCATCAATCCTCAATATTCAACCTTCAATCCTCCATACTCAATCTTCAATCCTCAATCCTCAATCATCAATCCTCAATCATCAACCTTCAATCCTCAATACTCAATCTTCAATCCTCAATTCCCAATCCTCAATCGTCAATCCTCAATCCTCAATCCTCAGTCATCAATCCTCAATCTTCAATACCCAATCCTCAATCCTCAATCCTCAATCCTCAATACTCAATCCTCAATCCTCATTCCTCAAACCTCAATCCTCAGTCCTCATCCACAATCATCAATCCTCAATCTTCAATACTCAATCCTCAATCCTCAATCCTCAATCCTCAATACTGGGTCTTCAATCCTCAATCCTCAATCCTCAATCCTCAACCCTCAGCCCTCATCCTCAATTCTCAATCCTCAATCCTCAATCCTCAATCTTCAATCCTCAATAGTCAACCTCATAACCTAGATACTCAATCCCCAATACTCCATCCTTAATCCTCAATATTCAATCCTCTATCCCCAGTCCACAATCTTCAATCCCCAAAGCTCAATAATCAATCCTCAATCCTCAGTCCTCAATCGTCAAACATCAGTCCACTATCTTCAATACTCAATCCTCAATCCTCAATCCTCAATCCTCAATCCTCAATCCTCAATCATCAATCCTGAATATTCAATACTCAATCCTCAATCCTCAATCCTCAATCCTCAATCGTCAATCCTCATTCTTCAATCCTCAATACCCAATCCTCAATGCTCAATCCTAAATCCTCAATTCTCAATCCTCAATCCTCAGTCCTCAGTCCTCAAACCTCAGTCCTCAAACCTCAGCCATCATCCTCAATCGTCAATCCTCGTTCCTCAATCCTCAATCCTCAATCTTCAATCCTCCATACTCAATCTTCAATCCTCAATCCTCAATCATCAATCCTCAATCCTCAATCCTCAGTCATGAATCCTCAATCTTCAATACACAAACCTCAATCATCAATCCTCAATCCTCAATCCTGAATCCTCAATCCTCAATCCTCAATCCTCAACCCTCAGTCCTCATCCTCAATTCTCAATTCTCAATTCTTAATCCTCAATCCTCAATCCTCAATCTTCAATCCTCAATAATCAATCCTCAATACTCAGTCTTCAATCCTCAATCCTCAATCCTCAATCCTCGGTCCGCAATCCTCAATCATCAATCCTCAATCTTCTATACTCAATCCTCAATCCTCAATCCTCAATCCTCAATGCTCAACATTCAATCCTACATACTCAATCTTCAATCCTCAATCCTCAATCATCAATCCTCAATCCTCAATCCTCAGTCATCAATCCTCAATCTTCAATGCTCAATCCTCAATCCTCAATCCTCAATCTTCAATCCTCAATCCTAAATCCTCGATCCACTATCCTCAATCCTCAATCATCAATCCTCAATCTTCAACACACAATCCTCAATCGCCAATCTTCAATCCTCAATCCTCAATCCTCAATCCTCAATACTCAACCATCAATCCTCAATTCTCAATACTCAATAGAATATCCTGAATTCTCAGTATTCAATACTTAAACCTCAATCCTCAAACCTCAGCCCACATACTCCATCCTCAATCCTCAATCCTCAAACCTCAATCTTCAATCCTCAATAGTCAATCTTCGATACTCAACCCTCAACCCTCAATCCTCAATCCTCAATCCTCAGTCATGAATACTCTATCTTCAATACTCAATCCTCAATCCTCAATCCTCCATCCTCAACCCTCAATCCTCAATCCTCAATCTTCAATCATCAATACTCAATCTTCAATCCTCAATACCCAATCCTAAATGCTCAATCCTCAATCCTCAATTCTCAATCCTCAATCCTCAGTCCTCAGTCCTCAAACCTCAATCCTCAATCCTCAATACTCAACCTTCAATCCTCCATACTCAATCTTCAATCCTCAATCCTCAATCATCAATCCCCAATCCTCAATCCTCAGTCATCAATCCTCAATCTTCAATACTCAATCCTCAAATCTCTATCCTCAATCCTCAATCCTCAGTCCTCAATCCACAATCATCAATCCTCAATCTTCAATACTCAATCCTCAATCCTCAATCCTCGATCTTCAGTCATCAGTCCTCAATCCTCAATCCTCAAACCTGAATCCTCAACCGTCAGTCCACGTCCTCAAACCTCAATCCCGAATCCTCAATCCTGAATCGTCAATCTTCAGCCCTCAGTCCTCAACAATCAATTGTCAATCCTCAGTCCTCATTAGCGTATCCTCAATTCACAGTTTTCAGTACTCAATCCCCAATCTTCAATCTTCAAATCTCTGTCTACAAACATCAATTCGCATCACTCAAAACTCAACACTCAGTCCTCAATCTTCAGTCCTAAATCCTCAATCCTCAATCTTCAATACTCAATACTCAATCTTCAATCCTCAATCCTCAATACTCAATCCTCACTCCTCAATCCTCAATCTTCAATCCTCAATAATCAGTCATCAATACTCAGTCTTCAATCCTCAATCCTCAATCCGCAATCCTCAGTACGCAATCCTCAATCATCAATCCTCAATCTTCAATACTCAATCCTCAATCCTCAATCCTCAATCCTCAATACTCAACCTTCAACCCTCCATACTCAATCTTCAATCCTCAATTCTCAATCATCAATCCTCAATCCTCAATCCTCAGTCATCAATCCTCAATCTTCAATACTCAATCCTCAATCCTCAATCCTCAATCCTCAATCCTCAGTCCTCAATACACAATCATCAATCCTCAACCTTCAATACTCAATCCTCATTCCTCAATCCTCAATCCTCAATACTCGATCTTCAATCCTCAATCCTCAATCCTCAATCCTCAATACTCGATCTTCAATCCTCAATCCTCAATACTCAACCCTCAGCACTCATCCTCAATCCTCAATCCTGAATCCTCAATCCTCAATACTCAATACTCAATCCTCAATCCTCAATACTCAATACTCAATCCTCAATCCTCAATTGTCAGTCCTCAATACTCAATCCTCAACCGTCAATCCTCAATCGCCAATCCTCAATCTTCAATCCTCAATTCTCAATCCTCAATCCTCAATCCTCAATATTCAACACACAACCCTCAACCATCAATCCTCATCACTCAACCATCAATCCTCAATTCTCAATACTCAATAGAATATCCTGAATTCTCATGGTTCAATACTCAATCCACAAAATTCAATAATCAAGTCTCAATCCTCAAACACCAATTCTCACCACTCAATCCTCAATACTCAGTCCTCTCTCTTCAATCCTCCATACTCAATCCTCAACCCTCAATCCTCAGTCATCAATACTCAATCTTCAATACTCAATCCTCAATCCTCAACCCTCATTCCTCAATCCTCAATCCTCAAACCTCAATCCTCAACCCTCAGTCCTCATCCTCAATTCTCAATTCTCAATCCTCAATCCTCAATCCCCGATCTTCAATCCTCAATAATCAATCTCCAATCCTAGATCCTCAATCCCCAATCTTCAATCCTTAATCCTCAACATTCAATCCTCATTCCCGAGTCCTCAATCTTCAATCCTCAATGCTCAATCCTCAATCCTCAATCATCAGTCCTCAATCCTCAACCCTCAAACCTCAAACCTCAATCCTTAACCGTTAGTCCTCGTCCTCAATCGTCAACGCTCAATCCTCAATCCTCAATCTTCAATCCTCAATACTCAATATTCAATACTTAATCCTCAATCTTCAATCCTCAATCTTCAATCCTCAATCCTCAATCCTCAATCCTCAATCCTCATTCTTCAATCCTCAATACGCAATCCTCAATCTTCAATCCTCAATCGTCAATCCTCAATCCCCAATCCTCAATCTTCAGTCCACAATCCTCAATCCTCAATCCTCAACACTCAATCTTCAATACTCAATACTCAATCTTCAATCCTCAATCCTCAATCCTCAATTCTCAATCCTCAGTCCTCAATCCTCAATCTACAATACTCAATACTCAGTCTTCGATCCTCTATCCTCAATCCTCAGTCCTCAATCCTCATTCTTCAATCCTCAATACACAATCCTCAATATTCAATCCTCAATCCTCAATCCTCAATTCTCAATCCTCAATCCTCAATCCTCAATATTCAACACTCAAGCCTCAAACATCAATCCTCAATACTCAATCATCAATCCTCAATTCTCAATACTCAACAGAATATCCTGAATTCTCATGGTTCTGTCCTCAATCCACAATATTCAATAATCAAATCTCAATCCTCAAACATCAATTCTCAACACTCAATCCTCAATACTCAGTCCTATCTCTTCAATCCTCCATCCTCAATCCTCAACCCTCAAGCGTCAATCCTCAATCCTCAATCCTCAACACTCAATCCACAGTCCACAAACCTCAGTCCGGAATACTCAATCTTGAATTCCTGAACCTTCAGCCGTTGGTCCTCAACAATCTATCGTCAATCCCCAATCCTCAATAGAATATCCTCAATTCACAGTTTTCAATACTCAATCCCCATTCTTCAATCTTCAAATCTCAATCCACAAACATCAATTCTCATCACTCAACCCTCAGCACTCAGTCCTCAATCTTCAATCCACAATCCTAAATCCTCAATCTTCAATCCTCAATCCTCAATTCTCAATCCTCAATACTCAATCCTCAATCCTCAATCCTCAATCCTCAATCCTCGATCCTCAATCCTCATTTTTCAATCCTCAATAGCCAATCTTCAATCTTCAATCCTCAATCATCAATCCTCAGTTCTCAATCCTTAATCCTCAATCCTCAGACCTCAAACATCAATACTCAACCCTCAGTCCTCGTCCTCAATCCACAACCCTCAATCCTCAATCCTCAATCTTCAATTCTCAATCCTCAATCCTCAATCCTCAATCCTCAATCCTCAGTCCTCAACCGTCAATCCTGAATCCTCAATCCTGAATCCTCAACCTTCAGCCCTCAGTCCTCAACCATCAATCCTCAATTCTCAATACTCAATAGAACATCCTGAATTCTCATGTTTCGATACTCAATCCACAAATTTCAATAATCAAATCTCAATCCTCAAACATCATTTCTCAACTCTCAATCCTCAATACTCAGTCCTCTCTCTTCAATACTCCATCCTCAATCCTCAATCCTCAAGCGTCAATCCTCAATCCTCAATCCTCATCCCTCAATCCTCAGTCCTCAAACCTCAACCCGGAATCCTAAATCTTGAATCCTCAACCTTCAGCCGTCGGTCCTCAACAATCAATTGTCAATCCCCAATCCTCAGTAGAATATCCTCAATTCACAGTTTTCATTACTCAATACTCAATCTGCAATCTTCAAATCTCTATCCACAAACATCAATACTCATCACTCAACACTCAATCCTCAATCGTCAATCTTCAATCCTCTATACTCAATATTCAACCCTCAATCCTCAATCCTCAAACCTCAATCCTCACTCTTCAATCCTCAATACCCAATCCTCAATCTATAATCCTGAATCCTCAATCCCCAATTCTCAATCCTCAATCCTCAGTCCTCAGCTCTCAAACCTCAATCCTCAACCCTCAGCCCTCATCCTCATTCCTCATTCCTCAATGCTCAATCCTCAATCTTCAAACCTCAATACTCAATCTTCAATCCTCAATCCTCAATTCTCAATCCTCAATGCTCAATCCTCAATCTTCAATCCTCAATCCCGAATCCTCAATCTTCAATCCTCAATCCTCAATCCTCAATCCTCAATCCTCAATCCTCAATCTTCAATCCTCAATACTCAATATTCAATCCTCAATCCTCAATCCTCAATCCTCAATCCTCAATCCTCAATCCTCAATCTTCAATCATCCATACTCAAACTGCAATCCTCAATCCTCAGTCCTCACACCTCAATCCTCATTCTTCGACCCTCAATACCGAATCCTCAATCTTCAATCCTCAATCCTCAATTCTCAATACTCATTCTTCAGTCCCCAATACGCAATCTTCAATCTTCAATCCTCAATCCTTAATCCTCAATTCTCCATCCTCAATCCTCAATCCTCAGACATCAAACATCAATACTCAACCCTCAATCCTCGTCCTCAATCCACATCCCTCAATCCTCGATCCTCAAACTTCAATCATCAATATTCAATCTCCAATCCTAGATCCTCAATCCCCAATCCTCAATCCTTAATCCTCAATCTTCAATCCTCAGACTTCAAACATAAATACTCAACCCTCAGACCTCGTCCTCAATCCACAACACTCAATACTCAATCCCCAATATTCAATCATTAACATTCAATCTTCAATCCTTAATCCTCAATCCCCAACCCTCAATCCTCAATGTTCAATCCTCAATACCCAATCCTCAGTCTTCAATCCTCAATCCTCAATCCTCAATCCTCAATACTCAGACCTCAAACCTCAATCCTGAATCCTCAATCCTGAATCCTCAATCCTGAATCCTCAACCTTCAGCCCTGAGTCCTCAACAATCAGTTGTCAATCCTCAGTCCCGAATAGAATATCCTCAATTCACAGCTTTCAATACTCAATACTCAATCTGCAATCTTCAGATTTCTATCCACAAACATCAATTCTCATCACTCAACCCTCAATACTCAGTCCCTAATCATCAATCTTCAATCCTCAACCCTCAATCCTCAATCCTCAATCCTCAATTCTCAGTCCTCAATACTCAATCCTCAATCGTCAATCCTCAATCCCCAATCCTCAATCTTCAATCCTCAATTCTCAATAATCAATCCTCAATCCTCAATATTCAACACACAACCCTCAACCGTCAATCCTCAACACTCAACCATCAATCCTCAATTCTCAATACTCAATAGAATATCCTGAATTCTCATGGTTCAATACGCAATCCACAAAATTCAATAATCAAATCTCAATCCTCAAACATCATTTCTCAACTCTCAATCCTCAATACTCAGTCCTCTCTCTTCAATACTCCATCCTCAATCCTCAATCCTCAAGCGTCAATCCTCAATCCTCAATCCTCATCCCTCAATCCTCAGTCCTCAAACCTCAACCCGGAATCCTAAATCTTGAATCCTCAACCTTCAGCCGTCGGTCCTCAACAATCAATTGTCAATCCCCAATCCTCAGTAGAATATCCTCAATTCACAGTTCTCATTACTCAATACTCAACCTGCAATCTTCAAATCTCTATCCACAAACATCAATACTCATCACTCAACCCTCAATCCTCAATCGTCAATCTTCAATCCTCTATACTCAATATTCAACCCTCAATCCTCAATCCTCAAACCTCAATCCTCACTCTTCAATCCTCAATACCCAATCCTCAACCTATAATCCTGAATCCTCAATCCCCAATTCTCAATCCTCAATCCTCAGTCCTCAGCTCTCAAACCTCAATCCTCAACCCTCAGCCCTCATCCTCATTCCTCATTCCTCAATGCTCAATCCTCAATCTTCAATCCTCAATACTCAATCTTCAATCCTCAATCCTCAATTCTCAATCCTCAATGCTCAATCCTCAATCTTCAATCCTCAATCCCGAATCCTCAATCTTCAATCCTCAATCCTCAATCCTCAATCCTCAATCCTCAATCTTCAATCCTCAATACTCAATATTCAATCCTCAATCCTCAATCCTCAATCCTCAATCCTCAATCCTCAATCCTCAATCTTCAATCATCCATACTCAAACTGCAATCCTCAATCCTCAGTCCTCACACCTCAATCCTCATTCTTCGACCCTCAATACCGAATCCTCAATCTTCAATCCTCAATCCTCAATTCTCAGTACTCATTCTTCAGTCCCCAATACGCAATCTTCAATCTTCAATCCTCAATCCTTAATCCTCAATTCTCCATCCTCAATCCTCAATCCTCAGACATCAAACATCAATACTCAACCCTCAATCCTCGTCCTCAATCCACATCCCTCAATCCTCGATCCTCAAACTTCAATCATCAATATTCAATCTCCAATCCTAGATCCTCAATCCCCAATCCTCAATCCTTAATCCTCAACCTTCAATCCTCAGACTTCAAACATAAATACTCAACCCTCAGACCTCGTCTTCAATCCACAACACTCAATACTCAATCCCCAATATTCAATCATTAACATTCAATCTTCAATCCTTAATCCTCAATCCCCAACCCTCAATCCTCAATGTTCAATCCTCAATACCCAATCCTCAGTCTTCAATCCTCAATCCTCAATCCTCAATCCTCAATCCTCAGACCTCAAACCTCAATCCTGAATCCTCAATCCTGAATCCTCAATCCTGAATCCTCAACCTTCAGCCCTGAGTCCTCAACAATCAGTTGTCAATCCTCAATCCTGAATAGAATATCCTCAATTCACAGCTTTCAATACTCAATACTCAATCTGCAATCTTCAGATTTCTATCCACAAACATCAATTCTCATCACTCAACCCTCAATACTGAGTCCCTAATCATCAATCTTCAATCCTCAACCCTCAATCCTCAATCCTCAATCCTCAATCCTCATTCTTCAATCCTCAATACCCAATCCTCAATCTTCAGTCCTCAATCCTCAATCCTCAATCCTCAATTCTCAGTCCTCAACCCCAGACCTCAGTCCTCAAACCTCAATCCTCAATCCTCAGCCCTCATCCTCAATCCTCAATCCTCAATCCTCAATCCTCTATCTTCAATCCTCAATACTCAACCTTCAATAATCAATCCTCAACTCTCAATCCTCAGTACTCAATCCTCAATCGTCAATCCTCAATCCCCAATCCTCAATCTTCAGTCCACAATCCTCAATCCTCAATCCTCAACCCTCAACCTTCAATACTCAATACTCTATCTTCAATCCTCAATCCTCAATCCTCAATCCTCAATCCTCAATCCTCAGTCCTCAATCCTCAATCTACAATCCTCAATACTCAGTCTTCAATCCTCAATCCTCAATCCTCAATCCTCAATCCTCATTCTTCAATCCTCAATACACAATCCTCAATCTTCAGTCCACAATCCTCGATCCTCAATCCTCAACCCCCAATCTTCAATACTCAATACTCAATCTTCAATCCTCAATCCTCAATCCTCAAGCCTCAATCCTCAACCGTCAGTCCTCGTCCTCAATCGTCAACCCTCAATCCACAATCCTCAACCTTCAATCCTCAATACTCAATATTCAATACTCAATCCTCAATCTTCAATACTCAATGTTCAATCCTCAATCCTCAATCCTCAATCCTCAATCCTCATTCTTCAATCCTCAATACCCAATCCTCGATCTTCAATCCTCAATCCTCAATCCTCAATTCTCAATCCTCAATCCTCAGTCCTCAGTCCTCATACCTCAATCCTCAACCTCAGCCCTCATCCTCAAACCTCAACCCTCAATCCTCAATCCTCAATCTTCAACCCTCAATACTCAACATTCAATAATCAATCCTCAATTCTCAATCCTCAATCCTCAATCCTCAATCCCCAATCCTCAATCTTCAGTCCACAATCCTCAATCCTCAATCCTCAACCCTCAATCTTCAATACTCAATACTCAATCTTCAATCCTCAATCCTCAATCCTCAACCCTCAATCCTCAGTCCTCAAACCTCAATCCCGAATCCTCAATCCTGAATCCTCAATCTTCAGCCCTCAGTCCTCAAAGATCAATTGTCAATCCTCAATCCTCAATAGAATATCCTCAATTCACAGTTTTCAATACTGAACCCCATTCTTCAATCTTCAAATCTCAATCCACAAACATCAATTCTCATCACTCAACCATCAACACCCAGTCCTCAATCATCAATCCTCAATCCTCAATCCTCAATCTTCAATCCTCAAAACTCAATACTCAATCCTCAATTCTCAGTCCTCAATACTCAATCCTCTATCCTCAATCGTCAATCCACAATCCCCAATCCTCAACCTTCAATCCTCAATCCTCAATCTTCAATCCTCAATCCTCAATATTCAACACACAACCCTCAACCATCAATCCTCTATTCTCAATACTCAATAGAATATCCTGAATTCTCATGGTTCAATACTCAATCCACAAAATTCAATAATCAAATCTCAATCCTCAAACATCAATTCTCAACACTCAATCCTCAAGACTCAGTCCTCTCTCTTCAATCCTCCATCCTCAATCCTCAACCCTCAATTCTCAGTCATCAATACTCAATCTGCAATACCCAGTCCTCAATCCTCAATCCTCAATCCTCAGTCCTCAACTCTCAACCCTCAATCCTCATTCCTCAAACCTCAATCCTCAACCCTCAGCCCTCATCCTCAATTCTAATTCTCAATCCTCAATCCTCAATCCCCAATCTTCAATCCTCAATAATCAATCTCCAATCCTAGATCATCAATCCCCAATCTTCAATCCTTAATCCTCAACCTTCAATCCTCATTCCCCAGTCCTCAATCTTCAATCCTCAATGCTCAATCCTCTATCCTCAATCATCATTCCTCAATCCCCAGCCCTCAACCCTCAAACCTCAATCCTCAACCGTCAGTCCTCGTCCTCAATCGTCAACCCTCAATCCTCAATCCTCAATCTTCAATCCTCAATGCTCAATATTCAATACTCAATCCTCAATCTTCAATCCTCAATCTTCAATCCTCAATCCTCAATCCTCAATCCTCAGTCCTCATTCTTCAATCCTCAATACCCAATCCTCAATCTTCAATCCTCTATCCTCAATCCTAAATCCTCAATTCTCAATCCTCAATCCTCAGTCCTCAGTCCTCAAACCTCAATCCTCAATCCTCAGCCCTCATCCTCAATCCTCAATCCTCAATCCTCAATCCTCAATCCTCAATCTTCAATCCTCAATACACAACCTTCAATAATCAATCCTCAATTCTCAATCCTCAATACTCAATCCTCAATCGTCAATCCTCAATCCCCAATCCTCAATCTTCAGTCCACAATCCTCAATCCTCAATCCTCAACCCTCAATCCTCAATACTCAATACTCAATCTTCAATCCTCAATCCTCAATCCTCAATCCTCAATCCTCAGTCCTCAACCCTCAATCTACAATCCTCAATACTCAGTCTTCAATCCTCAATCCTCAATGCTCAATCCACAGTCCTCATTCATCAATCCTCAATACACAATCCTCAATATTCAATGCTCAATCCTCAATCCTCAATCCTCAATTCTCAATCCTCAATCCTCAATCCTCAATATTCAACACTCAAGCCTCAATCATCAATCCTCAATTCTCAATACTCAATAGAGTATCCTGAATTCTCATGGTTCAATACTCAATCTACAATATTCAATAATCAAATCTCAATCCTCAAACATCCATTCTCAACACTCAATACTCAACACTCAGTCCTCTCTCTTCAATCCTCCATACTCAACCCTCAATCCTCAAGCGTCAATCCTCAATCCTCTATCCTCAACCCTCAATCCTCAGTCCTCAAACCTCAATCCCGAATCCTCAATCCTGAATCCTCCATCTTCAGCCCTCAGTCCTCAAAAATCAATTGTCAATCCTCAATGCTCAATAGAATATCCTCAATTCACAGTTTTCAATACTGAACCCCATCCTTCAATCTTCAAATCTCAATCCACAAACATCAATCCTCATCACTCAACCATCAACACCCAGTCCTCAATCTTCAATCCTCAATCCTCAATCCTCAACTTTCAAGCCTCAATACTCAATACTCAATCCTCAATCCTCAATTCTCAGTCCTCAATACTCAATCCTCAATCGTCATTCCTCAATCCCCAATCCTCAATCTTCAATCCTTAATTCTCAATCCTCAATCCTCAATCCTCAATATTCAACACACAACCCTCAACCGTCAATCCTCAACACTCAACCATCAATCCTCAATTCTCAATACTCAATAGAATATCCTGAATTCTCATGGTTCAATACGCAATCCACAAAATTCAATAATCAAGTCTCAATCCTCAAACATCAATTCTCAATCCTCAATCCTCAATACTCAATCTTCAATCCTCAGTCACCAATCATCAATCCTCAATCCTCAATCCTCAATCCTCAATCCACAGACCTCAAACAGCAATGCTCAACCCTCAGTCCTCGTCCTCAGTCCACAACCGTCAATCCTCAATCCTCAATCTTCAATCATCAATATTCAATCTTCAGTTCTCAATCCTCAATCCTCAATCCTCAATCCTCAATCCTCAATGTTCAATCCCCTATACCCAAACCTCAATCTTCAATCCTTAATCCTCAACCCTCAATCCTCAATCCTCAATCCTCAACCTTCAATCCTCAATACTCAATCTTCAACCCTCAATCCTCAATACTCAATCCTCAATCCTCATTCTTCAGTCCTCAGTCCTCAATCTTCAATCCTCAATACTCAACCTTCAATAATCAATCCTCAATTCTCAATCCTCAATACTCAATCCTCAATCGTCAATCCTCAATCCCCAATCCTCAATCTTCAGTCCACAATCCTCAATCCTCAATCCTCAACCCTCAATCTTCAATACTCAATACTCAATCTTCAATCCTCAATCCTCAATCCTCAAACCTCAAGCATGAATACTCAACCCCCAGTCCTCGTCCTCAATCCACAACCCTCAATCCTCGATCCTCAATCTTCAATACTCAACACTCAATCCTCAATGCTCAATCCTCGATACACAATCCTCAATCTTCAACCCTCAATCCACAATCCTCAATCCCCAATCCTCAATCCTCAATCCTCATTCCACAAACCTCAATCCTGAATCCTCAATCTTCAGCCCGCAGTCCTCAACTATCAGTTGTCAATCCTCAATCCTCAATAGAATATCCTCACTTCACAGGATTCAATACTCAATACTCAACCTGCAATCTTCAAATCTCTATCCACAAACATCAATTCTCATCACTCAACCCTCAATACTCAGTCCCCAATCCTCAATCTTCAACCCTCAATCCTCAATCCTCAATCCTCAAACCTCAATCCTCAATCTTCAATCCTCAATACTCAATCCTCAATCCTCAATCCTC
The DNA here is from genome assembly GCF_051401765.1 of Calliopsis andreniformis. Classification (NCBI taxonomy): domain Eukaryota; kingdom Metazoa; phylum Arthropoda; class Insecta; order Hymenoptera; family Andrenidae; genus Calliopsis; species Calliopsis andreniformis. The sequence goes on from NW_027480481.1 coordinate 2,612,508, forward strand.
AATCCTCAATCCTCATTCTTCAATCCTCAATACCCAATCCTCAATCTTCAGTCCTCAATCCTCAATCCTCAATCCTCAATTCTCAATCCTCAACCCCAGTCCTCAGTCCTCAAACCTCAATCCTCAATCCTCAGCCCTCATCCTCAATCCTCAATCCTCAATCCTCAACCCTCAAGCGTCAATCCTCAATCCTCAATCCTGAAACCTCAATCCACAGTCCTCAAACCTCAATCCGGAATCCTCAATCTTGAATCCTGTACCTTCAGCCGTTGGTCCTCAACAATCTATCGTCAATCCCCAATCCTCAATAGAATATCCTCAATTCACAGTTTTCAATACTCAATCCCCATTCTTCAATCTTCAAATCTCAATCCACAAACATCAATTCTCATCACTCAACCCTCAGCACTCAGTCCTCAATCTTCAATCCACAATCCTCAATCCTCAATCTTCAATCCTCAATCCTCAATTCTCAATCCTCAATACTCAATCTTCTACCCTCAATCCTCAATCATCAATCCTCAATCCTCAATCCTCATTCTTCAGTCCTCAGTCCTCAATCTTCAATCCTCAATACTCAACCTTCAATAATCAATCCTCAATTCTCAATCCTCAATACTCAATCCTCAATCGTCAATCCTCAATCCCCAATCCTCAATCTTCAGTCCACAATCCTCAATCCTCAATCCTCAACCCTCAATCTTCAATACTCAATACTCAATCTTCAATCCTCAATCCTCAATCCTCAAACCTCAAGCATGAATACTCAACCCTCAGACCTCGTCCTCAATCCACAACCCTCAATCCTCGATCCTCAATCTTCAATACTCAACCCTCAATCCTCAATGCTCAATCCTCAATACCCAATCCTCAATCTTCAACCCTCAATCCACAATCCTCAATCCCCAATCCTCAATCCTCAATCCTCATGCCACAAACCTCAATTCTGAATCCTCAATCCTGAATCCTCAATCTTCAGCCCACAGTCCTCAACTATCAGTTGTCAATCCTCAATCCTCAATAGAATATCCTCACTTCACAGGATTCAATACTCAATACTCAACCTGCAATCTTCAAATCTCTATCCACAAACATCAATTCTCATCACTCAACCCTCAATACTCAGTCCCCAATCCTCAATCTTCAACCCTCAATCCTCAATCCTCAATCCTCAATCCTCAATCCTCAATCCTCAATCTTCAATCCTCAATACTCAATACTCAATCCTCAATCCTCAATCCTCAATCCTCATTCTTCAATCCTCAATACCCAATCCTCAATCTTCAGTCCTCAATCCTCAATCCTCAATCCTCAATTCTCAATCGTCAACCCCAGTCCTCAGTCCTCAAACCTCAATCCTCAATCCTCAGCCCTCATCCTCAATCCTCAATCCTCAATCCTCAACCCTCAAGCGTCAATCCTCAATAATCAATCTTCAATCCTCAATCCTCAATATTCAATCCTCAATACTCAATATTCAATCCTCAATCCTCAATCCTCAATCCTCAATCCTCAATCCCCAATCCTCAATCTTCAATCATCCATACTCAAACTGCAATCCTCAATCCTCAGTCCTCACTCCTCAATCCTCACTCTTCAACCCTCAATAGCGAATCCTCAATCTTCAATCCTCAATCCTCAATCCCCAATTCTCAATCCTCAATCCTCAGTCCTCAGCCCTCAAACGTCAATCCTCAACCCTCAGCCCTCATCCTCATTCCTCAATCCTCAATGCTCAATCCTCAATCTTCAATCCTCTATAATCAATCTTCAATCCTCAATCCTCAATCCTCAATCCTCAGACCACAAACCTGAATCCTGAATCCTCAATCCTGAATCCTCAATCTTCAGCACTGGGTCCTCAACAATCAGTTGTCAATCCTCAATCCCCAATAGAATATCCTCAATTCAGAATTTTCAAAACTCAATACTCAACCTGCAGTCTTCAGATCTCTATCCACAAACATCAATTCTCATCACTCAACCCTTAATACTCAGTCCCCAATCCTCAATCTTCAATCCTCAATCCTCAATCCTCAATCCTCAATCTTAATCTTCAATACTCAATACTCAATCTTCAGTCCTCAATCCTCAATCCTTAATCCTCAGTTCTCAACCTTCAATCCTCAATACTCAATCTTCAATCCTCAATCCTCAATCCTCAATCCTCAATCATCAATCCTCAATCCTAAATCGTCAATCTTCAATCCTCAATACTCAATCTTCAATCCTCAATCCTCAATTCTCAATCTTCAATCCTCAGTACCAAATCCTCAATCTCCAATACACAATCCTCAATCCTCAATCTTCAATCCTCAATACTCAATCTTCAATCATCAATCCTCAATCCTCAATTCTCAATACTCATTCTTCAGTCCCCAATACCCAATCCTCAATCTTCAATCCTCAATCCTTAATCCTCAATTCTCAATCCTCAATCCTCAATCCTCAGACATCAAACATCAATACTCAACCCTCAATCCTCGTCCTCAATCCACAACCCTCAATCCTCGATCCTCAAACTTCAATCATCAATATTCAATCTTCAATCCTCAATCCTCAATCCTCAATCTTCAATCCTCAATCCTCAATCCTCAGCCCTCATCCTCAACCCTGAATCCTCAATCCTCAACCCTCAAGCGTCAATCCTCAATCCTCAATCCTGAACCCTCAATCCACAGTCCTCAAACCTCAATCCGGAATCCTCAATCTTGAATCCCGAACCTTCAGCCGTTGGTCCTCAGCAATATATCGTCAATCCACAATCCTCAATAGAATATCCTCAATTCACAGTTTTCAATACTCAATCCCCATTCTTCAATCTTCAAATCTCAATCCACAAACATCAATTCTCATCACTCAACCCTCAGCCCTAAGTCCTCAATCTTCAATCCACAATCCTCAATCCTCAATCTTCAATCCTCAATCCTCAATTCTCAATCCTCAATACTCAATCCTCAATCCTCAATCCTCAACCCTCAATCCTCAATCCTCAATCCTCAATCCTCATACTTCGATCCTCAATACCCAATCTTCAATCTTCAATCCTCAATCATCAATCCTCAATTCTCAATCCTTAATCCTCAATCCTCAGACCTCAAACATCAATACTCAACGCTCAGTCCTCGTCCTCAATCCTCAATCCTCAATCCTCAATCCTCAATCCTCAGTCCTCAACCCTCAATCCTGAATCCTCAATCCTGAATCCTCAATCTTCAGCCCTCAGTCCTCAGCCATCAATCCTCAATTCTCAATACTCAATAGAATATCCTGAATTCTCATGGTTCAATACTCAATCCACAAAATTCAATAATCAAATCTCAATCCTCAAACATCATTTCTCAACACTCAATCCTCAATACTCAGTCCTCTCTCTTCAATACTACACCCTGAATCCTCAATCCTCAAGCGTCAATCCTCAATCCTCAATCCTCATCCCTCAATCCTCAGTCCTCAAACCTCAATCCGGAATCCTAAACCTTGAATCCTCAGCCTTCAGCCGTCGGTCCTCAACAATCAATTGTCAATCCCCAATCCTCAGTAGAATATCCTCAATTCACAGTTTTCATTACTCAATACTCAATCTGCAATCTTCAAATCTCTATCCACAAACATCAATACTCATCACTCAACCCTCAACACTCAGTCCTCAATCCTCAATATTCAATCCTTAATCCTCAATCCTCAATCCACAATCCTCAACATTCAATCCTCAATACTCAATCTTCAATGCTCATTCGTCAATCCTCAATCCTCAATACTCAATCCTCAATCGTCAATCTTCAATCCTCTATACTCGATCTTCAACCCTCAATCCTCAATCCTCAATCCTCGATCCTCAATATTCAACACACAACCCTCAATATTCAACACTCAAGCCTCAAACATCAATCCTCAATACCCAATCATCAATCCTCAATTCTCAAAACTCAATAGAATATCCTGAATTCTCATGGTTCAATACTCAATCCACAATATTCAATAATCAAATCTCAATCCTCAAACATCAATTCTCAACACTCAATACTCAACACTCAGTCCTCTCTCTTCAATCCTCCATCCTCGACCTTCAATCCTCAAGCGTCAATCCTCAATCCTCAATCCTCAATCCTCAATCCTCAGTCCTCAAACCTCAATCCCGAATCCTCAATTCTGAATCCTCTATCTTCAGCCCTCAGTCCTCAAAAATCAATTGTCAATCCTCAATCCTCAACAGAATATCCTCAATTCGCAGTTTTCAATACTGAACCCCATTCTTCAATCTTCAAATCTCAATCCACAAACATCAATCCTCATCACTCAACCATCAACACCCAGTCCTCAATTTTCGATCCTCAATCCTCAATCCTCAATCTTCAATCCTCAATACTCAATCCTCAATCCTCAATACTCAATTCTCAGTCCTCAATCCTCAATCCTCAATCCTCAATCATCAATATTCAACAGTCAAGCCTCAAACATCAATCCTCAATACTCAATCATCAATCCTCAATTCTCAATACTCAATAGAATATGCTGAACTCTCATGGTTCAATACTCAATCCACAATATTCAATAATCAAATCTCAATCCTCAAACATCAATTCTCAACACTCAATACTCAACACTCAGTCCTCTCTCTTCAATCCTCCATCCTCAACCCTCAATCTTCAAGGGTCAATCCTCAATCCTCAATCCTCAACCCTCAATCCTCAGTCCTCAAACCTCAATCCCGAATCCTCAATCCTGAATCCTCTACCTTCAGCCCTCAGTCCTCAAAAATCAATTGTCAATCCTCAATCCTCAACAGAATATCCTCAATTCGCAGTTTTCAATACTGAACCCCATTCTTCAATCTTCAAATCTCAACACACAAACATCAATCCTCATCACTCAACCATCAACACCCAGTCCTCAATCTTCAATCCTCAATCCTCAATCCTCAATCTTCAATCCTCAATACTCAATACTCAATCCTCAATACTCAATTCTCAGTCCTCAATACTCAATCCTCAGTCGTCAATCCTCAATCCCCAATCCTCAATCTTAAATCCTCAATCCTCAATCCTCAGCCCTCATCCTCAATCCTCAATCCTCAATCCTCAACCCACAAGCGTCAATCCTCAATCCTCAATCCTGAACCCTCAATCCACAGTCCTCAAACCTCAATCCGGAATCCTCAATCTTGAATCCTGAACCTTCAGCCGTTGGTCCTCAGCAATCTATCGTCAATCCACAATCCTCAATAGAATATCCTCAATTCACAGTTTTCAATACTCAATCCCCATTCTTCAATCATCAAATCTCAATCCACAAACATCAATTCTCATCACTCAACCCTCAGCACTCAGTCCTCAATCTTCAATCCACAATCCTCAATCCTCAATCTTCAATCCTCAATCCTCAATTCTCAATCCTCAATACTCAATCCTCAATCCTCAATCCTCAATCCTCAATCCTCAATCCTCAATCCTCAATCCTCATACTTCGATCCTCAATACCCAATCTTCAATCTTCAATCCTCAATCATCAATCCTCAATTCTCAATCCTTAATCCTCAATCCTCAGACCTCAAACATCAATACTCAACGCTCAGTCCTCGTCCTGAATCCTCAACCCTCAATCCTCAATTCTCAATCCTCAGTCCTCAACCCTCAATCCTGAATCCTCAATCCTGAATCCTCAATCTTCAGCCCTCAGTCCTCAGCCATCAATCCTCAATTCTCAATACTCAAGAGAATATCCTGAATTCTCATGGTTCAATACTCAATCCACAAAATTCAATAATCAAATCTCAATCCTCAAACATCATTTCTCAACACTCAAACCTCAATACTCAGTCCTCTCTCTTCAATACTCCACCCTCAATCCTCAATCCTCAAGCGTCAATCCTCAATCCTCAATCCTCATCCCTCAATCCTCAGTCCTCAAACCTCAATCCGGAATCCTAAACCTTGAATCCTCAGCCTTCAGCCGTCGGTCCTCAACAAACAATTGTCAATCCCCAATCCTCAGTAGAATATCCTCAGTTCACAGTTTTCATTACTCAATACTCAATCTGCAATCTTCAAATCTCTATCCACAAACATCAATACTCATCACTCAACCCTCAACACTCAGTCCTCAATCCTCAATATTCAATCCTTAATCCTCAATCCTCAATCCACAATCCTCAACATTCAATCCTCAATACTCAATCTTCAATGCTCATTCCTCAATCCTCAATCCTCAATTCTCAATCCTCAATCGTCAATCTTCAATCCTCTATACTCGATCTTCAACCCTCAATCCTCAATCCTCAATCCTCGATACTCAATATTCAACACACAACCCTCAATATTCAACACTCAAGCCTCAAACATCAATCCTCAATACCCAATCATCAATCCTCAATTCTCAAAACTCAATAGAATACCCTGAATTCTCATGGTTCAATACTCAATCCACAATATTCAATAATCAAATCTCAATCCTCAAACATCAATTCTCAACACTCAATACTCAACACTCAGTCCTCTCTCTTCAATCCTCCATCCTCGACCCTCAATCCTCAAGCGTCAATCCTCAATCCTCAATCCTCAACCCTCAATCCTCAGTCCTCAAACATCAATCCCGAATACTCAATTCTGAATCCTCTATCTTCAGCCCTCAGTCCTCAAAAATCAATTGTCAATCCTCAATCCTCAATAGAATATCCTCAATTCACAGTTTTCAATACTGAACCCCATTCTTCAATCTTCAAATCTCAATCCACAAACATCAATTCTCATCACTCAACCATCAACACCCAGTCCTCAATCTTCAATCCTCAATCCTCAATCCTCAACCTTCAATCCTCATAACTCAATACTCAGTCCTCAATCCTCAATTCTCAGTCCTCAATACTCATTCCTCTATCCTCAATCGTAAATCCTCAAAGCCCAATCCTCAATCTTCAATCCTCAATCCTCAATCCTCAATCCTCAATCCTCAATATTCAACACACAACCCTCAACCATCAATCCTCAATACTCAACCATCAATCCTCAATTCTCAATACTCAATAGAATATCCTGAATTCACATGGTTCAATACTCAATCCACAAAATTCAGTAATCAAATCTCAATCCTCAAACATCAATTCTCAACACTCAATCCTCAATACACAGTCCTCTCTCTTCAATCCTCCATCCTCAATCCTCAACCCTCAATTCTCAGTCATCAATACTCAATCTTCAATACACAATCCTCAATCCTCAATCCTCAATCCTCAATCCTCAATTCTCAACCCTCAATCCTCATTCCTCAAACCTCAATCCTCAACCCTCAGCCCTCATCCTCAATTCTCAATTCTCAATCCTCAATCCTCAATCCCCAATCTTCAATCCTCAATAATCAATCTCCAATCCTAGATCCTCAATCCCCAATCTTCAATCCTTAATCCTCAACCTTCAATCCTCATTCCCCAGTCCTCAATCTTCAATCCTCAATGCTCAATCCTCAATGCTCAATCCTCAATCCTCAATCATCATTCCTCAATCCTCAGCCCTCAACCCTCAAACCTCATTCCTCAACCGTCAGTCCTCGTCCTCAATCGTCAACCCTCAATCCTCAATCCTCAATCTTCAATCCTCAATACTCAATATTCAATACTCAATCCTCAATCCCGAATCCTCAATCCTGAATCCTCTATCTTCAGCCCTCAGTCCTCAAAAATCAATTGTCAATCCTCAATGCTCAATAGAATATCCTCAATTCACAGTTTTCAATACTGAACCCCATCCTTCAATCTTCAAATCTCAATCCACAAACATCAATTCTCATCACTCAACCATCAACACCCAGTCCTCAATCTTCAATCCTCAATCCTCAATCCTCAACCTTCAATCCTCAATACTCAATACTCAATCCTCAATCCTCAATTCTCAGTCCTCAATACTCAATCCTCAATCGTCAATCCTCAATCCCCAATCCTCAATCTTCAATCCTCAATTCTCAATCCTCAATCCTCAATCCTCAATATTCAACACACAACCCTCAACCATCAATCCTCAACACTCAACCATCAATCCTCAATTCTCAATACTCAATAGAACACCCTGAATACTCATGGTTCAATACTCAATCCACAAAATTCAATAATCAAGTCTCAATCCTCAAACATCAATTCTCAACACTCAATACTCAACACTCAGTCCTCTCTCTTCAATCCTCCATACTCAACCCTCAATCCTCAAGCGTCAATCCTCAATCCTCTATCCTCAACCCTCAATCCTCAATCCTCGATCCCCAATCCTCAATCTTCAGTCCACAATCGTCAATCCTCAATCCTCAACCCTCAATCTTCAATACTCAATACTCAATCTTCAATCCTCAATCCTCAATCCTCAATCCTCAATCCTCACTCTTCAATTCTCAATACCCAATCCTCAATCTTCAGTCCTCAATCCTCAATCCTCAATCCTCAATTCTCAATCCTCAACCCCAGTCCTCAGTCCTCAAACCTCAATCCTCAATCCTCAGCCCTCATCCTCAATCCTCAATCCTCAATCCTCAACCCTCAAGCGTCAATCCTCAATCCTCAATCCTGAAACCTCAATCCACAGTCCTCAAACCTCAATCCGGAATCCTCAATCTTGAATCCTGTACCTTCAGCCGTTGGTCCTCAACAATCTATCGTCAATCCCCAATCCTCAATAGAATATCCTCAATTCACAGTTTTCAATACTCAATCCCCATTCTTCAATCTTCAAATCTCAATCCACAAACATCAATTCTCATCACTCAACCCTCAGCACTCAGTCCTCAATCTTCAATCCACAATCCTCAATCCTCAATCTTCAATCCTCAATCCTCAATTCTCAATCCTCAATACTCAATCTTCAACCCTCAATCCTCAATCCTCAATCCTCAATCCTCAATCCTCATTCTTCAGTCCTCAGTCCTCAATCTTCAATCCTCAATACTCAACCTTCAATAATCAATCCTCAATTCTCAATCCTCAATACTCAATCCTCAATCGTCAATCCTCAATCCCCAATCCTCAATCTTCAGTCCACAATCCTCAATCCTCAATCCTCAACCCTCAATCTTCAATACTCAATACTCAATCTTCAATCCTCAATCCTCAATCCTCAAACCTCAAGCATGAATACTCAACCCTCAGACCTCGTCCTCAATCCACAACACTCAATCCTCGATCCTCAATCTTCAATACTCAACCCTCAATCCTCAATGCTCAATCCTCAATACCCAATCCTCAATCTTCAACCCTCAATCCACAATCCTCAATCCCCAATCCTCAACCCTCAATCCTCATTCCACAAACCTCAATCCTGAATCCTCAATCCTGAATCCTCAATCTTCAGCCCACAGTCCTCAACTATCAGTTGTCAATCCTCAATCCTCAATAGAATATCCTCACTTCACAGGATTCAATACTCAATACTCAACCTGCAATCTTCAAATCTCTATCCACAAACATCAATTCACATCACTCAACCCTCAATACTCAGTCCCCAATCCTCAATCTTCAACCCTCAATCCTCAATCCTCAATCCTCAATCCTCAATCCTCAATCCTCAATCTTCAATCCTCAATACTCAATCCTCAATCCTCAATCCTCAATCCTCAATCCTCATTCTTCAATCCTCAATACCCAATCCTCAATCTTCAGTCCTCAATCCTCAATCCTCAATCCTCAATTCTCAATCCTCAACCCCAGTCCTCAGTCCTCAAACCACAATCCTAAATCCTCAGCCCTCATCCTCAATCCTCAATCCTCAATCCTCAACCCTCAAGCGTCAATCCTCAATAATCAATCTTCAATCCTCAATCCTCAATCTTCAATCCTCAATACTCAATATTCAATCCTCAATCCTCAATCCTCAATCCTCAATCCTCAATCCCCAATCCTCAATCTTCAATCATCCATACTCAAACTGCAATCCTCAATCCTCAGTCCTCACTCCTCAATCCTCACTCTTCAACCCTCAATAGCGAATCCTCAATCTTCAATCCTCAATCCTCAATCCCCAATTCTCAATCCTCAATCCTCAGTCCACAGCCCTCAAACGTCAATCCTCAACCCTCAGCCCTCATCCTCATTCCTCAATCCTCAATGCTCAATCCTCAATCTTCAATCCTCTATAATCAATCTTCAATCCTCAATCCTCAATCCTCAATCCTCAGACCACAAACCTGAATCCTGAATCCTCAATCCTGAATCCTCAATCTTCAGCACTGGGTCCTCAACAATCAGTTGTCAATCCTCAATCCCCAATAGAATATCCTCAATTCAGAGTTTTCAAAACTCAATACTCAATCTGCAGTCTTCAGATCTCTATCCACAAACATCAATTCTCATCACTCAACCCTTAATACTCAGTCCCCAATCCTCAATCTTCAATCCTCAATCCTCAATCCTCAATCCTCAATCTTAATCTTCAATACTCAATACTCAATCTTCAGTCCTCAATCCTCAATCCTTAATCCTCAGTCCTCAACCTTCAATCCTCAATACTCAATCTTCAATCCTCAATCCTCAATCCTCAATCCTCAATCATCAATCCTCAATCCTAAATCGTCAATCTTCAATCCTCAATACTCAATCTTCAATCCTCAATCCTCAATTCTCAATCTTCAATCCTCAGTACCAAATCCTCAATCTCCAATACACAATCCTCAATCCTCAATCTTCAATCCTCAATACTCAATCTTCAATCATCAATCCTCTATCCTCAATTCTCAATACTCATTCTTCAGTCCCCAATACCCAATCCTCAATCTTCAATCCTCAATCCTTAATCCTCAATTCTCAATCCTCAATCCTCAATCCTCAGACATCAAACATCAATACTCAACACTCAATCCTCGTCCTCAATCCACAACCCTCAATCCTCGATCCTCAAACTTCAATCATCAATATTCAATCTTCAATCCTCAATCCTCAATCCTCAATCTTCAATCCTCAATCCTCAATCCACAGCCCTCATCCTCAATCCTCAATCCTCAATCCTCAACCCTCAAGCGTCAATCCTCAATCCTCAATCCTGAACCCTCAATCCACAGTCCTCAAACCTCAATCCGGAATCCTCAATCTTGAATCCCGAACCTTCAGCCGTTGGTCCTCAGCAATATATCGTCAATCCACAATCCTCAATAGAATATCCTCAATTCACAGTTTTCAATACTCAATCCCCATTCTTCAATCTTCAAATCTCAATCCACAAACATCAATTCTCATCACTCAACCCTCAGCACTAAGTCCTCAATCTTCAATCCACAATCCTCAATCCTCAATCTTCAATCCTCAATCCTCAATTCTCAATCCTCAATACTCAATCCTCAATCCTCAATCCTCAACCCTCAATCCTCAATCCTCAATCCTCAATCCTCATACTTCGATCCTCAATACCCAATCTTCAATCTTCAATCCTTAATCATCAATCCTCAATTCTCAATCCTTAATCCTCAATCCTCAGACCTCAAACATCAATACTCAACGCTCAGTCCTCGTCCTCAATCCTCAATCCTCAATCCTCAATCCTCAATCCTCAGTCCTCAACCCTCAATCCTGAATCCTCAATCCTGAATCCTCAATCTTCAGCCCTCAGTCCTCAGCCATCAATCCTCAATTCTCAATACTCAATAGAATATCCTGAATTCTCATGGTTCAATACTCAATCCACAAAATTCAATAATCAAATCTCAATCCTCAAACATCATTTCTCAACACTCAATCCTCAATACTCAGTCCTCTCTCTTCAATACTACACCCTCAATCCTCAATCCTCAAGCGTCAATCCTCAATCCTCAATCCTCATCCCTCAATCCTCAGTCCTCAAACCTCAATCCGGAATCCTAAACCTTGAATCCTCAGCCTTCAGCCGTCGGTCCTCAACAATCAATTGTCAATCCCCAATCCTCAGTAGAATATCCTCAATTCACAGTTTTCATTACTCAATACTCAATCTGCAATCTTCAAATCTCAATCCACAAACATCAATACTCAACACTCAATACTCAACACTCAGTCCTCTCTCTTCAATCCTCCATCCTCAACCCTCAATCTTCAAGCGTCAATCCTCAATCCTCAATCCTCAACCCTCAACACTCAGTCCTCAATCCTCAATATTCAATCCTTAATCCTCAATCCTCAATCCACAATCCTCAACATTCAATCCTTAATACTCAATCTTCAATGCTCATTCCTCAATCCTCAATCCTCAATTCTCAATCCTCAATCGTCAATCTTCAATCCTCTATACTCGATCTTCAACCCTCAATCCTCAGTCCTCAATCCTCGATCCTCAATATTCAACACACAACCCTCAATATTCAACACTCAAGCCTCAAACATCAATCCTCAATACCCAATTATCAATCCTCAATTCTCAAGACTCAATAGAATATCCTGAACTCTCATGGTTCAATACTCAATCCACAATATTCAATAATCAAATCTCAATCCTCAAACATCAATTCTCAACTCTCAATACTCAACACTCAGTCCTCTCTCTTCAATCCTCCATCCTCGACCTTCAATCCTCAAGCGTCAATCCTCAATCCTCAATCCTCAACCCTCAATCCTCAGTCCTCAAACCTCAATCCCGAATCCTCAATTCTGAATCCTCTATCTTCAGCCCTCAATTCCTCAAAAATCAATTGTCAATCCTCAATCCTCAACAGAATATCCTCAATTCGCAGTTTTCAATACTGAACCCCATTCTTCAATCTTCAAATCTCAATCCACAAACATCAATCCTCATCACTCAACCATCAACACCCAGTCCTCAATTTTCAATCCTCAATCCTCAATCCTCAATCTTCAATCCTCAATACTCAATCCTCAATCCTCAATACTCAATTCTCAGTCCTCAATCCTCAATCCTCAATCCTCAATCATCAATATTCAACAGTCAAGCCTCAAACATCAATCCTCAATACTCAATCATCAATCCTCAATTCTCAATACTCAATAGAATATGCTGAACTATCATGGTTCAATACTCAATCCACAATATTCAATAATCAAATCTCAATCCTCAAACATCAATTCTCAACACTCAATACTCAACACTCAGTCCTCTCTCTTCAATCCTCCATCCTCAACCCTCAATCTTCAAGCGTCAATCCTCAATCCTCAATCCTCAACCCTCAATCCTCAGTCCTCAAACCTCAATCCCGAATCCTCAATCCTGAATCCTCTACCTTCAGCCCTCAGTCCTCAAAAATCAATTGTCAATCCTCAATCCTCAACAGAATATCCTCAATTCGCAGTTTTCAATACTGAACCCCATTCTTCAATCTTCAAATCTCAACCCACAAACATCAATCCTCATCACTCAACCATCAACACCCAGTCCTCAATCTTCAATCCTCAATCCTCAATCCTCAATCTTCAATCCTCAATACTCAATACTCAATCCTCAATACTCAATTCTCAGTCCTCAATACTCAACCCTCAGTCGTCAATCCTCAATCCCCAATCCTCAATCTTAAATCCTCAATCCTCAATCCTCAGCCCTCATCCTCAATCGTCAATCCTCAATCCTCAACCCACAAGCGTCAATCCTCAATCCTCAATCCTGAACCCTCAATCCACAGTCCTCAAACCTCAATCCGGAATCCTCAATCTTGAATCCTGAACCTTCAGCCGTTGGTCCTCAGCAATCTATCGTCAATCCACAATCCTCAATAGAACATCCTCAATTCACAGTTTTCAATACTCAATCCCCATTCTTCAATCATCAAATCTCAATCCACAAACATCAATTCTCATCACTCAACCCTCAGCACTCAGTCCTCAATCTTCAATCCACAATCCTCAATCCTCAATCTTCAATCCTCAATCCTCAATTCTCAATCCTCAATACTCAATCCTCAATCCTCAATCCTCAATCCTCAATCCTCAATCCTCAATCCTCAATCCTCATACTTCGATCCTCAATACCCAATCTTCAATCTTCAATCCTCAATCATCAATCCTCAATTCTCAATCCTTAATCCTCAATCCTCAGACCTCAAACATCAATACTCAACGCTCAGTCCTCGTCCTGAATCCTCAACCCTCAATCCTCAATTCTCAATCCTCAGTCCTCAACCCTCAATCCTGAATCCTCAATCCTGAATCCTCAATCTTCAGCCCTCAGTCCTCAGCCATCAATCCTCAATTCTCAATACTCAAGAGAATATCCTGAATTCTCATGGTTCAATACTCAATCCACAAAATTCAATAATCAAATCTCAATCCTCAAACATCATTTCTCAACACTCAATCCTCAATACTCAGTCCTCTCTCTTCAATACTCCACCCTCAATCCTCAATCCTCAAGCGTCAATCCTCAATCCTCAATCCTCATCCCTCAATCCTCAGTCCTCAAACCTCAATCCGGAATCCTAAACCTTGAATCCTCAGCCTTCAGCCGTCGGTCCTCAACAATGAATTGTCAATCCCCAATCCTCAGTAGAATATCCTCAATTCAAAGTTTTCATTACTCAATACTCAATCTGCAATCTTCAAATCTCTATCCACAAACATCAATACTCATCACTCAACCCTCAACACTCAGTCCTCAATCCTCAATATTCAATCCTTAATCCTCAATCCTCAATCCACAATCCTCAACATTCAATCCTCAATACTCAATCTTCAATGCTCATTCCTCAATCCTCAATCCTCAATTCTCAATCCTCAATCGTCAATCTTCAATCCTCTATACTCGATCTTCAACCCTCAATCCTCAATCCTCAATCCTCGATCCTCAATATTCAACACACAACCCTCAATATTCAACACTCAAGCCTCAAACATCAATCCTCAATACCCAATCATCAATCCTCAATTCTCAAAACTCAATAGAATATCCTGAATTCTCATGGTTCAATACTCAATCCACAATATTCAATAATCAAATCTCAATCCTCAAACATCAATTCTCAACACTCAATACTCAACACTCAGTCCTCTCTCTTCAATCCTCCATCCTCGACCCTCAATCCTCAAGCGTCAATCCTCAATCCTCAATTCTCAACCCTCAATCCTCAGTCCTCAAACATCAATCCCGAATCCTCAATTCTGAATCCTCTATCTTCAGCCCTCAGTCCTCAAAAATCAATTGTCAATCCTCAATCCTCAATAGAATATCCTCAATTCACAGTTTTCAATACTGAACCCCATCCTTCAATCTTCAAATCTCAATCCACAAACATCAATTCTCATCACTCAACCATCAACACCCAGTCCTCAATCTTCAATCCTCAATCCTCAATCCTCAACCTTCAATCCTCATAACTCAATACTCAGTCCTCAATCCTCAATTCTCAGTCCTCAATACTCATTCCTCTATCCTCAATCGTAAATCCTCAATGCCCAATCCTCAATCTTCAATCCTCAATCCTCAATCCTCAATCCTCAATCCTCAATATTCAACACACAACCCTCAACCATCAATCCTCAATACTCAACCATCAATCCGCAATTCTCAATACTCAATAGAATATCCTGAATTCTCATGGTTCAATACTCAATCCACAAAATTCAGTAATCAAATCTCAATCCTCAAACATCAATTCTCAACACTCAATCCTCAATACACAGTCCTCTCTCTTCAATCCTCCATCCTCAATCCTCAACCCTCAATTCTCAGTCATCAATACTCAATCTTCAATACACAATCCTCAATCCTCAATCCTCAATCCTCAATCCCCAATTCTCAACCATCAATCCTCATTCCTCAAACCTCAATCCTCAACCCTCAGCCCTCATCCTCAATTCTCAATTCTCAATCCTCAATCCTCAATCCCCAATCTTCAATCCTCAATAATCAATCTCCAATCCTAGATCCTCAATCCCCAATCTTCAATCCTTAATCCTCAACCTTCAATCCTCATTCCCCAGTCCTCAATCTTCAATCCTCAATGCTCAATCCTCAATCCTCAATCATCATTCCTCAATCCTCAGCCCTCAACCCTCAAACCTCATTCCTCAACCGTCAGTCCTCGTCCTCAATCGTCAACCCTCAATCCTCAATCCTCAATCTTCAATCCTCAATACTCAATATTCAATACTCAATCCTCAATCCCGAATCCTCAATCCTGAATCCTCTATCTTCAGCCCTCAGTCCTCAAAAATCAATTGTCAATCCTCAATGCTCAATAGAATATCCTCAATTCACAGTTTTCAATACTGAACCCCATCCTTCAATCTTCAAATCTCAATCCACAAACATCAATTCTCATCACTCAACCATCAACACCCAGTCCTCAATCTTCAATCCTCAATCCTCAATCCTCAACCTTCAATCCCCAATACTCAATACTCAATCCTCAATCCTCAATGCTCAGTCCTCAATACTCAATCCTCAATCGTCAATCCTCAATCCCCAATCCTCAATCTTCAATCCTCAATTCTCAATCCTCAATCCTCAATCCTCAATATTCAACACACAACCCTCAACCATCAATCCTCAACACTCAACCATCAATCCTCAATTCTCAATCCTCAATCCTCAATCCTCAGACATCAAACATCAATACTCAACCCTCAATCCTCGTCCTCAATCCACAACCCTCAATCCTCGATCCTCAAACTTCAATCCTCAATCTTCAATCCTCAATCCTCAATCCTCAGCCCTCATCCTCAATCCTCAATCCTCAATCCTCAACCCTCAAGCGTCAATCCTCAATCCTCAATCCTGAACCCTCAATCCACAGTCCTCAAACCTCAATCCGGAATCCTCAATCTTGAATCCCGAACCTTCAGCCGTTGGTCCTCAGCAATATATCGTCAATCCACAATCCTCAATAGAATATCCTCAATTCACAGTTTTCAATACTCAATCCCCATTCTTCAATCTTCAAATCTCAATCCACAAACATCAATTCTCATCACTCAACCCTCAGCACTAAGTCCTCAATCTTCAATCCACAATCCTCAATCCTCAATCTTCAATCCTCAATCCTCAATTCTCAATCCTCAATACTCAATCCTCAATCCTCAATCCTCAACCCTCAATCCTCAATCCTCAATCCTCAATCCTCATACTTCGATCCTCAATACCCAATCTTCAATCTTCAATCCTCAATCATCAATCCTCAATTCTCAATCCTTAATCCTCAATCCTCAGACCTCAAACATCAATACTCAACGCTCAGTCCTCGTCCTCAATCCTCAATCCTCAATCCTCAATCCTCAATCCTCAGTCCTCAACCCTCAATCCTGAATCCTCAATCCTGAATCCTCAATCTTCTGCCCTCAGTCCTCAGCCATCAATCCTCAATTCTCAATACTCAATAGAATATCCTGAATTCTCATGGTTCAATACTCAATCCACAAAATTCAATAATCAAATCTCAATCCTCAAACATCATTTCTCAACACTCAATCCTCAATACTCAGTCCTCTCTCTTCAATACTACACCCTCAATCCTCAATCCTCAAGCGTCAATCCTCAATCCTCAATCCTCATCCCTCAATTCTCAGTCCTCAAACCTCAATCCGGAATCCTAAACCTTGAATCCTCAGCCTTCAGCCGTCGGTCCTCAACAATCAATTGTCAATCCCCAATCCTCAGTAGAATATCCTCAATTCACAGTTTTCATTACTCAATACTAAATCTGCAATCTTCAAATCTCTATCCACAAACATCAGTACTCATCACTCAACCCTCAACACTCAGTCCTCAATCCTCAATATTCAATCCTTAATCCTCAATCCTCAATCCTCAATTCTCAATCCTCAATCGTCAATCTTCAATCCTCTATACTCGATCTTCAACCCTCAATCCTCAATCCTCAATCCTCGATCCTCAATATTCAACACACAACCCTCAATATTCAACACTCAAGCCTCAAACATCAATCCTCAATACCCAATCATCAATCCTCAATTCTCAAGACTCAATAGAATATCCTGAATTCTCATGGTTCAATACTCAATCCACAATATTCAATAATCAAATCTCAATCCTCAAACATCAATTCTCAACACTCAATACTCAACACTCAGTCCTCTCTCTTCAATCCTCCATCCTCGACCTTCAATCCTCAAGCGTCAATCCTCAATCCTCAATCCTCAACCCTCAATCCTCAGTCCTCAAACCTCAATCCCGAATCCTCAATTCTGAATCCTCTATCTTCAGCCCTCAGTCCTCAAAAATCAATTGTCAATCCTCAATCCTCAACAGAATATCCTCAATTCGCAGTTTTCAATACTGAACCCCATTCTTCAATCTTCAAATCTCAATCCACAAACATCAATCCTCATCACTCAACCATCAACACCCAGTCCTCAATTTTCAATCCTCAATCCTCAATCCTCAATCTTCAATCCTCAATACTCAATCCTCAATCCTCAATACTCAATTCTCAGTCCTCAATCCTCAATCCTCAATCCTCAATCATCAATATTCAACAGTCAAGCCTCAAACATCAATCCTCAATTCTCAATCATCAATCCTCAATTCTCAATACTCAATAGAATATGCTGAACTCTCATGGTTCAATACTCAATCCACAATATTCAATAATCAAATCTCAATCCTCAAACATCAATTCTCAACACTCAATACTCAACACTCAGTCCTCTCTCTTCAATCCTCCATCCTCAACCCTCAATCTTCAAGCGTCAATCCTCAATCCTCAATCCTCAACCCTCAATCCTCAGTCCTCAAACCTCAATCCCGAATCCTCAATCCTGAATCCTCTACCTTCAGCCCTCAGTCCTCAAAAATCAATTGTCAATCCTCAATCCTCAATAGAATATCCTCAATTCACAGTTTTCAATACTGAACCCCATTCTTCAATCTTCAAATCTCAATCCACAAACATCAATTCTCATCACTCAACCATCAACACCCAGTCCTCAATCTTCAATCCTCAATCCTCAATCCTCAACCTTCAATCCTCATAACTCAATACTCAATCCTCAATACTCAATTCTCAGTCCTCAATACTCAATCCTCAGTCGTCAATCCTCAATCCCCAATCCTCAATCTTCAATCCTCAATCCTCAATCCTCAATCCTCAATCCTCAATATTCAACACACAACCCTCAACCATCAATCCTCAATACTCAACCATCAATCCTCAATTCTCAATACTCAATAGAATATCCTGAATTCTCATGGTTCAATACTCAATCCACAAAATTCAGTAATCAAATCTCAATCCTCAAACATCAATTCTCAACACTCAATCCTCAATACACAGTCCTCTCTCTTCAATCCTCCATCCTCAATCCTCAACCCTCAATTCTCAGTCATCAATACTCAATCTTCAATACACAATCCTCAATCCTCAATCCTCAATCCTCAATCCTCAATTCTCAACCCTCAATCCTCATTCCTCAAACCTCAATCCTCAACCCTCAGCCCTCATCCTCAATTCTCAATTCTCAATCCTCAATCCTCAATCATCAATCCTCAATCCTCAATCCTCAATCCTCAATCCTCAATCCTCATTCTTCAATCCTCAATACCCAATCCTCAATCTTCAATCCCCAATCCTCAATCCTCAATTCTCAATCCTTAATCCTCAGTCCTCAATCTTCAATACTCAATACTCAATCCTCAGTCCTCAATCCTCAATCTTCAATCCTCTGTCCCAAATCCTCAATCTTCAATACACAATCCTCAATCTTCAATCTTCAATCCTCAATACTCAATTTTCAATCATCAATACTCAATCCTCAATCGTCAATCCTCAATCCCCAATCCTCAATCTTCAGTCCACAATCCTCAATCCTCAATCCTCAATTCTCAGTCCTCAATACTCAATCTTCTATCCTCAATCGTCAATCCTCAATCCCCAATCCTCAGCCTTCAATCCTCAATCCTCAATCCTCAATCCTCAATCCTCAATCTTCAATCCTCAATCCTCAATCCTCAATCCTCAATCCTCATTCTTCCATCCTCAATACCAAATCCTCAATCTTCAATCCTCAATCCTCAATCCTAAATCCTCAATCCTCAATCCTCAATCCTCAATCCTCAATCTTCAATCCTCAGTCCCAAATCCTCAATCTTCAATACACAATCCCCAATCCTCAATCTTCAATCCTCAATACTCAATCTTCAATCATCAATCCTCAATCCACAATTCTCAATACTCATTCTTCAGTCCCCAATACCCAATCTTTAATCTTCAATCCTCAATCCTTAATCCTCAATTCTCCATCCTCAATCCTCAATCCTCAGACATCAAACATCAATACTCAACCCTCAATCCTCGTCCTCAATCCACAACCCTCAATCCTCGATCCTCAAACTTCAATCATCAATATTCAATCTTCAATCTTCAATCCTGAATCCTCAACACTCAATCCTCAAACCTCAATGTTCAATACTCAATACTCAATCTACAATCTTCAAATCTCTATCCTCAAACATCAATTCTCATCACACAACCCTCAACACTCAGTCCTCAATGTTCAATCCCCAATTCTTAATTCTCAAGCTTCAATCCTCAATACTGAACCTTCAATCCTCAATCCTCAACCCTCAATCCTCAGTCATCAATACTCAATCTTCAATACTCAATCCTCAATCCTCAATCCTCAACCCTCAATCCTCAATCCTCAACCCTCAATCCTCATTCCTCAAACCTCAATCCTCAACTCTCAGCCCTCATCCTCAATTCTCAATCCTCAATACCCAATGCTCAATCTTCAATCCTCAATCCTCAATCCTCAATCCTCAATGCTCAATCTTCAATCCTCAATACTCAATATTCAATCCTCAATCCTCAATCCTCAATCCTCAATCCTCAATCCTCAATCTTCAATCATCCATACTCAAACTGCAATCCTCAATCCTCAGTCCTCACACCTCAATCCTCATTCTTCGACCCTCAATACCGAATCCTCAATCTTCAATCCTCAATCCTCAATTCTCAATACTCATTCTTCAGTCCCCAATACGCAATCTTCAATCTTCAATCCTCAATCCTTAATCCTCAATTCTCCATCCTCAATCCTCAATCCTCAGTCATCAAACATCAATGCTCAACCCTCAATCCTCGTCCTCAATCCACATCCCTCAATCCTCGATCCTCAAGCTTCAATCATCAATATACAATCTCCAATCCTAGATCCTCAATCCCCAATCCTCAATCCTTAATCCTCAATCTTCAATCCTCAGACTTCAAACATAAATACTCAACCCTCAGACCTCGTCCTCAATCCACAACACTCAATACTCAATCCTCAATATTCAATCATTAACATTCAATCTTCAATCCTTAATCCTCAATCCCCAACCCTCAATCCTCAATGTTCAATCCTCAATACCCAATCCTCAGTCTTCAATCCCCAATCCTCAATCCTCAATCCTCAATCCTCAGACCTCAAACCTCAATCCTGAATCCTCAATCCTGAATCCTCAATCCTGAATCCTCAACCTTCAGCCCTGAGGCCTCAACAATCAGTTGTCAATCCTTAATCCTGAATAGAATATCCTCAATTCACAGCTATCCACAAACATCAATTCTCATCACTCAACCCTCAATACTCAGTCCCTAATCATCAATCTTCAATCCTCAACCCTCAATCCTCAATCCTCAATCCTCAATCTTAATCTTCTATCCTCAATACTCAATCTTCAATCCTCAATACTCAGTCTTCAATCCTCAATCCTCAATCCTCAATCCTCTATCCACAATCCTCTATACTCAACCGTCAATCTTCAAACCTCAATACTCAATCTCCAATCCTCAATACTCAATCCTCAATCCTCAATCTTCATTCTTCAATCGTCAATAACCAATCCTCAACCTTCAGTCCTCAATCCTCAATCCTCAATCCTCAATCCTCAATCCTCAATCCTCAGTCCTCAAACCTCAATCCGGAATCCTCGATCCTGAATCTTCAATCTTCAGCACTCAGGCCTCTACAATCAGTTGTCAATCCTCAATCCTCAATAGAATATCCCCAATTCACAGTTTTCAATACTCAATACTCAATCTGCAATCTTCAGATCTCTATCCACAAACATCAATTCTCATCACTCAACCCTCAATCCTCAGTCCCAAATCCTCAATCTTCAAGAGTCAACAATCAATCCTCAATCTTCAATCCTCAATACTCAATCTTCAATCCTCAATCCCCAATCCTCAGTCCTCAATCCTCATTCTCCAATCCTCAATACCCAATTATAAATCTTCAATCCTCAATCCTCAGTCCTCAATTCTCAATCCTCAATTCTCAGCCCTCTGACGTCAAACATCAATACTCAACCCTCAGTCCTCGTCCTCAATCCACAACCCTCAATCCTCAATCCTCAATCTTCAATCATCAATATTCAATCTTCAGTTCTCAATCCTCAATCCTCAATCCTCAATCCTCAATCCTCAATGTTCGATCCGCAATACCCAAACCTCAATCTTCAATCCTCAATCCTCAACCCGCAATCCTCAATCCTCAATCCTCAACCTTCAATCCTCAATACTCAATCTTCAACCCTCAATCCTCAATCCTCAATCCTCAACCCTCATTCTTCAATCCTCAGTCCTCAATCTTCAATCCTCAATACTCAACCTTCAATAATCAATCCTCAATTCTCAATCCTCAATACTCAATCCTCAATCGTCAATCCTCAATCCCCAATCCTCAATCTTCAGTCCACAATCGTCAATCCTCAATCCTCAACCCTCAATCTTCAATACTCAATGCTCAATCTTCAATCCTCTATACTCAATATTCAACCCTCAATCCTCAATCCTCAATCCTCAGTCCTCAACCGTCAATCCTGAATCCTCAATCCTGAATCCTCAATCTTCAGCCCTCAATCCTCAGTCCTCAAACCTCAATCCGGAATCCTAAATCTTGAATCCTCAACCTTCAGCCGTCGGTCCTCAACAATCAATTGTCAATCCCCAATCCTCAGTAGAATATCCTCAATTCACAGTTTTCATTACTCAATACTCAATCTGCAATCTTCAAATCTCTATCCATAAACATCAATACTCATCACTCAACCCTCAACACTCAGTCCTCAATCCTCAATATTCAATCCTCAATCCTCAATCCTCAATCCACAATCCTCAACATTCAATCCTCAATACTCAGTCTTCAATGCTAATTCCTCAATCCTCAACACTCAATTCTCAATCCTCAATCGTCAATCTTCAATCCTCTATACTCAATATTCAACCCTCAATCCTCAATCCTCAATCCTCAATCCTCACTCTTCAATCCTCAATACCCAATCCTCAATCTATAATCCTGAATCCTCAATCCCCAATTCTCAATCCTCAATCCTCAGTCCTCAGCTCTCAAACCTCAATCCTCAACCCTCAGCCGTCATCCTCATTCCTCATTCCTCAATGCTCAATCCTCAATCTTCAATCCTCAATACTCAATCTTCAATCCTCAATCCTCAATTCTCAATCCTCAATGCTCAATCCTCAATCTTCAATCCTCAATCCCGAATCCTCAATCCTCAATCCTCAATCCTCAATCCTCAATCCTCAATCCTCAATCTTCAATCATCCATACTCAAACTGCAATCCTCAATCCTCAGTCCTCACACCTCAATCCTCATTCTTCGACCCTCAATACCGAATCCTCAATCTTCAATCCTCAATCCTCAATTCTCAATACTCATTCTTCAGTCCCCAATACGCAATCTTCAATCTTCAATCCTCAATCCTTAATCCTCAATTCTCCATCCTCAATCCTCAATCCTCAGACATCAAACATCAATACTCAACCCTCAATCCTCGTCCTCAATCCACATCCCTCAATCCTCGATCCTCAAACTTCAATCATCAATATTCAATCTCCAATCCTAGATCCTCTATCCCCAATCCTCAATCCTTAATCCTCAATCTTCAATCCTCAGACTTCAAACATAAATACTCAACCCTCAGACCTCGTCCTCAATCCACAACACTCAATACTCAATCCTCAATATTCAATCATTAACATTCAATCTTCAATCCTTAATCCTCAATCCCCAACCCTCAATCCTCAATGTTCAATCCTCAACACCCAATCCTCAGTCTTGAATCCTCAATCCTCAATCCTCAATCCTCAATCCTGAGACCTCAAACCTCAATCCTGAATCCTCAATCCTGAATCCTCAATCCTGAATCCTCAACCTTCAGCCCTGAGTCGTCAACAATCAGTTGTCAATCCTCAATCCTGAATAGAATATCCTCAATTCACAGCTTTCAATACTCAATACTCAATCTGCAATCTTCAGATTTCTATCCACAAACATCAATTCTCATCACTCAACCCTCAATACTCAGTCCCTAATCATCAATCTTCAATCCTCAACCCTCAATCCTCAATCCTCAATCCTCAATCTTAATCTTCTATCCTCAATACTCAATCTTCAATCCTCAATACTCAGTCTTCAATCATCAATCCTCAATCCTCAATCCACAATCCTCTATACTCAACCGTCAATCTTCAATCCTCAATACTCAATCTCCAATCCTCAATACTCAATCCTCAATCCTCAATCTTCATTCTTCAATCGTCAATAACCAATCCTCAATCTTCAATCCTCAATCCTCAATCCTCAACCCTCAATCCTCAATCCTCAACCCTCAATCCTCATTCCTCAAACCTCAATCCTCAACTCTCAGCCCTCATCCTCAATTCTCAATCCTCAATACCCAATCCTCAATCTTCAATCCTCAATCCTCAATCCTCAATCCTCAATCCTCAGTCCTCAATCCTCAATCCACAGACATCAAACAGCAATGCTCAACCCTCAGTGCTCGTCCTCAGTCCACAACCGTCAATCCTCAATCCTCAATCTTCAATCATCAATATCCAATCTTCAGTTCTCAATCCTCAATCCTCAATCCTCAATCCTCAATCCTCAATGTTCAATCCGCAATACCCAAACCTCAATCTTCAATCCTCAATCCTCAACCCTCAATCCTCAATCCTCAATCCTCAACCTTCAATCCTCAATACTCAATTTTCAACCCTCAATCCTCAATCCTCAATCCTGAACCCTCATTCTTCAATCCGCAGTCCTCAATCTTCAATCCTCAATACTCAACCTTCAATAATCAATCCTCAATTCTCAATCCTCAATACTCAATCCTCAATCGTCAATCCTCAGTCCCCAATCCTCAATCTTCAGTCCACAATCGTCAATCCTCAATCCTCAACCCTCAATCTTCAATACTCAATACTCAATCTTCAATCCTCTATACTCAATATTCAACCCTCAATCCTCAATCCTCAGTCCTCAACCGTCAATCCTGAATCCTCAATCCTGAATCCTCAATCTTCAGCCCTCAGCCTTCAACCATCAATCCTCAATTCTCAATACTCAATAGAATATCCTGAATTCTCATGTTTCAATACTCAATCCACAAAATTCAATAATCAAATCTCAATCCTCAAACATCATTTCTCAACTCTCAATCCTCAATACTCAGTCCTCTCTCTTCAATACTCCATCCTCAATCCTCAATCCTCAAGCGTCAATCCTCAATCCTCAATCCTCATCCCTCAATCCTCAGTCCTCAAACCTCAATCCGGAATCATAAATCTTGAATCCTCAACCTTCAGCCGTCGGTCCTCAACAATCAATTGTCAATCCCCAATCCTCAGTAGAATATCCTCAATTCACAGTTTTCATTACGAAATACTCAATCTGCAATCTTCAAATCTCTATCCACAAACATCAATACTCATCACTCAACCCTCAACACTCAGTCCTCAATCCTCAATATTCAATCCTCAATCCTCAATCCTCAATCCACAATCCTCAACATTCAATCCTCAATACTCAGTCTTCAATGCTAATTCCTCAATCCTCAACACTCAATTCTCAATCCTCAATCGTCAATCTTCAATCCTCTATACTCAGCCCTCATCCTCATTCCTCATTCCTCAATGCTCAATCCTCAATCTTCAATCCTCAATACTCAATCTTCAATCCTCAATCCTCAATTCTCAATCCTCAATGCTCAATCCTCAATCTTCAATCCTCAATCCCGAATCCTCAATCTTCAATCCTCAATCCTCAATCCTCAATCCTCAATCCTCAATCTTCAGTCCTCAATAATCAATATTCAATCCTCAATCCTCAATCCTCAATCCTCAATCCTCAATCCTCAATCCTCAATCCTCAATCTTCAATCATCCATACTCAAACTGCAATCCTCAATCCTCAGTCCTCACACCTCAATCCTCATTCTTCGACCCTCAATACCGAATCCTCAATCTTCAATCCTCAATCCTCAATTCTCAATACTCATTCTTCAGTCCCCAATACGCAATCTTCAATCTTCAATCCTCAATCCTTAATCCTCAATTCTCCATCCTCAATCCTCAATCCTCAGACATCAAACATCAATACTCAACCCTCAATCCTCGTCCTCAATCCACATCCCTCAATCCTCGATCCTCAAACTTCAATCATCAATATTCAATCTCCAATCCTAGATCCTCAGTCCCCAATCCTCAATCCTTAATCCTCAATCTTCAATCCTCAGACTTCAAACATAAATACTCAACCCTCAGACCTCGTCCTCAATCCACAACACTCAATACTCAATCCTCAATATTCAATCATTAACATTCAATCTTCAATCCTCAATCCTCAATCCCCAACCCTCAATCCCCAATGTTCAATCCTCAACACCCAATCCTCAGTCTTGAATCCTCAATCCTCAATCCTCAATCCTCAATCCTCAGACCTCAAACCTCAATCCTGAATCCTCAATCCTGAATCCTCAATCCTGAATCCTCAACCTTCAGCCCTGAGTCCTCAACAATCAGTTGTCAATCCTCAATCCTGAATAGAATATCCCCAATTCACAGTTTTCAATACTCAATACTCAATCTGCAATCTTCAGATCTCTATCCACAAACATCAATTCTCATCACTCAACCCTCAACCCTCAGTCCCAAATCCTCAATCTTCAAGGGTCAACAATCAATCCTCAATCTTCAATCCTCAATACTCAATCTTCAATCCTCAATCCCCAATCCTCAGTCCTCAATCCTCATTCTCCAATCCTCAATACCCAATCCTAAATCTTCAATCCTCAATCCTCAGTCCTCAATTCTCAATCCTCAATTCTCAGCCTTCTGACGTCAAACATCAATACTCAACCCTCAGTCCTCGACCTCAATCCACAACCCTCAATCCTCAATCCTCAATCTTCCATCATCAATATTCAATCTTCAGTTCTCAATCCTCAATCCTCAATCCTCAATCCTCAATCCTCAATGTTCAATCCGCAATACCCAAACCTCAATCTTCAATCCTCAATCCTCAACCCTCAATCCTCAATCCTCAATCCTCAACCTTCAATCCCCAATACTCAATCTTCAACCCTCAATCCTCAATCCTCAATCCTCAATCCTCATTATTCAATCCTCAACACCCAATCCTCAATCTTCAATCCGCAATCCTCAATCCTCAATTCTCAATCATCAATCCTCAATCCTCAGACCTCAAGCATCAATACTCAACCCTCAGTCCTCGTCCTCAATCCACAACCCTCAATCCTCGATCCTCAATCTTCAGTACTCAACCCTCAATCCTCAATGCTCAATCCTCAGTACCCAATCCTCAATCTTCAACCCTCAATCCACATTCCTCAATCGCCAATCCTCAATCCTCAATCCTCATTCCACAAACCTCAATCCTGAATCCTCAATCCTAAATCCTCAATCTTCAGCCCACAGTCCTCAACTATCAGTTGTCAATCCTCAATCCTCAATAGAGTATCCTCACTTCACAGGATTCAATACTCAATACTCAACCTGCAATCTTCAAATCTATATCCACAAACATAAATTCTCATCACTCAGCCCTCAATACTCAGTCCCCAATCCTCAATCTTCAACCCTCAATCCTCAATCGTCAATCCTCAATCCTCAATCCTCAATCTTCAATCCTCAATACTCAATCCTCAATCCTCAATCCTCAATC
Source organism: Calliopsis andreniformis (assembly GCF_051401765.1). Taxonomy (NCBI): domain Eukaryota; kingdom Metazoa; phylum Arthropoda; class Insecta; order Hymenoptera; family Andrenidae; genus Calliopsis; species Calliopsis andreniformis. Next base: position 2,640,380 of record NW_027480481.1, read on the forward strand.
CTCAATCCTCATTCTTCAATCCTCAATACCCAATCCTCAATCTTCAGTCCTCAATCCTCAATCCTCAATCCTCAATTCTCAATCCTCAATCGTCAATCCTCAATCCCCAATCCTCAATCTTCAGTCCACAATCCTCAATCCACAATCTTCAATACTCAATACTCAATCTTCAATCCTCAATCCTGAATCCTCAAACCTCAATCCTCAACCGTCAGTCCTCGTCCTCAATCGTCAACCCTCAATCCTCAATCCTCAACCTTCAATCCTCAATACTCAATATTCAATACTCAATCCTAAATCTTCAATCCTCAATCTTCAATCCTCAATCCTCAATCCTCAATCCTCAATCCTCATTCTTCAATCCTCAATACCCAATCCACGATCTTCAATCCTCAATCCTCAATCCTCAATTCTCAATCATCAATCATCAATCCTCAGTCCTCAGTCCTCAAACCTCAATCCTCAACCTCAGCCCTCATCCTCAAACCTCAATCCTCAATCCTCAATCCTCAATCTTCAATCCTCAATACTCAACCTTCAATAATCAATCCTCAATTCTCAATCCTCAATACTCAATCCTCAATCGTCAATCCTCAATCCCCAATCCTCAGTCTTCAGTCCACAATCCTCAATCCTCAATCCTCAACCCTCAATCTTCAATACTCAATACTCAATCTTCAATCATCAATCCTCAATCCTCAATCCTCAAACCTCAATCCTCAACCGTCAGTCCTCGTCCTCAATCGTCAACCCTCAATCCTCAATCCTCAATCTTCAATCCTCAATACTCAATATTCAATACTCAATCCTCAATCTTCAATCCTCAATCTTCAATCCTCAATCCTCAATCCTCAATCCTCAATCCTCATTCTTCAATCCTCAATACCCAATCCACGATCTTCAATCCTCAATCCTCAATCCTCAATTATCAATCATCAATCCTCAGTCCTCAGTCCTCAAACCTCAATCCTCAACCTCAGCCCTCACCCTCAAACCTCAATCCTCAATCCTCAATCCTCAATCTTCAATCCTCAATACTCAACCTTTAATAATCAATCCTCAATTCTCAATCCTCAATACTCAATCCTCAATCGTCAATCCTCAATCCCCAATCCTCAATCTTCAGTCGACAATCCTCAATCCTCAATCCTCAGCCCTCAATCTTCAATACTCAATACTCAATCTTCAATCCTCAATCCTCAATCCTCAATGCTCGCATCCTCAGTCCTCAATCCTCGATCTACAATCCTCAATACTCAGTCTTCAATCCTCAATCCTCAATGCTCAATCCGCAATCCTCATTCATCAATCCTCAATACACAATCCTCAGTATTCAATCCTCAATCCTCAATCCTCAATTCTCAATCCTCAATCCTCAATCCTCAATATTCAACACTCAAGCCTCAAACATCAATCCTCAATACTCAATCATCAATCCTCAATTCTCAATACTCAATAGAATATCCTGAATTCTCATGGTTCAATACTCAATCCACAATATTCAAAAATCAAATCTCAATCCTCAAACATCAATTCTCAACACTCAATACTCAACACTCGGGCCTCTCTCTTCAATCCTCCATCCTCAACCCTCAATCCTCAAGCGTCAATCCTCAATCCTCAAACCTCAAACCTCAATCCTCAGTCCTCAAACCTCAATCCCGAATCCTCAATCCTGAATCCTCAATCTTCAGCCCTCAGTCCTCAAAAATCAATTGTCAATCCTCAATCCTCAGTAGAATATCCTCAATTCACAGTTTTCAATACTGAACCCCATTCTTCAATCTTCAAATCTCAATCCACAAACATCAATCCTCATCACTCAAACATCAACACCCAATCCTCAATATTCAATCCTCAATCCTCAATCCTCAATCTCCAATCCTCAAAATTCAATACTCAATCCTCAATCCTCAATCCTCAATTCGCAGTCCTCAATACTCAATCCTCTATCCTCAATCGTCAATCCTCAATCCCCAATCCTCAACCTTCAATCCTCAATCCTCAATCCTCAATCCTCAATCCTCAATCCTCAATCCTCAATCCTCATTCTTCAATCCTCAATACCCAATCCTCAATCTTCAATCCTCAATCCTCAATCCTCAATTCTCTATCATCAATCCTCAGTCCTCAGTCGTCAAATCTCAATCCTCAATCCTCAGCCCTCAGCCTCAATCCTCAATCCTCAATCCTCTATCCTCAACCTTCAATCCTCAATACTCAACCTTCAATAATCAATCCTCAATTCTCAATCCTCAATACTCAATCCTCAATCGCCAATCCTCGATCCCCAATCCTCAATCTTCAGTCCACAATCCTCAATGCTCAATCCTCAACCCTCAATCTTCAATACTCAATACTCAATCTTCAATCCTCAATCCTCAGTCCTCAATCCTCAATCCTCAACTCTCAATCCTCAACCCTCAATCCTCAGTCCTCAATCATCAATCCTCAATCCTTAAACCTCAATCCCGAACCGTCAGTCCTCGTCCTCAAGCCTCAACCCTCAATCCTCAATCCTCAATCCTCAATCTTCAATCATCAATACTCAATCTTCAACCCTCAATCCTCAATACTCAATCTTCAATCCTCAATCCTCAATTCTCAACCCTCAATGCTCAATCCTCAATCGTCAATCCTCAATCCCCAATCCTCAATCTTCAATCCTCAATCATCAATCCTCAATCCTCAATCCTCAATCTTCAATCCTCAATACTCAATATTCAATCCTCAATCCTCAATCCTCAATCCTCAATCCTCAATCCTCAATCCTCTATCTTCAATCATCCATACTCAAACTGCAATCCTCAATCCTCAGCCCTCACTCCTCAATCCTCATTCTTCAACCCTCAATACCGAATCCTCAATCTTCAATCCTCAATCCTCAATCATCAATTCTCAATCCTCAAACCTCAATCCTCGGACTTCAAACATCAATACTCATCCCTCAGTCCTCGTCCTCAATCCACAACACTCAATCCTCAATCCTGAATCTTCAATCATTAATATTCAATCTTCAATCCACAATCTTCAATCCTCAATTCTCAACACTCAATCCTCAATTTTCAATCCTCAATACCCAATCCTCAGTCTTCAATCCTCAATCCTCAATCCTCAATCCCCAGACCACAAACCTCTATCCTGAATCCTCAATCCTGAATCCTCAATCTTCAGCACTGAGTCCTCAACAATCAGTTGTCAATCCTCAATCAACAATAGAATATCCTCAATTCACAGTTTTCAATACTCAATACTCAATCTGCAGTCTTCAGATCTCTATCCACAAACATCAATTCTCATCACTCAACCCTCAATACTCAGTCCCCAATCCTCAATCTTCAATCCTCAATCCTCAATCCTCAATCCTCAATCCTCAATCTTAATCTTCAATCCTCAATACTCAATCTTCAATCCTCAATCCTCAATCCTTAATCCTCAGTCCTCAACCTTCAATCCTCAATCCTAAATCGTCAATCTTCAATCCTCTATACACAATCTTCAATCCTCAATCCTCAATCCTCAATCCTCAATTCTCATTCTTCAATCCTCAATCATCAATCCTCAATACTCAACCTTCAATAATCAATCCTCAATTCTCAATCCTCAATACTCAATCCCCAATCGTCAATCCTCAATCCCCAATCCTCAATCTTCAGTCCACAATCCTCAATCCTCAATCCTCAACCCTCAATCATCAATACTCAATACTCAATCTTCAATCCTCAATCCTCATTCCTCAATCCTCAATCCTCAGTCCTCAATACTCAATCTACAATCCTCAATACTCAGTCTTCAATCCTCAATCCTCAATCCTCAATCCCCAATCCTCATTCTTCAATCCTCAATACACAATCCTGAATATTCAATCCTCAATCCTCAATCCTCAATTCTCAATCCTCAGTCCTCAATCCTCAATATTCAACACTCAAGCCTCAAACATCAATCCTCAATACTCAATCATCAATCCTCAATTCTCAATACTCAATTGAATATCCTGAATTCTCATGGTTCAATACTCAATCCACAATATTCAATAATCAAATCTCAATCCTCAAACATCAATTCTCAACACTCACTACTCAACACTCAGTCGTCTCTCTTCAATCCTCCATTCTCAACCCTCAATTCTCAAGCGTCAATCCTCAATCCTCAATCCTCAACCCTATATCCTCAGTCCTCAAACCTCAATCCCGAATCCTCAATCCTGAATCCTCTATCTTCAGCCCTCAGTCCTCAAAAATCAATTGTCAATCCTCAATCCTCAATAGAATATCCTCAATTCACAGTTTTCAATACTGAGCCCCATTCTTCAATCTTCAAATCTCAATCCACAAACATCAATTCTCATCACTCAACCATCAACACCCAGTCCTCAATCTTCAATCCTCAATCCTCAATCCTCAATCTTCAATCCTCAATACTCAATACTCAATCCTCAATTCTCAATTCTCAGTCCTCAATACTCAATCCTCAGTCGTCAATCCTCAATCCCCAATCCTCAATCTTCAATCCTCAATGCTCAATCCTCAACCCTCAATCTTCAATACTCAATACTCAATCTTCAATCCTCAATCCTCAGTCCTCAATCCTCAATCCTCAACTCTCAATCCTCAACCCTCAATCCTCAGTCCTCAATCATCAATCCTCAATCCTTAAACCTCAATCCCGAACCGTCAGTCCTCGTCCTCAAGCCTCAACCCTCAATCCTCAATCCTCAATCCTCAATCTTCAATCATCAATACTCAATCTTCAACCCTCAATCCTCAATACTCAATCTTCAATCCTCAATCCTCAATTCTCAACCCTCAATGCTCAATCCTCAATCGTCAATCCTCAATCCCCAATCCTCAATCTTCAATCCTCAGTCATCAATCCTCAATCCTCAATCCTCAATCTTCAATCCTCAATACTCAATATTCAATCCTCAATCCTCAATCCTCAATCCTCAATCCTCAATCCTCAATCCTCTATCTTCAATCATCCATACTCAAACTGCAATCCTCAATCCTCAGCCCTCACTCCTCAATCCTCATTCTTCAACCCTCAATACCGAATCCTCAATCTTCAATCCTCAATCCTCAATCATCAATTCTCAATCCTCAATCCTCAATCCTCGGACTTCAAACATCAATACTCATCCCTCAGTCCTCGTCCTCAATCCACAACACTCAATCCTCAATCCTGAATCTTCAATCATTAATATTCAATCTTCAATCCACAATCTTCAATCCTCAATTCTCAACACTCAATCCTCAATTTTCAATCCTCAATACCCAATCCTCAGTCTTCAATCCTCAATCCTCAATCCTCAATCCCCAGACCACAAACCTCTATCCTGAATCCTCAATCCTGAATCCTCAATCTTCAGCACTGAGTCCTCAACAATCAGTTGTCAATCCTCAATCAACAATAGAATATCCTCAATTCACAGTTTTCAATACTCAATACTCAATCTGCAGTCTTCAGATCTCTATCCATAAACATCAATTCTCATCACTCAACCCTCAATACTCAGTCCCCAATCCTCAATCTTCAATCCTCAATCCTCAATCCTCAATCCTCAATCCTCAATCTTAATCTTCAATCCTCAATACTCAATCTTCAATCCTCAATCCTCAATCCTTAATCCTCAGTCCTCAACCTTCAATAGTCAATCCTAAATCGTCAATCTTCAACCCTCTATACACAATCTTCAATCCTCAATCCTCAATCCTCAATCCTCAATTCTCATTCTTCAATCCTCAATCATCAATCCTCAATACTCAACCTTCAATAATCAATCCTCAATTCTCAATCCTCAATACTCAATCCCCAATCGTCAATCCTCAATCCCCAATCCTCAATCTTCAGTCCACAATCCTCAATCCTCAATCCTCAACCCTCAATCATCAATACTCAATACTCAATCTTCAATCCTCAATCCTCATTCCTCAATCCTCAATCCTCAGTCCTCAATACTCAATCTACAATCCTCAATACTCAGTCTTCAATCCTCAGTCCTCAATCCTCAATCCCCAATCCTCATTCTTCAATCCTCAATACACAATCCTCAATATTCAATCCTCAATCCTCAATCCTCAATTCTCAATCCTCAGTCCTCAATCCTCAATATTCAACACTCAAGCCTCAAACATCAATCCTCAATACTCAATCATCAATCCTCAATTCTCAATACTCAATTGAATATCCTGAATTCTCATGGTTCAATACTCAATCCACAATATTCAATAATCAAATCTCAATCCTCAAACATCAATTCTCAACACTCACTACTAAACACTCAGTCGTCTCTCTTCAATCCTCCATTCTCAACCCTCAATTCTCAAGCGTCAATCCTCAATCCTCAATCCTCAACCCTATATCCTCAGTCCTCAAACCTCAATCCCGAATCCTCAATCCTGAATCCTCTATCTTCAGCCCTCAGTCCTCAAAAATCAATTGTCAATCCTCAATCCTCAATAGAATATCCTCAATTCACAGTTTTCAATACTGAGCCCCATTCTTCAATCTTCAAATCTCAATCCACAAACATCAATTCTCATCACTCAACCATCAACACCCAGTCCTCAATCTTCAATCCTCAATCCTCAATCCTCAATCTTCAATCCTCAATACTCAATACTCAATCCTCAATTCTCAATTCTCAGTCCTCAATACTCAATCCTCAGTCGTCAATCCTCAATCCCCAATCCTCAATCTTCAATCCTCAATCCTCAATCCTTAATCCTCGATCCTCAATATTCAACACACAACCCTCAACCATCAATCCTCAATACTGAACCATCAATCCTCAATTCTCAATACTCAATGGAATATCCTGAATTCTCATGGTTCAATACTCAATCCACAAAATTCAATAATCAAATCTCAATCCTCAAACATCAATTCTCAACACTCAATCCTCAATACTCAGCCCTCCCTCTTCAATCCTCCATCCTGAATCCTCAACCCTCAATCCTCAGTCATCAATACTCAATCTTCAATACTCAATCCTCAATCCTCAATCCTCAACCCTCAATCCTCAATCCTCAACCCTCAATCCTCATTCCTCAATCCTCAATCCTCAACTCTCAGCCCTCATCCTCAATTCTCAATCCTCAATACCCAATCCTCAATCTTCAATCCTCAATCCTCAATCCTCAATCCTCAATCCTCAATCCTCAATCCTCAATCCTCAATCCTCAATCCTCAATGTTCAATCCGCAATACACAAACCTCAATCTTCAATCCTCAATCCTCAACCCTCAATCCTCAATCCTCAATCCTCAACCTTCAATCCTCAATACTCAATCTTCAACCCTCAATCCTCAATCCTCAATCCTCAACCCTCATTCTTCAATCCTCAGTCCTCAATCTTCAATCCTCAATACTCAACCTTCAATAATTAATCCTCAATTCTCAATCCTCAATACTCAATCCTCAATCGTCAATCCTCAAACCCCAATCCTCAATCTTCAGTCCACAATCGTCAATCCTCAATCCTCAACCCTCAATCTTCAATACTCAATACTCAATCTTCAATCCTCTATACTCAATATTCAACCCTCAATCCTCAATCCTCAATCCTCAGTCCTCAACCGTCAATCCTGAATCCTCAATCCTGAATCCTCAATCTTCAGCCCTCAGTACTCAACCATCAATCCTCAATTCTCAATACTCAATAGAATATCCTGAATTCTCATGTTTCAATACTCAATCCACAAAATTCAATAATCAAATCTCAATCCTCAAACATCATTTCTCAACTCTCAATCCTCAATACTCAGTCCTCTCTCTTCAACACTCCATCCTCAATCCTCAATCCTCAAGCGTCAATCCTCAATCCTCAATCCTCATCCCTCAATCCTCAGTCCTCAAACCTCAATCCGGAATCCTAAATCTTGAATCCTCAACCTTCAGCCGTCGGTCCTCAACAATCAATTGTCAATCCCCAATCCTCAGTAGAATATCCTCAATTCACAGTTTTCATTACTCAATACTCAATCTGCAATCTTCAAATCTCTATCCACAAACATCAATACTCATCACTCAACCCTCAACACTCAGTCCTCAATCCTCAATATTCAATCCTCAATCCTCAATCCTCAATCCACAATCCTCAACATTCAATCCTCAATACTCAGTCTTCAATGCTAATTCCTCAATCCTCAACACTCAATTCTCAATCCTCAATCGTCAATCTTCAATCCTCTATACTCAATATTCAACCCTCAATCCTCAATCCTCAATCCTCAATCCTCACTCTTGAATCCTCAATACCCAATCCTCAATCTATAATCCTGAATCCTCAATCCCCAATTCTCAATCCTCAATCCTCAGTCCTCAGCTCTCAAACCTCAATCCTCAACCCTCAGACCTCATCCTCATTCCTCATTCCTCAATGCTCAATCCTCAATCTTCAATCCTCAATACTCAATCTTCAATCCTCAATCCTCAATTCTCAATCCTCAATGCTCAATCCTCAATCTTCAATCCTCAATCCCGAATCCTCAATCTTCAATCCTCAATCCTCAATCCTCAATCCTCAATCCTCAATCTTCAATCCTCAATAATCAATATTCAATCCTCAATCCTCAATCCTCAATCCTCAATCCTCAATCCTCAATCCTCAATCTTCAATCATCCATACTCAAACTGCAATCCTCAATCCTCAGTCCTCACACCTCAATCCTCATTCTTCGACCCTCAATACCGAATCCTCAATCTTCAATCCTCAATCCTCAATTCTCAATACTCATTCTTCAGTCCCCAATACGCAATCTTCAATCTTCAATCCTCAATCCTTAATCCTCAATTCTCCATCCTCAATCCTCAATCGTCAGACATCAAACATCAATACTCAACCCTCAATCCTCGTCCTCAATCCACATCCCTCAATCCTCGATCCTCAAACTTCAATCATCAATATTCAATCTCCAATCCTAGATCCTCAATCCCCAATCCTCAATCCTTAATCCTCAATCTTCAATCCTCAGACTTCAAACATAAATACTCAACCCTCAGACCTCGTCCTCAATCCACAACACTCAATACTCAATCCTCAATATTCAATCATTAACATTCAATCTTCAATCCTTAATCCTCAATCCCCAACCCTCAATCCTCAATGTTCAATCCTCAACACCCAATCCTCAGCCTTGAATCCTCAATCCTCAATCCTCAATCCTCAATCCTCAGACCTCAAACCTCAATCCTGAATCCTCAATCCTGAATCCTCAATCCTGAATCCTCAACCTTCAGCCCTGAGTCCTCAACAATCAGTTGTCAACCCTCAATCCTGAATAGAATATCCCCAATTCACAGTTTTCAATACTCAATACTCAATCTGCAATCTTCAGATCTCTATCCACAAACATCAATTCTCATCACTCAACCCTCAACCCTCAGTCCCAAATCCTCAATCTTCAAGGGTCAACAATCAATCCTCAATCTTCAATCCTCAATACTCAATCTTCAATCCTCAATCCCCAATCCTCAGTCCTCAATCCTCATTCTCCAATCCTCAATAACCAATCCTAAATCTTCAATCCTCAATCCTCAGTCCTCAATTCTCAATCCTCAATTCTCAGCCCTCTGACGTCAAACATCAATACTCAACCCTCAGTCCTCGACCTCAATCCACAACCCTCAATCCTCAAGCCTCAATCTTCAATCATCAATATTCAATCTTCAGTTCTCAATCCTCAATCCTCAAACCTCAATCCTCAATCCTCAATGTTCAATCCGCAATACCCAAACCTCAATCTTCAATCCTCAATCCTCAACCCTCAATCCTCAATCCTCAATCCTCAACCTTCAATCCCCAATACTCAATCTTCAACCCTCAATCCTCAATCCTCAATCCTCAATCCTCATTATTCAATCCTCAACACCCAATCCTCAATCTTCAATACGCAATCCTCAATCCTCAATTCTCAATCATCAATCCTCAATCCTCAGACCTCAAGCATCAATACTCAACCCTCAGTCCTCGTCCTCAATCCACAGCCCTCAATCCTCGATCCTCAATCTTCAGTACTCAACCCTCAATCCTCAATGCTCAATCCTCAGTACCCAATCCTCAATCTTCAACCCTCAATCCACATTCCTCAATCGCCAATCCTCAATCCTCAATCATCATTCCACAAACCTCAATCCTGAATCCTCAATCCTGAATCCTCAATCTTCAGCCCACAGTCCTCAACTATCAGTTGTCAATCCTCAATCCTCAATAGAATATCCTCACTTCACAGGATTCAATACTCAATACTCAACCTGCAATCTTCAAATCTATATCCACAAACATCAATTCTCATCACTCAGCCCTCAATACTCAGTCCCCAATCCTCAATCTTCAACGCTCAATCCTCAATCGTCAATCCTCAATCCTCAATCCTCAATCTTCAATCCTCAATACTCAATCCTCAATCCTCAATCCTCAATCCTCAATCCTCATTCTTCAATCCTCAATACCCAATCCTCAATCTTCAGTCCTCAATCCTCAATCCTCAATCCTCAATTCTCAGTCCTCAACCCCAGACCTCAGTCCTCAAACCTCAATCCTCAATCCTCAGCCCTCATCCTCAATCCTCAATCCTCAATCCTCAATCCTCAATCTTCAATCCTCAATACTCAACCTTCAATAATCAATCCTCTACTCTCAATCACCAATACTCAATCCTCAATCGTCAATCCTCAATCCCCAATCCTCAATCTTCAGTCCACAATCCTCAATCCTCAATCCTCAACCCTCAATCTTCAATACTCAATACTCAATCTTCAATCCTCAATCCTCAATCCTCAATCCTCAATCCTCAATCCTCAGTCCTCAATCCTCAATCTACAATCCTCAATACTCAGTCTTCAATCCTCAATCCTCAATCCTCAATCCTCAATCCTCATTCTTCAATCCTCAATACACAATCCTCAATCTTCAGTCCACAATCCTCGATCCTCAATCCTCAACCCCGAATCTTCAATACTCAATACTCAATCTTCAATCCTCAATCCTCAATCCTCAAACCTCAATCCTCAACCGTCAGTCCTCGTCCTCAATCGTCAACCCTCAATCCACAATCCTCAACCTTCAATCCTCAATACTCAATATTCAATACTCAATCCTCAATCTTCAATCCTCAACCTTCAATCCTCAATCCTCAATCCTCAATCCTCAATCCTGATTCTTCAATCCTCAATACCCAATCCTCGATCTTCAATCCTCAATCCTCAATCCTCAATTCTCAATCCTCAATCCTCAGTCCTCAGTCCTCAAACCTCAATCCTCAACCTCAGCCCTCATCCTCAAACCTCAATCCTCAATCCTCAATCCTCAATCTTCAACCCTCAATACTCAACCGTCAATAATCAATCCTCAATTCTCAATCCTCAATACTCAATCCTCAATCGTCAATCCTCAATCCCCAATCCTCAATCTTCAGTCCACAATCCTCAATCCTCAATCCTCAACCCTCAATCTTCAATACTCAATACTCAATCTTCAATCCTCAATCCTCAATCCTCAACCCTCAATCCTCAGTCCTCAAACCTCAATCCCGAATCCTCAATCCTGAATCCTCAATCTTCAGCCCTCAGTCCTCATAGATCAATTGTCAATCCTCAATCCTCAATAGAATATCCTCAATTCACAGTTTTCAATACTGAACCCCATTCTTCAATCTTCAAATGTCAATCCAGAAACATCAATTCTCATCACTCAACCATCAACACCCAGTCCTCAATCTTCAATCCTCAATCCTCAATCCTCAAACTTCAATCCTCAAAACTCAATACTCAATCCTCAATTCTCAGTCCTCAATACTCAATCCTCTATCCTCAATCGTCAATCCACAATCCCCAATCCTCAACCTTCAATCCTCAATCCTCAATCCTCAATCCTCAATCCTCAATATTCAACACACAACCCTCAACCATCAATCCTCTATTCGCAATACTCAATAGAATATCCTGAATTCTCATGGTTCAATACTCAATCCACAGAATTCAATAATCAAATCTCAATCCTCAAACATCAATTCTCAACACTCAATCCTCAATACTCAGTCCTCTCTCTTCACTCCTCCATCCTCAATCCTCAACCCTCAATTCTCAGTCACCAATACTCAATCTGCAATACCCAGTCCTCAATCCTCAAACCTCAATCCTCAATCCTCAATTCTCAACCCTCAATCCTCATTCCTCAAACCTCAATCCTCAACCCTCAGCCCTCATTATCAATTCTCAATTCTCAGTCCTCAATCCTCAAACCCCAATCTTCAATCCTCAATAATCAATCTCCAATCCTAGATCCTCAATCCCCAATCTTCAATCCTTAATCCTCAACCTTCAATCCTCATTCCCCAGTCCTCAATCTTCAATCCTCAATGCTCAATCCTCAGTCCTCAATCATCATTCCTCAATCCTCAGCCCTCAACCCTCAAACCTCAATCCTCAACCGTCAGTCCTCGTCCTCAATCGTCAACCCTCAATCCTCAATCCTCAATCTTCAATCCTCAATACTCAATATTCAATACTCAATCCTCAATCTTCAATCCTCAATCTTCAATCCTCAATCCTCAATCCTCAATCCTCAGTCCTCATTCTTCAATCCTCAATACCCAATCCTCAATCTTCAATCCTCAATCCTCAATCCTAAATCCTCAATTCTCAATCCTCAATCCTCAGTCCTCAGTCCTCAAACCTCAATCCTCAATCCTCAGCCCTCATCCTCAATCCTCAATCCTCAATCCTCAATCCTCAATCCTCAATCTTCAATCCTCAATACTGAACCTTCAATAATCAATCCTCAACTCTCAATCCTCAATACTCAATCCTCAATCGTCAATCCTCAATCCCCAATCCTCAATCTTCAGTCCACAATCCTCAATCCTCAATCCTCAACCCTCAACCTTCAATACTCAATACTCAATCTTCAATCCTCAATCCTCAATCCTCAATCCTCAATCCTCAGTCCTCAACCCTCAATCTACAATCCTCAATACCCAGTTTTCAATACTCAATCCTCAATGCTCAATCCTCAGTCCTCATTCTTCGATCCTCAATACACAATCCTCAATATTCAATGCTCAATCCTCAATCCTCAATCCTCAGTTCTCAATCCTCAATACTCAATCCTCAATATTCAACACTCAAGCCTCAATCATCAATCCTCAATTCTCAATACTCAATAGAGTATCCTGAATTCTCATGGTTCAATACTCAATCCACAATATTCAATAATCAAATCTCAATCCTCAAACATCCATTCTCAACACTCAATACTCAACACTCAGTCCTCTCTCTTCAATCCTCCATACTCAACCCTCAATCCTCAAGCGTCAATCCTCAATCCTCTATCCTCAACCCTCAATCCTCAGTCCTCAAACCTCAATCCCGAATTCTCAATCCTGAATCCTCCATCTTCAGCCCTCAGTCCTCAAAAATCAATTGTCAATCCTCAATGCTCAATAGAATATCCTCAATTCACAGTTTTCAATACTGAACCCCATCCTTCAATCTTCAAACCTCAATCCACAAACATCAATCCTCATCACTCAACCATCAACACCCAGTCCTCAATCTTCAATCCTCAATCCTCAATCCTCAACCTTCAATCCTCAATACTCAATACTCAATCCTCAATCCTCAATTCTCAGTCCTCAATACTCAATCCTCAATCGTCAATCCTCAATCCCCAATCCTCAATCTTCAATCCTCAATTCTCAATCCTCAATCCTCAATCCTCAATATTCAACACACAACCCTCAACCGTCAATCCTCAACACTCAACCATCAATCCTCAATTCTCAATACTCAATAGAATATCCTGAATTCTCATGGTTCAATGCGCAATCCACAAAATTCAATAATCAAGTCTCAATCCTCAAACATCAATTCTCAACACTCAATCCTCAATACTCAGTCCTCTCTCTTCAATCCTCCATCCTCAATCCTCAACACTCAATCCTCAGTCATCAATACTCAATCTTCAATACTCAATCCTCAATCCTCAATCATCAACCCTCAATCTTCAATCCTCAACCCTCAATCCTCATTTCTCAAACCTCAATCCTCAACTCTCAGCCCTCATCCTCAATTCTCAATCCTCAATCCTCAATACCCAATCCTCAATCTTCAATCCTCAATCCTCAATCCTCAATCCTCAATCCTCAATCCTCAATCCTCAATCCACAGACCTCAAACAGCAATGCTCAACCCTCAGTCCTCGTCCTCAGTCCACAATCGTCAATCCTCAATCCTCAATCTTCAATCATCAATATTCAATCTTCAGTTCTCAATCCTCAATCCTCAATCCTCAATCCTCAATCCTCAATGTTCAATCCCCTATACCCAAACCTCAATCTTCAATCCTCAATCCTCAACCCTCAATCCTCAATCCTCAATCCTCAACCTTCAATCCTCAATACTCAATCTTCAACCCTCAATCCTCAATCCTCAATCCTCAATCCTGATTCTTCAGTCCTCAGTCCTCAATCTTCAATCCTCAATACTCAACCTTCAATAATCAATCCTCAATTCTCAATCCTCAATACTCAATCCTCAATCGTCAATCCTCAATCCCCAATTCTCAATCTTCAGTCCACAATCCTCAATCCTCAATCCTCAACCGTCAATCTTCAATACTCAATACTCAATCTTCAATCCTCAATCCTCAATCCTCAAACCTCAAGCATGAATACTCAACCCCCAGTCCTCGTCCTCAATCCACAACCCACAATCCTCGATCCTCAATCTTCAATACTCAACCCTCAATCCTCAATGCTCAATCCTCAATACCCAATCCTCAATCTTCAACCCTCAATCCACAATCCTCAATCCCCAATTCTCAATCCTCAATCCTCATTCCACAAACCTCAATCCTGAATCCTCAATCCTGAATCCTCAATCTTCAGCCCACAGTCCTCAACTATCAGTTGTCAATCCTCAATCCTCAATAGAATATCCTCACTTCACAGGATTCAATACTCAATACTCAACCTGCAATCTTCAAATCTCTATACACAAACATCAATTCTCGTCACTCAACCCTCAATACTCAGTCCCCAATCCTCAATCTTCAACCCTCAATCCTCAATCCTCAATCCTCAATCCTCAATCCTCAATCTTCAATCCTCAATACTCAATCCTCAATCCTCAATCCTCAATCCTCAATCCTCAATCTTCAATCCTCATTACTCAATATTCAATCCTCAATCCTCAATCCTCAATCCTCAATCCTCAATCCTCAATCCTCAATCCTCAATCCTCAATCCTCAATCTTCAATCATCCATACTCAAACTGCAATCCTCAATCCTCAGTCCTCACACCTCAATCGTCATTCTTCGACCCTCAATACCGAATCCTCAATCTTCAATCCTCAATCCTCAATTCTCAATACTCATTCTTCAGTCCCCAATACGCAATCTTCAATCTTCAATCCTCAATCCTTAATCCTCAATTCTCCATCCTCAATCCTCAATCCTCAGACATCAAACATCAATACTCAACCCTCAATCCTCGTCCTCAATCCACATCCCTCAATCCTCGATCCTCAAACTTCAATCATCAATATTCAATCTCCAATCCTAGATCCTCAATCCCCAATCCTCAATCCTTAATACTCAATCTTCAATCCTCAGACTTCAAACATAAATACTCAACCCTCAGACCTCGTCCTCAATCCACAACACTCAATACTCAATCCTCAATATTCAATCATTAACATTCAATCTGCAATCCTTAATCCTCAATCCCCAACCCTCAATCCTCAATGTTCAATCCTCAATACCCAATCCTCAGTCTTGAATCCTCAATCCCCAATCCTCAATCCTCAATCCTCAGACCTCAAACCTCAATCCTGAATCCTCAATCCTGAATCCTCAATCCTGAATCCTCAACCTTCAGCCCTGAGTCCTCAACAATCAGTTGTCAATCCTGAATCCTGAATAGAATATCCTCAATTCACAGCTTTCAATACTCAATACTCAATCTGCAATCTTCAGATTTCTATCCACAAACATCAATTCTCATCACTCAACCCTCAATACTCAGTCCCTAATCATCAATCTTCAATCCTCAACCCTCAATCCTCAATCCTCAATCCCCAACCTTAATCTTCTATCCTCAATACTCAATCTTCAATCCTCAATACTCAGTCTTCAATCATCAATCCTCAATCCTCAATCCACAATCCTCTATACTCAACCGTCAATCTTCAATCCTCAATACTCAATCTCCAATCCTCAATACTCAATCCTCAATCCTCAATCTTCATTCTTCAATCGTCAATAACCAATCCTCAATCTTCAATCCTCAATCCTCAATCCTCAATCCTCAATCCTCAATCCTCAGTCCTCAAACCTCAATCCGGAATCCTCGATCCTGAATCCTCAATCTTCAGCACTCAGGCCTCTACAATCAGTTGTCAATCCTCAATCCTCAATAGAATATCCCCAATTCACAGTATTCAATACTCAATACTCAATCTGCAATCTTCAGATCTCTATCCACAAACATCAATTCTCATCACTCAACCCTCAATCCTCAGTCCCAAATCCTCAATCTTCAAGGGTCAACAATCAATCCTCAATCTTCAATCCTCAATACTCAATCTTCAATCCTCAATCCCCAATCCTCAGTCCTCAATCCTCATTCTCCAATCCTCAATACCCAATCCTAAATCTTCGATCCTCAATCCTCAGTCCTCAATTCTCAATCCTCAATTCTCAGCCCTCTGACGTCAAACATCAATACTCAACCCTCAGTCCTCGACCTCAATCCACAACCCTCAATCCTCAATCCTCAATCTTCAATCATCAATATTCAATCTTCAGTTCTCAATCCTCAATCCTCAATCCTCAATCCTCAATCCTCAATGTTCAATCCGCAATACCCAAACCTCAATCTTCAATCCTCAATCCTCAACCCTCAATCCTCAATCCTCAATCCTCGACCTTCAATCCTCAATACTCAATCTTCAACCCTCAATCCTCAATCCTCAATCCTCAATCCTCATTATTCAATCCTCAACACCCAATCCTTAATCTTCAATCCGCAATCCTCAATCCTCAATTCTCAATCATCAATCCTCAATCCTCAATCCTCAGACCTCAAGCATCAATACTCAACCCTCAGTCCTCGTCCTCAATCCACAACCCTCAATCCTCGATCCTCAATCTTCAGTACTCAACCCTCAATCCTCAATGCTCAATCCTCAGTACCCAATCCTCAATCTTCAACCCTCAATCCACAATCCTCAATCGCCAATACTCAATCCTCAATCCTCATTCCACATACCTCAATCCTGAATCCTCAATCCTGAATCCTCAATCTTCAGCCCACAGTCCTCAACTATCAGTTGTCAATCCTCAATCCTCAATAGAATATCCTCACTTCACAGGATTCAATACTCAATACTCAACCTGCAATCTTCAAATCTATATCCACAAACATCAATTCTCATCACTCATCCCTCAATACTCAGTCCCCAATCCTCAATCTTCAACCCTCAATCCTCAATCGTCAATCCTCAGTCCTCAATCCTCAATCTTCAATCCTCAATACTCAATCCTCAATCCTCAATCCTCAATCCTCAATCCTCATTCTTCAATCCTCAATACCCAATCCTCAATCTTCAGTCCTCAATCCTCTATCCTCAATCCTCAATTCTCAGTCCTCAACCCCAGACCTCAGTCCTCAAACCTCAATCCTCAATCCTAAGCCCTCATCCTCAATCCTCAATCCTCAATCCTCAATCCTCAATCTTCAATCCTCAATACTCAACCTTCAATAATCAATCCTCAACTCTCAATCCTCAATACTCAATCCTCAATCGTAAATCCTCAATCCCCAATCCTCAATCTTCAGTCCACAATCCTCAATCCTCAATCCTCAACCCTCAATCTTCAATACTCAATACTCAATCTTCAATCCTCAATCCTCAATCCTCAATCCTCAATCCTCAATCCTCTATCTTCAATCATCCATACTCAAACTGCAATCCTCAATCCTCAGTCCTCACTCCTCAATCCTCATTCTTCAACCCTCAATACCGAATCCTCAATCTTCAATCCTCAATCCTCAATCATCAATTCTCAATCCTCAATCCTCAATCCTCGGACTTCAAACATCAATACTCATCCCTCAGTCCTCGTCCTCAATCCACAACACTCAATCCTCAATCCTGAATCTTCAACCATTAATATTCAATCTTCAATCCACAATCTTCAATCCTCAATTCTCAACCCTCAATCCTCAATTTTCAATCCTCAATACCCAATCCTCAGTCTTCAATCCTCAATCCTCAATCCTCAATCCCCAGACCACAAACCTCTATCCTGAATCCTCAATCCTGAATCCTCAATCTTCAGCACTGAGTCCTCAACAATCAGTTGTCAATCCTCAATCAACAATAGAATATCCTCAATTCACAGTTTTCAATACTCAATACTCAATCTGCAGTCTTCAGATCTCTATCCACAAACATCAATACTCATCACTCAACCCTCAACACTCAGTCCTCAATCCTCAATATTCAATCCTCAATCCTCAATCCTCAATCCACAATCCTCAACATTCAATCCTCAATACTCAGTCTTCAATGCTAATTCCTCAATCCTCAACACTCAATTCTCAATCCTCAACCGTCAATCTTCAATCCTCTATACTCAATATTCAACCCTCAATCCTCAATCCTCAATCCTCACTCTTGAATCCTCAATACCCAATCCTCAATCTATAATCCTGAATCCTCAATCCCCAATTCTCAATCCTCAATCCTCAGTCCTCAGCTCTCAAACCTCAATCCTCAACCCTCAGCCCTCATCCTCATTCCTCATTCCTCAATGCTCAATCCTCAATCTTCAATCCTCAATAGTCAATCTTCAATCCTCAATCCTCAATCCTCAATCCTCAATGCTCAATCCTCAATCTTCAATCCTCCATCCCGAATCCTCAATCTTCAATCCTCAATCCTCAATCCTCAATCCTCAATCCTCAATCTTCAATCCTCAATACTCAATATTCAATCCTCAATCCTCAATCCTCAATCCTCAATCCTCAATCCTCAATCCTCAATCTTCAATCATCCATACTCAAACTGCAATCCTCAATCCTCAGTCCTCACACCTCAATCCTCATTCTTCGACCCTCAATACCGAATCCTCAATCTTCAATCCTCAATCCTCAATTCTCAACACTCATTCTTCAGTCCCCAATACGCAATCTTCAATCTTCAATCCTCAATCCTTAATCCTCAATTCTCCATCCTCAATCCTCAATCCTCAGACATCAAACATCAATACTCAACCCTCAATCCTCGTCCTCAATCCACATCCCTCAATCCTCGATCCTCAAACTTCAATCATCAATATTCAATCTCCAATCCTAGATCCTCAATCCCCAATCCTCAATCCTTAATCCTCAATCTTCAATCCTCAGGCTTCAAACATAAATACTCAACCCTCAGACCTCGTCCTCAATCCACAACACTCAATACTCAATCCTCAATATTCAATCATTAACATTCAATCTTCAATCCTTAATCCTCAATACCCAACCCTCAATCCTCAATGTTCAATCCTCAACACCCAATCCTCAGTCTTGAATCCTCAATCCTCAATCCTCAATCCTCAATCCTCAGACCTCAAACCTCAATCCTGAATCCTCAATCCTGAATCCTCAATCCTGAATCCTCAACCTTCAGCCCTGAGTCCTCAACAATCAGTTGTCAATCCTCAATCCTGAATAGAATATCCCCAATTCACAGTTTTCAATACTCAATAATCAATCTGCAATCTTCAGATCTCTATCCACAAACATCAATTCTCATCACTCAACCCTCAATCCTCAGTCCCAAATCCTCAGTCTTCAAGGGTCAACAATCAATCCTCAATCTTCAATCCTCAATACTCAATCTTCAATCCTCAATCCCCAATCCTCAGTCCTCAATCCTCATTCTCCAATCCTCAATACCCAATCCTAAATCTTCAATCCTCAATCCTCAGTCCTCAATTCTCAATCCTCAATTCTCAGCCCTCTGACGTCAAACATCAATACTCAACCCTCAGTCCTCGACCTCAATCCACAACCCTCAATCCTCAATCCTCAATCTTCAATCATCAATATTCAATCTTCAGTTCTCAATCCTCAATCCTCAATCCTCAATCCTCAATCCTCAATGTTCAATCCGCAATACCCAAACCTCAATCTTCAATCCTCAATCCTCAACCCTCAATCCTCAATCCTCAATCCTCAACCTTCAATCCTCAATACTCAATCTTCAACCCTCAATCCTCAATCCTCAATCCTCAATCCTCATTATTCAATCCTCAACACCCAATCCTCAATCTTCAATCCGCAATCCTCAATCCTCAATTCTCAATCATCAATCCTCAATCCTCAGACCTCAAGCATCAATACTCAACCCTCAGTCCTCGTCCTCAATCCACAACCCTCAATCCTCAATCTTCAATCCTCAATCCTCAGACCTCAAGCATCAATACTCAACCCTCAGTCCTCGTCCTCAATCCACAACCCTCAATCCTCGATCCTCAATCTTCAGTACTCAACCCTCAATCCTCAATGCTCAATCCTCAGTACCCAATCCTCAATCTTCAACCCTCAATCCACATTCCTCAATCGCCAATCCCCAATCCTCAATCTTCAGGCCACAATCCTCAATCCTCAATCCTCAACCCTCAATCTTCAATACTCAATACTCAATCTTCAATCCTCAATCCTCAATCCTCAATCCTCAATCCTCAATCCTCAGTCCTCAATCCTCAATCTACAATCCTCAATACTCAGTCTTCAATCCTCAATCCTCAATACTCAATCCTCAATCCTCATTCTTCAATCCTCAATACACAATCCTCAATCTTCAGTCCACAATCCTCGATCCTCAATCCTCAACCCCCAATCTTCAATACTCAATACTCAATCTTCAATCCTCAATCCTCAATCCCCAAACCTCAATCCTCAACCGTCAGTCCTCGTCCTCAATCGTCAACCCTCAATCCACAATCCTCAACCTTCAATCCTCAATACTCAATATTCAATACTCAATCCTCAATCTTCAATCCTCAATCTTCAATCCTCAATCCTCAATCCTCAATCCTCAATCCTGATTCTTCAATCCTCAATACCCAATCCTCGATCTTCAATCCTCAATCCTCAATCCTCAATTCTCAATCCTCAATCCTCAGTCCTCAGTCCTCAAACCTCAATCCTCAACCTCAGCCCTCATCCTCAAATCTCAATCCTCAGTCCTCAATCCTCAATCTTCAACCCTCAATACTCAACACTCAATAATCAATCCTCAATTCTCAATCCTCAATACTCAATCCTCAATCGTCAATCCTCAATCCCCAATCCTCAATCTTCAGTCCACAATCCTCAATCCTCAATCCTCAACCCTCAATCTTCAATACTCAAATCTCAATCTTCAATCCTCAATCCTCAATCCTCAACCCTCAATCCTCAGTCCTCAAACCTCAATCCCGAATCCTCAATCCTGAATCCTCAATCTTCAGCCCTCAGTCCTCATAGATCAATTGTCAATCCTCAATCCTCAATAGAATATCCTCAATTCACAGTTTTCAATACTGAACCCCATTCTTCAATCTTCAAATCTCAATCCACAAACATCAATTCTCATCACTCAACCATCAACACCCAGTCCTCAATCTTCAATCCTCAATCCTCAATCCTCAATCTTCAATCCTCAAAGCTCAATACTCAATCCTCAATTCTCAGTCCTCAATACTCAATCCTCTATCCTCAATCGTCAATCCACAATCCCCAATCCTCAACCTTCAATCCTCAATCCTCAATCCTCAATCCTCAATCCTCAATATTCAACACACAACCCTCAACCATCAATGCTCTATTCGCAATACTCAATAGAATATCCTGAATTCTCATGGTTCAATACTCAATCCACAGAATTCAATAATCAAATCTCAATCCTCAAACATCAATTCTCAACACTCAATCCTCAATACTCAGTCCTCTCTCTTCAATCCTCCATCCTCAATCCTCAACCCTCAATTCTCAGTCACCAATACTCAATCTGCAATACCCAGTCCTCAATCCTCAAACCTCAATCCTCAATCCTCAATTCTCAGCCCTCAATCCTCATTCCTCAAACCTCAATCCTCAACCCTCAGCCCTCATTATCAATTCTCAATTCTCAGTCCTCAATCCTCAAACCCCAATCTTCAATCCTCAATAATCAATCTCCAATCCTAGATCCTCAATCCCCAATCTTCAATCCTTAATCCTCAACCTTCAATCCTCATTCCCCAGTCCTCAATCTTCAATCCTCAATGCTCAATCCTCAATCCTCAATCATCATTCCTCAATCCTCAGCCCTCAACCCTCAAACCTCAATCCTCAACCGTCAGTCCTCGTCCTCAATCGTCAACCCTCAATCCTCAATCCTCAATCTTCAATCCTCAATACTCAATATTCAATACTCAATCCTCAATCTTCAATCCTCAATCTTCAATCCTCAATCCTCAATCCTCAATCCTCAGTCCTCATTCTTCAATCCTCAATACCCAATCCTCAATCTTCAATCCTCAATCCTCAATCCTAAATCCTCAATTCTCAATCCTCAATCCTCAGCCCTCAGTCCTCAAACCTCAATCCTCAATCCTCAGCCCTCATCCTCAATCCTCAATACTCAATCCTCAATCCTCAATCCTCAATCTTCAATCCTCAATACTCAACCTTCAATAATCAATCCTCAACTCTCAATCCTCAATACTCAATCCTCAATCGTCAATCCTCAATCCCCAATCCTCAATCTTCAGTCCACAATCCTCAATCCTCAATCCTCAACCCTCAACCTTCAATACTCAATACTCAATCTTCAATCCTCAATCCTCAATCCTCAATCCTCAATCCTCAGTCCTCAACCCTCAATCTACAATCCTCAATACCCAGTTTTCAATACTCAATCCTCAATGCTCAATCCTCAGTCCTCATTCTTCGATCCTCAATACACAATCCTCAATATTCAATGCTCAATCCTCAATCCTCAATCCTCAGTTCTCAATCCTCAATACTCAATCCTCAATATTCAACACTCAAGCCTCAATCATCAATCCTCAATTCTCAATACTCAATAGAGTATCCTGAATTCTCATGGTTCAATACTCAATCCACAATATTCAATAATCAAATCTCAATCCTCAAACATCCATTCTCAACACTCAATACTCAACACTCAGTCCTCTCTCTTCAATCCTCCATACTCAACCCTCAATCCTCAAGCGTCAATCCTCAATCCTCTATCCTCAACCCTCAATCCTCAGTCCTCAAACCTCAATCCCGAATTCTCAATCCTGAATCCTCCATCTTCAGCCCTCAGTCCTCAAAAATTAATTGTCAATCCTCAATGCTCAATAGAATATCCTCAATTCACAGTTTTCAATACTGAACCCCATCCTTCAATCTTCAAACCTCAATCCACAAACATCAATCCTCATCACTCAACCATCAACACCCAGTCCTCAATCTTCAATCCTCAATCCTCAATCCTCAACCTTCAATCCTCAATACTCAATACTCAATCCTCAATCCTCAATTCTCAGTCCTCAATACTCAATCCTCAATCGTCAATCCTCAATCCCCAATCCTCAATCTTCAATCCTCAATTCTCAATCCTCAATCCTCAATCCTCAATATTCAACACACAACCCTCAACCGTCAATCCTCAACACTCAACCATCAATCCTCAATTCTCAATACTCAATAGAATATCCTGAATTCTCATGGTTCAATGCGCAATCCACAAAATTCAATAATCAAGTCTCAATCCTCAAACATCAATTCTCAACACTCAATCCTCAATACTCAGTCCTCTCTCTTCAATCCTCCATCCTCAATCCTCAACCCTCAATCCTCAGTCATCAATACTCAATCTTCAATACTCAATCCTCAATCCTCAATCATCAACCCTCAATCTTCAATCCTCAACCCTCAATCCTCATTTCTCAAACCTCAATCCTCAACTCTCAGCCCTCATCCTCAATTCTCAATCCTCAATCCTCAATACCCAATCCTCAATCTTCAATCCTCAATCCTCAATCCTCAATCCTCAATCCTCAATCCTCAATCCTCAATCCACAGACCTCAAACAGCAATGCTCAACCCTCAGTCCTCGTCCTCAGTCCACAATCGTCAATCCTCAATCCTCAATCTTCAATCATCAATATTCAATCTTCAGTTCTCAATCCTCAATCCTCAATCCTCAATCCTCAATCCTCAATGTTCAATCCCCTATACCCAAACCTCAATCTTCAATCCTCAATCCTCAACCCTCAATCCTCAATCCTCAATCCTCAACCTTCAATCCTCAATACTCAATCTTCAACCCTCAATCCTCAATCCTCAATCCTCAATCCTGATTCTTCAGTCCTCAGTCCTCAATCTTCAATCCTCAATACTCAACCTTCAATAATCAATCCTCAATTCTCAATCCTCAATACTCAATCCTCAATCGTCAATCCTCAATCCCCAATTCTCAATCTTCAGTCCACAATCCTCAATCCTCAATCCTCAACCGTCAATCTTCAATACTCAATACTCAATCTTCAATCCTCAATCCTCAATCCTCAAACCTCAAGCATGAATACTCAACCCCCAGTCCTCGTCCTCAATCCACAACCCACAATCCTCGATCCTCAATCTTCAATACTCAACCCTCAATCCTCAATGCTCAATCCTCAATACCCAATCCTCAATCTTCAACCCTCAATCCACAATCCTCAATCCCCAATTCTCAATCCTCAATCCTCATTCCACAAACCTCAATCCTGAATCCTCAATCCTGAATCCTCAATCTTCAGCCCACAGTCCTCAACTATCAGTTGTCAATCCTCAATCCTCAATAGAATATCCTCACTTCACAGGATTCAATACTCAATACTCAACCTGCAATCTTCAAATCTCTATACACAAACATCAATTCTCGTCACTCAACCCGCAATACTCAGTCCCCAATCCTCAATCTTCAACCCTCAATCCTCAATCCTCAATCCTCAATCCTCAATCCTCAATCTTCAATCCTCAATACTCAATCCTCAATCCTCAATCCTCAATCCTCAATCCTCAATCTTCAATCCTCATTACTCAATATTCAATCCTCAATCCTCAATCCTCAATCCTCAATCCTCAATCCTCAATCCTCAATCTTCAATCATCCATACTCAAACTGCAATCCTCAATCCTCAGTCCTCACACCTCAATCGTCATTCTTCGACCCTCAATACCGAATCCTCAATCTTCAATCCTCAATCCTCAATTCTCAATACTCATTCTTCAGTCCCCAATACGCAATCTTCAATCTTCAATCCTCAATCCTTAATCCTCAATTCTCCATCCTCAATCCTCAATCCTCAGACATCAAACATCAATACTCAACCCTCAATCCTCGTCCTCAATCCACATCCCTCAATCCTCGATCCTCAAACTTCAATCATCAATATTCAATCTCCAATCCTAGATCCTCAATCCCCAATCCTCAATCCTTAATACTCAATCTTCAATCCTCAGACTTCAAACATAAATACTCAACCCTCAGACCTCGTCCTCAATCCACAACACTCAATACTCAATCCTCAATATTCAATCATTAACATTCAATCTGCAATCCTTAATCCTCAATCCCCAACCCTCAATCCTCAATGTTCAATCCTCAATACCCAATCCTCAGTCTTGAATCCTCAATCCCCAATCCTCAATCCTCAATCCTCAGACCTCAAACCTCAATCCTGAATCCTCAATCCTGAATCCTCAATCCTGAATCCTCAACCTTCAGCCCTGAGTCCTCAACAATCAGTTGTCAATCCTGAATCCTGAATAGAATATCCTCAATTCACAGCTTTCAATACTCAATACTCAATCTGCAATCTTCAGATTTCTATCCACAAACATCAATTCTCATCACTCAACCCTCAATACTCAGTCCCTAATCATCAATCTTCAATCCTCAACCCTCAATCCTCAATCCTCAATCCTCAACCTTAATCTTCTATCCTCAATACTCAATCTTCAATCCTCAATACTCAGTCTTCAATCATCAATCCTCAATCCTCAATCCACAATCCTCTATACTCAACCGTCAATCTTCAATCCTCAATACTCAATCTCCAATCCTCAATACTCAATCCTCAATCCTCAATCTTCATTCTTCAATCGTCAATAACCAATCCTCAATCTTCAATCCTCAATCCTCAATCCTCAATCCTCAATCCTCAATCCTCAGTCCTCAAACCTCAATCCGGAATCCTCGATCCTGAATCCTCAATCTTCAGCACTCAGGCCTCTACAATCAGTTGTCAATCCTCAATCCTCAATAGAATATCCCCAATTCACAGTATTCAATACTCAATACTCAATCTGCAATCTTCAGATCTCTATCCACAAACATCAATTCTCATCACTCAACCCTCAATCCTCAGTCCCAAATCCTCAATCTTCAAGGGTCAACAATCAATCCTCAATCTTCAATCCTCAATACTCAATCTTCAATCCTCAATCCCCAATCCTCAGTCCTCAATCCTCATTCTCCAATCCTCAATACCCAATCCTAAATCTTCGATCCTCAATCCTCAGTCCTCAATTCTCAATCCTCAATTCTCAGCCCTCTGACGTCAAACATCAATACTCAACCCTCAGTCCTCGACCTCAATCCACAACCCTCAATCCTCAATCCTCAATCTTCAATCATCAATATTCAATCTTCAGTTCTCAATCCTCAATCCTCAATCCTCAATCCTCAATCCTCAATGTTCAATCCGCAATACCCAAACCTCAATCTTCAATCCTCAATCCTCAACCCTCAATCCTCAATCCTCAATCCTCGACCTTCAATCCTCAATACTCAATCTTCAACCCTCAATCCTCAATCCTCAATCCTCAATCCTCATTATTCAATCCTCAACACCCAATCCTTAATCTTCAATCCGCAATCCTCAATCCTCAATTCTCAATCATCAATCCTCAATCCTCAATCCTCAGACCTCAAGCATCAATACTCAACCCTCAGTCCTCGTCCTCAATCCACAACCCTCAATCCTCGATCCTCAATCTTCAGTACTCAACCCTCAATCCTCAATGCTCAATCCTCAGTACCCAATCCTCAATCTTCAACCCTCAATCCACAATCCTCAATCGCCAATACTCAATCCTCAATCCTCATTCCACAAACCTCAATCCTGAATCCTCAATCCTGAATCCTCAATCTTCAGCCCACAGTCCTCAACTATCAGTTGTCAATCCTCAATCCTCAATAGAATATCCTCACTTCACAGGATTCAATACTCAATACTCAACCTGCAATCTTCAAATCTATATCCACAAACATCAATTCTCATCACTCATCCCTCAATACTCAGTCCCCAATCCTCAATCTTCAACCCTCAATCCTCAATCGTCAACCCTCAGTCCTCAATCCTCAATCTTCAATCCTCAATACTCAATCCTCAATCCTCAATCCTCAATCCTCAATCCTCATTCTTCAATCCTCAATACCCAATCCTCAATCTTCAGTCCTCAATCCTCTATCCTCAATCCTCAATTCTCAGTCCTCAACCCCAGACCTCAGTCCTCAAACCTCAATCCTCAATCCTCAGCCCTCATCCTCAATCCTCAATCCTCAATCCTCAATCCTCAATCTTCAATCCTCAATACTCAACCTTCAATAATCAATCCTCAACTCTCAATCCTCAATACTCAATCCTCAATCGTAAATCCTCAATCCCCAATCCTCAATCTTCAGTCCACAATCCTCAATCCTCAATCCTCAACCCTCAATCTTCAATACTCAATACTCAATCTTCAATCCTCAATCCTCAATCCTCAATCCTCAATCCTCAATCCTCAGTCCTCAATCCTCAATCTACAATCCTCAATACTCAGTCTTCAATCCTCAATCCTCAATCCTCAATCCTCAATCCTCATTCTTCAATCCTCAATACACAATCCTCAATCTTCAGTCCACAATCCTCGATCCTCAATCCTCAACCCCCAATATTCAATACTCAATACTCAATCTTCAATCCTCAATCCTCAATCCTCAAACCTCAATCCTCAACCGTCAGTCCTCGTCCTCAATCGTCAACCCTCAATCCACAATCCTCAACCTTCAATCCTCAATACTCAATATTCGATACTCAATCCTCAATCTTCAATCCTCAATCTTCAATCCTCAACCCTCAATCCTCAATCCTCAATCCTCATTCTTCAATCCTCAATACCCAATCCTCGATCTTCAATCCTCAATCCTCAATCCTCAATTCTCAATCCTCAATCCTCAGTCCTCAGTCCTCAAACCTCAATCCTCAACCGTCAGTCCTCGTCCTCAATCGTCAACCCTCAATCCACAATCCTCAACCTTCAATCCTCAATACTCAATATTCAATACTCAATCCTCAATCTTCAATCCTCAATCCTCAATCCTCAATCCTCAATCCTCATTCTTCAATCCTTAATACCCAATCCTCAATCTTCAATCCTCAATCCTCAATCCTCAATTCTCTATCATCAATCGTCAGTCGTCAGTCGTCAAATCTCAATCCTCAATCCTCAGCCCTCAGCCTCAATCCTCAATCCTCAATCCTCTATCCTCAACCTTCAATCCTCAATACTCAACCTTCAATAATCAATCCTCAATTCTCAATCCTCAATACTCAATCCTCAATCGCCAATCCTCAATCCCCAATCCTCAATCTTCAGTCCACAATCCTCAATGCTCAATCCTCAACCCTCAATCTTCAATACTCAAGACTCAATCTTCAATCCTCAATCCTCAATCCTCAATCCTCAATCCTCAACTCTCAATCCTCAACCCTCAATCCTCAGTCCTCAATCATCAATCCTCAATCCTTAAACCTCAATCCCGAACCGTCAGTCCTCGTCCTCAAGCCTCAACCCTCAATCCTCAATCCTCAATCCTCAATCTTCAATCATCAATACTCAATCTTCAACCCTCAATCCTCAATACTCAATCTTCAATCATCAATCCTCAATTCTCAACCCTCAATGCTCAATCCTCAATCGTCAATCCTCAATCCCCAATCCTCAATCTTCAATCCTCAATCCTCAATCCTCAATCCTCAATCCTCAATCTTCAATCCTCAATACTCAACATTCAATCCTCAATCCTCAATCCTCAATCCTCAATCCTCAATCCTCAATCCTCTATCTTCAATCATCCATACTCAAACTGCAATCCTCAATCCTCAGTCCTCACTCCTCAATCCTCATTCTTCAACCCTCAATACCGAATCCTCAATCTTCAATCCTCAATCCTCAATCATCAATTCTCAATCCTCAATCCTCAATCCTCGGACTTCAAACATCAATACTCATCCCTCAGTCCTCGTCCTCAATCCACAACACTCAATCCTCAATCCTGAATCTTCAACCATTAATATTCAATCTTCAATCCACAATCTTCAATCCTCAATTCTCAACCCTCAATCCTCAATTTTCAATCCTCAATACCCAATCCTCAGTCTTCAATCCTCAATCCTCAATCCTCAATCCCCAGACCACAAACCTCTATCCTGAATCCTCAATCCTGAATCCTCAATCTTCAGCACTGAGTCCTCAACAATCAGTTGTCAATCCTCAATCAACAATAGAATATCCTCAATTTACAGTTTTCAATACTCAATACTCAATCTGCAGTCTTCAGATCTCTATCCACAAACATCAATACTCATCACTCAACCCTCAACACTCAGTCCTCAATCCTCAATATTCAATCCTCAATCCTCAATCCTCAATCCACAATCCTCAACATTCAATCCTCAATACTCAGTCTTCAATGCTAATTCCTCAATCCTCAACACTCAATTCTCAATCCTCAATCGTCAATCTTCAATCCTCTATACTCAATATTCAACCCTCAATCCTCAATCCTCAATCCTCACTCTTGAATCCTCAATACCCAATCCTCAATCTATAATCCTGAATCCTCAATCCCCAATTCTCAATCCTCAATCCTCAGTCCTCAGCTCTCAAACCTCAATCCTCAACCCTCAGCCCTCATCCTCATTCCTCATTCCTCAATGCTCAATCCTCAATCTTCAATCCTCAATAGTCAATCTTCAATCCTCAATCCTCAATCCTCAATCCTCAATGCTCAATCCTCAATCTTCAATCCTCCATCCCGAATCCTCAATCTTCAATCCTCAATCCTCAATCCTCAATCCTCAATCCTCAATCTTCAATCCTCAATACTCAATATTCAATCCTCAATCCTCAATCCTCAATCCTCAATCCTCAATCCTCAATCCTCAATCTTCAATCATCCATACTCAAACTGCAATCCTCAATCCTCAGTCCTCACACCTCAATCCTCATTCTTCGACCCTCAATACCGAATCCTCAATCTTCAATCCTCAATCCTCAATTCTCAATACTCATTCTTCAGTCCCCAATACGCAATCTTCAATCTTCAATCCTCAATCCTTAATCCTCAATTCTCCATCCTCAATCCTCAATCCTCAGACATCAAACATCAATACTCAACCCTCAATCCTCGTCCTCAATCCACATCCCTCAATCCTCGATCCTCAAACTTCAATCATCAATATTCAATCTCCAATCCTAGACCCTCAATCCCCAATCCTCAATCCTTAATCCTCAATCTTCAATCCTCAGGCTTCAAACATAAATACTCAACCCTCAGACCTCGTCCTCAATCCACAACACTCAATACTCAATCCTCAATATTCAATCATTAACATTCAATCTTCAATCCTTAATCCTCAATACCCAACCCTCAATCCTCAATGTTCAATCCTCAACACCCAATCCTCAGTCTTGAATCCTCAATCCTCAATCCTCAATCCTCAATCCTCAGACCTCAAACCTCAATCCTGAATCCTCAATCCTGAATCCTCAATCCTGAATCCTCAACCTTCAGCCCTGAGTCCTCATCAATCAGTTGTCAATCCTCAATCCTGAATAGAATATCCCCAATTCACAGTTTTCAATACTCAATAATCAATCTGCAATCTTCAGATCTCTATCCACAAACATCAATTCTCATCACTCAACCCTCAATCCTCAGTCCCAAATCCTCAGTCTTCAAGGGTCAACAATCACTCCTCAATCTTCAATCCTCAATACTCAATCTTCAATCCTCAATCCCCAATCCTCAGTCCTCAATCCTCATTCTCCAATCCTCAATACCCAATCCTAAATCTTCAATCCTCAATCCTCAGTCCTCAATTCTCAATCCTCAATTCTCAGCCCTCTGACGTCAAACATCAATACTCAACCCTCAGTCCTCGACCTCAATCCACAACCCTCAATCCTCAATCCTCAATCTTCAATCATCAATATTCAATCTTCAGTTCTCAATCCTCAATCCTCAATCCTCAATCCTCAATCCTCAATGTTCAATCCGCAATACCCAAACCTCAATCTTCAATCCTCAATCCTCAACCCTCAATCCTCAATCCTCAATCCTCAACCTTCAATCCTCAATACTCAATCTTCAACCCTCAATCCTCAATCCTCAATCCTCAATCCTCATTATTCAATCCTCAACACCCAATCCTCAATCTTCAATCCGCAATCCTCAATCCTCAATTCTCAATCATCAATCCTCAATCCTCAGACCTCAAGCATCAATACTCAACCCTCAGTCCTCGTCCTCAATCCACAACCCTCAATCCTCGATCCTCAATCTTCAGTACTCAACCCTCAATCCTCAATGCTCAATCCTCAGTACCCAATCCTCAATCTTCAACCCTCAATCCACATTCCTCAATCGCCAATCCTCAATCCTCAATCCTCATTCCACAAACCTCAATCCTGAATCCTCAATCCTGAATCCTCAATCTTCAGCCCACAGTCCTCAACTATCAGTTGTCAATCCTCAATCCTCAATAGAATATCCTCACTTCACAGGATTCAATACACAATACTCAACCTGCAATCTTCAAATCTATATCCACAAACATCAATTCTCATCACTCAGCCCTCAATACTCAGTCCCCAATCCTCAATCTTCAACCCTCAATCCTCAATCGTCAATCCTCAATCCTCAATCCTCAATCTTCAATCCTCAATACTCAATCCTCAATCCTCAATCCTCAATCCTCAATCCTCATTCTTCAATCCTCAATACCCAATCCTCAATCTTCAGTCCTCAATCCTCAATCCTCAATCCTCAATTCTCAGTCTTCAACCCCAGACCTCAGTCCTCAAACCTCAATCCTCAATCCTCAGCCCTCATCCTCAATCCTCAATCCTCAATCCTCAATCCTCAATCTTCAATCCTCAATCCTCAGACCTCAAGCATCAATACTCAACCCTCAGTCCTCGTCCTCAATCCACAACCCTCAATCCTCGATCCTCAATCTTCAGTACTCAACCCTCAATCCTCAATGCTCAATCCTCAGTACCCAATCCTCAATCTTCAACCCTCAATCCACATTCCTCAATCGCCAATCCCCAATCCTCAATCTTCAGTCCACAATCCTCAATCCTCAATCCTCAACCCTCAATCTTCAATACTCAATACTCAATCTTCAATCCTCAATCCTCAATCCTCAATTCTCAATCCTCAATCCTCAGTCCTCAATCCTCAATCTACAATCCTCAATACTCAGTCTTCAATCCTCAATCCTCAATACTCAATCCTCAATCCTCATTCTTCAATCCTCAATACACAATCCTCAATCTTCAGTCCACAATCCTCGATCCTCAATCCTCAACCCCCAATCTTCAATACTCAATACTCAATCTTCAATCCTCAATCCTCAATCCCCAAACCTCAATCCTCAACCGTCAGTCCTCGTCCTCAATCGTCAACCCTCAATCCACAATCCTCAACCTTCAATCCTCAATACTCAATATTCAATACTCAATCCTCAATCTTCAATCCTCAATCTTCAATCCTCAATCCTCAATCCTCAATCCTCAATCCTGATTCTTCAATCCTCAATACCCAATCCTCGATCTTCAATCCTCAATCCTCAATCCTCAATTCTCAATCCTCAATCCTCAGTCCTCAGTCCTCAAACCTCAATCCTCAACCTCAGCCCTCATCCTCAAATCTCAATCCTCAATCCTCAATCCTCAATCTTCAACCCTCAATACTCAACCTTCAATAATCAATCCTCAATTCTCAATCCTCAATACTCAATCCTCAATCGTCAATCCTCAATCCCCAATCCTCAATCTTCAGTCCACAATCCTCAATCCTCAATCCTCAACCCTCAATCTTCAATACTCAAATCTCAATCTTCAATCCTCAATCCTCAATCCTCAACCCTCAATCCTCAGTCCTCAAACCTCAATCCCGAATCCTCAATCCTGAATCCTCAATCTTCAGCCCTCAGTCCTCATAGATCAATTGTCAATCCTCAATCCTCAATAGAATATCCTCAATTCACAGTTTTCAATACTGAACCCCATTCTTCAATCTTCAAATCTCAATCCACAAACATCAATTCTCATCACTCAACCATCAACACCCAGTCCTCAATCTTCAATCCTCAATCCTCAATCCTCAATCTTCAATCCTCAAAGCTCAATACTCAATCCTCAATTCTCAGTCCTCAATACTCAATCCTCTATCCTCAATCGTCAATCCACAATCCCCAATCCTCAACCTTCAATCCTCAATCCTCAATCCTCAATCCTCAATCCTCAATATTCAACACACAACCCTCAACCATCAATCCTCTATTCGCAATACTCAATAGAATATCCTGAATTCTCATGGTTCAATACTCAATCCACAGAATTCAATAATCAAATCTCAATCCTCAAACATCAATTCTCAACACTCAATCCTCAATACTCAGTCCTCTCTCTTCAATCCTCCATCCTCAATCCTCAACCCTCAATTCTCAGTCACCAATACTCAATCTGCAATACCCAGTCCTCAATCCTCAATCCTCAATCCTCAATCCTCAATTCTCAACCCTCAATCCTCATTCCTCAAACCTCAATCCTCAACCCTCAGCCCTCATTATCAATTCTCAATTCTCAGTCCTCAATCCTCAAACCCCAATCTTCAATCCTCAATAATCAATCTCCAATCCTAGATCCTCAATCCCCAATCTTCAATCCTTAATCCTCAACCTTCAATCCTCATTCCCCAGTCCTCAATCTTCAATCCTCAATGCTCAATCCTCAATCCTCAATCATCATTCCTCAATCCTCAGCCCTCAACCCTCAAACCTCAATCCTCAACCGTCAGTCCTCGTCCTCAATCGTCAACCCTCAACCCTCAATCCTCAATCTTCAATCCTCAATACTCAATATTCAATACTCAATCCTCAATCTTCAATCCGCAATCTTCAATCCTCAATCCTCAATCCTCAATCCTCAGTCCTCATTCTTCAATCCTCAATACCGAATCCTCAATCTTCAATCCTCAATCCTCAATCCTAAATCCTCAATTCTCAATCCTCAATCCTCAGTCCTCAGTCCTCAAACCTCAATCCTCAATCCTCAGCCCTCATCCTCAATCCTCAATCCTCAATCCTCAATCCTCAATCCTCAATCTTCAATCCTCAATACTCAACCTTCAATAATCAATCCTCAACTCTCAATCCTCAATACTCAATCCTCAATCGTCAATCCTCAATCCCCAATCCTCAATCTTCAGTCCACAATCCTCAATCCTCAATCCTCAACCCTCAATCTTCAATACTCAATACTCAATCTTCAATCCTCAATCCTCAATCCTCAATCCTCAATCCTCAGTCCTCAACCCTCAATCTACAATCCTCAATACTCAGTCTTCAATCCTCAATCCTCAATGCTCAATCCTCTGTCCTCATTCTTCAATCCTCAATACACAATCCTCAATATTCATTGCTCAATCCTCAATCCTCAATCCTCAGTTCTCAATCCTCATTCTTCAATCCTCAATACACAATCCTCAATCTTCAGTCCACAATCCTCGATCGTCAATCCTCAACCCCCAATCTTCAATACTCAATACTCAATCTTCAATCCTCAATCCTCAACTCTCAAACCTCAATCCTCAACCGTCAGTCCTCGTCCTCAATCGTCAACCCTCAATCCACAATCCTCAACCTACAATCCTCAATACTCAATATTCAATACTCAATCCT
This sequence comes from Calliopsis andreniformis, assembly GCF_051401765.1. NCBI lineage: Eukaryota > Metazoa > Arthropoda > Insecta > Hymenoptera > Andrenidae > Calliopsis > Calliopsis andreniformis. The sequence continues at coordinate 2,675,477 of NW_027480481.1, forward strand.
CAACCTTCAATCCTCAATCTTCAATCCTCAATACTCAATCCTCAATCCTCAATCCTGATTCTTCAATCCTCAATACCCAATCCTCGATCTTCAATCCTCAATCCTCAATCCTCAATCCTCAATCCTCAATCCTCAGTCCTCAGTCCTCAAACCTCAATCCTCAACCTCAGCCCTCATCCTCAAACCTCAATCCTCAATCCTCAATCCTCAATCTTCAACCATCAATACTCAACCTTCAATAATCAATCCTCAATTCTCAATCCTCAATACTCAATCCTCAATCGTCAACCCTCAATCCCCAATCCTCAATCTTCAGTCCACAATCCTCAATCCTCAATCCTCAACCCTCAATCTTCAATACTCAATACTCAATCTTCAATCCTCAATCCTCAATCCTCAACCCTCAATCCTCAGTCCTCAAACCTCAATCCCGAATCCTCAATCCTGAATCCTCAATCTTCAGCCCTCAGTCCTCATAGATCAATTGTCAATCCTCAATCCTCAATAGAATATCCTCAATTCACAGTTTTCAATACTGAACCCCATTCTTCAATCTTCAAATCTCAATCCACAAACATCAATTCTCATCACTCAACCATCAACACCCAGTCCTCAATCTTCAATCCTCAATCCTCAATCCTCAATCTTCAATCCTCAAAGCTCAATACTCAATCCTCAATTCTCAGTCCTCAATACTCAATCCTCTATCCTCAATCGTCAATCCACAATCCCCAATCCTCAACCTTCAATCCTCAATCCTCAATCCTCAATCCTCAATCCTCAATATTCAACACACAACCCTCAACCATCAATCCTCTATTCGCAATACTCAATAGAATATCCTGAATTCTCATGGTTCAATACTCAATCCACAGAATTCAATAATCAAATCTCAATCCTCAAACATCAATTCTCAACACTCAATCCTCAATACTCAGTCCTCTCTCTTCAATCCTCCATCCTCAATCCTCAACCCTCAATTCGCAGTCACCAATACTCAATCTGCAATACCCAGTCCTCAATCCTCAATCCTGAATCCTCAATCCTCAATTCTCAACCCTCAATCCTCATTCCTCAAACCTCAATCCTCAACCCTCAGCCCTCATTATCAATTCTCAATTCTCAGTCCTCAATCCTCAAACCCCAATCTTCAATCCTCAATAATCAATCTCCAATCCTAGATCCTCAATCCCCAATCTTCAATCCTTAATCCTCAACCTTCAATCCTCATTCCCCAGTCCTCAATCTTCAATCCTCAATGCTCAATCCTCAATCCTCAATCATCATTCCTCAATCCTCAGCCCTCAACCCTCAAACCTCAATCCTCAACCGTCAGTCCTCGTCCTCAATCGTCAACCCTCAACCCTCAATCCTCAATCTTCAATCCTCAATACTCAATATTCAATACTCAATCCTCAATCTTCAATCCTCAATCTTCAATCCTCAATCCTCAATCCTCAATCCTCAGTCCTCATTCTTCAATCCTCAATACCGAATCCTCAATCTTCAATCCTCAATCCTCAATCCTAAATCCTCAATTCTCAATCCTCAATCCTCAGTCCTCAGTCCTCAAACCTCAATCCTCAATCCTCAGCCCTCATCCTCAATCCTCAATCCTCAATCCTCAATCCTCAATCCTCAATCTTCAATCCTCAATACTCAACCTTCAATAATCAATCCTCAACTCTCAATCCTCAATACTCAATCCTCAATCGTCAATCCTCAATCCCCAATCCTCAATCTTCAGTCCACAATCCTCGATCGTCAATCCTCAACCCTCAATCTTCAATACTCAATACTCAATCTTCAATCCTCAATCCTCAATCCTCAATCCTCAATCCTCAGTCCTCAACCCTCAATCTACAATCCTCAATACTCAGTCTTCAATCCTCAATCCTCAATGCTCAATCCTCTGTCCTCATTCTTCAATCCTCAATACACAATCCTCAATATTCATTGCTCAATCCTCAATCCTCAATCCTCAGTTCTCAATCCTCATTCTTCAATCCTCAATACACAATCCTCAATCTTCAGTCCACAATCCTCGATCGTCAATCCTCAACCCCCAATCTTCAATACTCAATACTCAATCTTCAATCCTCAATCCTCAACTCTCAAACCTCAATCCTCAACCGTCAGTCCTCGTCCTCAATCGTCAACCCTCAATCCACAATCCTCAACCTTCAATCCTCAATACTCAATATTCAATACTCAATCCTCAACCTTCAATCCTCAATCTTCAATCCTCAATACTCAATCCTCAATCCTCAATCCTGATTCTTCAATCCTCAATACCCAATCCTCGATCTTCAATCCTCACTCCTCAATCCTCAATCCTCAATCCTCAATCCTCAGTCCTCAGTCCTCAAACCTCAATCCTCAACCTCAGCCCTCATCCTCAAACCTCAATCCTCAATCCTCAATCCTCAATCTTCAACCATCAATACTCAACCTTCAATAATCAATCCTCAATTCTCAATCCTCAATACTCAATCCTCAATCGTCAACCCTCAATCCCCAATCCTCAATCTTCAGTCCACAATCCTCAATCCTCAATCCTCAACCCTCAATCTTCAATACTCAATACTCAATCTTCAATCCTCAATCCTCAATCCTCAACCCTCAATCCTCAGTCCTCAAACCTCAATCCCGAATCCTCAATCCTGAATCCTCAATCTTCAGCCCTCAGTCCTCATAGATCAATTGTCAATCCTCAATCCTCAATAGAATATCCTCAATTCACAGTTTTCAATACTGAACCCCATTCTTCAATCTTCAAATCTCAATCCACAAACATCAATTCTCATCACTCAACCATCAACACCCAGTCCTCAATCTTCAATCCTCAATCCTCAATCCTCAATCTTCAATCCTCAAAACTCAATACTCAATCCTCAATTCTCAGTCCTCAATACTCAATCCTCTATCCTCAATCGTCAATCCACAATCCCCAATCCTCAACCTTCAATCCTCAATCCTCAATCCTCAATCCTCAATCCTCAATATTCAACACACAACCCTCAACCATCAATCCTCTTTTCGCAATACTCAATAGAATATCCTGAATTCTCATGGTTCAATACTCAATCCACAGAATTCAATAATCAAATCTCAATCCTCAAACATCAATTCTCAACACTCAATCCTCAATACTCAGTCCTCTCTCTTCAATCCTCCATCCTCAATCCTCAACCCTCAATTCGCAGTCACCAATACTCAATCTGCAATACCCAGTCCTCAATCCTCAATCCTCAATCCTCAATCCTCAATTCTCAACCCTCAATCCTCATTCCTCAAACCTCAATCCTCAACCCTCAGCCCTCATTATCAATTCTCAATTCTCAGTCCTCAATCCTCAAACCCCAATCTTCAATCCTCAATAATCAATATCCAATCCTAGATCCTCAAACCCCAATCTTCAATCCTTAATCCTCAACCTTCAATCCTCATTCCCCAGTCCTCAATCTTCAATCCTCAATGCTCAATCCTCAATCCTCAATCATCATTCCTCAATCCTCAGCCCTCAACCCTCAAACCTCAATCCTCAACCGTCAGTCCTCGTCCTCAATCGTCAACCCTCAATCCTCAATCCTCAATCTTCAATCCTCAATACTCAATATTCAATACTCAATCCTCAATCTTCAATCCTCAATCTTCAATCCTCAATCCTCAATACTCAATCCTCAGTCCTCATTCTTCAATCCTCAATACCCAATCCTCAATCTTCAATCCTCAATCCTCAATCCTAAATCCTCAATTCTCAATCCACAATCCTCAGTCCTCAGTCCTCAAACCTCAATCCTCAATCCTCAGCCCTCATCCTCAATCCTCAATCCTCAATCCTCAATCCTCAATCCTCAATCTTCAATCCTCAATACTCAACCTTCAATAATCAATCCTCAACTCTCAATCCTCAATACTCAATCCTCAATCGTCAATCCTCAATCCCCAATCCTCAATCTTCAGTCCACAATCCTCAATCCTCAATCCTCAACCCTCAATCTTCAATACTCAATACTCAATCTTCAATCCTCAATCCTCAATCCTCAATCCTCAATCCTCAGTCCTCAACCCTCAATCTACAATCCTCAATACTCAGTCTTCAATCCTCAATCCTCAATGCTCAATCCTCAGTCCTCATTCTTCAATCCTCAATACACAATCCTCAATATTCATTGCTCAATCCTCAATCCTCAATCCTCAGTTCTCAATCCTCAATCCTCAATCCTCAATATTCAACACTCAAGCCTCAATCATCAATCCTCAATTCTCAATACTCAATAGAGTATCCTGAATTCTCATGGTTCAATACTCAATCCACAATATTCAATAATCAAATCTCAATCCTCAAACATCCATTCTCAACACTCAATACTCAACACTCAGTCCTCTCTCTTCAATCCTCCATACTCAACCCTCAATCCTCAAGCGTCAATCCTCAATCCTCTATCCTCAACCCTCAATCCTCAGTCCTCAAACCTCAATCCCGAATCCTCAATCCTGAATCCTCCATCTTCAGCCCTCAGTCCTCAAAAATCAATTGTCAATCCTCAATGCTCAATAGAATATCCTCAATTCACAGTTTTCAATACTGAACCCCATCCTTCAATCTTCAAATCTCAATCCACAAACATCAATCCTCATCACTCAACCATCAACACCCAGTCCTCAATCTTCAATCCTCAATCCTCAATCCTCAACCTTCAATCCTCAATACTCAATACTCAATCCTCAATCCTCAATTCTCAGTCCTCAATACTCAATCCTCAATCGTCAATCCTCAATCCCCAACCCTCAATCTTCAATCCTCAATTCTCAATCCTCAATCCTCAATCCTCAATATTCAACACACAACCCTCAACCGTCAATCCTCAACACTCAACCATCAATCCTCAATTCTCAATACTCAATAGAATATCCTGAATTCTCATGGTTCAGTGCGCAATCCACAAAATTCAATAATCAAGTCTCAATCCTCAAACATCAATTCTCAACACTCAATCCTCAATACTCAGTCCTCTCTCTTCAATCGTCCATCCTCAATCCTCAACCCTCAATCCTCAGTCATCAATACTCAATCTTCAATACTCAATCCTCAATCCTCAATCATCAACCCTCAATCTTCAATCCTCAACCCTCAATCCTCATTTCTCAAACCTCAATCCTCAACTCTCAGCCCTCATCCTCAATTCTCAATCCTCAATACCCAATCCTCAATCTTCAATCCTCAAGCCTCAATCCTCAATCCTCAATCCTCAATCCTCAATCCTCAATCCACAGACCTCAAACAGCAATGCTCAACCCTCAGTCCTCGTCCTCAGTCCACAACCGTCAATCCTCAATCCTCAATCTTCAATCATCAATATTCAATCTTCAGTTCTCAATCCTCAATCCTCAATCCTCAATCCTCAATCCTCAATGTTCTATCCCCTATACCCAAACCTCAATCTTCAATCCTCAATCCTCAACCCTCAATCCTCAATCCTCAATCCTCAACCTTCAATCCTCAATACTCAATCTTCAACCCTCAATCCTCAATCCTCAATCCTCAATCCTCATTCTTCAGTCCTCAGTCCTCAATCTTCAATCCTCAATACTCAACCTTCAATAATCAATCCTCAATTCTCAATCCTCAATACTCAATCCTCAATCGTCAATCCTCAATCCCCAATCCTCAATCTTCAGTCCACAATCCTCAATCCTCAATCCTCAACCCTCAATCTTCAATACTCAATACTCAATCTTCAATCCTCAATCCTCAATCCTCAAACCTCAAGCATGAATACTCAACCCTCAGACCTCGTCCTCAATCCACAACCCTCAATCCTCGATCCTCAATCTTCAATACTCAACCCTCAATCCTCAATGCTCAATCCTCAATACCCAATCCTCAATCTTCAACCCTCAATCCACAATCCTCAATCCCCAATCCTCAATCCTCAATCCTCATTCCACAAACCTCAATCCTGAATCCTCAATCCTGAATCCTCAATCTTCAGCCCACAGTCCTCAACTATCAGTTGTCAATCCTCAATCCTCAATAGAATATCCTCACTTCACAGGATTCAATACTCAATACTCAACCTGCAATCTTCAAATCTCTATCCACAAACATCAATTCTCATCACTCAACCCTCAATACTCAGTCCCCAATCCTCAATCTTCAACCCTCAATCCTCAATCCTCAATCCTCAATCCTCAATCCTCAATCTTCAATCCTCAATACTCAATCCTCAATCCTCAATCCTCAATCCTCAATCCTCATTCTTCAATCCTCAATACCCAATCCTCAATCTTCAGTCCTCAATCCTCAATCCTCAATCCTCAATTCTCAATCCTCAACCCCAGTCCTCAGTCCTCAAACCTCAATCCTCAATCCTCAGCCCTCATCCTCAACCCTCAATCCTCAATCCTCAACCCTCAAGCGTCAATCCTCAATCCTCAATCCTGAAACCTCAATCCACAGTCCTCAAACCTCAATCCGGAATCCTCAATCTTGAATCCTGTACCTTCAGCCGTTGGTCCTCAACAATCTATCGTCAATCCCCAATCCTCAATAGAATATCCTCAATTCACAGTTTTCAATACTCAATCCCCATTCTTCAATCTTCAAATCTCAATCCACAAACATCAATTCTCATCACTCAACCCTCAGCACTCAGTCCTCAATCTTCAATCCACAATCCTCAATCCTCAATCTTCAATCCTCAATCCTCAATTCTCAATCCTCAATACTCAATCCTCAATCCTCAATCCTCAATCCTCAATCCTCAATCCTCAATCCTCAATCCACAATGTTCAATCCCCAATACCCAAACCTCAATCTTCAATCCTCAATCCTCAACCCACAATCCTCAATCCTCAATCTTCAATCCTCAATCCTCAATTCTCAATCCTCAGACCTCAATACTCTATCTTCAACCCTCAGTCCTCAAAAATCAATTGTCAATCCTCAATCCTCAACAGAATATCCTCAATTCGCAGTTTTCAATACTGAACCCCATTCTTCAATCTTCAAATCTCAATCCACAAACATCAATCCTCATCACTCAACCATCAACACCCAGTCCTCAATCTTCAATCCTCAATCCTCAATCCTCAATCTTCAATCCTCAATACTCAATCCTCAATCCTCAATACTCAATTCTCAGTCCTCAATCCTCAATCCTCAATCCTCAATCATCAATATTCAACTGTCAAGCCTCAAACATCAATCCTCAATACTCAACCATCAATCCTCAATTCTCAATACTCAATAGAATATCCTGAATTCTCATGGTTCAATACTCAATCCACAATATTCAATAATCAAACCTCAATCCTCAAACATCAATTCTCAACACTCAATACTCAACACTCAGTCCTCTCTCTTCAATCCTCCATCCTCAACCCTCAATCCTCAAGCGTCAATCCTCAATCCTCAATCCTCAACCCTCAATCCTCAGTCCTCAAACCTCAATCCCGAATCCTCAATCCTGAATCCTCTACCTTCAGCCCTCAGTCCTCAAAAATCAATTGTCAATCCTCAATCCTCAACAGAATATCCTCAATTCGCAGTTTTCAATACTGAACCCCATTCTTCAATCTTCAAATCTCAATCCACAAACATCAATCCTCATCACTCAACCATCAACACCCAGTCCTCAATCTTCAATCCTCAATCCTCAATCCTCAATCTTCAATCCACAATCCTCAATCCTCAATCCTCAATCCTCAATCCTCAATCCTCAATCCTCAGTCCTCAACCCTCAATCCTGAATCCTCAATCCTGAATCCTCAATCTTCAGCCCTCAGTCCTCAGCCATCAATCCTCAATTCTCAATACTCAATAGAATATCCTGAATTCTCATGGTTCAATACTCAATCCACAAAATTCAATAATCAAATCTCAGTCCTCAAACATCATTTCTCAACACTCAATCCTCAATACTCAGTCCTCTCTCTTCAATACTCCACCCTCAATCCTCAATTCTCAAGCGTCAATCCTCAATCCTCAATCCTCATCCCTCAATCCTCAGTCCTCAAACCTCAATCCGGAATCCTAAACCTTGAATCCTCAGCCTTCAGCCGTCGGTCCTCAACAATCAATTGTCAATCCCCAATCCTCAGTAGAATATCCTCAATTCACAGTTTTCATTACTCAATACTCAATCTGCAATCTTCAAATCTCTATCCACAAACATCAATACTCATCACTCAACCCTCAACACTCAGTCCTCAATCCTCAATATTAAATCCTTAATCCTCAATCCTCAATCCACAATCCTCAACATTCAATCCTCAATACTCAATCTTCAATGCTCATTCCTCAATCCTCAATCCTCAATTCTCAATCCTCAATCGTCAATCTTCAATCCTCTATACTCGATCTTCAACCCCCAATCCTCAATCCTCAATCCTCGATCCTCAATATTCAACACACAACCCTCAATATTCAACACTCAAGCCTCAAACATCAATCCTCAATACTCAATCATCAATCCTCAATTCTCAATACTCAATAGAATATCCTGAATTCTCATGGTTCAATACTCAATCCACAATATTCAATAATCAAATCTCAATCCTCAAACACCAATTCTCAACACTCAATACTCAACACTCAGTCCTCTCTCTTCAATCCTCCATCCTCAACCCTCAATACTCAATCCTCAATCCTCAATGTTCGATCCTCAATACCCAATCTTCAATCTTCAATCCTCAATCCTCAATCCTCAATTGTCAGTCCTCAATCCTCAATCCTCAGTCATCAAACCTCAATCCAGAATCCTCAATCCTGAATCCTCAATCTTCAGCCCTCAGTCCTCAATAATCAATCTCCAATCCTAGATCCTCAATCCCCAATCTTCAATCCTTAATCCTCAACATTCAATCCTCATTCCCCAGTCCTCAATCTTCAATCCTCAATGCTGAATCCTCAATCCTCAATCACCAGTCCTCAATCCTCAACCCTCAACCCTCAAACCTCAATCCTCAACCGTCAGTCCTCGTCCTCAATCGTCAACCCACAATCCTCAATCCTCAATCTTCAATCCTCAATACTCAATATTCAATCCTCAGTCCTCAATCCTCAATCCTCAATCCTCAATCCTCAATCATCAATATTCAACAGTCAAGCCTCAAACATCAATCCTCAATACTCAATCATCAATCCTCAATTCTCAATACTCAATAGAATATCCTGAATTCTCATGGTTCAACACTCAATCCACAATATTCAATAATCAAATCTCAATCCTCAAACATCAATTCTCAACACTCAATACTCAACACTCAGTCCTCTCTCTTCAATCCTCCATCCTCAACCCTCAATCCTCAAGCGTCAATCCTCAATCCTCAATCCTCAACCCTCAATCCTCAATCCTCAATCCTCAATCCTCATTCTTCAATCCTCAATACCCAATCCTCAATCTTCAGTCCTCAATCCTCTATCCTCAATCCTCAATTCTCAGTCCTCAACCCCAGACCTCAGTCCTCAAACCTCAATCCTCAATCCTCAGCCCTCATCCTCAATCCTCAATCCTCAATCCTCAATCCTCAATCTTCAATCCTCAATACTCAACCTTCAATAATCAATCCTCAACTCTCAATCCTCAATACTCAATCCTCAATCGTAAATCCTCAATCCCCAATCCTCAATCTTCAGTCCACAATCCTCAATCCTCAATCCTCAACCCTCAATCTTCAATACTCAATACTCAATCTTCAATCCTCAATCCTCAATCCTCAATCCTCAATCCTCAATCCTCAGTCCTCAATCCTCAATCTACAATCCTCAATACTCAGTCTTCAATCCTCAATCCTCAATCCTCAATCCTCAATCCTCATTCTTCAATCCTCAATACGCAATCCTCAATCTTCAGTCCACAATCCTCGATCCTCAATCCTCAACCCCCAATATTCAATACTCAATACTCAATCTTCAATCCTCAATCCTCAATCCTCAAACCTCAATCCTCAACCGTCAGTCCTCGTCCTCAATCGTCAACCCTCAATCCACAATCCTCAACCTTCAATCCTCAATACTCAATATTCGATACTCAATCCTCAATCTTCAATCCTCAATCTTCAATCCTCAACCCTCAATCCTCAATCCTCAATCCTCATTCTTCAATCCTCAATACCCAATCCTCGATCTTCAATACTCAATCCTCAATCCTCAATTCTCAATCCTCAATCCTCAGTCCTCAGTCCTCAAACCTCAATCCTCAACCGTCAGTCCTCGTCCTCAATCGTCAACCCTCAATCCACAATCCTCAACCTTCAATCCTCAATACTCAATATTCAATACTCAATCCTCAATCTTCAATCCTCAATCCTCAATCCTCAATCCTCAATCCTCATTCTTCAATCCTTAATACCCAATCCTCAATCTTCAATCCTCAATCCTCAATCCTCAATTCTCTATCATCAATCGTCAGTCCTCAGTCGTCAAATCTCAATCCTCAATCCTCAGCCCTCAGCCTCAATCCTCAATCCTCAATCCTCTATCCTCAACCTTCAATCCTCAATACTCAACCTTCAATAATCAATCCTCAATTCTCAATCCTCAATACTCAATCCTCAATCGCCAATCCTCAATCCCCAATCCTCAATCTTCAGTCCACAATCCTCAATGCTCAATCCTCAACACTCAATCTTCAATACTCAAGACTCAATCTTCAATCCTCAATCCTCAATCCTCAATCCTCAATCCTCAACTCTCAATCCTCAACCCTCAATCCTCAGTCCTCAATCATCAATCCTCAATCCTTAAACCTCAATCCCGAACCGTCAGTCCTCGTCCTCAAGCCTCAACCCTCAATCCTCAATCCTCAATCCTCAATCTTCAATCATCAATACTCAATCTTCAACCCTCAATCCTCAATACTCAATCTTCAATCATCAATCCTCAATTCTCAACCCTCAATGCTCAATCCTCAATCGTCAATCCTCAATCCCCAATCCTCAATCTTCAATCCTCAATCCTCAATCCTCAATCCTCAATCCTCAATCTTCAATCCTCAATACTCAACATTCAATCCTCAATCCTCAATCCTCAATCCTCAATCCTCAATCCTCAATCCTCTATCTTCAATCATCCATACTCAAACTGCAATCCTCAATCCTCAGTCCTCACTCCTCAATCCTCATTCTTCAACCCTCAATACCGAATCCTCAATCTTCAATCCTCAATCCTCAATCCTCAATCCTCATCCCTCAATCCTCAGTCCTCAAACCTCAATCCGGAATCCTAAACCTTGAATCCTCAGCCTTCAGCCGTCGGTCCTCAACAATCAATTGTCAATCCCCAATCCTCAGTAGAATATCCTCAATTCACAGTTTTCATTACTCAATACTCAATCTGCAATCTTCAAATCTCTATCCACAAACATCAATACTCATCACTCAACCCTCAACACTCAGTCCTCAATCCTCAATATTAAATCCTTAATCCTCAATCCTCAATCCACAATCCTCAACATTCAATCCTCAATACTCAATCTTCAATGCTCATTCCTCAATCCTCAATCCTCAATTCTCAATCCTCAATCGTCAATCTTCAATCCTCTATACTCGATCTTCAACCCCCAATCCTCAATCCTCAATCCTCGATCCTCAATATTCAACACACAACCCTCAATATTCAACACTCAAGCCTCAAACATCAATCCTCAATACTCAATCATCAATCCTCAATTCTCAATACTCAATAGAATATCCTGAATTCTCATGGTTCAATACTCAATCCACAATATTCAATAATCAAATCTCAATCCTCAAACACCAATTCTCAACACTCAATACTCAACACTCAGTCCTCTCTCTTCAATCCTCCATCCTCAACCCTCAATACTCAATCCTCAATCCTCAATGTTCGATCCTCAATACCCAATCTTCAATCTTCAATCCTCAATCCTCAATCCTCAATTGTCAGTCCTCAATCCTCAATCCTCAGTCATCAAACCTCAATCCAGAATCCTCAATCCTGAATCCTCAATCTTCAGCCCTCAGTCCTCAATAATCAATCTCCAATCCTAGATCCTCAATCCCCAATCTTCAATCCTTAATCCTCAACATTCAATCCTCATTCCCCAGTCCTCAATCTTCAATCCTCAATGCTGAATCCTCAATCCTCAATCACCAGTCCTCAATCCTCAACCCTCAACCCTCAAACCTCAATCCTCAACCGTCAGTCCTCGTCCTCAATCGTCAACCCACAATCCTCAATCCTCAATCTTCAATCCTCAATACTCAATATTCAATCCTCAGTCCTCAATCCTCAATCCTCAATCCTCAATCCTCAATCATCAATATTCAACAGTCAAGCCTCAAACATCAATCCTCAATACTCAATCATCAATCCTCAATTCTCAATACTCAATAGAATATCCTGAATTCTCATGGTTCAACACTCAATCCACAATATTCAATAATCAAATCTCAATCCTCAAACATCAATTCTCAACACTCAATACTCAACACTCAGTCCTCTCTCTTCAATCCTCCATCCTCAACCCTCAATCCTCAAGCGTCAATCCTCAATCCTCAATCCTCAACCCTCAATCCTCAATCCTCAATCCTCAATCCTCATTCTTCAATCCTCAATACCCAATCCTCAATCTTCAGTCCTCAATCCTCTATCCTCAATCCTCAATTCTCAGTCCTCAACCCCAGACCTCAGTCCTCAAACCTCAATCCTCAATCCTCAGCCCTCATCCTCAATCCTCAATCCTCAATCCTCAATCCTCAATCTTCAATCCTCAATACTCAACCTTCAATAATCAATCCTCAACTCTCAATCCTCAATACTCAATCCTCAATCGTAAATCCTCAATCCCCAATCCTCAATCTTCAGTCCACAATCCTCAATCCTCAATCCTCAACCCTCAATCTTCAATACTCAATACTCAATCTTCAATCCTCAATCCTCAATCCTCAATCCTCAATCCTCAATCCTCAGTCCTCAATCCTCAATCTACAATCCTCAATACTCAGTCTTCAATCCTCAATCCTCAATCCTCAATCCTCAATCCTCATTCTTCAATCCTCAATACGCAATCCTCAATCTTCAGTCCACAATCCTCGATCCTCAATCCTCAACCCCCAATATTCAATACTCAATACTCAATCTTCAATCCTCAATCCTCAATCCTCAAACCTCAATCCTCAACCGTCAGTCCTCGTCCTCAATCGTCAACCCTCAATCCACAATCCTCAACCTTCAATCCTCAATACTCAATATTCGATACTCAATCCTCAATCTTCAATCCTCAATCTTCAATCCTCAACCCTCAATCCTCAATCCTCAATCCTCATTCTTCAATCCTCAATACCCAATCCTCGATCTTCAATACTCAATCCTCAATCCTCAATTCTCAATCCTCAATCCTCAGTCCTCAGTCCTCAAACCTCAATCCTCAACCGTCAGTCCTCGTCCTCAATCGTCAACCCTCAATCCACAATCCTCAACCTTCAATCCTCAATACTCAATATTCAATACTCAATCCTCAATCTTCAATCCTCAATCCTCAATCCTCAATCCTCAATCCTCATTCTTCAATCCTTAATACCCAATCCTCAATCTTCAATCCTCAATCCTCAATCCTCAATTCTCTATCATCAATCGTCAGTCCTCAGTCGTCAAATCTCAATCCTCAATCCTCAGCCCTCAGCCTCAATCCTCAATCCTCAATCCTCTATCCTCAACCTTCAATCCTCAATACTCAACCTTCAATAATCAATCCTCAATTCTCAATCCTCAATACTCAATCCTCAATCGCCAATCCTCAATCCCCAATCCTCAATCTTCAGTCCACAATCCTCAATGCTCAATCCTCAACACTCAATCTTCAATACTCAAGACTCAATCTTCAATCCTCAATCCTCAATCCTCAATCCTCAATCCTCAACTCTCAATCCTCAACCCTCAATCCTCAGTCCTCAATCATCAATCCTCAATCCTTAAACCTCAATCCCGAACCGTCAGTCCTCGTCCTCAAGCCTCAACCCTCAATCCTCAATCCTCAATCCTCAATCTTCAATCATCAATACTCAATCTTCAACCCTCAATCCTCAATACTCAATCTTCAATCATCAATCCTCAATTCTCAACCCTCAATGCTCAATCCTCAATCGTCAATCCTCAATCCCCAATCCTCAATCTTCAATCCTCAATCCTCAATCCTCAATCCTCAATCCTCAATCTTCAATCCTCAATACTCAACATTCAATCCTCAATCCTCAATCCTCAATCCTCAATCCTCAATCCTCAATCCTCTATCTTCAATCATCCATACTCAAACTGCAATCCTCAATCCTCAGTCCTCACTCCTCAATCCTCATTCTTCAACCCTCAATACCGAATCCTCAATCTTCAATCCTCAATCCTCAATCATCAATTCTCAATCCTCAATCCTCAATCCTCGGACTTCAAACATCAATACTCATCCCTCAGTCCTCGTCCTCAATCCACAACACTCAATCCTCAATCCTGAATCTTCAACCATTAATATTCAATCTTCAATCCACAATCTTCAATCCTCAATTCTCAACCCTCAATCCTCAATTTTCAATACTCAATACCCAATCCTCAGTCTTCAATCCTCAATCCTCAATCCTCAATCCCCAGACCACAAACCTCTATCCTGAATCCTCAATCCTGAATCCTCAATCTTCAGCACTGAGTCCTCAACAATCAGTTGTCAATCCTCAATCAACAATAGAATATCCTCAATTCACAGTTTTCAATACTCAATACTCAATCTGCAGTCTTCAGATCTCTATCCACAAACATCAATACTCATCACTCAACCCTCAACACTCAGTCCTCAATCCTCAATATTCAATCCTCAATCCTCAATCCTCAATCCACAATCCTCAACATTCAATCCTCAATACTCAGTCTTCAATGCTAATTCCTCAATCCTCAACACTCAATTCTCAATCCTCAATCGTCAATCTTCAATCCTCTATACTCAATATTCAACCCTCAATCCTCAATCCTCAATCCTCACTCTTGAATCCTCAATACCCAATCCTCAATCTATAATCCTGAATCCTCAATCCCCAATTCTCAATCCTCAATCCTCAGTCCTCAGCTCTCAAACCTCAATCCTCAACCCTCAGCCCTCATCCTCATTCCTCATTCCTCAATGCTCAATCCTCAATCTTCAATCCTCAATACTCAATCTTCAATCCTCAATCCTCAATCCTCAATCCTCAATGCTCAATCCTCAATCTTCAATCCTCCATCCCGAATCCTCAATCTTCAATCCTCAATCCTCAATCCTCAATCCTCAATCCTCAATCTTCAATCCTCAATACTCAATATTCAATCCTCAATCCTCAATCCTCAATCCTCAATCCTCAATCCTCAATCCTCAATCTTCAATCATCCATACTCAAACTGCAATCCTCAATCCTCAGTCCTCACACCTCAATCCTCATTCTTCGACCCTCAATACCGAATCCTCAATCTTCAATCCTCAATCCTCAATTCTCAATACTCATTCTTCAGTCCCCAATACGCAATCTTCAATCTTCAATCCTCAATCCTTAATCCTCAATTCTCCATCCTCAATCCTCAATCCTCAGACATCAAACATCAATACTCAACCCTCAATCCTCGTCCTCAATCCACATCCCTCAATCCTCGATCCTCAAACTTCAATCATCAATATTCAATCTCCAATCCTAGATCCTCAATCCCCAATCCTCAATCCTTAATCCTCAATCTTCAATCCTCAGGCTTCAAACATAAATACTCAACCCTCAGACCTCGTCCTCAATCCACAACACTCAATACTCAATCCTCAATATTCAATCATTAACATTCAATCTTCAATCCTTAATCCTCAATACCCAACCCTCAATCCTCAATGTTCAATCCTCAACACCCAATCCTCAGTCTTGAATCCTCAATCCTCAATCCTCAATCCTCAATCCTCAGACCTCAAACCTCAATCCTGAATCCTCAATCCTGAATCCTCAATCCTGAATCCTCAACCTTCAGCCCTGAGTCCTCAACAATCAGTTGTCAATCCTCAATCCTGAATAGAATATCCCCAATTCACAGTTTTCAATACTCAATAATCAATCTGCAATCTTCAGATCTCTATCCACAAACATCAATTCTCATCACTCAACCCTCAATCCTCAGTCCCAAATCCTCAGTCTTCAAGGGTCAACAATCAATCCTCAATCTTCAATCCTCAATACTCAATCTTCAATCCTCAATCCCCAATCCTCAGTCCTCAATCCTCATTCTCCAATCCTCAATACCCAATCCTAAATCTTCAATCCTCAATCCTCAGTCCTCAATTCTCAATCCTCAATTCTCAGCCCTCTGACGTCAAACATCAATACTCAACCCTCAGTCCTCGACCTCAATCCACAACCCTCAATCCTCAATCCTCAATCTTCAATCATCAATATTCAATCTTCAGTTCTCAATCCTCAATCCTCAATCCTCAATCCTCAATCCTCAATGTTCAATCCGCAATACCCAAACCTCAATCTTCAATCCTCAATCCTCAACCCTCAATCCTCAATCCTCAATCCTCAACCTTCAATCCTCAATACTCAATCTTCAACCCTCAATCCTCAATCCTCAATCCTCAATCCTCATTATTCAATCCTCAACACCCAATCCTCAATCTTCAATCCGCAATCCTCAATCCTCAATTCTCAATCATCAATCCTCAATCCTCAGACCTCAAGCATCAATACTCAACCCTCAGTCCTCGTCCTCAATCCACAACCCTCAATCCTCGATCCTCAATCTTCAGTACTCAACCCTCAATCCTCAATGCTCAATCCTCAGTACCCAATCCTCAATCTTCAACCCTCAATCCACATTCCTCAATCGCCAATCCTCAATCCTCAATCCTCATTCCACAAACCTCAATCCTGAATCCTCAATCCTGAATCCTCAATCTTCAGCCCACAGTCCTCAACTATCAGTTGTCAATCCTCAATCCTCAATAGAATATCCTCACTTCACAGGATTCAATACACAATACTCAACCTGCAATCTTCAAATCTATATCGACAAACATCAATTCTCATCACTCAGCCCTCAATACTCAGTCCCCAATCCTCAATCTTCAACCCTCAATCCTCAATCGTCAATCCTCAATCCTCAATCCTCAATCTTCAATCCTCAATACTCAATCCTCAATCCTCAATCCTCAATCCTCAATCCTCATTCTTCAATCCTCAATACCCAATCCTCAATCTTCAGTCCTCAATCCTCAATCCTCAATCCTCAATTCTCAGTCCTCAACCCCAGACCTCAGTCCTCAAACCTCAATCCTCAATCCTCAGCCCTCATCCTCAATCCTCAATCCTCAATCCTCAATCCTCAATCTTCAATCCTCAATACTCAACCTTCAATAATCAATCCTCAACTCTCAATCCTCAATACTCAATCCTCAATCGTCAATCCTCAATCCCCAATCCTCAATCTTCAGTCCACAATCCTCAATCCTCAATCCTCAACCCTCAATCTTCAATACTCAATACTCAATCTTCAATCCTCAATCCTCAATCCTCAATCCTCAATCCTCAATCCTCAGTCCTCAATCCTCAATCTACAATCCTCAATACTCAGTCTTCAATCCTCAATCCTCAATACTCAATCCTCAATCCTCATTCTTCAATCCTCAATACACAATCCTCAATCTTCAGTCCACAATCCTCGATCCTCAATCCTCAACCCCCAATCTTCAATACTCAATACTCAATCTTCAATCCTCAATCCTCAATCCCCAAACCTCAATCCTCAACCGTCAGTCCTCGTCCTCAATCGTCAACCCTCAATCCACAATCCTCAACCTTCAATCCTCAATACTCAATATTCAATACTCAATCCTCAATCTTCAATCCTCAATCTTCAATCCTCAATCCTCAATCCTCAATCCTCAATCCTGATTCTTCAATCCTCAATACCCAATCCTCGATCTTCAATCCTCAATCCTCAATCCTCAATCCTCAATCCTCAATCCTCAGTCCTCAGTCCTCAAACCTCAATCCTCAACCTCAGCCCTCATCCTCAAACCTCAATCCTCAATCCTCAATCCTCAATATTCAACCCTCAATACTCAACCTTCAATAATCAATCCTCAATTCTCAATCCTCAATACTCAATCCTCAATCGTCAATCCTCAATCCCCAATCCTCAATCTTCAGTCCACAATCCTCAATCCTCAATCCTCAACCCTCAATCTTCAATACTCAAATCTCAATCTTCAATCCTCAATCCTCAATCCTCAACCCTCAATCCTCAGTCCTCAAACCTCAATCCCGAATCCTCAATCCTGAATCCTCAATCTTCAGCCCTCAGTCCTCATAGATCAATTGTCAATCCTCAATCCTCAATAGAATATCCTCAATTCACAGTTTTCAATACTGAACCCCATTCTTCAATCTTCAAATCTCAATCCACAAACATCAATTCTCATCACTCAACCATCAACACCCAGTCCTCAATCTTCAATCCTCAATCCTCAATCCTCAATCTTCAATCCTCAAAGCTCAATACTCAATCCTCAATTCTCAGTCCTCAATACTCAATCCTCTATCCTCAATCGTCAATCCACAATCCCCAATCCTCAACCTTCAATCCTCAATCCTCAATCCTCAATCCTCAATCCTCAATATTCAACACACAACCCTCAACCATCAATCCTCTATTCGCAATACTCAATAGAATATCCTGAATTCTCATGGTTCAATACTCAATCCACAGAATTCAATAATCAAATCTCAATCCTCAAACATCAATTCTCAACACTCAATCCTCAATACTCAGTCCTCTCTCTTCAATCCTCCATCCTCAATCCGCAACCCTCAATTCGCAGTCACCAATACTCAATCTGCAATACCCAGTCCTCAATCCTCAATCCTCAATCCTCAATCCTCAATTCTCAACCCTCAATCCTCATTCCTCAAACCTCAATCCTCAACCCTCAGCCCTCATTATCAATTCTCAATTCTCAGTCCTCAATCCTCAAACCCCAATCTTCAATCCTCAATAATCAATATCCAATCCTAGATCCTCAAACCCCAATCTTCAATCCTTAATCCTCAACCTTCAATCCTCATTCCCCAGTCCTCAATCTTCAATCCTCAATGCTCAATCCTCAATCCTCAATCATCATTCATCAATCCTCAGCCCTCAACCCTCAAACCTCAATCCTCAACCGTCAGTCCTCGTCCTCAATCGTCAACCCTCAATCCTCAATCCTCAATCTTCAATCCTCAATACTCAATATTCAATACTCAATCCTCAATCTTCAATCCTCAATCTTCAATCCTCAATCCTCAATACTCAATCCTCAGTCCTCATTCTTCAATCCTCAATACCCAATCCTCAATCTTCAATCCTCAATCCTCAATCCTAAATCCTCAATTCTCAATCCACAATCCTCAGTCCTCAGTCCTCAAACCTCAATCCTCAATCCTCAGCCCTCATCCTCAATCCTCAATCCTCAATCCTCAATCCTCAATCCTCAATCTTCAATCCTCAATACTCAACCTTCAATAATCAATCCTCAACTCTCAATCCTCAATACTCAATCCTCAATCGTCAATCCTCAATCCCCAATCCTCAATCTTCAGTCCACAATCCTCAATCCTCAATCCTCAACCCTCAATCTTCAATACTCAATACTCAATCTTCAATCCTCAATCCTCAATCCTCAATCCTCAATCCTCAGTCCTCAACCCTCAATCTACAATCCTCAATACTCAGTCTTCAATCCTCAATCCTCAATGCTCAATCCTCAGTCCTCATTCTTCAATCCTCAATACACAATCCTCAATATTCATTGCTCAATCCTCAATCCTCAATCCTCAGTTCTCAATCCTCAATCCTCAATCCTCAATATTCAACACTCAAGCCTCAATCATCAATCCTCAATTCTCAATACTCAATAGAGTATCCTGAATTCTCATGGTTCAATACTCAATCCACAATATTCAATAATCAAATCTCAATCCTCAAACATCCATTCTCAACACTCAATACTCAACACTCAGTCCTCTCTCTTCAATCCTCCATACTCAACCCTCAATCCTCAAGCGTCAATCCTCAATCCTCTATCCTCAACCCTCAATCCTCAGTCCTCAAACCTCAATCCCGAATCCTCAATCCTGAATCCTCCATCTTCAGCCCTCAGTCCTCAAAAATCAATTGTCAATCCTCAATGCTCAATAGAATATCCTCAATTCACAGTTTTCAATACTGAACCCCATCCTTCAATCTTCAAATCTCAATCCACAAACATCAATCCTCATCACTCAACCATCAACACCCAGTCCTCAATCTTCAATCCTCAATCCTCAATCCTCAACCTTCAATCCTCAATACTCAATACTCAATCCTCAATCCTCAATTCTCAGTCCTCAATACTCAATCCTCAATCGTCAATCCTCAATCCCCAACCCTCAATCTTCAATCCTCAATTCTCAATCCTCAATCCTCAATCCTCAATATTCAACACACAACCCTCAACCGTCAATCCTCAACACTCAACCATCAATCCTCAATTCTCAATACTCAATAGAATATCCTGAATTCTCATGGTTCAGTGCGCAATCCACAAAATTCAATAATCAAGTCTCAATCCTCAAACATCAATTCTCAACACTCAATCCTCAATACTCAGTCCTCTCTCTTCAATCGTCCATCCTCAATCCTCAACCCTCAATCCTCAGTCATCAATACTCAATCTTCAATACTCAATCCTCAATCCTCAATCATCAACCCTCAATCTTCAATCCTCAACCCTCAATCCTCATTTCTCAAACCTCAATCCTCAACTCTCAGCCCTCATCCTCAATTCTCAATCCTCAATACCCAATCCTCAATCTTCAATCCTCAAGCCTCAATCCTCAATCCTCAATCCTCAATCCTCAATCCTCAATCCACAGACCTCAAACAGCAATGCTCAACCCTCAGTCCTCGTCCTCAGTCCACAACCGTCAATCCTCAATCCTCAATCTTCAATCATCAATATTCAATCTTCAGTTCTCAATCCTCAATCCTCAATCCTCAATCCTCAATCCTCAATGTTCTATCCCCTATACCCAAACCTCAATCTTCAATCCTCAATCCTCAACCCTCAATCCTCAATCCTCAATCCTCAACCTTCAATCCTCAATACTCAATCTTCAACCCTCAATCCTCAATCCTCAATCCTCAATCCTCATTCTTCAGTCCTCAGTCCTCAATCTTCAATCCTCAATACTCAACCTTCAATAATCAATCCTCAATTCTCAATCCTCAATACTCAATCCTCAATCGTCAATCCTCAATCCCCAATCCTCAATCTTCAGTCCACAATCCTCAATCCTCAATCCTCAACCCTCAATCTTCAATACTCAATACTCAATCTTCAATCCTCAGTCCTCAATCCTCAAACCTCAAGCATGAATACTCAACCCTCAGACCTCGTCCTCAATCCACAACCCTCAATCCTCGATCCTCAATCTTCAATACTCAACCCTCAATCCTCAATGCTCAATCCTCAATACCCAATCCTCAATCATCAACCCTCAATCCACAATCCTCAATCCCCAGTCCTCAATCCTCAATCCTCATTCCACAAACCTCAATCCTGAATCCTCAATCCTGAATCCTCAATCTTCAGCCCACAGTCCTCAACTATCAGTTGTCAATCCTCAATCCTCAATAGAATATCCTCACTTCACAGGATTCAATACTCAATACTCAACCTGCAATCTTCAAATCTCTATCCACAAACATCAATTCTCATCACTCAACCCTCAATACTCAGTCCCCAATCCTCAATCTTCAACCCTCAATCCTCAATCCTCAATCCTCAATCCTCAATCCTCAATCTTCAATCCTCAATACTCAATCCTCAATCCTCAATCCTCAATCCTCAATCCTCATTCTTCAATCCTCAATACCCAATCCTCAATCTTCAGTCCTCAATCCTCAATCCTCAATCCTCAATTCTCAATCCTCAACCCCAGTCCTCAGTCCTCAAACCTCAATCCTCAATCCTCAGCCCTCATCCTCAACCCTCAATCCTCAATCCTCAACCCTCAAGCGTCAATCCTCAATCCTCAATCCTGAAACCTCAATCCACAGTCCTCAAACCTCAATCCGGAATCCTCAATCTTGAATCCTGTACCTTCAGCCGTTGGTCCTCAACAATCTATCGTCAATCCCCAATCCTCAATAGAATATCCTCAATTCACAGTTTTCAATACTCAATCCCCATTCTTCAATCTTCAAATCTCAATCCACAAACATCAATTCTCATCACTCAACCCTCAGCACTCAGTCCTCAATCTTCAATCCACAATCCTCAATCCTCAATCTTCAATCCTCAATCCTCAATTCTCAATCCTCAATACTCAATCCTCAATCCTCAATCCTCAATCCTCAATCCTCAATCCTCAATCCTCAATCCACAATGTTCAATCCCCAATACCCAAACCTCAATCTTCAATCCTCAATCCTCAACCCACAATCCTCAATCCTCAATCTTCAATCCTCAATCCTCAATTCTCAATCCTCAGACCTCAATACTCTATCTTCAACCCTCAGTCCTCAAAAATCAATTGTCAATCCTCAATCCTCAACAGAATATCCTCAATTCGCAGTTTTCAATACTGAACCCCATTCTTCAATCTTCAAATCTCAATCCACAAACATCAATCCTCATCACTCAACCATCAACACCCAGTCCTCAATCTTCAATCCTCAATCCTCAATCCTCAATCTTCAATCCTCAATACTCAATCCTCAATCCTCAATACTCAATTCTCAGTCCTCAATCCTCAATCCTCAATCCTCAATCCTCAATCATCAATATTCAACTGTCAAGCCTCAAACATCAATCCTCAATACTCAACCATCAATCCTCAATTCTCAATACTCAATAGAATATCCTGAATTCTCATGGTTCAATACTCAATCCACAATATTCAATAATCAAACCTCAATCCTCAAACATCAATTCTCAACACTCAATACTCAACACTCAGTCCTCTCTCTTCAATCCTCCATCCTCAACCCTCAATCCTCAAGCGTCAATCCTCAATCCTCAATCCTCAACCCTCAATCCTCAGTCCTCAAACCTCAATCCCGAATCCTCAATCCTGAATCCTCTACCTTCAGCCCTCAGTCCTCAAAAATCAATTGTCAATCCTCAATCCTCAACAGAATATCCTCAATTCGCAGTTTTCAATACTGAACCCCATTCTTCAATCTTCAAATCTCAATCCACAAACATCAATCCTCATCACTCAACCATCAACACCCAGTCCTCAATCTTCAATCCTCAATCCTCAATCCTCAATCTTCAATCCACAATCCTCAATCCTCAATCCTCAATCCTCAATCCTCAATCCTCAATCCTCAGTCCTCAACCCTCAATCCTGAATCCTCAATCCTGAATCCTCAATCTTCAGCCCTCAGTCCTCAGCCATCAATCCTCAATTCTCAATACTCAATAGAATATCCTGAATTCTCATGGTTCAATACTCAATCCACAAAATTCAATAATCAAATCTCAGTCCTCAAACATCATTTCTCAACACTCAATCCTCAATACTCAGTCCTCTCTCTTCAATACTCCACCCTCAATCCTCAATTCTCAAGCGTCAATCCTCAATCCTCAATCCTCATCCCTCAATCCTCAGTCCTCAAACCTCAATCCGGAATCCTAAACCTTGAATCCTCAGCCTTCAGCCGTCGGTCCTCAACAATCAATTGTCAATACCCAATCCTCAGTAGAATATCCTCAATTCACAGTTTTCATTACTCAATACTCAATCTGCAATCTTCAAATCTCTATCCACAAACATCAATACTCATCACTCAACCCTCAACACTCAGTCCTCAATCCTCAATATTAAATCCTTAATCCTCAATCCTCAATCCACAATCCTCAACATTCAATCCTCAACCCTCAATCCTCAATTCTCAATACTCAATAGAATATCCTGAATTCTCATGGTTCAATACTCAATCCACAAAATTCAATAATCAAATCTCAGTCCTCAAACATCATTTCTCAACACTCAATCCTCAATACTCAGTCCTCTCTCTTCAATACTCCACCCTCAATCCTCAATCGTCAATCTTCAATCCTCTATACTCGATCTTCAACCCCCAATCCTCAATCCTCAATCCTCGATCCTCAATATTCAACACACAACCCTCAATATTCAACACTCAAGCCTCAAACATCAATCCTCAATACTCAATCATCAATCCTCAATTCTCAATACTCAATAGAATATCCTGAATTCTCATGGTTCAATACTCAATCCACAATATTCAATAATCAAATCTCAATCCTCAAACACCAATTCTCAACACTCAATACTCAACACTCAGTCCTCTCTCTTCAATCCTCCATCCTCAACCCTCAATACTCAATCCTCAATCCTCAATGTTCGATCCTCAATACCCAATCTTCAATCTTCAATCCTCAATCCTCAATCCTCAATTGTCAGTCCTCAATCCTCAATCCTCAGTCATCAAACCTCAATCCAGAATCCTCAATCCTGAATCCTCAATCTTCAGCCCTCAGTCCTCAATAATCAATCTCCAATCCTAGATCCTCAATCCCCAATCTTCAATCCTTAATCCTCAACATTCAATCCTCATTCCCCAGTCCTCAATCTTCAATCCTCAATGCTGAATCCTCAATCCTCAATCACCAGTCCTCAATCCTCAACCCTCAACCCTCAAACCTCAATCCTCAACCGTCAGTCCTCGTCCTCAATCGTCAACCCACAATCCTCAATCCTCAATCTTCAATCCTCAATACTCAATATTCAATCCTCAGTCCTCAATCCTCAATCCTCAATCCTCAATCCTCAATCATCAATATTCAACAGTCAAGCCTCAAACATCAATCCTCAATACTCAATCATCAATCCTCAATTCTCAACCGTCAGTCCTCGTCCTCAATCGTCAACCCTCAATCCACAATCCTCAACCTTCAATCCTCAATACTCAATATTCGATACTCAATCCTCAATCTTCAATCCTCAATCTTCAATCCTCAACCCTCAATCCTCAATCCTCAATCCTCATTCTTCAATCCTCAATACCCAATCCTCGATCTTCAATCCTCAATCCTCAATCCTCAATTCTCAATCCTCAATCCTCAGTCCTCAGTCCTCAAACCTCAATCCTCAACCGTCAGTCCTCGTCCTCAATCGTCAACC
This sequence comes from Calliopsis andreniformis, assembly GCF_051401765.1. Lineage (NCBI taxonomy): Eukaryota > Metazoa > Arthropoda > Insecta > Hymenoptera > Andrenidae > Calliopsis > Calliopsis andreniformis. The sequence continues at coordinate 2,700,677 of NW_027480481.1, forward strand.
CTCAATCCACAATCCTCAACCTTCAATCCTCAATACTCAATATTCAATACTCAATCCTCAATCTTCAATCCTCAATCCTCAATCCTCAATCCTCAATCCTCATTCTTCAATCCTTAATACCCAATCCTCAATCTTCAATCCTCAATCCTCAATACTCAATTCTCTATCATCAATCGTCAGTCCTCAGTCGTCAAATCTCAATCCTCAATCCTCAGCCCTCAGCCTCAATCCTCAATCCTCAATCCTCTATCCTCAACCTTCAATCCTCAATACTCAACCTTCAATAATCAATCCTCAATTCTCAATCCTCAATACTCAATCCTCAATCGCCAATCCTCAATCCCCAATCCTCAATCTTCAGTCCACAATCCTCAATGCTCAATCCTCAACCCTCAATCTTCAATACTCAAGACTCAATCTTCAATCCTCAATCCTCAATCCTCAATCCTCAATCCTCAACTCTCAATCCTCAACCCTCAATCCTCAGTCCTCAATCATCAATCCTCAATCCTTAAACCTCAATCCCGAACCGTCAGTCCTCGTCCTCAAGCCTCAACCCTCAATCCTCAATCCTCAATCCTCAATCTTCAATCATCAATACTCAATCTTCAACCCTCAATCCTCAATACTCAATCTTCAATCATCAATCCTCAATTCTCAACCCTCAATGCTCAATCCTCAATCGTCAATCCTCAATCCCCAATCCTCAATCTTCAATCCTCAATCCTCAATCCTCAATCCTCAATCCTCAATCTTCAATCCTCAATACTCAACATTCAATCCTCAATCCTCAATCCTCAATCCTCAATCCTCAATCCTCAATCCTCTATCTTCAATCATCCATACTCAAACTGCAATCCTCAATCCTCAGTCCTCACTCCTCAATCCTCATTCTTCAACCCTCAATACCGAATCCTCAATCTTCAATCCTCAATCCTCAATCATCAATTCTCAATCCTCAATCCTCAATCCTCGGACTTCAAACATCAATACTCATCCCTCAGTCCTCGTCCTCAATCCACAACACTCAATCCTCAATCCTGAATCTTCAACCATTAATATTCAATCTTCAATCCACAATCTTCAATCCTCAATTCTCAACCCTCAATCCTCAATTTTCAATACTCAATACCCAATCCTCAGTCTTCAATCCTCAATCCTCAATCCTCAATCCCCAGACCACAAACCTCTATCCTGAATCCTCAATCCTGAATCCTCAATCTTCAGCACTGAGTCCTCAACAATCAGTTGTCAATCCTCAATCAACAATAGAATATCCTCAATTCACAGTTTTCAATACTCAATACTCAATCTGCAGTCTTCAGATCTCTATCCACAAACATCAATACTCATCACTCAACCCTCAACACTCAGTCCTCAATCCTCAATATTCAATCCTCAATCCTCAATCCTCAATCCACAATCCTCAACATTCAATCCTCAATACTCAGTCTTCAATGCTAATTCCTCAATCCTCAACACTCAATTCTCAATCCTCAATCGTCAATCTTCAATCCTCTATACTCAATATTCAACCCTCAATCCTCAATCCTCAATCCTCACTCTTGAATCCTCAATACCCAATCCTCAATCTATAATCCTGAATCCTCAATCCCCAATTCTCAATACTCAATCCTCAGTCCTCAGCTCTCAAACCTCAATCCTCAACCCTCAGCCCTCATCCTCATTCCTCATTCCTCAATGCTCAATCCTCAATCTTCAATCCTCAATACTCAATCTTCAATCCTCAATCCTCAATCCTCAATCCTCAATGCTCAATCCTCAATCTTCAATCCTCCATCCCGAATCCTCAATCTTCAATCCTCAATCCTCAATCCTCAATCCTCAATCCTCAATCTTCAATCCTCAATACTCAATATTCAATCCTCAATCCTCAATCCTCAATCCTCAATCCTCAATCCTCAATCCTCAATCTTCAATCATCCATACTCAAACTGCAATCCTCAATCCTCAGTCCTCACACCTCAATCCTCATTCTTCGACCCTCAATACCGAATCCTCAATCTTCAATCCTCAATCCTCAATTCTCAATACTCATTCTTCAGTCCCCAATACGCAATCTTCAATCTTCAATCCTCAATCCTTAATCCTCAATTCTCCATCCTCAATCCTCAATCCTCAGACATCAAACATCAATACTCAACCCTCAATCCTCGTCCTCAATCCACATCCCTCAATCCTCGATCCTCAAACTTCAATCATCAATATTCAATCTCCAATCCTAGATCCTCAATCCCCAATCCTCAATCCTTAATCCTCAATCTTCAATCCTCAGGCTTCAAACATAAATACTCAACCCTCAGACCTCGTCCTCAATCCACAACACTCAATACTCAATCCTCAATATTCAATCATTAACATTCAATCTTCAATCCTTAATCCTCAATACCCAACCCTCAATCCTCAATGTTCAATCCTCAACACCCAATCCTCAGTCTTGAATCCTCAATCCTCAATCCTCAATCCTCAATCCTCAGACCTCAAACCTCAATCCTGAATCCTCAATCCTGAATCCTCAATCCTGAATCCTCAACCTTCAGCCCTGAGTCCTCAACAATCAGTTGTCAATCCTCAATCCTGAATAGAATATCCCCAATTCACAGTTTTCAATACTCAATAATCAATCTGCAATCTTCAGATCTCTATCCACAAACATCAATTCTCATCACTCAACCCTCAATCCTCAGTCCCAAATCCTCAGTCTTCAAGGGTCAACAATCAATCCTCAATCTTCAATCCTCAATACTCAATCTTCAATCCTCAATCCCCAATCCTCAGTCCTCAATCCTCATTCTCCAATCCTCAATACCCAATCCTAAATCTTCAATCCTCAATCCTCAGTCCTCAATTCTCAATCCTCAATTCTCAGCCCTCTGACGTCAAACATCAATACTCAACCCTCAGTCCTCGACCTCAATCCACAACCCTCAATCCTCAATCCTCAATCTTCAATCATCAATATTCAATCTTCAGTTCTCAATCCTCAATCCTCAATCCTCAATCCTCAATCCTCAATGTTCAATCCGCAATACCCAAACCTCAATCTTCAATCCTCAATCCTCAACCCTCAATCCTCAATCCTCAATCCTCAACCTTCAATCCTCAATACTCAATCTTCAACCCTCAATCCTCAATCCTCAATCCTCAATCCTCATTATTCAATCCTCAACACCCAATCCTCAATCTTCAATCCGTAATCCTCAATCCTCAATTCTCAATCATCAATCCTCAATCCTCAGACCTCAAGCATCAATACTCAACCCTCAGTCCTCGTCCTCAATCCACAACCCTCAATCCTCGATCCTCAATCTTCAGTACTCAACCCTCAATCCTCAATGCTCAATCCTCAGTACCCAATCCTCAATCTTCAACCCTCAATCCACATTCCTCAATCGCCAATCCTCAATCCTCAATCCTCATTCCACAAACCTCAATCCTGAATCCTCAATCCTGAATCCTCAATCTTCAGCCCACAGTCCTCAACTATCAGTTGTCAATCCTCAATCCTCAATAGAATATCCTCACTTCACAGGATTCAATACACAATACTCAACCTGCAATCTTCAAATCTATATCGACAAACATCAATTCTCATCACTCAGCCCTCAATACTCAGTCCCCAATCCTCAATCTTCAACCCTCAATCCTCAATCGTCAATCCTCAATCCTCAATCCTCAATCTTCAATCCTCAATACTCAATCCTCAATCCTCAATCCTCAATCCTCAATCCTCATTCTTCAATCCTCAATACCCAATCCTCAATCTTCAGTCCTCAATCCTCAATCCTCAATCCTCAATTCTCAGTCCTCAACCCCAGACCTCAGTCCTCAAACCTCAATCCTCAATCCTCAGCCCTCATCCTCAATCCTCAATCCTCAATCCTCAATCCTCAATCTTCAATCCTCAATACTCAACCTTCAATAATCAATCCTCAACTCTCAATCCTCAATACTCAATCCTCAATCGTCAATCCTCAATCCCCAATCCTCAATCTTCAGTCCACAATCCTCAATCCTCAATCCTCAACCCTCAATCTTCAATACTCAATACTCAATCTTCAATCCTCAATCCTCAATCCTCAATCCTCAATCCTCAATCCTCAGTCCTCAATCCTCAATCTACAATCCTCAATACTCAGTCTTCAATCCTCAATCCTCAATACTCAATCCTCAATCCTCATTCTTCAATCCTCAATACACAATCCTCAATCTTCAGTCCACAATCCTCGATCCTCAATCCTCAACCCCCAATCTTCAATACTCAATACTCAATCTTCAATCCTCAATCCTCAATCCCCAAACCTCAATCCTCAACCGTCAGTCCTCGTCCTCAATCGTCAACCCTCAATCCACAATCCTCAACCTTCAATCCTCAATACTCAATATTCAATACTCAATCCTCAATCTTCAATCCTCAATCTTCAATCCTCAATCCTCAATCCTCAATCCTCAATCCTGATTCTTCAATCCTCAATACCCAATCCTCGATCTTCAATCCTCAATCCTCAATCCTCAATTCTCAATCCTCAATCCTCAGTCCTCAGTCCTCAAACCTCAATCCTCAACCTCAGCCCTCATCCTCAAACCTCAATCCTCAATCCTCAATCCTCAATCCTCAATCTTCAACCCTCAATACTCAACCTTCAATAATCAATCCTCAATTCTCAATCCTCAATACTCAATCCTCAATCGTCAATCCTCAATCCCCAATCCTCAATCTTCAGTCCACAATCCTCAATCCTCAATCCTCAACCCTCAATCTTCAATACTCAAATCTCAATCTTCAATCCTCAATCCTCAATCCTCAACCCTCAATCCTCAGTCCTCAAACCTCAATCCCGAATCCTCAATCCTGAATCCTCAATCTTCAGCCCTCAGTCCTCATAGATCAATTGTCAATCCTCAATCCTCAATAGAATATCCTCAATTCACAGTTTTCAATACTGAACCCCATTCTTCAATCTTCAAATCTCAATCCACAAACATCAATTCTCATCACTCAACCATCAACACCCAGTCCTCAATCTTCAATCCTCAATCCTCAATCCTCAATCTTCAATCCTCAAAGCTCAATACTCAATCCTCAATTCTCAGTCCTCAATACTCAATCCTCTATCCTCAATCGTCAATCCACAATCCCCAATCCTCAACCTTCAATCCTCAATCCTCAATCCTCAATCCTCAATCCTCAATATTCAACACACAACCCTCAACCATCAATCCTCTATTCGCAATACTCAATAGAATATCCTGAATTCTCATGGTTCAATACTCAATCCACAGAATTCAATAATCAAATCTCAATCCTCAAACATCAATTCTCAACACTCAATCCTCAATACTCAGTCCTCTCTCTTCAATCCTCCATCCTCAATCCTCAACCCTCAATTCTCAGTCACCAATACTCAATCTGCAATACCCAGTCCTCAATCCTCAATCCTCAATCCTCAATCCTCAATTCTCAACCCTCAATCCTCATTCCTCAAACCTCAATCCTCAACCCTCAGCCCTCATTATCAATTCTCAATTCTCAGTCCTCAATCCTCAAACCCCAATCTTCAATCCTCAATAATCAATCTCCAATCCTAGATCCTCAATCCCCAATCTTCAATCCTTAATCCTCAACCTTCAATCCTCATTCCCCAGTCCTCAATCTTCAATCCTCAATGCTCAATCCTCAATCCTCAATCATCATTCCTCAATCCTCAGCCCTCAACCCTCAAACCTCAATCCTCAACCGTCAGTCCTCGTCCTCAATCGTCAACCCTCAACCCTCAATCCTCAATCTTCAATCCTCAATACTCAATATTCAATACTCAATCCTCAATCTTCAATCCTCAATACCCAATCCTCAATCTTCAGTCCTCAATCCTCAATCCTCAATCCTCAATTCTCAGTCCTCAACCCCAGACCTCAGTCCTCAAACCTCAATCCTCAATCCTCAGCCCTCATCCTCAATCCTCAATCCTCAATCCTCAATCCTCAATCTTCAATCCTCAATACTCAACCTTCAATAATCAATCCTCAACTCTCAATCCTCAATACTCAATCCTCAATCGTCAATCCTCAATCCCCAATCCTCAATCTTCAGTCCACAATCCTCAATCCTCAATCCTCAACCCTCAATCTTCAATACTCAATACTCAATCTTCAATCCTCAATCCTCAATCCTCAATCCTCAATCCTCAATCCTCAGTCCTCAATCCTCAATCTACAATCCTCAATACTCAGTCTTCAATCCTCAATCCTCAATACTCAATCCTCAATCCTCATTCTTCAATCCTCAATACACAATCCTCAATCTTCAGTCCACAATCCTCGATCCTCAATCCTCAACCCCCAACCTTCAATACTCAATACTCAATCTTCAATCCTCAATCCTCAATCCCCAAACCTCAATCCTCAACCGTCAGTCCTCGTCCTCAATCGTCAACCCTCAATCCACAATCCTCAACCTTCAATCCTCAATACTCAATATTCAATACTCAATCCTCAATCTTCAATCCTCAATCTTCAATCCTCAATCCTCAATCCTCAATCCTCAATCCTGATTCTTCAATCCTCAATACCCAATCCTCGATCTTCAATCCTCAATCCTCAATCCTCAATTCTCAATCCTCAATCCTCAGTCCTCAGTCCTCAAACCTCAATCCTCAACCTCAGCCCTCATCCTCAAACCTCAATCCTCAATCCTCAATCCTCAATCTTCAACCCTCAATACTCAACCTTCAATAATCAATCCTCAATTCTCAATCCTCAATACTCAATCCTCAATCGTCAATCCTCAATCCCCAATCCTCAATCTTCAGTCCACAATCCTCAATCCTCAATCCTCAACCCTCAATCTTCAATACTCAAATCTCAATCTTCAATCCTCAATCCTCAATCCTCAACCCTCAATCCTCAGTCCTCAAACCTCAATCCCGAATCCTCAATCCTGAATCCTCAATCTTCAGCCCTCAGTCCTCATAGATCAATTGTCAATCCTCAATCCTCAATAGAATATCCTCAATTCACAGTTTTCAATACTGAACCCCATTCTTCAATCTTCAAATCTCAATCCACAAACATCAATTCTCATCACTCAACCATCAACACCCAGTCCTCAATCTTCAATCCTCAATCCTCAATCCTCAATCTTCAATCCTCAAAGCTCAATACTCAATCCTCAATTCTCAGTCCTCAATACTCAATCCTCTATCCTCAATCGTCAATCCACAATCCCCAATCCTCAACCTTCAATCCTCAATCCTCAATCCTCAATCCTCAATCCTCAATATTCAACACACAACCCTCAACCATCAATCCTCTATTCGCAGTACTCAATAGAATATCCTGAATTCTCATGGTTCAATACTCAATCCACAGAATTCAATAATCAAATCTCAATCCTCAAACATCAATTCTCAACACTCAATCCTCAATACTCAGTCCTCTCTCTTCAATCCTCCATCCTCAATCCTCAACCCTCAATTCTCAGTCACCAATACTCAATCTGCAATACCCAGTCCTCAATCCTCAATCCTCAATCCTCAATCCTCAATTCTCAACCCTCAATCCTCATTCCTCAAACCTCAATCCTCAACCCTCAGCCCTCATTATCAATTCTCAATTCTCAGTCCTCAATCCTCAAACCCCAATCTTCAATCCTCAATAATCAATCTCCAATCCTAGATCCTCAATCCCCAATCTTCAATCCTTAATCCTCAACCTTCAATCCTCATTCCCCAGTCCTCAATCTTCAATCCTCAATGCTCAATCCTCAATCCTCAATCATCATTCCTCAATCCTCAGCCCTCAACCCTCAAACCTCAATCCTCAACCGTCAGTCCTCGTCCTCAATCGTCAACCCTCAACCCTCAATCCTCAATCTTCAATCCTCAATACTCAATATTCAATACTCAATCCTCAATCTTCAATCCTCAATCTTCAATCCTCAATCCTCAATCCTCAATCCTCAGTCCTCATTCTTCAATCCTCAATACCGAATCCTCAATCTTCAATCCTCAATCCTCAATCCTAAATCCTCAATTCTCAATCCTCAATCCTCAGTCCTCAGTCCTCAAACCTCAATCCTCAATCCTCAGCCCTCATCCTCAATCCTCAATCCTCAATCCTCAATCCTCAATCCTCAATCTTCAATCCTCAATACTCAACCTTCAATAATCAATCCTCAACTCTCAATCCTCAATACTCAATCCTCAATCGTCAATCCTCAATCCCCAATCCTCAATCTTCAGTCCACAATCCTCAATCCTCAATCCTCAACCCTCAATCTTCAATACTCAATACTCAATCTTCAATCCTCAATCCTCAATCCTCAATCCTCAATCCTCAGTCCTCAACCCTCAATCTACAATCCTCAATACTCAGTCTTCAATCCTCAATCCTCAATGCTCAATCCTCTGTCCTCATTCTTCAATCCTCAATACACAATCCTCAATATTCATTGCTCAATCCTCAATCCTCAATCCTCAGTTCTCAATCCTCATTCTTCAATCCTCAATACACAATCCTCAATCTTCAGTCCACAATCCTCGATCGTCAATCCTCAACCCCCAATCTTCAATACTCAATACTCAATCTTCAATCCTCAATCCTCAACTCTCAAACCTCAATCCTCAACCGTCAGTCCTCGTCCTCAATCGTCAACCCTCAATCCACAATCCTCAACCTTCAATCCTCAATACTCAATATTCAATACTCAATCCTCAACCTTCAATCCTCAATCTTCAATCCTCAATACTCAATCCTCAATCCTCAATCCTGATTCTTCAATCCTCAATACCCAATCCTCGATCTTCAATCCTCAATCCTCAATCCTCAATCCTCAATCCTCAATCCTCAGTCCTCAGTCCTCAAACCTCAATCCTCAACCTCAGCCCTCATCCTCAAACCTCAATCCTCAATCCTCAATCCTCAATCTTCAACCATCAATACTCAACCTTCAATAATCAATCCTCAATTCTCAATCCTCAATACTCAATCCTCAATCGTCAACCCTCAATCCCCAATCCTCAATCTTCAGTCCACAATCCTCAATCCTCAATCCTCAACCCTCAATCTTCAATACTCAATACTCAATCTTCAATCCTCAATCCTCAATCCTCAACCCTCAATCCTCAGTCCTCAAACCTCAATCCCGAATCCTCAATCCTGAATCCTCAATCTTCAGCCCTCAGTCCTCATAGATCAATTGTCAATCCTCAATCCTCAATAGAATATCCTCAATTCACAGTTTTCAATACTGAACCCCATTCTTCAATCTTCAAATCTCAATCCACAAACATCAATTCTCATCACTCAACCATCAACAGCCAGTCCTCAATCTTCAATCCTCAATCCTCAATCCTCAATCTTCAATCCTCAAAACTCAATACTCAATCCTCAATTCTCAGTCCTCAATACTCAATCCTCTATCCTCAATCGTCAATCCACAATACCCAATCCTCAACCTTCAATCCTCAATCCTCAATCCTCAATCCTCAATCCTCAATATTCAACACACAACCCTCAACCATCAATCCTCTATTCGCAATACTCAATAGAATATCCTGAATTCTCATGGTTCAATACTCAATCCACAGAATTCAATAATCAAATCTCAATCCTCAAACATCAATTCTCAACACTCAATCCTCAATACTCAGTCCTCTCTCTTCAATCCTCCATCCTCAATCCTCAACCCTCAATTCGCAGTCACCAATACTCAATCTGCAATACCCAGTCCTCAATCCTCAATCCTCAATCCTCAATCCTCAATTCTCAACCCTCAATCCTCATTCCTCAAACCTCAATCCTCAACCCTCAGCCCTCATTATCAATTCTCAATTCTCAGTCCTCAATCCTCAAACCCCAATCTTCAATCCTCAATAATCAATATCCAATCCTAGATCCTCAAACCCCAATCTTCAATCCTTAATCCTCAACCTTCAATCCTCATTCCCCAGTCCTCAATCTTCAATCCTCAATGCTCAATCCTCAATCCTCAATCATCATTCCTCAATCCTCAGCCCTCAACCCTCAAACCTCAATCCTCAACCGTCAGTCCTCGTCCTCAATCGTCAACCCTCAATCCTCAATCCTCAATCTTCAATCCTCAATACTCAATATTCAATACTCAATCCTCAATCTTCAATCCTCAATCTTCAATCCTCAATCCTCAATACTCAATCCTCAGTCCTCATTCTTCAATCCTCAATACCCAATCCTCAATCTTCAATCCTCAATCCTCAATCCTAAATCCTCAATTCTCAATCCACAATCCTCAGTCCTCAGTCCTCAAACCTCAATCCTCAATCCTCAGCCCTCATCCTCAATCCTCAATCCTCAATCCTCAATCCTCAATCCTCAATCTTCAATCCTCAATACTCAACCTTCAATAATCAATCCTCAACTCTCAATCCTCAATACTCAATCCTCAATCGTCAATCCTCAATCCCCAATCCTCAATCTTCAGTCCACAATCCTCAATCCTCAATCCTCAACCCTCAATCTTCAATACTCAATACTCAATCTTCAATCCTCAATCCTCAATCCTCAATCCTCAATCCTCAGTCCTCAACCCTCAATCTACAATCCTCAATACTCAGTCTTCAATCCTCAATCCTCAATGCTCAATCCTCAGTCCTCATTCTTCAATCCTCAATACACAATCCTCAATATTCATTGCTCAATCCTCAATCCTCAATCCTCAGTTCTCAATCCTCAATCCTCAATCCTCAATATTCAACACTCAAGCCTCAATCATCAATCCTCAATTCTCAATACTCAATAGAGTATCCTGAATTCTCATGGTTCAATACTCAATCCACAATATTCAATAATCAAATCTCAATCCTCAAACATCCATTCTCAACACTCAATACTCAACACTCAGTCCTCTCTCTTCAATCCTCCATACTCAACCCTCAATCCTCAAGCGTCAATCCTCAATCCTCTATCCTCAACCCTCAATCCTCAGTCCTCAAACCTCAATCCCGAATCCTCAATCCTGAATCCTCCATCTTCAGCCCTCAGTCCTCAAAAATCAATTGTCAATCCTCAATGCTCAATAGAATATCCTCAATTCACAGTTTTCAATACTGAACCCCATCCTTCAATCTTCAAATCTCAATCCACAAACATCAATCCTCATCACTCAACCATCAACACCCAGTCCTCAATCTTCAATCCTCAATCCTCAATCCTCAACCTTCAATCCTCAATCCTCAATCTTCAATCCTCAATACTCAACCTTCAATAATCAATCCTCAACTCTCAATCCTCAATACTCAATCCTCAATCGTCAATCCTCAATCCCCAATCCTCAATCTTCAGTCCACAATCCTCAATCCTCAATCCTCAACCCTCAATCTTCAATACTCAATACTCAATCTTCAATCCTCAATCCTCAATCCTCAATCCTCAATCCTCAGTCCTCAACCCTCAATCTACAATCCTCAATACTCAGTCTTCAATCCTCAATCCTCAATGCTCAATCCTCTGTCCTCATTCTTCAATCCTCAATACACAATCCTCAATATTCATTGCTCAATCCTCAATCCTCAATCCTCAGTTCTCAATCCTCATTCTTCAATCCTCAATACACAATCCTCAATCTTCAGTCCACAATCCTCGATCGTCAATCCTCAACCCCCAATCTTCAATACTCAATACTCAATCTTCAATCCTCAATCCTCAACTCTCAAACCTCAATCCTCAACCGTCAGTCCTCGTCCTCAATCGTCAACCCTCAATCCACAATCCTCAACCTTCAATCCTCAATACTCAATATTCAATACTCAATCCTCAACCTTCAATCCTCAATCTTCAATCCTCAATACTCAATCCTCAATCCTCAATCCTGATTCTTCAATCCTCAATACCCAATCCTCGATCTTCAATCCTCAATCCTCAATCCTCAATCCTCAATCCTCAATCCTCAGTCCTCATTCCTCAAACCTCAATCCTCAACCTCAGCCCTCATCCTCAAACCTCAATCCTCAATCCTCAATCCTCAATCTTCAACCATCAATACTCAACCTTCAATAATCAATCCTCAATTCTCAATCCTCAATACTCAATCCTCAATCGTCAACCCTCAATCCCCAATCCTCAATCTTCAGTCCACAATCCTCAATCCTCAATCCTCAACCCTCAATCTTCAATACTCAATACTCAATCTTCAATCCTCAATCCTCAATCCTCAACCCTCAATCCTCAGTCCTCAAACCTCAATCCCGAATCCTCAATCCTGAATCCTCAATCTTCAGCCCTCAGTCCTCATAGATCAATTGTCAATCCTCAATCCTCAATAGAATATCCTCAATTCACAGTTTTCAATACTGAACCCCATTCTTCAATCTTCAAATCTCAATCCACAAACATCAATTCTCATCACTCAACCATCAACACCCAGTCCTCAATCTTCAATCCTCAATCCTCAATCCTCAATCTTCAATCCTCAAAACTCAATACTCAATCCTCAATTCTCAGTCCTCAATACTCAATCCTCTATCCTCAATCGTCAATCCACAATCCCCAATCCTCAACCTTCAATCCTCAATCCTCAATCCTCAATCCTCAATCCTCAATATTCAACACACAACCCTCAACCATCAATCCTCTATTCGCAATACTCAATAGAATATCCTGAATTCTCATGGTTCAATACTCAATCCACAGAATTCAATAATCAAATCTCAATCCTCAAACATCAATTCTCAACACTCAATCCTCAATACTCAGTCCTCTCTCTTCAATCCTCCATCCTCAATCCTCAACCCTCAATTCGCAGTCACCAATACTCAATCTGCAATACCCAGTCCTCAATCCTCAATCCTCAATCCTCAATCCTCAATTCTCAACCCTCAATCCTCATTCCTCAAACCTCAATCCTCAACCCTCAGCCCTCATTATCAATTCTCAATTCTCAGTCCTCAATCCTCAAACCCCAATCTTCAATCCTCAATAATCAATATCCAATCCTAGATCCTCAAACCCCAATCTTCAATCCTTAATCCTCAACCTTCAATCCTCATTCCCCAGTCCTCAATCTTCAATCCTCAATGCTCAATCCTCAATCCTCAATCATCATTCCTCAATCCTCAGCCCTCAACCCTCAAACCTCAATCCTCAACCGTCAGTCCTCGTCCTCAATCGTCAACCCTCAATCCTCAATCCTCAATCTTCAATCCTCAATACTCAATATTCAATACTCAATCCTCAATCTTCAATCCTCAATCTTCAATCCTCAATCCTCAATACTCAATCCTCAGTCCTCATTCTTCAATCCTCAATACCCAATCCTCAATCTTCAATCCTCAATCCTCAATCCTAAATCCTCAATTCTCAATCCACAATCCTCAGTCCTCAGTCCTCAAACCTCAATCCTCAATCCTCAGCCCTCATCCTCAATCCTCAATCCTCAATCCTCAATCCTCAATCCTCAATCTTCAATCCTCAATACTCAACCTTCAATAATCAATCCTCAACTCTCAATCCTCAATACTCAATCCTCAATCGTCAATCCTCAATCCCCAATCCTCAATCTTCAGTCCACAATCCTCAATCCTCAATCCTCAACCCTCAATCTTCAATACTCAATACTCAATCTTCAATCCTCAATCCTCAATCCTCAATCCTCAATCCTCAGTCCTCAACCCTCAATCTACAATCCTCAATACTCAGTCTTCAATCCTCAATCCTCAATGCTCAATCCTCAGTCCTCATTCTTCAATCCTCAATACACAATCCTCAATATTCATTGCTCAATCCTCAATCCTCAATCCTCAGTTCTCAATCCTCAATCCTCAATCCTCAATATTCAACACTCAAGCCTCAATCATCAATCCTCAATTCTCAATACTCAATAGAGTATCCTGAATTCTCATGGTTCAATACTCAATCCACAATATTCAATAATCAAATCTCAATCCTCAAACATCCATTCTCAACACTCAATACTCAACACTCAGTCCTCTCTCTTCAATCCTCCATACTCAACCCTCAATCCTCAAGCGTCAATCCTCAATCCTCTATCCTCAACCCTCAATCCTCAGTCCTCAAACCTCAATCCCGAATCCTCAATCCTGAATCCTCCATCTTCAGCCCTCAGTCCTCAAAAATCAATTGTCAATCCTCAATGCTCAATAGAATATCCTCAATTCACAGTTTTCAATACTGAACCCCATCCTTCAATCTTCAAATCTCAATCCACAAACATCAATCCTCATCACTCAACCATCAACACCCAGTCCTCAATCTTCAATCCTCAATCCTCAATCCTCAACCTTCAATCCTCAATACTCAATACTCAATCCTCAATCCTCAATTCTCAGTCCTCAATACTCAATCCTCAATCGTCAATCCTCAATCCCCAACCCTCAATCTTCAATCCTCAATTCTCAATCCTCAATCCTCAATCCTCAATATTCAACACACAACCCTCAACCGTCAATCCTCAACACTCAACCATCAATCCTCAATTCTCAATACTCAATAGAATATCCTGAATTCTCATGGTTCAGTGCGCAATCCACAAAATTCAATAATCAAGTCTCAATCCTCAAACATCAATTCTCAACACTCAATCCTCAATACTCAGTCCTCTCTCTTCAATCGTCCATCCTCAATCCTCAACCCTCAATCCTCAGTCATCAATACTCAATCTTCAATACTCAATCCTCAATCCTCAATCATCAACCCTCAATCTTCAATCCTCAACCCTCAATCCTCATTTCTCAAACCTCAATCCTCAACTCTCAGCCCTCATCCTCAATTCTCAATCCTCAATACCCAATCCTCAATCTTCAATCCTCAAGCCTCAATCCTCAATCCTCAATCCTCAATCCTCAATCCTCAATCCACAGACCTCAAACAGCAATGCTCAACCCTCAGTCCTCGTCCTCAGTCCACAACCGTCAATCCTCAATCCTCAATCTTCAATCATCAATATTCAATCTTCAGTTCTCAATCCTCAATCCTCAATCCTCAATCCTCAATCCTCAATGTTCTATCCCCTATACCCAAACCTCAATCTTCAATCCTCAATCCTCAACCCTCAATCCTCAATCCTCAATCCTCAACCTTCAATCCTCAATACTCAATCTTCAACCCTCAATCCTCAATCCTCAATCCTCAATCCTCATTCTTCAGTCCTCAGTCCTCAATCTTCAATCCTCAATACTCAACCTTCAATAATCAATCCTCAATTCTCAATCCTCAATACTCAATCCTCAATCGTCAATCCTCAATCCCCAATCCTCAATCTTCAGTCCACAATCCTCAATCCTCAATCCTCAACCCTCAATCTTCAATACTCAATACTCAATCTTCAATCCTCAATCCTCAATCCTCAAACCTCAAGCATGAATACTCAACCCTCAGACCTCGTCCTCAATCCACAACCCTCAATCCTCGATCCTCAATCTTCAATACTCAACCCTCAATCCTCAATGCTCAATCCTCAATACCCAATCCTCAATCATCAACCCTCAATCCACAATCCTCAATCCCCAATCCTCAATCCTCAATCCTCATTCCACAAACCTCAATCCTGAATCCTCAATCCTGAATCCTCAATCTTCAGCCCACAGTCCTCAACTATCAGTTGTCAATCCTCAATCCTCAATAGAATATCCTCACTTCACAGGATTCAATACTCAATACTCAACCTGCAATCTTCAAATCTCTATCCACAAACATCAATTCTCATCACTCAACCCTCAATACTCAGTCCCCAATCCTCAATCTTCAACCCTCAATCCTCAATCCTCAATCCTCAATCCTCAATCCTCAATCTTCAATCCTCAATACTCAATCCTCAATCCTCAATCCTCAATCCTCAATCCTCATTCTTCAATCCTCAATACCCAATCCTCAATCTTCAGTCCTCAATCCTCAATCCTCAATCCTCAATTCTCAATCCTCAACCCCAGTCCTCAGTCCTCAAACCTCAATCCTCAATCCTCAGCCCTCATCCTCAACCCTCAATCCTCAATCCTCAACCCTCAAGCGTCAATCCTCAATCCTCAATCCTGAAACCTCAATCCACAGTCCTCAAACCTCAATCCGGAATCCTCAATCTTGAATCCTGTACCTTGAGCCGTTGGTCCTCAACAATCTATCGTCAATCCCCAATCCTCAATAGAATATCCTCAATTCACAGTTTTCAATACTCAATCCCCATTCTTCAATCTTCAAATCTCAATCCACAAACATCAATTCTCATCACTCAACCCTCAGCACTCAGTCCTCAATCTTCAATCCACAATCCTCAATCCTCAATCTTCAATCCTCAATCCTCAATTCTCAATCCTCAATACTCAATCCTCAATCCTCAATCCTCAATCCTCAATCCTCAATCCTCAATCCTCAATCCACAATGTTCAATCCCCAATACCCAAACCTCAATCTTCAATCCTCAATCCTCAACCCACAATCCTCAATCCTCAATCTTCAATCCTCAATCCTCAATTCTCAATCCTCAGACCTCAATACTCTATCTTCAACCCTCAGTCCTCAAAAATCAATTGTCAATCCTCAATACTCAATTCTCAGTCCTCAATCCTCAATCCTCAATCCTCAATCATCAATATTCAACTGTCAAGCCTCAAACATCAATCCTCAATACTCAACCATCAATCCTCAATTCTCAATACTCAATAGAATATCCTGAATTCTCATGGTTCAATACTCAATCCACAATATTCAATAATCAAACCTCAATCCTCAAACATCAATTCTCAACACTCAATACTCAACACTCAGTCCTCTCTCTTCAATCCTCCATCCTCAACCCTCAATCCTCAAGCGTCAATCCTCAATCCTCAATCCTCAACCCTCAATCCTCAGTCCTCAAACCTCAATCCCGAATCCTCAATCCTGAATCCTCTACCTTCAGCCCTCAGTCCTCAAAAATCAATTGTCAATCCTCAATCCTCAACAGAATATCCTCAATTCGCAGTTTTCAATACTGAACCCCATTCTTCAATCTTCAAATCTCAATCCACAAACATCAATCCTCATCACTCAACCATCAACACCCAGTCCTCAATCTTCAATCCTCAATCCTCAATCCTCAATCTTCAATCCACAATCCTCAATCCTCAATCCTCAATCCTCAATCCTCAATCCTCAATCCTCAGTCCTCAACCCTCAATCCTGAATCCTCAATCCTGAATCCTCAATCTTCAGCCCTCAGTCCTCAGCCATCAATCCTCAATTCTCAATACTCAATAGAATATCCTGAATTCTCATGGTTCAATACTCAATCCACAAAATTCAATAATCAAATCTCAGTCCTCAAACATCATTTCTCAACACTCAATCCTCAATACTCAGTCCTCTCTCTTCAATACTCCACCCTCAATCCTCAATTCTCAAGCGTCAATCCTCAATCCTCAATCCTCATCCCTCAATCCTCAGTCCTCAAACCTCAATCCGGAATCCTAAACCTTGAATCCTCAGCCTTCAGCCGTCGGTCCTCAACAATCAATTGTCAATCCCCAATCCTCAGTAGAATATCCTCAATTCACAGTTTTCATTACTCAATACTCAATCTGCAATCTTCAAATCTCTATCCACAAACATCAATACTCATCACTCAACCCTCAACACTCAGTCCTCAATCCTCAATATTAAATCCTTAATCCTCAATCCTCAATCCACAATCCTCAACATTCAATCCTCAATACTCAATCTTCAATGCTCATTCCTCAATCCTCAATCCTCAATTCTCAATCCTCAATCGTCAATCTTCAATCCTCTATACTCGATCTTCAACCCCCAATCCTCAATCCTCAATCCTCGATCCTCAATATTCAACACACAACCCTCAATATTCAACACTCAAGCCTCAAACATCAATCCTCAATACTCAATCATCAATCCTCAATTCTCAATACTCAATAGAATATCCTGAATTCTCATGGTTCAATACTCAATCCACAATATTCAATAATCAAATCTCAATCCTCAAACACCAATTCTCAACACTCAATACTCAACACTCAGTCCTCTCTCTTCAATCCTCCATCCTCAACCCTCAATACTCAATCCTCAATCCTCAATGTTCGATCCTCAATACCCAATCTTCAATCTTCAATCCTCAATCCTCAATCCTCAATTGTCAGTCCTCAATCCTCAATCCTCAGTCATCAAACCTCAATCCAGAATCCTCAATCCTGAATCCTCAATCTTCAGCCCTCAGTCCTCAATAATCAATCTCCAATCCTAGATCCTCAATCCCCAATCTTCAATCCTTAATCCTCAACATTCAATCCTCATTCCCCAGTCCTCAATCTTCAATCCTCAATGCTGAATCCTCAATCCTCAATCACCAGTCCTCAATCCTCAACCCTCAACCCTCAAACCTCAATCCTCAACCGTCAGTCCTCGTCCTCAATCGTCAACCCACAATCCTCAATCCTCAATCTTCAATCCTCAATACTCAATATTCAATCCTCAGTCCTCAATCCTCAATCCTCAATCCTCAATCCTCAATCATCAATATTCAACAGTCAAGCCTCAAACATCAATCCTCAATACTCAATCATCAATCCTCAATTCTCAATACTCAATAGAATATCCTGAATTCTCATGGTTCAACACTCAATCCACAATATTCAATAATCAAATCTCAATCCTCAAACATCAATTCTCAACACTCAATACTCAACACTCAGTCCTCTCTCTTCAATCCTCCATCCTCAACCCTCAATCCTCAAGCGTCAATCCTCAATCCTCAATCCTCAACCCTCAATCCTCAATCCTCAATCCTCAATCCTCATTCTTCAATCCTCAATACCCAATCCTCAATCTTCAGTCCTCAATCCTCTATCCTCAATCCTCAATTCTCAGTCCTCAACCCCAGACCTCAGTCCTCAAACCTCAATCCTCAATCCTCAGCCCTCATCCTCAATCCTCAATCCTCACCCCTCAATCCTCAATCTTCAATCCTCAATACTCAACCTTCAATAATCAATCCTCAACTCTCAATCCTCAATACTCAATCCTCAATCGTAAATCCTCAATCCCCAATCCTCAATCTTCAGTCCACAATCCTCAATCCTCAATCCTCAACCCTCAATCTTCAATACTCAATACTCAATCTTCAATCCTCAATCCTCAATCCTCAATCCTCAATCCTCAATCCTCAGTCCTCAATCCTCAATCTACAATCCTCAATAATCAGTCTTCAATCCTCAATCCTCAATCCTCAATCCTCAATCCTCATTCTTCAATCCTCAATACACAATCCTCAATCTTCAGTCCACAATCCTCGATCCTCAATCCTCAACCCCCAATATTCAATACTCAATACTCAATCTTCAATCCTCAATCCTCAATCCTCAAACCTCAATCCTCAACCGTCAGTCCTCGTCCTCAATCGTCAACCCTCAATCCACAATCCTCAACCTTCAATCCTCAATACTCAATATTCGATACTCAATCCTCAATCTTCAATCCTCAATCTTCAATCCTCAACCCTCAATCCTCAATCCTCAATCCTCATTCTTCAATCCTCAATACCCAATCCTCGATCTTCAATCCTCAATCCTCAATCCTCAATTCTCAATCCTCAATCCTCAGTCCTCAGTCCTCAAACCTCAATCCTCAACCGTCAGTCCTCGTCCTCAATCGTCAACCCTCAATCCACAATCCTCAACCTTCATTCCTCAATACTCAATATTCAATACTCAATCCTCAATCTTCAATCCTCAATCCTCAATCCTCAATCCTCAATCCTCATTCTTCAATCCTTAATACCCAATCCTCAATCTTCAATCCTCAATCCTCAATCCTCAATTCTCTATCATCAATCGTCAGTCCTCAGTCGTCAAATCTCAATCCTCAATCCTCAGCCCTCAGCCTCAATCCTCAATCCTCAATCCTCTATCCTCAACCTTCAATCCTCAATACTCAACCTTCAATAATCAATCCTCAATTCTCAATCCTCAATACTCAATCCTCAATCGCCAATCCTCAATCCCCAATCCTCAATCTTCAGTCCACAATCCTCAATGCTCAATCCTCAACCCTCAATCTTCAATACTCAAGACTCAATCTTCAATCCTCAATCCTCAATCCTCAATCCTCAATCCTCAACTCTCAATCCTCAACCCTCAATCCTCAGTCCTCAATCATCAATCCTCAATCCTTAAACCTCAATCCCGAACCGTCAGTCCTCGTCCTCAAGCCTCAACCCTCAATCCTCAATCCTCAATCCTCAATCTTCAATCATCAATACTCAATCTTCAACCCTCAATCCTCAATACTCAATCTTCAATCATCAATCCTCAATTCTCAACCCTCAATGCTCAATCCTCAATCGTCAATCCTCAATCCCCAATCCTCAATCTTCAATCCTCAATCCTCAATCCTCAATCCTCAATCCTCAATCTTCAATCCTCAATACTCAACATTCAATCCTCAATCCTCAATCCTCAATCCTCAATCCTCAATCCTCAATCCTCTATCTTCAATCATCCATACACAAACTGCAATCCTCAATCCTCAGTCCTCACTCCTCAATCCTCATTCTTCAACCCTCAATACCGAATCCTCAATCTTCAATCCTCAAACCTCAATCATCAATTCTCAATCCTCAATCCTCAATCCTCGGACTTCAAACATCAATACTCATCCCTCAGTCCTCGTCCTCAATCCACAACACTCAATCCTCAATCCTGAATCTTCAACCATTAATATTCAATCTTCAATCCACAATCTTCAATCCTCAATTCTCAACCCTCAATCCTCAATTTTCAATACTCAATACCCAATCCTCAGTCTTCAATCCTCAATCCTCAATCCTCAATCCCCAGACCACAAACCTCTATCCTGAATCCTCAATCCTGAATCCTCAATCTTCAGCACTGAGTCCTCAACAATCAGTTGTCAATCCTCAATCAACAATAGAATATCCTCAATTCACAGTTTTCAATACTCAATACTCAATCTGCAGTCTTCAGATCTCTATCCACAAACATCAATACTCATCACTCAACCCTCAACACTCAGTCCTCAATCCTCAATATTCAATCCTCAATCCTCAATCCTCAATCCACAATCCTCAACATTCAATCCTCAATACTCAGTCTTCAATGCTAATTCCTCAATCCTCAACACTCAATTCTCAATCCTCAATCGTCAATCTTCAATCCTCTATACTCAATATTCAACCCTCAATCCTCAATCCTCAATCCTCACTCTTGAATCCTCAATACCCAATCCTCAATCTATAATCCTGAATCCTCAATCCCCAATTCTCAATCCTCAATCCTCAGTCCTCAGCTCTCAAACCTCAATCCTCAACCCTCAGCCCTCATCCTCATTCCTCATTCCTCAATGCTCAATCCTCAATCTTCAATCCTCAATACTCAATCTTCAATCCTCAATCCTCAATCCTCAATCCTCAATGCTCAATCCTCAATCTTCAATCCTCCATCCCGAATCCTCAATCTTCAATCCTCAATCCTCAATCCTCAATCCTCAATCCTCAATCTTCAATCCTCAATACTCAATATTCAATCCTCAATCCTCAATCCTCAATCCTCAATCCTCAATCCTCAATCCTCAATCTTCAATCATCCATACTCAAACTGCAATCCTCAATCCTCAGTCCTCACACCTCAATCCTCATTCTTCGACCCTCAATACCGAATCCTCAATCTTCAATCCTCAATCCTCAATTCTCAATACTCATCCTTCAGTCCCCAATACGCAATCTTCAATCTTCAATCCTCAATCCTTAATCCTCAATTCTCCATCCTCAATCCTCAATCCTCAGACATCAAACATCAATACTCAACCCTCAATCCTCGTCCTCAATCCACATCCCTCAATCCTCGATCCTCAAACTTCAATCATCAATATTCAATCTTCAATCCTTAATCCTCAATACCCAACCCTCAATCCTCAATGTTCAATCCTCAACACCCAATCCTCAGTCTTGAATCCTCAATCCTCAATCCTCAATCCTCAATCCTCAGACCTCAAACCTCAATCCTGAATCCTCAATCCTGAATCCTCAATCCTGAATCCTCAACCTTCAGCCCTGAGTCCTCAACAATCAGCTGTCAATCCTCAATCCTGAATAGAATATCCCCAATTCACAGTTTTCAATACTCAATAATCAATCTGCAATCTTCAGATCTCTATCCACAAACATCAATTCTCATCACTCAACCCTCAATCCTCAGTCCCAAATCCTCAGTCTTCAAGGGTCAACAATCAATCCTCAATCTTCAATCCTCAATACTCAATCTTCAATCCTCAATCCCCAATCCTCAGTCCTCAATCCTCATTCTCCAATCCTCAATACCCAATCCTAAATCTTCAATCCTCAATCCTCAGTCCTCAATTCTCAATCCTCAATTCTCAGCCCTCTGACGTCAAACATCAATACTCAACCCTCAGTCCTCGACCTCAATCCACAACCCTCAATCCTCAATCCTCAATCTTCAATCATCAATATTCAATCTTCAGTTCTCAATCCTCAATCCTCAATCCTCAATCCTCAATCCTCAATGTTCAATCCGCAATACCCAAACCTCAATCTTCAATCCTCAATCCTCAACCCTCAATCCTCAATCCTCAATCCTCAACCTTCAATCCTCAATACTCAATCTTCAACCCTCAATCCTCAATCCTCAATCCTCAATCCTCATTATTCAATCCTCAACACCCAATCCTCAATCTTCAATCCGCAATCCTCAATCCTCAATTCTCAATCATCAATCCTCAATCCTCAGACCTCAAGCATCAATACTCAACCCTCAGTCCTCGTCCTCAATCCACAACCCTCAATCCTCGATCCTCAATCTTCAGTACTCAACCCTCAATCCTCAATGCTCAATCCTCAGTACCCAATCCTCAATCTTCAACCCTCAATCCACATTCCTCAATCGCCAATCCTCAATCCTCAATCCTCATTCCACAAACCTCAATCCTGAATCCTCAATCCTGAATCCTCAATCTTCAGCCCACAGTCCTCAACTATCAGTTGTCAATCCTCAATCCTCAATAGAATATCCTCACTTCACAGGATTCAATACACAATACTCAACCTGCAATCTTCAAATCTATATCGACAAACATCAATTCTCATCACTCAGCCCTCAATACTCAGTCCCCAATCCTCAATCTTCAACCCTCAATCCTCAATCGTCAATCCTCAATCCTCAATCCTCAATCTTCAATCCTCAATACTCAATCCTCAATCCTCAATCCTCAATCCTCAATCCTCATTCTTCAATCCTCAATACCCAATCCTCAATCTTCAGTCCTCAATCCTCAATCCTCAATCCTCAATTCTCAGTCCTCAACCCCAGACCTCAGTCCTCAAACCTCAATCCTCAATCCTCAGCCCTCATCCTCAATCCTCAATCCTCAATCCTCAATCCTCAATCTTCAATCCTCAATACTCAACCTTCAATAATCAATCCTCAACTCTCAATCCTCAATACTCAATCCTCAATCGTCAATCCTCAATCCCCAATCCTCAATCTTCAGTCCACAATCCTCAATCCTCAGTCCTCAGTCCTCAAACCTCAATCCTCAACCTCAGCCCTCATCCTCAATCCTCAATTCTCAACCCTCAATCCTCATTCCTCAAACCTCAATCCTCAACCCTCAGCCCTCATTATCAATTCTCAATTCTCAGTCCTCAATCCTCAAACCCCAATCTTCAATCCTCAATAATCAATCTCCAATCCTAGATCCTCAATCCCCAATCTTCAATCCTTAATCCTCAACCTTCAATCCTCATTCCCCAGTCCTCAATCTTCAATCCTCAATGCTCAATCCTCAATCCTCAATCATCATTCCTCAATCCTCAGCCCTCAACCCTCAAACCTCAATCCTCAACCGTCAGTCCTCGTCCTCAATCGTCAACCCTCAACCCTCAATCCTCAATCTTCAATCCTCAATACTCAATATTCAATACTCAATCCTCAATCTTCAATCCTCAATCTTCAATCCTCAATCCTCAATCCTCAATCCTCAGTCCTCATTCTTCAATCCTCAATACCGAATCCTCAATCTTCAATCCTCAATCCTCAATCCTAAATCCTCAATTCTCAATCCTCAATCCTCAGTCCTCAGTCCTCAAACCTCAAGCCTCAATCCTCAGCCCTCATCCTCAATCCTCAATCCTCAATCCTCAATCCTCAATCCTCAATCTTCAATCCTCAATACTCAACCTTCAATAATCAATCCTCAACTCTCAATCCTCAATACTCAATCCTCAATCGTCAATCCTCAATCCCCAATCCTCAATCTTCAGTCCACAATCCTCAATCCTCAATCCTCAACCCTCAATCTTCAATACTCAATACTCAATCTTCAATCCTCAATCCTCAATCCTCAATCCTCAATCCTCAGTCCTCAACCCTCAATCTACAATCCTCAATACTCAGTCTTCAATCCTCAATCCTCAATGCTCAATCCTCTGTCCTCATTCTTCAATCCTCAATACACAATCCTCAATATTCATTGCTCAATCCTCAATCCTCAATCCTCAGTTCTCAATCCTCATTCTTCAATCCTCAATACACAATCCTCAATCTTCAGTCCACAATCCTCGATCGTCAATCCTCAACCCCCAATCTTCAATACTCAATACTCAATCTTCAATCCTCAATCCTCAACTCTCAAACCTCAATCCTCAACCGTCAGTCCTCGTCCTCAATCGTCAACCCTCAATCCACAATCCTCAACCTTCAATCCTCAATACTCAATATTCAATACTCAATCCTCAACCTTCAATCCTCAATCTTCAATCCTCAATACTCAATCCTCAATCCTCAATCCTGATTCTTCAATACTCAATACTCAATCTTCAATCCTCAATCCTCAATCCTCAATCCTCAATCCTCAGTCCTCAACCCTCAATCTACAATCCTCAATACTCAGTCTTCAATCCTCAATCCTCAATGCTCAATCCTCAGTCCTCATTCTTCAATCCTCAATACACAATCCTCAATATTCATTGCTCAATCCTCAATCCTCAATCCTCAGTTCTCAATCCTCAATCCTCAATCCTCAATATTCAACACTCAAGCCTCAATCATCAATCCTCAATTCTCAATACTCAATAGAGTATCCTGAATTCTCATGGTTCAATACTCAATCCACAATATTCAATAATCAAATCTCAATCCTCAAACATCCATTCTCAACACTCAATACTCAACACTCAGTCCTCTCTCTTCAATCCTCCATACTCAACCCTCAATCCTCAAGCGTCAATCCTCAATCCTCTATCCTCAACCCTCAATCCTCAGTCCTCAAACCTCAATCCCGAATCCTCAATCCTGAATCCTCCATCTTCAGCCCTCAGTCCTCAAAAATCAATTGTCAATCCTCAATGCTCAATAGAATATCCTCAATTCACAGTTTTCAATACTGAACCCCATCCTTCAATCTTCAAATCTCAATCCACAAACATCAATCCTCATCACTCAACCATCAACACCCAGTCCTCAATCTTCAATCCTCAATCCTCAATCCTCAACCTTCAATCCTCAATACTCAATACTCAATCCTCAATCCTCAATTCTCAGTCCTCAATACTCAATCCTCAATCGTCAATCCTCAATCCCCAACCCTCAATCTTCAATCCTCAATTCTCAATCCTCAATCCTCAATCCTCAATATTCAACACACAACCCTCAACCGTCAATCCTCAACACTCAACCATCAATCCTCAATTCTCAATACTCAATAGAATATCCTGAATTCTCATGGTTCAGTGCGCAATCCACAAAATTCAATAATCAAGTCTCAATCCTCAAACATCAATTCTCAACACTCAATCCTCAATACTCAGTCCTCTCTCTTCAATCGTCCATCCTCAATCCTCAACCCTCAATCCTCAGTCATCAATACTCAATCTTCAATACTCAATCCTCAATCCTCAATCATCAACCCTCAATCTTCAATCCTCAACCCTCAATCCTCATTTCTCAAACCTCAATCCTCAACTCTCAGCCCTCATCCTCAATTCTCAATCCTCAATACCCAATCCTCAATCTTCAATCCTCAAGCCTCAATCCTCAATCCTCAATCCTCAATCCTCAATCCTCAATCCACAGACCTCAAACAGCAATGCTCAACCCTCAGTCCTCGTCCTCAGTCCACAACCGTCAATCCTCAATCCTCAATCTTCAATCATCAATATTCAATCTTCAGTTCTCAATCCTCAATCCTCAATCCTCAATCCTCAATCCTCAATGTTCTATCCCCTATACCCAAACCTCAATCTTCAATCCTCAATCCTCAACCCTCAATCCTCAATCCTCAATCCTCAACCTTCAATCCTCAATACTCAATCTTCAACCCTCAATCCTCAATCCTCAATCCTCAATCCTCATTCTTCAGTCCTCAGTCCTCAATCTTCAATCCTCAATACTCAACCTTCAATAATCAATCCTCAATTCTCAATCCTCAATACTCAATCCTCAATCGTCAATCCTCAATCCCCAATCCTCAATCTTCAGTCCACAATCCTCAATCCTCAATCCTCAACCCTCAATCTTCAATACTCAATACTCAATCTTCAATCCTCAATCCTCAATCCTCAAACCTCAAGCATGAATACTCAACCCTCAGACCTCGTCCTCAATCCACAACCCTCAATCCTCGATCCTCAATCTTCAATACTCAACCCTCAATCCTCAATGCTCAATCCTCAATACCCAATCCTCAATCTTCAACCCTCAATCCACAATCCTCAATCCCCAATCCTCAATCCTCAATCCTCATTCCACAAACCTCAATCCTGAATCCTCAATCCTGAATCCTCAATCTTCAGCCCACAGTCCTCAACTATCAGTTGTCAATCCTCAATCCTCAATAGAATATCCTCACTTCACAGGATTCAATACTCAATACTCAACCTGCAATCTTCAAATCTCTATCCACAAACATCAATTCTCATCACTCAACCCTCAATACTCAGTCCCCAATCCTCAATCTTCAACCCTCAATCCTCAGTCCTCAATCCTCAATCCTCAATCCTCAATCTTCAATCCTCAATACTCAATCCTCAATCCTCAATCCTCAATCCTCAATCCTCATTCTTCAATCCTCAATACCCAATCCTCAATCTTCAGTCCTCAATCCTCAATCCTCAATCCTCAATTCTCAATCCTCAACCCCAGTCCTCAGTCCTCAAACCTCAATCCTCAATCCTCAGCCCTCATCCTCAACCCTCAATCCTCAATCCTCAACCCTCAAGCGTCAATCCTCAATCCTCAATCCTGAAACCTCAATCCACAGTCCTCAAACCTCAATCCGGAATCCTCAATCTTGAATCCTGTACCTTCAGCCGTTGGTCCTCAACAATCTATCGTCAATCCCCAATCCTCAATAGAATATCCTCAATTCACAGTTTTCAATACTCAATCCCCATTCTTCAATCTTCAAATCTCAATCCACAAACATCAATTCTCATCACTCAACCCTCAGCACTCAGTCCTCAATCTTCAATCCACAATCCTCAATCCTCAATCTTCAATCCTCAATCCTCAATTCTCAATCCTCAATACTCAATCCTCAATCCTCAATCCTCAATCCTCAATCCTCAATCCTCAATCCTCAATCCACAATGTTCAATCCCCAATACCCAAACCTCAATCTTCAATCCTCAATCCTCAACCCACAATCCTCAATCCTCAATCTTCAATCCTCAATCCTCAATTCTCAATCCTCAGACCTCAATACTCTATCTTCAACCCTCAGTCCTCAAAAATCAATTGTCAATCCTCAATCCTCAACAGAATATCCTCAATTCGCAGTTTTCAATACTGAACCCCATTCTTCAATCTTCAAATCTCAATCCACAAACATCAATCCTCATCACTCAACCATCAACACCCAGTCCTCAATCTTCAATCCTCAATCCTCAATCCTCAATCTTCAATCCTCAATACTCAATCCTCAATCCTCAATACTCAATTCTCAGTCCTCAATCCTCAATCCTCAATCCTCAATCATCAATATTCAACTGTCAAGCCTCAAACATCAATCCTCAATACTCAACCATCAATCCTCAATTCTCAATACTCAATAGAATATCCTGAATTCTCATGGTTCAATACTCAATCCACAATATTCAATAATCAAACCTCAATCCTCAAACATCAATTCTCAACACTCAATACTCAACACTCAGTCCTCTCTCTTCAATCCTCCATCCTCAACCCTCAATCCTCAAGCGTCAATCCTCAATCCTCAATCCTCAACCCTCAATCCTCAGTCCTCAAACCTCAATCCCGAATCCTCAATCCTGAATCCTCTACCTTCAGCCCTCAGTCCTCAAAAATCAATTGTCAATCCTCAATCCTCAACAGAATATCCTCAATTCGCAGTTTTCAATACTGAACCCCATTCTTCAATCTTCAAATCTCAATCCACAAACATCAATCCTCATCACTCAACCATCAACACCCAGTCCTCAATCTTCAATCCTCAATCCTCAATCCTCAATCTTCAATCCACAATCCTCAATCCTCAATCCTCAATCCTCAATCCTCAATCCTCAATCCTCAGTCCTCAACCCTCAATCCTGAATCCTCAATCCTGAATCCTCAATCTTCAGCCCTCAGTCCTCAGCCATCAATCCTCAATTCTCAATACTCAATAGAATATCCTGAATTCTCATGGTTCAATACTCAATCCACAAAATTCAATAATCAAATCTCAGTCCTCAAACATCATTTCTCAACACTCAATCCTCAATACTCAGTCCTCTCTCTTCAATACTCCACCCTCAATCCTCAATTCTCAAGCGTCAATCCTCAATCCTCAATCCTCATCCCTCAATCCTCAGTCCTCAAACCTCAATCCGGAATCCTAAACCTTGAATCCTCAGCCTTCAGCCGTCGGTCCTCAACAATCAATTGTCAATCCCCAATCCTCAGTAGAATATCCTCAATTCACAGTTTTCATTACTCAATACTCAATCTGCAATCTTCAAATCTCTATCCACAAACATCAATACTCATCACTCAACCCTCAACACTCAGTCCTCAATCCTCAATATTAAATCCTTAATCCTCAATCCTCAATCCACAATCCTCAACATTCAATCCTCAATACTCAATCTTCAATGCTCATTCCTCAATCCTCAATCCTCAATTCTCAATCCTCAATCGTCAATCTTCAATCCTCTATACTCGATCTTCAACCCCCAATCCTCAATCCTCAATCCTCGATCCTCAATATTCAACACACAACCCTCAATATTCAACACTCAAGCCTCAAACATCAATCCTCAATACTCAATCATCAATCCTCAATTCTCAATACTCAATAGAATATCCTGAATTCTCATGGTTCAATACTCAATCCACAATATTCAATAATCAAATCTCAATCCTCAAACACCAATTCTCAACACTCAATACTCAACACTCAGTCCTCTCTCTTCAATCCTCCATCCTCAACCCTCAATACTCAATCCTCAATCCTCAATGTTCGATCCTCAATACCCAATCTTCAATCTTCAATCCTCAATCCTCAATCCTCAATTGTCAGTCCTCAATCCTCAATCCTCAGTCATCAAACCTCAATCCAGAATCCTCAATCCTGAATCCTCAATCTTCAGCCCTCAGTCCTCAATAATCAATCTCCAATCCTAGATCCTCAATCCCCAATCTTCAATCCTTAATCCTCAACATTCAATCCTCATTCCCCAGTCCTCAATCTTCAATCCTCAATGCTGAATCCTCAATCCTCAATCACCAGTCCTCAATCCTCAACCCTCAACCCTCAAACCTCAATCCTCAACCGTCAGTCCTCGTCCTCAATCGTCAACCCACAATCCTCAATCCTCAATCTTCAATCCTCAATACTCAATATTCAATCCTCAGTCCTCAATCCTCAATCCTCAATCCTCAATCCTCAATCATCAATATTCAACAGTCAAGCCTCAAACATCAATCCTCAATACTCAATCATCAATCCTCAATTCTCAATACTCAATAGAATATCCTGAATTCTCATGGTTCAACACTCAATCCACAATATTCAATAATCAAATCTCAATCCTCAAACATCAATTCTCAACACTCAATACTCAACACTCAGTCCTCTCTCTTCAATCCTCCATCCTCAACCCTCAATCCTCAAGCGTCAATCCTCAATCCTCAATCCTCAACCCTCAATCCTCAATCCTCAATCCTCAATCCTCATTCTTCAATCCTCAATACCCAATCCTCAATCTTCAGTCCTCAATCCTCTATCCTCAATCCTCAATTCTCAGTCCTCAACCCCAGACCTCAGTCCTCAAACCTCAATCCTCAATCCTCAGCCCTCATCCTCAATCCTCAATCCTCAATCCTCAATCCTCAATCTTCAATCCTCAATACTCAACCTTCAATAATCAATCCTCAACTCTCAATCCTCAATACTCAATCCTCAATCGTAAATCCTCAATCCCCAATCCTCAATCTTCAGTCCACAATCCTCAATCCTCAATCCTCAACCCTCAATCTTCAATACTCAATACTCAATCTTCAATCCTCAATCCTCAATCCTCAAACCTCAATCCTCAACCGTCAGTCCTCGTCCTCAATCGTCAACCCTCAATCCACAATCCTCAACCTTCAATCCTCAATACTCAATATTCGATACTCAATCCTCAATCTTCAATCCTCAATCTTCAATCCTCAACCCTCAATCCTCAATCCTCAATCCTCATTCTTCAATCCTCAATACCCAATCCTCGATCTTCAATCCTCAATCCTCAATCCTCAATTCTCAATCCTCAATCCTCAGTCCTCAGTCCTCAAACCTCAATCCTCAACCGTCAGTCCTCGTCCTCAATCGTCAACCCTCAATCCACAATCCTCAACCTTCAATCCTCAATACTCAATATTCAATACTCAATCCTCAATCTTCAATCCTCAATCCTCAATCCTCAATCCTCAATCCTCATTCTTCAATCCTTAATACCCAATCCTCAATCTTCAATCCTCAATCCTCAATCCTCAATTCTCTATCATCAATCGTCAGTCCTCAGTCGTCAAATCTCAATCCTCAATCCTCAGCCCTCAGCCTCAATCCTCAATCCTCAATCCTCTATCCTCAACCTTCAATCCTCAATACTCAACCTTCAATAATCAATCCTCAATTCTCAATCCTCAATACTCAATCCTCAATCGCCAATCCTCAATCCCCAATCCTCAATCTTCAGTCCACAATCCTCAATGCTCAATCCTCAACCCTCAATCTTCAATACTCAAGACTCAATCTTCAATCCTCAATCCTCAATCCTCAATCCTCAATCCTCAACTCTCAATCCTCAACCCTCAATCCTCAGTCCTCAATCATCAATCCTCAATCCTTAAACCTCAATCCCGAACCGTCAGTCCTCGTCCTCAAGCCTCAACCCTCAATCCTCAATCCTCAATCCTCAATCTTCAATCATCAATACTCAATCTTCAACCCTCAATCCTCAATACTCAATCTTCAATCATCAATCCTCAATTCTCAACCCTCAATGCTCAATCCTCAATCGTCAATCCTCAATCCCCAATCCTCAATCTTCAATCCTCAATCCTCAATCCTCAATCCTCAATCCTCAATCTTCAATCCTCAATACTCAACATTCAATCCTCAATCCTCAATCCTCAATCCTCAATCCTCAATCCTCAATCCTCTATCTTCAATCATCCATACTCAAACTGCAATCCTCAATCCTCAGTCCTCACTCCTCAATCCTCATTCTTCAACCCTCAATACCGAATCCTCAATCTTCAATCCTCAATCCTCAATCATCAATTCTCAATCCTCAATCCTCAATCCTCGGACTTCAAACATCAATACTCATCCCTCAGTCCTCGTCCTCAATCCACAACACTCAATCCTCAATCCTGAATCTTCAACCATTAATATTCAATCTTCAATCCACAATCTTCAATCCTCAATTCTCAACCCTCAATCCTCAATTTTCAATACTCAATACCCAATCCTCAGTCTTCAATCCTCAATCCTCAATCCTCAATCCCCAGACCACAAACCTCTATCCTGAATCCTCAATCCTGAATCCTCAATCTTCAGCACTGAGTCCTCAACAATCAGTTGTCAATCCTCAATCAACAATAGAATATCCTCAATTCACAGTTTTCAATACTCAATACTCAATCTGCAGTCTTCAGATCTCTATCCACAAACATCAATACTCATCACTCAACCCTCAACACTCAGTCCTCAATCCTCAATATTCAATCCTCAATCCTCAATCCTCAATCCACAATCCTCAACATTCAATCCTCAATACTCAGTCTTCAATGCTAATTCCTCAATCCTCAACACTCAATTCTCAATCCTCAATCGTCAATCTTCAATCCTCTATACTCAATATTCAACCCTCAATCCTCAATCCTCAATCCTCACTCTTGAATCCTCAATACCCAATCCTCAATCTATAATCCTGAATCCTCAATCCCCAATTCTCAATCCTCAATCCTCAGTCCTCAGCTCTCAAACCTCAATCCTCAACCCTCAGCCCTCATCCTCATTCCTCATTCCTCAATGCTCAATCCTCAATCTTCAATCCTCAATACTCAATCTTCAATCCTCAATCCTCAATCCTCAATCCTCAATGCTCAATCCTCAATCTTCAATCCTCCATCCCGAATCCTCAATCTTCAATCCTCAATCCTCAATCCTCAATCCTCAATCCTCAATCTTCAATCCTCAATACTCAATATTCAATCCTCAATCCTCAATCCTCAATCCTCAATCTTCAATCATCAATATTCAATCTTCAGTTCTCAATCCTCAATCCTCAATCCTCAATCCTCAATCCTCAATGTTCAATCCGCAATACCCAAACCTCAATCTTCAATCCTCAATCCTCAACCCTCAATCCTCAATCCTCAATCCTCAACCTTCAATCCTCAATACTCAATCTTCAACCCTCAATCCTCAATCCTCAATCCTCAATCCTCATTATTCAATCCTCAACACCCAATCCTCAATCTTCAATCCGCAATCCTCAATCCTCAATTCTCAATCATCAATCCTCAATCCTCAGACCTCAAGCATCAATACTCAACCCTCAGTCCTCGTCCTCAATCCACAACCCTCAATCCTCGATCCTCAATCTTCAGTACTCAACCCTCAATCCTCAATGCTCAATCCTCAGTACCCAATCCTCAATCTTCAACCCTCAATCCACATTCCTCAATCGCCAATCCTCAATCCTCAATCCTCATTCCACAAACCTCAATCCTGAATCCTCAATCCTGAATCCTCAATCTTCAGCCCACAGTCCTCAACTATCAGTTGTCAATCCTCAATCCTCAATAGAATATCCTCACTTCACAGGATTCAGTACACAATACTCAACCTGCAATCTTCAAATCTATATCGACAAACATCAATTCTCATCACTCAGCCCTCAATACTCAGTCCCCAATCCTCAATCTTCAACCCTCAATCCTCAATCGTCAATCCTCAATCCTCAATCCTCAATCTTCAATCCTCAATACTCAATCCTCAATCCTCAATCCTCAATCCTCAATCCTCATTCTTCAATCCTCAATACCCAATCCTCAATCTTCAGTCCTCAATCCTCAATCCTCAATCCTCAATTCTCAGTCCTCAACCCCAGACCTCAGTCCTCAAACCTCAATCCTCAATACTCAGCCCTCATCCTCAATCCTCAATCCTCAATCCTCAATCCTCAATCTTCAATCCTCAATACTCAACCTTCAATAATCAATCCTCAACTCTCAATCCTCAATACTCAATCCTCAATCGTCAATCCTCAATCCCCAATCCTCAATCTTCAGTCCACAATCCTCAATCCTCAATCCTCAACCCTCAATCTTCAATACTCAATACTCAATCTTCAATCCTCAATCCTCAATCCTCAATCCTCAATCCTCAATCCTCAGTCCTCAATCCTCAATCTACAATCCTCAATACTCAGTCTTCAATCCTCAATCCTCAATACTCAATCCTCAATCCTCATTCTTCAATCCTCAATACACAATCCTCAATCTTCAGTCCACAATCCTCGATCCTCAATCCTCAACCCCCAATCTTCAATACTCAATACTCAATCTTCAATCCTCAATCCTCAATCCCCAAACCTCAATCCTCAACCGTCAGTCCTCGTCCTCAATCGTCAACACTCAATCCACAATCCTCAACCTTCAATCCTCAATACTCAATATTCAATACTCAATCCTCAATCTTCAATCCTCAATCTTCAATCCTCAATCCTCAATCCTCAATCCTCAATCCTGATTCTTCAATCCTCAATACCCAATCCTCGATCTTCAATCCTCAATCCTCAATCCTCAATTCTCAATCCTCAATCCTCAGTCCTCAGTCCTCAAACCTCAATCCTCAACCTCAGCCCTCATCCTCAAACCTCAATCCTCAATCCTCAATCCTCAATCTTCAACCCTCAATACTCAACCTTCAATAATCAATCCTCAATTCTCAATCCTCAATACTCAATCCTCAATCGTCAATCCTCAATCCCCAATCCTCAATCTTCAGTCCACAATCCTCAATCCTCAATCCTCAACCCTCAATCTTCAATACTCAAATCTCAATCTTCAATCCTCAATCCTCAATCCTCAACCCTCAATCCTCAGTCCTCAAACCTCAATCCCGAATCCTCAATCCTGAATCCTCAATCTTCAGCCCTCAGTCCTCATAGATCAATTGTCAATCCTCAATCCTCAATAGAATATCCTCAATTCACAGTTTTCAATACTGAACCCCATTCTTCAATCTTCAAATCTCAATCCACAAACATCAATTCTCATCACTCAACCATCAACACCCAGTCCTCAATCTTCAATCCTCAATCCTCAATCCTCAATCTTCAATCCTCAAAGCTCAATACTCAATCCTCAATTCTCAGTCCTCAATACTCAATCCTCTATCCTCAATCGTCAATCCACAATCCCCAATCCTCAACCTTCAATCCTCAATCCTCAATCCTCAATCCTCAATCCTCAATATTCAACACACAACCCTCAACCATCAATCCTCTATTCGCAATACTCAATAGAATATCCTGAATTCTCATGGTTCAATACTCAATCCACAGAATTCAATAATCAAATCTCAATCCTCAAACATCAATTCTCAACACTCAATCCTCAATACTCAGTCCTCTCTCTTCAATCCTCCATCCTCAATCCTCAACCCTCAATTCTCAGTCACCAATACTCAATCTGCAATACCCAGTCCTCAATCCTCAATCCTCAATCCTCAATCCTCAATTCTCAACCCTCAATCCTCATTCCTCAAACCTCAATCCTCAACCCTCAGCCCTCATTATCAATTCTCAATTCTCAGTCCTCAATCCTCAAACCCCAATCTTCAATCCTCAATAATCAATCTCCAATCCTAGATCCTCAATCCCCAATCTTCAATCCTTAATCCTCAACCTTCAATCCTCATTCCCCAGTCCTCAATCTTCAATCCTCAATGCTCAATCCTCAATCCTCAATCATCATTCCTCAATCCTCAGCCCTCAACCCTCAAACCTCAATCCTCAACCGTCAGTCCTCGTCCTCAATCGTCAACCCTCAACCCTCAATCCTCAATCTTCAATCCTCAATACTCAATATTCAATACTCAATCCTCAATCTTCAATCCTCAATACACAATCCTCAATCTTCAGTCCTCAATCCTCAATCCTCAATCCTCAATTCTCAGTCCTCAACCCCAGACCTCAGTCCTCAAACCTCAATCCTCAATCCTCAGCCCTCATCCTCAATCCTCAATCCTCAATCCTCAATCCTCAATCTTCAATCCTCAATACTCAACCTTCAATAATCAATCCTCAACTCTCAATCCTCAATACTCAATCCTCAATCGTCAATCCTCAATCCCCAATCCTCAATCTTCAGTCCACAATCCTCAATCCTCAATCCTCAACCCTCAATCTTCAATACTCAATACTCAATCTTCAATCCTCAATCCTCAATCCTCAATCCTCAATCCTCAATCCTCAGTCCTCAATCCTCAATCTACAATCCTCAATACTCAGTCTTCAATCCTCAATCCTCAATACTCAATCCTCAATCCTCATTCTTCAATCCTCAATACACAATCCTCAATCTTCAGTCCACAATCCTCGATCCTCAATCCTCAACCCCCAATCTTCAATACTCAATACTCAATCTTCAATCCTCAATCCTCAATCCCCAAACCTCAATCCTCAACCGTCAGTCCTCGTCCTCAATCGTCAACCCTCAATCCACAATCCTCAACCTTCAATCCTCAATACTCAATATTCAATACTCAATCCTCAATCTTCAATCCTCAATCTTCAATCCTCAATCCTCAATCCTCAATCCTCAATCCTGATTCTTCAATCCTCAATACCCAATCCTCGATCTTCAATCCTCAATCCTCAATCCTCAATTCTCAATCCTCAATCCTCAGTCCTCAGTCCTCAAACCTCAATCCTCAACCTCAGCCCTCATCCTCAAACCTCAATCCTCACTCCTCAATCCTCAATCTTCAACCCTCAATACTCAACCTTCAATAATCAATCCTCAATTCTCAATCCTCAATACTCAATCCTCAATCGTCAATCCTCAATCCCCAATCCTCAATCTTCAGTCCACAATCCTCAATCCTCAATCCTCAACCCTCAATCTTCAATACTCAAATCTCAATCTTCAATCCTCAATCCTCAATCCTCAACCCTCAATCCTCAGTCCTCAAACCTCAATCCCGAATCCTCAATCCTGAATCCTCAATCTTCAGCCCTCAGTCCTCATAGATCAATTGTCAATCCTCAATCCTCAATAGAATATCCTCAATTCACAGTTTTCAATACTGAACCCCATTCTTCAATCTTCAAATCTCAATCCACAAACATCAATTCTCATCACTCAACCATCAACACCCAGTCCTCAATCTTCAATCCTCAATCCTCAATCCTCAATCTTCAATCCTCAAAGCTCAATACTCAATCCTCAATTCTCAGTCCTCAATACTCAATCCTCTATCCTCAATCGTCAATCCACAATCCCCAATCCTCAACCTTCAATCCTCAATCCTCAATCCTCAATCCTCAATCCTCAATATTCAACACACAACCCTCAACCATCAATCCTCTATTCGCAATACTCAATAGAATATCCTGAATTCTCATGGTTCAATACTCAATCCACAGAATTCAATAATCAAATCTCAATCCTCAAACATCAATTCTCAACACTCAATCCTCAATACTCAGTCCTCTCTCTTCAATCCTCCATCCTCAATCCTCAACCCTCAATTCTCAGTCACCAATACTCAATCTGCAATACCCAGTCCTCAATCCTCAATCCTCAATCCTCAATCCTCAATTCTCAACCCTCAATCCTCATTCCTCAAACCTCAATCCTCAACCCTCAGCCCTCATTATCAATTCTCAATTCTCAGTCCTCAATCCTCAAACCCCAATCTTCAATCCTCAATAATCAATCTCCAATCCTAGATCCTCAATCCCCAATCTTCAATCCTTAATCCTCAACCTTCAATCCTCATTCCCCAGTCCTCAATCTTCAATCCTCAATGCTCAATCCTCAATCCTCAATCATCATTCCTCAATCCTCAGCCCTCAACCCTCAAACCTCAATCCTCAACCGTCAGTCCTCGTCCTCAATCGTCAACCCTCAACCCTCAATCCTCAATCTTCAATCCTCAATACTCAATATTCAATACTCAATCCTCAATCTTCAATCCTCAATCTTCAATCCTCAATCCTCAATCCTCAATCCTCAGTCCTCATTCTTCAATCCTCAATACCGAATCCTCAATCTTCAATCCTCAATCCTCAATCCTAAATCCTCAATTCTCAATCCTCAATCCTCAGTCCTCAGTCCTCAAAC
Organism: Calliopsis andreniformis; assembly: GCF_051401765.1. Taxonomy (NCBI): domain Eukaryota; kingdom Metazoa; phylum Arthropoda; class Insecta; order Hymenoptera; family Andrenidae; genus Calliopsis; species Calliopsis andreniformis. The sequence continues at coordinate 2,738,551 of NW_027480481.1, forward strand.
CTCAATCCTCAATCCTCAGCCCTCATCCTCAATCCTCAATCCTCAATCCTCAATCCTCAATCCTCAATCTTCAATCCTCAATACTCAACCTTCAATAATCAATCCTCAACTCTCAATCCTCAATACTCAATCCTCAATCGTCAATCCTCAATCCCCAATCCTCAATCTTCAGTCCACAATCCTCAATCCTCAATCCTCAACCCTCAATCTTCAATACTCAATACTCAATCTTCAATCCTCAATCCTCAATCCTCAATCCTCAATCCTCAGTCCTCAACCCTCAATCTACAATCCTCAATACTCAGTCTTCAATCCTCAATCCTCAATGCTCAATCCTCTGTCCTCATTCTTCAATCCTCAATACACAATCCTCAATATTCATTGCTCAATCCTCAATCCTCAATCCTCAGTTCTCAATCCTCATTCTTCAATCCTCAATACACAATCCTCAATCTTCAGTCCACAATCCTCGATCGTCAATCCTCAACCCCCAATCTTCAATACTCAATACTCAATCTTCAATCCTCAATCCTCAACTCTCAAACCTCAATCCTCAACCGTCAGTCCTCGTCCTCAATCGTCAACCCTCAATCCACAATCCTCAACCTTCAATCCTCAATACTCAATATTCAATACTCAATCCTCAACCTTCAATCCTCAATCTTCAATCCTCAATACTCAATCCTCAATCCTCAATCCTGATTCTTCAATCCTCAATACCCAATCCTCGATCTTCAATCCTCAATCCTCAATCCTCAATCCTCAATCCTCAATCCTCAGTCCTCAGTCCTCAAACCTCAATCCTCAACCTCAGCCCTCATCCTCAAACCTCAATCCTCAATCCTCAATCCTCAATCTTCAACCATCAATACTCAACCTTCAATAATCAATCCTCAATTCTCAATCCTCAATACTCAATCCTCAATCGTCAACCCTCAATCCCCAATCCTCAATCTTCAGTCCACAATCGTCAATCCTCAATCCTCAACCCTCAATCTTCAATACTCAATACTCAATCTTCAATCCTCAATCCTCAATCCTCAACCCTCAATCCTCAGTCCTCAAACCTCAATCCCGAATCCTCAATCCTGAATCCTCAATCTTCAGCCCTCAGTCCTCATAGATCAATTGTCAATCCTCAATCCTCAATAGAATATCCTCAATTCACAGTTTTCAATACTGAACCCCATTCTTCAATCTTCAAATCTCAATCCACAAACATCAATTCTCATCACTCAACCATCAACACCCAGTCCTCAATCTTCAATCCTCAATCCTCAATCCTCAATCTTCAATCCTCAAAACTCAATACTCAATCCTCAATTCTCAGTCCTCAATACTCAATCCTCTATCCTCAATCGTCAATCCACAATCCCCAATCCTCAACCTTCAATCCTCAATCCTCAATCCTCAATCCTCAATCCTCAATATTCAACACACAACCCTCAACCATCAATCCTCTATTCGCAATACTCAATAGAATATCCTGAATTCTCATGGTTCAATACTCAATCCACAGAATTCAATAATCAAATCTCAATCCTCAAACATCAATTCTCAACACTCAATCCTCAATACTCAGTCCTCTCTCTTCAATCCTCCATCCTCAATCCTCAACCCTCAATTCGCAGTCACCAATACTCAATCTGCAATACCCAGTCCTCAATCCTCAATCCTCAATCCTCAATCCTCAATTCTCAACCCTCAATCCTCATTCCTCAAACCTCAATCCTCAACCCTCAGCCCTCATTATCAATTCTCAATTCTCAGTCCTCAATCCTCAAACCCCAATCTTCAATCCTCAATAATCAATATCCAATCCTAGATCCTCAAACCCCAATCTTCAATCCTTAATCCTCAACCTTCAATCCTCATTCCCCAGTCCTCAATCTTCAATCCTCAATGCTCAATCCTCAATCCTCAATCATCATTCCTCAATCCTCAGCCCTCAACCCTCAAACCTCAATCCTCAACCGTCAGTCCTCGTCCTCAATCGTCAACCCTCAATCCTCAATCCTCAATATTCAATCCTCAATACTCAATATTCAATACTCAATCCTCAATCTTCAATCCTCAATCTTCAATCCTCAATCCTCAATACTCAATCCTCAGTCCTCATTCTTCAATCCTCAATACCCAATCCTCAATCTTCAATCCTCAATCCTCAATCCTAAATCCTCAATTCTCAATACACAATCCTCAGTCCTCAGTCCTCAAACCTCAATCCTCAATCCTCAGCCCTCATCCTCAATCCTCAATCCTCAATCCTCAATCCTCAATCCTCAATCTTCAATCCTCAATACTCAACCTTCAATAATCAATCCTCAACTCTCAATCCTCAATACTCAATCCTCAATCGTCAATCCTCAATCCCCAATCCTCAATCTTCAGTCCACAATCCTCAATCCTCAATCCTCAACCCTCAATCTTCAATACTCAATACTCAATCTTCAATCCTCAATCCTCAATCCTCAATCCTCAATCCTCAGTCCTCAACCCTCAATCTACAATCCTCAATACTCAGTCTTCAATCCTCAATCCTCAATGCTCAATCCTCAGTCCTCATTCTTCAATCCTCAATACACAATCCTCAATATTCATTGCTCAATCCTCAATCCTCAATCCTCAGTTCTCAATCCTCAATCCTCAATCCTCAATATTCAACACTCAAGCCTCAATCATCAATCCTCAATTCTCAATACTCAATAGAGTATCCTGAATTCTCATGGTTCAATACTCAATCCACAATATTCAATAATCAAATCTCAATCCTCAAACATCCATTCTCAACACTCAATACTCAACACTCAGTCCTCTCTCTTCAATCCTCCATACTCAACCCTCAATCCTCAAGCGTCAATCCTCAATCCTCTATCCTCAACCCTCAATCCTCAGTCCTCAAACCTCAATCCCGAATCCTCAATCCTGAATCCTCCATCTTCAGCCCTCAGTCCTCAAAAATCAATTGTCTATCCTCAATGCTCAATAGAATATCCTCAATTCACAGTTTTCAATACTGAACCCCATCCTTCAATCTTCAAATCTCAATCCACAAACATCAATCCTCATCACTCAACCATCAACACCCAGTCCTCAATCTTCAATCCTCAATCCTCAATCCTCAACCTTCAATCCTCAATACTCAATACTCAATCCTCAATCCTCAATTCTCAGTCCTCAATACTCAATCCTCAATCGTCAATCCTCAATCCCCAACCCTCAATCTTCAATCCTCAATTCTCAATCCTCAATCCTCAATCCTCAATATTCAACACACAACCCTCAACCGTCAATCCTCAACACTCAACCATCAATCCTCAATTCTCAATACTCAATAGAATATCCTGAATTCTCATGGTTCAGTGCGCAATCCACAAAATTCAATAATCAAGTCTCAATCCTCAAACATCAATTCTCAACACTCAATCCTCAATACTCAGTCCTCTCTCTTCAATCGTCCATCCTCAATCCTCAACCCTCAATCCTCAGTCATCAATACTCAATCTTCAATACTCAATCCTCAATCCTCAATCATCAACCCTCAATCTTCAATCCTCAACCCTCAATTCTCATTTCTCAAACCTCAATCCTCAACTCTCAGCCCTCATCCTCAATTCTCAATCCTCAATACCCAATCCTCAATCTTCAATCCTCAAGCCTCAATCCTCAATCCTCAATCCTCAATCCTCAATCCTCAATCCACAGACCTCAAACAGCAATGCTCAACCCTCAGTCCTCGTCCTCAGTCCACAACCGTCAATCCTCAATCCTCAATCTACAATCATCAATATTCAATCTTCAGTTCTCAATCCTCAATCCTCAATCCTCAATCCTCAATCCTCAATGTTCTATCCCCTATACCCAAACCTCAATCTTCAATCCTCAATCCTCAACCCTCAATCCTCAATCCTCAATCCTCAACCTTCAATCCTCAATACTCAATCTTCAACCCTCAATCCTCAATCCTCAATCCTCAATCCTCATTCTTCAGTCCTCAGTCCTCAATCTTCAATCCTCAATACTCAACCTTCAATAATCAATCCTCAATTCTCAATCCTCAATACTCAATCCTCAATCGTCAATCCTCAATCCCCAATCCTCAATCTTCAGTCCACAATCCTCAATCCTCAATCCTCAACCCTCAATCTTCAATACTCAATACTCAATCTTCAATCCTCAATCCTCAATCCTCAAACCTCAAGCATGAATACTCAACCCTCAGACCTCGTCCTCAATCCACAACCCTCAATCCTCGATCCTCAATCTTCAATACTCAACCCTCAATCCTCAATGCTCAATCCTCAATACCCAATCCTCAATCTTCAACCCTCAATCCACAATCCTCAATCCCCAATCCTCAATCCTCAATCCTCATTCCACAAACCTCAATCCTGAATCCTCAATCCTGAATCCTCAATCTTCAGCCCACAGTCCTCAACTATCAGTTGTCAATCCTCAATCCTCAATAGAATATCCTCACTTCACAGGATTCAATACTCAATACTCAACCTGCAATCTTCAAATCTCTATCCACAAACATCAATTCTCATCACTCAACCCTCAATACTCAGTCCCCAATCCTCAATCTTCAACCCTCAATCCTCAATCCTCAATCCTCAATCCTCAATCCTCAATCTTCAATCCTCAATACTCAATCCTCAATCCTCAATCCTCAATCCTCAATCCTCATTCTTCAATCCTCAATACCCAATCCTCAATCTTCAGTCCTCAATCCTCAATCCTCAATCCTCAATTCTCAATCCTCAACCCCAGTCCTCAGTCCTCAAACCTCAATCCTCAATCCTCAGCCCTCATCCTCAACCCTCAATCCTCAATCCTCAACCCTCAAGCGTCAATCCTCAATCCTCAATCCTGAAACCTCAATCCACAGTCCTCAAACCTCAATCCGGAATCCTCAATCTTGAATCCTGTACCTTCAGCCGTTGGTCCTCAACAATCTATCGTCAATCCCCAATCCTCAATAGAATATCCTCAATTCACAGTTAGCAATACTCAATCCCCATTCTTCAATCTTCAAATCTCAATCCACAAACATCAATTCTCATCACTCAACCCTCAGCACTCAGTCCTCAATCTTCAATCCACAATCCTCAATCCTCAATCTTCAATCCTCAATCCTCAATTCTCAATCCTCAATACTCAATCCTCAAACCTCAATCCTCAATCCTCAATCCTCAATCCTCAATCCTCAATCCACAATGTTCAATCCCCAATACCCAAACCTCAATCTTCAATCCTCAATCCTCAACCCACAATCCTCAATCCTCAATCTTCAATCCTCAATCCTCAATTCTCAATCCTCAGACCTCAATACTCTATCTTCAACCCTCAATCTTCAATCCTCAATCCTCAATTCTCAATACTCATTCTTCAGTCCCCAATACGCAATCTTCAATCTTCAATCCTCAATCCTTAATCCTCAATTCTCCATCCTCAATCCTCAATCCTCAGACATCAAACATCAATACTCAACCCTCAATCCTCGTCCTCAATCCACTTCCCTCAATCCTCGATCCTCAAACTTCAATCATCAATATTCAATCTCCAATCCTAGATCCTCAATCCCCAATCCTCAATCCTTAATCCTCAATCTTCAATCCTCAGACTTCAAACATAAATACTCAACCCTCAGACCTCGTCCTCAATCCACAACACTCAATACTCAATCCTCAATATTCAATCATTAACATTCAATCTTCAATCCTTAATCCTCAATCCCCAACCCTCAATCCTCAATGTTCAATCCTCAATACCCAATCCTCAGTCTTGAATCCTCAATCCTCAAACCTCAATCCTCAATCCTCAGACCTCAAACCTCAATCCTGAATCCTCAATCCTGAATCCTCAATCCTGAATCCTCAACCTTCAGCCCTGAGTCTTCAACAATCAGTTGTCAATCCTCAATCCTGAATAGAATATCCTCAATTCACAGCTTTCAATACTCAATACTCAATCTGCGATCTTCAGATTTCTATCCATAAACATCAATTCTCATCACTCAACCCTCAATACTCAGTCCCTAATCATCAATCTTCAATCCTCAACCCTCAATCCTCAATCCTCAATCCTCAATCTTAATCTTCTATCCTCAATACTCAATCTTCAATCCTCAATACTCAGTCTTCAATCATCAATCCTCATTCCTCAATCCACAATCCTCTATACTCAACCGTCAATCTTCAGTCCTCAATACTCAATCTCCAATCCTCAATACTCAATCCTCAATCCTCAATCTTCATTCTTCAATCGTCAGTATCCAATCCTCAATCTTCAATCCTCAATCCTCAATCCTCAGTCCTCAATCCTCAATCCTCAATCCTCAGTCCTCAAACCTCAATCCGGAATCCTCGATCCTGAATCCTCAATCTTCAGCACTCAGGCCTCTACAATCAGTTGTCAATCCTCAATCCTCAATAGAATATCCCCAATTCACAGTTTTCAATACTCAATACTCAATCTGCAATCTTCAGATCTCTATCCACAAACATCAATTCTCATCACTCAACCCTCAATCCTCAGTCCCAAATCCTCAATCTCCAAGGGTCAACAATCAATCCTCAATCTTCAATCCTCAATACTCAATCTTCAATCCTCAATCCCCAATCCTCAGTCCTCAATCCTCATTCTCCAATCCTCAATCCTCAGTCCTCAACCCTCAATCCTGAATCCTCAATCCTGAATCCTCAATCTTCAGCCCTCAGTCCTCAGCCATCAATCCTCAATTCTCAATACTCAATAGAATATCCTGAATTCTCATGGTTCAATACTCAATCCACAAAATTCAATAATCAAATCTCAGTCCTCAAACATCATTTCTCAACACTCAATCCTCAATACTCAGTCCTCTCTCTTCAATACTCCACCCTCAATCCTCAATTCTCAAGCGTCAATCCTCAATCCTCAATCCTCATCCCTCAATCCTCAGTCCTCAAACCTCAATCCGGAATCCTAAACCTTGAATCCTCAGCCTTCAGCCGTCGGTCCTCAACAATCAATTGTCAATCCCCAATCCTCAGTAGAATATCCTCAATTCACAGTTTTCATTACTCAATACTCAATCTGCAATCTTCAAATCTCTATCCACAAACATCAATACTCATCACTCAACCCTCAACACTCAGTCCTCAATCCTCAATATTAAATCCTTAATCCTCAATCCTCAATCCACAATCCTCAACATTCAATCCTCAATACTCAATCTTCAATGCTCATTCCTCAATCCTCAATCCTCAATTCTCAATCCTCAATCGTCAATCTTCAATCCTCTATACTCGATCTTCAACCCCCAATCCTCAATCCTCAATCCTCGATCCTCAATATTCAACACACAACCCTCAATATTCAACACTCAAGCCTCAAACATCAATCCTCAATACTCAATCATCAATCCTCAATTCTCAATACTCAATAGAATATCCTGAATTCTCATGGTTCAATACTCAATCCACAATATTCAATAATCAAATCTCAATCCTCAAACACCAATTCTCAACACTCAATACTCAACACTCAGTCCTCGCTCTTCAATCCTCCATCCTCAACCCTCAATACTCAATCCTCAATCCTCAATGTTCGATCCTCAATACCCAATCTTCAATCTTCAATCCTCAATCCTCAATCCTCAATTGTCAGTCCTCAATCCTCAATCCTCAGTCATCAAACCTCAATCCAGAATCCTCAATCCTGAATCCTCAATCTTCAGCCCTCAGTCCTCAATAATCAATCTCCAATCCTAGATCCTCAATCCCCAATCTTCAATCCTTAATCCTCAACATTCAATCCTCATTCCCCAGTCCTCAATCTTCAATCCTCAATGCTGAATCCTCAATCCTCAATCACCAGTCCTCAATCCTCAACCCTCAACCCTCAAACCTCAATCCTCAACCGTCAGTCCTCGTCCTCAATCGTCAACCCACAATCCTCAATCCTCAATCTTCAATCCTCAATACTCAATATTCAATCCTCAGTCCTCAATCCTCAATCCTCAATCCTCAATCCTCAATCCTCAATCCTCAATTCTCAACCCTCAATCCTCATTCCTCAAACCTCAATCCTCAACCCTCAGCCCTCATTATCAATTCTCAATTCTCAGTCCTCAATCCTCAAACCCCAATCTTCAATCCTCAATAATCAATCTCCAATCCTAGATCCTCAATCCCCAATCTTCAATCCTTAATCCTCAACCTTCAATCCTCATTCCCCAGTCCTCAATCTTCAATCCTCAATGCTCAATCCTCAATCCTCAATCATCATTCCTCAATCCTCAGCCCTCAACCCTCAAACCTCAATCCTCAACCGTCAGTCCTCGTCCTCAATCGTCAACCCTCAACCCTCAATCCTCAATCTTCAATCCTCAATACTCAATATTCAATACTCAATCCTCAATCTTCAATCCTCAATCTTCAATCCTCAATCCTCAATCCTCAATCCTCAGTCCTCATTCTTCAATCCTCAATACCGAATCCTCAATCTTCAATCCTCAATCCTCAATCCTAAATCCTCAATTCTCAATCCTCAATCCTCAGTCCTCAGTCCTCAAACCTCAATCCTCAATCCTCAGCCCTCATCCTCAATCCTCAGTCCTCAATCCTCAATCCTCAATCCTCAATCTTCAATCCTCAATACTCAACCTTCAATAATCAATCCTCAACTCTCAATCCTCAATGCTCAATCCTCAATCGTCAATCCTCAATCCCCAATCCTCAATCTTCAGTCCACAATCCTCAATCCTCAATCCTCAACCCTCAATCTTCAATACTCAATACTCAATCTTCAATCCTCAATCCTCAATCCTCAATCCTCAATCCTCAGTCCTCAACCCTCAATCTACAATCCTCAATACTCAGTCTTCAATCCTCAATCCTCAATGCTCAATCCTCTGTCCTCATTCTTCAATCCTCAATACACAATCCTCAATATTCATTGCTCAATCCTCAATCCTCAATCCTCAGTCCTCAATCCTCATTCTTCAATCCTCAATACACAATCCTCAATCTTCAGTCCACAATCCTCGATCGTCAATCCTCAACCCCCAATCTTCAATACTCAATACTCAATCTTCAATCCTCAATCCTCAACTCTCAAACCTCAATCCTCAACCGTCAGTCCTCGTCCTCAATCGTCAACCCTCAATCCACAATCCTCAACCTTCAATCCTCAATACTCAATATTCAATACTCAATCCTCAACCTTCAATCCTCAATCTTCAATCCTCAATACTCAATCCTCAATCCTCAATCCTGATTCTTCAATCCTCAATACCCAATCCTCGATCTTCAATCCTCAATCCTCAATCCTCAATCCTCAATCCTCAATCCTGAGTCCTCAGTCCTCAAACCTCAATCCTCAACCTCAGCCCTCATCCTCAAACCTCAATCCTCAATCCTCAATCCTCAATCTTCAACCATCAATACTCAACCTTCAATAATCAATCCTCAATTCTCAATCCTCAATACTCAATCCTCAATCGTCAACCCTCAATCCCCAATCCTCAATCTTCAGTCCACAATCCTCAATCCTCAATCCTCAACCCTCAATCTTCAATACTCAATACTCAATCTTCAATCCTCAATCCTCAATCCTCAACCCTCAATCCTCAGTCCTCAAACCTCAATCCCGAATCCTCAATCCTGAATCCTCAATCTTCAGCCCTCAGTCCTCATAGATCAATTGTCAATCCTCAATCCTCAATAGAATATCCTCAATTCACAGTTTTCAATACTGAACCCCATTCTTCAATCTTCAAATCTCAATCCACAAACATCAATTCTCATCACTCAACCATCAACACCCAGTCCTCAATCTTCAATACTCAATCCTCAATCCTCAATCTTCAATCCTCAAAACTCAATACTCAATCCTCAATTCTCAGTCCTCAATACTCAATCCTCTATCCTCAATCGTCAATCCACAATCCCCAATCCTCAACCTTCAATCCTCAATCCTCAATCCTCAATCCTCAATCCTCAATATTCAACACACAACCCTCAACCATCAATCCTCTATTCGCAATACTCAATAGAATATCCTGAATTCTCATGGTTCAATACTCAATCCACAGAATTCAATAATCAAATCTCAATCCTCAATCCTCAATCCTCAATCCTCAATCCTCAATCTTCAATCCTCAATACTCAACCTTCAATAATCAATCCTCAACTCTCAATCCTCAATACTCAATCCTCAATCGTCAATCCTCAATCCCCAATCCTCAATCTTCAGTCCACAATCCTCAATCCTCAATCCTCAACCCTCAATCTTCAATACTCAATACTCAATCTTCAATCCTCAATCCTCAATCCTCAATCCTCAATCCTCAGTCCTCAACCCTCAATCTACAATCCTCAATACTCAGTCTTCAATCCTCAATCCTCAATGCTCAATCCTCAGTCCTCATTCTTCAATCCTCAATACACAATCCTCAATATTCATTGCTCAATCCTCAATCCTCAATCCTCAGTTCTCAATCCTCAATCCTCAATCCTCAATATTCAACACTCAAGCCTCAATCATCAATCCTCAATTCTCAATACTCAATAGAGTATCCTGAATTCTCATGGTTCAATACTCTATCCACAATATTCAATAATCAAATCTCAATCCTCAAACATCCATTCTCAACACTCAATACTCAACACTCAGTCCTCTCTCTTCAATCCTCCATACTCAACCCTCAATCCTCAAGCGTCAATCCTCAATCCTCTATCCTCAACCCTCAATCCTCAGTCCTCAAACCTCAATCCCGAATCCTCAATCCTGAATCCTCCATCTTCAGCCCTCAGTCCTCAAAAATCAATTGTCAATCCTCAATGCCCAATAGAATATCCTCAATTCACAGTTTTCAATACTGAACCCCATCCTTCAATCTTCAAATCTCAATCCACAAACATCAATCCTCATCACTCAACCATCAACACCCAGTCCTCAATCTTCAATCCTCAATCCTCAATCCTCAACCTTCAATCCTCAATACTCAATACTCAATCCTCAATCCTCAATTCTCAGTCCTCAATACTCAATCCTCAATCGTCAATCCTCAATCCCCAACCCTCAATCTTCAATCCTCAATTCTCAATCCTCAATCCTCAATCCTCAATATTCAACACACAACCCTCAACCGTCAATCCTCAACACTCAACCATCAATCCTCAATTCTCAATACTCAATAGAATATCCTGAATTCTCATGGTTCAGTGCGCAATCCACAAAATTCAATAATCAAGTCTCAATCCTCAAACATCAATTCTCAACACTCAATCCTCAATACTCAGTCCTCTCTCTTCAATCGTCCATCCTCAATCCTCAACCCTCAATCCTCAGTCATCAATACTCAATCTTCAATACTCAATCCTCAATCCTCAATCATCAACCCTCAATCTTCAATCCTCAACCCTCAATCCTCATTTCTCAAACCTCAATCCTCAACTCTCAGCCCTCATCCTCAATTCTCAATCCTCAATACCCAATCCTCAATCTTCAATCCTCAAGCCTCAATCCTCAATCCTCAATCCTCAATCCTCAATCCTCAATCCACAGACCTCAAACAGCAATGCTCAACCCTCAGTCCTCGTCCTCAGTCCACAACCGTCAATCCTCAATCCTCAATCTTCAATCATCAATATTCAATCTTCAGTTCTCAATCCTCAATCCTCAATCCTCAATCCTCAATCCTCAATGTTCTATCCCCTATACCCAAACCTCAATCTTCAATCCTCAATCCTCAACCCTCAATCCTCAATCCTCAATCCTCAACCTTCAATCCTCAATACTCAATCTTCAACCCTCAATCCTCAATCCTCAATCCTCAATCCTCATTCTTCAGTCCTCAGTCCTCAATCTTCAATCCACAATGTTCAATCCCCAATACCCAAACCTCAATCTTCAATCCTCAATCCTCAACCCACAATCCTCAATCCTCGATCTTCAATCCTCAATCCTCAATTCTCAATCCTCAGACCTCAATACTCTATCTTCAACCCTCAATCTTCAATCCTAGATCCTCAATTCTCAATACTCATTCTTCAGTCCCCAATACGCAATCTTCAATCTTCAATCCTCAATCCTTAATCCTCAATTCTCCATCCTCAATCCTCAATCCTCAGACATCAAACATCAATACTCAACCCTCAATCCTCGTCCTCAATCCACTTCCCTCAATCCTCGATCCTCAAACTTCAATCATCAATATTCAATCTCCAATCCTAGATCCTCAATCCCCAATCCTCAATCCTTAATCCTCAATCTTCAATCCTCAGACTTCAAACATAAATACTCAACCCTCAGACCTCGTCCTCAATCCACAACACTCAATACTCAATCCTCAATATTCAATCATTAACATTCAATCTTCAATCCTTAATCCTCAATCCCCAACCCTCAATCCTCAATGTTCAATCCTCAATACCCAATCCTCAGTCTTGAATCCTCAATCCTCAAACCTCAATCCTCAATCCTCAGACCTCAAACCTCAATCCTGAATCCTCAATCCTGAATCCTCAATCCTGAATCCTCAACCTTCAGCCCTGAGTCTTCAACAATCAGTTGTCAATCCTCAATCCTGAATAGAATATCCTCAATTCACAGCTTTCAATACTCAATACTCAATCTGCAATCTTCAGATTTCTATCCATAAACATCAATTCTCATCACTCAACCCTCAATACTCAGTCCCTAATCATCAATCTTCAATCCTCAACCCTCAATCCTCAATCCTCAATCCTCAATCTTAATCTTCTATCCTCAATACTCAATCTTCAATCCTCAATACTCAGTCTTCAATCATCAATCCTCAATCCTCAATCCACAATCCTCTATACTCAACCGTCAATCTTCAGTCCTCAATACTCAATCTCCAATCCTCAATACTCAATCCTCAATCCTCAATCTTCATTCTTCAATCGTCAGTATCCAATCCTCAATCTTCAATCCTCAATCCTCAATCCTCAGTCCTCAATCCTCAATCCTCAATCCTCAGTCCTCAAACCTCAATCCGGAATCCTCGATCCTGAATCCTCAATCTTCAGCACTCAGGCCTCTACAATCAGTTGTCAATCCTCAATCCTCAATAGAATATCCCCAATTCACAGTTTTCAATACTCAATACTCAATCTGCAATCTTCAGATCTCTATCCACAAACATCAATTCTCATCACTCAACCCTCAATCCTCAGTCCCAAATCCTCAATCTCCAAGGGTCAACAATCAATCCTCAATCTTCAATCCTCAATACTCAATCTTCAATCCTCAATCCCCAATCCTCAGTCCTCAATCCTCATTCTCCTATCCTCAATACCCAATCCTAAATCTTCAATCCTCAATCCTCAGTCCTCAATTCTCAATCCTCAATTCTCAGCCCTCTGACGTCAAACATCAATACTCAACCCTCAGTCCTCGACCTCAATCCACAACCCTCAATCCTCAATCCTCAATCTTCAATCATCAATATTCAATTTTCAGTTCTCAATCCTCAATCCTCAATCCTCAATCCTCAATCCTCAATGTTCAATCCGCAATACCCAAACCTCAATCTTCAATCCTCAATCCTCAACCCTCAATCCTCAATCCTCAATCCTCAATTCTCAATACTCAATATAATATCCTGAATTCTCATGGTTCAACACTCAATCCACAATATTCAATAATCAAATCTCAATCCTCAAACATCAATTCTCAACACTCAATACTCAACACTCAGTCCTCTCTCTTCAATCCTCCATCCTCAACCCTCAATCCTCAAGCGTCAATCCTCAATCCTCAATCCTCAACCCTCAATCCTCAGTCCTCAAACCTCAATCCCGAATCCTCAATCCTGAATCCTCTACCTTCAGCCCTCAGTCCTCAAAAATCAATTGTCAATCCTCAATCCTCAACAGAATATCCTCAATTCGCAGTTTTCAATACTGAACCCCATTCTTCAATCTTCAAATCTCAATCCACAAACATCAATCCTCATCACTCAACCATCAACACCCAGTCCTCAATCTTCAATCCTCAATCCTCAATCCTCAATCTTCAATCCTCAATACTCAATCCTCAATCCTCAATACTCAATTCTCAGTCCTCAATCCTCAATCCTCAATCCTCAATCATCAATATTCAACTGTCAAGCCTCAAACATCAACCCTCAATACTCAACCATCAATCCTCAATTCTCAATACTCAATAGAATATCCTGAATTCTCATGGTTCAATACTCAATCCACAATATTCAATAATCAAATCTCAATCCTCAAACATCAATTCTCAACACTCAATACTCAACACTCAGTCCTCTCTCTTCAATCCTCCATCCTCAACCCTCAATCCTCAAGCGTCAATCCTCAATCCTCAATCCTCAACCCTCAATCCTCAGTCCTCAAACCTCAATCCCGAATCCTCAATCCTGAATCCTCTACCTTCAGCCCTCAGTCCTCAAAAATCAATTGTCAATCCTCAATCCTCAACAGAATATCCTCAATTCGCAGTTTTCAATACTGAACCCCATTCTTCAATCTTCAAATCTCATTCCACAAACATCAATCCTCATCACTCAACCATCAACACCCAGTCCTCAATCTTCAATCCTCAATCCTCAATCCTCAATCTTCAATCCACAATCCTCAATCCTCAATCCTCAATCCTCAATCCTCAATCCTCAATCCTCAGTCCTCAACCCTCAATCCTGAATCCTCAATCCTGAATCCTCAATCTTCAGCCCTCAGTCCTCAGCCATCAATCCTCAATTCTCAATACTCAATAGAATATCCTGAATTCTCATGGTTCAATACTCAATCCACAAAATTCAATAATCAAATCTCAGTCCTCAAACATCATTTCTCAACACTCAATCCTCAATACTCAGTCCTCTCTCTTCAATACTCCACCCTCAATCCTCAATTCTCAAGCGTCAATCCTCAATCCTCAATCCTCATCCCTCAATCCTCAGTCCTCAAACCTCAATCCGGAATCCTAAACCTTGAATCCTCAGTCTTCAGCCGTCGGTCCTCAACAATCAATTGTCAATCCCCAATCCTCAGTAGAATATCCTCAATTCACAGTTTTCATTACTCAATACTCAATCTGCAATCTTCAAATCTCTATCCACAAACATCAATACTCATCACTCAACCCTCAACACTCAGTCCTCAATCCTCAATATTAAACCCTTAATCCTCAATCCTCAATCCACAATCCTCAACATTCAATCCTCAATACTCAATCTTCAATGCTCATTCCTCAATCCTCAATCCTCAATTCTCAATCCTCAATCGTCAATCTTCAATCCTCTATACTCGATCTTCTACCCCCAATCCTCAATCCTCAATCCTCGATCCTCAATATTCAACACACAACCCTCAATATTCAACACTCAAGCCTCAAGCATCAATCCTCAATACTCAATCATCAATCCTCAATTCTCAATACTCAATAGAATATCCTGAATTCTCATGGTTCAATACTCAATCCACAATATTCAATAATCAAATCTCAATCCTCAAACACCAATTCTCAACACTCAATACTCAACACTCAGTCCTCTCTCTTCAATCCTCCATCCTCAACCCTCAATACTCAATCCTCAATCCTCAATGTTCGATCCTCAATACCCAATCTTCAATCTTCAATCCTCAATCCTCAATCCTCAATTGTCAGTCCTCAATCCTCAATCCTCAGTCATCAAACCTCAATCCAGAATCCTCAATCCTGAATCCTCAATCTTCAGCCCTCAGTCCTCAATAATCAATCTCCAATCCTAGATCCTCAATCCCCAATCTTCAATCCTTAATCCTCAACATTCAATCCTCATTCCCCAGTCCTCAATCTTCAATCCTCAATGCTGAATCCTCAATCCTCAATCACCAGTCCTCAATCCTCAACCCTCAACCCTCAAACCTCAATCCTCAACCGTCAGTCCTCGTCCTCAATCGTCAACCCACAATCCTCAATCCTCAATCTTCAATCCTCAATACTCAATATTCAATCCTCAGTCCTCAATCCTCAATCCTCAATCCTCAATCCTCAATCATCAATATTCAACAGTCAAGCCTCAAACATCAATCCTCAATACTCAATCATCAATCCTCAATTCTCAATACTCAATAGAATATCCTGAATTCTCATGGTTCAACACTCAATCCACAATATTCAATAATCAAATCTCAATCCTCAAACATCAATTCTCAACACTCAATACTCAACACTCAGTCCTCTCTCTTCAATCCTCCATCCTCAACCCTCAATCCTCAAGCGTCAATCCTCAATCCTCAATCCTCAACCCTCAACCCTCTGTCCTCAAACCTCAATCCCGAATCCTCAATCCTGAATCCTCTACCTTCAGCCCTCAGTCCTCAAAAATCAATTGTCAATCCTCAATCCTCAACAGAATATCCTCAATTCGCAGTTTTCAATACTGAACCCCATTCTTGAATCTTCAAATCTCAATCCACAAACATCAATCCTCATCACTTAACCATCAACACCCAGTCCTCAATCTTCAATCCTCAATCCTCAATCCTCAATCTTCAATCCACAATCCTCAATCCTCAATCCTCAATCCTCAATCCTCAATCCTCAATCCTCAGTCCTCAACCCTCAATCCTGAATCCTCAATCCTGAATCCTCAATCTTCAGCCCTCAGTCCTCAGCCATCAATCCTCAATTCTCAATACTCAACAGAATATCCTGAATTCTCATGGTTCAATACTCAATCCACAAAATTCAATAATCAAATCTCAATCCTCAAACATCATTTCTCAACACTCAATCCTCAATACACAGTCCTCTCTCTTCAATACTCCACCCTCAACCCTCAATCCTCAAGCGTCAATCCTCAATCCTCTATCCTCAACCCTCAATCCTCAATCCTCGATCCCCAATCCTCAATCTTTAGTCCACAATCGTCAATCCTCAATCCTCAACCCTCAATCTTCAATACTCAATACTCATCTTCAATCCTCAATCCTCAATCCACAAACCTCAAGCATCAATACTCAACCCTCAGTCCTCGTCCTCAATCCACAACCCTCAATCCTCGATCCTCAATCTTCAATACTCAACCCTCAATCCTCAATGCTCAATCCTCAATACCCAATCCTCAATCTTCAACCCTCAATCCACAATCCTCAATCCCCAATCCTCAATCCTCAATCCTCAGTCCACAAACCTCAATCCTGAATCCTCAATCCTGAATCCTCAATCTTCAGCCCACAGTCCTCAACTATCAGTTGTCAATCCTCAATCCTCAATAGAATATCCTCACTTCACAGGATTCAATACTCAATACTCAACCTGCAATCTTCAAATCTCTATCCACAAACATCAATTCTCATCACTCAACCCTCAATACTCAGTCCCCAATCCTCAATCTTCAACCCTCAATCCTCAATCCTCAATCCTCAATCCTCAATCCTCAATCTTCAATCCTCAATACTCAATCCTCAATCCTCAATCCTCAATCCTCAATCCTCATTCTTCAATCCTCAATACCCAATCCTCAATCTTCAGTCCTCAATCCTCAATCCTCAATCCTCAATTCTCAATCCTCAACCCCAGTCCTCAGTCCTCAAACCTCAATCCTCAATCCTCAGCCCTCATCCTCAATCCTCAATCCTCAATCCTCAACCCTCAAGCGCCAATCCTCAATCCTCAATCCTGAAACCTCAATCCACAGTCCTCAAACCTCAATCCGGAATCCTCAATCTTGAATCCTGTACCTTCAGCCGTTGGTCCTCAACAATCTATCGTCAATCCCCAATCCTCAACAGAATATCCTCAATTCACAGTTTTCAATACTCAATCCCCATTCTTCAATCTTCAAATCTCAATCCACAAACATCAATTCTCATCACTCAACCCTCAGCACTCAGTCCTCAATCATCAATCCACAATCCTCAATCCTCAATCTTCAATCCTCAATCCTCAATTCTCAATCCTCAATACTCAATCCTCAATCCTCAATCCTCAGTCCTCAATCCTCAATCCTCAATCCTCAATCCTCAAGGTTCAATCCCCAATACCCAAACCTCAATCCTCAATCCTCAATCCTCAACCCTCAATCGTCAATCCTCAATAATCAATCTTCAATCCTCAATGCTCAATCTTCAATCCGCAATACTCAATATTCAATCCTCAATCCTCAATCCTCAATCCTCAATCCTCAATCCCCAATCTTCAATCTTCAATCATCCATACTCAAACTGCAATCCTCAATCCTCAGTCCTCACTCCTCAATCCTCATTCTTCAACCCTCAATAGCGAATCCTCAATCTTCAATCCTCAATCCTCAATCCCCAATTCTCAAACCTCAATCCTCAGTCCTCAGCCTCAAACCTCAATCCTCAACCCTCAGCCCTCATCCTCATTCCTCAATCCTCAATGCTCAATCCTCAATCTTCAATCCTCTATAATCAATCTTCAATCCTCAATCCTCAATCCTCAATCCTCAATCCTCAGACCACAAACCTCAATCCTGAATCCTCAATCCTGAATCCTCAATCTTCAGCACTGGGTCCTCAACAATCAGTTGTCAATCCTCAATCCCCAATAGAATATCCTCAATTCAGAGTTTTCAAAACTCAATACTCAATCTGCAGTCTTCAGATCTCTATCCACAAACATCAATTCTCATCACTCAACCCTTAATACTCAGTCCCCAATCCTCAATCTTCAATCCTCAATCCTCAATCCTCAATCCTCAATCTTAATCTTCAATACTCAATACTCAATCTTCAGTCCTCAATCCTCAATCCTTAATCCTCAGTCCTCAACCTTCAATCCTCAATACTCAATCTTCAATCCTCAATCCTCAATCCTCAATCCTCAATCATCAATCCTCAATCCTCAATCCTAAATCGTCAATCTTCAATCCTCAATACTCAATCTTCAAACCTCAATCCTCAATTCTCAATCTTCAATCCTCAGTACCAAATCCTCAATCTCCAATACACAATCCTCAATCCTCAATCTTCAATCCTCAATACTCAATCTTCAATCATCAATCCTCAATACTCAATTCTCAATACTCATTCTTCAGTCCCCAATACCCAATCCTCAATCTTCAATCCTCAATCCTTAATCCTCAATTCTCAATCCTCAATCCTCAATCCTCAGACATCAAACATCAATACTCAACCCTCAATCCTCGTCCTCAATCCACAACCCTCAATCCTCGGTCCTCAAACTTCAATCATCAGTATTCAATCTTCAATCCTCAATCCTCAATCCTCAATACTCAATCCTCAATCCTCAATGTTCGATCCTCAATACCCAATCTTCAATCTTCAATCCTCAATCCTCAATCCTCAATCCTCAATCCTCAGTCCTCAATCCTCAATCCTCAGTCCTCAAACCTCAATCCAGAATCCTCAATCCTGAATCCTCAATCTTTAGCCCTCAGTCCTCAATAATCAATCTCCAATCCTAGATCCTCAATCCCCAATCTTCAATCCTTAATCCTCAACATTCAATCCTCATTCCCCAGTCCTCAATCTTCAATCCTCAATGCTCAATCCTCAATCCTCAATCACCAGTCCTCAATCCTCAACCCTCAACCCTCAAACCTCAATCCTCAACCGTCAGTCCTCGTCCTCAATCGTCAACCCACAATCCTCAATCCTCAATCTTCAATCCTCAATACTCAATGTTCAATCCTCAATAATCAATCTCCAATCCTAGATCCCCAATCCCCAACCTTCAATCCTTAATCCTCAACCTTCAATCCTCATTCCCCAGTCCTCAATCTTCAATCCTTAATGCTCAATCCTCAATCCTCAATCATCATTCCTCAATCCACAACCCTCAATCCTCAATCCTCAATCTTCAATTCTCAATCCTCAATCCTCAATCCTCAATCCTCAATCCTCAATCCTCAATCCTCAATCATCAATATTCAACAGTCAAGCCTCAAACATCAATCCTCAATACTCAATCATCAATCCTCAATTCTCAATACTCAATAGAATATCCTGAATTCTCATGGTTCAATACTCAATCCACAATATTCAATAATCAAATCTCAATCCTCAAACATCAATTCTCAACACTCAATACTCAACACTCAGTCCTCTCTCTTCAATCCTCCATCCTCAACCCTCAATCCTCAAGCGTCAATCCTCAATCCTCAATCCTCAACCCTCAATCCTCAGTCCTCAAACCTCAATCCCGAATCCTCAATCCTGAATCCTCTACCTTCAGCCCTCAGTCCTCAAAAATCAATTGTCAATCCTCAATCCTCAACAGAATATCCTCAATTCGCAGTTTTCAATACTGAACCCCATTCTTCAATCTTCAAATCTCAATCCACAAACATCAATCCTCATCACTCAACCGTCAACACCCAGTCCTCAATCTTCAATCCTCAATCCTCAATCCTCAATCTTCAATCCACAATCCTCAATCCTCAATCCTCAATCCTCAATCCTCAATCCTCAATCCTCAATCCTCAGTCCTCAACCCTCAATCCTGAATCCTCAATCCTGAATCCTCAATCATCAGCCCTCAGTCCTCAGCCATCAATCCTCAATTCTCAATACTCAATAGAATATCCTGAATTCTCATGGTTCAATACTCAATCCACAAAATTCAATAATCAAATCTCAATCCTCAAACATCATTTCTCAACACTCAATCCTCAATACTCAGTCCTCTCTCTTCAATACTCCACCCTCAATCCTCAATCCTCAAGCGTCAATCCTCAATCCTCAATCCTCATCCCTCAATCCTCAGTCCTCAAACCTCAATCCGGAATCCTAAACCTTGAATCCTCAGCCTTCAGCCGTCGGTCCTCAACAATCAATTGTCAATCCCCAATCCTCAGTAGAATATCCTCAATTCACAGTTTTCATTACTCAATACTCAATCTGCAATCTTCAAATCTCTATCCACAAACATCAATACTCATCACTCAACCCTCAGCACTCAGTCCTCAATCCTCAATATTCAATCCTTAATCCTCAATCCTCAATCCACAATCCTCAACATTCAATCCGCAATACTCAATCTTCAATGCTCATTCCTCAATCCTCAATCCTCAATTCTCAATCCTCAATCGTCAATCTTCAATCCTCTATACTCGATCTTCAACCCTCAATCCTCAATCCTCAATCCTCGATCCTCAATATTCAACACACAACCCCCAATATTCAACACTCAAGCCTCAAACATCAATCCTCAATACCCAATCATCAATCCTCAATTCTCAAAACTCAATAGAGTATCCTGAATTCTCATGGTTCAATACTCAATCCACAATATTCAATAATCAAATCTCAATCCTCAAACATCAATTCTCAACACTCAATACTCAACACTCAGTCCTCTCTCTTCAATCCTCCATCCTCGACCCTCAATCCTCAAGCGTCAATCCTCAATCCTCAATCCTCAACCCTCAATCCTCAGTCCTCAAACCTCAGTCCTCATTCTTCAATCCTCAATACCCAATCCTCAACATTCAATCCTCAATCCTCAATCCTCAATCCTCAATCATCATTCCTCAATCCTCAGCCCTCAACCCTCAAACCTCAATCCTCAACCGTCAGTCCT
Source organism: Calliopsis andreniformis (assembly GCF_051401765.1). Lineage (NCBI taxonomy): Eukaryota > Metazoa > Arthropoda > Insecta > Hymenoptera > Andrenidae > Calliopsis > Calliopsis andreniformis. The sequence continues at coordinate 2,760,088 of NW_027480481.1, forward strand.
CGTCCTCAATCGTCAACCCTCAATCCTCAATCCTCAATCTTCAATCCTCAATACTCAATATTCAATACTCAATCCTCAATCTTCAATCCTCAATCTTCAATCCTCAATCCTCAATCCTCAATCCTCAGTCCTCATTCTTCAATCCTCAATACCCAATCCTCAACATTCAATCCTCAATCCTCAATCCTCAATCCTCAATTCTCAATTCTCAATCCTCAGTCCTCAGTCCTCAAACCTCAATCCTCAATCCTCAGCCCTCATCCTCAATCCTCAATCCTCAATCCTCAATCCTCAATCCTCAATCTTCAATCCTCAATACTCAACCTTCAATAATCAATCCTCAATTCTCAATCCTCAATACTCAATCCTCAATCGTCAATCCTCAATCCCCAATCCTCAATCTTCAGTCCACAATCCTCATTCCTCAATCCTCAACCCTCAATCTTCAATACTCAATACTCAATCTTCAATCCTCAATCCTCAATCCTCAATCCTCAATCCTCAGTCCTCAATCCTCAATCTACAATCCTCAATACTCAGTCTTCAACCCTCAATCCTCAATGCTCAAACCTCAGTCTTCATTCTTCAATCCTCAATACACAATCCTCAATATTCAACACTCAAGCCTCAATCATCAATCCTCAATTCTCAAAACTCAACAGAGCACCCTGAATTCTCATGGTTCAACACTCAATCCACAAAATTCAATAATCAAGTCTCAATCCTCAAACATCAATTCTCAACACTCAATACTCAACACTCAGTCCTCTCTCTTCAATCCTCCATACTCAACCCTCAATCCTCAAGCGTCAATCCTCAATCCTCTATCCTCAACACTCAATCCTCAATCCTCGATCCCCAATCCTCAATCTTCAGTCCACAATCGTCAATCCTCAATCCTCAACCCTCAATCTTCAATACTCAATACTCAATCTTCAATCCTCAATCCTCAATCCACAAACCTCAAGCATCAATACTCAACCCTCAGTCCTCGTCCTCAATCCACAACCCTCAATCCTCGATCCTCAATCTTCAATACTCAACCCTCAATCCTCAATGCTCAATCCTCAATACCCAATCCTCAATCTTCAACCCTCAATCCACAATCCTCAATCCCCAATCCTCAATCCTCAATCCTCATTCCACAAACCTCAATCCTGAATCCTCAATCTTCAGCCCACAGTCCTCAACTATCAGTTGTCAATCCTAAATCCTCAATAGAATATCCTCACTTCACAGGATTCAATACTCAATACTCAACCTGCAATCTTCAAATCTCTATCCACAAACATCAATTCTCATCACTCAACCCTCAATACTCAGTCCCCAATCCTCAATCTTCAACCCTCAATCCTCAATCCTCAATCCTCAATCCTCAATCCTCAATCTTCAATCCTCAATACTCAATCCTCAATCCTCAATCCTCAATCCTCAATCCTCAATCCTCATTCTTCAATCCTCAATACCCAATCCTCAATCTTCAGTCCTCAATCCTCAATCCTCAATCCTCAATTCTCAATCCTCAACCCCAATCCTCAGTCCTCAAACCTCAATCCTCAATCCTCAGCCCTCATCCTCAATCCTCAATCCTCAATCCTCAACCCTCAATCTTCAATCCTCAATACTCAACCTTCAATAATCAATCCTCAATTCTCAATCCTCAATACTCAATCCTCAATCGTCAATCCTCAATCCCCAATCCTCAATCTTCAGTCCACAATCCTCAATCCTCAATCCTCAACCCTCAATCTTCAATACTCAATACTCAATCTTCAATCCTCAATCCTCAATCCTCAAACCTCAATCCTCAATCGTCAGTCCTCGTCCTCAATCGTCAACCCTCAATCCTCAATCCTCAATCTTCAATCCTCAATACTCAATATTCAATACTCAATCCTCAATCTTCAATCCTCAATCTTCAATCCTCAATCCTCAATCCTCAATCCGCAATCCTCAATCCCCAATCCTCAATCTTCAGTCCACAATCCTCAATCCTCAATCCTCAACCCTCAATCTTCAATACTCAATACTCAATCTTCAATCCTCAATCCTCAATCCTCAAACCTCAAACCTCAACCGTCAGTCCTCGTCCTCAATCGTCAACCCTCAATCCTCAATCCTCAATCTTCAATCCTCAATACTCAATATTCAATACTCAATCCTCAATCTTCAATCCTGAATCGTCAATCCTCAATCCCCAACCCTCAATCCCCAATCCTTAATCTTCAGTCCACAATCCTCAATCCTCAATCCTCAATCCCCAATCTTCAATCCTCAATAATCAATCTCCAATCCTAGATCATCTATCCCCAATTTTCAATCCTTAATCCTCAACCTTCAGTCCTCATTCCCCAGTCCTCAATCTTCAATCCTCAATGCTCAATCCTCAATCCTCAATCATCAGTCCTCAATCCTCAACCCTCAACCCTCAAACCTCAATCCTCAACCGTCAGTCCTCGTCCTCAATCGTCAACCCTCAATCCTCAATCCTCAATCTTCAATCCTCAATACTCAATATTCAATACGCAGCACTCAATCTTCAATCCTCAATCTTCAATCTTCAATCCTCAATCCTCAATCCTCAATCCTCAATCCTCATTCTTCAATCCTCAATACCCAATCCTCAATCTTCAATCCTCAATCCTCAATCCTCAATTCTCAATCCTCAAGCCTCAGTCCTCAGTCCTCAAATCTCAACCCTCAATCCTCAGCCCTCATCCTCAATCGTCAATCCTCAATCCTCAATTCTCAATCTTCAATCCTCAATACTCAACCTTCAATAATCAATCCTCAATTCTCAATCCTCAATACTCAATCCTCAATCGTCAATCCTCAATCCCCAATCCTTAATCTTCAGTCCACAATCCTCAATCCTCAATCCTCAACCCTCAATCTTCAATACTCAATACTCAATCTTCAATCCTCAATCCTCAATCCTCAATCCTCAATCCTCAGACTTCGAACATCAATACTCATCCCTCAGTCCTCGTCCTCAATCCACAACCCTCAATCCTCGATCCTCAATCTTCAATACTCAACCCTCAATCCTCAATGCTCAATCCTCAATACCCAATCCTCAATCTTCAACCCTCAATCCACAATCCTCAATCCCCAATCCTCAATCCTCAATCCTCAGTCCACAAACCTCAATCCTGAATCCTCAATCCTGAATCCTCAATCTTCAGCCCACAGTCCTCAACTATCAGTTGTCAATCCTCAATCCTCAATAGAATATCCTCACTTCACAGGATTCAATACTCAATACTCAACCTGCAATCTTCAAATCTCTATCCACAAACATCAATTCTCATCACTCAACCCTCAATACTCAGTCCCCAATCCTCAATCTTCAACCCTCAATCCTCAATCCTCAATCCTCAATCCTCAATCCTCAAACTTCAATCCTCAATACTCAATCCTCAATCCTCAATCCTCAATCCTCAATCCTCATTCTTCAATCCTCAATACCCAATCCTCAATCTTCAGTCCTCAATCCTCAATCCTCAATCCTCAATTCTCAATCCTCAACCCCAGTCCTCAGTCCTCAAACCTCAATCCTCAATCCTCAGCCCTCATCCTCAATCCTCAATCCTCAATCCTCAACCCTCAAGCGCCAATCCTCAATCCTCAATCCTGAAACCTCAATCCACAGTCCTCAAACCTCAATCCGGAATCCTCAATCTTGAATCCTGTACCTTCAGCCGTTGGTCCTCAACAATCTATCGTCAATCCCCAATCCTCAACAGAATATCCTCAATTCACAGTTTTCAATACTCAATCCCCATTCTTCAATCTTCAAATCTCAATCCACAAACATCAATTCTCATCACTCAACCCTCAGCACTCAGTCCTCAATCATCAATCCACAATCCTCAATCCTCAATCTTCAATCCTCAATCCTCAATTCTCAATCCTCAATACTCAATCCTCAATCCTCAATCCTCAGTCCTCAATCCTCAATCCTCAATCCTCAATCCTCAATGTTCAATCCCCAATACCCAAACCTCAATCCTCAATCCTCAATCCTCAACCCTCAATCGTCAATCCTCAATAATCAATCTTCAATCCTCAATGCTCAATCTTCAATCCGCAATACTCAATATTCAATCCTCAATCCTCAATCCTCAATCCTCAATCCTCAATCCCCAATCTTCAATCTTCAATCATCCATACTCAAACTGCAATCCTCAATCCTCAGTCCTCACTCCTCAATCCTCATTCTTCAACCCTCAATAGCGAATCCTCAATCTTCAATCCTCAATCCTCAATCCCCAATTCTCAAACCTCAATCCTCAGTCCTCAGCCCTCAAACCTCAATCCTCAACCCTCAGCCCTCATCCTCATTCCTCAATCCTCAATGCTCAATCCTCAATCTTCAATCCTCTATAATCAATCTTCAATCCTCAATCCTCAATCCTCAATCCTCAATCCTCAGACCACAAACCTCAATCCTGAATCCTCAATCCTGAATCCTCAATCTTCAGCACTGGGTCCTCAACAATCAGTTGTCAATCCTCAATCCCCAATAGAATATCCTCAATTCAGAGTTTTCAAAACTCAATACTCAATCTGCAGTCTTCAGATCTCTATCCACAAACATCAATTCTCATCACTCAACCCTTAATACTCAGTCCCCAATCCTCAATCTTCAATCCTCAATCCTCAATCCACAATCTTAATCTTCAATACTCAATACTCAATCTTCAGTCCTCAATCCTCAATCCTTAATCCTCAGTCCTCAACCTTCAATCCTCAATACTCAATCTTCAATCCTCAATCCTCAATCCTCAATCCTCAATCATCAATCCTCAATCCTCAATCCTAAATCGTCAATCTTCAATCCTCAATACTCAATCTTCAATCCTCAATCCTCAATTCTCAATCTTCAATCCTCAGTACCAAATCCTCAATCTCCAATACACAATCCTCAATCCTCAATCTTCAATCCTCAATACTCAATCTTCAATCATCAATCCTCAATACTCAATTCTCAATACTCATTCTTCAGTCCCCAATACCCAATCCTCAATCTTCAATCCTCAATCCTTAATCCTCAATTCTCAATCCTCAATCCTCAATCCTCAGACATCAAACATCAATACTCAACCCTCAATCCTCGTCCTCAATCCACAACCCTCAATCCTCGGTCCTCAAACTTCAATCATCAGTATTCAATCTTCAATCCTCAATCCTCAATCCTCAATACTCAATCCTCAATCCTCAATGTTCGATCCTCAATACCCAATCTTCAATCTTCAATCCTCAATCCTCAATCCTCAATCCTCAATCCTCAGTCCTCAATCCTCAATCCTCAGTCCTCAAACCTCAATCCAGAATCCTCAATCCTGAATCCTCAATCTTTAGCCCTCAGTCCTCAATAATCAATCTCCAATCCTAGATCCTCAATCCCCAATCTTCAATCCTTAATCCTCAACATTCAATCCTCATTCCCCAGTCCTCAATCTTCAATGCTCAATGCTCAATCCTCAATCCTCAATCACCAGTCCTCAATCCTCAACCCTCAACCCTCAAACCTCAATCCTCAACCGTCAGTCCTCGTCCTCAATCGTCAACCCACAATCCTCAATCCTCAATCTTCAATCCTCAATACTCAATGTTCAATCCTCAATAATCAATCTCCAATCCTAGATCCCCAATCCCCAACCTTCAATCCTTAATCCTCAACCTTCAATCCTCATTCCCCAGTCCTCAATCTTCAATCCTTAATGCTCAATCCTCAATCCTCAATCATCATTCCTCAATCCACAACCCTCAATCCTCAATCCTCAATCTTCAATTCTCAATCCTCAATCCTCAATCCTCAATCCTCAATCCTCAATCCTCAATCCTCAATCATCAATATTCAACAGTCAAGCCTCAAACATCAATCCTCAATACTCAATCATCAATCCTCAATTCTCAATACTCAATAGAATATCCTGAATTCTCATGGTTCAATACTCAATCCACAATATTCACTAATCAAATCTCAATCCTCAAACATCAATTCTCAACACTCAATACTCAACACTCAGTCCTCTCTCTTCAATCCTCCATCCTCAACCCTCAATCCTCAAGCGTCAATCCTCAATCCTCAATCCTCAACCCTCAATCCTCAGTCCTCAAACCTCAATCCCGAATCCTCAATCCTGAATCCTCTACCTTCAGCCCTCAGTCCTCAAAAATCAATTGTCAATCCTCAATCCTCAACAGAATATCCTCAATTCGCAGTTTTCAATACTGAACCCCATTCTTCAATCTTCAAATCTCAATCCACAAACATCAATCCTCATCACTCAACCGTCAACACCCAGTCCTCAATCTTCAATCCTCAATCCTCAATCCTCAATCTTCAATCCACAATCCTCAATCCTCAATCCTCAATCCTCAATCCTCAATCCTCAATCCTCAATCCTCAGTCCTCAACCCTCAATCCTGAATCCTCAATCCTGAATCCTCAATCATCAGCCCTCAGTCCTCAGCCATCAATCCTCAATTCTCAATACTCAATAGAATATCCTGAATTCTCATGGTTCAATACTCAATCCACAAAATTCAATAATCAAATCTCAATCCTCAAACATCATTTCTCAACACTCAATCCTCAATACTCAGTCCTCTCTCTTCAATACTCCACCCTCAATCCTCAATCCTCAAGCGTCAATCCTCAATCCTCAATCCTCATCCCTCAATCCTCAGTCCTCAAACCTCAATCCGGAATCCTAAACCTTGAATCCTCAGCCTTCAGCCGTCGGTCCTCAACAATCAATTGTCAATCCCCAATCCTCAGTAGAATATCCTCAATTCACAGTTTTCATTACTCAATACTCAATCTGCAATCTTCAAATCTCTATCCACAAACATCAATACTCATCACTCAACCCTCAGCACTCAGTCCTCAATCCTCAATATTCAATCCTTAATCCTCAATCCTCAATCCACAATCCTCAACATTCAATCCGCAATACTCAATCTTCAATGCTCATTCCTCAATCCTCAATCCTCAATTCTCAATCCTCAATCGTCAATCTTCAATCCTCTATACTCGATCTTCAACCCTGAATCCTCAATCCTCAATCCTCGATCCTCAATATTCAACACACAACCCCCAATATTCAACACTCAAGCCTCAAACATCAATCCTCAATACCCAATCATCAATCCTCAATTCTCAAAACTCAATAGAGTATCCTGAATTCTCATGGTTCAATACTCAATCCACAATATTCAATAATCAAATCTCAATCCTCAAACATCAATTCTCAACACTCAATACTCAACACTCAGTCCTCTCTCTTCAATCCTCCATCCTCGACCCTCAATCCTCAAGCGTCAATCCTCAATCCTCAATCCTCAACCCTCAATCCTCAGTCCTCAAACCTCAGTCCTCATTCTTCAATCCTCAATACCCAATCCTCAACATTCAATCCTCAATCCTCAATCCTCAATCCTCAATCATCATTCCTCAATCCTCAGCCCTCAACCCTCAAACCTCAATCCTCAACCGTCAGTCCTCGTCCTCAATCGTCAACCCTCAATCCTCAATCCTCAATCTTCAATCCTCAATACTCAATATTCAATACTCAATCCTCAATCTTCAATCCTCAATCTTCAATCCTCAATCCTCAATCCTCAATCCTCAGTCCTCATTCTTCAATCCTCAATACCCAATCCTCAACATTCAATCCTCAATCCTCAATCCTCAATCCTCAATTCTCAATTCTCAATCCTCAGTCCTCAGTCCTCAAACCTCAATCCTCAATCCTCAGCCCTCATCCTCAATCCTCAATCCTCAATCCTCAATCCTCAATCCTCAATCTTCAATCCTCAATACTCAACCTTCAATAATCAATCCTCAATTCTCAATCCTCAATACTCAATCCTCAATCGTCAATCCTCAATCCCCAATCCTCAATCTTCAGTCCACAATCCTCATTCCTCAATCCTCAACCCTCAATCTTCAATACTCAATACTCAATCTTCAATCCTCAATCCTCAATCCTCAATCCTCAATCCTCAGTCCTCAATCCTCAATCTACAATCCTCAATACTCAGTCTTCAACCCTCAATCCTCAATGCTCAAACCTCAGTCTTCATTCTTCAATCCTCAATACACAATCCTCAATATTCAACACTCAAGCCTCAATCATCAATCCTCAATTCTCAAAACTCAACAGAGCACCCTGAATTCTCATGGTTCAACACTCAATCCACAAAATTCAATAATCAAGTCTCAATCCTCAAACATCAATTCTCAACACTCAATACTCAACACTCAGTCCTCTCTCTTCAATCCTCCATACTCAACCCTCAATCCTCAAGCGTCAATCCTCAATCCTCTATCCTCAACACTCAATCCTCAATCCTCGATCCCCAATCCTCAATCTTCAGTCCACAATCGTCAATCCTCAATCCTCAACCCTCAATCTTCAATACTCAATACTCAATCTTCAATCCTCAATCCTCAATCCACAAACCTCAAGCATCAATACTCAACCCTCAGTCCTCGTCCTCAATCCACAACCCTCAATCCTCGATCCTCAATCTTCAATACTCAACCCTCAATCCTCAATGCTCAATCCTCAATACCCAATCCTCAATCTTCAACCCTCAATCCACAATCCTCAATCCCCAATCCTCAATCCTCAATCCTCATTCCACAAACCTCAATCCTGAATCCTCAATCTTCAGCCCACAGTCCTCAACTATCAGTTGTCAATCCTAAATCCTCAATAGAATATCCTCACTTCACAGGATTCAATACTCAATACTCAACCTGCAATCTTCAAATCTCTATCCACAAACATCAATTCTCATCACTCAACCCTCAATACTCAGTCCCCAATCCTCAATCTTCAACCCTCAATCCTCAATCCTCAATCCTCAATCCTCAATCCTCAATCTTCAATCCTCAATACTCAATCCTCAATCCTCAATCCTCAATCCTCAATCCTCAATCCTCATTCTTCAATCCTCAATACCCAATCCTCAATCTTCAGTCCTCAATCCTCAATCCTCAATCCTCAATTCTCAATCCTCAACCCCAATCCTCAGTCCTCAAACCTCAATCCTCAATCCTCAGCCCTCATCCTCAATCCTCAATCCTCAATCCTCAACCCTCAATCTTCAATCCTCAATACTCAACCTTCAATAATCAATCCTCAATTCTCAATCCTCAATACTCAATCCTCAATCGTCAATCCTCAATCCCCAATCCTCAATCTTCAGTCCACAATCCTCAATCCTCAATCCTCAACCCTCAATCTTCAATACTCAATACTCAATCTTCAATCCTCAATCCTCAATCCTCAAACCTCAATCCTCAATCGTCAGTCCTCGTCCTCAATCGTCAACCCTCAATCCTCAATCGTCAATCTTCAATCCTCAATACTCAATATTCAATACTCAATCCTCAATCTTCAATCCTCAATCTTCAATCCTCAATCCTCAATCCTCAATCCGCAATCCTCAATCCCCAATCCTCAATCTTCAGTCCACAATCCTCAATCCTCAATCCTCAACCCTCAATCTTCAATACTCAATACTCAATCTTCAATCCTCAATCCTCAATCCTCAAACCTCAAACCTCAACCGTCAGTCCTCGTCCTCAATCGTCAACCCTCAATCCTCAATCCTCAATCTTCAATCCTCAATACTCAATATTCAATACTCAATCCTCAATCTTCAATCCTGAATCGTCAATCCTCAATCCCCAACCCTCAATCCCCAATCCTTAATCTTCAGTCCACAATCCTCAATCCTCAATCCTCAATCCCCAATCTTCAATCCTCAATAATCAATCTCCAATCCTAGATCATCTATCCCCAATTTTCAATCCTTAATCCTCAACCTTCAGTCCTCATTCCCCAGTCCTCAATCTTCAATCCTCAATGCTCAATCCTCAATCCTCAATCATCAGTCCTCAATCCTCAACCCTCAACCCTCAAACCTCAATCCTCAACCGTCAGTCCTCGTCCTCAATCGTCAACCCTCAATCCTCAATCCTCAATCTTCAATCCTCAATACTCAATATTCAATACGCAGCACTCAATCTTCAATCCTCAATCTTCAATCTTCAATCCTCAATCCTCAATCCTCAATCCTCAATCCTCATTCTTCAATCCTCAATACCCAATCCTCAATCTTCAATCCTCAATCCTCAATCCTCAATTCTCAATCCTCAAGCCTCAGTCCTCAGTCCTCAAATCTCAACCCTCAATCCTCAGCCCTCATCCTCAATCGTCAATCCTCAATCCTCAATCCTCAATCTTCAATCCTCAATACTCAACCTTCAATAATCAATCCTCAATTCTCAATCCTCAATACTCAATCCTCAATCGTCAATCCTCAATCCCCAATCCTTAATCTTCAGTCCACAATCCTCAATCCTCAATCCTCAACCCTCAATCTTCAATACTCAATACTCAATCTTCAATCCTCAATCCTCAATCCTCAATCCTCAATCCTCAGACTTCGAACATCAATACTCATCCCTCAGTCCTCGTCCTCAATCCACAACCCTCAATCCTCAATCCTCAATCTTCAATCATTAATATTCAATCTTCAATCCTCAATCCTCAATCCTCTATACTCAATCCTCAATCCTCAATGTTCAATCCTCAATACCCAATCCTCAATCTTCAATCCTCAATCCTCAATCCTCAATCCTCAATCCGCAATCCTCAATCCTCAATCCTCAGTCCTCAACCCTCAATCCTGAATCCTCAATCCTGAATCCTCAATCTTCAGCCCTCAGTCCTCAACAATCAGTTGTCAATCCACAATCCCCAATAGAATATCATCAATTCACAGTTTTCAATACTCAATACTCAATCTACAATCTTCAAATCTCTATCCACAAACATCAATTCTCATCACTCAACCCTCAACACTCAGTCCTCAATGTTCAATCCCCAATTCTCAATTCTCAATCTTCAATCCTCAATACTGAACATTCAATCCTCAATCCTCAATCCTCAGTCCTCAATCCTCAATACTCAATCTTCAATCCTCAGTACCCAATCCTCAATCTGCAACCCTCAATCCTCAACCCTCAATCCTCGATCCTCAGTCCCCAATCCTCAATCCTCAATCCTCAATGTTCAATCCGCAATACCCAATCCTCAATCTTCAATCCTCAATCCTCAATCCTCAACCCTCAATCCTTAATCCTCAATCCTCAATCGTCAGCCATCGTCCGCAATCCTCAACACTCAATCCACAATCCTCAATCTTCAATCATCAATACTCAATCTTCAATCCTCAATCCTCAATCTTCAATCCTCAATCCTCAATTCTCACTCCTCAATACTCAATCCTCAATCGTCAATCCTCAATCCCCAAACCTCAATCTTCAATCCTCAATCCTCAATCCTCAATACTCAGTCATCAATCTTGAATCCTCAATACTCAATCTTCAATCCACAATCTTCAATGCTCAATCCTCACTGCTCAATCCTCAATCCTCAATTCTCAATACTCAATAGAATATCCTGAATCCTCAGGATTCAATACTCAAACCTCAATCCTCAACCCTCAGCCCTCATGCTCCATCCTCAATACTCGATCCTCAATCCCCAATCCTCAATCCTCAATACTCAATCTTCAATCCTCAATCCTCAATCCTCAATCCTCAGTCCTCAATACTCAATCTACAATCCTCAATACTCAGTCTTCAATCCTCAATCCTCAATCCTCAATCCTCAATCCTCATTCTTCAATCCTCAATACACAATCCTCAATATTCAATCCTCAATCCTCAATCCTCAATCCTCAATCCTCAATCCTCAATCCTCATTCTTCAATCCTCAATACCCAATCCTCAATCTTCAATCCTCAATACTCAATCCTCAATCCTCAATTCTCAGTCCTCAATACTCAATCCTCAATCGTCAATCCTCAATCCCCAATCCTCAATCTTCAATCCTCAATTCTCAATCCTCAATCCTCAATCCTCATTATTCAACACACAACCCTCAACCAACAATCCTCAACACTCAACCATCAATCCTCAATTCTCAATACTCAATAGAATATCCTGAATTCTCATGGTTCAATACTCAATCCACAAAATTCAATAATCAAGTCTCAATCCTCAAACATCAATTCTCAACACTCAATCCTCAATACTCAGTCCTCTCTCTTCAATCCTCCATCCTCAATACTCAACCGTCAATCCTCAGTCATCAATACTCAATCTTCAATACTCAATCCTCAATCCTCAATCCTCAACCCTCAATCCTCGATCCTCAACCCTCAATCCTCAATCCTCAATCTTCAATCATTAATATTCAATCTTCAATCCACAATCTTCAATCCTCAATTCTCAACACTCAATCCTCAATGTTCAATCCTCAATACCCAATCCTCAGTCTTCAATCCTCAATCCTCAATCCTCAATCCCCAGACCACAAACCCCTATCCTGAATCCTCAATCCTGAATCCTCAATCTTCAGCACTGAGTCCTCAACAATCAGTTGTCAATCCTCAATCAACAATAGAATATCATCAATTCACAGTTTTCAATACTCAATACTCAATCTGCAATCTTCAGATCTCTATCCAGAAACATCAATTCTCATCACTCAACCCTCAATACTCAGTCCCCAATCCTCAATCTTCAATCCTCAATCCTCAATCCTCAATCCTCAATCTTAATCTTCAGTCCTCAATACTCAATCTTCAATCCTCAAACCTCAATCCTTAATCCTCAGTCCTCAACCTTCAATCCTCAATCCTAAATCGGCAATCTTCAATCCTCTATATACAATCTTCAATCCTCAATCCTCAATCCTCAAACCTCAATCCCCATTCTTCAATCCTCAATACCCAATCCTCAATCTTCAATCCTCAATCCTCAATCCTTAATCCTCAATCCTCAATCCTCAGTCCTCAATCTTCAATCCTCAGTCCCAAATCCTCAATCTTCAATACACAATCCTCAATCCTTAATCTTCAATCCTCAATACTCAATCTTCAATCATCAATCCTCAATCCTCAATTCTCAATACTCATTCTTCAATCCCCAATACCCTATCCTCAATCTTCAATCCTCAATCCTTAATCCTCAATTCTCAACCCTCAATACTCAATCCTCAGACATCAAACATCAATACTCAACCCTCAATCCTCGTCCTCAATCCACAACCCTCAATCCTCGATCCTCAAACTTCAATCGTCAATATTCAATCTTCAATCCTCAATCCTCAATCCTCAATACTCAATCCTCAATACTCAATGTTCAATCCTCAATACCCAATCCTCAATCTTCAATCCTCAATCCTCAATATTCAACACTCAAGCCTCAAACATCAATCCTCAATACTCAATCATCAATCCTCAATTCTCAATACTCAATAGAATATCCTGAATTCTCATGGTTCAATGCTCAATCCACAATATTCAATAATCAAATCTCAATCCTCAAACATCAATTCTCAACACTCAATACTCAACACTCAGTCCTCTCTCTTCAATCCTCCATCCTCAACCCTCAATCCTCAAGCGTCAATCCTAAATCCTCAATCCTCAGCCCTCAATCCTCAGTCCTCAAACCTCAATCCCGAATCCTCAATCCTGAATCCTCTATATTCAGCCCTCAGTCCTCAAAAATCAATTGTCAATCCTCAATCCTCAATAGAATATCCTCAATTCACAGTTTTCAATACTGAACCCCATTCTTCAATCTTCAAATCTCAATCCACAAACATCAATTCTCATCACTCAACCATCAACACCCAGTCCTCAACCTTCAATCCTCAATACTCAATCCTCAATCTTCAATCCTCAATACTCAATACTCAATCCTCAATCCTCAATTCTCAGTCCTCAATACTCAATCCTCAGTCGTCAATCCTCAATCCCCAATCCTCAATCTTCAATCCTGAATCCTCAATCCTCAATCCTCGATCTCCAATATTCAACACACAACCCTCAATATTCAACACTCAAGCCTCAAACATCAATCCTCAATACCCAATCATCAATCCTCAATTCTCAATACTCAATAGAATATCCTGAATTCTCATGGTTCAATACTCAATCCACAATATTCAATAATCAAATCTCAATCCTTAAACATCAATTCTCAACACTCAATACTCAACACTCAGTCCTCTCTCGTCAATCCTCCATCCTCGACCCTCAATCCTCAAGCGTCAATCCTCAATCCTCAATCCTCAAACCTCAATCCTCAGTCCTCAAACCTCAATCCCGAATCCTCAATCCTGAATCCTCTATCTTCAACCCTCAGTCCTCAAAAATCAATTGTCAATCCTCAATCCTCAATAGAATATCGTCAATTCACAGTTTTCAATACTGAACCCCATTCTTCAATCTTCAAATCTCAATCCACAAACATCAATTCTCATCACTCAACCATCAACACCCAGTCCTCAATCTTCAATCCTCAATCCTCAATCCTCAATCTTCAATCCTCAAAACTCAATACTCAATCCTCAATCCTCAATTCTCAGTCCTCAATGCTCATTCCTCTATCCTCAATCGTAAATCCTCAATCCCCAATCCTCAATCTTCAATCCTCAATCCTCAATCTTCAATCCTCAATCCTCAATATTCAACACACAACCCTCAACCATCAATCCTCAATACTCAACCATCAATCCTCAATTCTCAATACTCAATAGAATGTTCTGAATTCTCATGGTTCAATACTCAATCCACAAAATTCAATAATCAAATCTCAATCCTCAAACATCAATTCTCAACACTCAATCCTCAATACTCAGTCCTCTCTCTTCAATCCTCCATCCTCAATCCTCAACCCTCAATTCTCAGCCATCAATACTCAATCTTCAATACTCAATCCTCAATCCTCAATCCTCAATCCTCAATCCTCAACCCTCAATCCTCATTCCTCAAACCTCAATCCTCAACCCTCAGCCCTCATCCTCAATTCTCAATTCTCAATCCTCAATCCTCAATCCCCAATCTTCAATTCTCAATAATCAATCTCCAATCCTAGATCCTCAATCCCCAATCTTCAATCCTTAATCCTCAACTTTCAATCCTCATTCCCCAGTCCTCAATCTTCAATCCTCAATGCTCAATCCTCAATCCTCAATCATCATTCCTCAATCCTCAGCCCTCAACCCTCAAACCTCAATCCTCAACCGTCAGTCCTCGTCCTCAATCGTCAACCCTCAATCCTCAATTCTCAATCTTCAATCCTCAATACTCAATATTCAATACTCAATCCTCAATCTTCAATCCTCAATCTTCAATCCTCAATCCTCAATCCTCAATCCTCAATCCTCATTCTTCAATCCTCAATACCCAATCCTCAATCTTCAATCCTCAATACTCAATCCTCCATCCTCAATCCTCAACCCCCAATTCTCAGTCATCAATACTCAATCTTCAATACTCAATCCTCAATCCTCAATCCTCAATCCTCAATCCTCAATCCTCAACCCTCAACCCTCATTCCTCAAACCTCAATCCTCATCCATCAGCCCTCATCCTCAATTCTCAATTCTCAATCCTCAATCCTCAATCCCCAATCTTCAATCCTCAATAATCAATCTCCAATCCTAGATCCTCAATCCCCAATCTTCAATCCTTAATCCTCAACCTTCAATCCTCATTCCCCAGTCCTCAATCTTCAATCCTCAATGCTCAATCCTCAATCTTCAATCCTCAATAATCAAACTTCAATCCTCAATACTCAATCTTCAATCCTCAATACTCAATATTCATACCTCAATCCTCAATCCTCAATCCTCAATCCTCAATCCCCAATCCTCAATCTTCAATCATCCATACTCAAACTGCAATCCTCAATCCTCAGTCCTCACTCCTCAATCCTCATTCTTCAACCCTCAATGGCGTATCCTCAATCTTCAATCCTCAATCCTCAATCATCAATTCTCAATCCTCAATCCTCAAACCTCAGACTTCAAACACCAATACTCAACCCTCAGTCCTCGTCCTCAATCCACAACCCTCAATCCTCAATCCTCAGTCTTCAATCATCAATATTCAATCTTCAATCCACAATCTTCAATCCTCAATTCTCAACCCTTAATCCTCAATGCTCAATCCTCAATACCCAATCCTCAGTCTTCAATCCTCAATCCTCAATCCTCAATCCTCAGACCACAAACCTCAATCCTGAATCCTCAATCCTGAATCCCCAATCTTCAATCCTCAATAATCAATCTTCAATCCTAATTCCTCAATCCCCAATCTTCAATCCTTAATACTCAACCTTCAATCCTCATTCCCCAGTCCTCAATCTTCAGTCCTCAGTGCTCAATCCTCAATCCTCAATCATCAGTCCTCAATCCTCAACCCTCAACCCTCAAACCTCAATCCTCAACCGTCAGTCCTCGTCCTCAATCGACAACCCTCAATCCTCAATCCTCAATCTTCAATCCTCAATCCTCAATCCTCAATCCTCAATCCTCAATGCTCAATCCTCAACCCTCAATCTTCAGTCCTCAATCATTAATCCTCAATCCTTAAACCTCAATCCCCAACCGTCAGTCCTCGTCCTCAAGCCTCAACCCTCAATCCTCAATCCTCAATCCTCAATCTTCAATCATCAATACTCAATCTTCAATCCTCAATACTCAATACTCAATCTTCAATCCTCAATCCGCAATTCTCAACCCTCAATGCTCAATACTCAATCGTCAATCCTCAATCCCCAATCCTCAATCTTCAATCCTCAATCCTCAATCCTCAATCCTCAATCCTCAATCTTCAATCCTCAATACTCAATATTCAATCCTCAATCCTCAATCCTCAATCCTCAATCCTCAATCCTCAATCCTCAATCTTCAACCATCCATACTCAAACTGCAATCCTCAATCCTCAATCATCAACTCTCAATCCTCAATCCTCAATCCTCAGACTTCAAACATCAATACTCATCCCTCAGTCCTCGTCCTCAAGCCACAACCCTCAATCCTCAATCCGCAATCTTCAATCATTAATATTCAATCTTCAATCCACAATCTTCAATCCTCAATTCTCAACCCTCAATCCTCAATGTTCAATCCTCAATACCCAATCCTCAGTCTTCAATCCTCAATCCTCAATCCTCAATCCCCAGACCACAAACCCCTATCCTGAATCCTCAATCCTGAATCCTCAATCTTCAGCACTGAGTCCTCAACAATCAGTTGTCAATCCTCAATCAACAATAGAATATCATCAATTCACAGTTTTCAATACTCAATACTCAATCTGCAATCTTCACATCTCTATCCACAAACATCAATTCTCATCAATCAACCCTCAATACTCAGTCCCCAATCCTCAATCTTCAATCCTCAATCCTCAATCCTCAATCCTCAATCTTAATCTTCAATCCTCAATACTCAATCTTCAATCCTCAATCCTCAAACCTTAATCCTCAGTCCTCAACCTTCAATCCTCAATCCTAAATCGTCAATCTTCAATCCTCTATACACAATCTTCAATCCTCAATCCTCAATCCTCAAACCTCAATCCCCATTCTTCAATCCTCAATACCCAATCCTCAATCTTCAATCCTCAATCCTCAATCCTTAATCCTCAATCCTCAATCCTCAGTCAGTAGACATCAAACATCAATACTCAACCCTCAATCCTCGTCCTCAATCCACAACCCTCAATCCTCGGTCCTCAAACTTCAATCGTCAATATTCAATCTTCAATCCTCAATCCTCAATCCTCAATACTCAATCCTCAATCCTCAATGTTCAATCCTCAATACCCAATCCTCAATCTTCAATCCTCAATCCTCAATCCTCAATCCTCAATCCGCAATCCTCAATCCTCAATCCTCAGTCCTCAACCCTCAATCCTGAATCCTCAATCCTGAATCCTCAATCTTCAGCCCTCAGTCCTCAACAATCAGTTGTCAATCCACAATCCCCAATAGAATATCATCAATTCACAGTTTTCAATACTCAATACTCAATCTACAATCTTCAAATCTCTATCCACAAACATCAATTCTCATCACTCAACCCTCAACACTCAGTCCTCAATGTTCAATCCCCAATTCTCAATTCTCAATCTTCAATCCTCAATACTGAACATTCAATCCTCAATCCTCAATCCTCAGTCCTCAATCCTCAATACTCAATCTTCAATCCTCAGTACCCAATCCTCAATCTGCAACCCTCAATCCTCAACCCTCAATCCTCGATCCTCAGTCCCCAATCCTCAATCCTCAATCCTCAATGTTCAATCCGCAATACCCAATCCTCAATCTTCAATCCTCAATCCTCAATCCTCAACCCTCAATCCTTAATCCTCAATCCTCAATCTTCAGTCCTCAAACCTTAATCCTGAATCCACAATCCTGAATCCTCAATCTTCAGCCCTCAGTCCTCAACAATCAGTTGTCAATCCTCAATCCTCAATGGAATATCGTCAATTCACAGTTTTCAATACTCAATACTCAATCTGCAATCTTCAAACCTCTATACACAAACATCAGTACTCATAACTCAACACTCAACACTCCGTCCCCAGTACTCAATCTTCAATCCTCAATCCTCAATCCTCAATCCTCAATCCTCAATCCTCAATTCTCAAGCCTCAATACTGAATCTTCAATCCTCAATGCTTAATCCTCAATCCTCAATCCTCAGTCCTCAACCCACAATCCTCAATCCTCAAACCTCAATCCTCAATCGTCAGCCATCGTCCGCAATCCTCAACACTCAATCCACAATCCTCAATCTTCAATCATCAATACTCAATCTTCAATCCTCAATCCTCAATCTTCAATCCTCAATCCTCAATTCTCACTCCTCAATACTCAATCCTCAATCGTCAATCCTCAATCCCCAAACCTCAATCTTCAATCCTCAATCCTCAATCCTCAATACTCAGTCATCAATCTTGAATCCTCAATACTCAATCTTCAATCCACAATCTTCAATGCTCAATCCTCACTGCTCAATCCTCAATCCTCAATTCTCAATACTCAATAGAATATCCTGAATCCTCAGGATTCAATACTCAAACCTCAATCCTCAACCCTCAGCCCTCATGCTCCATCCTCAATACTCGATCCTCAATCCCCAATCCTCAATCCTCAATACTCAATCTTCAATCCTCAATCCTCAATCCTCAATCCTCAGTCCTCAATACTCAATCTACAATCCTCAATACTCAGTCTTCAATCCTCAATCCTCAATCCTCAATCCTCAATCCTCATTCTTCAATCCTCAATACACAATCCTCAATATTCAATCCTCAATCCTCAATCCTCAATCCTCAATCCTCAATCCTCAATCCTCATTCTTCAATCCTCAATACCCAATCCTCAATCTTCAATCCTCAATACTCAATCCTCAATCCTCAATTCTCAGTCCTCAATACTCAATCCTCAATCGTCAATCCTCAATCCCCAATCCTCAATCTTCAATCCTCAATTCTCAATCCTCAATCCTCAATCCTCAATATTCAACACACAACCCTCAACCAACAATCCTCAACACTCAACCATCAATCCTCAATTCTCAATACTCAATAGAATATCCTGAATTCTCATGGTTCAATACTCAATCCACAAAATTCAATAATCAAGTCTCAATCCTCAAACATCAATTCTCAACACTCAATCCTCAATACTCAGTCCTCTCTCTTCAATCCTCCATCCTCAATACTCAACCGTCAATCCTCAGTCATCAATACTCAATCTTCAATACTCAATCCTCAATCCTCAATCCTCAACCCTCAATCCTCGATCCTCAACCCTCAATCCTCATTCCTCAAACCTCAATCCTCAACTCTCAGCCCTCATCCTCAATTCTCAATTCTCAATTCTCAATCCTCAATCCTCAATCCTCAATTCTCATTCTTCGATCCTCAATACCCAATCTTCAATCTTCAATCCTCAATCATCAATCCTCAATTCTCAATCCTTAATCCTCAATCCTCAGACCTCAAACATCAATACTCAACGCCCAGTCCTCGTCCTCAATCCGCAACCCTCAATACTCAATCCTCAATCTTCAATTCTCAATCCTCAATCCTCAATCCTCAATCCTCAATCCTCAGTCCTCAACCCTCAATCCTGAATCCTCAATCCTGAATCTTCAATCTTCAGCCCTCAGTCCTCAACCATCAATCCTCAATTCTCAATCCTCAATAGAATATCCTCAATTCACAGTTTTCAATACTGAACCCCATTCTTCAATCTTCAAATCTCAATCCACAAACATCAATTCTCATCACTCAACCATCAACACCCAGTCCTCAATCTTCAATCCTCAATCCTCAATTCTCCGTCCTCAATACTCATTCCTCTATCCTCAATCGTAAATCCTCAATCCCCAATCCTCAATCTTCAATCCTCAATCCTCAATCCTCAATCCTCAATCCTCAATCCTCAATCCTCAATATTCAACACACAACCCTCAACAATCAATCCTCAATACTCAACCATCAATCCTCAATTCTCAATACTCAATAGAATATTCTGAATTCTCATGGTTCAATACTCAATCCACAAAATTCAATAATCAAATCTCAATCCTCAAACATCAATTCTCAACACTCAATCCTCAATACTCAGTCCTCTCTCTTCAATCCTCCATCCTCAATCCTCAACCCTCAATTCTCAGTCATCAATACTCAATCTTCAATACTCAATCCTCAATCCTCAATCCTCAATCCTCAACCCTCAATCCTCATTCCTCAAACCTCAATCCTCAACCCTCAGCCCTCATCCTCAATTCTCAATTCTCAACCCTCAATCCTCAATCCCCAATCTTCAATCCTCAATAATCAATCTCCAATCCTAGATCCTCAATCCCCAATCTTCAATCCTTAATCCTCAACCTTCAATCCTCATTCCCCAGTCCTCAATCTTCAATCCTCAATGCTCAATCCTCAATCCTCAATCATCATTCCTCAATCCTCAGCCCTCAACCCTCAAACCTCAATCCTCAACCGTCAGTCCTCGTCCTCAATCGTCAACCCTCAATCCTCAATACTCAATCTTCAATCCTCAATCCTCAATCTTCAATCCTCAATCCTCAATCCTCAATCCTCAATCCTCAATCCTCATTCTTCAATCCTCAATACCCAATCCTCAATCTTCAATCCTCAATCCTCAATCCTCAATCCCCAATTCTTAATCCTCAATCCTCAGTCCTCAGTCCTCAAACCTCAATCCTCAATCCTCAGACCTCATCCTCAATCCTCAATCCTCAATCCTCAATCTTCAATCCTCAATACTCAACCTTCAATAATCAATCCTCAATTCTCAATCCTCAATACTCAAACCTCAATCGTCAACCCTCAATCCCCAATCATCAGTCTTCAGTCCACAATCCTCAATCCTCAATCCTCAACCCTCAATCTTCAATACTCAATACTCAATCTTCAATCCTCAATCCTCAATCCTCAATCCTCAATCCTCAGTCCTCAATCCTCAATCTACAATCCTCAATACTCAGTCTTCAATCCTCAATCCTCATCCCTCAATCCTCAGTCCTCAAACCTCAATCCGGAATCCTGAACCTTGAATCCTCAACCTTCAGCAGTCGGTCCTCAACAATCAATTGTCAATCCCCAATCCTCAGTAGAATATAATCAATTCACAGTTTTCATTACTCAATACTCAATCTGCAATCTTCAAATCTCAATCCACAAACATCAATACTCATCACTCAACCCTCAACTCTCAGTCCTCAATCCTCAATATTCAATTCTCAATCCTCAATCCTCAATTCTCAGTCCTCAATACTCAATCCTCAGTCGTCAATCCTCAATCCCCAATCCTCAATCTTCAATCCTCAATCCTCAATCCTCAATCCTCGATCCTCAATATTCAACACACAACCCTCAATATTCAACACTCAAGCCTCAAACATCAATCCTCAATACCCAATCATCAATCCTCAATTCTCAATACTCAATAGAATATCCTGAATTCTCATGGTTCAATACTCAATCCACAATATTCAATAATCAAATCTCAATCCTCAAACATCAATTCTCAACACTCAATACTCAACACTCAGTCCTCTCCCGACAATCCTCCATCCTCGACCCTCAATCCTCAAGCGTCAATCCTCAATCCTCAATCCTCAAACCTCAATCCTCAGTCCTCAAACCTCAATCCCGAATCCTCAATCCTGAATCCTCCATCTTCAGCCCTCAGTCCTCAAAAATCAATTGTCAATCCTCAATCCTCAATAGAATATCCTCAATTCACAGTTTTCAATACTGAACCCCATTCTTCCATCTTCAAATCTCAATCCACAAACATCAATTCTCATCACTCAACCATCAACACCCAGTCCTCAATCTTCAATCGTCAATCCTCAATCCTCAATCTTCAATCCTCAAAACTCAATACTCAGTCCTCAATCCTCAATTCTCCGTCCTCAATACTCATTCCTCTATCCTCAATCGTAAATCCTCAATCCCCAATCCTCAATCTTCAATCCTCAATCCTCAATCCTCAATCCTCAATCCTCAATATTCAACACACAACCCTCAACCATCAATCCTCAAAACTCAACCATCAATCCTCAATTCTCAATACTCAATAGAATATTCTGAATTCTCATGGTTCAATACTCAATCCACAAAATTCAATAATCAAATCTCAATCCTCAAACATCAATTCTCAACACTCAATCCTCAATACTCAGTCCTCTCTCTTCAATCCTCCATCCTCAATCCTCAACCCTCAATTCTCAGTCATCAATACTCAATCTTCAATACTCAATCCTCAATCCTCAATCCTCAATCCTCAACCCTCAATCCTCATTCCTCAAACCTCAATCCTCAACCCTCAGCCCTCATCCTCAATTCTCAATTCTCAATCCTCAATCCTCAATCCCCAATCTTCAATCCTCAATAATCAATCTCCAATCCTAGATCCTCAATCCCCAATCTTCAATCCTTAATCCTCAACCTTCAATCCTCATTCCCCAGTCCTCAATCTTCAATCCTCAATGCTCAGTCCTCAATCCTCAATCATCATTCCTCAATCCTCAGCCCTCAACCCTCAAACCTCAATCCTCAACCGTCAGTCCTCGTCCTCAATCGTCAACCCTCAATCCTCAATACTCAATCTTCAATCCTCAATCCTCAATCTTCAATCCTCAATCCTCAATCCTCAATCCTCAATCCTCAATCCTCATTCTTCAATCCTCAATACCCAATCCTCAATCTTCAATCCTCAATCCTCAATCCTCAATCCCCAATTCTTAATCCTCAATCCTCAGTCCTCAGTCCTCAAACCTCAATCCTCAATCCTCAGACCTCATCCTCAATCCTCAATCCTCAATCCTCAATCTTCAATCCTCAATACTCAACCTTCAATAATCAATCCTCAATTCTCAATCCTCAATACTCAAACCTCAATCGTCAACCCTCAATCCCCAATCCTCAGTCTTCAGTCCACAATCCTCAATCCTCAATCCTCAACCCTCAATCTTCAATACTCAATACTCAATCTTCAATCCTCAATCCTCAATCCTCAATCCTCAATCCTCAGTCCTCAATCCTCAATCTACAATCCTCAATACTCAGTCTTCAATCCTCAATCCTCATCCCTCAATCCTCAGTCCTCAAACCTCAATCCGGAATCCTGAACCTTGAATCCTCAACCTTCAGCAGTCGGTCCTCAACAATCAATTGTCAATCCCCAATCCTCAGTAGAATATAATCAATTCACAGTTTTCATTACTCAATACTCAATCTGCAATCTTCAAATCTCAATCCACAAACATCAGTACTCATCACTCAACCCTCAACTCTCAGTCCTCAATCCTCAATATTCAATTCTCAATCCTCAATCCTCAATTCTCAGTCCTCAATACTCAATCCTCAGTCGTCAATCCTCAATCCCCAATCCTCAATCTTCAATCCTCAATCCTCAATCCTCAATCCTCGATCCTCAATATTCAACACACAACCCTCAATATTCAACACTCAAGCCTCAAACATCAATCCTCAATACCCAATCATCAATCCTCAATTCTCAATACTCAATAGAATATCCTGAATTCTCATGGTTCAATACTCAATCCACAATATTCAATAATCAAATCTCAATCCTCAAACATCAATTCTCAACACTCAATACTCAACACTCAGTCCTCTCCCGACAATCCTCCATCCTCGACCCTCAATCCTCAAGCGTCAATCCTCAATCCTCAATCCTCAAACCTCAATCCTCAGTCCTCAAACCTCAATCCCGAATCCTCAATCCTGAATCCTCCATCTTCAGCCCTCAGTCCTCAAAAATCAATTGTCAATCCTCAATCCTCAATAGAATATCCTCAATTCACAGTTTTCAATACTGAACCCCATTCTTCCATCTTCAAATCTCAATCCACAAACATCAATTCTCATCACTCAACCATCAACACCCAGTCCTCAATCTTCAATCGTCAATCCTCAATCCTCAATCTTCAATCCTCAAAACTCAATACTCAGTCCTCAATCCTCAATTCTCCGTCCTCAATACTCATTCCTCTATCCTCAATCGTAAATCCTCAATCCCCAATCCTCAATCTTCAATCCTCAATCCTCAATCCTCAATCCTCAATCCTCAATATTCAACACACAACCCTCAACCATCAATCCTCAAAACTCAACCATCAATCCTCAATTCTCAATACTCAATAGAATATTCTGAATTCTCATGGTTCAATACTCAATCCACAAAATTCAATAATCAAATCTCAATCCTCAAACATCAATTCTCAACACTCAATCCTCAATACTCAGTCCTCTCTCTTCAATCCTCCATCCTCAATCCTCAACCCTCAATTCTCAGTCATCAATACTCAATCTTCAATACTCAATCCTCAATCCTCAATCCTCAATCCTCAACCCTCAATCCTCATTCCTCAAACCTCAATCCTCAACCCTCAGCCCTCATCCTCAATTCTCAATTCTCAATCCTCAATCCTCAATCCCCAATCTTCAATCCTCAATAATCAATCTCCAATCCTAGATCCTTAATCCCCAATCTTCAATCCTTAATCCTCAACCTTCAATCCTCATTCCCCAGTCCTCAATCTTCAATCCTCAATGCTCAATCCTCAATCCTCAATCATCATTCCTCAATCCTCAGCCCTCAACCCTCAAACCTCAATCCTCAACCGTCAGTCCTCGTCCTCAATCGTCAACCCTCAGTCCTCAATACTCAATCTTCAATCCTCAATCCTCAATCTTCAATCCTCAATCCTCAATCCTCAATCCTCATTCTTCAATCCTCAATACCCAATCCTAAATCTTCAGTCCTCAATCATCAATCCTCAATCCCCAATTCTCAATCCTCAATCCTCAGTCCTCAGTCCTCAAACCTCAATCCTCAATCCTCAGACCTCATCCTCAATCCTCAATCCTCAATCCTCAATCTTCAATCCTCAAGACTCAACCTTCAATAATCAATCCTCAATTCTCAATCCTCAATACTCAAACCTCAATCGTCAACCCTCAATCCCCAATCCTCAGTCTTCAGTCCACAATCCTCAATCCTCAATCCTCAACCCTCAATCTTCAATACTCAATACTCAATCTTCAATCCTCAATCCTCAATCCTCAATCCTCAATCCTCAGTCCTCAATCCTCAATCTACAATCCTCAATACTCAGTCTTCAATCCTCAATCCTCAATGCTCAATCCTCAGTCCTCATTCTTCAATCCTCAATACACAATCCTCAATATTCAATCCTCAATCCTCAATCCTCAATCCTCAATCCTCAATTCTCAATCCTCAATCCTCAATCCTCAACCTTCAATCCTCAATACTCAATACTCAATCCTCAATCCTCAATTCTCAGTCCTCAATACTCAATCCTCAATAGTCAATCCTCAATCCCCAATCCTCAACCTTCAATCCTCAATAGTCAATATTCAATACTCAATCCTCAATCTTCAATCCTCAATCTTCAATCCTCAATCCTCAATCCTCAATCCTCAATCCTCATTCTTCAATCCTCAATACCCAATCCTCAATCTTCAATCCTCAATCCTCAATCCTCAATCCCCAATTCTCAATCCTCAATCCTCAATCCTCAATCTTCAATCCTCAATACTCATCCTTCAATAATCAATCCTCAATTCTCAATCCTCAATACTCAAACCTCAATCGTCAACCCTCAATCCCCAATCCTCAGTCTTCAGTCCACAATCCTCAATCCTCAATCCTCAACCCTCAATCTTCAATACTCAATACTCAATCTTCAATCCTCAATCCTCAATCCTCAATCCTCAATCCTCAGTCCTCAATCCTCAATCTACAATCCTCAATACTCAGTCTTCAATCCTCAATCCTCAATGCTCAATCCTCAGTCCTCATTCTTCAATCCTCAATACACAATCCTCAATATTCAATCCTCAATCCTCAATCCTCAATCCTCAATTCTCAATCCTCAATCCTCAATCCTCGACCTTCAATCCTCAATACTCAATACTCAATCCTCAATCCTCAATTCTCAGTCCTCAATACTCAATCCTCTATCGTCAATCCTCAATCCCCAATCCTCAATCTTCAATCCTCAATTCTCAATCCTCAATCCTCAATCCTCAATATTCAACACACAACCCTCAACCATCAATCCTCAACACTCAACCATCAATCCTCAATTCTCAATACTCAATAGAATATCCTGAATTCTCATGGTTCAATACTCAATCCACAAAATTCAATAATCAAGTCTCAATCCTCAAACATCAATTCTCAACACTCAATCCTCAATACTCAGTCCTCTCTCTTCAATCCTCCATCCTCAATACTCAACCCTCAATCCTCAGTCATCAATCCTCAACCCTCAATCCTCAATCCTCAACCCTCAATCCTCATTCCTCAAACCTCAATCCTCAACTCTCAGCCCTCATCCTCAATTCTCAATTCTCAATTCTCAATCCTCAATCCTCAATCCCCAATCTTCAATCCTCAATAATCTATCTCCAATCCTAGATCCTCAATCCCCAACCTTCAATCCTTGATCCTCAACCTTAAATCATCATTCCCCAGTCCACAATCTTCAATCCTCAATGCTCAATCCTCAATCCTCAATCATCATTCCTCAATCCTCAGCCCTCAACCCTCTAACCTCAATCCTCAGCCCTCATCCTCAATCCTCAATCCTCAATCCTCAATCCTCAATCTTCAATCCTCAATACTCAACCTTCAATAATCGATCCTCAATTCTCAATCCTCAATACTCAATCCTCAATCGTCAATCCTCAATCCCCAATCCTCAATCTTCAGTCCACAATCCTCAATCCTCAACCCTCAACCCTCCATCTTCAATACTCAATACTCAATCTTCAATCCTCAATCCTCAACCCTCAATCCTCAATCCTCAGTCCTCAATCCTCAATCTACAATCTTCAATACTCAGTCTTCAATCCTCAATCCTCAATCCTCAATCCTCAATCCTCAATCCCCAATCTTCAACCCTCAATAATCTATCTCCAATCCTAGATCCTCAATCCCCAATCTTCAATCCTTAATCCTCAAACTTCAATCCTCATTCCCCAGTCCTCAATCTTCAATCCTCAATGCTCAATCCTCAATCCTCAATCATCATTCCTTAATCCTCAGCCCTGAATCCTCAAACCTCAATCCTCAGCCCTCATCCTCAATCCTCAATCCTCAATCCTCAATCCTCAATCCTCAATCTTCAATCCTGAATACTCAACCTTCAATAATCGAACCTCAATTCTCAATCCTCAATACTCAATCCTCAATCGTCAATCCTCAATCCCCAATCCTCAATCTTCAGTCCACAATCCTCAATACACAACCCTCAACCCTCAATCTTCAATACTCAATACTCAATCTTCAATCCTCAATCCTCAATCCTCAATCCTCAATCCTCAGTCCTCAATCCTCAATCTACAATCCTCAATACTCAGTCTTCAATCCTCAATCCTCAATCCTCAATCCTCAATCCTCAGTCCTCAATCCTCAATCTACAATCCTCAATACTCAGTCTTCAATCCTCAGTCCTCAATGTTCGATCCTCAATCCTCATTCTTCAATCCTCAATACACAATCCTCAATATTCAATCCTCAATCCTCAATCCTCAATTCTCAATCCTCAATCCTCAATCCTCAATATTCAACACTCAAGCCTCAATCATCAATCCTCAATTCTCAATACTCATTAGAGTATCCTGAATTCTCATGGTTCAATGCTCAATCCACAATATTCAATAATCGAATCTCAATCCTCAAACATCAATTCTCAACACTCAATACTCAACAGTCAGTACTCTCTCTTCAATCCTCCATACTCAACCCTCAATCCTCAAGCGTCAATCCTCAATCCTCTACCCTCAACCCTCAATCCTCAGTCCTCAAACATCAATACTCAACCCTCAGTCCTCGTCCTCAATCCACAACCCTCAATCCTCAATCCTCAATCTTCAATTCTCAATCCTCAATACTCAACCCTCAATCCTCAATACTCAGTCCTCAACCCTCAATCCTGAATCCTCAATCCTGAATCCTCAATCTTCAGCCCTCAGTCCTCAACCATCAATGCTCAATTCTCAATACTTAATAGAATATCCTGAATTCTCATGGTTCAATACTCAATCCACAAAATTCAATAATCAAATCTCAATCCTCAAACATCAATTCTCAACACTCAATCCTCAATACTCAGTCCTCTCTCTTCAATCCTCCATCCTCAATACTCAACCATCAATCCTCAGTCATCAATACTCAATCTTCAATACTCAATCCTCAATCCTCAATCCTCAACCCTCAATCCTCGATCCTCAACCCTCAATCCTCATTCCTCAAACCTCAATCCACAACTCTCAGCCCTCATCCTCAATTCTCAATTCTCAATTCTCAATCCTCAATCCTCAACCCTCAACGCTCCATCTTCAATACTCAATACTCAATCTTCAATCCTCAATCCTCAACCCTCAATCCTCAATCCTCAGTCCTCAATCCTCAATCTACAATCCTCAATACACAATCCTCAATATTCAATCCTCAATCCACAATCCTCAATTCTCAATCCTCAATCCTCAATCCTCAATATTCAACACTCAAGCCTCAAACATCAATCCTCAATACTCAACCATCAATCCTCGATTCTCAATACTCAATAGAATATCCTGAATTCTCATGGTTCAACACTCAATCCACAATATTCAATAATCAAATCTCAATCCTCAAACATCAATTCTCAACACTCAATACTCAACACTCAGTCCTCTCTCTTCAATCCTCCATCCTCAACCCTCAATCCTCAAGCGTCAATCCTCAATCCTCAATCCTCAACCCTCAAACCTCAGTCCTCAATCCTCAATTCTCAGTCCTCAATACTCAATCCTCAATCGTCAATCCTCAATCCCCAATCCTCAATCTTCAATCCTCAATGCTCAATCCTCAATCCTCAATCCTCAATATTCAACACACAACCCTCAACCATCAATCATCAACACTCAACCATCAATCCTCAATTCTCAATACTCAATAGAATATCCTGAATTCTCATGGTTCAATACTCAATCCACAAAATTCAATAATCAAGTCTCAATCCTCAAACATCAATTCTCAACACTCAATCCTCAATACTCAGTCCTCTCTCTTCAATCCTCCATCCTCAATACTCAACCCTCAATCCTCAGTCATCAATACTCAATCTTCAATACTCAATCCTCAATCCTCAATCCTCAACCCTCAATCCTCAATCCTCAACCCTCAATCTTCATTCCTCAAACCTCAATCCTCAACTCTCAGCCCTCATCCTCAATTCTCAATTCTCAATCCTCAATCCTCAATCCCCAATATTCAACCCTCAATAATCTATCTCCAATCCTAGATCCTCAATCCCCAATCTTCAATCCTTAATCCTCAAACTTCAATCCTCATTCCCCAGTCCTCAATCTTCAATCCTCAATGCTCAATCCTCAACCCTCAATCATCATTCCTTAATCCTCAGCCCTGAACCCTCAAACCTCAATCTTCAGCCCTCATCCTCAATCCTCAATCCTCAATCCTCAATCCTCAATCCTGAATCTTCAATCCTGAATACTCAACCTTCAATAATCGATCCTCAATTCTCAATCCTCAATACTCTATCCTCAATCGTCAATCCTCAATCCCCAATCCTCAATCTTCAGTCCACAATCCTCAATCCTCAACCCTCAACCCTCAATCTTCAATACTCAATACTCAATCTTCAATCCTCAATCCTCAATCCTCAATCCTCAATCCTCAGTCCTCAATCCTCAATCTACAATCCTCAATACTCAGTCTTCAATCCTCAATCCTCAATCCTCAATGCTCAATCCTCATTCTTCAATCCTCAATTCTCAATCCTCAATCCTCAATCCTCAATCCTCAATTCTCATTCTTCGATCCTCAATAACCAATCTTCAATCTTCAATCCTCAATCATCAATCCTCAATTCTCAATCCTTAATCCTCAATCCTCAGACCTCAAACATCAATACTCAACGCCCAGTCCTCGTCCTCAATCCGCAACCCTCAATACTCAATCCTCAATCTTCAATTCTCAATCCTCAATCCTCAATCCTCAATCCTCAATCCTCAGTCCTCAACCCTCAATCCTGAATCCTCAATCCTGAATCCTCAATCTTCAGCCCTCAGTCCTCAACCATCAATCCTCAATTCTCAATACTCAACAGAATATCCTGAATTCTCATGGTTCAATACTCAATCCACAAAATTCAATAATCAAATCTCAATCCTCAAACATCATTTCTCAACACTCAATCCTCAATACTCAGTCCTCTCTCTTCAATACTCCATCCTCAATCCTCAATCCTCAAGCGTCAATCCTCAATCCTCAATCCTCATCCCTCAATCCTCAGTCCTCAAACCTCAATCCGGAATCCTGAACCTTGAATCCTCAACCTTCAGCCGTCGGTCCTCAACAATCAATTGTCAATTCCCAATCCTCAGTAGAATATCCTCAATTCACAGTTTTCATTACTCAATACTCAATCTGCAATCTTCAAATCTCAATCCACAAACATCAATACTCATCACTCAACCCTCAACTCTCAGTACTCAATCCTCAATATTCAATCCTCAATCCTCAATCCTCAATTCTCAGTCCTCAATACTCAATCCTCAGTCGTCAATCCTCAATCCCCAATCCTCAATCTTCAATCCTCAATCCTCAATCCTCAATCCTCGATCCTCAATATTCAACACACAACCCTCAATATTCAACACTCAAGCCTCAAACATCAATCCTCAATACCCAATCATCAATCCTCAATTCTCAATACTCAATAGAATATCCTCAATTCTCATGGTTCAATCCTCAATCCACAATATTCAATAATCAAATCTCAATCCTCAAACATCAATTCTCAACACTCAATACTCAACACGCAGTCCTCTCTCGACAATCCTCCATCCTCGACCCTCAATCCTCAAGCGTCAATCCTCAATCCTCAATCCTCAAACCTCAATCCTCAGTCCTCAAACCTCAATCCCGAATCCTCAATCCTGAATCCTCTATCTTCAGCCCTCAGTCCTCAAAAATCAATTGTCAATCCTCAATCCTCAATAGAATATCCTCAATTCACAGTTTTCAATACTGAACCCCATTCTTCAATCTTCAAATCTCAATCCACAAACATCAATTCTCATCACTCAACCATCAACACCCAGTCCTCAATCTTCAATCCTCAATCCTCAATCCTCAATCTTCAATCCTCAAAACTCAATACTCAGTCCTCAATCCTCAATTCTCCGTCCTCAATACTCATTCCTCTATCCTCAATCGTAAATCCTCAATCCCCAATCCTCAATCTTCAATCCTCAATCCTCAATCCTCAATCCTCAATCCTCAATATTCAACACACAACCCTCAACCATCAATCCTCAATACTCAACCATCAATCCTCAATTCTCAATACTCAATAGAATATTCTGAATTCTCATGGTTCAATACTCAATCCACAAAATTCAATAATCAAATCTCAATCCTCAAACATCAATTCTCAACACTCAATCCTCAATACTCAGTCCTCTCTCTTCAATCCTCCATCCTCAATCCTCAACCCTCAATTCTCAGTCATCAATACTCAATCTTCAATACTCAATCCTCAATCCTCAATCCTCAATCCTCAATCCTCAACCCTCAATCCTCAATCCTCAAACCTCAATCCTCAACCCTCAGCCCTCATCCTCAATTCTCAATTCTCAATCCTCAATCCTCAATCCCCTATCTTCAATCCTCAATAATCAATCTCCAATCCTAGATCCTCAATCCCCAATCTTCAATCCTTAATCCTCAACCTTCAATCCTCATTCCCCAGTCCTCAATCTTCAATCCTCAATGCTCAATCCTCAATCCTCAATCATCATTCCTCAATCCTCAGCCCTCAACCCTCAAACCTCAATCCTCAACCGTCAGTCCTCGTCCTCAATCGTCAACCCTCAATCCTCAATACTCAATTCTCAGTCCTCAATCCTCGATCCTCAATCTTCAATCCTTAGTACCAAATCCTCAATCTTCAATCCTCAATCCTCAACCCTCAACCTTCAATCCTCAAAACTCAATCTTCAATACTCAATCCTCAATGCTCAATCCTCAATACTCATTTTTCAATCCTCAATACCCAATCCCCAATCTTCAATCCTCAACCCTCAATCCTCAATTCTCAATCCTCAATCGTCAATCCTCAGACCTCAAACATCAAAACTCAACCATCAGTCCTCGTCCTCAATCCACAACACTCTATCCTCAATCCTCAATATTCAATCATCAATATTCAATCTCCTATCCTCAATCATCAATCCTCAATCCACAATCCTCAATCCTCAATCCTCAGTCCTCAAACCTCAATCCCCAACCCTCAGCCCTCATCCTCAATCCTCAGTCCTCATTTCTCAATCCTCAGTCTTCAATCCTCAATACTCAATCCTCAATCTTCAACCCTGAATCCTCAAACCTCAATCCTCAATCCTCAATCCTCTATCCTCAATCCTCAATCCTCGATCCTCAATCTTCAATCCTTAGTCCTAAATCCTCAATCTTCAATCCTCAATCCTCAACCCTCAATCTTCAATCCTCAAGACTCAATCTTCAATCCTCAATGCTTAAACCTCAATCGTCAATCTTCAATCCTCAATACTCAATCTTCAATATTCAATCCTCAATGCTCAATCCTCAGTCCTCATTCTTCAATCCTCAATACCCAATCCTCAATCTGCAATCCTCAATCCTCAATCCTCAATCCTCAATCCTCAATCCTCGATCCTCAATCTTCAATCCTTAGTACCAAATCCTCAATCTTCAATCCTCAATCCTCAATCCTCAACCCTCAATCCTCAATTCTCAATCCTCAATCCTCAATCCTCAATCTTCAATACTCAATACTCAATCTTCAACCCTCAGCCCTCATCCTCAATCCTCAATCCTCAATCTTCAACCCTCAATCCTCAATCCTCAATACTCAATCTTCCATCGTCAATCCTCAGTCCTCAAACCTCAATTCTGAAACCTCAATCTTCAATCCTCAATAATCAATCTCCAATCCTAGATCCTGAATCCCCAATCCTCAATCCTCAATACTCAACCATCAATACTCAATTCTCAATACTCAATAGAATATCCTGAATTCTCAGTATTCAATACTCAAACCTCAACGCTCAACCCTCAGCCCTCATCCTCCATCCTCGATCCTCAATCCTCAAACCTCAATCTTCAATCCTCAATACTCAATCTTCGAATCTCAATCTTCAATCCTCAATCCTCAATCCCTATCCACAATCTTCAATCCTCAATCCTCAATCCTCAATCCTCAATCCTCAATACTCAACCTTCAATCCTCCATACTGAATCATCAATCCTCAATCCTCAATCCTCAGTCATCCATCCTCAACCTTCAATACTCAATCCTCAATCCTCAATCCTCAATCCTCAATCCTCAGTCCTCAATCCACAATCATCAGTCCTCAATCTTCAATACTCAATCCTCAATCCTCAATCCTCAATCTTCAGTAATCAGTCCTCAATCCTCAATCCTCAAACCTGAATCCTCAACCGTCAGTCCTCGTCCTCAAACCTCAATCCCGAATCCTCAATCCTGAATCGTCAATCTTCAGCCCTCAGTCCTCAGCAATCAATTGTCAATCCTCAGTCCTCATTAGAATATCCTCAATTCACAGTTTTCAGTACTCAATCCCCAATCTTCAATCTTCAAATCTCAGTCTACAAACATCAATTCGCATCACTCAAAACTCAACACTCAGTCCTCAATCTTCAGTCCTCAACCCTCAATCCTCAATTCTCAATCCTCAATCGTCAATCCTCAGACCTCAAACATCAAAACTCAACCATCAGTCCTCGTCCTCAATCCACAACCCTCAATCCTCAACCCTCAACCGTCAATCCTCAATACTCAACCATCTATCCTCAATTCTCAATACTCAAAAGAATATCCTCAATTCTCACGGTTCAATACTCAATCCACAATATTCAATAATCAAACCTCAATCCTCAAACATCTATTCTCAACACTCAGTCCCCAACACTCGGTCCTCTCTCTTCAATCCTCCATCCTCAACCCTCAATCCTCAAGCGTCAATCCTCAATCCTCAATCCACAACCCTCAATCCTCAGTCCTCAAACCTCAATCCCGAATCCTCATTCCTGAATCCTCAATCTTCAGCCCTCAGTCCTGAACAATCAATTGTCAATCCTCAATCCTCAATAGAATATCCTCAACTCACAGTTTTCAATACTCAATCCCCATTCTTCAATCTTCAAACCTCAATCCACGATAATCAATTCCCATCACTCAACCCTCAACACTCAGACCTCAATCTTCTATCCTCAATCCTCAATCCTCAATCTTCAATCCTCAATACTCAATCTTCAATCCTCAATCTTCAATCCTCAATCCACAATACTCAATACTCAATCGTCAGTCCTCAATCCCCAATCCTCAATCTTCAATCCTCAACACTCAATCCTCAATCCTCAATCCTCAATCCTCAATCCTCAGACCTCAAACATCAATACTCAGCCCTCAGTCCTCGTCCTCAATCCACAACACTCTATCCTCAATCCTCAATATTCAATCATCAATATTCAATCTCCTATCCTCAATCATCAATCCTCAATCCACAATCCTCAATCCTCAATCCTCAGTCCTCAAACCACAATCCCGAATCCTCAATCCTGAATCCTCAACCTTCAGCACTCAGTCCTCAACAATAAGTTGTCAATCTTCAATCCTCAATTGAATATCCTCAGTTCAGAGATTTCAATACGCAATACTCGATCTGCAATCTTCAAATCTCAGTCTACAAACATCAATTCGCATCACTCAAAACACAACACTCAGTCCTCAATCTTCAGTCCTCAACCCTCAATCCTCAATCCTCAGTCCTCAGACCTCAAACCTCAATCCTCAACCCTCAGCCCTCATCGTCAATCCTCAATCCTCAATCCTCAATCCTCAATCCTCAATCTTCAATCCTCAATCCTCAATCCTCAGACCTCAAACATCAATACTCAACCCTCAGTCCTCGTCCTCAATCCACAACCCTCAATCCTCAACCCTGAACCATCAATCCTCAATACTCAACCATCTATCCTCAATTCTCAATACTCAATAGAATATCCTCATTTCTCACGGTTAAATACTCAATCTACAATATTCAATAATCGAGCCTCAATCCTCAAACATCTATCCTCAACACTCAATACCCAACACTCAGTCCTCTCTCTTCAATCATCCATCCTCAACCCTCAATCCTCAAGCGTCAATCCTCAACTCTCAACCCTCAATCCTCAGTCCTCAGTCCTCAAACCTCAATCCCCAACCCTCAGACCGCATCCTCAATCCTCAGTCCTCATTCCTCAAACCTCAGTCTTCAATCCTCAATACTCAATCTTCAATCCTCAGTCCACAGTCCTCAATCCTCAATCCTCAATCCTCAATCCTCAATCATCAATCCTCAATCCTCAATCCTCAATCCTCAAACCTCAATCCTCAATCCTCAATCCTCAATCCTCACTCTTCAATCCTCAAGACTCAATCTTCAATCCTCAATACTCAATCTTCAATCCTCAATACTCAATCATCAATCCTCAACACTCAATCCTCAATAATCAATCCTCAATCCTCAATCTTCAATCCTCAATGCTCAATCCTCAATCGTCAATCTTCAATCCTCAATACTCAATCTTCAATACTCAATCCTCAATGCTCAATCCTCAATCCTCATTCTTCAATCCTCAATACCCAATCCTCAATCTTCTATCCTCAATCCTCAATCCTCAATTCTAAATCCCCAATCCTCAGTCCTCAGTCCTCAAACCACAATCCTCAACCCTCAGCCCTCATCGACAATCCTCAATCCTCAATCCTCAATCCTCAATGTTCAATCGTCAATACTCAGTCTTCAACCCTCAATACTCAATCATCAATCCTCAATCCTCAATCCTCAATCGTCGATCCTCAATCCTCAATCTTCAAACCTCAATGCTCAATCCTCAATCGTCAATCTTCAATCCTCAATACTCAATCTTAAATATTCAATCCTCCATGCTCAATCCTCAATCCTCATTCTTCGATCCTCAATACTCAATCCTCAATCTGCAATCCTCAATCCTCAATCCTCAATCCTCAATCCTCAATCCTCGATCCTCAATCTTTAATCCTTAGTCCCAAATCCTCAGTCTTCAATCCTCAATCCTCAACCATCAATCTTCAATCCTCAATACTCAATCTTCAATCCTCAATCCTCAATCCTCAATCCTCAATCCTCAATACTTATTTTTCAATCCTCAATACCCAATCATCAATCTTCAATCCTCAATCCTCAATCCTTAATCCTCAATTCTCAATCCTCAATCCTCAGACCTCAAACATCAATACTCAATCCTCAGTTCTCGTCCTCAATCCACAACCCTCAATCCTCAACCCTCAACCATCAATTCTCAATACTCAACCATCTATCCTCAATTCTCAATACTGAATAGAATATCCTGAATTCTCACGGTACAATACTCAATCCACAATATTCAATAATCAATCCTCAATCCTCAAACATCTATACTCAACACTCAGTCCCCAACACTCAGTGCTCTCTCTTCAATCCTCCATCCTCAACCCTCAAGCCTCAAGCGTGAATCCTCAATCCTCAATTCTCAATCCTCAATCCTCAGTCCTCAGCCCTCAAACCTCAATCCTCAACCCTCAGCCCTCATCCTGAATCCTCAATCCTCAGTCTTCAATCCTCAATCCTCAATCCTCAATACTCAATCTTCAATCGTCAATCCTCAGTCCTCAAACCTCAATTCTGAATCCTCAATCTTCAATCCTCAATAATCAATCTCCAATCCTAGATCCTCAATCCCCAATCCTCAATCCTTAATCCTCAATCTTCAATCCTCAATCCCCAGTCCTCAATCTTCAATCCTCAATGCTCCATCCTCAATTCTCAATCCTCGTTCCTCAATCCCCAATCCTCAATCCTCAATCCTCAATCCTAAACCGTCAGTCCTCAAACCTCAATCCCTAATCCTCAACCCTGAATCCCCAATCTTCAGCACTGAGTCCTCAACAATCAGTTGTCAATCGTCAATCCTCAATAGAATATCCTCAATTCGCAGTTTTCAATACTCAATACACGATCTGCAATCTTCAAATGTCTACCCACAAATATCAATTCTCATCACCCAACCCTCAACACTCAGTCCCCAGTCCTCAATCTTCAATCCTCAATCCTCAATCCTCAATCCTCAATCCTCAATCTTCAATCCTCAATACTCAATCTTCAAACCTCAATCCTCAATCCTCAATCCTCAATCCTCACTCTTCAATCCTCAATATCCAATCCTCAATCTTCTATCCTGATCCCTCAATCCTCAATTCTAAACCCTCAATCCTCAGTCGTCAGTCCTCAAACCTCAATCCCCAACCCTCAGCCCTCATCCTCAATCCTCAATCCTCAGTCTTCAATCCTGAATCCTCAATCCTCAATCCTCAATCCTCAATCCTCAATCCGCAATCCTCAGTCCTCAAACCACAATCCTGAATGCTCAGTCCTGAATCCTCAACCTCCAGCACTCAGTGCTCAACAATAAGTTGTCGATCCTCAATCCTCAATAGAATATCCTCACTTCAGAGCTTTCAATACGCAATGCTCAATCTGCAATCTTCAAATCTCTATCCACAAACATCAATTCTCATCACTCAACCCTCAACACTCAGTCCCCAATCCTCAATCTTCAATCCTCAATCCTCAATCCTCAATCCTGAATCCTCAATTCTCAATCTTCAATCCTCAATACTCAATCTTCAACCCTCAATCCTGGATCCTCAATCCACAATCTTCATACCTCAATCCTCAATCCTCATTCTTCAATCCTCAATACCCAATCCTCAATCCTCAATCCTCAATTTTCAATCCTCAATTCTCAATCCTCAATCCTCAGTCCTCAGTCCTCAAACCTCTATCCTCAACCGTCAGCCCTCATCGTCGATCCTCAATCCTCAATCCTCAATCCTCAATCCTCAATCCTCAATCCTCAATCTTCAATCCTCAATACTCAATCTTCAATCCTCAATCCTCAATCTTCAATCCTCTATACTCAGTCTTCAATCCTCAATCCTCAATCCTCAATCCTCATTCTTCAATCCTCAAGCCTCAATCCTAAACCGTCAGTCCTCAAACCTCAATCCCGAATCCTCAACCCTGAATCCCCAATCTTCAGCACTCAGTCCTCAACAATCAGTTGTCAATCGTCAATCCTCAATGGAATATCCTCAATTCGCAGTTTTCAATACTCAATACTAGATCTGCAATCTTCAAATGTCTACCCACAAACATCAATTCTCATCACCCAACCCTCAACACTCAGTCCCCAATCCTCAATCTTCAATCCTCAATCCTCAATCCTCAATCCTCAATCCTCAATCTTCAATCCTCAATACTCAATCTTCAAACGTCAATCCTCAATCCTCAATCCTCAATCCTCAATCCTCGATCCTCAATCTTCAATCCTCAGTCCCAAATGCTCAATCTTCAATCCTCAATCCTCAACACTCAATCTTCAATCCTCAAGACTCAATGTTCAATCCTCAATCCTCAATCTTCAATCCTCAATACTCAATCATCAATCCTCAATCCTCAATCCTCAATCCTCAATCCTCAATCCTCAATCTTCAATCCTCAAGACTCAAGACTCAATCTTCAATCCTCAATCCTCAATCTTCAATCCTCAATACTCAATCATCAATCCCCAACCCTCAGCCCTCATCGTCAATCCTCAGTCCTCATTCCACAATCCTCAATCTTCAGCCCTCAATACTCAACCTTCAATCCTCAATCCTCAATCTTCAATCCTCAATCCTCAATCCTCAATTCTCAATCCTCAATACTCAATCTTCAATCCTCAATCCTCATACTCAATCCTAAATCCTCATTCTTCAATCCTCAGTACCCAATACTCAATCTTCAATCCTCAAAACTCAACCCTCAATTCTCAGTACTCAATCCTCAATCCTCAATCCTCATTCTTCAATCCTCAATAGCCAATCCTCAATCTTCAATCCCCAATCCTCAATCCTCAATTCCCAATCCTCGATCCTCAGTCCTCAGTACTCGAACCTCAATCCTCATCCCACAGCCCTCATCGTCAATCCTCAATCCTCAATCCTCAATCCTCAATCCTCAACCTTCAATCCTCAATACTCAATCTTCAATCCTCAATCCTCAATCCTCAATCCTCAATCCTCAACCCTCAATCCTCAATCCTCAATCTTCGATCCTCAGTACTCAATCCTCAATTCTCAATTCTCAATCCTCAATCCTCAATCCTCAATCTTCAATCCTCAATAATCAATCTCCTATCCTAGATCCTCAATCCCCAATACTCAATCCTTAATCCTCAATATTCAATCCTCTATCCCCAGTCCACAACCTTCAATCCCGAAAGCTCAATAATCAATCCTCAATCCTCTGTGCTCAATCGTCAATCATCAGTCCACAATCTTCAATACTCAATCCTCAATCCTCAATCCTCAATACTCAATCCTCAGTCCTCAATCCACAAACATCAATCCTCAATCTTCAATACTCAATCCTCAATCCTCAATCCTCAATCCTCAATACTGGATCTTCAATCCTCAATCCTCAATCCTCAATCCTCAACCCTCATCCCTCATCCTCAATCCTCAATCCTCAATCCTCAAACCTCAATCTTCAATCCTCAATACTCAGTCTTCAATCCTCAATCCTCAATCCTCAATCCTCAATCCTCAATCCTCAATTCTCAATCCTCAATCCTCAACCCTCAGCCCTCATCCTCAATCCTCAATCCTGAATCCTCAATCCTCAATCCTCAATCTTCAATCCTCAATACTCAGTCTTCAATCCTCAATCATCAATCCTCAATCCTCAGTCCTCGATCCACAATCATCAATCCTCAATCTTCAATACTCAATCCTCAATCCTCAATCCTCAATCCTCAGTCCTCAGTCCTCAAACCTCAGTCGTCAAACCTCAGCCATCATCCTCAATCGTCAATCCTCGTTCGTCAATCCTCAATCCTCAATATTCAATCCTCCATACTCAATCTTCAATCCTCAATCCTCAATCATCAATCCTCAATCCTCAATCATCAGTCATCAATCCTGAATCTTCAATACTCAATCCTGAATCATCAATCCTCGATCCTCAACCCTCAATCCTCACTCCTCAAACCTCAATCCTCAACCCTCAGTCCTAATCCTCAATTCTCAATTCTTAATCCTCAATCCTCAATCCTCAATCTTCAATCCTCAAAATTCAATCCTCAATACTCAATCTTCAATCCTCAATACTCAGTCTTCAGTCCTCAATCCTCAATCCTCAATCCTCAGTCCTCAATCCACAATCATCAATCCTCAATCTTCAATACTCAATCCTCAATCCTCAATCCTCAATCCTCAATACTCAATCTTCAAGCCTCGATCCTCAATCCTCAATCCTCAACCTTCAGCCCTCATCCTCAACCCTCAATCCTGAATCCTCAACCCTCAATGTTCAATCCTCAATACTCAGTCTTCAACCTTCAATCCTCAATACTCAATCTTCAATCCTCAATACTCAATCCTCAATATTCAAGACACAGCCATCAACCATCAATTCTCAATACTCAACCATCAATCCTCAATCCTCAATCCTCAATCTTCAATCCTCCATACTCAATCTTCAATCCTCAATCCTCAATCATCAATCCTCAATCCTCAATCCTCAGTCATCAATCCTCAATCTTCAATACTCAATCCTCAATCATCAATCCTCAATCCTCAATACTCAATCCTCATTCCTCAAACCTCATTCCTCAACCCTCAGTCCTCATACTCAATTCTCAATTCTTAATCCTCAATCCTCAATGCTCAATCTTCAATCCTCAATAATCAATCCTCAATACTCTGTCTTCAATCCTCAATCCTCAATCCTCAATCCTCAGTCCGCAATCCTCAAACATCAATCCTCAATCTTCAATACTCAATCCTCAATCCTCAAACCTCAATCCTCAATACTCAATCTTCAATCCTCAATTCTCAATCCTCAATCCTCAATCCTCAATCCTCAATCCTCAATCCTCAGACCTCAATCTTCAATCCTCAATACTCAATCTTCGATTCTCAATCCTCAATCCTCAATCCTCAATCCCAATCCTCAATCTTCAATCCTCAATCCTCAATCCTCAATCCTCAATCCTCAATCCGCAATCATCAATCCTCAATCTTCAACACTCAATCCTCAATTCTCAATCCTCAATCCTCAATCCTCAATCCTCAATCCTCAATGTTCAATCCTCAATCCTCAACCCTCATTCTTCAATCCTCAATCCTCAATCCTCAATCTTCAATCCTCAATACCCAATCTTCAATCTTCAATCCTCAATTCTCAATCCTCAATACTCAAACCTCAATCGTCAATCCTCAATCCCCAATCCTCAATCTTCAATCCTCAACCCTCAATCCTCAATCCTCAATCCTCAACCCTCAATCCTCAATCCTCAATCTTCAATCCTCAATAGTCAATCCTCAATTCTCATTCCTCAATCCTCAGTCCTCAGTCCTCAATCCTCAGACCTCAAACATCAATACTCAGCCCTCTGTCCTCGTCCTCAATCCACAACACTCAATCCTCAATCCTCAGACTTCAATCATCAATACTCAATCTTCAATCCACAATCCTCAATCCTCAATCCTCAATCCTCAATCCTCAATGTTCAATCCTCAATACCCAATCATCAATCTTCAATCATCAATCCTCAATCCTCAATCCTCAATCCTCAATCCTCAATCCTCAATCCTCAGTCCTCAATCCACAATCCTGAATCCTAAATCCTGAAGCCTCAACCTCCACCACTCAGTGCTCAACAATTAGTTGTCGATCCTCAATCCTCAATAGAATATCCTCACTTCAGAGCTTTCAATACGCAATGCTCAATCTGCAATCTTCAAATCTCTATCCACAAACATCAATTCTCATCACTCAACCCTCAACACTCAGTCCCCAATCCTCAATCTTCAATCCTCAATCCTCAATCCTCAATCCTCAATCCTCAATCTTCAATCCTCAATACTCAATCTTCAATCCTCAATCCTGGATCCTCAATCCTCAATCTTCATACCTCAATCCTCAATACTCAATCCTCAATCCTCATTCTTCAATCCTCAATACCCAATCCTCAATCTTCAATCCTCAATCCTCAATCCTCAATTCTCAGTCCTCAATCCTCAGTCCTCAGTCCTCAGACCTCAATCCTCAACCCTCAGCCCTCATCGTCAATCCTCAATCCTCAATCCTCAATCCTCAGTCCTCAATCTTCAATCCTCAATACTCAATCTTCAATCCTCAATCCTCAATCTTCAATCCTCAATACTCAGTCTTCAATCCTCAATCCTCAATCCTCAATCCTCATTCTTCAATACTCAATCCTCAATCCTCGGACCTCAAACATCAATACTCAACCCTCAGTCCTCGTCCTCAATCCACAACCCTCAATCCTCAATCTTCAATCCTCAATACTCAATCCTCAATTCTCAATCCTCAATCCTCAGTCCTCAGTCCTCAAACCTCAATCTTCAATCCTCAATACTCAATCCTCAATTCTCAATCCTCAATCCTCAGTCCTCAGTCCTCAAACCTCAATCCTCAACCCTCAGCCCTCATCGTCAATCCTCAATCCTCAATCCTCAATCCTCAATCCTCAATCCTCAATCTACAATCCTCAATCCTCAATCCTCAATCTTCAATCCTCAATACTCAATCTTCAAACCTCAATCCTCAATCCTCAATCCTCAATCCTCACTCTTCAATCCTCAATATCCAATCCTCAATCTTCTATCCTGATCCCTCAATCCTCAATTCTAAACCCTCAATCCTCAGTCGTCAGTCCTCAAACCTCAATCCCCAACCCTCAGCCCTCATCCTCAATCCTCAATCCTCAGTCTTCAATCCTGAATCCTCAATCCTCAATCCTCAATCCTCAATCCTCAATCCGCAATCCTCAGTCCTCAAACCACAATCCTGAATGCTCAGTCCTGAATCCTCAACCTCCAGCACTCAGTGCTCAACAATAAGTTGTCGATCCTCAATCCTCAATAGAATATCCTCACTTCAGAGCTTTCAATACGCAATGCTCAATCTGCAATCTTCAAATCTCTATCCACAAACATCAATTCTCATCACTCAACCCTCAACACTCAGTCCCCAATCCTCAATCTTCAATCCTCAATCCTCAATCCTCAATCCTGAATCCTCAATTCTCAATCTTCAATCCTCAATACTCAATCTTCAACCCTCAATCCTGGATCCTCAATCCACAATCTTCATACCTCAATCCTCAATCCTCATTCTTCAATCCTCAATACCCAATCCTCAATCCTCAATCCTCAATTTTCAATCCTCAATTCTCAATCCTCAATCCTCAGTCCTCAGTCCTCAAACCTCTATCCTCAACCGTCAGCCCTCATCGTCGATCCTCAATCCTCAATCCTCAATCCTCAATCCTCAATCCTCAATCCTCAATCTTCAATCCTCAATACTCAATCTTCAATCCTCAATCCTCAATCTTCAATCCTCTATACTCAGTCTTCAATCCTCAATCCTCAATCCTCAATCCTCATTCTTCAATCCTCAAGCCTCAATCCTAAACCGTCAGTCCTCAAACCTCAATCCCGAATCCTCAACCCTGAATCCCCAATCTTCAGCACTCAGTCCTCAACAATCAGTTGTCAATCGTCAATCCTCAATGGAATATCCTCAATTCGCAGTTTTCAATACTCAATACTAGATCTGCAATCTTCAAATGTCTACCCACAAACATCAATTCTCATCACCCAACCCTCAACACTCAGTCCCCAATCCTCAATCTTCAATCCTCAATCCTCAATCCTCAATCCTCAATCCTCAATCTTCAATCCTCAATACTCAATCTTCAAACGTCAATCCTCAATCCTCAATCCTCAATCCTCAATCCTCGATCCTCAATCTTCAATCCTCAGTCCCAAATGCTCAATCTTCAATCCTCAATCCTCAACACTCAATCTTCAATCCTCAAGACTCAATGTTCAATCCTCAATCCTCAATCTTCAATCCTCAATACTCAATCATCAATCCTCAATCCTCAATCCTCAATCCTCAATCCTCAATCCTCAATCTTCAATCCTCAAGACTCAAGACTCAATCTTCAATCCTCAATCCTCAATCTTCAATCCTCAATACTCAATCATCAATCCCCAACCCTCAGCCCTCATCGTCAATCCTCAGTCCTCATTCCACAATCCTCAATCTTCAGCCCTCAATACTCAACCTTCAATCCTCAATCCTCAATCTTCAATCCTCAATCCTCAATCCTCAATTCTCAATCCTCAATACTCAATCTTCAATCCTCAATCCTCATACTCAATCCTAAATCCTCAT
This sequence comes from Calliopsis andreniformis, assembly GCF_051401765.1. Classification (NCBI taxonomy): domain Eukaryota; kingdom Metazoa; phylum Arthropoda; class Insecta; order Hymenoptera; family Andrenidae; genus Calliopsis; species Calliopsis andreniformis. The sequence continues at coordinate 2,804,984 of NW_027480481.1, forward strand.
TCTTCAATCCTCAGTACCCAATACTCAATCTTCAATCCTCAAAACTCAACCCTCAATTCTCAGTACTCAATCCTCAATCCTCAATCCTCATTCTTCAATCCTCAATAGCCAATCCTCAATCTTCAATCCCCAATCCTCAATCCTCAATTCCCAATCCTCGATCCTCAGTCCTCAGTACTCGAACCTCAATCCTCATCCCACAGCCCTCATCGTCAATCCTCAATCCTCAATCCTCAATCCTCAATCCTCAACCTTCAATCCTCAATACTCAATCTTCAATCCTCAATCCTCAATCCTCAATCCTCAATCCTCAACCCTCAATCCTCAATCCTCAATCTTCGATCCTCAGTACTCAATCCTCAATTCTCAATTCTCAATCCTCAATCCTCAATCCTCAATCTTCAATCCTCAATAATCAATCTCCTATCCTAGATCCTCAATCCCCAATACTCAATCCTTAATCCTCAATATTCAATCCTCTATCCCCAGTCCACAACCTTCAATCCCGAAAGCTCAATAATCAATCCTCAATCCTCTGTGCTCAATCGTCAATCATCAGTCCACAATCTTCAATACTCAATCCTCAATCCTCAATCCTCAATACTCAATCCTCAGTCCTCAATCCACAAACATCAATCCTCAATCTTCAATACTCAATCCTCAATCCTCAATCCTCAATCCTCAATACTGGATCTTCAATCCTCAATCCTCAATCCTCAATCCTCAACCCTCAGCCCTCACCCTCAATCCTCAATCCTCAATCCTCAAACCTCAATCTTCAATCCTCAATACTCAGTCTTCAATCCTCAATCCTCAATCCTCAATCCTCAATCCTCAATCCTCAATTCTCAATCCTCAATCCTCAACCCTCAGCCCTCATCCTCAATCCTCAATCCTGAAACCTCAATCCTCAATCCTCAATCTTCAATCCTCAATACTCAGTCTTCAATCCTCAATCCTCAATCCTCAATCCTCAGTCCTCGATCCACAATCATCAATCCTCAATCTTCAATACTCAATCCTCAATCCTCAATCCTCAATTCTCAGTCCTCAGTCCTCAAACCTCAGTCGTCAAACCTCAGCCATCATCCTCAATCGTCAATCCTCGTTCGTCAATCCTCAATCCTCAATATACAATCCTCCATACTCAATCTTCAATCCTCAATCCTCAATCATAAATCCTCAATCCTCAATCACCAGTCATCAATCCTGAATCTTCAATACTCAATCCTGAATCATCAATCCTCGATCCTCAACCCTCAATCCTCATTCCTCAAACCTCAATCCTCAACCCTCAGTCCTCATCCTCAATCCTCAATTCTTAATCCTCAATCCTCAATCCTCAATCTTCAATCCTCAAAATTCAATCCTCAATACTCAATCTTCAATCCTCAATACTCAGTCTTCAATCCTCAATCCTCAATCCTCAATCCTCAGTCCTCAATCCACAATCATCAATCCTCAATCTTCAATACTCAATCCTCAATCCTCAATCCTCAATCCTCAATACTCAATCTTCAAGCCTCGATCCTCAATCCTCAATCCTCAACCCTCAGCCCTCATCCTCAACCCTCAATCCTGAATCCTCAACCATCAATGTTCAATCCTCAACACTCAGTCTTCAGCCTTCAATCCTCAATACTCAATCTTCAATCCTCAATACTCAATCCTCAATATTCAACACACAGCCATCAACCATCAATTCTCAATACTCAACCATCAATCCTCAATCCTCAATCCTCAATCTTCAATCCTCCATACTCAATCTTCAATACTCAATCCTCAATCATCAATCCTCAATCCTCAATCCTCAGTCATCAATCCTCAATCTTCAATACTCAATCCTCAATCATCAGTCCTCAATCCTCAATACTCAATCCTCATTCCTCAAACCTCATTCCTCAACCCTCAGTCCTCATACTCAATTCTCAATTCCTAATCCTCAATCCTCAATGCTCAATCTTCAATCCTCAATAATCAATCCTCAATACCCAATCCTCAATCTTCAATCCTCAGTCCTCAAACCTCAGTCCTCAAACCTCAGCCATTATCCTCAATCGTCAATCCTCGTTCCTCAATCCTCAATCCTCAATATTCAATCCTCCATACTCAATCTTCAATCCTCAATCCTCAATCCCCAAACCACAATCCTCAATCCTCTTTCCTCAAACCTCAATCCTCAACCCTCAGTCCTCATCCTCAATTCTCAATTCTCAATCCTCAATCCTCAATCCTCAACCTTCAATCCTCAATAATCAATCTCCTATCCTAGATCCTCAATCCCCAATACTCAATCCTTAATCCTCAATATTCAATCCTCTATCCCCAGTCCACAATCTTCAATCCCCAAAGCTCAATAATCAATCCTCAATCCTCTGTGCTCAATCGTCAATCATCAGTCCACAATCTTCAATACTCAATCCTCAATCCTCAATCCTCAATCCTCAATCCTCAATCCTCAATCATCAATCCTGAATCTTCAATACGCAATCCACAATCCTCAATCCTCAATACTCAATCCTCAGTCGTCAATCCACAATCATCAATCCTCAATCTTCAATACTCAATCCTCAATCCTCAATCCTCAATCCTCAATACTGGATCTTCAATCCTCAATCCTCAATCCTCAATCCTCAACCCTCATCCCTCATCCTCAATCCTCAATCCTCAATCCTCAAACCTCAATCTTCAATCCTCAATACTCAGTCTTCAATCCTCAATCCTCAATCCTCAATCCTCAATCCTCAATCCTCAATTCTCAATCCTCAATCCTCAACCCTCAGCCCTCATCCTCAATCCTCAATCCTGAATCCTCAATCCTCAATCCTCAATCTTCAATCCTCAATACTCAGTCTTCAATCCTCAATCATCAATCCTCAATCCTCAGTCCTCGATCCACAATCATCAATCCTCAATCTTCAATACTCAATCCTCAATCCTCAATCCTCAATCCTCAGTCCTCAGTCCTCAAACCTCAGTCGTCAAACCTCAGCCATCATCCTCAATCGTCAATCCTCGTTCGTCAATCCTCAATCCTCAATATTCAATCCTCCATACTCAATCTTCAATCCTCAATCCTCAATCATCAATCCTCAATCCTCAATCATCAGTCATCAATCCTGAATCTTCAATACTCAATCCTGAATCATCAATCCTCGATCCTCAACCCTCAATCCTCATTCCTCAAACCTCAATCCTCAACCCTCAGTCCTAATCCTCAATTCTCAATTCTTAATCCTCAATCCTCAATCCTCAATCTTCAATCCTCAAAATTCAATCCTCAATACTCAATCTTCAATCCTCAATACTCAGTCTTCAGTCCTCAATCCTCAATCCTCAATCCTCAGTCCTCAATCCACAATCATCAATCCTCAATCTTCAATACTCAATCCTCAATCCTCAATCCTCAATCCTCAATACTCAATCTTCAAGCCTCGATCCTCAATCCTCAATCCTCAACCTTCAGCCCTCATCCTCAACCCTCAATCCTGAATCCTCAACCCTCAATGTTCAATCCTCAATACTCAGTCTTCAACCTTCAATCCTCAATACTCAATCTTCAATCCTCAATACTCAATCCTCAATATTCAAGACACAGCCATCAACCATCAATTCTCAATACTCAACCATCAATCCTCAATCCTCAATCCTCAATCTTCAATCCTCCATACTCAATCTTCAATCCTCAATCCTCAATCATCAATCCTCAATCCTCAATCCTCAGTCATCAATCCTCAATCTTCAATACTCAATCCTCAATCATCAATCCTCAATCCTCAGTCCTCAGTCCTCAGACCTCAATCCTCAACCCTCAGCCCTCATCGTCAATCCTCAATCCTCAATCCTCAATCCTCAGTCCTCAATCTTCAATCCTCAATACTCAATCTTCAATCCTCAATCCTCAATCTTCAATCCTCAATACTCAGTCTTCAATCCTCAATCCTCAATCCTCAATCCTCATTCTTCAATACTCAATCCTCAATCCTCGGACCTCAAACATCAATACTCAACCCTCAGTCCTCGTCCTCAATCCACAACCCTCAATCCTCAATCTTCAATCCTCAATACTCAATCCTCAATTCTCAATCCTCAATCCTCAGTCCTCAGTCCTCAAACCTCAATCTTCAATCCTCAATACTCAATCCTCAATTCTCAATCCTCAATCCTCAGTCCTCAGTCCTCAAACCTCAATCCTCAACCCTCAGCCCTCATCGTCAATCCTCAATCCTCAATCCTCAATCCTCAATCCTCAATCCTCAATCTACAATACTCAATACTCAATCTTCAACCCTCAGCCCTCATCCTCAATACTCAATCCTCAATCTTCAATTCTCAATCCTCAATCCTCAATACTCAATCTTCAATCGTCAATCCTCAGTCCTCAAGCCGCAATTCTGTATCCTCAATCTTCAATCCTCAATAATCAATCTCCAATCCTAGATCCTCAATCCCCAATCCTCAATCCTTAATCCTCAATCTTCAATCCTCAATCCCCAGACCTCAATCTTCAATCCTCAATGCTCCATCCTCAATCCTCAATCCTCGTTCCTCAATCCTCAGTCCTCAATCCTCAAGCCTCAATCCTAAACCGTCAGTCCTCAAACCTCAATCCCGAATCCTCAACCCTGAATCCCCAATCTTCAGCACTCAGTCCTCAACAATCAGTTGTCAATCGTCAATCCTCAATGGAATATCCTCAATTCGCAGTTTTCAATACTCAATACTAGATCTGCAATCTTCAAATGTCTACCCACAAACATCAATTCTCATCACCCAACCCTCAACACTCAGTCCCCAATCCTCAATCTTCAATCCTCAATCCTCAATCCTCAATCCTCAATCCTCAATCTTCAATCCTCAATACTCAATCTTCAAACGTCAATCCTCAATCCTCAATCCTCAATCCTCAATCCTCGATCCTCAATCTTCAATCCTCAGTCCCAAATGCTCAATCTTCAATCCTCAATCCTCAACACTCAATCTTCAATCCTCAAGACTCAATGTTCAATCCTCAATCCTCAATCTTCAATCCTCAATACTCAATCATCAATCCTCAATCCTCAATCCTCAATCCTCAATCCTCAATCCTCAATCTTCAATCCTCAAGACTCAAGACTCAATCTTCAATCCTCAATCCTCAATCTTCAATCCTCAATACTCAATCATCAATCCCCAACCCTCAGCCCTCATCGTCAATCCTCAGTCCTCATTCCACAATCCTCAATCTTCAGCCCTCAATACTCAACCTTCAATCCTCAATCCTCAATCTTCAATCCTCAATCCTCAATCCTCAATTCTCAATCCTCAATACTCAATCTTCAATCCTCAATCCTCATACTCAATCCTAAATCCTCATTCTTCAATCCTCAGTACCCAATACTCAATCTTCAATCCTCAAAACTCAACCCTCAATTCTCAGTACTCAATCCTCAATCCTCAATCCTCATTCTTCAATCCTCAATAGCCAATCCTCAATCTTCAATCCCCAATCCTCAATCCTCAATTCCCAATCCTCGATCCTCAGTCCTCAGTACTCGAACCTCAATCCTCATCCCACAGCCCTCATCGTCAATCCTCAATCCTCAATCCTCAATCCTCAATCCTCAACCTTCAATCCTCAATACTCAATCTTCAATCCTCAATCCTCAATCCTCAATCCTCAATCCTCAACCCTCAATCCTCAATCCTCAATCTTCGATCCTCAGTACTCAATCCTCAATTCTCAATTCTCAATCCTCAATCCTCAATCCTCAATCTTCAATCCTCAATAATCAATCTCCTATCCTAGATCCTCAATCCCCAATACTCAATCCTTAATCCTCAATATTCAATCCTCTATCCCCAGTCCACAACCTTCAATCCCGAAAGCTCAATAATCAATCCTCAATCCTCTGTGCTCAATCGTCAATCATCAGTCCACAATCTTCAATACTCAATCCTCAATCCTCAATCCTCAATACTCAATCCTCAGTCCTCAATCCACAAACATCAATCCTCAATCTTCAATACTCAATCCTCAATCCTCAATCCTCAATCCTCAATACTGGATCTTCAATCCTCAATCCTCAATCCTCAATCCTCAACCCTCAGCCCTCACCCTCAATCCTCAATCCTCAATCCTCAAACCTCAATCTTCAATCCTCAATACTCAGTCTTCAATCCTCAATCCTCAATCCTCAATCCTCAATCCTCAATCCTCAATTCTCAATCCTCAATCCTCAACCCTCAGCCCTCATCCTCAATCCTCAATCCTGAAACCTCAATCCTCAATCCTCAATCTTCAATCCTCAATACTCAGTCTTCAATCCTCAATCCTCAATCCTCAATCCTCAGTCCTCGATCCACAATCATCAATCCTCAATCTTCAATACTCAATCCTCAATCCTCAATCCTCAATTCTCAGTCCTCAGTCCTCAAACCTCAGTCGTCAAACCTCAGCCATCATCCTCAATCGTCAATCCTCGTTCGTCAATCCTCAATCCTCAATATACAATCCTCCATACTCAATCTTCAATCCTCAATCCTCAATCATAAATCCTCAATCCTCAATCACCAGTCATCAATCCTGAATCTTCAATACTCAATCCTGAATCATCAATCCTCGATCCTCAACCCTCAATCCTCATTCCTCAAACCTCAATCCTCAACCCTCAGTCCTCATCCTCAATCCTCAATTCTTAATCCTCAATCCTCAATCCTCAATCCTCAATCCGCAATCATCAATCCTCAATACCCAATCCTCAATCTTCAATCCTCAGTCCTCAAACCTCAGTCCTCAAACCTCAGCCATTATCCTCAATCGTCAATCCTCGTTCCTCAATCCTCAATCCTCAATATTCAATCCTCCATACTCAATCTTCAATCCTCAATCCTCAATCCCCAAACCACAATCCTCAATCCTCTTTCCTCAAACCTCAATCCTCAACCCTCAGTCCTCATCCTCAATTCTCAATTCTCAATCCTCAATCCTCAATCCTCAACCTTCAATCCTCAATAATCAATCTCCTATCCTAGATCCTCAATCCCCAATACTCAATCCTTAATCCTCAATATTCAATCCTCTATCCCCAGTCCACAATCTTCAATCCCCAAAGCTCAATAATCAATCCTCAATCCTCTGTGCTCAATCGTCAATCATCAGTCCACAATCTTCAATACTCAATCCTCAATCCTCAATCCTCAATCCTCAATCCTCAATCCTCAATCATCAATCCTGAATCTTCAATACGCAATCCACAATCCTCAATCCTCAATACTCAATCCTCAGTCGTCAATCCACAATCATCAATCCTCAATCTTCAATACTCAATCCTCAATCCTCAATCCTCAATCCTCAATACTGGATCTTCAATCCTCAATCCTCAATCCTCAATCCTCAACCCTCATCCCTCATCCTCAATCCTCAATCCTCAATCCTCAAACCTCAATCTTCAATCCTCAATACTCAGTCTTCAATCCTCAATCCTCAATCCTCAATCCTCAATCCTCAATCCTCAATTCTCAATCCTCAATCCTCAACCCTCAGCCCTCATCCTCAATCCTCAATCCTGAATCCTCAATCCTCAATCCTCAATCTTCAATCCTCAATACTCAGTCTTCAATCCTCAATCATCAATCCTCAATCCTCAGTCCTCGATCCACAATCATCAATCCTCAATCTTCAATACTCAATCCTCAATCCTCAATCCTCAATCCTCAGTCCTCAGTCCTCAAACCTCAGTCGTCAAACCTCAGCCATCATCCTCAATCGTCAATCCTCGTTCGTCAATCCTCAATCCTCAATATTCAATCCTCCATACTCAATCTTCAATCCTCAATCCTCAATCATCAATCCTCAATCCTCAATCATCAGTCATCAATCCTGAATCTTCAATACTCAATCCTGAATCATCAATCCTCGATCCTCAACCCTCAATCCTCATTCCTCAAACCTCAATCCTCAACCCTCAGTCCTAATCCTCAATTCTCAATTCTTAATCCTCAATCCTCAATCCTCAATCTTCAATCCTCAAAATTCAATCCTCAATACTCAATCTTCAATCCTCAATACTCAGTCTTCAGTCCTCAATCCTCAATCCTCAATCCTCAGTCCTCAATCCACAATCATCAATCCTCAATCTTCAATACTCAATCCTCAATCCTCAATCCTCAATCCTCAATACTCAATCTTCAAGCCTCGATCCTCAATCCTCAATCCTCAACCTTCAGCCCTCATCCTCAACCCTCAATCCTGAATCCTCAACCCTCAATGTTCAATCCTCAATACTCAGTCTTCAACCTTCAATCCTCAATACTCAATCTTCAATCCTCAATACTCAATCCTCAATATTCAAGACACAGCCATCAACCATCAATTCTCAATACTCAACCATCAATCCTCAATCCTCAATCCTCAATCTTCAATCCTCCATACTCAATCTTCAATCCTCAATCCTCAATCATCAATCCTCAATCCTCAATCCTCAGTCATCAATCCTCAATCTTCAATACTCAATCCTCAATCATCAATCCTCAATCCTCAATACTCAATCCTCATTCCTCAAACCTCATTCCTCAACCCTCAGTCCTCATACTCAATTCTCAATTCTTAATCCTCAATCCTCAATGCTCAATCTTCAATCCTCAATAATCAATCCTCAATACTCTGTCTTCAATCCTCAATCCTCAATCCTCAATCCTCAGTCCGCAATCCTCAAACATCAATCCTCAATCTTCAATACTCAATCCTCAATCCTCAAACCTCAATCCTCAATACTCAATCTTCAATCCTCAATTCTCAATCCTCAATCCTCAATCCTCAATCCTCAATCCTCAATCCTCAGACCTCAATCTTCAATCCTCAATACTCAATCTTCGATTCTCAATCCTCAATCCTCAATCCTCAATCCCAATCCTCAATCTTCAATCCTCAATCCTCAATCCTCAATCCTCAATCCTCAATCCGCAATCATCAATCCTCAATCTTCAACACTCAATCCTCAATTCTCAATCCTCAATCCTCAATCCTCAATCCTCAATCCTCAATGTTCAATCCTCAATCCTCAACCCTCATTCTTCAATCCTCAATCCTCAATCCTCAATCTTCAATCCTCAATACCCAATCTTCAATCTTCAATCCTCAATTCTCAATCCTCAATACTCAAACCTCAATCGTCAATCCTCAATCCCCAATCCTCAATCTTCAATCCTCAACCCTCAATCCTCAATCCTCAATCCTCAACCCTCAATCCTCAATCCTCAATCTTCAATCCTCAATAGTCAATCCTCAATTCTCATTCCTCAATCCTCAGTCCTCAGTCCTCAATCCTCAGACCTCAAACATCAATACTCAGCCCTCTGTCCTCGTCCTCAATCCACAACACTCAATCCTCAATCCTCAGACTTCAATCATCAATACTCAATCTTCAATCCACAATCCTCAATCCTCAATCCTCAATCCTCAATCCTCAATGTTCAATCCTCAATACCCAATCATCAATCTTCAATCCTCAATCCTCAATCCTCAATCCTCAATCCTCAATCCTCAATCCTCAATCCTCAGTCCTCAATCCACAATCCTGAATCCTAAATCCTGAAGCCTCAACCTCCACCACTCAGTGCTCAACAATTAGTTGTCGATCCTCAATCCTCAATAGAATATCCTCACTTCAGAGCTTTCAATACGCAATGCTCAATCTGCAATCTTCAAATCTCTATCCACAAACATCAATTCTCATCACTCAACCCTCAACACTCAGTCCCCAATCCTCAATCTTCAATCCTCAATCCTCAATCCTCAATCCTCAATCCTCAATCTTCAATCCTCAATACTCAATCTTCAATCCTCAATCCTGGATCCTCAATCCTCAATCTTCATACCTCAATCCTCAATACTCAATCCTCAATCCTCATTCTTCAATCCTCAATACCCAATCCTCAATCTTCAATCCTCAATCCTCAATCCTCAATTCTCAGTCCTCAATCCTCAGTCCTCAGTCCTCAGATCTCAATCCTCAACCCTCAGCCCTCATCGTCAATCCTCAATCCTCAATCCTCAATCCTCAGTCCTCAATCTTCAATCCTCAATACTCAATCTTCAATCCTCAATCCTCAATCTTCAATCCTCAATACTCAGTCTTCAATCCTCAATCCTCAATCCTCAATCCTCATTCTTCAATACTCAATCCTCAATCCTCGGACCTCAAACATCAATACTCAACCCTCAGTCCTCGTCCTCAATCCACAACCCTCAATCCTCAATCTTCAATCCTCAATACTCAATCCTCAATTCTCAATCCTCAATCCTCAGTCCTCAGTCCTCAAACCTCAATCTTCAATCCTCAATACTCAATCCTCAATTCTCAATCCTCAATCCTCAGTCCTCAGTCCTCAAACCTCAATCCTCAACCCTCAGCCCTCATCGTCAATCCTCAATCCTCAATCCTCAATCCTCAATCCTCAATCCTCAATCTACAATACTCAATACTCAATCTTCAACCCTCAGCCCTCATCCTCAATACTCAATCCTCAATCTTCAATTCTCAATCCTCAATCCTCAATACTCAATCTTCAATCGTCAATCCTCAGTCCTCAAGCCGCAATTCTGTATCCTCAATCTTCAATCCTCAATAATCAATCTCCAATCCTAGATCCTCAATCCCCAATCCTCAATCCTTAATCCTCAATCTTCAATCCTCAATCCCCAGACCTCAATCTTCAATCCTCAATGCTCCATCCTCAATCCTCAATCCTCGTTCCTCAATCCTCAGTCCTCAATCCTCAAGCCTCAATCCTAAACCGTCAGTCCTCAAACCTCAATCCCGAATCCTCAACCCTGAATCCCCAATCTTCAGCACTCAGTCCTCAACAATCAGTTGTCAATCGTCAATCCTCAATGGAATATCCTCAATTCGCAGTTTTCAATACTCAATACTAGATCTGCAATCTTCAAATGTCTACCCACAAACATCAATTCTCATCACCCAACCCTCAACACTCAGTCCCCAATCCTCAATCTTCAATCCTCAATCCTCAATCCTCAATCCTCAATCCTCAATCTTCAATCCTCAATACTCAATCTTCAAACGTCAATCCTCAATCCTCAATCCTCAATCCTCAATCCTCGATCCTCAATCTTCAATCCTCAGTCCCAAATGCTCAATCTTCAATCCTCAATCCTCAACACTCAATCTTCAATCCTCATGACTCAATGTTCAATCCTCAATCCTCAATCTTCAATCCTCAATACTCAATCATCAATCCTCAATCCTCAATCCTCAATCCTCAATCCTCAATCCTCAATCTTCAATCCTCAAGACTCAAGACTCAATCTTCAATCCTCAATCCTCAATCTTCAATCCTCAATACTCAATCATCAATCCCCAACCCTCAGCCCTCATCGTCAATCCTCAGTCCTCATTCCACAATCCTCAATCTTCAGCCCTCAATACTCAACCTTCAATCCTCAATCCTCAATCTTCAATCCTCAATCCTCAATCCTCAATTCTCAATCCTCAATACTCAATCTTCAATCCTCAATCCTCATACTCAATCCTAAATCCTCATTCTTCAATCCTCAGTACCCAATACTCAATCTTCAATCCTCAAAACTCAACCCTCAATTCTCAGTACTCAATCCTCAATCCTCAATCCTCATTCTTCAATCCTCAATAGCCAATCCTCAATCTTCAATCCCCAATCCTCAATCCTCAATTCCCAATCCTCAATCCTCAGTCCTCAGTACTCGAACCTCAATCCTCATCCCACAGCCCTCATCGTCAATCCTCAATCCTCAATCCTCAATCCTCAATCCTCAACCTTCAATCCTCAATACTCAATCTTCAATCCTCAATCCTCAATCCTCAATCCTCAATCCTCAACCCTCAATCCTCAATCCTCAATCTTCGATCCTCAGTACTCAATCCTCAATTCTCAATTCTCAATCCTCAATCCTCAATCCTCAATCTTCAATCCTCAATAATCAATCTCCTATCCTAGATCCTCAATCCCCAATACTCAATCCTTAATCCTCAATATTCAATCCTCTATACCCAGTCCACAACCTTCAATCCCGAAAGCTCAATAATCAACCCTCAATCCTCTGTGCTCAATCGTCAATCATCAGTCCACAATCTTCAATACTCAATCCTCAATCCTCAATCCTCAATCCTCAATCCTCAATCCTCAATCCTCAATCATCAATCCTGAATCTTCAATACGCATTCCACAATCCTCAATCCTCAATACTCAATCCTCAGTCCTCAATCCACAAACATCAATCCTCAATCTTCAATACTCAATCCTCAATCCTCAATCCTCAATCCTCAATACTGGATCTTCAATCCTCAATCCTCAATCCTCAATCCTCAACCCTCAGCCCTCACCCTCAATCCTCATTCCTCAATCCTCAAACCTCAATCTTCAATCCTCAATACTCAGTCTTCAATCCTCAACCCTCAATCCTCAATCCTCAATCCTCAATCCTCAATTCTCAATCCTCAATCCTCAACCCTCAGCCCTCATCCTCAATCCTCAATCCTGAATCCTCAATCCTCAATCCTCAATCTTCAATCCTCAATACTCAGTCTTCAATCCTCAATCCTCAATCCTCAATCCTCAGTCCTCGATCCACAATCATCAATCCTCAATCTTCAATACTCAATCCTCAATCCTCAATCCTCAATCCTCAGTCCTCAGTCCTCAAACCTCAGTCGTCAAACCTCAGCCATCATCCTCAATCGTCAATCCTCGTTCGTCAATCCTCAATCCTCAATATACAATCCTCCATACTCAATCTTCAATCCTCAATCCTCAATCATAAATCCTCAATCCTCAATCACCAGTCATCAATCCTGAATCTTCAATACTCAATCCTGAATCATCAATCCTCGATTCTCAACCCTCAATCCTCATTCCTCAAACCTCAATCCTCAACCCTCAGTCCTCATCCTCAATCCTCAATTCTTAATCCTCAATCCTCAATCCTCAATCTTCAATCCTCAAAATTCAATCCTCAATACTCAATCTTCAATCCTCAATACTCAGTCTTCAATCCTCAATCCTCAATCCTCAATCCTCAGTCCTCAATCCACAATCATCAATCCTCAATCTTCAATACTCAATCCTCAATCCTCAATCCTCAATCCTCAATACTCAATCTTCAAGCCTCGATCCTCAATCCTCAATCCTCAACCCTCAGCCCTCATCCTCAACCCTCAATCCTGAATCCTCAACCATCAATGTTCAATCCTCAATACTCAGTCTTCAACCTTCAATCCTCAATACTCAATCTTCAATCCTCAATACTCAATCCTCAATATTCAACACACAGCCATCAACCATCAATTCTCAATACTCAACCATCAATCCTCAATCCTCAATCCTCAATCTTCAATCCTCCATACTCAATCTTCAATCCTCAATCCTCAATCATCAATCCTCAATCCTCAATCCTCAGTCATCAATCCTCAATCTTCAATACTCAATCCTCAATCATCAGTCCTCAATCCTCAATACTCAATCCTCATTCCTCAAACCTCATTCCTCAACCCTCAGTCCTCATACTCAATTCTCAATTCCTAATCCTCAATCCTCAATGCTCAATCTTCAATCCTCAATAGTCAATCCTCAATACCCAATCCTCAATCTTCAATCCTCAGTCCTCAAACCTCAGTCCTCAAACCTCAGCCATTATCCTCAATCGTCAATCCTCGTTCCTCAATCCTCAATCCTCAATATTCAATCCTCCATACTCAATCTTCAATCCTCAATCCTCAATCCCCAAACCACAATCCTCAATCCTCTTTCCTCAAACCTCAATCCTCAACCCTCAGTCCTCATCCTCAATTCTCAATTCTCAATCCTCAATCCTCTATCCTCAACCTTCAATCCTCAATAATCAATCTCCTATCCTAGATCCTCAATCCCCAATACTCAATCCTTAATCCTCAATATTCAATCCTCTATCCCCAGTCCACAATCTTCAATCCCCAAAGCTCAATAATCAATCCTCAATCCTCTGTGCTCAATCGTCAATCATCAGTCCACAATCTTCAATACTCAATCCTCAATCCTCAATCCTCAATCCTCAATCCTCAATCCTCAATCATCAATCCTGAATCTTCAATACGCAATCCACAATCCTCAATCCTCAATACTCAATCCTCAGTAATCAATCCACAATCATCAATCCTCAATCTTCAATACTCAATCCTCAATCCTCAATCCTCAATCCTCAATACTGGATCTTCAATCCTCAATCCTCAATCCTCAATCCTCAACCCTCAGCCCTCATCCTCAATCCTCAATCCTCAATCCTCAAACCTCAACCTTCAATCCTCAATACTCAGTCTTCAATCCTCAATCCTCAATCCTCAATCCTCAATCCTCAATCCTCAATTCTCAATCCTCAATCCTCAACCCTCAGCCCTCATCCTCAATCCTCAATCCTGAATCCTCAATCCTCAATCCTCAATCTTCAATCCTCAATACTCAGTCTTCAATCCTCAATCCTCAATCCTCAATCCTCAGTCCTCGATCCACAATCATCAATCCTCAATCTTCAATACTCAATCCTCAATCCTCAATCCTCAATCCTCAGTCCTCAGTCCTCAAACCTCAGTCGTCAAACCTCAGCCATCATCCTCAATCGTCAATCCTCGTTCGTCAATCCTCAATCCTCAATATTCAATCCTCCATACTCAATCTTCAATCCTCAATCCTCAATCATAAATCCTCAATCCTCAATCATCAGTCATCAATCCTGAATCTTCAATACTCAATCCTGAATCATCAATCCTCGATCCTCATCCCTCAATCCTCATTCCTCAAACCTCAATCCTCAACCCTCAGTCCTCATCCTCAATTCTCAATTCTTAATCCTCAATCCTCAATCCTCAATCTTCAATCCTCAAAATTCAATCCTCAATACTCAATCTTCAATCCTCAATACTCAGTCTTCAATCCTCAATCCTCAATCCTCAATCCTCAGTCCTCAATCCACAATCATCAATCCTCAATCTTCAATACTCAATCCTCAATCCTCAATCCTCAATCCTCAATACTCAATCTTCAAGCCTCGATCCTCAATCCTCAATCCTCAACCCTCAGCCCTCATACTCAACCCTCAATCCTGAATCCTCAACCCTCAATGTTCAATCCTCAATACTCAGTCTTCAACCTTCAATCCTCAATACTCAATCTTCAATCCTCAATACTCAATCCTCAATATTCAACACACAGCCATCAACCATCAATTCTCAATACTCAACCATCAATCCTCAATCCTCAATCCTCAATCTTCAATCCTCCATACTCAATCTTCAATCCTCAATCCTCAATCATCAATCCTCAATCCTCAATGCTCAGTCATCAATCCTCAATCTTCAATACTCAATCCTCAATCATCAATCCTCAATCCTCAATACTCAATCCTCATTCCTCAAACCTCATTCCTCAACCCTCAGTCCTCATACTCAATTCTCAATTCTTAATCCTCAATCCTCAATGCTCAATCTTCAATCCTCAATAATCAATCCTCAATACCCAATCCTCAATCTTCAATCCTCAGTCCTCAAACCTCAGTCCTCAAACCTCAGCCATTATCCTCAATCGTCAATCCTCGTTCCTCAATCCTCAATCCTCAATATTCAATCCTCCATACTCAATCTTCAATCCTCAATCCTCAATCCCCAAACCACAATCCTCAATCCTCTTTCCTCAAACCTCAATCCTCAACCCTCAGTCCTCATACTCAATTCTCAATTCTCAATCCTCAATCCTCAATCCTCAATCTTCAATACTCAATAATCAATCTCCTATCCTAGATCCTCAATCCCCAATACTCAATCCTTAATCCTCAATATTCAATCCTCTATCCCCAGTCCACAATCTTCAATCCCCAAAGCTCCATAATCAATCCTCAATCCTCTGTGCTCAATCGTCAATCATCAGTCCACAATCTTCAATACTCAATCCTCAATCCTCAATCCTCAATCCTCAATCCTCAATCCTCAATCCTCAATCATCAATCCTGAATCTTCAATACGCAATCTACAATCCTCAATCCTCAATACTCAATCCTCAGTCCTCACTCCACAATCATCAATCCTCAATCTTCAATACTCAATCCTCAATCCTCAATCCTCAATCCTCAATACTGGATCTTCAATCCTCAATCCTCAATCCTCAATCCTCAACCCTCAGCCCTCATCCTCAATCCTCAATCCTCAATCCTCAAACCTCAATCTTCAATCCTCAATACTCAGTCTTCAATCCTCAATCCTCAATCCTCAATCCTCAATCCTCAATCCTCAATTCTCAATCCTCAATCCTCAACCCTCAGCCCTCATCCTCAATCCTCAATCCTGAATCCTCAATCCTAAATCCTCAATCTTCAATCCTCAATACTCAGTCTTCAATCCTCAATCCTCAATCCTCAATCCTCAGTCCTCGATCCACAATCATCAATCCTCAATCTTCAATACTCAATCCTCAATCCTCAATCCTCAATCCTCAGTCCTCAGTCCTCAAACCTCAGTCGTCAAACCTCAGCCATCATCCTCAATCGTCAATCCTCGTTCGTCAATCCTCAATCCTCAATATTCAATCCTCCATACTCAATCTTCAATCCTCAATCCTCAATCATCAATCCTCAATCCTCAATCATCAGTCATCAATCCTGAATCTTCAATACTCAATCCTGAATCATCAATCCTCGATCCTCAACCCTCAATCCTCATTCCTCAAACCTCAATCCTCAACCCTCAGTCCTCATCCTCAATTCTCAATTCTTAATCCTCAATCCTCAATCCTCAATCTTCAATCCTCAAAATTCAATCCTCAATACTCAATCTTCAATCCTCAATACTCAGTCTTCAATCCTCAATCCTCAATCCTCAATCCTCAGTCCTCAATCCACAATCATCAATCCTCAATCTTCAATACTCAATCCTCAATCCTCAATCCTCAATCCTCAATACTCAATCTTCAAGCCTCGATCCTCAATCCTCAATCCTCAACCTTCAGCCCTCATCCTCAACCCTCAATCCTGAATCCTCAACCCTCAATGTTCAATCCTCATTACTCAGTCTTCAACCTTCAATCCTCAATACTCCATCTTCAATCCTCAATACTCAATCCTCAATATTCAACACACAGCCATCAACCATCAATTCTCAATACTCAACCATCAATCCTCAATCCTCAATCCTCAATCTTCAATCCTCCATACTCAATCTTCAATCCTCAATCCTCAATCATCAATCCTCAATCCCCAGACCTCAATCTTCAATCCTCAATGCTCCATCCTCAATCCTCAATCCTCGTTCCTCAATCCTCAATCCTCAATCCTCAAGCCTCAATCCTAAACCGTCAGTCCTCAAACCTCAATCCCGAATCCTCAACCCTGAATCCCCAATCTTCAGCACTCAGTCCTCAACAATCAGTTGTCAAGCGTCAATCCTCAATGGAATATCCTCAATTCGCAGTTTTCAATACTCAATACTAGATCTGCAATCTTCAAATGTCTACCCACAAACATCAATTCTCATCACCCAACCCTCAACACTCAGTCCCCAATCCTCAATCTTCAATCCTCAATCCTCAATCCTCAATCCTCAATCCTCAATGTTCAATCCTCAATACTCAATCTTCAAACGTCAATCCTCAATCCTCAATCCTCAATCCTCAATCCTCGATCCTCAATCTTCAATCCTCAGTCCCAAATGCTCAATCTTCAATCCTCAATCCTCAACACTCAATCTTCAATCCTCAAGACTCAATGTTCAATCCTCAATCCTCAATCTTCAATCCTCAATACTCAATCATCAATCCTCAATCCTCAATCCTCAATCCTCAATCCTCAATCCTCAATCCTCAATCTTCAATCCTCAAGACTCAAGACTCAATCTTCAATCCTCAATCCTCAATCTTCAATCCTCAATACTCAATCATCAATCCCCAACCCTCAGCCCTCATCGTCAATCCTCAGTCCTCATTCCACAATCCTCAATCTTCAGCCCTCAATACTCAACCTTCAATCCTCAATCCTCAATCTTCAATCCTCAATCCTCAATCCTCAATTCTCAATCCTCAATACTCAATCTTCAATCCTCAATCCTCATACTCAATCCTAAATCCTCATTCTTCAATCCTCAATACCCAATACTCAATCTTCAATCCTCAAAACTCAACCCTCAATTCTCAGTACTCAATCCTCAATCCTCAATCCTCATTCTTCAATCCTCAATACCCAATCCTCAATCTTCAATCCCCAATCCTCAATCCTCAATTCCCAATCCTCAATCCTCAGTCCTCAGTCCTCGAACCTCAATCCTCATCCCACAGCCCTCATCGTCAATCCTCAATCCTCAATCCTCAATCCTCAATCCTCAACCTTCAATCCTCAATACTCAATCTTCAATCCTCAATCCTCAATCCTCAATCCTCAATCCTCAACCCTCAATCCTCAATCCTCAATCCTCAACCCTCAGCCCTCATCGTCAATCCTCAATCCTCAATCCTCAAACCTCAGTCCTCAATCTTCAATCCTCAATACTCAATCTTCAATCCTCAATCCTCAATCTTCATTCCTCAAACCTCATTCCTCAACCCTCAGTCCTCATACTCAATTCTCAATTCTTAATCCTCAATCCTCAATGCTCAATCTTCAATCCTCAATAATCAATCCTCAATACCCAATCCTCAATCTTCAATCCTCAGTCCTCAAACCTCAGTCCTCAAACCTCAGCCATTATCCTCAATCGTCAATCCTCGTTCCTCAATCCTCAATCCTCAATATTCAATCCTCCATACTCAATCTTCAATCCTCAATCCTCAATCCCCAAACCACAATCCTCAATCCTCTTTCCTCAAACCTCAATCCTCAACCCTCAGTCCTCATACTCAATTCTCAATTCTCAATCCTCAATCCTCAATCCTCAATCTTCAATACTCAATAATCAATCTCCTATCCTAGATCCTCAATCCCCAATACTCAATCCTTAATCCTCAATATTCAATCCTCTATCCCCAGTCCACAATCTTCAATCCCCAAAGCTCAATAATCAATCCTCAATCCTCTGTGCTCAATCGTCAATCATCAGTCCACAATCTTCAATACTCAATCCTCAATCCTCAATCCTCAATCCTCATTCCTCAATCCTCAATCCTCAATCATCAATCCTGAATCTTCAATACGCAATCCACAATCCTCAATCCTCAATACTCAATCCTCAGTCCTCACTCCACAATCATCAATCCTCAATCTTCAATACTCAATCCTCAATCCTCAATCCTCAATCCTCAATACTGGATCTTCAATCCTCAATCCTCAATCCTCAATCCTCAACCCTCAGCCCTCATCCTCAATCCTCAATCCTCAATCCTCAAACCTCAATCTTCAATCCTCAATACTCAGTCTTCAATCCTCAATCCTCAATCCTCAATCCTCAATCCTCAATCCTCAATTCTCAATCCTCAATCCTCAACCCTCAGCCCTCATCCTCAATCCTCAATCCTGAATCCTCAATCCTCAATCCTCAATCTTCAATCCTCAATACTCAGTCTTCTATCCTCAATCCTCAATCCTCAATCCTCAGTCCTCGATCCACAATCATCAATCCTCAATCTTCAATACTCAATCCTCAATCCTCAATCCTCAATCCTCAGTCCTCAGTCCTCAAACCTCAGTCGTCAAACCTCAGCCATCATCCTCAATCGTCAATCCTCGTTCGTCAATCCTCAATCCTCAATATTCAATCCTCCATACTCAATCTTCAATCCTCAATCCTCAATCATCAATCCTCAATCCTCAATCATCAGTCATCTATCCTGAATCTTCAATACTCAATCCTGAATCATCAATCCTCGATCCTCAACCCTCAATCCTCATTCCTCAAACCTCAATCCTCAACCCTCAGTCCTCATCCTCAATTCTCAATTCTTAATCCTCAATCCTCAATCCTCAATCTTCAATCCTCAAAATTCAATCCTCAATACTCAATCTTCAATCCTCAATACTCGGTCTTCAATCCTCAATCCTCAATCCTCAATCCTCAGTCCTCAATCCACAATCATCAATCCTCAATCTTCAATACTCAATCCTCAATCCTCAATCCTCAATCCTCAATACTCAATCTTCAAGCCTCGATCCTCAATCCTCAATCCTCAACCTTCAGCCCTCATCCTCAACCCTCAATCCTGAATCCTCAACCCTCAATGTTCAATCCTCATTACTCAGTCTTCAACCTTCAATCCTCAATACTCCATCTTCAATCCTCAATACTCAATCCTCAATATTCAACACACAGCCATCAACCATCAATTCTCAATACTCAACCATCAATCCTCAATCCTCAATCCTCAATCTTCAATCCTCCATACTCAATCTTCAATCCTCAATCCTCAATCATCAATCCTCAATCCCCAGACCTCAATCTTCAATCCTCAATGCTCCATCCTCAATCCTCAATCCTCGTTCCTCAATCCTCAATCCTCAATCCTCAAGCCTCAATCCTAAACCGTCAGTCCTCAAACCTCAATCCCGAATCCTCAACCCTGAATCCCCAATCTTCAGCACTCAGTCCTCAACAATCAGTTGTCAAGCGTCAATCCTCAATGGAATATCCTCAATTCGCAGTTTTCAATACTCAATACTAGATCTGCAATCTTCAAATGTCTACCCACAAACATCAATTCTCATCACCCAACCCTCAACACTCAGTCCCCAATCCTCAATCTTCAATCCTCAATCCTCAATCCTCAATCCTCAATCCTCAATCTTCAATCCTCAATACTCAATCTTCAAACGTCAATCCTCAATCCTCAATCCTCAATCCTCAATCCTCGATCCTCAATCTTCAATCCTCAGTCCCAAATGCTCAATCTTCAATCCTCAATCCTCAACACTCAATCTTCAATCCTCAAGACTCAATGTTCAATCCTCAATCCTCAATCTTCAATCCTCAATACTCAATCATCAATCCTCAATCCTCAATCCTCAATCCTCAATCCTCAATCCTCAATCCTCAATCTTCAATCCTCAAGACTCAAGACTCAATCTTCAATCCTCAATCCTCAATCTTCAATCCTCAATACTCAATCATCAATCCCCAACCCTCAGCCCTCATCGTCAATCCTCAGTCCTCATTCCACAATCCTCAATCTTCAGCCCTCAATACTCAACCTTCAATCCTCAATCCTCAATCTTCAATCCTCAATCCTCAATCCTCAATTCTCAATCCTCAATACTCAATCTTCAATCCTCAATCCTCATACTCAATCCTAAATCCTCATTCTTCAATCCTCAATACCCAATACTCAATCTTCAATCCTCAAAACTCAACCCTCAATTCTCAGTACTCAATCCTCAATCCTCAATCCTCATTCTTCAATCCTCAATACCCAATCCTCAATCTTCAATCCCCAATCCTCAATCCTCAATTCCCAATCCTCAATCCTCAGTCCTCAGTCCTCGAACCTCAATCCTCATCCCACAGCCCTCATCGTCAATCCTCAATCCTCAATCCTCAATCCTCAATCCTCAACCTTCAATCCTCAATACTCAATCTTCACTCCTCAATCCTCAATCCTCAATCCTCAATCCTCAACCCTCAATCCTCAATCCTCAATCCTCAACCCTCAGCCCTCATCGTCAATCCTCAATCCTCAATCCTCAAACCTCAGTCCTCAATCTTCAATCCTCAATACTCAATCTTCAATCCTCAATCCTCAATCTTCAATCCTCAATACTCAGTCTTCAATCCTCAATCCTCAATCCTCAATCCTCATTCTTCAATACTCAATCCTCAATCCTCGGACCTCAAACATCAATACTCAACCCTCAGTCCTCGTCCTCAATCCACAACCCTCAATCCTCAATCTTCAATCCTCAATACTCAATCCTCAATTCTCAATCCTCAATCCTCAGTCCTCAGTCCTCAAACCTCAATCTTCAATCCTCAATACTCAATCCTCAATTCTCAACCCTCAATCCTCAGTCCTCAGTCCTCAAACCTCAATCCTCAACCCTCAGCCCTCATCGTCAATCCTCAATCCTCAATCCTCAATCCTCAATCCTCAATCCTCAATCTACAATACCCAATACTCAATCTTCAACCCTCAGACCTCATCCTCAATACTCAATCCTCAATCTTCAATTCTCAATCCTCAATCCTCAATACTCAATCTTCAATCGTCAATCCTCAGTCCTCAAGCCGCAATTCTGTATCCTCAATCTTCAATCCTCAATAATCAATCTCCAATCCTAGATCCTCAATCCCCAATCCTCAATCCTTAATCCTCAATCTTCAATCCTCAATCCTCAGACCTCAATCTTCAATCCTCAATGCTCCACCCTCAATCCTCAATCCTCGATCCTCAATCCTCAATCCTCAATCCTCAAGCCTCAATCCTAAACCGTCAGTCCTCAAACCTCAATCCCGAATCCTCAACCCTGAATCCCCAACCTTCAGCACTCAGTCCTCAACAATCAGTTGTCAATCGTCAATCCTCAATGGAATATCCTCAATTCGCAGTTTTCAATACTCAATACTAGATCTGCAATCTTCAAATGTCTACCCACAAACATCAATTCTCATCACCCAACCCTCAACACTCAGTCCCCAATCCTCAATCTTCAATCCTCAATCCTCAATCCTCAATCCTCAATCCTCAATCTTCAATCCTCAATACTCAATCTTCAAACGTCATTCCTCAATCCTCAATCCTCAATCCTCAATCCTCGATCCTCAATCTTCAATCCTCAGTCCCAAATGCTCAATCCTCAATCCTCAATCCTCAACACTCAATCTTCAATCCTCAAGACTCAATGTTCAATCCTCAATCCTCAATCTTCAATCCTCAATACTCAATCATCAATCCTCAATCCTCAATCCTCAATCCTCAATCCTCAATCCTCAATCCTCAATCTTCAATCCTCAAGACTCAAGACTCAATCTTCAATCCTCAATCCTCAATCTTCAATCCTCAATACTCAATCATCAATCCCCAACCCACAGCCCTCATCGTCAATCCTCAGTCCTCATTCCACAATCCTCAATCTTCAGCCCTCAATACTCAACCTTCAATCCTCAATCCTCAATCTTCAATCCTCAATCCTCAATCCTCGATTCTCAATCCTCAATACTCAATCTTCAATCCTCAATCCTCATACTCAATCCTAAATCCTCATTCTTCAATCCTCAATACCCAATACTCAATATTCAATCCTCAAAACTCAACCCTCAATTCTCAGTACTCAATCCTCAATCCTCAATCCTCATTCTTCAATCCTCAATACCCAATCCTCAATCTTCAATCCCCAATCCTCAATCCTCAATTCCCAATCCTCAATCCTCAGTCCTCAGTCCTCGAACCTCAATCCTCATCCCACAGCCCTCATCGTCAATCCTCAATCCTCAATCCTCAATCCTCAATCCTCAACCTTCAATCCTCAATACTCAATCTTCAATCCTCAATCCTCAATCCTCAATCCTCAATCCTCAACCCTCAATCCTCAATCCTCAATCTTCGATCCTCAGTACTCAATCCTCAATTCTCAATTCTCAATCCTCAATCCTCAATCCTCAATCTTCAATCCTCAATAATCAATCTCCTATCCTAGATCCTCAATCCCCAATACTCAATCCTTAATCCTCAATATTCAATCCTCTATCCCCAGTCAACAATCTTCAATCCCCAAAGCTCAATAATCAATCCTCAATCCTCTGTGCTCAATCGTCAATCATCAGTCCACAATCTTCAATACTCAATCCTCAATCCTCAATCCTCAATCCTCAATCCTCAATCCTCAATCATCAATCCTGAATCTTCAATACGCATTCCACAATCCTCAATCCTCAATCCTCAATACTCAATCCTCAGTCCTCAATCCACAAACATCAATCCTCAATCTTCAATACTCAATCCTCAATCCTCAATCCTCAATCCTCAATCCTCAATACTGGATCTTCAATCCTCAATCCTCAATCCTCAATCCTCAACCCTCAGCCCTCATCCTCAATCCTCAATCCTCAATCCTCAAACCTCAATCTTCAATCCTCAATACTCAGTCTTCAATCCTCAATCCTCAATCCTCAATCCTCAATCCTCAATCCTCAATTCTCAATCTTCAATCCTCAACCCTCAGCCCTCATCCTCAATCCTCAATCCTGAATCCTCAATCCTCAATCCTCAATCTTCAATCCTCAATACTCAGTCTTCAATCCTCAATCCTCAATCCTCAATCCTCAGTCCTCGATTCACAATCATCAATCCTCAATCTTCAATACTCAATCCTCAATCCTCAATCCTCAATCCTCAGTCCTCAGTCCTCAAACCTCAGTCGTCAAACCTCAGCCATCATCCTCAATCGTCAATCCTCGTTCGTCAATCCTCAATCCTCAATATTCAATCCTCCATACTCAATCTTCAATCCTCAATCCTCAATCATAAATCCTCAATCCTCAATCATCAGTCATCAATCCTGAATCTTCAATACTCAATCCTGAATCATCAATCCTCGATCCTCAACCCTCAATCCTCATTCCTCAAACCTCAATCCTCAACCCTCAGTCCTTATCCTCAATTCTCAATTCTTAATCCTCAATCCTCAATCCTCAATCTTCAATCCTCAAAATTCAATCCTCAATACTCAATCTTCAATCCTCAATACTCAGTCTTCAATCCTCAATCCTCAATCCTCAATCCTCAGTCCTCAATCCACAATCATCAATCCTCAATCTTCAATACTCAATCCTCAATCCTCAATCCTCAATCCTCAATACTCAATCTTCAAGCCTCGATCCTCAATCCTCAATCCTCAACCCTCAGCCCTCATACTCAACCCTCAATCCTGAATCCTCAACCCTCAATGTTCAATCCTCAATACTCAGTCTTCAACCTTCAATCCTCAATACTCAATCTTCAATCCTCAATACTCAATCCTCAATATTCAACACACAGCCATCAACCATCAATTCTCAATACTCAACCATCAATCCTCAATCCTCAATCCTCAATCTTCAATCCTCCATACTCAATCTTCAATCCTCAATCCTCAATCCTCAATCATCAATCCTCAATCCTCAATGCTCAGTCATCAATCCTCAATCTTCAATACTCAATCCTCAATCATCAATCCTCAACCCTCAATACTCAATCCTCATTCCTCAAACCTCATTCCTCAACCCTCAGTCCTCATACTCAATTCTCAATTCTTAATCCTCAATCCTCAATGCTCAATCTTCAATCCTCAATAATCAATCCTCAATACCCAATCCTCAATCTTCAATCCTCAGTCCTCAAACCTCAGTCCTCAAACCTCAGCCATTATCCTCAATCGTCAATCCTCGTTCCTCAATCCTCAATCCTCAATATTCAATCCTCCATACTCAGTCTTCAATCCTCAATCCTCTTTCCTCAAACCCCAATCCTCAACCCTCAGTCCTCATCCTCAATTCTCAATTCTCAATCCTCAATCCTCAATCCTCAATCTTCAATCCTCAATAATCAATCTCCTATCCTAGATCCTCAATCCCCAATACTCAATCCTTAATCCTCAATATTCAATCCTCTATCCCCAGTCCACAATCTTCAATCCCCAAAGCTCAATAATCAATCCTCAATCCTCTGTGCTCAATCGTCAATCATCAGTCCACAATCTTCAATACTCAATCCTCAATCCTCAATCCTCAATCCTCAATCCTCAATCCTCAATCATCAATCCTGAATCTTCAATACGCAATCCACAATCCTCAATCCTCAATACTCAATCCTCAGTCCTCAATCCACAATCATCAATCCTCAATCTTCAATACTCAATCCTCAATCCTCAATCCTCAATCCTCAATACTGGATCTTCAATCCTCAATCCTCAATCCTCAATCCTCAACCCTCAGCCCTCATCCTCAATCCTCAATCCTCAATCCTCAAACCTCAATCTTCAATCCTCAATACTCAGTCTTCAATCCTCAATCCTCAATCCTCAATCCTCAATCCTCAATCCTCAATTCTCAATCCTCAATCCTCAACCCTCAGCCCTCATCCTCAATCCTCAATCCTGAATCCTCAATCCTCAATCCTCAATCTTCAATCCTCAATACTCAGTCTTCAATCCTCAATCCTCAATCCTCAATCCTCAATCCTCAGTCCTCGATCCACAATCATCAATCCTCAATCTTCAATACTCAATCCTCAATCCTCAATCCTCAATCCTCAGTCCTCAGTCCTCAAGCCTCAGTCGTCAAACCTCAGCCATCATCCTCAATCGTCAATCCTCGTTCGTCAATCCTCAATCCTCAATATTCAATCCTCCATACTCAATCTTCAATCCTCAATCCTCAATCATCAATCCTCAATCCTCAATCATCAGTCATCAATCCTGAATCTTCAATACTCAATCCTGAATCATCAATCCTCGATCCTCAACCCTCAATCCTCATTCCTCAAACCTCAATCCTCAACCCTCAGTCCTCATCCTCAATTCTCAATTCTTAATCCTCAATCCTCAATCCTCAATCTTCAATCCTCAAAATTCAATCCTCAATACTCAATCTTCAATCCTCAATACTCAGTCTTCAATCCTCAATCCTCAATCCTCAATCCTCAGTCCTCAATCCACAATCATCAATCCTCAATCTTCAATACTCAATCCTCAATCCTCAATCCTCAATCCTCAATACTCAATCTTCAAGCCTCGATCCTCAATCCTCAATCCTCAACCTTCAGCCCTCATCCTCAACCCTCAATCCTGAATCCTCAACCCTCAATGTTCAATCCTCAATACTCAGTCTTCAACCTTCAATCCTCAATACTCCATCTTCAATCCTCAATACTCAATCCTCAATATTCAACACACAGCCATCAACCATCAATTCTCAATACTCAACCATCAATCCTCAATCCTCAATCCTCAATCTTCAATCCTCCATACTCAATCTTCAATCCTCAATCCTCAATCATCAATCCTCAATCCTCAATCCTCAGTCATCAATCCTCAATCTTCAATACTCAATCCTCAATCATCAATCCTCAATCCTCAATCTTCAATCCTCAATCCTAAATCCTCGATCCTCAATCCTCAATCCTCAATCTTCAATCCTCAATACTCAATCCTCAATCCTCAATCCTCAATCCTCAATACACAATCTTCAATCCTCATTCCTCAATCCTCAATCCTCAATCCTCAATCCTCGATCCTCAATCCTCAGACATCAATCCTCAATCTTCAATACTCAATCGTCAATCCTCAGTCCTCAATTCTCAATCCTCAATCCTCGTTCCTCAAACCTCAATCCTCAACCCTCAGTCCTCATCCTCAATTCTCAATTCTCAATCCTCAAACCTCAATCTTCAATCCTCAATACTCAATCCTCAATCCTCAATACGCAACCATCAATCCTCAATTCTCAATACTCAATCTAATATCCTGAGTTCTCAGTATTCAATACTCAAACCTCAACGCTCAACCCTCAGCCCTCATCCTCCATCCTCAATCCTCAATCCTCAAACTTCAATCTTCAATCCTCAATACTCAATCTTCGGTTCTCAATCCTCAATCCTCAATCCTCAATCCCAATCCTCAATCTTCAATCCTCAATCCTCAATCCTCAATCCTCAATCCTCAATCCGCAATCATCAATCCTCAATCTTCAACACTCAATCCTCAATCCTCAATCCTCAATCTTCAATCCTCAATCCTAAATCCTCGATCCTCAATCCTCAATCCTCAATCCTCAATCCTCAATATTCAATACACAACCCTCAAACATCAATCCTCAGTACTCAATCGTCAGTCTTCAAACCTCAATACTCAATCTTCAATCCTCAATCCTCAATCCTCAATCCTCATTCTTCAATCCTCAATACCCAATTCTCAATCCTCAATCCTCAATCCTCAGTCATGAATCCTCAATCTTCAATACACAAACCTCAATCATCAATCCTCAATCCTCAATCCTCATTCCTCATTCCTCAATCCTTAATCCTCAATCCTCAGTCCGCAATAATCAACATTCAATACTCAATCTTCAATACTCAATCCTCTATCCTCAATCCTCAATCCTCAACCCCAATACTCAACCTTCAATCCTCCATACTCAATCTTCAATCCTCAATCCTCAATCATCAATCCTCAATCCTCAATCCTCAGTCATCAATACTCAATCTTCAATACCCAATCCTCAATCCTCAATCCTCAATCCTCAATACTCGATCTTCAATCCTCAATTCTCAATCCTCAATCCTCAACCCTCAGCCCTCATCCTCAATCCTCAATCCTCAATCTTCAATACTCAATCGTCAATCCTCAGTCCTCAATTCTCAATCCTCTGTCCTCGTTACTCAAACCTCAATCCTCAACCCTCAGTCCTCATCCTCAATTCTCAATTCTCAATCCTCAAACCTCAATCTTCAATCCTCAATACTCAATCCTCAATCCTCAATACGCAACCATCAATCCTCAATTGTCAATACTCAATCTAATATCCTGAATTCTCAGTATTCAATACTCAAACCTCAACGCTCAACCCTCAGCCCTCATCCTCCATCCTCAATCCTCAATCCTCAAACCTCAATCTTCAATCCTCAATACTCAATCTTCGATTCTCAATCCTCAATCCTCAATCCTCAATCCCAATCCTCAATCTTCAATCCTCAATCCTCAATCCTCAATCCTCAATCCGCAATCATCAATCCTCAATCTTCAACACTCAATCCTCAATCCTCAATCCTCAATCTTCAATCCTCAATCCTAAATCCTCGATCCTCAATCCTCAATCCTCAATCCTCAATCCTCAATCCTCATTCTTCAATCCTCAATCCCCAATCCTCAATCCTTAATCCTCAATCTTCAATCCTCAATCCCCAGTCCAAAATCTTCAATCCTCAATGCTAAATCCTCAATCCTAAATCCTCAGTCATCAGTCCTCAATCTTCAATACTCAATCCTCAATCCTCAATCCTCAATCCTCAATCCTCAATCCTGAATCGTCAATCTTCAGCCCTCAGTCCTCAACAATCAATTGTCAATCCTCAGTCCCCATTAGAATATCCTCCATTCACAGTTTTCAGTACTCAATCCCCAATCTTCAATCTTCAAATCTCAGTCTACAAACATCAATTCGCATCACTCAAAACTCAACACTCGGTCCTCAATCTTCAGTCCTCAATCCTCAATCCTCAATCTTTAATCCTCAATACTCAATCTTCAATCCTCAATCCTCAATTCTCAATCCTCAGTCCTCAATCCTCAATCGCCAATACTCAATCCCCAATCCTCAATCTTCAATCCTCAGTCCTCAGTCCTCAATCATCAATACTCAATGATCAATCGTCAATACTCAACCTTCAATCCTCAACCCTCAATAATCAAACCACATTCCTCAATCCTCAATCATCAACCTTCAATCCCCAATACTAAATCTTCAATCCTCAATTCCCAATCCTCAATCGTCAATCCTCAATCCTCAATCCTCAGTCATCAATCCTCAATCTTCAATACTCAATCCTCAATCGTCAATCCTCAATCCTCAATCCTCAATCCTCAATCCTCATTCCTCAAACCTCAATCCTCAACCCTCGGTCATCATCCTCAATTCTCAATTCTCAATCCTCAATTCTCAATCCTCAATCCTCAGTCCTCAGTCGTCAAACCTCAGTCCTCAAACCTCAGCCATCATCCTCAATCGTCAATCCTCGGTCCTCAATCCTCAATCCTCAATCTTCAATCCTCCATACTCAATCTTCAATCCTCAATCCTCAATCATCAATCCTCAATCCTCAATCCTCCGTCATCAATCCTCAATCTTCAATACTCAATCCTCAATCCTCAATCCTCAATCCTCAATACTCGATCTTCAATCCTCAATCCTCAATCCTCAATCCTCAACCCTCAGCCCTCACCCTCAAACCTCAATCCTGAATCCTCAAACCTCATTCTTCAATCCTCAATACTCAGTCTTCAATCCTCAATCCGCAATCCTCAACCATCAATCCTCAATCCTCAATCCTCAATCCTCAATCCTCAATCCTCAATCCTCAATCGTCAATCCTCATTCTTCAATCCTCAATACCCAATCCTCAATCCTCAATCCTCATTCCTCATTCCTCAGTCCTTAATCCTCAATCCTCAGTCCGCAATAATCAACATTCAATACTCAATCTTCAATACTCAATCCTCTATCCTCAATCCTCAATCCTCAATCCCCAATACTCAACCTTCAATCCTCCATACTCAATCTTCAATCCTCAATCCTCAATCATCAATCCTCAATCCTCAATCCTCAGTCATCAATACTCAATCTTCAATACCCAATCCTCAATCCTCAATCCTCAATCCTCAATACTCGATCTTCAATCCTCAATCCTCAATCCTCAATCCTCAACCCTCAGCCCTCATCCTCAAACCTCAATCCTGAATCCTCAAACCTCAATCTTCAATCCTCAATACTCAGTCTTCAATCCTCAACCCTCAATCCTCAATCCTCAATCCTCAATCCTCAATTCTCAATCCTCAATCCTCAACCCTCAGCCCTCATCCTCAATCCTCAATCCTGAATCCTCAATCCTCAATCCTCAATCTTCAATCCTCAATACTCAATCCTCAATACTCAATCCTCAATCCTCAATACACAATCTTCAGTCCTCAATCCTCAATCCTCAATCCTCAATCCTCAATCCTCGATCCTCAATCCTCAGACATCAATCCTCAATCTTCAATACTCAATCGTCAATCCTCAGTCCTCAATTCTCAATCCTCAATCCTCGTTCCTCAAACCTCAATCCTCAAACCTCAGCCCTCATCCTCCATCCTCAATCCTCAATCCTCAAACCTCAATCTTCAATCCTCAATACTCAATCTTCGATTCTCAATCCTCAATCCTCAATCCTCAATCCCAATCCTCAATCTTCAATCCTCAATCCTCAATCCTCAATCCTCAATCCTCAATCCGCAATCATCAATCCTCAATCTTCGACACTCAATCCTCAATCCTCAATCCTCAATCTTCAATCCTCAATGCTAAATCCTCGATCCTCAATCCTCAATCCTCAATCCTCAATCCTCAATATTCAATACACAACCCTCAAACATCAACCCTCAGTACTCAATCGTCAGTCTTCAATCCTCAATACTCAATCTTCAATCCTCAGTCCTCAATCCTCAATCCTCATTCTTCAATCCTCAATACCCAATCCTCAATCTTCAATCCTCAATCCCCAATCCTCAATCCTTAATCCTCAATCTTCAATCCTCAATCCCCAGTCCAAAATCTTCAATCCTCAATGCTAAATCCTCAATCCTAAATCCTCAGTCATCAGTCCTCAATCCTCAATCCCCAAACCTGAGTCCTCAACCGTCAGTCCTCGTCCTCAAACCTCAATCCCGAATCCTCAATCCTGAATCGTCAATCTTCAGCCCTCAGTCCTCAACAATCAATTGTCAATCCTCAGTCCCCATTAGAGTATCCTCAATTCACAGTTTTCAGTACTCAATCCCCAATCTTCAATCTTCAAATCTCAGTCTACAAACATCAATTCGCATCACTCAAAACTCAACACTCAGTCCTCAATCTTCATTCCTCAATCCTCAATCCTCAATCTTTAATCCTCAATACTCAATCTTCAATCCTCAATCCTCAATTCTCAATCCTCAGTCCTCAATCCTCAATCGCCAATACTCAATCCCCAATCCTCAATCTTCAATCCTCAGTCCTCAGTCCTCAATCATCAATACTCAATGATCAATCCTCAATACTCAACCTTCAATCCTCAACCCTCAATCCTCAAACCACATTCCTCAATCCTCAATCATCAACCTTCAATCCTCAATACTCAATCTTCAATCCTCAATTCCCAATCCTCAATCGTCAATCCTCAATCCTCAATCCTCAGTCATCAATCCTCAATCTTCAATACTCAATCCTCAATCCTCAATCCTCAATCCTCAATCCTCAATCCTCAATCCTCAGTCGTCAATCCTCATTCTTCAATCCTCAATACCCAATCCTATATCCTCAATCCTAAATCCTCAATTCTCAATCCTCAATCCTCAGTCCTCAGTCCTCAAACCTCAGACCTCAAACCTCAGCCATCATCCTCAATCGTCAATCCTCGGTCCTCAATCCTCAATCCTCTATCCTCAATCCTCAATCCTCAATCCTCAATACTCAACCTTCAATCCTCCATACTCAATCTTCAATCCTCAATCCTCAATCATCAATCCTCAATCCTCAATCCTCAGTCATCAATCCTCAATCTTCAATACCCAATCATCAATCATCAATCCTCAATCCTCAATTCTCAACCCTCATTCCACAAACCTCAATCCTCAACCCTCAGTCCTCATCCTCAATTCTAAATTCTTAATCCTCAATCCTCAATCCTCAGTCTTCAATCCTCAAAATTCAATCCTCAATACTCAGTCTTCAATCCTCAATCCTCTATCCTCAACCCTCAGTCCGCAATCCTCAACATTCAATCCTCAATCTTCAATACTCAATCCTCAATCCTCAATCCTCAACCCTCAATCCTCAATATTCAACCTACAATCCTCCATACTCAATCTTCAATCCTCAATCCTCAATCATCAATTCTCAATCATCAACCTTCAATCCTCAATACTCAATCTTCAATCCTCAATTCCCAATCCTCAATCGTCAATCCTCAATTCTCAATCCTCAGTCATCAATCCTCAATCTTCAATACTCAATCGTCAATCCTCAGTCCTCAACCCTCAATCCTCAATCCTCAATCCTCAACCCTCAGCCCTCATCCTCAAACCTCAATCCTGAATCCTCAAACCTCAATCTTCAATCCTCAATACTCAGTCTTCAATCCTCAACCCTCAATCCTCAATCCTCAATCCTCAATCCTCAATTCTCAATCCTCAATCCTCAACCCTCAGCCCTCATCCTCAATCCTCAATCCTGAATCCTCAATCCTCAATCCTCAATCTTCAATCCTCAATACTCAATCCTCAATCCTCAATCCTCAATCCTCAATACACAATCTTCAATCCTCAATCCTCAATCCTCAATCCTCATCCTCAATCCTCGATCCTCAATCCTCAGACATCAATCCTCAATCTTCAATACTCAATCGTCAATCCTCAGTCCTCAATTCTCAATCCTCAATCCTCGTTCCTCAAACCTCAATCCTCAACCCTCAGTCCTCATCTTCAATTCTCAATTCTCAATACTCAAACCTCAATCTTCAATCCTCAATACTCAATCCTCAATCCTCAATACGCAACCATCAATCCTCAATTCTCAATACTCAATCTAATATCCTGAATTCTCAGTATTCAATACTCAAACCTCAACGCTCAACCCTCAGCCCTCATCCTCCATCCTCAA
Organism: Calliopsis andreniformis; assembly: GCF_051401765.1. NCBI lineage: Eukaryota > Metazoa > Arthropoda > Insecta > Hymenoptera > Andrenidae > Calliopsis > Calliopsis andreniformis. Next base: position 2,838,316 of record NW_027480481.1, read on the forward strand.
TCCTCAATCCTCAAACCTCAATCTTCAATCCTCAATACTCAATCTTCGATTCTCAATCCTCAATCCTCAATCCTCAATCCCAATCCTCAACCTTCAATCGTCAATCCTCAATCCTCAATCCTCAATCCCAATCCTCAATCTTCAATCCTCAATCCTCAATCCTCAATTCTCAATCCTCAATCCGCAATCATCAATCCTCAATCTTCAACATTCAATCCTCAATCCTCAATCCTCAATCTTCAATACTCAATGCTAAATCCTCGATCCTCAATCCTCAATCCTCAATCCTCAATCCTCAATATTCAATACACAACCCTCAAACATCAACCCTCAGTACTCAATCGTCAGTCTTCAATTTTCAATACACAAACCTCAATCATCAATCCTCAATCCTCAATCCTCATTCCTCATTCCTCAATCCTTAATCCCCAATCCTCAGTCCGCAATAATCAACATTCAATACTCAATCTTCAATACTCAATCCTCTATCCTCAATCCTCAATCCTCAATCCCCAATACTCAACCTTCAATCCTCCATACTCAATCTTCAATCCTCAATCCTCAATCATCAATCCTCAATCCTCAATCCTCAGTCATCAATACTCAATCTTCAATACCCAATCCTCAATCCTCAATCCTCAATCCTCAATACTCGATCTTCAATCCTCAATCCTCAATCCTCAATCCTCAACCCTCAGCCCTCATCCTCAAACCTCAATCCTGAATCCTCAAACCTCAATCTTCAATCCTCAATACTCAGTCTTCAATCCTCAACCCTCAATCCTCAATCCTCAATCCTCAATCCTCAATTCTCAATCCTCAATCCTCAACCCTCAGCCCTCATCCTCAATCCTCAATCTTGAATCCTCAATCCTCAATCCTCAATCTTCAATCCTCAATACTCAATCCTCAATACTCAATCCTCAATCCTCAATACACAATCTTCAGTCCTCAATCCTCAATCCTCAATCCTCAATCCTCAATCCTCGATCCTCAATCCTCAGACATCAATCCTCAATCTTCAATACTCAATCGTCAATCCTCAGTCCTCAATTCTCAATCCTCAATCCTCGTTCCTCAAACCTCAATCCTCAAACCTCAGCCCTCATCCTCCATCCTCAATCCTCAATCCTCAAACCTCAATCTTCAATCCTCAATACTCAATCTTCGATTCTCAATCCTTAATCCTCAATCCTCAATCCCAATCCTCAATCTTCAATCCTCAATCCTCAATCCTCAATCCTCAATCCTCAATCCGCAATCATCAATCCTCAATCTTCAACACTCAATCCTCAATCCTCAATCCTCAATCTTCAATCCTCAATACTCAATCCTCAATACTCAATCCTCAATCCTCAATACACAATCTTCAGTCCTCAATCCTCAATCCTCAATCCTCAATCCTCAATCCTCGATCCTCAATCCTCAGACATCAATCCTCAATCTTCAATACTCAATCGTCAATCCTCAGTCCTCAATTCTCAATCCTCAATCCTCGTTCCTCAAACCTCAATCCTCAAACCTCAGCCCTCATCCTCCATCCTCAATCCTCAATCCTCAATCCTCAAACCTCAATCTTCAATCCTCAATACTCAATCTTCGATTCTCAATCCTCAATCCTCAATCCTCAATCCCAATCCTCAATCTTCAATCCTCAATCCTCAATCCTCAATCCTCAATCCTCAATCCGCAATCATCAATCCTCAATCTTCAACACTCAATCCTCAATCCTCAATTCTCAATCTTCAATCCTCAATGCTAAATCCTCGATCCTCAATCCTCAATCCTCAATCCTCAATCCTCAATATTCAATACACAACCCTCAAACATCAACCCTCAGTACTCAATCGTCAGTCTTCAATCCTCAATACTCAATCTTCAATCCTCAGTCCTCAATCCTCAATCCTCATTCTTCAATCCTCAATACCCAATCCTCAATCTTCAATCCTCAATCCCCAATCCTCAATCCTTAATCCTCAATCTTCAATCCTCAATCCCCAGTCCAAAATCTTCAATCCTCAATGCTAAATCCTCAATCCTAAATCCTCAGTCATCAGTCCTCAATCCTCAATCCCCAAACCTGAGTCCTCAACCGTCAGTCCTCGTCCTCAAACCTCAATCCCGAATCCTCAATCCTGAATCGTCAATCTTCAGCCCTCAGTCCTCAACAATCAATTGTCAATCCTCAGTCCCCATTAGAATATCCTCAATTCACAGTTTTCAGTACTCAATCCCCAATCTTCAATCTTCAAATCTCAGTCTACAAACATCAATTCGCATCACTCAAAACTCAACACTCAGTCCTCAATCTTCATTCCTCAATCCTCAATCCTCAATCTTTAATCCTCAATACTCAATCTTCAATCCTCAATCCTCAATTCTCAATCCTCAGTCCTCAATCCTCAATCGCCAATACTCAATCCCCAATCCTCAATCTTCAATCCTCAGTCCTCAGTCCTCAATCATCAATACTCAATGATCAATCCTCAATACTCAACCTTCAATCCTCAACCCTCAATCCTCAAACCACATTCCTCAATCCTCAATCATCAACCTTCAATCCTCAATACTCAATCTTCAATCCTCAATTCCCAATCCTCAATCGTCAATCCTCAATCCTCAATCCTCAGTCATCAATCCTCAATCTTCAATACTCAATCCTCAATCCTCAATCCTCAATCCTCAATCCTCAATCCTCAATCCTCAGTCGTCAATCCTCATTCTTCAATCCTCAATACCCAATCCTATATCCTCAATCCTAAATCCTCAATTCTCAATCCTCAATCCTCAGTCCTCAGTCCTCAAACCTCAGACCTCAAACCTCAGCCATCATCCTCAATCGTCAATCCTCGGTCCTCAATCCTCAATCCTCTATCCTCAATCCTCAATCCTCAATCCTCAATACTCAACCTTCAATCCTCCATACTCAATCTTCAATCCTCAATCCTCAATCATCAATCCTCAATCCTCAATCCTCAGTCATCAATCCTCAATCTTCAATACCCAATCATCAATCATCAATCCTCAATCCTCAATTCTCAACCCTCATTCCACAAACCTCAATCCTCAACCCTCAGTCCTCATCCTCAATTCTAAATTCTTAATCCTCAATCCTCAATCCTCAGTCTTCAATCCTCAAAATTCAATCCTCAATACTCAGTCTTCAATCCTCAATCCTCTATCCTCAACCCTCAGTCCGCAATCCTCAACATTCAATCCTCAATCTTCAATACTCAATCCTCAATCCTCAATCCTCAACCCTCAATCCTCAATATTCAACCTTCAATCCTCCATACTCAATCTTCAATCCTCAATCCTCAATCATCAATTCTCAATCATCAACCTTCAATCCTCAATACTCAATCTTCAATCCTCAATTCCCAATCCTCAATCGTCAATCCTCAATTCTCAATCCTCAGTCATCAATCCTCAATCTTCAATACTCAATCGTCAATCCTCAGTCCTCAACCCTCAATCCTCAATCCTCAATCCTCAACCCTCAGCCCTCATCCTCAAACCTCAATCCTGAATCCTCAAACCTCAATCTTCAATCCTCAATACTCAGTCTTCAATCCTCAACCCTCAATCCTCAATCCTCAATCCTCAATCCTCAATTCTCAATCCTCAATCCTCAACCCTCAGCCCTCATCCTCAATCCTCAATCCTGAATCCTCAATCCTCAATCCTCAATCTTCAATCCTCAATACTCAATCCTCAATCCTCAATCCTCAATCCTCAATACACAATCTTCAATCCTCAATCCTCAATCCTCAATCCTCATCCTCAATCCTCGATCCTCAATCCTCAGACATCAATCCTCAATCTTCAATACTCAATCGTCAATCCTCAGTCCTCAATTCTCAATCCTCAATCCTCGTTCCTCAAACCTCAATCCTCAACCCTCAGTCCTCATCTTCAATTCTCAATTCTCAATACTCAAACCTCAATCTTCAATCCTCAATACTCAATCCTCAATCCTCAATACGCAACCATCAATCCTCAATTCTCAATACTCAATCTAATATCCTGAATTCTCAGTATTCAATACTCAAACCTCAACGCTCAACCCTCAGCCCTCATCCTCCATCCTCAATCCTCAATCCTCAAACCTCAATCTTCAATCCTCAATACTCAATCTTCGATTCTCAATCCTCAATCCTCAATCCTCAATCCCAATCCTCAACCTTCAATCGTCAATCCTCAATCCTCAATCCTCAATCCCAATCCTCAATCTTCATTCCTCAATCCTCAATCCTCAATCCTCAATCCTCAATCCGCAATCATCAATCCTCAATCCTCAATCCTCAATCTTCAATACTCAATGCTAAATCCTCGATCCTCAATCCTCAATCCTCAATCCTCAATCCTCAATATTCAATACACAACCCTCAAACATCAACCCTCAGTACTCAATCGTCAGTCTTCAATTTTCAATACACAAACCTCAATCATCAATCCTCAATCCTCAATCCTCATTCCTCATTCCTCAATCCTTAATCCCCAATCCTCAGTCCGCAATAATCAACATTCAATACTCAATCTTCAATACTCAATCCTCTATCCTCAATCCTCAATCCTCAATCCCCAATACTCAATCTTCAATCCTCATCCTCAATCCTCAATCTTGAATCCTCAATCCTCAATCCTCAATCTTCAATCCTCAATACTCAATCCTCAATACTCAATCCTCAATCCTCAATACACAATCTTCAGTCCTCAATCCTCAATCCTCAATCCTCAATCCTCAATCCTCGATCCTCAATCCTCAGACATCAATCCTCAATCTTCAATACTCAATCGTCAATCCTCAGTCCTCAATTCTCAATCCTCAATCCTCGTTCCTCAAACCTCAATCCTCAAACCTCAGCCCTCATCCTCCATCCTCAATCCTCAATCCTCAAACCTCAATCTTCAATCCTCAATACTCAATCTTCGATTCTCAATCCTCAATCCTCAATCCTCAATCCCAATCCTCAATCTTCAATCCTCAATCCTCAATCCTCAATCCTCAATCCTCAATCCGCAATCATCAATCCTCAATCTTCAACACTCAATCCTCAATCCTCAATCCTCAATCTTCAATCCTCAATGCTAAATCCTCGATCCTCAATCCTCAATCCTCAATCCTCAATCCTCAATATTCAATACACAACCCTCAAACATCAACCCTCAGTACTCAATCGTCAGTCTTCAATCCTCAATACTCAATCTTCAATCCTCAGTCCTCAATCCTCAATCCTCATTCTTCAATCCTCAATACCCAATCCTCAATCTTCAATCCTCAATCCCCAATCCTCAATCCTTAATCCTCAATCTTCAATCCTCAATCCCCAGTCCAAAATCTTCAATCCTCAATGCTAAATCCTCAATCCTAAATCCTCAGTCATCAGTCCTCAATCCTCAATCCCCAAACCTGAGTCCTCAACCGTCAGTCCTCGTCCTCAAACCTCAATCCCGAATCCTCAATCCTGAATCGTCAATCTTCAGCCCTCAGTCCTCAACAATCAATTGTCAATCCTCAGTCCCCATTAGAATATCCTCACTTCACAGTTTTCAGTACTCAATCCCCAATCTTCAATCTTCAAATCTCAGTCTACAAACATCAATTCGCATCACTCAAAACTCAACACTCAGTCCTCAATCTTCATTCCTCAATCCTCAATCCTCAATCTTTAATCCTCAATACTCAATCTTCAATCCTCAATCCTCAATTCTCAATCCTCAGTCCTCAATCCTCAATCGCCAATACTCAATCCCCAATCCTCAATCTTCAATCCTCAGTCCTCAGTCCTCAATCATCAATACTCAATGATCAATCCTCAATACTCAACCTTCAATCCTCAACCCTCAATCCTCAAACCACATTCCTCAATCCTCAATCATCAACCTTCAATCCTCAATACTCAATCTTCAATCCTCAATTCCCAATCCTCAATCGTCAATCCTCAATCCTCAATCCTCAGTCATCAATCCTCAATCTTCAATACTCAATCCTCAATCCTCAATCCTCAATCCTCAATCCTCAATCCTCAATCCTCAGTCGTCAATCCTCATTCTTCAATCCTCAATACCCAATCCTATATCCTCAATCCTAAATCCTCAATTCTCAATCCTCAATCCTCAGTCCGCAGTCCTCAAACCTCAGACCTCAAACCTCAGCCATCATCCTCAATCGTCAATCCTCGGTCCTCAATCCTCAATCCTCTATCCTCAATCCTCAATCCTCAATCCTCAATACTCAACCTTCAATCCTCCATACTCAACCTTCAATCCTCAATCCTCAATCATCAATCCTCAATCCTCAATCCTCAGTCATCAATCCTCAATCTTCAATACTCAATAATCAATCATCAATCCTCAATCCCTCATTCCCTCATTCCACAAACCTCAATCCTCAACCCTCAGTCCTCATCCTCAATTCTAAATTCTTAATCCTCAATCCTCAATCCTCAGTCTTCAATCCTCAATCCCCAGTCCAAAATCTTCAATCCTCAATGCTAAATCCTCAATCCTAAATCCTCAGTCATCAGTCCTCAATCCTCAATCCCCAAACCTGAGTCCTCAACCGTCAGTCCTCGTCCTCAAACCTCAATCCCGAATCCTCAATCCTGAATCGTCAATCTTCAGCCCTCAGTCCTCAACAATCAATTGTCAATCCTCAGTCCCCATTAGAATATCCTCACTTCACAGTTTTCAGTACTCAATCCCCAATCTTCAATCTTCAAATCTCAGTCTACAAACATCAATTCGCATCACTCAAAACTCAACACTCAGTCCTCAATCTTCATTCCTCAATCCTCAATCCTCAATCTTTAATCCTCAATACTCAATCTTCAATCCTCAATCCTCAATTCTCAATCCTCAGTCCTCAATCCTCAATCGCCAATACTCAATCCCCAATCCTCAATCTTCAATCCTCAGTCCTCAGTCCTCAATCATCAATACTCAATGATCAATCCTCAATACTCAACCTTCAATCCTCAACCCTCAATCCTCAAACCACATTCCTCAATCCTCAATCATCAACCTTCAATCCTCAATACTCAATCTTCAATCCTCAATTCCCAATCCTCAATCGTCAATCCTCAATCCTCAATCCTCAGTCATCAATCCTCAATCTTCAATACTCAATCCTCAATCCTCAATCCTCAATCCTCAATCCTCAATCCTCAATCCTCAGTCGTCAATCCTCATTCTTCAATCCTCAATACCCAATCCTATATCCTCAATCCTAAATCCTCAATTCTCAATCCTCAATCCTCAGTCCGCAGTCCTCAAACCTCAGACCTCAAACCTCAGCCATCATCCTCAATCGTCAATCCTCGGTCCTCAATCCTCAATCCTCTATCCTCAATCCTCAATCCTCAATCCTCAATACTCAACCTTCAATCCTCCATACTCAACCTTCAATCCTCAATCCTCAATCATCAATCCTCAATCCTCAATCCTCAGTCATCAATCCTCAATCTTCAATACTCAATAATCAATCATCAATCCTCAATCCCTCATTCCCTCATTCCACAAACCTCAATCCTCAACCCTCAGTCCTCATCCTCAATTCTAAATTCTTAATCCTCAATCCTCAATCCTCAGTCTTCAATCCTCAAAATTCAATCCTCAATACTCAGTCTTCAATCCTCAATCCTCTATCCTCAACCCTCAGCCCGCAATCCTCAACATTCAATCCTCAATCTTCAATACTCAATCCTCAATCCTCAATCCTCAATCCTCAATCCTCAATATTCAACCTTCAATCCTCCATACTCAATCTTCAATCCTCAATCCTCAATCATCAATTCTCAATCATCAACCTTCAATCCTCAATACTCAATCTTCAATCCTCAATTCCCAATCCTCAATCGTCAATCCTCAATTCTCAATCCTCAGTCATCAATCATCAATCTTCAATACTCAATCCTCAATCCTCAATCCTCAATCCTCAATCCTCAATCCTCAATCCTCATTCCTCAAACCTCAATCCTCAGTCCTCATCCACAATCATCAATCCTCAATCTTCAATACTCAATCCTCAATCCTCAATCCTCAATCCTCAATACTGGGTCTTCAATCCTCAATCCTCAATCCTCAATCCTCAACCCTCAGCCCTCATCCTCAATTCTCAATCCTCAATCCTCAATCCTCAATCTTCAGTCCTCAATAATCAACCTCCTAACCTAGATACTCAATCCCCAATACTCTATCCTTAATCCTCAATATTCAATCCTCTATCCCCAGTCCACAATCTTCAATCCCCAAAGCTCAATAATCAATCCTCAATCCTCAGTACTCAATCGTCAAACATCAGTCCACAATCTTCAATACTCAATCCTCAATCCTCAATCCTCAATACTCAATCCTCAATCCTCAATCCTCAATCATCAATCCTGAATATTCAATACTCAATCCTCAATCCTCAATCCTCAATCCTCAATCGACAATCCTCATTCTTCAATCCTCAATACCCAATCCTCAATCCTCAATCCTAAATCCTCAATTCTCAATCCTCAATCCTCAGACCTCAGTCCTCAAACCTCTGTGCTCAAACCTCAGCCATCATCCTCAATCGTCAATTCTCGTTCCTCAATCCTCAATCCTCAATCTTCAATCCTCCATACTCAATCTTCAATCCTCAATCCTCAATCCTCAATCATCAATCCTCAATACTCAATCCTCAGTCATGAATCCTCAATCTTCAATACACAAACCTCAATCATCAATCCTCAATCCTCAATCCTCATTCCTCATTCCTCAATCCTTAATCCTCAATCCTCAGTCCGCAATAATCAACATTCAATACTCAATCTTCATACTCAATCCTCTATCCTCAATACTCAATCCTCAATCCCCAATACTCAACCTTCAATCCTCCATACTCAATCTTCAATCCTCAATCCTCAATCATCAATCCTCAATCCTCAATCCTCAGTCATCAATACTCAATCTTCAATACCCAATCCTCAATCCTCAGTCCTCAATCCTCAATACTCGATCTTCAATCCTCAATATTCAATCCTCAATCCTCAACCCTCAGCCCTCATCCTCAAACCTCCATCCTGAATCCTCAAACCTCAATCTTCAATCCTCAATACTCAGTCTTCAATCCTCAACCCTCAATCCTCAATCCTCAATCCTCAATCCTCAATTCTCAATCCTCAATCCTCAACCCTCAGCCCTCATCCTCAATCCTCAATCTTGAATCCTCAATCCTCAATCCTCAATCTTCAATCCTCAATACTCAATCCTCAATACTCAATCCTCAATCCTCAATACACAGTCTTCAGTCCTCAATCCTCAATCCTCAATCCTCAATCCTCAATCCTCGATCCTCAATCCTCAGACATCAATCCTCAATCTTCAATACTCAATCGTCAATCCTCAGTCCTCAATTCTCAATCCTCAATCCTCGTTCCTCAAACCTCAATCCTCAAACCTCAGCCCTCATCCTCCATCCTCAATCCTCAATCCTCAAACCTCAATCTTCAATCCTCAATACTCAATCTTCGATTCTCAATCCTCAATCCTCAATCCTCAATCCCAATCCTCAATCTTCAATCCTCAATCCTCAATCCTCAATCCTCAATCCTCAATCCGCAATCATCAATCCTCAATCTTCAACACTCAATCCTCAATCCTCAATCCTCAATCTTCAATCCTCAATGCTAAATCCTCGATCCTCAATCCTCAATCCTCAATCCTCAATCCTCAATATTCAATACACAACCCTCAAACATCAACCCTCAGTACTCAATCGTCAGTCTTCAATCCTCAATACTCAATCTTCAATCCTCAGTCCTCAATCCTCAATCCTCATTCTTCAATCCTCAATACCCAATCCTCAATCTTCAATCCTCAATCCCCAATCCTCAATCCTTAATCCTCAATCTTCAATCCTCAATCCCCAGTCCAAAATCTTCAATCCTCAATGCTAAATCCTCAATCCTAAATCCTCAGTCATCAGTCCTCAATCCTCAATCCCCAAACCTGAGTCCTCAACCGTTAGTCCTCGTCCTCAAACCTCAATCCCGAATCCTCAATCCTGAATCGTCAATCTTCAGCCCTCAGTCCTCAACAATCAATTGTCAATCCTCAGTCCCCATTAGAATATCCTCAATTCACAGTTTTCAGTACTCAATCCCCAATCTTCAATCTTCAAATCTCAGTCTACAAACATCAATTCGCATCACTCAAAACTCAACACTCAGTCCTCAATCTTCATTCCTCAATCCTCAATCCTCAATCTTTAATCCTCAATACTCAATCTTCAATCCTCAATCCTCAATTCTCAATCCTCAGTCCTCAATCCTCAATCGCCAATACTCAATCCCCAATCCTCAATCTTCAATCCTCAGTCCTCAGTCCTCAATCATCAATACTCAATGATCAATCCTCAATACTCAACCTTCAATCCTCAACCCTCAATCCTCAAACCACATTCCTCAATCCTCAATCATCAACCTTCAATCC